>NC_133128.1:997265-2490053 GCF_048418815.1 Hemitrygon akajei | reverse complement strand
AATTTAAGGGGAACCGGATAGGAAATGTCTTCACTCAGAGGATCATGAGAGTGTGGAATGAGCTGCCAGTACAAATGGTGCATACGAGCTTGATTTCAACATTTAAGAGGTTTGGATAGGTACATGGATGATAAGGGTATGAAGGGCTATGTTCCCCATGCAGGTAGATGGGAGTAGGCAGTTTAAATAGTTTCGACATGGTCTAGATGTGCTGATGGGCCCCTTTATATGCTGCACTTCCCATGATTCAGTGATGGTCACAACATCATACCTGGCAATCTGTAATAATGCAACAGGATCATCCACTTTATTTCTTATACTACACACATTTAGATATAACAGCTTGAGTACCGTATTTGCTATCCTTTCTGATTCTGAATCCCTAATGATTTGATACTCAGCCTGTTGGCTGCAAGTAGGTCCTGCCTGCCCTTTCTTTACTTTTTTACCATCTATCCTATCCTGAGTCCCTTCACTCCAGTTCCCACTCCCCTGCCAAATTCTCACCATAGGAAACATCCTCTCTATTAAGCCTTCCAACATTTAATTGGTTTCAATGAGATCACCCTCTTTCTTCCACATTCCAGTGAATACAGGCCCAGAGCTATCAAATGATGATGATGATGATGATAGATACTTTATTCATCCCCATGGGGAAATTCAACTTTTTTCCAATGTCCCATACACTTGTTGTAGCAAAACTAATTACATACAATACTTAACTCAGTAAGAAAATATGATATGCATCTAAATCACTATCTCAAAAAGCATTAATAATAGCTTTTAAAAAGTTCTTAAGTCCTGGCGGTAGAATTGTAAAGCCTAATGGCATTGGGGAGTATTGACCATATATGAAATGCTCTTCATATGACAAGCTGTTTAATCCTGGAATCATTTTTTGTGAACCTCCTTTGAACCCTCTCCATTGTCAGCACATCCTTTCTAAGATAAGGAGCCCCAAACTGCTCACAATGCCCCAAATGAGGCCTCGCCAGTGCTTTATAAAGTTTCAACATTGCTTTTATATTCTAGTCCTCTTAAAATGAATGCTAACATCACATTCACCTTCCTGACCACAGACTCAACCTGCAAATTAACCTTTATGGAATCCTGCACATAGACTCTCAAATCCCTTTGTGCTTCAGATTTGGTATTTTGTCTGCATTTACTAAATAGTCAACCCTTTCATTTTTTCAATCAAAGTGCATGACCATAAACTTCCCGACATTTTATTGCATCTGCTATTACTTTGCCTCTTCTCCTAATCTGTCTAAATTCTTCTGTAGCCTCTCTACTTCCTCAAAACTACCTGTTCCTTCACCGATCTTTGTATTGTCTGCAACCTTTGCAACAAAACCATCAATTCCATCATCAAAATCACTGACATAATGACCTTGCAGTGTTCTTCTATCAATTTTGGTTTCCCATGCAGCCTCCCTGGCTTGTTAGAATTTGACCCTTGATGGTATCTTATCAAAGTGGTTGCATCCCAAAAGTTGTCGTATTGACAGAAATAAGATAAACTTATTGTTTTCCATCATCCTCAATGGAACAACAGAGTCATCTGGCTTTAAAAAACACAAACTTATCATCATCTTGCTTACTGAAGCTCAGCTGATATTCCACCACAGAGCTGAAGATTTTGCTCTGGCGATGAATTGATATACAAGGACTGGATGACAGAGAAGAATCAGAGAATTTGTCTTGCTATCACTGAAACACTTAATGGAGTATAGTCCCCAAGGTTCCTGACAAAACTGAAGTGAACTGGGATTGGCAAAAGACACATCTAATTGAAAGATGATCAGGATTGTCAGCTAATTATCCCAGTTTCAGGATAAGTATTTAAAATGGTTTAAAATCATCCTCATGAATTAAGCTTCTGATTTATTTCATCTGCATATGTTAATTCACTGATGAGGAAATAGCTTATGCCTGCTTCTCACAGAAAATGGCATAGTGATATACTTACAAAATCACCATTCAAGGACTGGTCCATTGATCCAGATATTTAACCCTCTACATTGTACCTGAAGAATTTAAATTCTGTTAAATAAATTTTGATTGATAGTTAGTCTCAATAATGAAGCAGATGGATAAGGAAAAGATCATTTGGTTCACTTTCTCCTTCAGGGAAGTGAATAAGCAATTAGAAGCAGGTAATAAATGGTAGCATTTTGTGCATATTTTAAAAAAGGACCTAAATAACATGCTGATAGACTCAAATTAAATACCATATAAATGCAAGGTAATTACTAATATTGACCATCAGCCCCTTTAGACCATGTCACACATGAAAATATTTAAGAAAGTAAACCATAATTGGGATAGCGTGGATAATTTTGAAAAGCATGAAAACTTGAATTTGAATGGTAAGTTGGTAATTAAATCACCATGTCACTGCACCCTGTAATTGAACTTGCTTTCATTTCTCTCTCTCTATTACAGATTAAAATATAAACATAGAAAATTGTGAATTAGGAGAAGTAAGCCATTCAGCCACTTTAACCTCCTTTGCCATTTAATAAGAAAATGGCTGCTTTGACCGTCAGTGTAAATCCTCATTTCTGTGACAACCTATCAAATAGCAATATACTTTTCTGTTTTAAAAAATCAACATCTTTGTTTTCAATGCTCTTTGAAGAGTCAAACAACACAGAAACAGGCCCTTCAGCCAAAATGATTAACGCCAACCACATCATCCTCACAGTACCAGTCACCTTGAATCAACCATTATCCTCTATACCCTTCTTTAATCCTACTTCAAGATTCAAATTTATTTATCATATGTACATGAAAAAATCCAGTGAAATGCATCATTTGCATTAACAAAAGGCATGCCTGACCCTGACCCCCATCTCCCCTCTCTGTCCCCAAAACCACCTATACAAACCTAAAACACAATTAAAGGATTTTTCTTTTACTTGCCAAGGACTGTTCATGGCCCCTCCTGGCTCTGCGAATTCCTTCAAGCTCTTTTCTAGTGTTACGTATTCAGGCAACAATAATTATAGATGAGTTAGGCAAGGGGTTTTATAACGAATAACACGTTTATTAAACACTGATAACAAACGCCCTTCAAATGTAAACAAACCCAAACAATGATCCGAGCTCAGCTGCTCAAACAGTCCTTAATAGCTTTGCAGTCCCAAACAGTCTTTAAAACAGTATTGAAACGAACTCAGTTCGTTAAAGCGATATGCCGAAAGAAAGCAGTATTTTAAAACGATATGCCGACAGTTCAAAAGCTCACGGTACTTTTAAAAGGAGAGACTTTTTAAAGCGATGTAAATTCTCTTCCACATCGATGTCCTTCGATTCCCAGCGTCGAACTCCCACGTCGAATTTTATTAAATATAACAACTTAAAGTGACTGACCTTCCTTCCACAATATTCTCAATCTCCCGCTTTTTCCAGCGGAGACTATCGTGAGAATAGTAAACGAAATCCTTCCGAATGAGGATCACACAAGGTCGAAGTCAATCCATCGAAAATCGATTCTTCTCTTCACTCTCCATTAGCAAAGAAACCGTTGGCTCTGACCTTTTAAACTTTAGGCATTATATAAAACTTCATTTTTAACTAAACTGCATCATCACATTAAATCACACAGTAACATGAAGTCATCTTGGCAAATCCAGCCACGAACTGCCCCACCTGACAGGGTGGGTCTCCCTTTTATACCCTGTAGAAAAAACCTGTCACATGACCTCTACTGGCGGGAAAATGACATCACTCCACCATTACCTCATGTCCAGTATAACTTCAACCCCAGTCACGTGACAAGGGTACCACTGTCACGTGTCACGGGTACGTAACACCTCCCTCCAAAAAAAACATTTTTGGTCTGACAAGAACAAAAATTTTAACAATCACTTACAAGAAAAACAAATGTATAAATTATATAACATACACAATATACAATACAGTAGGAGTGTTACAATAAAAAAAACCACTCCAAAAAAAAATTGTACAGTCAACATCGAGATAGACAATCAGCAACCACATTATCTTTACCTTTAATATGAGTTATCACAATATTGTACTCTTGTAACATCAAACTCCAATTTAACAATCTTCTGTTTTTGTTTTTCATCTTACTCAGAAAAACTAACGGATTATGATCAGTGTAAACAATAAGTGGTTTTTGAGTTGTACCAACATATACCTCAAAATATTCCAAAGCCAAAACAAGAGATAACAATTCTTTCTCTATTGTTGAATAGTTTCTTTGATGCTTATTAAATTTCTTAGAAAAGTATGCTACCGGATGATCAACCTCATCACCCTCATTCCTCTGCATCAATACTGCTCCCGCAGCTTCATCACTAGCATCCACAGCTAATGAAAAAGGTTTTTCAAAGTCAGGTGCTTTAAGCACAGGTTGTTGACATATCATTGTTTTCAATTTTTCAAATGCTTCCTGACAAAACACTGTCCACACAAACTTTACATTCTTCTGCAGAAGATTAGTTAATGGAAGGGCAACATTAGCAAAATTCTTACAAAATTTTCGATAATATCCTACCATTCCCAAAAACCTTCTGAGAGTTTTTTTCCCCGTCGGAGTGGGAATTTCTAAAATTGCCTGAACTTTTGCCTGAACAGGAGCTACCTTACCTTGACCCACAACATAACCAAGGTAAGTCACAGTAGCATGTCCAAATTCACTCTTGGCTAAATTAATAGTCAAGTTAGCTTTTGAAAGCTTTTCAAACAATTTCTCCACCGCAATAATGTGTGCTTCCCAAGTATCATTTCCTGTCACTAAATCATCAATATAAGCATCAGTATCTTTCAATCCCTGAATCACAGAATTAATCATCCTCTGAAAAGTACCTGGGGCATTCTTCATCCCAAATGGAAGAACATTATACTCATATAACCCAGATGGAGTTACAAATGCAGAAATCTCTCTACCTCTGTCCGTTAATGGATCACACCAATACCCTTTCAATAAATCAATCTTTGTAAGGAACTTTGCTTTCCCAACTTTATCTACACAATCATCCACTCTAGGAATTGGATATGCATCTGTTTTCGTTACAGCATTCACCTTCCTATAGTCCGTACAAAACCTAATACTACCATCAGGTTTTGGCACCATAACACATGGCGAACTCCAATTCGAGTTAGAATGTCTAATAATATCATTCTCTAACATGTATTCAATTTCCTTCTCAGCAAGTTCACATTTTTCCATGTTCATTCTATATGGATGTTGTTTAATAGGTTTGGCATCTCCAACATCTACATCATGTGAAGCTATAGTAGTCCTTCTCGGAACATCTGGAAACAAATCCTTATACTTAAAAATCAATTCCTTCATCTGTTGTTTCTGCTCTAGCTGTAAATGTGCTAATTTCTCATCCATATTTTCCAAAATAGTCGAATTAGGTAACCTAACAGAAACAATGTTAGATTTAGAATGAAAGTCAGATGAATCATCTATCATGTTCCCAGTTAAATCCAACTCATTCTCACTAACCACAACAGTCACAGTATCAGATTGTTTCTCAAAATATGGTTTAATCATATTTATGTGGCAAAGTTGTGTTGACCTTCTACGATCTGGAGTTTTTATTACATAATCCACATCATTAACTCTAGACACAATTTCATAAGGTCCATGAAATCTAGCTTGTAAAGGATTTGTCTGCACTGGCAAAAGAACCAACACCTTATCTCCAGGCTTAAACATCCTCATCCTAGCTTCCTTATCATACCAAGTTTTCATTTTCTCCTGAGCCAACTTCAAATTTTCCCTAGCTAAACTACAAGCTCTATGTAACCTGTCCTTAAATTTCAAAACATAGTCCAACAAATTAGTATGCACTTCCTTACTAATCCACTGCTCCTTCAATAAAGCTAAAGGTCCTCTAACTCTATGTCCAAACACAAGTTCAAATGGACTAAAACCTAAAGATTCCTGTACCGATTCCCTTACTGCAAATAAAAGTAAGCTTATACTCTCATCCCAGTCACCTTCATTCTCCACACAATATGTCCTAATCATATTCTTGAGAGTAGAATGAAACCTCTCCAAGGCACCTTGCGATTCTGGATGGTATGCAGACGAAGTAATTTGCTTAGCTCCCAATTTATAAACTATCTGTTGAAACAATCCAGACATAAAATTACTACCTTGATCAGTTTGTATTTCCTTAGGCAATCCAAAATAAGTAAAGAATTTTATAAGAGCCTTCGTCACAGTTTTAGCTTTTATATTCCTAAGTGGTACTGCCTCTGGAAACCTAGACGAAGTACACATGATAGTCAACAAATACTGATAACCAGTTTTTGTCTTTGGTAATGGACCAACACAATCTACAATAACTTTAGAAAACGGTTCACCGAATGCTGGAATAGGTTGTAATGGAGCTACTGGTGTAACCTGATTTGGTTTACCCACAATTTGACAAGTATGGCACGTCTTACAAAACATCGCCACATCTTTTCTTAAACCAGGCCAGTAAAAATGTTTTAAAACCTTGTCCACAGTTTTCCTTACCCCTTGATGTCCACCTAAAGGCACACTATGAGCTAAAGTCAAAATCTCATTCCGATAAACTTTAGGAACAACTACCTGATAAACAACATTCCATTCCTCACTTGCAGGAATTGTAGGCGACCTCCACTTCCTCATCAACACTCCTTTTTCCAAGTAATATCCTACTGACACCTTCTCAATTTCACTACCTAGTAAAGCTTGTTCCCTTAATTTTACAATCTCAGGATCTCTATTCTGCTCTGCTATCATCTCCTTCCGAGACAGAGATAAATCTTCATAGTCAGACTTACTCCCAGAATCTTGTTCAAACAACGAAGGTAAGAAAGTTTCTGACACATCCTCAAAACTCAAATCCTGAGTTGAACAGTCATGAGTAACAACCTCATTCTGCACATCAATCTTTTTAGCCATAGCTCTAGTCACAACACAAGAAAAATCTGTGTTAGAATTCACCTCTGGTTCCTCTGATTCCATTGTCAAATGCACTTCAGGAAAAACTTGTCCACCTGCCAAGTCATTACCTAACAATAAAGAAATACCCTTCACAAGTAAGCTATGCTGTAATCCTACCTTAACAAATCCTGTAACTAACCCTGACTTCAAATTTACTTCATGTAAACGTACAGGCATAAAATCACTTCCAACACCTCTTATGTAATTTACCTCACCAGTATCACTCTCTTCATTAAACTTCAACACACTATCTAACATCAGTGATTGAGAAGCTCCAGTATCCCTAAGAATCTTTATTGGCACCAGAGTAGATCCTTCTTTCAAGGATACAAACCCTTCAGTTATAAAATGATCATATCCCTTTCTAACTTTGTCAGACTCTAACAAATCCTCATTTGTGTTTACCAAACCCTGTAACTTTACATGTGCTTCAGTATGTTGCACACAAGCATCCGGAACTGCTTCCTTCTCTTTCTTTTTCAATTTGAAACAGTTAGCTATTACATGGCCAGGTTTCTTACAATAGTTACAAATAAGACCAAACTGTCTTTCCTTCACAGGTTTTCCTTCCTCCTTACCTCTCTCATTAACCTCTGATTTAATTTCTAATTTACCTGGAGTCTCCATATTATTTTTCCTCTTGAAAATTCTACCCTGAGGAAATTTATTCTTATGGATTAAAACATACTCATCAGCTAATCTAGCACAGTCCTGCAATTTATCAGTATCCCTCTCATTTAAGTAGGTCCTTACTTCAACAGGAATGCTTCTTTTAAATTCCTCCATCAAAATCAGCTCTTTCAAAGTCTCATAGTCCTCATTTACATTTTTAGAAGAAACCCATCTCTCAAAACACATAGCTTTATCATAGGCAAATTCCACATAAGTCTTTTCCACAGACTTTTTCAAACTCCTGAATCTTTCCCTGTACGCTTCTGGGACCAATTCATATGATTTGAGAATATTTTCTTTCACAATATCATAATCTAATGCTTGCGCAGCAGTTAAAGCTGTGTAAACGTGTCGTGCCTTGCCTTTGATTACACTCTGTAATAACACTGACCATTTATCTTTCGGCCACTCTGACATCCGAGCAATAGTTTCAAAATGTTGAAAATATCTCTCCACTTCTGTTTCACTAAATGGAGGGACCAATTTAATTTCTTGGCTAGCAACAAACGGTTTTTTTGAATCAGCAGACTGTTCTACAGACCTTAATTTAGCCATTGCATATTCAAAATCTCTCTGCTTTTGCTCAGCTTCCAATTTACACCTTTCTAACATCATTTGTTCAATTTGCAACTGCATCTCCAGATTACTTATTGGAAACGATTCTAAAATCGATTCTTCAAAATGACCCGAAGCCACAAAATGTGATGCGATCTTTCTCTGTATTACAGCTTTTGATGTAGTTTGCAAAATCCCTTTAAGATGTAACCGATTAGCAAGTTCAGAGACTTCAGTTTTTTTCGCCTTCGCTAACAAATCCGCGACTGGCGAATCCAGAAACTCATCAATATTCATCGTTGCCGAATACCACTCACAAGCCAATCAAACAAAAAAAATCGAGCAATCCCCGTTACCAAAACACCGATTCAAAATTCAAAAAACTTTTTAAACTCAAATAATTCAATTCCGAACGTAGCCCCCATAATTATGTTACGTATTCAGGCAACAATAATTATAGATGAGTTAGGCAAGGGGTTTTATAACGAATAACACGTTTATTAAACACTGATAACAAACCCCCTTCAAATGTAAACAAACCCAAACAATGATCCGAGCTCAGCTGCTCAAACAGTCCTTAATAGCTTTGCAGTCCCAAACAGTCTTTAAAACAGTATTGAAACGAACTCAGTTCGTTAAAGCGATATGCCGAAAGAAAGCAGTATTTTAAAACGATATGCCGACAGTTCAAAAGCTCACGGTACTTTTAAAAGGAGAGACTTTTTAAAGCGATGTAAATTCTCTTCCACGTCGATGTCCTTCGATTCCCAGCGTCGAACTCCCACGTCGAATTTTATTAAATATAACAACTTAAAGTGACTGACCTTCCTTCCACAATATTCTCAATCTCCCGCTTTTTCCAGCGGAGACTATCGTGAGAATAGTAAACGAAATCCTTCCGAATGAGGATCACACAAGGTCGAAGTCAATCCATCGAAAATCGATTCTTCTCTTCACTCTCCATTAGCAAAGAAACCGTTGGCTCTGACCTTTTAAACTTTAGGCATTATATAAAACTTCATTTTTAACTAAACTGCGTCATCACATTAAATCACACAGTAACATGAAGTCATCTTGGCAAATCCAGCCACGAACTGCCCCACCTAACAGGGTGGGTCTCCCTTTTATACCCTGTAGAAAAAACCTGTCACATGACCTCTACTGGCGGGAAAATGACATCACTCCACCATTACCTCATGTCCAGTATAACTTCAACCCCAGTCACGTGACAAGGGTACCACTGTCACGTGTCACAGGTACGTAACACTAGTTTTTTTTATAATTTTCAAGAGCTTTGTTTAACATTAGCCTCTAAACTTTACTCATATTTCCTTTGTCTTCTTGACTAAATTCACCTCCTCACTTGATATCTAAGGCTCCCTTAAAACAAGAGAAAATCTACATATGCTAGAAATCCGAACAACACACACAAACTGCCAGAGGAACTCAGCAGGCCAGGCAGTATCTAGGAATAGAGTACAGTCAACATTTTGGGCCGAAACCCTTCAGCAGGACTGGAGAAAAAAAAATAAGGAGTAGATTTAAAAGGTGGATAGAGGGGAGAGTGAAACACAAGATGTTAGGTGAAACCTGAAGGGGGCGAGGATAAAGAGCTGGGAAGTAAATTGGTGAAAGAGACAGAAGGCCATGGAAGAAAGAAAGGGGGCAGGAGCACTAGAGGGAGGGCAAGAAGATAAGGTGAGAGAGGGAAAAGGAGATGGGAAAGGGTGAAGGGGAGGTGGGGGACATTACCGGAAGTTTGAGAAATTGATATTCATGCCATCAGATAGGAGGCTACTCAAACGGAATATAAGGTGTTGTTCTTCCAACCTAAGTGTGGCCTCATCAAAACAGTGGAGGAGGACATGGATAGACATATCAGAATGTGAATGGGAAATGGAAATAAAATGGGTGGCCACTGGGAGATCCCGCTTTTTCTGGCAGATGGAGCGTAGGTGCTTGGCAAAGCGGTCTCCCAATCTATGTTGGGTCTCACCGATGTACAGGAGACCTCACCGGGAGCACTGGACACAGTCTATGACCCTAAAAAACTCACAAGTGAAGTGTTGCCTCACCTGGAAGGACTGTTTAGGGCCCTGAATGGTACTGAGGGAAGTGGGATCAATGCAGAGGGACAAATGGACAAGGGAGTTGCTTAGGGAGCAATCCCTGCAGTAAACAGAAAGTGGGGGTGGGGGGGAGGGAAGGATGTGCTCAGTGGTAGGATCCTGTTGGAGATGGCAGACGTTTCGGAGAATTACGTGCTGGAGGTGAAGACTGGTGGGGTGGTAGGTTTTCTTACCTTACCATTCTGGTGAGGAATATAGGGTAGCAAGAAAGGAGCTTAAGAAGGGGCTGAGGAGAGCAAGAACCCTAAATTTAATGCAAACAAGAGGAAGGTTTTGCACTTTGGGAGGACAAATCAGGTAGGACTTGCACAGTAAACAGTAAGGTACTGAGGAATGCAATAGAGAGATCTGGGAATACAGATCCATAATTCCGTCAAATTAGCATCACAGGTAGATAAGATTCCAGCACAATGTAACCATGAGAGATTCTACAGATGCTGTGAATCCAGAACAACATACACAAAATGTTTGGGGAACTCAGCAGGTCAGACAGCATCTACGAATAGGAATAAACTGTCATTGTTTTGAGCCGAGACCTATCATCAGGACTGGAAAGGAAAAGAGAAGCCAGAATAAGAAGGTGGGAGGAGGGGAAGGAGTACACACAAGAAGGTGATAGGTGAAGCCAAGTGGGTGTGAGAGGGGGATAAGTGAGAAGCAGGGAGATGATAGGTGAAAAAGATAAAGGGCTGAAGAAGGAATCTGATGGGAGAGTGTATAATGGGAGAAAGGGAAGGAGCAGGGGCGTCAGAGGGAGGTGATAGATAATTGAGGAGAAAAGAAGAAGTAGAAAGGGAGTGGAAGAAGAGGGAAGAGGAAGGGGGAAAAATACCATAAATTAGAGAAATCGAGGTTCATGCCATCAGGTTAGAAGTGACCCATACAAATATGAGGGGTTGCTCCTCCAACCTGAGAGTGGTCTCATTGTTGCAGTACAGATGGCCACATTTGGAGCACTGGATACAATAGTGGCCTCACCTGGAAGGACTATTTTGGGTCCTGAATGGAGGTGAAAGAAGCAGTGAATGAGCAGGTGAGGTACTTCTTCCACTTACAGGGATAAGTGCCCGGAGGGAGATTAATGAGGAGGGACTACTGGACAAGGGGATCACAGAGGAGCAATTCTTGTGGAAAGCAGAGAGTGGGGTTGGGCTGAGGTGAAGATGTTTTTGGTGGTAGGATCCCGTTGAAGATGGCGGAAGTTACAGAGATTGATGTGTTGGATGTGGAGACTCATGAGATGATAGGTGAGGACAATAAGAACTCTATCCCTGTTAAGGAGGTGGAAAGATGGGGTGTGGGCAGAAGTCTAGGAAACAGAGGAAATGTGGGTAAGAGCAGTATCAGTGGTAGAGGGGAAACCACATTCTTTGAAGAAAGACATCTCTGAAGTTGTGGAAAGGAAAGTCTCATTCTGGGAATGGATGTGGTGGAGATGAGTAACTGACAGATGACTTTACAAGTGACAGAGTGGGAAGAAGGATAGTCAAGATAGCTGTAAGAGTCAGTAGGTTCATAAAAGATATCAGTTGACTGTTTGCCCCCAGAGATGAAGACAGAGAGATTGAGAAAGGGGAGAGAGGTGTCAGAAGTGAACCAAGAGAACTGAAGAGCAGGGTGGAAGTTGGGGGCAAAGCTGGTAAAATTGACAAGCTCAGCTTGAGTGACTGATAAAGAAGATTTGCTTGATGTGTACTTGGATTTTCAGAAAGCCTTTGACAATGTGGCATACATGAGGCTGCCTAACACGCTACGAGCCCATGGTATTATAGGAAAGATTCTAGCATGGATAAAGCAGTGGCTGATTGGCAGGAGGCAAAGAGTGGGAATGAAGGGACCCTCTTCTGGCTGGCTGCCAGTGACTAATGATGTCCCACAGGGGTTTATGCTGGGAATGATTCTACATTATATGTCAATATTTTGAATGCTGGAATTGATGGCCTTATTGAAAATATTGGAGATGATATGAAGATAGGTGGAGGATCAAATAGTATGAGAAAGTAGAGAGGCCACAGAAGGACTCAGACAGATTAGGAGGATGGGCAAAGAAATAGCAGATGGAATACAGTGTTGAGAAGTGTATGGTCATGCACTTTGATAGAAGAAATGAAAGGGCTGACTATTTTCTAAATAGAGAGAAAATACAAAAAACTGAGGTGTAAAGAGGCTTAAGAGTCCTTGTGCAGGATTCCTTAAAGGAAAATTTGCAGGCTGAGTTTGTGGTTAGGAAGGTAAATGCAATGTTAGCCTGCATTTCAAGAGGCCTAGAATATAAAAGCAAGGGTATAATGTTGAGATTTTATAAAGTACTGGTGAGCCTCACTCGGAGTACTGTGAGCATGTTTGGGCCCCTTATCTTAGAAAGGATGTGTTGAAACTGGAGTGGGTTAAAAGGAGCTACAAAAATTATTGCAGGATTGAATGGCTTGTCATATGAAAAGCATTTGATGGCTCTGCAAATGTATTCACTAGGGGTGACCTAGTGAATGACCTAGTGAATGAGGGGTGACCTCATTGAAACCTATCAAATGGAGAAAGGCCTTGATAGAGTGGACGTGGAAAGAATGTTTCCGATGGTGGGAGAGTCTAAGCCCAGAGGATGCACCTTAGAATAGAATGGTGTCCTTTTCGAACAGAGATGAGAAGGAATTTCTTTAGCCAGAGAGTGATGAATCCATGGAATTCTTTACTACAGGCAGCTGTGGAGGCCAAGTCTTTATGTATATTTGAGACAAAGGTTGATAGATTCTTGATTGGTCAGGGCATGAAGGAATATGGGTAGAAGGCAGGAGATTGGAGCTAAGAGGAAAATTGGATCAGCCATGATGAAATGGTAGAGCATGCACAATGGGCCAAATGGCCTAATTCTGTTCCTCTATTTTATGGTCTTTTGGTCTTATGGCATAAAGCAGCTTCAATGCAATAATCAAGATAGCACAAAAAGCGTACAGTATTACCAGTGAATGGTGGTAATACTGTTTCACATAGCCAATGAAAAGCCCTTGTGGTGCCTATGTCTACAACTTGGATTGGAGAAAATGGGAGGAGCTGAAAGAGAAATTGTTGTGTGTGAGATCCAGTTTCATCAGTCGGAGGGGAAACAGCTGAGTCTGTTGTCGAGGAAGAAGTGAAGAACTTTAAGGCCTTCTTGATGGGGTGTAGAAGTGCATCTGGACATCCGTGATGAAAAAAAGGTGATCAGGGCCAGGGAATTGAAGGCTCTTGAAGAGAATGAGAGCATGTGATGTATTGTAGCTGCAGATAGGAAGGGAATGAACCAAGAGGAATAAAATAGAGTTGAGGTATGTGGACATGGTCCGTGGGGCAGAAGCAGACAGAAACAATGGGCCCACCAAGCAGTTAGGTTTGCAGATCTTGGGCAGGAGGTAGAAATTAGTAGCTTGGGGTAAGGAAACCATGTGGTTGATGACAGCGAATGTGAGATCTCCAGAGTTGATGAGGTTGATGGTGGGGGCAAGCAATGGCCTGATGGCCTTGAGTAGAGTCTTTTTTCAGGGGTAAGAAAGAGGAAGCGTCTGAGAGTTGCCATCTGGCCTCAGCAGGATAAAGTCAGTCTACCAGATATAACAGCACCCTGATTATTTGTGGGTTTAATGGTGAGCTTGGGATTGCTGCAGAGAGACTAGAAGGCAGTGTGTTTAGAGGGAATACATTTGAAGAGGAGAGAGGAGTGTTCCACTGACCCTTAAACATGATCATCCTTGTATAGGGTTCCCTAAAGGTTCATTTGCAGGTTGAGTCTGTGGTGAAGAAGGCAACTGTAATGTTACCATTCATTTCAAGAGGACTAGAGTATAAAAGTAAGGATGTAAGGTTGAGACTTTATGAAGCACTGGTAAGGCCTCACTTGGAGTATGGGGAGAGTTCAAAGGAGGTTCACAAAAATGATTTCAGGATTAAACAGCTTGTCATATGAAAAGTGCTTAATGGCTCTGGGCCTGTATTCACTGGAATTCAGAAGAATACGGGATGGCGAATTCAAATCTATCAAATGGTGAAAGGCTTCGATAGAGTGGCTGTAGAGAGGATGTTTCCCTTGGTGAGAGTGTCTAAGACTAGAGGACACAGCCTCAGAATAAAGGGGCATTCTTTTAGAACTGAGACGAGGAGGAATTTCTTTAGTCGGAGAGTGGTGAATTTGTGGAATTTGTTGCCACAGATTCTTGATTGGTCTGAGCATGAACGGATACGTTGGGGGGGGGGAGGGAAAGAGACAGGAGATTGGAGCTGAGAGGAAAAATGGATCAGCCATGATGACATTGCGGAGTAGACTCAATTGACCAAATGGCCTAATTCTGCTCCTATATCTGATGGTCTTATAGCCTTATGGATTTTCTAAGTATGGTCGCAAGAAAACAAATCTCATAGTTGTATATAGAGGTAGAATCATAGAAAAGTACAGCATAGAAACAGGCATTTCAGCCCATTTTACATGTGCTGAAGCACTTAAACCACCTAATCCCATTAACCTGCATCGGAACTATAGCCATCTATAACCCTACTATCCATGTATCTATCCAAACTTCTCTTCAATAGTGAAATCAAACTCACATGACCCTCTGAGTGAAGAAGTTTCCCCTCATGTTCCCCTTAAACTTTTCACCTATTACCCTTAAACTATGAATTCTAGTTGTAGTTCCACTCAACCTCAGTGGATAAAGTCTACTTGCATTTACCCTATGCTATGCTACCATAGCAAAAATGAATAAGTCCTGGTGGAAAGGTTCTGAGGGCCAATGTGATATACCCAGGTTAACGAGGAAGGTCTGAACTCTTGAAAATGGAACACGTGCAACACGCTGGAGGAACTCAGCGGGTCGGGCAGCATCCGTGGAAACGAGCAGTCAACGTTTCGGGCTGATACCCTTTGTCAGGACATTCTTGAAAATAGAGCTGTCTATGCCAATGTTCAGGCAGGCAAAGGCGAAATATGCTAGAGTATATGATACAATTAGAAATTAATCTGAACATTGAGTGCAATTTCTCATTTGGAAAAGTTATACATCATGCAAATATTAACCAAGGTGATAAACAATGCTTTCTTATTCCATGCCATTTCAACACTTTTGATTATGTTAGAGATGAATGCATTTCCCATGCTCTATGTGTTTGTGACACTGAGTATATAATTACTATTATTAGCCTCTCCTGCTGCTCCTGAATTCATTCAAATTTAAATGGCAGATTGTGATACATAGTGTCTGTGGAAAGAGGGAAAACTGTTTCTCTTTTCACAGATGCTGCCTAAACCAGTACATACATTGTTTTCTGTTTTTAATTGTTCATTAATTTCAGACTCTTCATGAACAGGAAATGCTGCCTAAGCATTTTGCCTATCCAATGAGTTGCACCAAGTGTCCATAAGACCATAAGACAGAGGAGCAGAATTAGGCCATTCAGCCCATATCCCAGATCACATTCAACCCCGTACACCTACCTTCTCACCACATCCTTTGATGCCCTGACCAATCAGGAAACAATCAACTTCTGTCTTAAATATACCCATAGACCTGGCCTCCACCGCAGTCTGTGGCACAGCATTTCACATATTCACCATTCTCCAGCTAAAAAAATTCCACCTTACCTCTGTTTTAAAAGATCGCCCCTGAATTTTGAGGCTGTGCCCCCTAGTTCTAGATTACCCCACCATAGTAAACATCCTCTCCACATCCACCCTATCTACTCCTTTCAACATTCAGTAGGTTTCCATCCCTCATGCTATTGCAATTTCCTTTATTCCACTGAAATACCGACACATTGGAATTTAGTTTCTCCTTCTCAAATTCCAAAATGAACTCAAGCATATTGTGATCAGTGTTCCCTAAGGGTTCCTTTACCTTAAGCTCTTTTATCAGCTCTAGATCATTGCACAACACCCAATGCAGCACAGCCTGTTGTAATGTGAGTATTATTAAAAGTAAGTTAATACTAATCGGAGAGCTGTTGGTAGCAAGAGGCGGAATCCGGGGTTGGCAGGGTCTTTACTTCCGCTCTTTTACTCCCAGTATGCATTGTATATAGTTCCTCCACCCATGCCGCACGAGGTACCTGGAAGCCTCTGTATTGTAAATATCATTTGCCATCCGAGATAAAGATGCTCTTTTGGCCATCAAGTTGTTGAGTGGTCTTTTTGTAAAGTAGAAGTTACCACACAGCCGAACCACTAGTGGGCTCAACAACAAGCTGTTCTAAAAAGCCATCCCTTAGACATTCTACAAATCCTCTCGCTTGAGATCCAATACTGGCCTGGTTTTCCCAATCCACTTTCATGTTAAAATCCCCATGATTATCATAACACAGCCCTTCTGACATGCTTTTTCTATCTCCTGCTGCAATTTATAATCCACATCCTACCTCAGATACAGAGATCAAAATCTTACACAGTATTCTTAATGTGGTTTCATCAAAGTTTTGTAACTGTCTTAGCAAGTCTTCTTTTGTATGTCAACCTTCCTGCAATCCTCACTACCGGTACTTCCTGAGCACTTTCTGCACCTGCTGAATTAGCACAACCTGGTTCCCTCTACATGTACTGTACATGTTTGTTATCTTTTGTTTAAAGAAAAAGTCTGCTTTTTTATTATTCCTACCATCATCTATCTTATTTCGTATATTGTACACATTCAAATATAACACCTTCAGTCTTGTATTTACCCTTATCAATTTTGTCTGCCTTTTACATTGCAACTCATCCTGTTGATTGCAATTTTACCCTATCAATGGTGTCTCCTCTCTTCACATTGCCTGTTTGTAAACCAGCTACCTCATCTCAGCACTGTCATCTGCCTTGCCCACAATATTTCTTCCATTGAAAGTCCCTTGATGGGTTCTTTCTTATTTTTGAATTCTATCCATTTCAGTGAGCTATTTCTTCCGCTCTGAGAGCAACTGCACTATTGTCCCTGACTAGTAATGCAATCTCTCCTCCTCTTCTCCTCTTCACCCTATCTCTGGAACATTTAGTAGCTCATCCTGTCCCTCTTTCAACCAAGTCACCATAGTTGACATTACACCATAGTTCCATGTACTGATCCATACCTTTAAATTCACTGGCCTTACTCTAAATACTCCTTGTACTGAAATAAACACAACTCAGTCTATCTGTCCCCTAACTCTTCCTGTCCTTCCTGAGGAAGTGTTGCTGCTCATGACATCTAACTGTTTCAATCACACCCTTGTGCTTTGGTTTCCTTCCCACTGTCTATTTAGTATAAACTCTCCCAGGTAGCAGCAGCGAACATCCCTGCTACAAAATTGATTTCCCTCCAGTCATGTCTATGGTCTTACAAATACATCACTCCACAATTTCTACTAATGATCTCTTTTCCCCAATGATGTATCTTTCCAGAAACGTAGATAACTACAGCACAATGTAGTCTCCAGATGGAATGCAGCTTAAATAGCTTACTGAGGATACCCGGTGGTTTGAATTGGTATTGCAACCTCTTCAAATCATACAGGAATTGCTTGAGGAGCCAAACACGATAACATTTTAATACAGAATATTAATTCTCTTTTCTCCTATTGAAAAAATAATATTAATGGAAGCCCATCCAGCCAGGTAAAATTGGCAAAATGCAGAAATCTGTTTTCTATCAATTTCTGCGAACTGCCAATGAATTGAAATGATTAATTTTAGTGAAGTAATCCAGACTTTAATTCTGCTACTTAAATTTTTTGAAATAGACTTTCAAAAATGTATACTGTTAAACTGGAATATTTTTCCTTAAACTCAAAATTGGGGAAGACTAATTTCATTAACACAAGAGAAGACCTGGCAAAGGCAGATTAGGAGTATCAATTCACAGGTAGGCTTTACATCTGTACAGTTGGGAACATTCAGAGAATTCAAGGTCAATATGTTCCTTAAGGGTAAATACAAGGGGTAACACATTTAGAGAACACCAAATGTCAAAGCATAATGTGGGTTGGATAAAGAGAAAAAAAGAAAATATATGACAGATATATGGAACTAATGTGAAGATTACTGTCAAGAGTATAAAAGCACTTAAAAAGAAAATTAAGATGGCTAAGAGGGGTTCATGAAAAATCACTGGCAAACAGAATGAAGGAAAATCAAAGGATTTTTAAAAGTATTTTAAGGGCAATGACCAACCAGAGAAAAAAAAGGGCACATGAAGAATAACAAAGGCAATCTGTGCAGAAGGTATAGGCAAGGGTCCTAAATGAATACTTTTCATTGGTATTCACAAAGGAAACAAACTTTTTAGTCAGAGAATTTAACAAGGGGATAGGTGAAAGTTTCATCTCGTGCAAATCTCCATAAATAAAGAGGCACAGTGATTTAGTGACTCAAAACTGAATAAATACATATGACATAAGAGCATAAGAAATGGGATCAGGAGTTGGACATCTGGTCCATTGTACCACTCCACCATTCTGACCATGGAATTCGTAGCTCCATCTACCAAGGACAAGATGGGATTTATCTCAGGTTGCTCCAGAAGGCAAGGGAGATTTTTAAATTTTCACTGGGCATATAAGGTACCAGATGATTGGAGAACAGCAAATACGATCCTCCTTTTCAAGAAAGGCAGCTGGCACAAGCCTAGTAACTATAGTCCTATGAGCTTAACATTGATGGGTGAGAAGATACTGGAAAAAATTCTGAAGAAGGGAGTTAATGATTACTTTGAAAGTCAGTGACTATCCAGAGAGAGCCAGCATGTATAAATCAAAAGATACAAATATGTATGCCCAAGTACAAAGGTATAAACTTCAGACTGCTATTTATCAATTACAGCATTCAACACCATCATTCCCTCACCACGAATGAACAAGCTTCAAACACCGGTGTCTATACCTCTCTCTTCGCAACTGGATCCTCAACTTCCTTATCAGGAGACCAAGTCAGTGTTGATCAGTAATAACATCTCCTTCTCACTAATAATTAACATGGGCACTCCTCAAAAATACATACTTAGCTGACTGCTCTACTCTCTCTCTGCACACAAGACTGTATGGCTAGGCACAGCTCAAGCACCTTCTATAACTTCCTTGATGACACCATTATTGACAGAATCTCAAATGGTGATGAAGAAGCATATGTGAGTGAGATACACACAGTGGCCACTTTATTAAGTATACCCATACAACTGCCTGTTAATACAAATATCTAATCAGCGAAACACGTAGCAGCAACTCAATGCATAAGAGCCTGCAGAGCTGGTCAAAAGGTTTTGAAGTTGTTCAGACCAAACATCAGAATAGCCTCTCCATGAAGCAAGAATTCAATATTGTGGATGAATTCCAATTTTTTTCAATTTCAATTATCACATCATAGGGTGGCAAACTCTTTAAAGTTAAACTGTCTAATTATTACTGAAAACTGCTGATAGAAGTTAGCAGAAAGTTTACTCAGGAGAAAATGCCATGGTCAATCCAGTGGGAAAAACCAAAATAAAATATTCACTCACAAAATGCTGGAGGAATTCAGCAGGTCAGGCAGCATCTATGCAAAAATGTACAGTCGACATTTCAGGCCAAAACCCTTCGGTGGGACTGGGGGGAAAAAACTGAGTAGATTTGAAAGGTGGGGGGAGGGAAGAGAGAAACACCAGGCGATAGGTGGAACTTGGAGGGGGAAAAAGGAAGCAAAGAGCTAGGAAGTTGATTGGTGAAAGAAGCAGAAGGTCATGGAGAAAGAAGGAGGGGGTGGAGGAGCACCAGAGGGAGGAGATGGGTGGGCAAGGAGATAGCATGAGAGAGGGACAAGGGGATGGGAAATGGTGAAAGGGGGGAGGCAGGAGGGGTGGAGGGGTGGAGGCATTACTGGAAGTTTGAGAAATTAATGTTCATGCCATCAGGTTGGAAGTTACACAAACAGAATACAAGGTGTTGTTCCTCCAACCTAAATCAGTAAAATCAGTATTACTGTGTGGCCTTTTCCCGACAGTGAAGGAAGCCATGGGTATCCATGGAAATAACACTGATTTCTCAAACTTCCAGTTATGCTCAACCACCACCACCCCACTTCACCATTTCCCATCCCCTTGTTCCTCTCTCATGTTATCTCCTTGCCCGCCCATTGCCTCCCTCTGGTGCTCCTCCACCGCCTCCTTTCCTATTACCCACACCAGTGTCTGTCACAAAAATCTCCCCACTCAGCTTTCTCTAGAATCTTCTCCCAATTCCACATCCTGACTAGCTGACCCAACAATTCCAAGTTGAACATCACAACCCATTATTTCTAACTGAAACCCAAGCAATCAGCAGAACACACTGCTTCTACTGAAAACTATTAAATGATATACCCTATAGCATTTGGAGTAAAATCTTAGCGGTAAGATCTTAACCAAGGTGTTACACCTATATTTAATCAACATTTAAAGGTATACATAATCATTTAAAGCAAAGGATTTTGCAAATGAAGAAATGTCTACTCCTGTGCTAGATGGGCAAACCACTATCCAGAACTTTTGCACTTTACCCACTGTTGTTGGGGTAATATTAGGATTGTGCGGGTCAGTACAAGAACTTGATGGTCGTAGGAAATCAACTTCATGGACCTGGCGGTGTAGAACCTCAAGTTTCTGTATGTCCTGCCTAATAGTAGCAGTAAAAAGACAGCATGATTGGATGATAGGAATCCTTGCTGATAGATACCAACTTTTTGAGGTAGCATTTCTCATAGATGCTGTCCACCCCAAAATGCAGTTACAATCATATTACAAAAAAAGAGGTACTTACCTTAAATACAGTAAAGAAACAACATATGTACATTCCCCAATACTAAATAAATGGTGTATGGTGGGAAGGGCACCATAAAGCCAAACCGAGTCCATCAGCTCAGTTTAGGACTGAGTGGATACCACATGGCTGCCAGAAAACAACAGCATAAAACAACAAAGTGCTCAACACAATTGCACACTTACAGTTAAGTACAAATAAAGAATTAAATTAAACTTTGGTGTCTGACTCTGAATATATGTAGCAATGCGGAGGGAAAACAGTGGGTTAATTATGTGAATATACTGGGGAAGTCATCGAAGTGTGTACACTCACCGTAGTGCCTGCAGAATGACACGGCAATGTTTGTGTGTGTGTGAATGCACGTGGTTAAGGAGTATGTTTATTGAGTGTTCTCTGTCACGTAGTCACAATATGAGATTGTGAAAAAGAGCTGTGGAGAAATATTAATTGAGAATTGTTGAAGCATACTACTTCAGCAGTGGGTAGTTGAAACAGAAACTATTACATCTTTTAGGGAGGTATTTCAAGCTAATGAAATGCCGATTAGGAGTGTCTGGAGCAATGAGATTAATCATAGTTTGTTTTAGAAAAGAACAGGCACAGTATAGTAGGATAAACATTCTGTGCTGTAAACTTCCTCAGTTCTAAATGCATGTGTAAGTACCGGTAGTTTACTTAACATCTGGAACAAAAGGGCAAGCACTATTAATAGGCAAGTCAGACAATGGATAAAACAAATGCTGTTTTTTTTTCAGAATAGAAATATACAGTCCCTAACTTTATCTCAGTTGATTGCAAGTTTTGGAATAACTAAAATTTGTCCTTAGACTCAACATGATGTCGAGCAGAGGAATAGAGGAGCACAGTACATTGACTGGGAAATCTATTGGCTGAACCTGATGAAAGTCCAATTGACTTTACTTTCAATAGGAAGAAATAGCTGTTGAGCTATTTTTAAAACTTAATTAAGTTGATTGAAGTGTACTCATTTTGTTACATTCCTGAGCGTTTTGATTTTCTGTATTTTTAATTTTTCTAATATTTCCTATGTTTACTAGTTTATAAGTATCTGCATATTAGTGAATCCCAGAGACTTTCTGAGTGTAAATAAAAATCTGCATATCATGGTTAACACAACTTATTGTGCCTGTGAAAAGAATGTTGAAGGATTTCGAGCAAGCGTGAAAGATTGGGATGAGAATTTACAGAGGGGCAAGTGAATGAGATAAAGGTCTTTCAGGTATAATATGCTTCCTTGCAATGAAGTTCTACGATATGATTTTATAACTATAATGCACATTATAGGAGAACAGAAAACACTGAAAACCTACAACACATTACAGACCCTTCGGCCCACAAAGCTGTGCCGAACAATGCTTTACCTTAGAAATTACCAAGGGTTACCCATAGCTCTCTATTTTTCTGAGCTCCACATACCTGTCCAGGAGTCTCTTAAAAGACCTTATCGTATCTCCCTCCATGACATTTGCCAGCAGCCCATTCCACACACTCACCACTCTCTGCATAAAAAACTTACCCCTGACATCTCCTCTGTACCAACTTCTAAGCAGCTTAAAACTCTACCTTCTCATGATAGCCATTTCAGCCCTGGGAAAAAGCCTCTGACTATCAATACGATCAATGCCTCTCATCATCTTATACACCTCTATCAGGTCACCTCTCATTCTCTGTCGCTCCAAGGAGAAAAGGCCGAGTTCACTCAACCTATTCTCATAAGGCAAGCTCCTTAATTCAGGCAACATCCTTGTAAATCTCCTCTGCACCCTTCCTATGGCTTCCACATCCTTCCCGTAGTGAGGCGATCAGAACTGAGCACCAGTTCTCCAAGTGGGGTCTGACCAGGATCCATAATAGCTGCAACATTACCTCTCGGCTCCTAAATTCAATTCCACAATTGATGAAGGCCAATACACCGTACGCCTTCTTAACCACAGAGTCAACATGCGCAGCTGCTTTCAGCGTCCTATGGACTCGAACCCCAAGATCCCTCTGATCCTCCACACTGCCAAGAGTCTTATCATTAATACTATATTCTTCCATCATATTTGATCTACCAAAATGAACCACTTCACACTTATCTGGGTTGAACTCCATCTGCCACTTCTCAACCCAGTTTTGCATCCTATCAATGTCCCGCTGTAACCTCTGACAGCCCTCCACACTATCCACAACACCTCCAACCTTTGTGTCATCAGCAAACTTACTAATCCATCCCTCCACTTCCTCATCCAGGTCATTTATAAAAATCACAAAGAGTAAGGGTCCCAGAACAGATCCCTGAGGCACTCCACTGGTGACCAACCTCCATACCGAATACGACCAGTCTACAACCACTTTTTGCCTTCTGTGGGGAAGCCAGTTCTGGATCCACAAAGCAATGTCCCCTTGGATCCTTACTTTCTCAATAAGCCTTGCAAAGGGTACCTTATCAAATGCCTTGCTGAAATCCATATACACTACATCTACTGCTCTTCTTTCATCAATGTGTTTAGTCACATCCTCAAAAAATTCAATCAGGCTCGTAAGACAAAGCTATGCTGACTATTCCTAATCATATTATACCTCTCCAAATGTTCATAAATCCTGCCTCTCAGGATCTTCTCCATCAACTAACCAACCACTGAGGTAAGACTCACTGGTCTATAATTTCCTGGGCTATCTCTACTCCTTTTCTTGAATAAAAGAACAGCATCCGCAACCCTACAATCCTCCGGAACCTCTCCCGTCCCCATTGATGATGCAAAGATCATCGCCACAGGCTCAGCAATCTCCTCCTTCGCCTCCTACAGTAGCCTGGGGTACATCTCATCCGGTCCCGGCGACTTATCCAACTTGATGCTTTCCAAAAGCTCCAGCACATCCTATTTCTTAATATCAACATGCTCAAGCTTTTCAGTCTGCTGCAAGTCGTCACTATTATCACCAAGAGTATAGTGAATACTTAAGTAAAGTATTCATTAAGTACCTCTCCTGTTTCCTCCGGTTCCATACACACTTTCCCACTATCACACTTGATAGGTCCTATTATTTCATCTTCTTGTTCTTCACATACTTGTAGAATGCCTTGTGGTTTTTCTTAATCCAGCCTGCCAAGGCCTGCTCATGGCCCCTTCTGGCTCTCCTAATTTCCTTCCTTAAGCTCCTTCCTGTTAGCCTTATAATCTTCTAGACCTCTAACATTACCTAGCTCTCTGAACCTTTTATAAGCTTTTCTTTTCTTCTTGACTGGGACAAGGGAGAGCCAGTGGATGTAGTGTACCTGGACTTCCAGAAAGCTTTTGATAAAGTCCCACATAGGAGAGTAGTGGGCAGAATTAGGGCACATGGTATTGGGGGCAGAGTACTGACATGGATTGAAAATTGGCTGGCTGACAGGAAACAAAGAGTAGTGATTAACGAGTCCCTTTCGGAATGGCAGGCTGTGACCAGTGGGGTACCGCAAGGTTCGGTGCTGGGACCGCAGCTGTCTACAATATACATTAATGATTTAGATGAAGGGATTAAAAGTAACATTAGTAAATTTGCTGATGACACAAAGCTGGGTGGCAGTGTGAAATGTCAGGAGGATGTTATAAGAATGCAGGGTGACTTGAACAGGTTGGGTGAGTGGGCAAATGTATGGCAGATGCAGTTTAATGTGGATAAATGTGAGGTTATCCACTTTGGTGGCAAGAACAGGAAGGCAGATTACTATCTAAATGGAGTCAAGTTAGGAAAAGGGGAAGTACAACGAGATCTAGGTGTTCTTGTACATCAGTCAATGAAAGCAAGCATGCAAGTACAGCAGGCAGTGAAGAAAGCTAATAGCATGCTGACCTTTATAACAAGAGGAATTGAGTATAGGAGTAAAGAGGTCCTTCTGCAGCTGTACAGGGCCCTGGTGAGACCCCACCTGGAGTATTGTGTGCAGTTTTGGTCTCCAAATTTGAGAAAGGACATTCTTGCTATTGAGGGATTGCAGCGTAGATTCACAAGGTTAATTCCCGGAATGGCGGGACTGTCATATGTTGAAAGATTGGAGCGACTGGGTTTGTATACACTGGAATTTAGAAGGATGAGAGGGGATCTGATTGAAATATATAAGATTATTAAGGGATTGGACACATTGGAGGCAGGAAACATGTTCCCGCTGATGGGTGAGTCCAGAACTAGAGGCCACAGTTTAAGAATAAGGGGTAGGCCATTTAGAACAGAGATGCGGAAAAACGTTTTCACCCAGAGAGTGGTGGATATGTGGAATGCTCTGCCCCAGAGAGAGTTAGATAGAGCTCTTATAGATAGTGGGGTCAAGGGATATGGGGAGAGGGCAGGTACGGGGTACTGATTGTGTATGATCAGCCATGATCACAGTGAATGGCGATGCTGGCTAGAAGGGCCGAATGGCCTACTCCTGCACCTACTGTCTATTGTCTATTGACTGGATTTATTACAGCCTTTGTACACCATGGTCCCTGTACCCTACCATAACTTCCCTGTCTCATTGGAACGTCCCTATGCAGAATTCCACACAAATATCCCCTGAACATTTGCAACATTTCTTCTGTACTTTTCCCTGAGAACATCTGTTTCCAATTTAAGCTTCCAATTTCCTGCCTGATAGCCTCATAATTCCCCTTACTCCAATTAAATGCTTTTCTAACTTGTCTGTTCCTATCTCTCTCCAATGTTATTGTAAAGGAGATAGAATTATGATCACCATCTCCAAAATGCTCCCCACTGAGAGATCTGACACCTGACCAGGTTCATTTCCCAATACCAAATCAAGTATAGCCTCTCCTCTTGTAGGCGTATCTACATATTGTGTCAAGAAACCTTCCTGAACACACCTAATGAACTCCACCCCATCTAAACCCCTTGTTCTACGGAGATGCCAATTGATATTTGGGAAATTAATATCTCCGATCATGACAACTCTGTTATTATTACACCTTTCCAGGATCTGTTTCCCTATCTGCTCCTCGATATCCCTGTTACTAATGGGCGGCCTATAAAAAAATGCCCAGTTAAATTATTGACCCCTTCCTGCTCCTAACCTCCACCCACAGAGACTCCATAGACAATCCCTCCATGGCATCCACCTTTTCTGCAGCCGTGACAGTATCTCTAATCAACAGTGCCATGCCCCCACCTCTTTTGCCTCCCTCCCTGTCCTTTCTGAAACATCTAAAACCCGGCACATGAAGTAACCATTCCTGTCTCTGAGCCATCCAAGTCTCTGTAATGGCCACCACATCATAGATCCAAGTACTGATCCAAGGTCTGAGCTCATCCGCTTTGTTCACAACACTCCTTGCATTAAAATAGACACATCTCAAACCTTCAGTCTGAGCGCATCCCTTCTCTATCACCTGCCTATCCTCCCTCTCGCACTGTCTACAAGCAATGCGGTGATGAAGTTTCTTCCCCCAGCTATCAGACTCCTCAATACGCAGAGCCTGGACTGACACCTTACTGCCCTATTGTCTTGTTTATTATTTATTGTAATGCCTGCACTTTTTTAAAAAGGAGGGAAAGCAAAACTGGGGAATTATAGACCAGTTAGTTTGACATCGGTGGTGGGGAAAATGCTAGAGTCGGTTATCAAAGATGTGATAACAGCACATTTGGAAAGCGGTGAAATCATCGGACAAAGTCAGCATGGATTTGTGAAAGGAAAATCATGTCTGACGAATCTTATAGAATTTTTTGAAGATTTAACTAGTAGAATGGATAGGGGAGAGCCAGTGGATGTGGTATATTTAGATTTTCAAAAGGCTTTTGACAAGGTCCCACACAGGAGATTAGTGTGCAAACTTAAAGCACACGGTATTGGGGGTATGGTATTGATGTGGATAGAGAATTGGTTGGCAGACAGGAAGCAAAGAGTGGGAGTAAACGGGACCTTTTCAGAATGGCAGGCAGTGACTAGTGGGGTACCGCAGGGCTCAGTGCTGGGACCCCAGTTGTTTACAATATATATCAGTGATTTAGACGAGGGAATTAAATGCAGCATCTCCAAGTTTGCAGATGACACAAAGCTGGGCGGCGGTGTTAGCTGTGAGGAGGATGCTAAGAGGATGCAGGGTGACTTGGATCCTCTTAAGTGAGTGCAATTTAATGTGGATAAATGTGAGGTTATCCAATTTGGTTGCAAGAACAGGAAAACAGATTATTATCCGAATGGTGGTCGATTAGGAAAAGGGGAGGTGCAACGAGACCTGGGTGTCATTGTACACCAGTCATTGAAGGTGGGCATGCAGGTACAGCAGCCGGTGAAAAAGGCAAATGGTATGTTGGCATTCACAGCAAAAGGATTTGAGTACAGGAGCAGGGAGGTTCTACTGCAGTTGTACAAGGCCTTGGTGAGACCACAGCTAGAGTATTGTGTGCAGTTTTGGTCCCCTAATCTGAGGAAAGACATTCTTGCCATAGAAGGAGTACAAAGAAGGTTCACCAGATTGATTCCTGGGATGGCAGGACTTTCATATGAAGAAAGATTGGATTGACTAGGCTTATACTCACTGGAATTTAGAAGATTGAGAGGGGATCTTATTGAAACATATAAAATTCTAAAGGGATTGGACAGGCTAAATGCAGGAAGATTGTTTCTGATGTTGGGGAAGTCCAGAACGAGGGGTCACAGTTTAAAGATAAAGGGGAAGCCTTTTAGGACCAAGATGAGGAAAAACTTCTTCACACAGAGAGTGGTGAACCTGTGGAATTCTCTATCACAGGAAACAGTTGAGGCCGGTCCATTGGCTATATTTAAGAGGAAGTTAGATATGGCCCTTATGGCTAAAGGGATCAGGGGGTATGGAGAGAAAGCAGGTACTGGGATCTGAGTTGGATGATCAGCCATGATCATACTGAATGGTGGTGCAGGCTCGAAGGGCCGAATGGCCTACTCCTGCACCTATTTTCTATGTTTCTATGTTTTGTGCACTTTATGCAGTCCTGGGTAGGTCCGTAGTCTAGTGTAGTTTATTTTTTCTTTGTTGTTTTTTACGTAGTTCAGTCTAGTTTTTGTACTGTTTCATGTAGCACCATGGTCCTGAAAAACATTGTCTTGTTTTTACTATATACTGTACCAACAGTTATAGTCGAAATGACAATAAAAAGTGACTTGACTTGAATACGGATAATTTCATTTATAGCTACACTTCATACTTCAAATGCTAAATAGCTTAATTAAAAAGAACAAATAGATTAAATGAGAGAACAGAAACAGTGGAAAAGGCAGTACTACTAAAACTCATTGTGTGGACTTCATACATTAAAACAAAATGGGAGAAGGAAGGAGGGATATATCTGAGGAAGAATGGACAATAATATGGAGGTATCAATGGAAGTGTACCAGTTCACAGAAATGGAGGGAGTTTGGATGGAAAAACTTGATAAGATATTTTATTACACCCTCTCAGAAATCCCATTATGATAGTAACCTCCCTGTTTGCTGGAGAAATTGTGGAAATCAAAATGCAAACCATTATATTTTTTGGGACTGCCCTGTTATCAAAGATTATCAGAGGGGGATACACAATGCCCTACAAGTCATCTTTAAATGTGAAATACCCTTAGAGAGTAAGACCATATACTTTGGATATATACCTCAAGAATGGTTGAAAAGAGATAAATATTTAATGAATATACTGTTGGTGGCTGGTAAAAAGACTCTTACTAGGAAATGGTTATCACAGGAGAGCCCAACTTTGAATGCAGGGATGGAAATTACAATGGACATTTACAAAATGGAGAAGATAACAGCATCTGTTAATCATAAGCTGGAACAACTTGATTCATACTGGAAAAAATGGTTTAACTACATAATGCCTCATAGGCCTGGTTTTATTCTTACAAATCAATGAATATGTTGTAAAAAAAGATCACTCCCTACTCATACATAGTTTTTTCTTTTTGTTTGTTTTTCTCTCCACTCTTTTCTATAAGTGTATACCTCAGATAAACACTATATGGAGATTTGTGACATATATATGATATATATGTACAATGTCTGAAATACATCTTATGGAAATGTTTGTTTGATGATGAACTTCAATAAAAAAAATTGCAAAAAAAACTCATTGTATGGAAGAGAAGTGGTGAAGACTGCTGTTTAGTGTGTGTGTGTGTGTGTGTGTGTGTGTGTGTGTGTGTGTGTGTGTGTGTGTGTGTGTGTGTGTGTGTGTGTGTGTGTGTGTGTGTGTGTGTGTGTGTTTATTTTAAGTCCCAGATGAGTTCTCACTATGACAGCTGACAGTTGTGATAGCTAGAGTGATAATTAAAAGGTTGGTTTTGGATTTATTTTGTTTCAAGAGTGCATTTTTTTTCTTGTGTAACCCACAACACAGGCTTTGAGAATCTCAGGCCTAAATTATTACTACTATTATTATTACTACTACTACTACTACTACTACTACTACTAATAATAATAATAATAATAATAATAATAGCAGCAACAACAACATCTGGCCATAAAACAACTTACTGGCGCAATGAAAAAAAATATGGACATTTTGGCCCTTGGCTTGGCATGCTTGACATAATTTGGCCCTTGTGGAAAACTAATTGGGGAACCCTGCTCTAGTACCTGACTCTTTCCCTGCCCACTCCTGACTGTGACCCATTTGTCTGTCTCCCATGGCCCTGGTGTGACCACCTGCCAATAACTCCTTTCTATCGCCTCCTCGCACTCCCTGACCAGGCGAAGGTCATCGAGCTGCAACTCCAGTTCCCTAACTCGGTCCCTTAGGATTATTATCCCTCTCAATCCCATTTACCTTGTTTTTGCCCATAACCTTTAACACCCTAACTAATCAAGAATCTATCAACCTATGTTTTAAATATATCTCATGACTTGGCCTTCACAGCCATTTGTGGCAATGAAGTCCACAGAATCACCACCCTTTGGCTAAAGAAATTCTGTTTTAAAGGAACATCCTTCTATTCTTGGGCTGTGCCCACCAGTCCTATACTTCCCTACTAAAGGAATCATCCTCTCCACAGCCACTCTATCTTGACCTGTTGAAATGGCAGGCAGGACTTGATACTCCTCAGGCAGGACTTGATATGCTTCATGACCAACCTCTCAAATCACTTCATCACAGTGGATGCAAGTACTAATGGACAATAGTCAAATTCAATCACACTAGTATGATTGAAGTATGTAGTTTTAAAGCAGTGAAATTATTTTTTTACATCGACAGGTAAGTAGTTTTAGAGAGGTTTCAGAAGAACTTAGACAGATTAGGAGAATGAGCATCGGTGAGGCCTCAGGAGTATTGTGAGCAGTTTTGGGCCCCTTATCTGAGAAAGGATGCACTGAAACTGGACAGCGTTCAAACGAAGTTCACGAAAATGATTTCGGGATTGAACAGTTTGTCATATGAAGCGCATTTAATGGTTCTAGGCCTATACTCATTAGAGGTCAGAAGAATGAAGGTTGACCTAACTGAACCCTATCAAATGTTGAAAGGCCTCAACAGAGTGAATGTGGAGAGGATGTTTTCTATGGTGGGAGAGTCTAGGACCAGAGGTCACAGCTTCAGAATAGAGGGGTGTCCTTTTAGAATGGAGATGAGGAGAAATTTCTTCAGCCAGAGAGTGGTGAATCTGTGGAATTCGTTGCCATAGATGGCTGTAGAGACCAAGTCTTTATGTATATTTAAGGCAGAGGTCAATAGATTCTTGATTAGTCAGGACGTGAAAGGATACAGAGCGAAGGCAGGAGATAGGTGCTGAGAGAAAAAATGGATCAGCCATGATGAAATGGCAGAGCAGATGTGAAAGAGAAAATGACATAATTCTGCTCCAAAACTTAATGGTCTTATTGTCCCCAGAACACTGGCTTGGTGGTAAAGGCTGATACAATAAGGACATTTAAGAGAATCCTAGATAGGCACATGGATGCAAAAAAAAACGGAGGTTTATGAGAACTCGGATGTGGAAGCAGAGTTAAGATGGTACTACATGGTGACTCCTTTGCTTGCATCTTCAGAAACAGCTCTATTTCCATCTTTAATATCTTTATTTTTCAATTTCAGGGTTCTTTTGAAGACCCTGACCTAGAGTTACATACAGACTTCGGTTCTTTGTGGGAATGGTACCCATTCTCGGGGTTTCAGCACTGGCCGTTATCCGACATGCCAAGGGTTTGGCCTGAGAGTCCCGCTCGTATTTGGAAGCCTAAAATCTTGGGGCTCTGGAGACAGGCGGATCAAGGGTCAGTGTCACGGCAGGAGACTCATGTGTCATCGGGGGGGGGGGGCAGAGAATCTTCCACTGTGGGACCGAAGACCCAAGATCTTTGCGATCTTCAGGCACCAAGCTCGTAAAAAGTGACGAAATGGGCTTTTAAAGTCGTAAACCAGCAGATGTTGTTCTGTCTCCCCACTCGCTGTGAAAGTTATTAGGGAGAGAGAGAAAAACTGTGGTTTGTCAAATGCTGGTTGAATTGCGAAGTCTTTGGGAAAACTGCGAGTCTGTGTCTTTGCTATTACCTAGCTCATGCTTGTGAGCCAGCATGATGCTAGCATGGTGATGCTGATGCTTGCTTTTTTTGCCAGTGGGGGGAGTGGGGGTATTGCTTACACGCGGGGGGGGGGTGACCTTGGCACTCTCATGTTTAACTGTCATTCATTCTTTGGGGTACTTCTCTGTTTTTGTGGATGTTTATGAATAAAAAGCATTTCAGGATGTATATTGTATACATTTCTCCGACATTAAATTGGACCTTTGAACCTTCATGTAGGAAGGAAGCATTAGGTTGATTGTGGAGTATGCTAACATAGATTGGAACAATAAGATGTCCTTTGTTCTTGAAGCCATATCAAATCAGTCGTGGATATCCTGGAGTGGCATCATCTGAGCTAGAATGTTAATGGATGCTTAAGGACAGACCTGGAATCATCCTGCCACCCAACCTTTATAAGTGCCCATTTTTCCTAAACTTTGCTTTCCAAGTAAGGTCTAGGCTTTCTAATCCAATCATCTTTTCCTGGCATATCTCCATATTCCTTTCACCCTGACCCAGATATCTAATCTCCCAATGATACATAAAATTGTCTCTTCAACTTCTCTGTGAGGCATCATTCCCAAGATACAATTGTATCCTGATTTGCAATAAGTATCCATGTGTATATATTTTAAGAGTTACTGTGTCAAACTTCTCTATAATTTTGAAAATAACTGTCACAGATATCTTCTACCAGCTGCCCATCCTTTCTCAACAGATCAGTATTTCATGTTTTAATCAGTCTTTGCTCTTTTCCCAGTACCTCCAAGACTTTATTGTAATAATAAGAACAGAATTAGGTTTGAACTAGAGTGGCTTAACCAGGGTTCCTAAGAACAACAACGCGGCAGCATTTAAGAAGATTTGTCCTAGAGGCAGAATGTTTGAGCATCTTGATGAGAGAACATGAACTCATTTTTTTGACCTTGTTTAATGCTGTACCAAAGCACTTTCATTACTTTTACATAACCTATAATATTCATGCAAAATGTATTCTCAACTCATCAATGAAATAGCTATTAACAACAATAGAAACAGAAATAAATTTGTGTGAAAATATTTAAAGATGCATAACTAATTCTGAGAAACTGTGTCTATAAAAGTTTCCTACCAGTGATTTCACTTCTTTGTTGAAGCTTATATTACAATAATAGAGCACGTGGCAAGTACAAGAAATTTCCTGGCCCTATATTGTGAAACAAGTGGCAATGCGAAAAATAAAGAAATAAGCTGCAGGCAAGCATTGGTCAGAGGATTATTTTTTCACCTTTATCCAAACATGCCAGACATGAAAATTATTTTATTTCTCTCTGTATCCATGAACCACATTTTACTGACCCACAATCTTCACCTGGTCTCTTCATACCCATTTTTACCTGGTCTGGTGTCAGATGGTTAACTCAATGGCAAAACATCCAGAAAGCTTGCACTGTGGTCTCAATTGCAACAGAGTCCCTTAATTTTTGAGAACCAACAAGATGACAGCCCCAGATTTTCTGTTGTAGAAAATGTGAGGAATTATCAGTGGACTTTAAGTGTCCCTAACATTTAGGGATATTAAATTTAAAGTGAATCACTTTGAAAATTTTGGTTAAAAATAAAGTGAAAGCCAATTAAAAATACCTCAAACACAGTTAATTGAAAACATTAAGCAAAGCTAAAATAATTAAAAGGAGAAATAAAGTACCCTTTGGCACCTAATTTGAAAACTTAGTCTCCTTTGAAGGAAATGTAGAATTTAGTGATGGACCCAACTGACAAGTTTAGCACCCATAATTGGTCAGTAAGTCCAGAATTCCAATTTGGCTACCAATGGATAGAAGTCCTAAATACTGTGTTTCAAAGAGCCAGGATTCCTGGCACTAGCCAACAAATTTGAGTCTTTTGTCTCATTTTTAAAATGGCAAATTCACCCTTCTATCCAGAAACATTGATGGGGATCTTTTTGATTTTTATCACATCTTCATCATCACAAAATTGTACTGAAGTAATGCCTTAACATGAACAAGTACAAATTTCTGAGTGAATTTATTCAGTAATAAGAATGAGATTTTATCATATTGTCTGAAAGTAATCTTCACTAATGTCTCTAAATTCCCAGTATTGTTCATCTCATTACAATAAGACAAGTTGAAAACATAAAAGGAAATATAAGAAATCAGTTTATCACAAACAGACATGGGATGAGTTATAAAACCAGCTGAGATACATATAGTGACTTGGCAGACATACAGCTGAAGACTTAATCTTGTTCATTTAAGACATTATATTCTGGTTCAACAGTGTCAGACTTGATTCTCTTGAAACACCAATTTGTTACTACAGACTACCCTGGATAGAAAAAGGTTAATTAACCTTTGATTTCCCCACCTTCAAGTGGCCAGCCAGGAGACCACAGGCTCTGCTAAGAAGGTAGAGCTGTCATGTGGACTACAATTTATGTAACTTGGGAACTAACCTCCAACTGGACATTCAGCTGATACAGATACGATCATACATTTTGCATTTTTGATTAATTCAGTTCTCTACCTGGAAAAAATAATAGAATTTGGCCAATATTTGCCTTTTATCTAGCATTGAAAAACAAATCATCTAAGATCTTATCAAGAACAAACTACAGTCATCTTTCCCTCCACTGAGGTTAACTTCTCATCACACCATAAGACCATAAAACAGAGAAGCAGAATTAGGACATCTGGCCTCAAGTCTGCTCTGCCATTCCATCATGGCTGACTTAATATCCCTCTAAACCCCATGTTCCCACCTTCTCTCTATAACCTTTGACACCCTTCCTAATCAAGAACCTATCAATCTCCACTTTAAGTATACCCAATGACTTGGTCTCCACAGCTGTCTGTTGCAATGAATTCCACAAATTCACCATCCTCTTGAAAAAGAAATTCCTTCTCATCTCTCTTCTAAAGAGACACTCTTCTATCCTGAGGCTGTGCTCTCTGGTCCTAGACTCCCCAATTACAGGAAATATCCTCTCCACATTCACTCTGTCTAGGCCTTTCAATATTCAAGAGGTTTCAAAGAGATCCACCACCCAGTCTTCTAAACTCCAGTGAGTACAAACCTAGATCCAATAAATGCAACTCATATGTTAACCTTCTGATTCCTAGGATCATTCTCATGAACTTTCTGTGGACCCTCTGCAATGCCTGTGCATCCTTTATAGATAAGGGGGCCAAAAACGGCTCACAGAACTCCAAGTGTGATCTGACTGTCTTATAAGCCTCAGCATTACATCCTTGCTTTTATAAGACCATAAGATGTAGGAGCAGAATTAGGCCATTTGGCCCATCAAGTCTGCTCTGCTATTTCATCATGGCTGATTCCTTTTTATCACTCAGCCCTTGCCTCTTGCCTTTCCCCCATATCTCTTTATGCCCTGACCAACCACAGATTCACCACTCTCTAGCTAAAGAAAATTCTCCTCATGTCTGTTCTAAAAGGATGCCCCTCTATCTTGAGGCTTTGTACTCTGGTCTTAAGACATTCCCACTATAGGAAACGTCCATTACACTTCCACCCTATCAAGGCCTTTCACCATTCAATTAGGTTAAACTTCTTTTTTCTAAATTTTAGGTGAATACAGCCCCTGAGCCATCAAACTCTCTTCATATGACAAGCTATTTAATACTGTAATCATTTTTGTGAACCTCCTTTGAACCCTCTCCAGCTTCGACACATCCTTTCTAAGATAAAGGATCCACAACTGCTCACAATACTCCAAGTGAAACCTCACCAGTGCTTTATAAATCTCAACATTACATCCTTGTTTTTATATTCTAGTCTTCTTGAAATGAATGTAAACACTGCATTTGCCTTCCTCACCACAAACTCAACCTTTAGAGAATCCTGCACAAGAACTCCCAAATCCATTTGTGCCTTAGATTTTTGTATTTTCACTCCATTTAGAAAATAGTCAACCCTTTCATTTCAAAGTGAATAATCATACACTTACCAACACTGTATTCCATCTACACCTCTTTGCCCATTCTCCTAATCTGTCTCAGTCCTTCAGTAGCCTCCATATTTCCTCAAAACCCTCCACCTATCTTTGTATCACCTGCAAACTTTGCAATAAAGTCATCACTTCTATCATCCAAATTATTGACATATAATGTAAACAGAATTGGTCCCAACACAGACCCTGTGGAACACTACTAGCCACCAGCAGCCAACCAGAAAAGACCCTCTTTATTCTCACTCTTTGCCTGCTGCCAATCAGCCACTGTTTTATCCAGTTCAGAGCCTTTCTTGTAATACAATGGGTTCATAGCTTGTTAAGCAGCCTACAAGGTTCCTGGACCAGACAGTATCAGCCCCAGGGTACTGAAGGCCTATGCGAGCTAGCTATCTGGTACTTTACAGCACCTTTACAATCTGAGTCTGAGTCAGGAAAAGGTACCAGTGCTATGGAAGACTTCCTGCTTGTTTGCTATACCCAAGAAGGCGACCCCATCTGAACTTAAAAACTACAGACCAATTACCCTTACATATCATGTGATGAAGGTGCTGGAAAGCAGACAGTAGAGGAGGCCATGGAGGGAAAATATCGGAATGGGAACAGAAATAGAATTAAAATGGGTGGGCACTGCTTCTTCTGGTTGGTGCTTGGCAAAGCGGTGACCATTCCAATTCTAATATGTCAATCCATGGCCTCCTCTACTGTCACAATGAAGCCACACTCAGGTTGGAGGAACAACACCATCTGGGTTGCCTCCAACCTGATGGCATGAACATCGATTTCTTGAACTTCCGGTAACGCCCTCCCTCTCCTTCACCATTCTCCATCCCCTTTTTTAAATTCTCACCTTATCTCCTTGCCTACCAATCACCTCCCTCTGGTTCTCCTCCCCCTTTTCTTTCTTCCATAGCCTTCTGTCCTCACCTATTAGAATATCCCTTCTCCAGCCCTGTATCTCTTTCACCAATCAACTTCCCAACTCCTTACTTCACCCTATCCCCTCCCAGTTTCATCTATCACCTTATGTTTCTCCCTCCCCTCCCCCACATTTTAAATATACTCCTCATCTTTTTTTTTCTCCAGTCCTGCTGAAGGCTCTCTGCCTGAAATATTGACTGTACTCTTTTCCGTAGGCGCTGCCTGGCCTGCTGAGTTCCTCCAGAATTTTGAATGTGTTTATTGAAATCGCCTATGACTATAATAACATGCATTTAACTTTTGCCATGCATTTTTTATCTCCCTTTGTAACTTGTAGGCCACATCCTGACTATTGCTAGGGAGTCTGTATACAACTCCCAACAGGGTCTTTTTACCACTGCAGTTCCTTATTTATACTCTTATTTATTTATCCTTATATGTCTTTATTTATATTCTCATCCTCTTGAAATCAATGCTAATTATTGAATTTGCCTTCCTTACCATCAACTCAACCTGCGGGCTCCCAATTCCCTTTGCGCTTCTGATTTCAGAATTTGCCCCCTGTTAATAATCCACGCCTTTACTCTTCCTATCAAAGTGCATGACTACACCCTTCCTGACAGTGGATTCCATCTGCCACTTGTTTGCCCATTCTCTTAATCTGGCTAAATCCTTCAGCAGCCTCCCTGCTTCCTCAGCACTTCCTGCCGCTCCACCTATCTTCATATTGTCTGCAAACTTCACTACCGAACCATCAATTAAGTCAACTAAATTACAGAAACATAGAAACATGAAAAACCTACAGCACAATACAGGCCTTTCGGCCCACAGTGCTGTGCCAACCTTGTACCTATTATAGACAAATAACGTATAAAAGAACACAGGCCCCTGTGGAACCTCACTAGACACCAGCAGCAAACCAGAAAAATCCTTTTATTCTCACACTTTGCCTCTAGCCAATCTTCTATCCATGCTGGCATTTCTTGTAATAACATGGGTTTTTATCTAACTTAGCAGAATCAGTCATAGAAGCATAGAAAAGTAGTACAGAAAGAGGCCTTTCAGCACATCTAGTCCATCCTGAACCATTTAAACTGCCTAGTCCCATTGACATGCACCCAGACCATAGCCATCCATACCCCTATTATCCATGTACCTATCCAAATTTCTCTTAAAGGTTGAAATTGAGCTTGCATGCACCACTTGCACTGGCAGCACGTTCCACACTTTATGACCGAATGAGTGAAGAATTTCCCCTCGTGTTCCCCTTAAACAATTCACCTTTCACTCATAACCCATGACTTCTAGTTGTAGTCCCACCCAACCTTAGTGGAAAAAGCCTGTGTAAATTGACTTCATCTCTACCCCTCATAATTTTGTATACCTCTATCAAATCTCCCCTCAATCTTCTACATTCTAAAGAATAAAGTCCTAAACAATTTAATCTTTTCTTATAACTCAAGTCCTCCAGTCCTGACAACTTCCTCATAAATTTTCTCTGTATTCTTCCATCCTCATTTACATCTTTCCTGTAGGTTAGTGGTCAAAACTGCCCACAGTACTTCAAATTAGGCCTCACCAATGTCTTATACAACTTCAACATAACATCCCATCCAATTTACTACCTCATCTTGAATGCCAAATGACTGAACCTTCCTAACCAATCTCCCATGAGGGACCTTGTCAAATGCCCTGTATACCTCGAACCTTAGATACAACACTGAGTCACCATCTCAGAAATTCTCTGAAAACTCATCAATAGGTGATTGTATAAAGGGAGGATGAAAAAAGGACCCTGGTGGGTGACTTTGTCAAATGGTGCAAGCTGAATCATCTGCAGCTCATCATCAGTAAAGCAAACGAGATAGTGCTGAACTTTAGGAAGACTAAGCCTGCACTGTTCCCTGTTACTACTGATGGTGAGGACATACATGTGTTGAGGACCTACAAGTCCCTGGGAGTGCACCAAAATGACAGACTTGAGTGGAGCAGCAATATAGAGGCTGTTATACAAGAAGGACCAGAGTTGCCTCTACTTCCTAAGGAGACTTTGGTCCTTTGGAGTATGTAGCCTCTCTTTCACATATTCTACTAGTCTGTTGTTGCCAGTACAACCTTCTATGCGGTGGTGTGCTAGGGCAATGGGATCAACCTGGGTAATGCCAACAGGCTCAATAAACTCATTAAGAAGACTGGCTCTGTTACAGAAAACAAACTGGACACATTGAAGTCCTGACGAAGGGTCTCAGTCCAAAACTTCGACAGTGCTTCTTCCTATAGATGCTGCCTGGCCTGCTGTGTTCCACCAGCATTTTGTGTGTGTTGCTTGAATTTCCAGCATCTGCAGATTTCCTTGTGTGGATACATTGAAGGCTGTGGTAGAATGAAGGACCCTATGGAATATCCTGGCATTTCTGGACAATGTTTCTCACCCTCTTCATGCCACCTTGGATGAACAGAGGAGCATTTTTAATAATAGACAAAGAGGGCATTCTTATCCTCAGCCATTAAACTCTATAATGAATTAACCTATAGCTGGGGAAGTGATGACCCCCTTGTGTTAGGCTGTTTGTGGTAATTTTTTAAATTCTTTCTTACTTCTCTTCTATCATTTGTGTTTCTATGCACTTGTAATGCTACTGTGACACTGTAATTTCCTTTTAAAACAATAAAATATCTACCTATCTATGCCTTGCTAAAATCCATGTGCACAACATCCACACCTAGCCTTCAACAACTTTCCTGGTAACTTTTTCAAAATCTCTATAAGATTGGTTAGACATGACCTACCATACATAAAGCAATGCTGACTATCCCCAATCAGTTCCATCTATCCAAATACTTACACAGTATATCCATTCCCTTAGAATATCTTCCAAGAACTTTCTCACTATTGATGTCAGCCTTACTGGCCTATTTCCTGATTTATTTTTTCAGCCTTGCTTAAAGAGTGGAATATTAGCTATCCTCCAGTCCTCCGGTACCTCACCTGTCACTAAGGATGACTTAAATATCTCTGCTAGAACCCCTGCAATTTCTGCAATTACCTCACTCAGGGTTCAAAGAAACCCTCTGTCAGGTCCTTGCAATTTGTTCAACTTAATTTGCCTCAAGACAGCAAACATATCCTCCTTTGTAATCTGTATGGAGTCCATGATCTTGCTGCTGCTTTGCCTCACTTCTATAGACTCTATGTCCATCTCCCAAGTAAAAATTCATTTAAGATCGCTCCTATCTCTTTTGTCCCTGAAAGATTGAAAGATTCTCCTTTACCTTCTCTGTGAGGGCAACCTCATCCCTTCTTTTAGCCCTCCTGATTTATTTCTAAAGTGTTCTCTTGCATTTTTTACACTTCTCAAGTATCACATTTGTTCCTACCTGTCTATACTTGCTATGAACTTCCTTTTTTTCCCCTTAACCACAGCCTCAAAATTCCATGAAAACCAAAGTTCCCCAAAGCTGTTATCTTTACCTTTTATTCTGACAGGCACATACAAGCTTTGTACTCTCAAATTTTCACTTATAAAGACATCCCACTTACTGAGTACATCTGAAAACATCCTGTTCCAATCCACATTTGATGGATCCTTTCTGAAACAATTAGAATTGGCCTTCTCCAATTCAGAATCTCAACTCAAGGACCAGACCTACCTTTTTCCATATTTACTTTGAAACTAATGGTATTAGATGCAGCGTATTCCCCTACACAAACTTCTGTCACATGTCCTATCTCACTCCCCAATAGCATATCAAGTATTGTCTACTCTCTCGTAGGGACTTCTACAAGCTCATTAAGGAATCTTTCCTGTACACATTTGACAAAATCTATCTCCTCTAGTCTTTTTACTGTATGGGAGTCCCAGTCAACATGTGGAAAGTTAAAATCACCTACTATAACAACCTTTTGTTTCTTGCAACTGTCTGCGATCACTCTATAAATTTGTTCCTCTAAATCCCATAGACTGTTGGGTGATCTGTAAAATAGCCTCATTAACATGGCCATACCTTTCTTATTCCTCAGTTCCACCTAAAAAGACTGAATAGATGAGTTCTACAGTCTGTATTGACTGAGTAGTGCCAGGACATTTTCCCTGACAAGTAACACCACCCCTCCCCCTTTAATCCCTCCCACTCTGTCACCTCTAAAACAATACTACCCCGGAATATTGAGCTGCCAGTTCTGCCCCTCCTGCAACCAAGTCTTACTAATGGTTACACAGAACATAGTATAGTACAGCACAGTACAGGCCCTTCAGCCCACAATGTTGTGCTGACCCTTAAACCCTGCCTCCCATATACCCCCCCACCTTAATTTTCCCCATATACCTGTCTAGTAGTCTCTTAAATTTCACCTGTCTAGTAGTCTCTTAAATTTCACTAGTGTATCTACCTCCACCACTGACTCAGGCAGTGCATTCCATGCACCAACCACTCTCTGAGTAAAAAACTTTCCTCTAATATCCCCCTTGAACTTCCCACCCCTTACTTTAAAGCAATGTCCTCTTATATTGAGCAGTGGTGCCCTGGGGAAGAGGCACTGGCTGTCCACTCTATCTATTCCTCTTCATATCTTACATACCTCTATCATGTCTCCTCTCATCCTCCTTTCCAAAAAGTAAAGCCCTAACGACCTTAATCTCTGATCATAATGCACGCTCTCTAAACCAGGCAGCCTCCTGATAAATCCCTTCTGTACCCTTTCCAATGCTTCCACATCCTTCCTATAGTGAGACGACCAGAACTGGACACAGTACTCCAAGTGTGGCCTAACCAGAGTTTTATAGAGCTGCATCATTACATCGCGTCTCTTAAACTCTATCCCTTGACTTATGAAAGCTAACACTCCATAAGCTTTCTAAACTACCCTATCTACCTGTGAGGCAGCTTTCAGGGATCTGTGGCATGTAACCCCAGATCCCCCTGCTCCACCACATTACCAAGTATCCTGCTATTTACTTTGTACTCTGCCTTGGAGTTTGTTCTTCCAAAGTGTACCACCTCATACTTCTCCGGGCTGAACTCCATCTGCCACTTCTCAGCCCACTTCTGCATCCTATCAATGTCACTCTGCAATCTTCGACAATCCTTCTACACTAACCACAACACCACCAACCTTTGTCAACCCTCTGCTTTCTGCAGGCAAGCCAAATCTGAATCCACCTGGCCAAACTTCCCTGGATCCCATGCCTTCTGACTTTCTGAATAAGCCTACCATGTGGAACCTTGTCAAATGCCTTACTAAAATCCATGTAGATCACATCCACTACACTACCCTCATTTATATGCCTGGTCACCTCCTCAAAGTACTCTATCAATCTTGTTAGACATGATCTGCCCTTCACAAAGCCATGCTGACTTTTCCTGATCAGACCATGATTCTCTAAATGCCCATAGATCCTATCTCTAAGAATCTTTTCCAACAGCTTTCCCATCACAGACGTAAGGCTCACTGGTCTATAACTACCCGGACTATCCCTACTACCTTTTTTGAACAAGGGGACAACATTCACCTCCCTCCCATCCTCGGGTACCATTCTCATGGACAACGAGGACATAAATATCCTAGCCAGAGGCTCAGAAATCTCTTCTCTCGACTCGTGGAGCAGCCTGGGGAATATTCTGTCAGGCCCCGGGGACTTATCCGTCCTAATGTATTTTAACAACTCCAACACCTCCTCTCCCTTAATATCAAAATGCGCCAGAACATCAACCTCACTCATATTGTCCTCACCATCATCAAGTTCCCTCTCATTGGTGAGTATCGAAGATAAGTATTCATTGAGGACCTCGCTCACTTCCACAGCCTAAAGGCACATTTTCTCACCTGTATCTCTAATCAGTCCTACCTTCACTCCTGTCATCCTTTTGTTCTTGACATAATTGAAGAATGACTTGGGGTTTTCCTTTACCCTACTCACCAAGCCCTTCTCATTCGCCCTGCTTGCTCTCCTCAGCCACCTCTTAAGTTCCTTTCTTGCTACCCTATATTCCTCAATAGACCCATCTGATCCTTGCTTCCTAATCCTCATGTACGCTGCCTTCTTCCACCTGACTAGATTTTCCACCTCACTTGTTACCCATGGTTCCTTCACCCTACCATTCTTTATCTTCCTCACCGGGACAAATTTATCGCTAACATCCTGCAAGAGATCCCTAAACATTGACCATATGTCCATAGTACATTTCCCTGCAAAAACATCATCCTAATTCACACCTGCAAGTTCTAGCCTTAAAGCTTCATAATTTGTCCTTCCCCAATTAAAAATTTTCTTGTCCACTCTGATTCTATCCTTTTCCATGATAAGGTTAAAGGCCAGGGAGCGTTGGTCACTGTCCCCCAAATGCTCACCCACTGAGAGATCTGTGACCTGACCCAGTTTGTTACCTAATACTAGATCTAGTATGGCATTCTCCTTAGTTGGCCTGCCAACATACTGTGACAGGAATTCGTCCTGGACACACTTAACAAACACTGCCTCGTCTAAACCATTGGAACTAATCAGGTGTCAATCAATATTAGGGAAGTTAAAGTCACCCATGATAACAACCCTGTTATTTTTGCACCTTTCCAAAATCTGCCTCCCAATCTGCTCCTCAGTATCTCTGCTGATACCAGTGGTCCTATAGAATACTTCCAATAGAGTAACTACTCCCTTCCTATTCCTGACTTCCACCCATACTGACTCAAAAGAGGATCCTGCTACATTACCCACCCTTTCTGTAGCTGTAATAGTATCCCTGACCAGTAATGCCACCCATCCTCCCCTTTTCCCCCCTCTCTATCCCTTTTAAAGCACTGAAATCCAGGAATATTGAAAATCCATTCCTGCCCTGGTGCCAGCCAAGTCTCCGTAATGGCCACTACATCATAATTCCATGTATGTATCCAAGCTCTCAGTTCATCACCTTTGTTCCTGATGCTTCTTGCATTGAAGTACATGCACTTTAGCCCTTCTACCTTATTACCTTTACACCCTTTATTCTGCCTCTCTTTCCTCAAAGCCTCTCTATAGGTTAGATCTGGCTTTACTCCATGCACTTCTTTCACTGCTCTATCGCTCTGGGCCCCATCCCCCTTGCAAATTAGTTTAAACCCTCCCGAACCATGCTAACAAACCTACCTGCAAGGATATTGCTCCCCCTCGAGTACAAGTGCAACCCATCCAATCTGTACAGGTCCCACCTTCCCCAGAAGAGATCCCAATGATCCAAAAATCTAAAACCCTGCCCCCTGCACCAACTCCTCAGCCATGCATTCAATAGCCATCTCCTCCAGTTCTTACCATCACTATCACGTAGCACTGGCAGCAACCCTGAGAACGCCACCCTTGAGGTCCTGTTCTTCAGCCTTCTGTCTAGTTCCCAAAACTCACACTTCAGGACCTCATCCCTCTTCCTGCCTATGTCGTTGGTACCAACATGTATCACGACTTCTGGTTGCTTTCCATCTCGTAGCAGGATGTTGTGCACCTGGTCAGAGACATCCCAGGCCCCCTGGCACCAGGGAGGCAACAAATCAATCGGGTGTCCTTCTCACGTCCACAAAATCTCCTGTCTGCTCCTCTGACTATAGAGTCCCCAATAACGACAGCTCTCCTCTTTTCCGTCCCACCCTTCTGCACCACAGGGTCAGACTCAGTGCCGGAGGCCCTGCCACCATGGCTTACCTCTGGTCGGTCGTCCCTGCCAATAGTATCCAGGTCGGTATTCTTATTATTCAGGGGAATGGTTACGGGGTGCTCTGCACTACCTGTCTACCCACCTTCACTTTTCCCCCTCTGACTGTCACACAACGACCTGCTTCCGGCAGCCTAAGTGTGACTACCTCCCTGTAGCTCTCATCTATGACTGCTTCATTCTCCCTTATGAGTGGAAGGTCATCCAACTGCTGCTCCAGATTCCTTACACTGTCTTCCATGTCGCCCAGCCGCATGCACTTCTGGCAAATGTGACTCTGCGGGAGAGGGGAGTTTCCCCAAGACTGCCACATCTCACATGTTACAATATCCATATTTCCATGCCCTGATCTCAACTGTCTTTTCAACGTGCATTGAAATATACACAGCTCGGAATATTAGTCGCACCATACTCAACATTTTAATTCCTGACTTTGAGGTCTTAACAACATCAGGTTCCACAACCTCTCCACTATCTATTCTGGCACTTTGGTCCCCATCCCCCTGCAACTCTAAATTCCCCCTTCCACTGTGGTGTACTCCTGTTTTCAGTGTCTTCTTGTACCAATGGCAGCACATGGATGTAATGACTAACTGACATGAACAAAGTTCACATCCAACTCTTCAATTGATATTATATTCAAAATAAACAGGAGTTAATAATAATAGAATTACATTATTGCTTACCAGGATGATGTAACATGCTCGGATGCTCTCTACTGTGCATCTGTAGAAGGGCATGAGTTTTCTATGTTCATGTCAGAGGGTACTGAAGATAAATTCATATTGCACAGGCTGTCAATTACTTCCAATTTTTATATATAACTCTATCATATCATTTTCCCTAAAAGACTCCTTTCATATTAGATGAAGAAACTCTTTCTTATTACATGATACTTTCCTGGAAAAGTTCCTCCTCATATGATTGCTCACTTAGTTTGCCAAGTCTGAATGTAAATCAAAATACCCCACATTAGTGTATTTTGCTTGTAATATACACTCTAATTTCCTGATATCCACTATTGTCCAGCATTATTAATATAGCTTTCTGCTCCTTGATGGTTCTCTGCTCAAATCATTGGAAATATGCCTGCAGAACTACACTCTATATAAAAGAAGTACCTGCAGAAGTAAGAGGTTCTCTAAATATCTAAATGGAAAAAGATTAACCAATGTTAATGTGAGTCCCTTGCAGTCAAGACAGCAGAAATTATACTAGAGAAATAGAAAATGACAGAGAAGTTGCAGGAACATTTTATGGCCAATATCACAGAAAAAAGATATAGAAAACCCCTGGAAATTATAGTATTACATGTATAAATGAGATTTCTAAGAATGTAGCATGAGAAGGAAATCAGTATTGGATAAGTCAATGGAACTTAAGATGTCCTGAAGATGAAGATAAGCAAGGTGACAACCAAAATAGTGAATATACTGTTTCCAAAACAGACAGTAAGAGTAAAGAGGTAATGTTAAAATTGGGATGCTAAGTTTAGGGATGGACTATAGGGATCAGTACTGGGATTAGGATGCAAGAATCAAGTATGATATGTCCAAGTTTACTGTTAATAATGTAGCAGTGTTAGTTGCAAGATGGATGCAAAGAGACTTCAGGAGGACACAGACACAGTGAATGGACAGAATGTGGAACATGGAATACTCTGAGAATGGAAAAGAATGTGGGAGTTGAATTATTCAGTGACTGGAAGAGGATGTGGAAGATGGAATATAATATGGAAAAATGTCAGGTCGTCAACTTTGGTGGAAAAATAAACAATATTTTTAAATGTGAAGAAATAAAGATGCTGGTGTTGAGTAGTAAATGGGCATTGCATCATTGCATATGAATCAGTGAAAATTAACAAGCAGGTACAGCAATCTGCAAATCAAATGATATTCCAGTCTAATTTGCATAGTGTGCAGTACGAGAGGAGTGATGTTTTGCTCCAATTATGTAAGGCCCTGCTGGGGCACATCAGGGCTCACAGTCTCAAAATAAAGGGTCAGCCATTCTGCTAGGGAGAAATTTCTTCACCAAGATCACACCGAATCGTTGGATCTCCCTACCCAAAAGGGCTATTAAAGTTTCATTGTTTAGTATATTCAAAGACAAAATAATATTTTTAGATTTTCAGGGATATGGGGTTAATGCAATGGAATAGCACCAATGCAAGATATTAACCATGATCTCATTGTACAAGCACATGGAGCAAGGTGAATGACACCTGCTTCTATTTTTTACATTGGGTATAAAGATGTTTCCTGATTTTGTTAATCAATGGCCTAGCTGGGCATTTTCATATATGTTCTCTCATCCTTCCATCTGAAGAAGAAATATTTTTCTTCGTATATTATTTGCTAAATTCCTTAAATGCCCCATGTTAGCTTGCATTCTTAACATATCACTCTTCAGTCTTCATCAGAACATAGGAAAGTACAACACAGGAACAGACCTTTCAGCCCACAATGTGCCAAACTAACTGAACTTGTAATTAAGTAATAGAGTGAACAGGCAATTTCAATGCTCAAAAAATCCAATTTGCTTTCATGTTTTAACCCAGATATCATTCTGTAAATCCAGGTTCAACACCTCCAAGGTCAACATTTTCTTCCTGAGATTTTGGGTCCAAAATTGAATGTGGCACTTCAGATGGATTTTTAACTATTCAGCCACAATATTTTATGCATTCTAGTTGCCTTGAGGTAGAGTTTATCATAACTTTACACTGCTTATTATACTTGTCTACAATGTTTATAAGTACTAGGACTCCCAAGTTTCTTTGGTAATAATCTAGGTAATGTAAAGATGCATCAGGAAAAGGTGATTTTAATTTGCTTAAACCCGTGGATTACTTCATATACCAAATTAACTACATTGGCCATTATTTTCTTCACCCATTCATTTCACATAGCTTTGTAGATTTTTTCTGTAATTTACCATATTTCTATTTTAGTATCATCAGCAAACTTGAACATTAAATCCCTTCCTCACCCTCTCTCTTCAACCAAGCTATTTTAAATAGGATGAAAGTTAATAGATCCCCAAGGAGGAAAAGCTTTTTGTTTTCTTTTCATGTAAACCCATACCTTTATTTTAATCTCCAACCTCTTAGCCAACTTCCAATGTAAATTATAAAGTTTGCTGCTCATCAACAGTTCTGATGAAGGGTCTAGGCCCAAAACATCGACTGTTTACTCTTTTCCATAGATGCTGTCTGGCCTGCTGAGTTCCTCCAACATTTTGTGTGCGTTACTTGGATTCCCAGCATCTGCAAATTTTCTCTTCTTTTTGATCATTATCTAAATAGACTTTCAGAGGGAACTTAATAACATGCATGAAACTTGAGTTCCTGATTTGTAACCCTGGCATTTACACACCTCAAATTTAACAAAGCATTGCTGGCTCAATTGCATAAACTCACATTTTTGCAGGTCACCATTTCCAACAAGATTCCACTAGTTAACCAGCAATAAATATTCAGCTAATAGGTCAAAAATCCCTGGTATCTCTCTTCAATCTTTCAGTATTATTCCCAATATGTTTTAAAGTCAAAAGACTCTTTCTCCAGGGAGGCTTATTGTAAGCATAAGTGATTGTCAACTTAGAACCGAGATGAGGATAATTTTTTTTACTGTAAAGACATCAAAATCCTCTGCTACATAGGCATTTTGGATACTAAGAAAGTAAAAGATATGAAGACAGGGCAAAAAGGTGTTGAGGCAAAAGGTCTTATTGAAAGGTGGGGCAAGCTTGAAGAATTGTATTGCTTATTCCCACTTCTAATTTATTTTAGTATATTTTTGATGCTTTGATGTGGAAGCCACCATGTCTTGAACACTTATCTGCAAGCAGAACTCAGCAAGTCAAGCAGCATCTGTGAGAGGAAAGAGGTAGTGATGAGACAAAAAACAAAAATAAATGATAGACTGAAATAGTGAGGGCTGGTGAAAGATGATAGGCAGAGTGAAATAGGTAGGAAAGGGGAAGGGTGGAGTTGGGAGACATGATAGTGATGCAAAAATGAGGAAGATGGGGTGAGGAAGAAGGTGGGGAGTTTGAAGGTGGAGACAGCTGCTGGGAGAATGATAGAGTCAGAGTAATACAGGATTGGAACAGGCCCATCAGCCTAACTCATCCATGCCAACTGTGGTGCCAACCAAGCTAGCCCCATTTGCCTGTATTTCTCCCATATCCCTTTAAACTCCTCCTATCCATGTACTTATCTAAATGGCTTTTAAATGTTATTAATTGTAATTATCATACATGCCTCAACTAATTCCTCTGACAGCTCATTCAATATATACATAGATAATGAAGTTGCCCCTACAGTCTCTTCGATACCTTTCAAGTTTCATCTTAAATCCATGCCCTTGAGGTTTTAGTTCCCCTAACATGGCAAAAAGACAATGCCAATCTTTGGCCCACTTACTTAGCTGATGAAGATTCCCCTGCAATTTTTGATAACCTTCTTCACTGCCTATAATTCCTCCTATTTTAGTATCATCTGCAAATCATGCCTTGCACATTCACACACAAACACACAACGTTCCCAGTACTGACACAGGCCTCCAGTTCAAGAAACAACCCTCAACTGTCACTGTGTGCTTCCTAACATTGAACTTTGGATTCCTAAATTAATAGCAATAAATAACAAGAGCATGAAATACAAGATAATGAGTCCTTAAAGTGAGACCATCCATTGTGGAAACACTAGAAATAGAACAAGTATAGTTATCCTGTTTGGTTCAAGACCCTGATGGTTGAGGGGTAATAACTGCTCATGAACTTGGTGGTGGAGTCCTGAGGATCCTGTATCTTTTTCCTAACAGCAGCAGCAAAAAGAAGCATGATTTGGGTGGTGGGGGTACTTCATGGCGGATGCTGCTTTCCTATGACAATGTTTCATGTGGACGTGCTCACTGCTGGGGAGGGCTTTACCTGTGAAATTAGGTTGTAGACTAACCAGGCAGAATAAGAGATATTGTTCCTCTAGTTTGTATTTGGCCTCATCATGGCAGTAGAGAAGGCCAAGGACAGGTTATAAAGAACAAAGAACAATACAGCACAGTGCAGGCTATTTGGCCCACAATGTTGTGCCGACCCTTAAACCCTGCCCCCCCCAATATAACCCTCCACCTTAAATTCCTCCATATACCTGTCTAGTAGTCTCTTAAATTTCACTAGTGTATCTGCCTCCACCACTGACTCAGGCAGTGCATTCCATGCACCAACTACTCTCTGAGTAAAATAACCTTCCTCTAATATCCCCCTTGAACTTTCCTCCCCTTACCTTAAAGCCATGTCCTCTTGAATTGAGCAGTAGTGCCCTGGGAAAGAGGCACTGGCTGTCCACTCTATCTATTCCTCTTAATATCTTTTATACCTCTATCATGTCTCCTCTCATCCTCCTTCTCTCCAGAGAGTAAAGCCCTAGCTCCCTTAATCTCTGATCATACTGGTAAACCTCTGTACCCCTTCCAATTCTTCCATATACTTCCTAAAGTGAGGCAACCAGAACTGGACACACTACTCCAAGTGTGGCCTAACCAGAGTTTTATAGAGCTGCATCATTACCCAGCGACTCAAACTCTATCCCTCGACTTTTTAAAGCGGACACTCCATAAGCTTTCTTAACTACCCTATCTACCTGTGAGGCAACTTTCAGGGATCTGTAGACATGTACCCCCAGATCCCTCTGCTCCTCCACACTCTCAAGTATCCTGCCATTTACTTTGTACTCTGCCTTGGAGTTTGTCCTTCCAAAGTGTACCACCTCACACTTCTCCAGGTTGAACTCCATCTGCCACTTTTCAGCCCACTTCTGCATCCTAACAATGTCTCTCTGCAATCTTCAACAATCCTCTACACTATCTACAACACCACCAACCTTTGTGTCGTCTGCAAACTTGCCAACCCACCCTTCTACCCCCACATCCAGGTCATTAATAAAAATCACAAAAAGTAGAGGTCCCAGAACCGATCCTTGTGGGACACCACTAGTCACAACCCTCCAATCTGAATGTACTCCCTCCACTACAAACCCTCTGCTTTCTGCAGCCAAGCCAATTCTGAATCCACCTGGCCAAACTTCCCTGGATCCCATGCCTTCTGACTTTATGAATAAGCCTACCGTGTGGTACCGTGTCAAATGCCTTACTAAAATCCATGTAGATCACATCCACTGCACTACCCTCACCTATATGCCTGGTCACCTCCTCAAAAAACTCTATCAGGCTTGTTAGACACAATCTGCCCTTCACAAAGCCATGCTGACCGTCCCTGATCAGACCACAGATTCTATATCTAAGAATCTTTTCCAACAGTTTTCCCACCACAGACGTAAGGCTCACTGGTCTATAATTACCCGGACTATCCCTACTACCTTTTTTGAATAAGGGGACAACATTTGCCTCCCTCCCATCCTCCAGGATCATTCCCGTAGACAATGAGGACATAAAGATTCTAGCCAGAGGCTCAGCAACCTCTTCCCTCACCTCATGGAGCAGCCTGGGAAATATTCCATCAGGCCCCGGGGACTTATCCGGCCTAATGTATTTTAACAACTCCAACACCTCTTCTCCCTTAATATCAACATGCTCCAGAACATCAACCTCACTCATATTGTCTTCACCATCATCAAGTCCCCTGTCATTGGTGAATACTGAAGAGAAGTATTCATTGAGGACCTCGCTCACTTCCACAGCCTCTAGGCACATCTTCCCACCCTTATCTCTAATCGGTCCTATCTTCACTCCTGTTATCCTCTTGTTCTTCACATAATTGAAGAATGCCTTGGGGTTTTCCTTTACCCTACTCGCCAAGGCCTTCTCATGCCCCCTTCTTGCTCTCCTCAGCCCCTTCTTAAGCTCCTTTCTTGCTACCCTATATTCCTCAATAGACTCATCTGATCCTTGCTCACTAAATCTTACGTATGCTGCCTTCTTCCATCTGACTAGATTCTCCATAGGTGACATAGATTGTCACCTATGGTTCTTTCACCCTACCATTTTTTATCTTCCTCACCGGGACAAATGTATCCCTAACATCCTGCAAGAGATCCCTAAACATCAGCATGTCCATAGTACATTTCCTTGCAAAAACATCATCCCAATTCACACCCGCAAGTTCTAGCCTTATAGCCTCATAATTTGCCCTTCCCCAATTAAAAATTTTCCTGTCCTCTCTGATTCTATCCTTTTCCATGATAATGTTAAAGGCCAGGGAGCATTGGTCACTGTCCCCCAGATGCTCACCCACTGAGAGATCTGTGACCTGACCCGGTTCGTTACCTAATACTACAAACATTTGTAGATCTAGTATGGCATTCCCCCTAGTTTGCCTGTCAACATACTGCGACAGGAATCCATCCTGGACGCACTTAACAAACTCTGCCCTGTCTAAACCATTGGAACTAATCAGGTGCAAATCAATATTAGGGATGCTGTTTGCGGCCCTAAGGTTGGTCCTGGCTTCCTGTTGCGGGTGTCGTACCCCGTCTGGGGCAAGACGCTGATTTCCGATCTGGTGTCGATCAAGAAGCGGCATCCCGACTGTTTGTCCCAGATGTACAAGAGGCTGTCCTGGTGGCCAGCCACCATAGTCATTAGCGGCAGCTGGCCCTGGCCCTGGCCCTTGCAGGACAGGCGACAATGGCGGGCTTTTGTGCCCCACCGCTGGTGGTAGAAACACCACTGTTCACTGGCCTCCTCACTCCTGCCTCTGTGTTGTGTGCGCCCCCCTGCCGGGCCTGGTCTGGTCCGCTGCTGGGCGCGTGGCCTGGTAATCTGACCAACGGATGCCACGCTCTCCCTCTTGGCTTTCCACAGTACGTCTGCCCGGGCCGCCACCTTCCGGGGGTCACTGAAATCTGCGTCATCCAGCAGCAGATGTATGTCATCGGGCAGCTGCTCCAGGAACATTTGCTCGAACATGAGGCAGGGCTTGTGTCCGTCAGCCAGGGACAGCATCTCGTTCATCATTGCTGATGGCAGTCTGTCTCCCAAACTGTCCAGGTGAAGCAGGCGGGCACCCTGCTCACGCCGTGAGAGGCCAAAGGTCCCAATGAGCAGCGCTTTGAATGCTTCATATTTGCCTTCTTCCGGGGGCGACTGTATGAAATCCGCAACCTGGGCGGCCGTCTCCTGGTCAAGGGCGCTCACCACATGGTAGTAACGCGTGGAATCAGAAGATATCTGTCGAATCTGGAACTGGGCTTCTGCTTGGCTAAACCACATGCGTGGTCGCAGCGTCCAGAAAGTCGGCAGTTTTAGCGAAACTGCATGAACAGATGAAGAGTCGGTCATCTTTGGTCCAAATCCCGTTTGGACCATCCGTGTCACCAATGTAGCAATGTGCTACAGACAGAGCTAGAGACAACACGCAGTCGGTAAGTCGTTTCCAGACTAGTTTATTCAAACTTCACGGCGCCCGCCCTCTCCAGGCGGAAATGACGTCAGAGGTGCATTACCAAAGTCTCCCCCCCCCCCCACCCCGCGCGCTGGCTATTTGTGAGCCGGTTCGCCTGCGCAGTAAGTGGGTCGCCACAATGTATTATATTGTACTGCTGCCACAAAGATAACAAATCTCACGACATATGCCTATGATATTAAACTTGATTCTGAACTAGACTCCTAGAACCTCATTTAGTACATTAAGAGCTCCTGATGTGGCCTCCTCTACATTGGCAAAACCAAATGCACACGAGGCAATCAATTCACAGAGCACCACATTCTGTCCACAATAGTTACCCCAATGGCCACTCTCTGCGAGCAGATACATACCATTTCATTTCCCCTTCCAATTTCTACAACAACCTGTCCATCCTCAGCCTTCCCTTTTGCCAAGATTAAGCTCAATACAAATTAGAGAAATATCAACTCATATTCCACATAAGTACACCAAAAGTATGGAAATTTCTTTTTTATTTCAATTTCAGGTACCTCTAAAATTAGGCTTCCCCACCCCACTCCGCTCTTTCTCTACTTCTAATCCTCATCCGGTTAAACTATTTTTGTTCCATGTCCCCTATATCACAATCCAAATCTCTGTTACCTGTTTTTGTTTTCTCTGTCTCTGGTTCCATCCACCTAGTACCCACATCTTTCAGCCTCTTCACCCCCCCCCCCCATATCAATGTGATTCCATCTGCCTTTCACTTCTCCCCTAATTCCTCCTATTATCATCTTTCTTACTTATCAGATTTCAGTATTGATAGCCTGTCTCATGTTCTCCTCTCTCCTCTTTACACCAATGCTCACCACACTCCACAATGTTACCACTTTCCACTCTGGTGCAAGGTTTCTAACAAAAATGTTGATAAATCTTTTACCTCCCCACCATCAAGGATGTCCTCAAAGGGCAAAACCTCAAGAAGGCAGCACTCATCACGAAGTTCCAACCATTCAAGATATACCCCCCTTCTCATTACAACCATTAGGGAGGTGGTACAGGAACCTGAAGACTCACATTCAACACTTTAGGAGCAACTCCTTCTGCTCTGCCATTAGATTTCTGAACGGATCATGAACCCATAAACACTATTTTGCTCTCTTTTTGCACTACTAATTTACTTCTTATATTTCTTTCTGCAACTTATAGTAACTTTATATATATTGCGCTGTACTGCTGCCACAAATCAACAAATTTCACGACATATATCAGTGATAATAATTCTGATTCTGACACTGTGTTCTTCCAGCTGATTTATTCCTGAAGATTGATCTATGTTCTATTTCCTTTTAATACATTGTCTTTTCCTAAAATAGTATTGAATTAAGTGCTTTCCATTGATTTACTTTTAGTTTCCTTTCCAGTCTCTGCATTTTATCCTTTTCCTTTACTGTGAAAAGGGAAAGGTCTTGTTTAATAAATTTAAAGTATTGTAATAATCATCCATGTAGATTTATAATGAGACAAATTCAGTCAATACAGTTCTTTATTCTTCAGAGATATACATTTATATTTCACTTTACTGCATAAAGTTGGATGGTGGCGCAGTGACATCAGCGCCGGACTCTGGAACAGAGGTTCCCAGGTTCCAATCCAGTCACTCCCGAGTACGCTTTCCATCCGTGCCGTTCCATGAGTGTTGAACTCACAACTCGACCTCATAAAATAAAGAAAAAATACTGCAAAATGTCTGTGTGAGGAGTGGTGTGCCACATAGTCTATCGTTCCGCGCCTTGTAAGGCATGAAAATGCCCGACGCTGGCCCCTGAATAGACATCATCATTAAGAGCTATTCGAATACCTCCAAGAGACTTTGTAGGTTCCTGCTCTTCTCTGTCTACATTTATGACTATGTGGCTAGGCACAGCTCAAACACCATCTATAAATGGTGAACAGTGAGGAAAGGGCGAGGAGTTTCAAGTTCCTGGTGTCAACATCTCAGAGGATCTATTCTGATCCACTACATTGATGTAATCATGATCAAGGAACACCAGTGCCTATACTTCAGTATGAGTTTGAGGAGATTTGGTACATCACCAAAGATTCTAACAAATTTCTACAGAAGTATGGTGGAGAACAGTTTGACTAGTTGAAACACCATCTGATATGGAGGCATCAAAATACAGGATTGTATAAAGCTTCAGAGAGTTGGAGGCTCAGCCAGCTCCATCGCATGCAAAAACCTCCCCACCATCAAGGACATTGTGCCTCAGAAAGGCAGTACCCATCAATAAAAATCCTCACCATCTCGGACATGTCAACTTCTCTTCACTATAATCAAGAAGAGATACAGGATCCTGAAGACCAAATTCAACCTTTTAGGAATAGATTCTTCCCCTCTGCTATCAGATTGCTGAATAGTTCATGTACTATCTCACTATTCCTCTTTTGTACTATTTATCTATTTTTGTTGTATCTTATAATAATTAGTTTTGCCTGTACTGTACTGCTGCCAAAACAACAAAATTCATAACTTGCTATATGTCAGTGACAATAAACCTGATATTGATTCTGGCTGTTTCAGATAGCTCATTTTAACATTTGTCTTCAAAAGTCAGCCTTAATTAAATTTAACGCATTGGATAGTTTGTGATGTTAAATTCTAATATGTTCAACTGTGAAGAGAAGTGATGAGGACTGCAGTGGTGATAGGAGATTATATTGTCAGAGGAACAGAGATGAGATTCTGTGGGTGTGACAGACATATGTTGCCTCACAGGTGCCAGGGTCAGGGATGTCTCAGATCAGGTCTACAGCATTCTAAAGGGAGAGGGTGAGCAACTATAAGTATTAGTTCATATTGGTACCAGCAACAAAGATAGAAAAGGTGAGTAGGTCCTGAAGAAAGGTAAGACCATATGACATAGGAGCAGAATTAGACCATTTTGGCCCATCCAGTCTTCTCCGTCATTCAATCATGACTGATCCTTTCTCTTTCCTCTCCTCAGCCATACTCCCTGGCCTCCTCCTCATAACCTTTGATACCATGGCCAATCAAGAACCTATCAATCTCTGCATTAAATAGACCCAACAACCTGGCCTCCACAGCTGCCTGTGGTAGACAATGTCACAAATTTACCATCCTTTGCCTAAAGAGGCATTAGTAATGAACTTTCAAGAATCATTTGACTCTTTCATGATTCTGGAGGAAAGCAAAATTGAAAAATGTCTCTCCACTCTTCAAGAAGGAGAGAAGCAAAAGAAAGGAACGTATAGGCCAGTTAGTCTGACCTCAGTGCTTGGGAAGATGATGGACTCAATTGTTAAGGATCTGGTTTGGATTACTTGGAGTCATGTGCTAAAATAGGCTATAATCAGCATGGTTTCCTTAAAGGATAATCTTGCCTGCCAAATCTGCTGGAATTCTTTGAAGAAATAACAAGCAGGACAGTCAAATGAGAATTAGTGGATGTTGTGTACGTGGATTTACAGAAGGCCTTTGACAAGGTGCCACACATAAGGCTGATTAACAATTAAGATCCCATGGTATTACAGGAAAGATATTAGCATGGATAAAGCAGTGGCTGATGAACTGGAGGCAAGGTGTTATTCAATTGGCTGCTGGTGAACAGTGGTGTTCTACAGGGGTCTGTGCTGGGACCACTTCTTTTTTTACGTTATACATCAATGACCTAGATGATGGAATTGGTCACTTTGTGGCCAAGTTTGAGAATGATACAAAGATAGGTGGAGGGGTAGGTAGTTTTGAGGAAGTAGAGAAGCTAGAGAAGGACTTTGACAGATTAGTAGAATGGGCAAGGAAATGGCAGATGGAATACAGTGTTGGGAAGTGTATGATCATGCACTCTTGTAGAAGAAATAAAAATATAGACTATTTTCTAAATGGAGATAAAATTCAAAAATCCAAGGTGCAAAGGGACATGAGACTCCTTGTGCAGGATTCCTTAAAGGTTAATTTGCAGGTTAAGTCTGTGGTGAGGAAGGCAAATGCTATGTTAGCATTCATTTCAGGAGTACCGGAATATAAAAGCAAGGATGTAATGTTGGGGCTTTATAAGGCACTGGTGAGGCCTCACTTGGAGTATTGCTGGCAGTGTTGGGCCCTTGATCTAAGAAAGGATGCAGTGATATTGTAGAGGGTTCAAAGGAAGTTCACAAAAATTGTTCCAAGATTGAAAGGCTTGTCATATGAAGAGTATTTGGTGACTCTGGGCCTCTACTCACTAGAATTCAGAACAATGAAGGGTGACCTCAGTGAAACCTATAGAGTGGATGTAGAAAGGATGTTTCCTATGGTGGAGGAGTCTAAGCCCTGAGGATACAGCCTCAGAATATAGGAGTGTCCTTTCAGAATGGAGATGAGGAGGAATTTCTTTAGCCAAAGAATGGTGAATCTGAGGAATTTGTTGCCACAGGCAGCTGTGGAGACCAAGTCATTGGGTATATTTAGGACAGATTGATGGATTTTTGATTATTCAGGGCAACAGGGGATACAGGGAGAAGGCAGGAAATTGGGATTGAAAGGAAAAATGGATCAGCTATGATGAAATGGCAGAGCAGACTCGATGGGCCAAATAGCCTAATTCTGCTCTATATCTCATGGTCTGTTGTTGTAGTCACTACTTTACAAATTGCTTTTATTTTGTTAGATTATTAATGCTGTATTTACAAATTAGCATTCAATTGAAAGAAATTCTTTGCCAAATGGGTATTTCATAAATTTGGAAACCAACCCAATAACTGAAGTCAAATTGATATTTAGCAAAAGCCTTGCCAACACTAGGTGAACTAGAGCAGATTTCCAAATGATAGATTAGTGGTTAGATTAAGAAAGTACCAATAAACATTATTTAATATTTCTCATTGTTCATACAGTCTTCATTCCGACTGTTCACTTGACCATATTTTGACTAACTGGAAAACTGAGTGTGGGTGATTTTTTAAATCCATGAAATTATTATTTCAATATCATTCAGTAGAACTCACTGCCTTGTTGACTCAATACCAACTACTTGAATCAGAAACAAGAGCAAGCCACTCTGCCCCCAAGTTTTCTCCACCATTAATGAGACCGTAGTTGATATGATATTAATCTCATTCCTGTCAACTCATGAATAAACAATTCATGCCCTACCTACCAAGTATCTGTCTATTTCTGGTTTTAAAATATTCAGTCTCTTTTTCAACCAGCCCTTTAGTTTCAAAGATGCAGATTGAGAGAAAAAAAATTGTTGATCATCACTTACCTTATCTATAAATCAGTAAACCCCCAATTCTAGATTCTCCCACTAAGAAGCATCTCGACATCCACTTAAAGGCTGCTCAGAATCTTACAGTTACAAAAGAGCCACCTCTCACTTCTCTCAAGTCCATTGGATACAAGCCTACCTAATTATATGTACTGTATATCATAAGATATTATACCTAATTCTGATTCAAATACAACCTCTCATATGACAACAACAAATTATGCTTATTAGTTGAATTACCTCTAAACTGCTTTGAATGCATTGGTAAATTTCCTTAAATAAAGACATTAATATATTATGCAATCTCAATTATCAATATTAAAGGTGTAATCTTACCAATGCCCCATAGAACTGAAGAATAATGTCACTATTTGTATTCAATTCCTTTAGCAATTACATTCCAACAGATTGAATAAAAACAAATATAATTCCTTTATAAAGGGAGGGGGAAGACAAAGGCAAGTAATTTTCTGCTGCAACCTTCAATCCAGCACAATGTCAAATGCCTGCCATACAACATGCATCCATTGATTTTGTTACGGATTCAGCAACAATAAATATATAAGTGAGGCAGGGTTTTTTATAACAAATAAAACATTTATTAAACACTGAAAAACAAACCCCCAAAAGTAAACAAACCACTAACGTAACCGGAAATCAACTGCTGTGCGGCAGCTTAAACAGTTCTTAAAGTGATGTTGCAAAAACAGTTCTTCAAAGTAGTACTGCAAAAGTTCAAAATGCTTACAGTCCATTAAAGGAGAGACTTTTTAGGCGATTTAAATTCTCTTTCACATCGTGTAGTTGCGGTTCCCAGTCGAACTATACTTTTCACCGAAGAATTTACGAAGATGGAAATGAAACGGCTTAAAGGCACTGACCTTTCCTTGACAAAACTGTACCCAAACCCTTTCTGCTATTCACAGGGGTTATCATAGGGACAGCCAACGAATTCCTTCCGAATGAGGATCAAACAAGGTCGAACCTGTTACACCGTCGAATCGACTTTCCTCGATCTTTTAACTCCCGAACTCCGATCTTCACTCTCCACTGATTTTTAACTGGCAGTATTATAAAGAACCTGCCGGCAATGACCTTTTTAAACTTTAGGCATTAAATAAAACTCCATCTTTCAACCAAACTGCGTCATAATATTGAACCACGCAGTGGCATGAAGTCAAAATGGCAAATCCAGCCACGAACTGCCCCTCCTCACAGGGAGGGGTCCTCCTTTTATACCCTGTAAAAAAAACCTGCCACATGACCTCTACTGGCGGGAAAATGACATCACTCCACCATCGCAAGACCACTAGTCCAGTATAGCTTCAACACCTGTCACGTGTCATGGGTACGTAACAATTCTCTTTCATTCATGTTATTTCCATGAAGGACTCATAAAAACTGATCAAATATGATTTTACTCTCACAAACCACATTTACATTGTCTAACTACTTTGAATTGTTCTAATTACCTTGCCATGTCTTCAATAGCTTCTACCTTTTTCCCCATGACAGATTATTGATTGGTTTGCAGTTAGCGGATTTTGCCTCCTGTCTTGCACTTTCTATTTTCCAATCTATTAGAATAGTCCAAAATATAAACAAGTGTCATTATCTTACCAGCCCTTCTTTTATGACCCAAGGACAAAGTCAACTAGAATTCAGAGACTTGTCGGTGCGTTACTCCAACATTTGCTCAATATCACCGAGCACCGATTGCAATTGCAATTCTGCCTACACTTCATAGAACATAGAAATCAACAACACATTACAGGCCCTTCAGCCCACAATGTTCTGCCAACCACGAAACCTACTCTAGAAACTGTCTACTTCATAGCCCTCTATTTTTCTAAGCTTCATGTATCTATCTGAGTCTCTTAAAAGACCCTATTGTATCCGCCTCTACCACTGTCACTGGCAGTGCATTCCACAAACCCACCACTCTCTATACGGAAAACTTACCTCTGACATCCCCCTTGTATCCACTACCAAGCACCTTAAAACTTTGCCCCTCGTGTTAGTCATTTCAGCCCAGAGAAAAAGCCTCTGGCTATTCGCATTATCAATGCCTCTCATTATCTTATACACCTCTATCAAGTTGCCTCTAATCCTCCATTGCTCCAAGGAGAAAAGGCCAAGTTCACTCAACCTATTCTCATAAGGCACACTCTCCAATCCAGGCAATGTCCTTGTAAGTCTCCTCTGCACTCTCTCTCTTTGGTATCCACATCCTTCTTGTAGTAAGGTGACCAGAACTGTACACAGTACTCCAAGTGGGGTCTAACTAATGTCTTATAAGTTTTAACATTACCTCACACCTCTTGAACTCAATCCCACAGTTGATGAAGAGCATCACAACATACAACTTCTTAATAACACTGTCAACCTGTGCAGCATCTTTGAGTGTTCTGTGGACACGGACCCCAAAATCTCACTAATCTTCCACACTGTCATTACCATTAATATTATATTCTGTCTTCAAATTTGACCTACCAAAATTAACCACTTTACTCTTAACTGGGTTGAACTCCATCAACCACTTCTCAGCCCAGTTCTGCATCCTATTGATGTCCTGCTGTAACCTCTGACAACTGTCCAGACTATCTACAACACCCCCAACTTTTGTGTCATCAGCAAACTTACTAACCCATCCTTCTACTTCCTCTTCCAGGTCATTTATAAAAATCACAAAGAGGAGGGGACCCAGAACAGATCCCTGTGGAACACCACTGGTCACTGTCCTCTATATAGAATACGAATCATCTACAACCTTGCCTTCTGTGGACAATCCACAAAGCAATGTCCCCTTGGATCCCATGCCTCCTTACTTTCTCAATAAGCCTTGCATGGGGTACCTTATCAAATGCCTTGCTGAAATCCATATACACTACATATACTGCTCTTCTTTCATCAATAAGTACCTCCTCTGGTTCCATGCACATGTTTCCACTATCACTCCTGATTTGTCCTATTCTCACACAACTTATCCTCCTGGTCTTCACACACTTGTAGAATGTCTTGGGGTTTTCCTTAATCCTGCTCACCAAGATCTTCCCATGGCCCCTTCTAGCTCTCCTAATTTCATCCTTGAGCTCTTTCCTGGCAGCCTTGTAATTTTCTAGAGCTCTAACAGTACCTAGTTTCTTGAACCTTTCATAAGCTTTTCTTTTCTCCTTAACTAGATTTTCTACATCCTTTGTATACCATGATTCTTTTACCATATTAACCTCTCCCTGCCTCAATGGAACATACCTATGCAGAACGCCATGCAAATGCTCCCTGAACATTTGCCACATTTCTGCTGCTCTGATGAATTGATGAATTTAGGAAAATGAATTTACATCTACTGAAAGATGGACTATATTCGGCTGTATTACACAATGTACAGTTAATGAAATGTACTACAATGTGACCCAACTGAACTCATCAAATCCAAGCCAAAATGAACCAATCAAACCTAAACCTAAACTACTTTGTAAAAGTGTTGTTCCAATTTCTACCTACACAACATGATAATCCTTTAAATGCCTTTAGAAATATCTTAAATTGTAAATTTGTTTATTGCATTTGAAGATACCGTTTTTAACTACATCAAACAAACTGGCAGCCTCATCATTTTTTTGGTAAAGAACACACAATTGTAGAAATATCAGACATTTAAAATATAGGTTTCTGAGGAAGCATTTTCTGCCTTTAATAAGGCTGAAGTAGTAACTTTTTTCTGCAAAATATATTGCAAAATTTGAAAAGAGTGTAGAGAGATGTTATATATTTTAATACTGCATGGATTGCAGTTGGCTCCATAATGGTCAGGCAATTAAAATTGAACTAATAATGACAGTTTTGCCGTTTAACTCCCAAATCCCATGAATAAAGATCTTTAAAAAATCTTTCCAAATTTTTACACAAATTATTCTTTGACTTATGCCATGATATATATGAAAAACACTTCACACGGTTCTTTATTCTGGCAGAAACCAAGGACAGGAACAATGAAAAAGAAGGATTCAGTGAGCCTGTGCATCAGTGCAGCTTAATTTGTGAATATAAGTTATCACAGATAACAGTACAGGAGGAGGACAAATTGCTGAGTGTCATTTGTTATTTCTTCAAGTGACCTACTCACCCACAAGACTATTCACTCTTCATTTTGTTGTCTGAATGCAGTCACTTTAACACAAATTATAGCAATTGTATGTTAGTTACTCTGTAAATGTGAGCCAAAAACAGCTTTAAAATCTTTTCAAATCAGTTTTATTTTCATATTTTAGTAATGAACTGCCATGAAGACTAAAAATGTATGTTCAAGGGAAGAAAATAGATCACAAGATTCAATCCATCAATTTTTAGGATATATCTTAGATTCAATGTTGCCATCACACACATGGATTACTTCAGTTAGAACATCCCATTTCCTCATTCTCCTTGAAAAGTTTAGTTTTTTTCAACCTATAATTGAACTACACAATTCTACTTTTCTGTTTGTAAGTTCTTTATTAAGTTAGAAAGCTATTTGTCCAGAAAGAGGCATTTTATTGTACTAAGCTTTAAGATAGTTATGGAAAATGATAAGGTGGGCCTAGAGTTAAGGCCTACACTGAGGGAGGGCTGACTTGAACAGTACATGACAGAGGAATGTTTTGAGTGCAGTCAAGAAGGAAAAGGAAGTACATGTACAGTTTAGGAAACTAAAGTCGAACAGGCCTCTTGAGAATATAATGAAGCCAGGAAAGAACTCCAAGAAGCAAATTAAGAAAGCCTAGAGAGGCCATGGAAAGTCCTTAGCAAGTAGTATTAACAGAATTCTAAGGCATTGTATGCATACAATAAGAGTAAGAGGATAACTGGGAAGAGGATAGGACCTCACAAGAATAAATGCAGGAACATATGCTTGGAGACAGGATGTGGGCAAGAATCTAAACATAAGGTTTGCTGGCCTATAATTTCCTAGTTTGTATCCATTGGCCCTATTAAACACAGAAACAACATTGGCTATTTTCAAGTCCTTTGGGAAGATATATTTGACTAAAGAGGACCTCTCTTGCCCCTCTGTACAAAATGGAATAGATACCATGAGGCCCTGAGGATGTATCCACTTTAATGTTCTTCAACATACCCAACATTTCCTCCAACTTGATATCAAAATGCTTCACCAAATTCCCAAATGTTTACACTTTCTTAAAGATGCATTCAGTTAAAATTGCACGCACCGTCTGCTAACACATTTCAAAAAGAAGGAAATGGGCATGGTACCACCCACCCTGACAGACTTCAGTGTACCTGAACCCCTGGAAAGCATCAAGCCCAGAAGATGTCCTTGGCCGTGTCCTAAGATCCTGTGCAGATGAGCTGGCATTAGTATTTGAAGACATTTTTAAAGTCTCCCTACTCTCATCTGAGGTTCCCATCTACTTTAAGAAGACCACCATTATCCCAGTACCTAAGAAACAAAAGGTAATGTGCCTTAATGACTACCACCCAGTGGGTTTGACATCAACCATCATTAAGTACTTCAAGAGGCTCCTCATGACACACATCAACTCCAGTCTTCCAGACAACTTTGACCCATTGTTATTTGCCTACTGCTGAAAGAGGTCTACAGTCAATAAATATTAGTCTGACATAGATGTGGGCTCCATATCTCTGGCTCTACACTCATCTCTAGGACACCTAGACAGTAAATACATCTATGTCAGACTAATATTTATTGACTTCATCTCCACTTTCAATATTGTAATACCATGCATAACCAAACTCAGGACCCTGGAAGTCAATACATGATCCTTGACTTCCTGTCCAACAGACCACAATCAGTAAGGATAGGCAGTAACACCACCACCACAATTATTCTAAACAATGGGCTCCACAAGGTTATATCCCCAGGCCCCTACTCTACTCCCTGTATATTCATGAGAGTGACCAGATTCTCCTCTAACTCCATCTACACATTTCTAGATGATACGCTGTAGTGGGGTGTCGGAGATGAGTCAGAGTACAGGAACAGGATAGAGAACTTAGTGACATAGTATCGTGACAACAACCTTTCCTTCAATGTCACCTTCTGAAAGGGGAGTAGTACACATGCTTCTGTTTACATCAATGCTGTTGACGTTGAGAGGATTAAGAGTTTAAAGTTCCTAGGAGTGAACAGCCTTTCCTGGTCCAAACAATTAATATCACAGCCAAGAAAACTCATCAATTCCTTTACTCCCTCAGGAATCTAAAGAAATTTAACATAATCTCATTGACCCTTACTAATTTTTAATCAATGCACATAGATTCTATCTGGATGCCTCATAGCTTGGTAAGGCAACTGCTCTGCATCTGACCGCAAGAAACTGCAGAGAGTTATGGATATCACAGAATCCAGCCTCCCCTCTGTGGACTATAAGACATAGGAGCATATTTAAGCCATTCAGCCCATTGAGTCTGCTCTGCCATTCTATCATGGCTGATTTATTATCTTCTCAACCTAATTCTCCTGCCTTCTCCTCATAACCTCTGACACCCTTACTAACCTTTCAACCTCCACTTTAAATGTACCCAATGACTTGGCAATGAATTTCAGATTCACCACCTTCTGGCTATAGAAATTCCTCCTCATCTCTGTTCTAAAGGTACATCCTTCTATTCTGAGGCTGTATCCTTTAGTCCTAGACTCCTCCACTAAATGAAACATCCTTTTCACATCTACTCTATCTAGGCCTTTCAATATTTAATAGGTTTTAATGAGATTCCCCCTCATTCTTCTGAACTCCACTGAGAACAGGCCAGAGCCTTCAAACACTCCTCATACATTAAGCCATTCATTCCCAGAACCATTCTCGCGAGCCTCATATGGACCTTCTCCAATGTCTATACATCTTTCCTTAGATTTGTTTTTCCAAAATTCCTCACAATACTCCAAATATGGTCAGACCAATGCATTATAAAGCCTCAGAATTATATCCTTGCTTATTATATTCTATTCCTCTCAAAATGAATGCTAAACTTGCATTTGCCTTCCTTACCACCAACTCAACTTGCAAGTTAACCTTTAGGAAATCCCAAGTTGCTTTTCATCTCTGATTTCTAAATTTGCTCTCCATTTAAAAAACAGTCTACGCCTTTATTCCTTCTACCAAAGTGTATGACCATACACTTCCCTATACTCGATTCCATCTGCCACTTCTTTGTAAATTCTCCTAAACTGTTTAAGTCCTTCTACAGATTCTCTGCTTCCTCAATATTATCTGACACTCGACCTATCTTGTCTGCATGTTTGGCCACATAGCCTTCAAGTTCACCATCTAAATCATTGACATACAATATGAAAAGAAGCTATCCCAACACTGGCCTCTGTGGAACACCACTAGCCAACCAAAAGAGGCCCTGAGGTATACAGCTCCATGGGGCAGCACAGTCGCATTGTGGTTAATGTAATGCTATTACAGTGCCAGCTCTTGTGTATTTAATATTTCAGTAAGATTTGAGTAATATTGTAAATATATTGTTTGATCTTGTTCCTTTAAATAATTCATTACAGTTTATATGTAAAAGTATGTGAATGGCATTTGTCATCATGCCACCACGTGATAGATAGATAGATAGATACTTTATTCATCCCCATGGGGAAATTCAACTTTTTTTCCAATGTCCCATACACTTGTTGTAGCAAAACTAATTACATACAATACTTAACTCAGTAAAAAATATGATATGCATCTAAATCACTATCTCAAAAAGCATTAATAATAGCTTTTAAAAAGTTCTTAAGTCCTGGCGGTAGAATTGTAAAGCCTAATGGCATTGGGGAGTATTGACCTCTTCATCCTGTCTGAGGAGCATTGCATCGATAGTAACCTGTCGCTGAAACTGCTTCTCTGTCTCTGGATGGTGCTATGTAGAGGATGTTCAGAGTTATCCATAATTGACCGTAGCCTACTCAGCGCCCTTCGCTCAGCTACCGATGTTAAACTCTCGAGTACTTTGCCCACGACAGAGCCCGCCTTCCTTACCAGCTTATTAAGATGTGAGGCGTCCCTCTTCTTAATGCTTCCTCCCCAACACGCCACCACAAAGAAGAGGGCGCTCTCCACAACTGACCTATAGAACATCTTCAGCATCTCACTACAGACATTGAATGACGCCAACCATCTTAGGAAGTACAGTCGACTCTGTGCCTTCCTGCACAAGGCATCTGTGTTGGCAGTCCAGTCTAGCTTCTCGTCTAACTGTACTCCCAGATACTTGTAGGTCTTAACCTGCTCCACACATTCTCCATTAATGATCACTGGCTCCATATGAGGCCTAGATCTCCTAAAGTCCACCACCATCTCCTTGGTCTTGGTGATATTGAGACGCAGGTAGTTTGAGTTGCACCATATCACAAAGTCCTGTATCAGTTTCCTATACTCCTCCTCCTGTCCATTCCTGACACATCCCACTTGCGCACCCATATATGCGCACCCCACTTAAAGTAAAAACCAAACTAAGACACATATTCCCAGCTCTGTGTTTTTTTTGTGTAATATTAAGAAGTTAGCATCTCGTAGGCCGCTTGTGACCCTGACTATTTTTTGTAAGGGTCATAGCAGCAATGAGCTTGAGAAAAAGAGTATAAACGCACAAATGTTTTCTCATAAAATAAGCTGAGCTTGAGAAAGAGAGTATAAACGCACAAATGCTTTCCCATAAGATAAGCTGAGCGGGTGACAGCATCCTTGGTATGCGATCTGCGCTTAACTTCAGTTTTGCTTAGGGTCACTTATATTACTGCCTGATTAATTGCTGTGAGAAACTTATTGTGCCTTGTATTCCTTAAGGCACCTGCAAAATAAGTATAAAAAAGGAGTGTCTATTTCCAAGGGCAGGAGGCTTTGGATGGTAAGTCTGTGCCTGTCTGCATCCAGACATAGTAGCAATTAAAACTGTTATATGAACAATTTATGACTGATAAAGTTAACAATACTCATCTGTAGAGAAACTAAAGGGGATGAACCCACATGTATCTGTGTATGTGACTGCATAATATAAAAAGAACTGTATTTGCTTCAGGAGTGGGAGACCCTTGAAGCAGCCTCCGAGAAAGAGTGCTTAAGGAGGGTTCTCTCAAGTAACTTGCTAATAAAGAGTTAAAGTTACTTTCACCATAGTACGTGGTGTCTTTGCATCGGGTAAATCGAAAGAAGTTTGGGCACTTTAAACAAACCTGAGGTGACTACCTGCCTGTTGAAATGCAGCAAGATGTTCGAGACATTTGGGTTTAAAAAAGTGCAGCAAGTACTTCTTCGGGAAGGGACAGAACAGTCGCACTTTTTAAAAAGGCAGAAAAACAGACTAAATTCATGGGTTCATAAACAGTGAGGTCTGGGTGATAATAACAATAATTTAAGAAAACAGAAATGGATGGCTACATCGGAAAGATGGGCATGTTCAATTGCATACTGAGTGAACTGAGAAGTATTTTAAGCAAATTAAATAGCCAATGAAAAGTAAGTGCCAGTTTTGCTGAGTTTATTGGGTTTAAAGGCAGTTTGCTTAGAAGTTTGACTGCTCCAAGCCAGCCAGAATTGACAAGGTGCCACGCATGAGGCTGCTTAACAATTACAGGAAAAATTCTAGCATGGATAAAGCAGTGGCTGATTGGTAGGAGGCAAAGAGTGGGAATTAAAAGAACCTTCTCTGGTTGGCTGCCAGTGACTAGTGGTGTTCAACAGAGATCTGTGTTGGGACCAATTCTCTTTACATTATGTGTCAATGAATTAGATGATGGAATTTGTGGCTTTGTTGCAAAGTTTGCAGATGATACGAAGGTAAGTGGAGGGGCAGGTATTTTTGAGGAAATAGAGAAGCTACAGAAGGACTTAGATTAGGAGAATAAGCAAAGAAGTGGCAGATGGAATACAGCGTCGAGAAGTGCATGGTCATGCACTTTGGCAGAAGAAATGAAAGGGTTGACTATTTTCCAAATGGAGAGAAAATACAAAAATTTGAGATGCAAAGGGACTTGAGAGTCCTTGTGCAGGATTCTGTAAAGGTCAAGTTGCAGTTTCAAAAAGAGCATTGATCTACTTGCTTTTGATGGAAAATCTGATAATAATTCACTTGAATGATTGTAGACTTCAGGAGAGGGAAACCAGAGGTCCATGAACCAGTAATCATCAGAGGATCACAGGTGGAGAGGGTCAGTAACTTTAAATTTCTGAGTGTCACTATCACAGAACACCTGTCTTTGACCAATCATATAAATATAAATGTAAAGAAAGCACAACAGCGGCTCTACTTCCTCTTGAGTCTGCGGAGTTTCAGCATGTCATCAAAAATCTTGGCAAACTTCTATAGGTGTGTGGTGGAAAGTTGCAGACTGGCTGCATTACAGCCTGGTACAGGAACACCAATGCTGTTGAATGGAAAATCCTACAAAAGGTAGTGAGTTTGGTCCAGTACATCAAAGGTAAAACCCTCCCAGCCATTGAGTACATTTACATGAAACGTTGCTGTAGGAAAAAAGCATCTATTATCAAATATCAAGACCCCTCAACCATCAGACTCTTGAACAAAAGGGGATAACTATGCTCATTTAAGGACTCTTTTATCTTATTTCATGCTCATTATTTGTTTATACAGTATCTGTATTTGAATAGTTGGTTGTCCATTGATCCTGTTTACAGTTATTGATCTATAGATTTGCTAAGTATGCCTCCAAAAAAAGAATCTCAGGGTTGTATGTGGTGACTCTGAGAATAAATTTTAATTTTACTTTAACTTTAACTGATGCAGTTACTGGATGATGCCACAGCAGTGTTCACGAATGGCATTGAAAAACTCAAACACATCAAGGGCAAAATAGTGTTAAATGAAAATACATCCAAGTTTTACAAAGCCTACCCAATTTCTTATACCATGCGTGATAAAGTAGCCAATGAGCTAGATTGTATGAAGGCTGAAGTAATTTTTTTCAAGGCTGAGTGGAGCTCAAGTTCAATGCTAAGAAGGTCCCATCAACCACGAAAAATGGGTCTGTCAGGATCTGTTTCAATTTTAGAGTCACCATCAACCCAGTACTGAAAGTAGATCAATACCCTCTATGCAGGATAGAGGATGTCTTTGCAAACATTTCTGGAGGGAAAAACTTCAGCAATGTGGGCTCAGCTGAGGCCTACCTAAAGATGGAGACGGAAGCCAAGCCGAACACGTTTCTCACCATAAACACACACAAAGGGCTTTATCACTATAATGGATTTATTTTTGGAGTAGCATTTGCACCTGCACTCTGGCAGAAGGCTATGGACCAAGTGCTGCAAGGTTGTCCAGGCACTCAGTGTTACCTGGATGACATCATTGTTACCAATAAGAATGATAAGGAACATATTCAAAATCTCAAGACAGTGATAAAAAATTAGATTATGGGCTGAGAGCATGATGCTACATGCATGAACTCTTTAAACCAAGTATCACTTAATGTGGTCACACCATTGACTCACAAGAATTACACAAATATGCTGAGAAAATCCAAGCCATGGTAGATGCCATAAGGCCAAAGGACATAGGACTATAAGATATGTCACAGTTGTGGTCGTTTTTAGAACATGTTATCCACTATAACATATCCTGCCAAACCTGGTTATTGTGCTGCACCCCTTGAACTCATTACTACAGATCAGGAAGAAATGACAATGGGCAAAGCAGTGAGGTGGCTTTTAAAAAGATAAAAGAAATGGTGATGTACTCACACATTATGATCCACATCACAAGCTTACCTGTGACAACTCACCTTATGGTATAGGTGCAGTTGTCACATGTTATGAGTAATGGAAGTGAATACCCTACAGTCTTTGCATCATATTCACTTACTACTGCAGAGAAAAATTTCACACAGATTGATGAAGTCTGGTTTGGGGTGTAAAATGTTTAGGGGTAAATGAATTCAGGGGTAAGTTTTTTTTACGCAGAGAGTGGTGAGTGCATGGAATGGGCTGCAGGCGACGATGGTGGAAGCAGATAAAACAGGGTCTTTTAAAAGACTTGTGGATAGGTACATGGAGCTTAGAAAAATAGAAGACTATAGGTAACCCTAGGTAATTTCTAAAGTAAGTACATGTTCAGCACAGCATTGTGGGCCGAAGGGGCTGTATTGTGTTGTAGGTTTTCTATGTTCTATGTTTCTATGAAAATGGAACATTAGCACTCATTTCAATAAGTATATAAAAGCAAGAACGTAATGTTGAAACTTCATAAAACACTGGTGAGGCCTCATACTGGAGTATTGTGAGCAGGTTTGGGCCCCTTATTTTAGTAAGGATGTGCTGAAACTGGAGAGGGTTCAAAAGAGGTTCACAAAAATGATTCCAGGATTGAATGGCTTGTCATATGAAGACTGATTGATGGCTCTGGGGCTGTATTCACTTGAATTCAGAAGAATGAGGGGTCACCTAATTGAAACTTATCTAATGGTGAAAGGCCTTGATAGAGTAGATGTGGAGAGGATGTTTCCTAAGGTGGGAGAGTCTAAGACCAGAGGTTACAACCTCAGAATAGAGGGGCTTCCTTTCAGAGTGGAGATGAGGAGGAATTTCTTTAACCAGAGGGTGGTGAATCTGTGGAATTTTTTGCCACAGGCAGCTGTGGAGGCCAAGTCTTTGTGTATATTTAAAGCAGAGGTTGATCAGGGCATGTAGCAGTAAAAGAAGAAGGCAGGAGATTGGGAATGAAAGAAAAATTGGATCAGCCATGATGAAATGGCAGAGCAGACTCGATAATCCAAGTGGCCTAATTCTGCTCTTATATCTTATGGTCTTATGATTTTGTGGTCTTATAGAAAGGAAGTTCTGTGAACAAGAACAGATTCCCAGATGGTATGTTGCCTCCTGGGTGCCGGATCTAGGATATCTTCGATCGAGTCCTCAGCATTCTTAAGTGGGATGGTGAACACCCCAGAGGTCGTGGTCCATCCAGATACCAGTCACATAGGTAGGAAAAGTGAAGAGGTTCTGCAAAGTAAGTTAAAGGGCAGGGCTGCCAGGATTGTAATCTCAGAACTGTTATCTGTGCCATGTGCTAGTGTGGCCAGAAATAGGTAGAGTTTAATACGTAGCTTAGGAGTTGGTGTAGGAGGAAGACGATAAGACACTTGGATCATTAGGTTCTCTTCCAGGGAAGGTAGGACCTGTACAGAAGAGACAGTTTTCACCTAAAATTAGAGGGCATCAACAAAGATGCTAGCAGGAAGTTTTGCTATTGCTGCACAGTTTGGGGTGGAGGAGTGGGAGTTTAAAATGGAGTTTCAGGGGGATGGGAACCAGACTGCCATAACAGATAGTAGAGTGTTTCTGAAGACAGATGTTGTTAAGACCTCAGACCACATCAGGGATCCAAAGATTGAACATGGTGTGACTAATATAGCTGGCATTACTAGTCAAGGAAAATATTACGGCAGTGCTCAGTCAGATCAGACTGGAGAACTTGTCTAGTGAGTAATTATGGGTAGACTGAGTAATAAGAAAGGTATGACCATGGGTATGAGGGAATTAGAGGAACAAATTTGCAGAGAGATCACAGACTGTTTCAAGAAACAGAAGGTTGTTATAGTGGGTGATTTTGACTAGGAATCCCATTCTGTAAAAGGAATAAATGGGTCAGAGTTTGTCAAATGTGTTCAGGAAAGTTATTTTAAAATCAGTATATAGAAATCTCAATGAGACAGGGACCGTGGCAATGAAATCCACAGATTCACCACACTCTAGCTAAAGAAATTCCTCCTCACCTCTGTTCTAAAAGGATCCCTCTCTGTTCTGATGTTGTATCCTCTGGTCTTAGACTCACCCACCATAGGAAACATCCTCTCCGCATCCACGTCATGGGAAAACCTAGTTTGAAACAGGGTCCAGAATAGACCCTATGAACTGTGCTGCTATTAAGAGAGAGAGAGGGAGGCATCCAGTGCAATGAGAGAGAGAGAGAGAGAGAGAGAGCCAGAAACTGCTCGAAAGATTGATGTTATGGTTTCTCTACCAGCTTGTTTACCTTTTCCCCGAGGTCACTTGCCTGCTTGTAGAGTTCCTGCAGAAAGTGGAGGGCAGAGCAGGTTGATGGACAGCTGGTGTCCAACATGGAGAGATAAAAGCCAGGTCCGCTGTTATACAGACAGACACACCACGAGACACACAGTTCAGACACTGAACGAGCTTTGTTGCACCCCCAGGAAGGTGGGGGGGGAGTTTCAGAGGATCGATTCAGGGAAATCGATCAGTGGCTCACAGTGTGAAAGGTGCGACTGGTGGGGAATTATTTGTGTGTCCATCCTTGCCTGGATGATAATTCCACCACTGAAGAATGGTCATACATATCATGGCCATAGTCGGTGACCACAACAGGACTTCAGAAGACAACGGGAAGATCAATGACATCACCTCTCACCGCTCTCTCGCTCTTCAACGCTACTCAACTACATACCACCAACTGAACTGAACTCTCTTCATCATCGTAACACTCTATCCATTTACCCCTAGGCTTGAAAGAGTCTAGTTTTGTTCCTATTTCCACACATATATGTCTATATATCATTGCTAACCCATTCAATATATTTGCATTTATATTACTGTATTGCTTAGTTACTAATAAACACTATTAGTTATAGCAATACCAGACTCCAATGTGTTTTCCATTTCTGCTGGTTCTTTAAACCAGTCACGGGGTACGTGACATATTCTATCAAGGCCTTTCACTATTTGATAGGTTTCAATTAGGTCATCCCTCATTCTTCTGAATTCCAGTGAATACAGACCCACAGCCATCAAATGCTCTTCATATAACAAGCTGTTCAATCTTGGAATCATTTTCATGAATCTCCTTTGAACCCTCTCCAGTTTCAGCACATCATTTCTAAGATAAGGGGTCCAAAATGACTCACAATACCCCTAGTGATGACCCACCAGTGCTTTCTGAAGTTTCAACATTACATCCTTGCTTTTATATTCTATCCTTCTTGAAATGAACCTTAACATCACATTTGTCTTCCTCACCACGATTTAACATGCAAATTAACCATTAGGGTATCCTGCACAAAGAGGCCCAAGTCCCTTTGCACATCAGATTTTTGAATTTTCTTTCAATTTATAAAATTGCCTAGCCTTTTATTTCTTCTAACAATGTGCATGACTACACACTTCGCAACACTGTATTCCATCTGTCAATTCTTTGCCCTTTCTCCTAATTTGTCCTTCTAGAGCCTCTCTATTTCGTCAAAACTGGCTGACCTTCAACCTACCTTCGTATTGTCTGCAAATTTTGCAACAAAGCCATCAATTCTATTTTCCAAGTTATTAACATAAAACAAGAAAAGAAGCGGTCGCCACATAGGGCCCTGAGGAACACCACTAGTCACCTGTAGTCAAACCAAAAAGGATCTCTTAATTCCCACTCTTTGCCTCCTGCCAATCAGCCACTGCTTTATTCACATTAGTACTTTCCTGTAACACCTTTGACTCGTAACTTGTGTAGTTGCCTCATGTGTGGCACCTTATCAAAGGTATTCTGAAAATCCAACATATAAATAGGGTAAATGCAAGCTAGCTTTTTCCACTAAGGTTGGGTGGGACTACAACCAGAGGTCATGGGTTAAGGGTGAAAGGTGAAAAGTTTAAGGGAAACATGAAGGGAAACTTCTTCACTCAGAGGGTCATGAGAGTATGGAATCAGCTGCCAACACAAGTGGTGCATATGAACTCGATTTCCACACTTAAGAGAAGCTTGGATAGGTACATAGATGGTAGGGGTATGGAGGGCTATGGTCCCAGTGCAGGTCGATGGGGGAGTACACAGTTTAATGACTACTTGATGGGCTGAAGGGCCTATTTCTGTGTTTCTGTGCTGTACTTTTCTTTGACTCTATGATCTTGCATGTTATAACTTACCTGAATTGCACTTTCTCTGTAGCTTTTACACTTTATTCTGCATTGTTATTATTTTATCCTGTTCTATCTCAATGCACTGTGTAATAATCTGATCTATATGAACAACATGCAAAACAAGTGTTTCACTATATCATGTTACATGTGACAATAATAAACTAGTACCAACATGATTTCATATTTTTCTGTCCAAGCTAACTTTACCCTCTGCCAAAATCTATCACTTCTCTTTCATTGTAAACACCTTCTGTCCTACTCAATTAAACAAATGCATTTTACAGATTTGAATTTCTATACTGCCACTACTTAAATTTATCTACTGTGCCAGTGACAACAGATTTTATAATGAATCTTTTCTCTCTAATCAACATTTTGATCTCTGACACCACTTCTGAACTAACTTGCTCTGAAATCACTCACCAACTTTTCTCCTCTCTAATCTCAGTCAAGATAAAGAATCTCAACTCAAAACATAACTGCCCATTGCCCTTTACAGAGGCTGCCTGACATGCCGAATTCCTCTAGTGCCTCTTTTTTCGCTCCATATTCCAGCATCTCAAAGCTCTTTTGTCTCCATTTTGATCATAAAATGTTTCACTATACCTCAGTAAATATGACAATAATAGATCATTTACTAATTTAAATTACAGTGGGTCCAGCTCCTTGCTCAGACAGGAGTTAATCTGAGCCATGAAAAATCTCTCAAAGCACTTCATCAGAGTAGATGTGAGTGCTACCACGTGATAGTAATGTCGCAGTTCTATAAAACCCTAGTTAGGTCACACTTTAAAGTTCAAAGTAAATTTATTATTGAAGTATATATATGTTACCATATACAACTCCGAAATTCATTTTTGTGGGCTTACTCAACAAACCTGTAGAATAATAACTATAACATAATCACTGAAAGACTGCCTACTAGGGAGTTTATCTAGAGTGCAGAAGACAACAAACTCCAAATACAAAAAGAAGAAACAACAATAATAAATATATAAGTAAATATCAAGAACATGAGAGAAAGAGTCCTTGAAAGTGAGTCCATTGGTTATGAGCAACACGAGTGAACCTGCAGATGCTGGAAATAAATAAAAACACAAAATGCTGGCCGAACTCAGCAGGCCAGACAGCATCTATGGGAGCAGGTAGTGATGACGTTTCGGGCTGAAACCCTTCATCAGGAGTGATGAGGAAACCCTCCCGATGAAGGGTTTCAGCCCAAAACGTTGTCACTACCTCCTCCCATAGATGCTGTCTGGCCTGCTGAGTTCTGCCAGCATTTTATGTTTTTATCCATTGGTTATGAGAACATTTCAATGAAGAAGCAAGTGAAGTTATCCCTTTTGGTTCAAGAGTCTGATGGTTGAGAGGTAATATCTGTTTCAGAACCTGCTGGTGTGGCTCCTAAGGCTCCTGTACCTTCTCCTTGAAAACAGCAGTGAGAAGAGTGTTTTCCTGGATGGTGTGGGTCCCTGATGATGGATGGTGCCTTCCAGCAACAGTATTCCATGTAGATGTGCTCCATGGTTGGGAAGACTTTACCCACGATGTACTGGGCTGCGTCTCCTACTTTCTGTGGGATTTTTTATTCAAACGGCATTGGTGTTTCCATACAAGGCTGTGATGCAATCAGTCAAAATACTCTCTATCACACATCTATAGAAGCTTGTCAAAGATGTCATGCCAAATCTCCGCAAACTCCTAAGGAAGTAGAGGCACTGCCGTGCTTTCTTCATAATGCACTTACATGCTCAACAGAGGACAAGTCCTTAAAAATAATAACGCAGAGGAATTTAAGAACACTGAAGGTTGTTGTCAATGGCACACACTCATCCACAAGTCGTGATGAACAAATGGGCTAAGGTTATTATGTCTGATTATTACTGTTGTAATTTAACCATTTTGCCATCACTAAACATATCTATGTTATGTATCATACAGTAACTAATTTCCCTTGTATACCTTAGGGAAACCCTGAGCTGTTCAGACAAGAGAACATAATTTTTAGAACAATAATGTCTCACAATGATTCTGATATTTGGATTCTTCTCACAGTGCTGGTGCTCAAATGTTATGGTTGAAATGCAAACAGGTGACAGAAGCTATTGAAGCTGGATAGCTAGTGACCCCCCCCCCCAAATATATTATTACAGACAGAGCTGACCACTGAAAATCCTTCATATTATGGTCTTCCAAAAAATAGTCATTACAAGTGCTTCATAGAAACATGACAGTGATCATGAAGAAATTCTTCCAAAAGATACACAACTATAGAAATGTTGAGTGATTAGAAATCTGAAGTTAATGAAAAGACTCATCATTAATAATTAATGGAAGCCTTGAAGGGCATCTGACTGCAGCCAACAGCTATAGCTAGCTAAGCTATACCCCTGTTAGCTTAAGCACAATTTGTTGATGTTGGAATGTGCTGGAATAGCCTGCAGTCAATTCTAAAGCTGCCCATCAGAAGACTTCTCTCTTAAACAGTGATAAAAGCAACAGAGTAGCTCACTGCATTCCCAGTTGTACTAACTCAATTCTACAAAAAAGGTCGCAGGTCTCACCCCGGAGCTCTAGTTATGTCAGAAAGGGTGGATATGGGCATTGCACAAATAGAGATGTCATTAGATGTGTTTGACAGAGTAAAACATGTACTCTCCTGTAAATAGTGCACAAAGTGCCTGGTCCAATTTAACAAAGGGTACAATTTCACCAAGAAATTATCACTAGTATGAACTCCAACAGATTCAATCATTGTTTATGGGATTTGCATATAAAGAGGGGGCTAATCTATACAGTTTTACACTTGTATCTCCAGGCAGCAACTTTCGCAGATAAAATTGCCAAGAAAAGCAGATTCCATTTGCAGGAATTCCAAGCAAAGCCTCTCTAGTAGCGCTTTATGTAAATTTCTTCTTTATTTTCTAATATTCTACATAAGTTAAGGCATCAATTAAATAAAATGTAACATTATTCATAGACTAAAATGTAAAATGCATCAATTAAAGTCTTAAAGTTCTAAACTAGAGATTCATAATGATGTGCAGAGTTGAAGGGGAATATGCAGAAGACTAATATTAAAAAACTTACTAAGACAAATCTGTATGCTGTAACAAACATCTGTAATAATACATTGGTGTCTACAATATTTAGCATGATGAATTTATCACTCTGAAAAGTAGAAGTTTGCTAAACAGTTTGCAAATACAATCAAAACGAAAATTATGTTGCTTTGGTCTCCCCGTTCAACTACACATAAGTTCCCATTTCATCATTTCCAACTGAAACTTAGCGCATTGATAACAATTTTAAAGTATTAATTGACCAATACACAACAAATTTGGGATTTTTCAAAGTAAATGTTATTTACATAGTACTCCAAATAGGAAAGTACATAATTTTATCCAGGTTTATTCTGAATTAGCTTATAACAACTAGCTGCATTTTTGTCCAGGTTACAGATGAAGGCAGAAACCAGAGATCCTGATCTCTAACTCTTGATTGTTACCAAGCTGTAGTGTGTAAATTGTGACTCGGGAAAGGTCATAGGTAGACTCAGGTGTAGAATGCTATGCTGCAGAATGGTTTACCAGTCTTCAATGTTCTGAACCACACGTAAGTACATATTGATTTGTAGTATAAAAGTATCCCAATGAATAATTAGGACAAAGTTAGGACAAAAATCTAGCATTCTTGGTAGAATAAGCATTAAAGTACTATTGTCATTGCTAGTGCATAATATTTATTTTAAATGCATGCAAACATGTACCTTTATTGAACTACATCAAGATTCTATCACAGTGATAGGCCTTTTGCACCAAATGATCTCATGTAGTTCTAATGCTCCAAATATCAAGTTTTGCCAGAAGTGAAACTATCATGCATATTACAGAAATATTTGTACATGTTGTTGCCAGGTTATGGTAGAGCACTGTTCCTGTGAATTAAACCAATGAAAGTTATACACAGTTCACCTAACTTGTTCACACCTCAATCTCCTCAGCACCACTTGACTGAAGCAACTAATGCAGCCTTTAAAACTGCTTATTAGCTATATTACCTGGTATGATATAGCACAAATAGGTCAGAAGGTAATACTTGGTGTATTTTGAGGCTGCACTCTCCTTGACAATATGAATAAGACCTTCACATAAATTAAGAACCTAGTTGTTGCACAAGTGGTCAGTACAAACAACACAAATTTGAGGAAACAAAAAAATTTATATTGGTATTCTTTAGATCATAAATTGGTCACAAAATAAAGACTCAATTAACCTATTTATAAAATTATTCAAAATCTGATAGTTAGGTATAATAGCAGAGCTGAAAATATAACCTTAAGATTGGACTTCCACTTTAAGCCTCCACTGAATTATAGAAAAATAAATTAGCTGAAGTTGCTGAAGATACACTTTCTCACTACCCTGTTGTGACTTGCAGTCCTGCAATTTTCTGAGTCTAATACAAGCAGCATATACTCATGTCATTGTTTAGAATTGTATAAGCACAACTCCACAACCTTTTGAATTAGCCAATCTTCACATATAGATCAAAAAAGGGCAAGATCAACTATCTTATTGGTATGGTGTTAGCAAAATTAAGTTTTGTAGCTTTTAATGCAAGCCTCAACAGTTGTGTCATGCATCATAGCACTAAATCAGTCTGATAAAATATAATGCAATTTCAATTGGCGTAACTACCCAATCTGTTATCTCCGTATATAAACAAAATGTTAACGGACACTGACCAACTTGATGAGATTAATATATAACTAAAATTGATTTAATTTGCTCGGATAAAAATATAAAGTACTTTAATTTGATTATAACCCGCTGGGGCCAATGTATTTATTTAGATACCAACACCTCCACCTGGTGTACAAAATGAGGATTTCTGATACACATATTTTTCAGGTTCCGATGTGTATAAAGAATCATTCAATTTTACCAATCTCTACTTCTACAGACTTCCATAGTTTGGGAATGCCTTGAAAATACCAAAAACAAATCTACAATGACACGTCAAAACGAACTTGTTACCACAGAAATAGTGATTTTGTACAAAGGATTTATTACTACAAAAATGGGATGAATACCGATCATCAAAACTGCAAGATTCACACATCAATACATATAAATGCTCCCTGCTTGATGAGTGAGTATACATCGATAGTAATCAATTACAATTAAAAGATTTCTTTTATTTCTGTAAACTGAATGTTAATAAACTCCTAATAACTATAGAAAGCAACTTTAATTATTATTACATAATGGAATTTAATACATCATTGATATGACTAAAGTAATTAGATATTGTATAAAATTACACAGTGCTTCGGCGTGTGACAGGAATTTTTAATCCTCAAGTCTTTAAATAAAAAGCAGTACTAAGACGACACCAAGATGCAGACTACTGCAAGTACCCAACAGCTGTGGGCATGGACAGACGTGCTCAGAGTAACTGGCAAAACCGAGCTCACACTAACATTACAACGACCAATATTATTTCCACAGCAATAAAAGCAAAGGATTAATTTGCGACATTAAATAGTAAAAGAAAATGCTCCTAAAATAAAAATCCGCCTTTAAAAATATCACAAGTACAAACCACCTCGTCCGATGATAACAGCGAGGCAACCCTATCCAAGACATTTTTCATTTTTCCTAGACTTACAACAGTTAAATGCACGATGCAGTTTCTCACGTATTCATTCAAAGCAATATCTCATCCTTTCCTCAAGAAAAACCGCAAGTTTTTTTTTCAGACCCTTCCGCAATAAATATATAGAGGAGGTCGTCTCCCAAAAAGCCAGTTAGCACCAAGACAGACGCAACCAGAGAACATGACCAAAAACAATGCTTCAGCATTAAAAACTCTCAATTCGAGTCCTCTTGGAGAAGCAGGAAATTAAAGTTTATTCTTACCTTGGAGTTGAAAAAGAACCCCGCAGAAGCTGTAGAGGCAGAAAAGGGAGATGTTGTGTTTGGTGAACATGGTTCTTCTCCTGCCTGATATTTATTTCTCTCTCTCTTATTTCCTCCGTTCCTTCTCACGCCGACCGATCTGCAGATATCCAGTGGAGGTGCTGACGGGACTGAGTCTGCGATAACGGATTTTTTTTAGGTGATTTGGATGTCAAATATTTAAAGATGTATGTCTGCTTATATTCACAACTGTCCTTTCCCCCCTCGATTGAGTTTGAATGATTAATTTTTAATAATGACTCGATCTGAGCGCCCGAGCGATGGGTCTGTCCGCCGACCGTTGGCCGCTCGCTCGCTCGCTCGCTCGCGCTGCTGCTCCTCGCGCCGCCGCTGCTGCAAACGGACGCACGGCCCAGAGTCTCGAGCGGGCTGGCGAGCTTCCCACCGGCCAAGCCAACCTGCAGAAAGCGGCGAGCGGGCTGGGCAGGACTCCCCCCGCCCGACCGACACCGCAGCACGCCAATCACACGCAGCTTCTGCTCCAGTACCACCAATCGTAGCAAGGGAAGGCGGGACTGAAATGCTTAACCTGCTCGATTGACAGAAGGTTTCAACCATTCGGAAACAAAATTAATGTAACCTGCAAGAAGCGAGAAATTGCCCTCACCAAACTTAAGCAGAAGGTTTCTTAATGCAAATTTGGAACATTATATTTATATTCAAAGAACCTATACCCCACATTTTAATGTACTGGGTTGTTTTTAGACCCTTCACAGCTGCTCTTCAGCATTGGTACTTGTGTTGATGACTGTTGGAATTTGGTGATGGCTCCTCTAAAGATCTTAACAGAGTAGATCGGGGGCTAGAGGGTGGGGGGGATTCGCGGAGCGAGGGGGCGCGGGGATCTCTCCTAGCAACCGAGGCCCGGATTTGACATAACGTGGTCTTTGGCTAATCGGATCAGCACGGTTTCCCAGCGGTCCAATAGGAACGAGCGAATGGTGAAAGGGGCGGGAGCAGCATGGTGGAGGTGCTGAAAAAACAGCAACTCGCGAGCGCGCCTGGCTCCCGGGATGATCGACAGTTCCGTGGCCGAAGTTGCTGTAGACTGTTCCAATCTATCTCTTTCCAACCAGCTATAATAAATTACAGCTTCAATTTACATCGATGCGAATAATTTCCTACCTGAGACCGTCTGTCTCCCTTTCTCTTCACCATCTACACCTCGGACTTCAACTACAACACAGAGTCTTGCCATCTTCAGAAGTTTTCTGATGACTCTGCCATAGTTGGATGCATCAGCAAGGGAGATGAGGCTGAGTACAAAGCTACGGTGGGAAACTTTGTCACATGGTGCGAGCGGAATCATCTGCAGCTTAATGTGAAAAAGACTAAGGAGCTGGTGGTGGACCTGAGGAGGGCTAAGGCACTGGTGACCCATGTTTCCATCCAAGGGGTCAGTGTGGACATAGTGGAGGATTACAAATACCTGGGGATACGAATGGACAATAAACTGGACTGGTCAAAGAACACTGAGGCTGTCTACAAGAAGGGTCAGAGCCGTCTCTATTTCCTCAGGAGATTGAGGTCCTTTAACATCTGCCGGACAATGCTGAGGATGTTCTACGAGTCTGTGGTGGCCAGTGCTATCATGTTTGCTGTTGTGTGCTGGGGCAGCAGGCTGAGGGTAGCAGACACCAACAGAATCAACAAACTCATTTGTAAGGCCAGTGATGTTGTGGGGGTGGAACTGGACTCTCTGACGGTGGTGTCTGAAAAGAGGATGCTGTCCAAGTTGCATGCCATCTTGGACAATGACTCCCATCCACTCCATAATGTACTGGTTAGGCACCAGAGCCTTTCATTCAGCCAGAGACTCATTCCACCGAAATGCAACACTGAGCATCATAGGAAGTCATTCTTACCTGCGGCCATCAAACTTTACAACTCCTCCCTCGGAGTGTCAGACACTCTGAGCCAATAGGCTGGTCCTGGACTTATTTCCACTGGGCATGATTAACTTATTATTATTTAATTATTTATGGTTTTATATTGCTATATTTCTTCACTATTCTTGGTTGGTGTGATTTCCCCAGTTTCCCCCGGGATCAATAAAGTATGTCTGTCTGTCTGTCTGTCTGTCTGTTTATTCCAGCTGCAAACTTGCAAATATGTTTTAAACAGTCCCCGAGTTCATGCAACATAAGTTAGTAAGTAAGAGTGCAGACATCCCACCCTGCAAAAACTCATTTCAGGGAGGTAACACCACCACCCCCGAACCCCATATTCCTCCTCCACCCCCGGTCGACCTGCAAGGGTGTATGTATACAGGTCATTTGATTATGAAAGAACACAACAATTAATTTGATCAAGTAATTTCAAGAGGAATAGTGTATAAGAGTAAGGAGGTGTTGATGAGGCTCCATGGGGCACTAGTGAGACCCCATTTGGAATACTGCGTGCAGTTTTGGGCCCCCTATCCTGGAAAGGATGTGCTGATGTTGGAGAGAGTTCAGAGAAGATTCACTAGGATGATTCCTGGAATACAGGGACTAACATATGAGGAGCATTTGTCTGCTCTAGGATTGTATTCATTAGAGTATAGAAGAATGAGAGGGGATCTCATAGAAACATTTCGAATGTCGAAAGTGTTGGACAGAGTAGATGTGGAAAAACAGTTTCCCTTGGTGGGTGAGTCCAGGACAAGAGGTCACAGTCTTAGAATTAGAGGGTACCTATTTAAAACAGAGATGAGGAGTAATTTTTTTAGCCGGAGGGTTGTGGATTTATGGAATTCGTTGCCACATACAGCTGTGGAGGTCCAATCATTGAAGGTTTTTAAGGAGGAGATTGCCAGCTATCTGATTAGTCAGGGTTTCAAGGGATATGGGAAAAAAGCCAGAAATTGGAACTAGGCAGGAGAATAGTTTAGCTCATGGTGAAGTGGTGGAGCAGACTCGATGGGCCAAATGGCCTTCTTCTGCTCCTTTGTCTTGTGATCTTGTGATCACATACTGAAACTATTTACACACACACACACACACACACACACACACACACACACACACACACACACACACACACACACACACACATTTCTTGTTGAGTATTTTGTTGGCAGTCTCAATGCTAATGCAAATAGCTTTTCTATTTCTTTTACAGACTTTCCTTGCATTGTGATGTGGCTTGTTTTTTTGGAACACCCTGCCATGGCACTGCAGGACACTAAACTGAACTGATGGACAATGAAAGAGAGAGGTCGACTGTAAAACCCGCCCACAAAGAAAACTGATAGGTCTACTTAGCACAAAGAGAGACCAATCAGGATGCTCTCTCTGTCACTCTCTCTCTCTCTCTCTCTCTCTCTCTCTCTCCCTCCCTCCCTCTCGCTCACTTGCTCTCAAAAAATTGATTTCCAGGATATTGTATATAATTTGCGGGCTTCAGGGAGCCGCTATCAATATGCGGGAGACTCCCAGAACTTCTGGGAGAGGTGGGATGTCTGGAAGTGGGATGTTCAGCCACTTCGTCTTTCTACCAACATGGATGACTTCACAGTTCTGCTTCGATTTCACTGAAATCAGGGTAGATTATTTACATCAGAGTCTCCTTACAGTGCTAAACATTTGTTAAATGTTAATATTATCCAAAAATGTAGTCTTGTCAATCTTTCACAGAACCCAGGGGAGTGAGTTCCGAAGATTGATAACCATATGAATGAAAAAAAATGGGTTCATCTCAGCCCTAAATGATCTACCTGCTTTTTTTTTAGACTGTAACCTGGTTGTGGAGACCCCATCAGGGAAAGTAAAGGTTAGTACGTTGTGGCATTTTATGTTGGCTCCGGAAGTATGGTGACACTTGCAGGCTGCCCCAACTCATCCTTGGACTGTGTCATTGACGCACACGACTCATTTCCATATGTGTCAATGTTTTGATGTGCATGTGACAAATAAAGATAATCCTTAGAAAACACCATCGCTGCATTTGCTTTGTCAACCCCCAAAAATACTGTGAGATTCTGGGCAGGGGTGTGGTCGACAGCCTGCCCCTGCATTTTTAATGACCAGCACTGTTTACTGCTCTTGTGTTAAAATGCTTTTGTGGGATTATGGTGCGAAGTTCCAGTTCATTATTGTTACATTTTAGCTTGGGTTATACAGTTATTTGCTTGTGTATTTGTGGGTCACCCTAACTGTAACCAGGGTGTGTGATGGTCACCTCCCCCATTGGTGTGAGACTAGGGGGAGGGGGTTCACTCTCCAGGTCATGGTGCCCGGTCTGTTTGTAGATCACAATAAAACTGGTGTTGAGTTAAAGGGCTTCCTTGTCTGTCATTATGGACATTGCGAATGCGAAACCACAATGTTTTGAATATTTCAGTGTGAATTGCCTCTCATTCTCTAAGCTCAAGAACTTGTCACACACACATACACACACACACACACACACACACACACACACACACACACACACACACACACACACACACACACACACACACAGAGTTAGATATTTGGTTAGAAAAAGTAAAGAGGGATAGGAGGCATATTGGATAGGAATATGGGAAGGATGGACAGCACTATTGTCTCTAAACTGAGCAGTAACTGAAATGCTCCTGCGTATGTAGCCTTTGTTAGCAGGCAGCTGGAATTTTATTTTATATAATGTTAATAAGACCATAGGAGCAGAATTAGACATATCTGTTGGTAGATTAATTGGTCTTTGTAAATTGTCCCATAACTAGAAACAAGAGGAAATCTACAGATGCTGGATATTGGAGCAGCACACACAAAATGTTGGAGGAACTCAGCAGGCCTGACGGCATCTAGGAAAACTAGCAAACATCTAGGATACTGTTTTCCATAGATGCTGCCTGGCCTGCTGAGTTCCTGCAGCATTTTGTACGTGTTATCCCATGATTAGTCTAGGATTAAATCAGGGGATTGCTGGGCAGCATAGCTCGAGGGCTGAAAGGCCTATTTAAACTGTATATCATTAAGTAAACAAACAAACAGACAAATAAATAACAACATAGTTCATGACATACAGTATATCAGTGATAATGATACGACTGCATTCCTGTACATGGTTATAACTCCATAACCAAGTTCACAGATGACACCACGGTGGTTGACCTGATCAGAGGGGATGACGAGATAGCCTACAGGGATGAGGTCCAGCACCTGGCCGTGTGGTGTGCTGACAACAACCTGCCCCTTAACACCCAGAAGACCAAGGAGCTCATTGTGGACCACACATGCTAGGTAGGAGCCACACTCACATCCCCATCTACATCAACTGAGCTGCAGTGGAGCAGGTATCAAGCTTCAAATTCCTTTTTGTCCACATTTCCGAGGATCTCACCTGGTCCCTGAACTCCTCCATCCTGATCAAAAAGGTGAAACAGAGCCTTTATTTCCTGTGGAGCATCAGGAAAGCTCACCTCTGTCCCAGGATACTGATGGACTTTTACAACTGTACCATTGAGAGCATACTCACAAACTGCATCTCAGTGTGGTATGGCAGCTGCCCCGTATTGGACCGCAAAGCACTCCAGCATGTGGTGAAAACTGCCCAGCGGATTATCGACACCCAATTGCTCACCATTGAGAACATCCACCATAAACGCTGCCGGGGGGCAGGGCAAAAAGCATTATCAAGGATGCATCTCACCCTAACCATGGACTTTTTATATAACCATATAACAATCACAGCACAGAAACAGGCCATCTCGGCCCTTCTAGTCCATGCAGAACGCTTACTCTCACCTAGTCCCACTGACCCGCATTCAGCCCATAACCCTCCATTCCTTTCCTGTCCATATACCTATCCAATTTTACTTTAAATGACAATACCCAACTTGCCTCTACCACTTCTACTGGAAGCTTGTTCCACACAGCTACCACTCTCTGAGTAAAGAAATTCCCCCTCGTATTACCCTTAAACTTTCGCCCCCTAAGTCTCAACTCATGTCCTCTTGTTTGAATCTCCCCTACTCTCAATGGAAAAAGCCTATCCACGTCAACTTTATCTATCCCCCTCATAATTTTAAATACCTCTATCAAGTCTCCCTCAACCTTCTACACTCCAAAGAATAAAGACCTAACTTGTTCAACCTTTCCCTGTAACTTAGGTGCTGAAACCCAGCTAAAATTCTAATAAATCTTCTCTGTACTGTCTCTATTTTGTTGACATCTTTCCTATAATTCGGCGACCAGAACTGTACACAATACTTCAAATTCGGCCTTACCAATGCCTTGTACAATTTTACCATTAACATTTTTACTCTCCTCCCATCCGGTAGGCGCTACAGAAGCCTCTGCTCCCATACCAGCTGCACAGGAAGAGCTTCTTCCCTGAGGTTATGACCCTGCTGAACCTCACATCACAGTGCTAGGCATCATTGCACCCATATAGTACTATCTCAGTACGTTTATATTTGTGTACTGTAGCACTTACTTTTTATTCACAGTTATTTTGTAAATAACACTATTCTTTGCATTTCTGGTTAGATGCTAACTGCATTTCATTTGGCTTTGTATCTGTACTCGGCACAATGACAATAAAGTTGAATCTAATCTAATCTAAATAATGTTGGTGATTTGGATTCTGATTTCAATCCTTTAAATTATTGCAATACTAAGTTTTTAATAATGGCAATTTCTTTGCTTCTTTTTCACTCTGGACCTGTTACTCTCCACTGTTACTGAGAGGATATCGGCGTCTCCTTCCATTAACATAAACATGAAATATTTGTTTAATTTCGTTGTTATTTCCTGATTGCCCAAAGTAACTTCTCCTTACTCAGTCTCTGAGGGAGCTCCATTGATTTTAACTAATCATTTCCTTTTTATATATCTATAAACTTTGCACTGTGTTTCTGTTTCTCTCTGGAGTATCTTTGCATCGTAACTTCCATTTCAACATCAGTGCTTTCCTTCAGTGAAATCTGAACTTTTCCCCAATTCACAGGCTTATTCCAATATTATGAGCCTTTACCTAAATGTGAAATTTAAGCAATACAACATAGAACAGTACTGAACAGTACAGGCCCTTCAGCCCACAATGTTATTATGGCCCTATAACCTACTCCAAGATCAATCTAACTCTTCCCTCCCACATAGCCCTCCATCTTTCTGTCATCCACGAGCCCATCAATGAATTTCATAAATGTCCCTAATGTACCTGACTCTAGCACCACCCCTGGCAGGCCTTCCATGCCCCCACCACGCTCTATATAAAAATCTACCTCTGACATTCTCCTACACTTTCCCTTCTAATCACCTTCTAATTATGCCCACTTGTATTAGCCACTTACACCCTGAGAAAAAGTCTCTGACTGACCACTCGATCTATGCCTCTCGTCATCTTGTACACCTCTATCAAGTCACTTCTCATCCTCCTTTGCTCCAAAAAGAACATTCCCAGGTTAGTAGGACAAGATAATGTAAATTAAATGAAGCAGCCTTTTACAGATGTTTCTAATTATGTAAAGAAGGGAATTATTGCTAAGACAAGCTTTGCAAACAGGCATGAAAACATAGATGTAGTCACTCCTAGACCAAAGATAATGCTGAAAAATACAGCCTAGTTTCCATCACCTAGATGCAAGGTTGGCTGTGTATTACCACATGACACAGTAACACAATTGTGTTTTTATAACAGTAAATCACAGTTATAATAGAGATTATTTACATCAACACTGTAGAATGCTTGATATGTACAACATGTAGGTGATAAAATAACCCTGACAGGGGTTTGATATATTAATAGCTTGTCAACTGCAGGTCGAGTTAAGGCTTACGGCATTTTTAGGAAGATACGAAGTATACAAATCATAACAGCTTTAGATGCAGTGGTAGTTGTAATGTCGCTCCAAGGGCACTAGACTGACCATCAATATGCTATTATATTACAGTGAGATGTATATCAGTGGTGTCTTCCAAAATAAGAGGGTTATGAAATCGCTGGTTTGCTCAAAATTGCTTCTAAAAAATTAATTGTGTTTCGGCTGCAGCTCTGCATTGGGATTCTGCCCACTACTGGAAGTACCTGTCATTCCTTTGTTTAAAATCAGTTTAAAATTGTTGAGCTTTTAAACTGCAAGTTAAGCCAATTAGAAATAGTATGGTTATTATCAAACAATAACTTTCTGCTCTGTGCCTGCAGGTGGTAATCCCCAGGTTAAGCATGATGAATGTTAAAACTCCTTCCATACTTTCCCCTCAAGCATTCCGAACATTATGTGAGGTATAGCCCATTCAGAACCTCTTCACAGAGCATTTTGGTTCTAAATATAGCTGTAGCATCTTTATATCTGTGACTTCAACAAGAATTCTGTAACTGGAGAGAGGAGAGTCAGAACCAGAATCACTTTATTGCCAGTGTGTGAAACACACCAGGATTGATTGTGGTTCGGTGCCAAACATCAAACATAGGACAATACCATAACAGACAGCACAATAGCAACCAACCACTTACAAGGCAATAGAGCAAACAGCCGTGACCAATCACCAAGTAGCAGAATGGTCACATGCACAAACGTCAATAGTCAAGCTTAAATAAGTGTGAACATACAAAGAGATTTAATAATTATCAACAGAACAAGGAAAGCAGGAAAGACCATTTAATGGATGTTGTACAGGGACAGTTCGGGTATTACACCTGAGTGAGTTTGTTGAGAAGCTGAATAGCCACAGGTAATAAATTTCGGAGATGACGTGAAGTCATGGTGGTGATGGACTTATAGCCTCTCACTGATGGCAATTCAGTGAATAGGTGACTGCAGTAATTTTCTCAGCTCTTTTCTTCACTCTGGTGATGAACAAGTCTTTTATTGTTGGCAACTGACAGCCAATTATCTTTATTGAGTGGACCACTTGCTACAACCTGGACTTGGAGAAGGATGCTGTGTCCCAATAATGTATCAAAATTCTCAACTCAAGTGAGCAATCTTACTAAACTAGCATGGTAATGAACTAAAGACATTCTACAAGTGCTTGAAATCCAGAGCAATACACACAACATGGGGGCAGGAATTCAGATTTATGGATAATTGGGACCTCTTCTGGAGCAGATGTGACCCGTACAAAAGGGATGGGTTGCACTTAAATCTGATGGGGGCCAATATTCTTGCAGGCAGATTTACTCGGCTGTTGGGAGTGGTTTAAACTAATAAGGCAGGGGATGGGAACCAGTATGGCAGAGATGAAGATACGCCAGCAGGTTTACAAGTAGACAATGGGTGTAACATGAATGTAAGGAAGGACAAAGCAATGACTGGGTTCAAATGCAGACAGATCAAAGTGTTAAATTGTGCCACAGAGGAAAATTCAAAATGGGAAAGAATGCAAAACTGAAGGTACAGTATTTAAATGCACGTAGCATTCGGAATAAGGTGGACGAACTCATGGTGCGATTAGGGATTGGTCGATATGATGTTGTGGGCATCACTAAGACATGGCTGAAAGAAGGCCATAGTTGGGAGCTTAATATCAAGGCTCTACTTTATATCAAAAGGAAAGGCAGGAAGGCATAGGCAATGGTGTGGCTCTGTGGTAGGAGATGGAATTATATCTTTAGAAATAGGTGACATGAGGTCAGAGAATGTTGAATCTTTGTGGGTGGAGTTAAGAAATTGCAAAGGTAAAAAAAACCATTATGGGAATCATATATAGGCCTCCAAATAGTAGCCAAGATGTGAGGTTGAGATTGCAAAGGGAGCTGGAAAAGGCATGTAATAAGGGTAATGATACAATTTGTTGAATGCCTACGGGATGGCTTTTCAGAGCAGCTTGTGCTTGAGTCTACTCGGGGAAAGGCTATCTTAGAATAGAAAAGCAAGGAGATAATGCTGAGGCTTTATAAGACACTAGTCAGGTCGCACTTGGAGTATTGTCAACAGTCTTGGGCCCCATATCTCAGGAAGGATGTGTTGTCATTGGAGAGAGTCCAGAGGAGTTTCACGAGGATGATTCTGAGAATGAAGTTTGAGTCTGTACTCACTAGAATTTGGAAGAATGTGTGAGGATCTCATTGAAACCCACCGAATGTTGAAAGGACTGGATAAGGTGGATGTGGAGAGGATGCTTTCCATGGTGGGGGTATCCAGAACCAGAGGGCACAGCCTCAAAATTGAGAGGTGACCTTTTGGACAGAGGTAAGGAGGAATTTTTTTAGCCTGAGAGTAGTAAATCTGTAGAATGCTCTGCCACAGACTGTGGTGGAGGCAAAGTCTGTGGGTATACTTAAAGCAGAAATTGACAGGGCATCAAACGATATGGCGAGAAGGAACATGTATGGGGTTGAATGGGATCAGAGATCAGTATTGATAGAATGGCAGAGCAGATTCAATATGCCGAATGGCCTAATTCTGCTCCTATGTCTTATAGTCTAAAATGCTGAAGGAACTCCAGCAGGCCCTTCATGCAACTAGTATGGTATCTTTCTCTGGCAAACACCCTTGTGAGAGAAGATATAGAACATAGAACGTAGATACCAACAATTTATTTTGTAAATTTAAGACGTTGATCTGGATGCAGAAAAAACTAACTTAAAATCAAATTAGCTCCCTTAAAATGGAATTCTAAGACTTCTTTCGAACCCATCTGGCCCTCTGGCACCTTCCACTCCATCTATAGGTGCATATAATGCTTGGCTCAACCAACTCATCTTTCATCACTCTCTTCCATTTCATTTATTACTGCTGGCTTTCAATGCAAGTGGTTTAGAGAGTTAAAGGGAAGAACTTTGTTGAATTATATTAGGCTTTGTCGGGACTACATTTGGAGTACAGCATGTCATGTGGGTCTCTGTACTTAAAAATATATGTTTGGCTTGGAATCAGTACATTGTAGATTCATGGCATTGATCCTTGGACTGCAGGAATTGAGCTATAAAGAGAACTTGAATACAATGGTTTGAACTGACTGGACTTTATAGGAATGAGAGGTGATTTCATTGAGACATAGAATATTCTGAGAGGATTAACAGAGTAAATTCTGAAAGACTGTTGCTTCTAACAGAGTCAACATCTAGAGTGAATATTCTCTGTATAAGGGTCAAGCGTTTGCAACTGAAATGATGAAATATTTCTCCATGTAGAAAGTTATAAATCTTTGGAATTCACTTTGAAGAAGCTCAATTATTCTTTATCTTCAAGGGAAAGATTTAAAGATTTTTGACTCCTACCAATGCTGTTTGACCTGCTGAGTTCTTCTAGCAAGTTATGTGTAATCCCAGCAAAGTCCTCTGGTATAGGAAAAAAATGAAAATAACATGAAGCTCAATAACTTTAATTTAATACATGTCCGGTGCCTGTCATTGTTACCAGTATGTGTATTAAGAGAAGTAGAATTAGAGAATCTTTCATATACAACACACACACAAAAGGAGGAACCCAGGAAGAATTTGTGGAGGAAAATAAAATGTCGACATTTTGGGACTGGAAAGGAAGGGAGCCGAAGCTAGAATAAGAAAATGAGGAGAGGGGATTATTTTATAGTGAGAGCAAATATAACGATATAACCATATAACAATTACAGCACAGAAACAGGCCATCTCGGCCCTTCTTGTCCATGCCGAACGCTTACTCTCATCTAGTCCCACCAACCTGCACTCAGCCCATAACCCTCCATTCCTTTCCTGTCCATATACCTATCCAATTTTTTTTTTTAAATGACAATATCGAACCTGCCTCTACCACTTCTACTGGAAGCTCGTTCCACACAGCTACCACTCCCTGAGTAAAGAAGTTCCCCCTCATGTTACCCCTAAACTTTTGCCCCTTAACTCTCAACTCTCAAATATGCTGGTCAAATATCGAGTAATTGTCTTGCAATTGCCTAGTAACTCTGCATATTATGCTCAATAACACTGTGATTAATTTTTCTCCCCTTCCCTGCCCACTGTTTGAATGTAACTAAAGTGGAATTCCTGCAAAAGGGAAAAGCTCAGTCCATTTTTTTGCTGCTCTTTGCACTCAGCATGTGTGGCGATGGGTATGAAAAGACTTAGTTGTGTCCAGCTTCTTATAAAATAGCACCAGTGGTAGTCTGAAAGCAGATTACACAGTCCTCTGCTGGGGGTTCAGTATGACTGGGAAGAATCAAAAGGTCACCGAGCACCATTGTAAAAACAGCACTGCGCATAGACCACAACACCACAGAAGTCAGCCACCACCTGTTCAAGGCAACTTGGAGCGAGCAGTAATTATTGCTCCATCACCATTTCTCACTTCAGGGAACATATTAAAAAGGAGGCAAAGTATCTTTCAATGCAAACGCATACAAAAGTATCACACAGATAATCCGATAAATACCCCATCGTGAGGGGACAGTGTGGTTTCTATTTTCTGCCCTATTGAAGAAAAACTGGTCTTGGCAATGTTGCTTGAATTTTAATGAAATTCATTCTAAATATATTTGTATTAATTATAATACAAGGGGAAAGAGCAGATTTTAAAAAAGAATGTTTTGATATTTGGCATGTGATTGAACTTAGATAAGACATCCAGTGAGTGTCATAAGTTATAGAGTCACATAGCACAGATGTTTAGGGCCTGTGATGGAAGACCTGGGTAGGGATGATTAGGGCTCAAGTGCTGGACTATCGAAGACTAGAATCAGGACATGATATGAGACTGAAAAGAAGACAGGGTTCTAAACTAGACACCAGATGAGAACCCAAAGTTGTGCTGATGACTGAGCACGGAAACAGTTCATGAATCCAGAATTCTTTTTACAGTGAAGACCTGCTCCTCATCGACAAACCTGGGTGGCGAGTGGACTGGTAGTGGTGGGGCTAAAAGACTGGTGCTTACAGATTTTAGCAATTAGGTCATAAAAACAGAATTTAGAGTACTAAGTAGAAAGCTGAGAAGCAGGGAACAAGAGTGAAAGGACTCAGGATAGGAGAGATGGTAAAAAAGTAAAGATATCGTGCAGTCAGATTGTCAGGAAGGGCAAGCAGGTGATGGGACTCAGTTGCAGCAACAAGCTGAGTATCAAATCATTAGGGATGCAGAATCAGAAAGGAGAGCAAATATGGTACTCAAGGTGTGGTATCTAAATACACTTAGTATAAGAAATAAAGTGGAAAATCTTGCTGCAATATCACAGATTGCCAGGTATGATGTTGTGGCCATCAATGAATCGTGGCTGAAGGATGGTTGTAGTTGGGAGCTGAATGGCCAAGGTTCCACGTTATATCGGAGGGATAGGAAGGTAGGCAGAGGGGGTGGTGTGGCTTTGCTGGTAAAGAATGGCATCAGATCAGTAGAAAGATGTGACATAGGATCGGAAGATACTGAAACCTTGTGAGTTGAGTTAAGAAACTGCAAGGGTAAAAGGACACTTGTGGCAGTTATATACAGTCCTCCCAACAGCGACTGGGAGGTGGACCACAGGTTATGACAGGAAATAGAAAAAGCAAGTCAAAAAGGCAATATTATAGTAGTTATGGGCGATTTTAACATGCAGGTCAATTGGAAAAATCAGGTTGGTAATGGATCTCAAGAGAGTGAGTTTGTTTGAATACCTAAGATATAGCTTTTTAGAGCAGTTTGTTGTTGAGCCTACTAGGGGATCAGCTATACTGGATTGGGTGTAGTGTAGTGAACCGGAGACGATTAAGGAGCTTAAGGTAAAAGAACGCTTAGGAACCAGTGATCACCATATGATTGAGTTCAATTTGAAATTTGGGAGGAAGGAATTAGTCTGATGTAGCAGTATTTCAGTGGAGTAAGGGAAATTAGAGTGGTATGAGAGAGGAGTTGGCCAAAGTAAACTGGAAGGAGCTGCTGGCAGGGATGTCGGCAGAGCAGCAATGGCGTGAGCTTCTGGGGAAAATGAGGAAGGTGCAGGATGCATATATTCCAAAAATGAAGAAATACTCAAATGGTAAAATAGCACAACCATGGCTGACAAGGGTAATCAAAGCCATTGTAAAAGCAAAAGGAAGGGCATATAACAAAGCAAAAATTAGTGGGAAAATAGAGGACTGGGAAGCTTTTAAGAACCTACAGAGAGCAACTAAAATTCATTAGCAGGGAAAAGATGAAAATATGAAAGCAAGCTAGCAAATAATATCAAAGTGGATGATAAAAGTTTTTGCAAGTATGTTAAAAATAAAAGAGACATGAGAGTGGATATAGGACCACTAGAAAATGAGGCAGGGGAAATAGTAACAGGGGACAAGGAGATGTCCCAACCGCTCAACAGACGATGCTATTGCCATCACCCTCCAACTGGCCCTGACCCACCTGGACAAAAACGATACGTACGTTTGAATGCTGTTCATAGACTTCAGTTCAGCATTCAACACAATCATCCCTCAGAAACTGATTGGAAAGCTGAGCCTACTGGGCCTGAACACCTCCCTCTGCAACTGGATCCTAGACTTCCTGACTGGGAGATCTTAAGTCAGTCTGGATCGGGAGCAGCATCTCCAACACCATCACACTGAGCACAGGGGCCCCCCAGGGCTGTGTGCTTAGTCCACTGCTGTTCACTCTGCTGACCCACGAATGTGTAGCAACTCACTGCTCGAACCATATCATCAAGTTCACCGATGACACCACCGTGGTGGGTCTCATCAGCAAGAACAATGAGTCAGCTTACAGAGAGGAGGTACAGTGGCTAACGGACTGGTGCAGATCCAACAACCTGTCTCTGTGAACAAAACAAAAGAGATGGTTGTTGACTTCAGGAGGGCACGGAGTGACAACTCCTCGCTGAACATCGACGGCTCCTTGGTAGAGATCGTTAAGGGCACCAAATTTCTTGGTGTTTACCTGGCGGAGAATCTCACCTGGTCCCTCAACACCAGCTCCATAGCAAAGAAAGCCCAGCAGCATCTCTACTTTCTGTGAAGGCTGAGGAAAATCCATCTCCTACCCCCGATCCTCACCTCATTCTACAGAGGTTGTATTGAGAGTATCCTGAGCAGCTGCATCACTGCCTGGTTAGGAAATTGCACCATCTCAGATCGCAAGACCCTGCAGCAGATAGTGAGGTCAGTTGAGAAGATCATTGGGGTCTCTCTTCCCGCCATCACAGACATTTACACTACCTGCTACATCCGCAAAGCAAACAGCTTTATGAAGGACCCCACGCACCCCTCATACAATCTCTTCTCCCTCCTGCCGTCTGGGAAAAGGCTTCGAAGCATTCGGGCTCTTAAGACCAGACTATATAACAGTTTCTTCCCCCAAGCTATCAGACTCCTCAATACCCGAAGCCTGGACTGACACCTTGCCCTATTGTCCTGTTCATTATTTATTGTAATGCCTGCACTCTTTTTGTCCACTTTATGCAGTCCTGTGTAGGCCTGTAGTCTAGTGTAGCTTTCTCTGTGTTTTTTTTTTAACGTAGTTCAGTCTAGTTTTTGTACTATGTCATGTAACACCATGGTCCTGAAAAAACGTTGTCTCATTTTTACTATGTACTGTACCAGCAGTTGTGGTCGAAATGACAAGAAAGGTGACTTGACTTGACTTAACATGACTGATGAGCCAAATGAGTATCTTGCATCAGTCTTCACTGTGGAGGACACTAGCAGTATGCCTGATGTTGTAGTGTGTGAAGGAAGAGAAGTGGGTGCAGTTACTGTTACAAGACAGAAGGTGCTCCAAAAGCTGAAAGACCTAAAGGTCACCTGGACCAGATGACCTGCATTCTAGGGTTCTGAAAGAGGTAGCATTAGAGATTGTGGTGGCATTAGAAATGATCTTTCAGAAATCATTGGACTCTGGCATGGTGCTGGAGGACTGGAAAAATGCAAATTTCACTCCACTCTTTAACAAAGAAGGAAAGCAGCAGAAAGGAAATTATAGACCGGTCAGCCTGACCTCCTGGTTGGGAAGATGTTAGAGTCAATTGTTAAGGATGAGGTGATGGAGAACTTGATGACACAGGACAAGATAGTACAAAGTCAGCATGGTTTCCTGAAGGGAAAATCTTGCCTTATGATCCTGTTGGAATTCTTTGAGGAGATTACAAGTAGGATAGATAAAGGGGATGCAGTGGATGTTGAATATTTGGACTTTCAGAGGACCTTTGACAATATGCCACACATGAGGCTGCTTACCAAGTTAAGAGCCCATGCTATTACTGGAAAGTTATTAACATGGTTAAACCATGGCTGATTGGTAGGAGGCAGTGAGTGGGAATAAAAACATCCTTTTCTGGTTGGCTGCCAGTGACTAGTGGTGTTTCGGAGAGGTCAGTGTTGGGACCACTTCTTTTTATGCTGTATATAAATGATTTAGATGATGGATTAGATGTCTTTGTTGCCAAATTTGCAAATGATACAAAGATTGGTGGAGGGGCAAGTAGTGTTGAGGAAACAGGTAGGATGCAGAAGGACTTAGACAGATTAGGAGAACAGGCAAGAAAGAGGTAAATGAAATACAATGTTAGAAAATGCATGGTCATGCACTTTGGTAGTAGAAATAAGTGTGCAGACAATTTTCTCAATGGGGAGAAAATCCAGGAATCTGAGATGCAAAGGGCCTTGGGAGTCCTTGTGCAGAACACCCTGAAGGTTAACTTGCAGGTTGAGTTGGTGGTAAGGAAGGCAAATGCCATGTTATATCACTTCAAGAGGTCTAGAATACCAGAACAAGGATGTGATGCTGAGGCTTTATAAGGCACTGGTGAGGCCTCACCTTGAGTATTGTGAACAATTTTGGGCCCCTAATCTTAGAAAAGATGTGCTGGCATTGGAGAGACCATAAGACCATAAAACCATAAGACAAAGGAGCAGAAGTCAGCCATTTGGCCCATCGAGTCTGCTCTGCCATTTCATCGTTAGCTGATCCAATCTCCCCTTTAGTCCCATTCCCCCATCTTCTCACCATAATCTTTGATGCCCTGACTACTCAGATATCTATCAATCTCTGCCTTAAATACACCCAATGATTTGGCCTCCACTGCCGCCCGTGGTAACAAATTCCATAGATTCACCACCCTCTGGCTAAAAAATTTTTTTCACTTCTCTGTTCTGTATGGGTGCCCTCCAATCCTCAAGTCATGTCCTCTCATACTAAACTCCCCCACCATGGGAAACAACTTTGCCACATCCACTCTGTCCATGCCTTTCAACATTCGAAATGTTTCTATGAGGTTCCCCCTCACTCTTCTAAACTCCAAGGAGTACAGTCCAAGAGCGGTCAAACATTCCTCATATGTTAACCCTCTCATTCCTGGAATCATTCTAGTGAATCTTCTCTGAACCCTCTCCAATGTCAGCACATCCATTCTTAAATAAGGAGCCCAAAACTGCACACAGTATTCCAAGTGAGGTCTTACCAGTGCCTTATAGAGCCTCAACATCGCATCCCTGCTCCTATACTCTATTCCTCTCGAAATGAACGCCAACATTGCATTCGCCTTCTTCACCAGCAACTCAACCTGGAGGTTAACCTTAAGCGTATCCTGCATGAGGACTCCCAAATCCCGTTACATCTCAGAACTTTGAATTCTTTTCCCATTTAAATAATAGTTTGCCCGTTTATTTTTTCTACCAAAGTACATGACCGTACACTTTCTAACATTGTAATTCATTTGCCACTTCTTTGCCCATTCCCCCAATCTATCCAAGTCTCTCTGCGGATTCTCTGTTTCCTCAGCACTACCGGGCCCTCCAACTATCTTTGTATCATCAGCAAACTTAGCCACAAAGCCATCTATTCCATAATCCAAATCGTTGATATACAACGTAAAAAGAAGCAGCCCCAACACGGTCCCCTGTGGAACACCACAGGTAACCGGCAGCCAACTGGAATGGGATCCCTTTATTCCCACTCTCTGTTTCCTGCCAATCAACCAATGCTCTATCCACTAATGTAACTTTCCCGTAATTCCATGGGCTCTTATCTTGTTTAGCAGCCTCATGTGCGGCACTTTGTCAAAGGCCTTCTGAAGGGTCCAGAGGAGGTTCACAAGGATGATTCCAAGAATGAAAGGCTTATCATACAAGGAACAATTGACAGCTCTGGGTCTGTACTCGCTGGAACTTAGAAGGATGGTGGGGGTGGGGGGGGGGGGAATCTCATTGAAACCTTTCTAATGTTGAAGGGCCTAGACAGAATAAAAATGGAAAGGATGCTTCCCATGGTGGGAGAGTCTCGGACAAGAGGGCACAGACTCAGGATAGAGGGGCACCCTCTTCAAAACAGAGAGGCAGAGAAATTTCTTTAGCCAAAGAGTGGTGAATTTGTGGAATTTGTTGCCACGTGCAGCTGTGGAGGCCAGGTCATTGAGTGTATTTAAGGCAGAGATTGAATAGTTCTTGATTGGACATGGCATCTAAGGTTACAGGGAGAAGGCCAGGAACTGGAGTTGAGGAAGAGATAGAAAAAAGGATCAGCCATCATTGAATGGCGGAGCAGACTCGATAGGCCTAATTCTGCTCCTATGTCTTTTGGTCTTACATCTTGAGGGTCTTAATGATCTGCAAGTTTGAAACTATCGGGTTTATTTTCTTGTGTAATACCTTGGTTAAGATTTTACTGCTAATGTTGTAATGTATTTCATTTAATGGCTTTCTGTAGAAGCAATGTGTTCTGCTGGTAGTGTTTGGGCTACCATTAAAGATAAAGGGTTGTGATGTTCATGCTTAGGAATGTTGTGTCATCAAACCAGGATGGTGGAATTGGGAGAAGGTTATAGAGAATGTGGGGCAGAGGTTTTGTGACAGACACTGAGGCGGGTCGAGATCTTTATCGGCAGGATATTGGAGAGGGAAGAAGCTCGAGAGAACTGGCCATAGGATTCGATCCAACAGGAATGCTCGAGTCAATGGAGTCCAAGAGAAGAAATCCTACCAGACCGGTGATTGGTGAAAAGGAGTCGGTGCCATGAGTACACCAGACACATCAGCTTTTAGAAGATTTGAGCTCCAACTTATGTACATTTGACTGTTTTAATTATGATGGGCCCTTTTGGGTTTTTTTTTTCCTTTTTTCTTCAAAAACAGTTTGGTTAAGTTAACATTCGTAAATATACTTTCTTTATAATTGCATACAGTGTATGATCTGTTACTTCTTGCTGACAGGCAATTGCATAGAAGAAGTAGTTGCACAGTATTCATACAGATCAGGGTTTGGGTAGGCAAGACATCCTAACCCTACAGGTATGGTGGGACCAAAGTCATATTGTCCCTGGACGTATGGATTCAGATTAAGGTGGTTTTCTCACCACTAATTCCGGTGGCTATTAGCAGGTGGGGGGAGGGGGGTTGCTAACAAGCTGCATCTCTGGAGATGCCTGGTAAAAAGTGGTTTCATTATGGGGGAATCATCCAGGATTTGATTCACTGAATACTATGTAATTACCCTCAGAATTGATTAAGAGGTCTGTGTGTTTAATGACTTAATGACTTGTCCCGGGAAAGTCATTAAGGTATGTGATTATGGACACCACAGGAGGAATATTAGATTTGGGTGGAGCAGATATCTCAGATACTGGATGAGTGAAATGGCAGTGACTGGTAGAGAGTCTAAGAGGTTTGTCTGCTGAGATGGTAAGGTCTTTAAAAACGGAGAACCCCTTTGCTATTTCTATAGGCTACATACAAGCATTAGAAAGTGTTTTTGGCATGACGGAAAGTCCAATGGAGCTTATGATAAGGTTCAGGCGCATGTTCCAGGCAAAAGGGAAGAAACTTCCTGCCTACATTTTTCGGCTAGAGAGACAGCTGCTTTGTTTGTGGCGTAAAAGGGCCATTCAACTGGCTGATGTGAATCAATTAAGGATGGACCAAGTGGTGAAGATTGCACAGTCACAAGACATGATTGCTTTCAGCTTCCCAATGCCTCGTAAGATGTGCCACCCCATCCTATGCTCTGTCCGCCAAAGAAAGCAGGATCTCCCAGTGGCCGCACATTTTAATTCCATGTCCCATTCCCATTCTGATATGTCTATCCATGGCCCCCTCTACTGTCAAGATAAAGCCACACTCAGGTTGGAGGAACAACACCTTATATACCAGCTGGGTAGCCTCCAACCTGATGGCATGAACATTGACTTCTCTAACTTCTGTTAATGCCCCTCCTCCCCTTCTTACCCCAACCCTGACTTATTTAATTTTTTTTTTCTCTCTCTCTGCCCATCACTCTGCCTGTTCTCCATCTCCTTCTGGTGCTCCCCTCCCCCTTTCTTTCTCCTTAGGCCTCCCATCCCATGATCCTTTCCCTTCTCCAGTTCTGTATCTCTTTTGCCAATCACCTTTCCAGCCCTTAGCTTCACCCCACCCCTTCCGGTCGTCTCCTATCATTTTGCATTTTCCCCTCCCCCCCACTTTCAAATCTCTTACTATCTTTCCTTTCAGTTAGTCCTGACGAAGGGTCTCGGCCCAAAACTTCGACAGTGCTTCTCCCTATAGATGCTGCCTGGCCTGCGGTGTTCCACCAGCATTTTGTGTTGCTTGAATTTCCAGCATCTTCAGATTTCTTCATGTCCATCCCATCCCTTATTTGTTGAGCTGATCAGAGAAGTAAGAGAGGAGGAAAATGCAATGGAGGAGCGGGAGGCCTCCATCAGGCACAGTCCTCAGTAGTAGCCTCTGTTGCTGAGGCGACCCTGATGTCACACAGCCGGGGTGTTACAGGACTTTGTGAAAGATTTTAAAGCCGAGGGATCTCAGTTGATATCGGCTGGTGCTGCCATGGAGCGTGACAAAGTCGATAGGGAGCCAAACCCACTGGTGTGACGTACTAAGCAGAGGGCTCTATTGAACAGGGTCCCTTGAAAAGGGGAGCAACCGGTATTGTCTGTTATAACTGTGGCGAGGAGAGACATTTCAAGCCACATGATGGTTACTTGTCGTTGAAGTTGGAGGCAGGTGTTGCAGTAGCTGAAGTCCTTGGATACATTAGTTTGGTCTGTCAGGAGCCGACTGAGGAAAAGTGAAACTTCAATTCTTATAGGAACAAATACTCCTGTTGTTACTCCTGTTGTTACTCCAAAATAATATCCTTTCCTCCAACAATACCAAATAAAGCGGTCAAAGGATTAGACTTAAAGTTTACTTGGAAAAGTATCGAGAAAGTTTGAAATACTTCTTTCCAATATTTTCCAAGACTCGGACATGTCCAAAGCATATGAATGAGTGAAACATAAGATAACATAAGAGATAGGATCAGGAGGGGCCAATCGGCCCCTCAATGAAGCTTCTCCATTATTACGTTTATCATAATACAGAGATATATCTAAATAAAAACGAGACCACTTGGTCATATGGGCCCTATGGACCACTTTAAATTGTAGGAGAGTGTGGCGGGCACATAACAATGAAGTGTTAACCAATTTAAAAATTTGATTCCAAGTTTCCTCAAACATTGAAGTCTGTAAATCTTGTTTCCAAAGATTTTTAATTTTATCTAAGGAACACTTCTCATTCCCAACAGCATATTATAAATATTAGATATAGATCCATTATGAAAAGATTTCAAATTAAAAATTACATCTAGTAGGTTCTTATCAGAACTTTTAGGAAATGTACTTATTTGAGACCATAAAAAATCGCTTATTTGTAGGTATTGAAAAAAATGAGTTTTGGGTAAACTATATTTTATATCCTGACCTCAGTGAAATTGGATGCCACAGGCTATCGTTGGTTGGCAGCATTGTCTTCCTATCATTTCAGCCTGAATTACCAGCCAGGGAATTGGAATATTGATGCAGATGCATCCTGATGTGTGTGCAAAGGGCTGGAAATGGACAGAGAGTGGGAAAGTGTTGTTGCATCTGGAGTTAAAGCAATGTGCCTGTGTTCAGCCACAGGAAAATCAGAGGCAAGGCTAGGGCAGGAGAGAAGCATCAGAGGATTCTACCAAAGTCGCTTCATGACGAATCAGGTCAATTGGAGTTTGACAACACCTATGGATTGGTCTGAGATAGTTTATATTGGCCCTGGATGAAGCCTGAGGTGGAAGAGTACTGTAAGTCATACATTCGATGCATTTGGAGGAAGACACTGCCAACAAGGGTCACTCCCTTATCTCATTTACAGAGTGCAGGGCCACTTGCTCTGGTACGTATGGATTTCTTCTCCATAGAGCCTGATTCCAGCAACAATGTGAATGCTTTGGTTATTACTGATCACTACACCAGATATGCTCAAGCCTTCCCTATAAAGGATCAGAGGGCTTCCACCATGTAAAAGTGTTGTGGGGAAAGTACTTTGTTCATTATGGCCTTCCCAGATGGATACATAGTAACCAGGGACAGGATTTCAAGAGTAGACCCATATGTGAGTTTTTGGGCATTCTTGGAGTCAAGAAGTTGAGGACTATGCCTTATTACCCTAAGGGTGAACCCAAGCCTGGGCGGTTCAACCAGACATTGCTCGGAACCCTGGATATCAGCAAGGAGAACAAATAAAGTCAGCACATTGGGTATCTGCTCCACTGCTACAACTGTACACAGAGTGAAGCAACTGGATACTTGCCATATTATTTGATATTTGAGGGCAAAGTAAGCTTGCCTGTAGACCGGTGATCTTTTTTTGATGGGAGATCCCCAGAGTTAATAAAGTTGTTAATGGTTTGGGAGATTTTTTTGATGAAAGATCCCCAGAGTCAACAAAGTTGGTGATGGTAGAAACATAGAAAACCTACAGCACAATACAAGCCCTGCGACCCACAAAGCCGTAAACATGTCCCTACCTTAGAAATTACCAAGGGTTGCCCATAGACCTCTATTTTTCTAAGCTCCATGTACCTGTCCAGGAGTCTCTTAAAAGACCTTAACGTATCCGCATCTACCACCATCGCTGGCAGCCCATTCCATGCACTCACCTCTCTCTGCGTAAAAAAATTACCCCTGACATCTCCTACACAGAGATTTTTTTAATGCGAGATTCCCAGAGTCAATCAAATTGGTGATGATGTAGAGATTTTTGATGCGTTATCCCCAAAGTCAATCAAATTGGTGATGGTGTAGAGATTCTTTTGATGGGAGATCCCCAGAGTCAATAAGATTGATGGTGGTGTGAGAGTGATGATGCAGGCATGGCCACGAACTTCATAGTTCCTGCACCCTGCACCTCCTGTTTCTACCCCTACCCAAGATCCACAAACCCACCTGTTCAGGTGGATCCATTGTTTCAGCTTGTTCCTGCCCCCCTGAATTCATATTGGCATTCCTCAACTCGGTTTTATCCGCCGTTTCAGTCCCCTCCTACCTACATTCATGACACCTCACATGCTCTTGATCTTTTCAAGGAGTTCAAGCTCCCTAGCCCCCATCATCTTATTTTTACTATGGATGTCCAGTCCCTATACACCTCCATCCCCCATCAGGAAGCCCTCAAAACTCTCTATTTTTTTCTGGTTTCCCTCCACCACCATCTCCTCCACCGATCAGAACTTGTCCTCACTCTGAATAATTTCTCCTTTGGCTCCCCCCACTTCCTTCAAATAAAAGGTGTAGCCATGGGCACTTGCATGGGTATCAGCTATGCCTGTCTGTTTGTCGGCCACAGTCTATGTTACATGCCTGCACTTATGACTGTCCTGCACTTTTCCTACGCTACATCAACGACTCCATTGGTGCTGCTTCCTGCACCCGTGCTGAACTCACTGACTTCATCCACTTTGCCTCCAACTTCCACCCTGCCCTCAAATTCACTAGGTCCATTTTCAACACCTCCCCTCCCTTCCCAATCTCACTATCTCTATCTCCAGAGACAGATTATCCACCAATGTCTATTACAAGCCCACGGGCTCTCACAGCCAGCTGGACTACACCTCATCCCAACCTTCTACTTGTAAAAATGACATCCCCTTTTCTCAATTGCTCCATCTCCTCTGCATCTGCTCTCAGGATGAAGCTTTTAATTCTAGAACGAAGGAGATGTCCTCCTTTTTCAAAGAAAGGGGTTTCCCTTCCTCTGCCATCAGGCCTGTCCTCAACTGCATCTCTTCCATTTTACGCATGTCTGCTCTTACCCCATCCTCCCACCACTCTACCAGGGATAGGACTCCTCTTGTCCTCACCACCACCCCACCAGCCTTCATGTCCAGTGCATAATTCTCCGAAACTTCCACCACCTCCAATGGGATTCCACCACCAAGCACATCTTTCCCTCCCCCCACTTTTTGCTTTCTGCAGGGATCCTCCCTACGTGACTCCCTTGTCTATTTGTCCCTCCCCACTGATCTCCTTCCTGGTACTTATCATTGCAAGTGGAACCTGCCCCTACACCCCCTCCCTCACTACCATTCAGGGCCTGAAACAGTCCTTCCAGGTGAAACAACACTTCACCTGTGAGTCTGTTGGTGTAATTTACTGTGTTCGGTGCTCCCTATGTGCCCCTCTGTACATTGGTGAGATATGACATAGATTGGGAGACCGCTTCACCGAGCACCTACACTCCAGAACAAGCGGGATCTCCCAGTGGCCATCCATTTTAATTCCACTCACCATTCCCATTCCATGTTCATCCATGGCCTCTCCCACTGTGGTAATGAGGCTACACCTGGGTTGGAGGAACAACACCTTGTGTTCCATTTGGGTAGCCTCCAACCTAATGGCATGAACATCAATTTCTCAGACTTTTGCTAATGCCTGCCACCCCCCAACCCCCACAACTCTCCATTTCTCATCCCCGTATCTCTTTCTCAACTTATCTCCTTGCCTGTCCATTGCCTCCCTCTGGTACTCCTCCCCCTTTTTCTTTCTTCCATGGCCTTCCATCTCTTTCACCAATCAACTTCCAGCTCTTCATCCCTTCCCTTCCAGGTTTCACCTATTGCCTGGTGTTCCTCTCTTCCCTCCCCCACCTTTTAAATCTACTCCTCATCTTTTTCTCTCCCATCCTGCCAAAGGGTCTTGGCTCAAAACGTCAACTGTACGTTTTTCCATTGATGCTGCCTGGCCTGCAGAGTTCCTCCAGTATTTTGTGTGTGTTGCTCGCCTGTTGACCTCTGGTTTGGGGCTGATGGGGAAGACTTGCCACAGAAGACTTATCTGAAGTATGTGTCTGACATGAGGAAGAAATCGAAAAAGGCTTATGAATTAGCAGAGGTATTGAGAAATCAAGGAAATCAGAGGAGATATGATCAAAAGATCAGGTTCTGCCAACTGATGCCTAGAGACAGGGAATTTGGGGCATTGCTGGGTGGCTACAGCTTAAGTAGTGGAAATTTAGATGCCAAATGTGCCAGTTTTCTAGGTGAAGCCTGTCAAAATTCTCCATCGGAACCAGCTTTTACCTCTAGCACAGGGGGTTAACCCAGAGCCTAACATGGACCCTACACCTAGTAAGAGGTCTCTACACTGAAGTAGGAGAACAGAAAGACAATCAGTGGAGAGACCTGAAAGGGATCTAACCACTGAATGCTGAACGGACTCAGAGGACAAGAGAATGGAGGTGTAGTTATGCAAACTCCAATAATTGATGAAGAGATTCCAGAACCTCCACATGCTGACCCAATGTAATGGACTAGCAGCAGACAGGCAGAATTGTGGCTGGATAATGAAAGGAATCTGTGCTCCAAAGTAATTGGGGATGAAGCTGAACTCAGTCAAGTGGCAGGGGGACCCGAATTGCCAATAGTCACGAGTAATGGACAGGAGGAGGATACTCCAAGTAGACAGGAAAGATCCAAAGGAGTGTCTGAGACTGAAGAAGTGTAATATGGGATAAGGAGGTCTCAAAGAGTCAGGAAACCCTCAGATAGACTGGCCTATGATGCACCGGGGGAACAGAGTGCTCTGTTTATCCCCCTAAACATATGATTATTAAGGGATTGGACAAGATAGAGGCAGGAAATATGTTCCAGATGCTGGGAGAGTCCAGTACCAGAGGGCATGGTTTGAGAATAAGGGGTAGGTCATTTAGGACAGAGTTAAGGAAAAACTTCTTCTCCCAGAGAGTTGTGGGGGTCTGGAATGCACTGCCTCGGAAGGCAGTGGAGGCCAATTCTCTGGATGCTTTCAAGAAGGAGCTAGATAGGTATCTTATGGATAGGGGAATCAAGGGATATGGGGACAAGGCAGGAACCGGGTATTGATAGTAGTTGATCAGCCATGATCTCAAAATGGCGGTGCAGGCTCGAAGGGCTGAATGGTCTACTTCTGCACCTATTGTCTATTGTCTAATGAGTTATATCACCACCATTTACAAATGGATTGGAGGACAGGACATCACAAAATTCCTTTGAAAACTGTATCATTAATGATGAGTTGGTAAATTTCAAAGTCATGAGGACATGGCTATTTTTGGTTTTCACACGGATCGGGATTCGGGTGGGCAAGACATCCTAACTTCCCGGTTTTGGTGGGATCCAAGTCATATCGACTCTAGATGGATGGAGTCTGTGAAAGGTGGCTTTCTCACCAATGAGTCTGGTGGATGTCAGTGAGGGGTTAACGAGCCACATCTCTAGAGATGCCCAGAAAAAAGGGGTTTCACTTGAGAACCTTGAAGTGTCCAATGAACTTGGGTACCAACTTCCTGGACTCCACCTGTAAGAAGCAAATCCTGAGTAGACAGCCAGACCTGTTGCCTCGGCTGCAAAATTGGACTCTTTCTTCTCTTTTGGTTAGCCTTAATTTCCACCTTCTGGGTGGAGGCTAACAAAATCTTTCTTGGCTTATTCCGTTTCTCCTTGCAGCATCGAATGAGATCTTCGGCCACAGGAAGTTCAACCTTGGCCTCCTGCTCATGGAAGAGTGGCAGAGAACACCCAAATTGGCACTTGAATGGGGACATCCCATGCGCAGAATGTTTTAAAGTGACGTGGGTGACCTCTGCCCACATCAAATGGTTGCACCACTTGTCTGATTTTTCTGAGGCCTGGCATCTTAGGGATCATTCCATATCCTGGTTCAGCAGCTCCATCTCACCGTTGGACTGTGGGGGAAACCCAGAGCAAAGACTCGCTGTTGCCCCAATCAGCATTACAGAACACCATCCAGAAACATGACATGAAATGAGGACTGTGATCTAACACAATGTCCACGGGAAGTCCATGGAACCTGAAGACTTGGTGCAGGACCGTTTTGGCCATCTCTGCTGCAGATGCTAGTTTGTCCAAGGCAATGAATTTGCAGGCATTCAAAAAACAATCTACATTTATCATAATGATGGTCTTCTCTTCAGAACGCAGAAGATCCGTGACAAAGTTCATGGAGACATTTGCCTCTGGAACAGCGAGAGGTTGAAGGACCCCATGAGGTTGGGTGTGGGGCTCCATGTTCGGGGCACACACCTCACATGTCTGCATGTACTGTCGGACCTGTCTTGCCATTCCATGCCACTAGTATCATCTCTTGATGAACGACGGCCCTGGCAATTCCTGCGCGAGCAGTCATTTTTGATGCGCGTCGTAATTGAAGTACCTGAGACCTGATGGACTTGGGACAAACTAACGACCTAGAGGACTGTTTCTTGAGAATCTCCCCTTGCACCTGGGCCTTGCAAACAAATGTGTCAATTCCCCAATGAATTGACACCATAACCTTAGCTTGGGGCAGAATGGTGGTAGGCTGCTCCTCTCTTTCACTTCATCAAACTGACGAGACAAGGCATCTGTTTTCTGATTCTTTGACCCAGGTCGATAGGTCAGGACGAAATTGAAGCAGTTAAAGAAAAGAAACCACCTGGCCTGCCTGGAATTCAGTCTTTTGGCCTCCTGAATATAAGCCAGGATCTTGTGGCCTTTCCGTTGAATAATATTCTTCGCCCCCTCAAGCCAGTGACACAATTTGTCCAAAGCTAATTTGACCACAAGCGGCACTCTATTTCCAGTGTCATAGTTTACCTCTGCTGGGATAGTTGCCTGGAGAAGAATGCACACAGGTGCAGTTTATTCTCTGAAGGTGTCCAGGAGACAACATTGCACCTACTCCAACATCTAAGGCGTTCGCCTCCATGATGAAGGGAAAGTCTGGGTTAGGTGAAGCCAAAATGGGAGCCGTCGTGAATCACTGTTTGAGCTCTGCAAGAGCAGTGTCCACTTTGGTAATCCAGACAAAAGGGCCCATGGATATCTTAGTGTTGTCAGCAGAGCCACCTCTGAGCTGAAATTCCTGATGAACTTTCTGTAAGAGTTGGCAAATCCCAGGAATCACTGGACCTGTTTCATATTTGATGGTTATGGTCAATCTCTGATTGCATGAGTCTTAGCTGGGTCCATTTTAACATTGCCATTTAAGATGATAAAACCCAAAAATGAAATGGTGGTTATGTGAAATTTGGATTTTTCCAGCTTGACATGAAGTCTTTAAAATATCTCTGATGTGAGCGATGTACTCCTCCGTGGACTTCAAGAAGATTAGGAATTCATTGAAGTAAACAAAGGCGTAGTTATGGAGAGCATCCCGGATTATGTCATTTATAAAGGCCTGGAAAAATACTGGCACATTCACGAGGTGTTGAATGCAGTCTTCCACTCATCAACCTCCTTTATGTGGACCAGGTTGTACACATTCCACAAGTCTAGCTTCAAGAATACTCTTGCCCCTTGTAGAATCTCGAAGGCAGTGTTCATCAGTGGAAAGGAGTAACAATTTTTTACCATTATGCAATTCAGCCCTCTGTAATCAATGCATAACTGCAAGCTCCCGTCCTTTTTCTGTACGGCAAAGAAACCTGCACTAGCTGATGAGGGGGAGGGCCAAATGAATCCCATGGCAAGAGCCTCCTTCATATACTCCTCCATAGTGCTTCTGTCTGGGCCTGAGAACACAATAACCAACCCTGCAAGAGGACAAGTACCAGGCAGTAGATCAGTTGTAAGGTCAGTGAAATGGAAGGGTCAAGGCCTTTCCCTTGCTGAAGACTTCTTCCAAATCATTGCAGACGGAAGTGATTCTAACGGGCTTGGGTGTTGCAACTGACTCCAAGCCTCCCTCCCAGAATAACTCCTGAGCTGATTCGGCAGACCTCAGAGTGTCCTTCATAGGTTCGCTAGGGTCTTTAGTTGAAACAGAGATCAAATCAGAGTCCAAATCCTTGTCGACTCCTCAGACAACAGCAACAAGGAACTACAAATGGTCTTTGTGCACGTAGAACTCAGTTCCAAGGGTCTAAGTTTAGGAGCCTTTCCTTTAGGCAGAACCTGATGACTGGATCTCTTAGGCTTCGCTGCGAGAGTTCCAGACAGCTTGGGCACCTCCTTGGCTTGCTCCTGAACTATAGACCTTCTCTCTTTAGTTCCAACATGTCCCGGCTAGACAGGATAAGGACTCACATGGTCATGTTGGCTGGAGCTGGCTGGTTGCCCTCGGAAGCAGGACAAGGTCTCCTGAAGGCTCCGTTACCCCAAACAAAAGCCTGCCTCCTCATTGGCCATTGGACTTGGGAGAGTCTAGAGGTCGGAAAACCAAGCTGAAAACGTACTCTCTTACACCGGCTAGACCATGCAATGTTCCTCCATTCCTTACAGTTCACAGAAGGGTTATGCTGAAATAGCCAAGGGTGCCCAAGGATCAAGGATATGTGAGGACAATTGATGATATAGAAACAAATGTCCTCTGCATGTTCCTCTATCCTCATCTGTAAAACCAACATCTGCTGTAGGATCTGCCCAGCACCAAGCGGACGACTGCCCAGGGCAGATGCAGGCATGGGCTGGCTCAATTCCTGTAGTGATATGTTGAGCTGATGGGCAGTCCCAAGTTCAGAAATTTACCAGCTGCCCCACAGTGCACAAAGGCATTCGCCTCTCACTGGTTTTTCCCCAGGAGATCTCTGACACCAGAATCAGTAAGATGGGAGCAATGTCTGCTACTGGCAATGGATGATCTTAGCTGTTCTCCTGATAGCTGCAGCTTTGGACATTTGGCCTGCAGGTTATTTGATTCCCCGCAGTAATAATAACAACCTCGACTCAGATGCTGGGACTCCTAATCGGTGGAGAGTCTTGTGCAGCTGATTTGCATGGGTTTGACAGGATTTTACACAGAAACTGGCTGGTCATTGTTTGAGGTCGGAAAGTGGAACGGTGATGTGTTGAAGCTAGGCTTGGGCTAGCCCTCTTCGACCTCTTGAAGTAGTCCCACTTTCATATCACCAGACAATTATCAAGGAAGATGGACGGATTGATTAGAGCCTCTACCGGCTCTCTCAAGACATGGGTACCCTTTAGTGCACCTCGAAATCCATGGTGGTACAGACTTCCCCATTCCAGCCACTCTCTTTGGCCAAAGTCTGAAACTCAATAGTGTAGTTGGCTACTGGCCGACTACCTTAAAACACCTTCATTAGACGGTCCAAGGTTTTGTTTGCTTTGGTGGGATGATAGAACACCTTCTTCATGGCACCCATGATTTTCTCTGAATCTGAGCAGATATCCAACCTGTGCAGGGGCCCAGACCAGAGCTGTCTCAGTCAGGAGAGAGATCATGAATGCCCCCTTACCATGCTCCACAGGGAACCAGGAAGGCTGGAGTTCAAACACCAATGAACATTGAGTGAGGAGGCTGTGGTAAGACCCCAGATCACCACTGAATCTCTCCAGGGTCAGAAGATGGACTGGCTTCCTCCTTGCAATATTGGTGCAAGGCAGCCTGGAGGTCATGTGTCTCCAGGGTCTGTCTTGAAATTTTCTTGCTGTGGCTGGCCACAGGTGACGAGATGCTCCGATACCCCACTGGGTCCATGTTAGGCTCAATCGTATTGTGATAACAGACCTTGATGGGGATGGTTAGGACTCAAGTGCCAGAATATCTGAGACTAGAATTGAGACACAATAGGAGACTGAAAAGAAGACAGGGTTCTAAACTAGACACCAGACTAGAATCCAAAGTTGAGCATGGACCCTCTGTTCGATTGATCATTAAATATTAAAATCTTGGCACCAAAACATGGCCATCAATGTAAAGGATAGGCCAAAATCTTTAAAGGGGCTGCACCAGCTATCCATATTCTGGAGAGTTAGAAGATCTAAACCCCAGAGTTTGGTGTAGTCGGGTGAATGTCGTAACAGGGAACACATCAATGCCAGCCAGCTAAGATGTTCAACGGAGCTAGTGCCATTTCCTTGTGTTTGATCCTTATCTTCCTAGCTCCAAACAGAGAAATCCCATTAGTCCAAGTCAAATGTAGCCCTACTACTTAATACCTCTTGCAATTTCTTCACTTGGCTATTTACCTACAGCGTACCTTTGGGACATAGAGGGAAAGGTAGAACACCCAGAGGAAACCCACATAGTCACACAGAGAATTTACAAATTCCACACATACAAATCCAAAGTCAGGATCAAGGCCAAGTACCTGGAGTGGTGACTACTGTGCCAACAGGGATACAAGTTTTTTTTTTGTCTTTTGTGGTGATAGGCAAATTGACCATAGACCACAAGACAAAGGAGCAGAAGTCAGCCATTCAGCCCATCGAGTCTGCTCCGCCATTTCATCATTAGCTGATCAATCTCCCCTTTAGTCCCATTCCCCCGCCTTCTCACCATAACCATTGATGCCCTGACTACTCAGTTACCTATCAATCTCTGCCTTAAATACACCCAATGACTTAGCCTCCACTGCCGTCCGTGGCAACAAATTGCATAGATTCATCATCCTCTGGCTAAAAATGTTTTCACATCTCTGTTCTGAATGGGCGCCCTGCAATCCTCAAGTCATGTCCTCTTGTACTAGACTCCCCCACCATGGGAAACAACTTTACCTCATCCACTCTGTCCATCCCTTTCAACATTCGAAATGTTTCTATGAGGTTCCCCCTCACTCTTCTAAACTCCAAGGAGTACAGTCCAAGAGCGGTCAAACTTTCCTCATATGTTAACCCTCTCATTTCCCAGAATCATTCCAGTGAATCTTCTCTGAACTCTCTCCAATGTCAGCACATCCTTTCTTAAATAAGGAGCCCAAAACTGCACACAGTATTCCAAGTGAGGTCTTACCAGTGCCTTATAGAGCCTCAACATCACATCCCTGCTCCTATACTCTATTCCTCTCGAAATGAACGCCAACACTGCATTCGCCTTCTTCACCACCAACTCAACCTGGAGGTTAACCTTAAGGGTATCCTGCACAAGGACTCCCAAATCCTGTTACATCTCAGAACTTTGAATTCTTTTCCCATTTAAATAATAGTTTGCCCGTTTATTTTTTCTACCAAAGTGCATGACCGTACACTTTCCAACATTGTAATTCATTTGCCACTTCTTTGCCTATTCCCCCAATCTATCCAAGTCTCTCTGTGGATTCTCTGTTTTCTCAGCACTACCGGCCACTCCACCTATCTTTGTATCATCAGCAAACTTAGCCACAAAGCCATCTATTCCCTAATCCAAATCGTTGATATACAACGTAAAAGGAAGCGGCCCCAACACGGACCCATGTGGAACACCACTGGTAACCGGCAACCAGCCAGAATGGGATCCCTTTATTCCCACTCTCAGTTTCCTGCCAATCAACCAATGCTCTAGCCACGTATCTAACTTTCCCGTAATTCCATGGGCTCTTATCTTGTTTAGCAGCCTCATGGGCGGCACCTTGTCAAAAGCCTTCTGAAAATCCAAATACACAAAATCCACTGCATCTCCCTTGTCCAGCCTACTTGTAATTTCCTCAAAAAATTGCACTAGGTTTGTCAGGCAGGATTTTCCTTTAAGGAAACCATGCTGAGTTCTGCCTATCTTGTCATATGCCTCCAGGTACTCTGTAACCTCATCCTTGACAATCGACTCCAACAACCGATGTCAAGCTAACAGGTCTATAATTTCCTTTTTGCTTCCTTGCCCCCTTCTTAAATAGTGGAGTGACATTTGCAATCTTCCAGTCCTCCGGAACCAGGCCAGAATCTATCGACTTTTGAAAGATCATTGCTAATGCCTCTGCAATCTCCACTGTTACTTCCTTCAGAACACGAGGGTGCATTGCATCTGGTCCAGGAGATTTATCTACCCTTAGACTATTCAGCTTCCTGAGTACTTTCTCTGTCGTAATTGTGACTGCGCATATTTCTCTTCCCTGACACCCTTGAATGTCCGGTATATTGCTGATGTCTTCCTCAGTGAAGACTGATGCAAAATATTTGTTCAGTTCCTCTGCTATCTCCTTATCTCCCATTACAATTTCTCGAGCATCATTTTCTATCGGTCCTATATGTACTCTCACCTGTCTTTTACTCTTTATATACTTGAAAAAGCTTTTAGTATCCTCTTTGATATTATTTGCTAGCTTCCTTTCATAGTTCATCTTTTCCCTCTTAATGACCTTCTTAGTTTCCTTTTGTAAGCTTTTAAAAACTTCCCAATTCTCTGTCTTCCCACTAATTTTTGCTTCCTTGTATGCCCTCTACTGTGCTTTTACTTTGGTTTTGACTTCTCTTGGTTGTCTGAAAGCGATGAGCTTGTGCTGAATCCTAAGGGCTATAATGTGTCTACAGGAGATGTCGTTTCTATACCTTCATTAAAATAATTGATGAGACCAAAGTCAAAGAGGTCAGAGGGTGGGTGTGAGATACAGAATTATAATGAGAAGCAACTGTACACTTGAGATAACACTGATGAATCAGAATCAGATTCAGGTTCGTATCACTGACAAATGCTGTGAAATTCATAGTTTTGCAGTAGCAGTACAGTACAATACATTAAAAATCACTAAAACTTTCAATAATAATATTTTTAAAAATTATTATAAAATAAATAAATAATGCAAAAAAAGAGCAAAATAGTAAGGTAGTGTTAAAACCATCCACTGTTGGTCCGACCATTCAGTCTCCATGCTACAGGACTGCTTTGATGACGTCGGTTGGAATGTCTTTCGTGATGAGGATGTCTCCGAGTTCACGGAAGGGGTCCTGAGCTTTATCTGGAAGGGCATCAAGGATGTTGTCCCCAAAAAACGTTCAGGGTCTCTCCAAACCAGAAACCCTGGATCAATAGTTCTGTGCGCTGCTCTTACCACGCGAGACAGAACTTTCCCCATCGGTAACCACCAGGAACTCAAGAAATGCAGCTGAAATCTACACAAAGTCATCAAGGCAATGAATTGACAATACAGGGGCAAGATCCAGACTCAACTCTCCACCAACAACACACACAGCTTCTGGCAAGGTCTGCAAACCATTGCAGACTTCAAAGATAAATGCAGCGGTGCTGCCAACACCACTGCCTCTCTCCCAGACGAGCTAAACATTTTTGTGCTCAGTTCGATGTTGCCAACACTGAACCCCTGAGGAGAGCTTCCGAAGCGACCTGCACCTTGGTCATCTCTGAGGCTGAAGTACGCAGGTGTTTCCAATGGGTGAACAGTCGCAAGGCTGCAGGACCGGACGGCATCCCAGGGCGAGTACTCAGGATGTGCACGGCACAACCGGCAGGTGTGTTTGCAGACATTTTTAGTCTCTCCCTCTCCCAGTGTAGAGTTCCCTCCTGCTTCAAAACATCCACCATTCTCCTGGTGCCTAAAAAGACAAAGGTAGCACTCACCTTAAAAATAAGTAAATGCTTTGGGAGGCTGGTCAAGGATTACATCTGCAGCACTCTACCACCCACACTGGACCCCTTACAATTCACCCACCAACACATCCCATCAACAGAGAAAGCAATAGGCACAGCTCTACACACTGTCCTTACACACCTGGAGAGGAGGGATGTTTATGTGAGAATGCTGTTCTTCAGCATTCAACACCATAATTCCCACCAGGCTCAGAGACCTCGGTCTTCACCCTGCCTTATGCAACTGCATCCTGGACTTCTTGTCAGATCACTGGCAGGTGATAAGAGGGGGCTTTCTCACCTCTGCCTCTCTGACTCTTAACACAGGAGCCCCATCTTTTACTCCCTGTATAGCCATGACTGTGTCGCCACACAGCTCCAATCTGTTAATTAAATTTGCAGTTGATACTACATCGATTGGCCCAATCTCGAATAATAACGAGCCAGCCTACGGAGAAGAAGTCATCACCCTGTCACAGTGGTGTCAAGAAAACATCTTCCTCAATGTCGCAAAAACAAAAGAGCTGGTTGTGGACGACAGGAGGAATGGAGACGGGCCAGCCCCTATTGACATCAATGGATCTGGGGTTGAGAGGGCAAACAGCTTTAAATTCCTCAGCATACACAACACTGGGGATCTCACATGGTCTGTACATATTGGCTGTGTGGTGAAAAAGGCACAACAGTGCCTCTTTCACCTCAGATGGTTGAAGAAATTCGGCATGAGTCCCCAAATCTTAAGGACTTTCTACAGGGGCACAATTGAGAGCATCCTGACTGGCTGTATCACTGCCTGTTATGGGAACTCTACTTCCCTCAATTGCAGGGCTCTGCAGAGAGTGGTGAAGACAGCCCAGCACATCTGTGGATGTGAACGTCCCACTATTCAGGACATTTACAGAGACAGGTCTGTAAAAAGGGCCTGAAGGATCATTGGGTCCAGAGTTACCCCAACCACAAACTGTTCCAGTTGCTACCATCCGGGAAACGGTACCGCAGCATAAAAGCCAGGACCAACAGGCTCCAGGACAGCTTCTTCCACCAGGCCATCAGACTGATTAACTCACACTGACACAATTGTATTTCTAAGCTATATTGGCTTTTCAGTTGAACATCTTACTGTCCATACTATTTATTACAAGTTGCTATAATTTGCATATTGCACATTCAGACAGAGATGTAACGTAAAGATTTTTGCTCATCAGACTTGCAGTCCTTCTTAGGTAGAGAGATGCTGCCCCACCCACTCATGCTCAATGACTCAGAAACATTATGTCCTGCTTAGACCTTGAAAATATTCATTGTTCACTTCTTATTTCGGACATAAAGTTCCAAAAGGTGTGGGGACATTCTCTTGAATATTTTCATAATTCCCGTTTAGATTAAGGGTGCATCCCTCCCTTTTATCTTTTGCATTTAAATCCCTTACTTCCAGCTTCTTTTGGTTAATATTTACATTTGTTTTTGATGTATAAACATATTATAGCTTAGGTAGTAGGCAATCTGCCTTCTTTTTATAAATACAGCTCAGTGGTGACAAAAGTTCTGATTAACTTTTTTATATATCGTTGGGTGTGTGTATATATATGTGCTTTGGCACCTGCAGATCAGGTAGTGATGCAACCAGATAGAATGCACTCCACGGTACTTCTGCAGAAATTTGTTAGTCTCCTTGGGCTCTTAATGAAATACAGCCACTGCGAGCCTTTGTTGTAATTGCATCTGTACGTTGGGCTCAGGATAGATTTTCAGACGTTGACACCCAGGAACCTGAAGCTGCTCACCCTTTCCACTGCTGATGCCTTGACAAGAGCTACAGTGTGTTCTCCTGACTTCTGCCTCCTGAATTTCACAATCAATTATTTAGCCTTACTGACATTGAGTGCAAGGTTCTGAAACTGAAGTGTTCTGTAAAGAGGTTACTCAGTCTATGTTTGCCTTCCTCAATGCAGCAGACTTTGTGAACAGCCACTGAAAGTGGCCAGTGAGGGAGTGGAGATTTGAGGCTTTGACTCGAGAGGCTTTGACGAGAAGAGGCAGAGGACGAGTTTGTTTCCAGTTAGTCTTTACAATGCCTCCTGAGACGGTGATGTGCCTCTCCTGTGAGATGTGGCAGTCTTGGGGGAACTCCCCTCTCCCGCAGAGTCACATATGCCAGAAGTGCATGTGGCTGGGCGATCTGGAAGACTGTGTGAGGAATCTGGAGCAGCAGCTAGATGACCTTTGACTCATAAGGGAGAATGAGGCAGTCATAGATGAGAGCTACAGGGAGGTAGTCACACCTAGGCTGCTGGAAGCAGGTAGTTGGGTGACAGTCCGAGGGGGGAAAGCGAAGGAGAGTAGACAGGTAGTGCAGAGCACCCCTGTAGCCATTCCCCTGAATAATAAGTTTACCGTTCTGGATGCTGTTGGTGAGGACAACCGACCAGGTGTGAGCCACAGTGGCAGGGCCTCTGGCACTGAGTCTGACCCTGTGATGCAGAAGGATGGGACGGAGAAGAGGAGAGCTGTCGTCATTGGAGACTCTATAGTCAGGAGAGCAGACAGGAGATTTTGTGGATGTGAGAAGGACACCCGCATGGTTTGTTGCCTCCCAGGTGCCAGGGTCCGGGATGTCTCTGACCGGGTGCATGACATCCTGCTATGAGATGGAAAGCAACCAGAAGTCGTGATACATGTTGGGACCAACAACATAGGCAGGAAGAGGGATGAGGTCCTGAAGTGTGAGTTTCGGGAACTAGGCAGAAGGTTGAAGAACAGGACCTCAAGGGTGGCATTCTCAGGATTGCTGCCAGTGCTACGTGATAGTGATGGTAAGAATTGGAGGAGATGGCAGTTGAATGCGTGGCTGAGGAGTTGGTGCAGGGGGCAGGGTTTTAGATTTTTGGATCATTGGGATCTCTTCTGGGGAAGGTGGGACCTGTACAGATTGGATGGGTTGCACCTGAACTCGAGGGGGAGCAATATCCTTGCAGGTAGGTTTGCTAGCATGGTTCGGGAGGGTTTAAACTAATTTGCAAGGGGGATGGGACCCAGAGCGATAGAGCAGTGAAAGAAGTGCATGGAGTAAAGCCAGATCTAACATATAGAGAGAATTGGAGGAAAGAGCAGCAGAATAAAGGGTATAAATGTAGTAAGGTAGAAGGGCTAAAGTGTGTGTACCTCAATGCAAGAAGCATCAGGAACAAAGGTGATGAACTGAGAGCTTGGATACATACATGGAATTATGATGTAGTGGCCATTACGGAGACTTGGCTGGCAGCAGGGCAGGAATGGATTCTCAATATTCCTGGATTTCTGTGCTTTAAAAGGGATAGAGAGTGGGAGAAAGGGGAGGAGGGGTGGCATTACTAGTCAGGGATACTATTACAGCTGCAGAAAGGGTGGATAATGTAGCAGGATCCTCTTTTGAGTCAGTATGGGTGGAAGTCAGGAACAGGAAGGGAGCAGTTACTTTATTGGGAGTATTCTATAGGCCACCTGGTAGCAGCAGAGATACCGAGGAGCAGATTGGGAGGCAGATTTTGGAAAGGTGCCAAAATAACAGGGTTGTTATCAATGGTGACTTTAACTTCCCTAATATTGATTGGCACTTGATTAGTTCCAAGGGTTTAGATGGGGCAGAGTTTGTTAAGTGTGTTCAGGATGGATTCCTGTCACAGTATGTTGACAGGCTGACTCGGGGGAATACCATACTAGATCTAGTGTTAGGTAACGAAACAGGTCAGGTCACAGATCTGTCAGTGGGTGAGCATCTGGGGGACAGTGATCACCGCTCCCTGACCTTTAACATTATCATGGAAAAGGATAGAATCAGAGAGGACAGGAAAATTTTTAATTGGGGAAGGGCAAATTATGAGGCTATAAGGCTGGAACTTGCGGGTGTGAATTGGGATGATGTTTTCGCAGGGAAATGTACTATGGACATGTGGTCAATGTTTAAGGATCTTTTGCAGGATGTTAGGGATAAATTTGTCCCGGTGAGGAAGATAAAAAACGGTAGGGTGAAGGAACCATGGGTGACAAGAGAAGTGGAAAATTTAGTCAGGTTGAAGAAGGCAGCATACATGAGTTTTAGGAAGCAAGGGTCAGATGGGTCTATTGAGAAATATAAGGTAGCAAGAAAGGAGCTTAGGAAGGGGCTGAGAAGAGCAAGAAGGGGGCATGAGAAGGCCTTGGCAAGTAGGGTAAAGGAAAACCCCAAGGCATTCTTCAATTATGTGAAGAACAAAAGGATGACAGGAGTGAAGGTAGGACCGATTAGAGATAAAAGTGGGAAGATGTGCCTGGAGGCTGTGGAAGTGAGCGAGGTCCTCAATGAATACTTCTCTTCGGTATTCACCAATGAGAGGGAACTTGATGATGGTGAGGACAATATGAGTGAGGTTGATGTTCTGGAGCATGTTGATATTAAGGGAGAGGAGGTGTTGGAGTTGTTAAAATACATTAGGACGGATAAGTCCCCGGGGCCTGACGGAATATTCCCCAGGCTGCTCCATGAGGCAAGGGAAGAGATTGCTGAGCCTCTGGCTAGGATCTTTATGTCCTCGTTGTCCACAGGAATGGTACCGGAGGATTGGAGGGAGGCGAATGTTGTCCCCTTATTCAAAAAAGGTAGTAGGGATAGTCCGGGTAATTATAGGCCAGTGAGCCTTACGTCTGTGGTGGGAAAGCTGTTGGAAAAGATTCTTAGAGAAGTTGTAGGAGAGAAGAAAGAAAAGGATAATAAATTTGAATGCATTGCTAGGGATGAAAAGAGAGGAGGAGGTGGAGAGTATCTTAAATGTATCTATTTTAATGCTAGGAGCATTGTAAGAAAGGTGGATGAGCTTAAAGTGTGGATTGATACCTGGAATTATGATGTTGTAGCTATTAGTGAAACATGGTTGCAGGAAGGGTGTGATTGGCAACTAAATATTCCTGGATTTAGTTGCTTCAGGTGTGATAGAGTAGGAGGGGCCAGAGGAGGAGGTGTTGCATTGCTTGTCCGAGAAAATCTTATGGCGGTGCTTTGGAAGGATAGATTACAGAGCTCCTCTAGGGAGGCTATTTGGGTGGAATTGAGGAATGGGAAAGGTGTAGTAACACTGATAGGAGTGTATTATAGGCCACCTAATGGGGAGCGTGAGTTGGAAGAGCAAATGTGTAAGGAGATAGCAGATATTTGTAGTAAACACAAGGTGGTGATTGTGGGAGATTTTAATTTTCCACACATAGATTGGGAAGCTCATTCTGTAAAAGGGCTGGATGGTTTAGAGTTTGTGAAATGTGTGCAGGATAGCTTTTTGCAACAATACATAGAAGTACCGACTAGAGATGGGGCAGTGTTGGATCTCCTGTTAGGGAATGCGATAGGTCAGCTGACAGATGTATGTGTTGGGGAGCACTTCGGGTCCAGTGATCACAATAGCATTAGCTTCAATATAATTATGGAGAAGGACAGGACTGGACCTAGAGTTGAGATTTTTGATTGGAGAAAGGCTAACTTTGAGGAGATGCGCAGGGATTTAGAGAGAGTGGAATGGGTCAAGTTGTTTTATGGGAAGGATGTAATAGAGAAATGGAGGACATTTAAGGGTGAAATTATGAGGGTACAGAATCTTTATGTTCCTGTTCGGTTGAAAGGAAAGGTTAAAGGTTTGAAAGCGCCATGGTTTTCAAGGGATATTAGAAACTTGGTTCGAAAAAAGAAGGATGTCTACAATAGATATAGGCAGCATGGAGTAAAGGAATTGCTCGAGGAATATAAAGAATGTAAAAGGAAACTTAAGAAAGAGATTAGAAAAGCTAAAAGAAGTTACGAGTTTGGTTTGGCAAATAAGGTGGAAGTAAATCCGAAAGGCTTCTACAGTTATATTAAAAGCAAGAGGATAGTGAGGGATAAAATTGGTCCCTTAGAGAATCAGGGTGGTCAGCTATGTGTGGAGCCGAGGGAGATGGGAGAGATTTTGAACGATTTCTTCTCTTCGGTATTCACTAAGGAGAAGGATATTGAATGGTGTAAGGTGTGGGAAACAAGTAAGGAAGTTATGGAACCTATGACAATTAAAGAGGTGGAAGTACTGGCGCTTTTAAGAAATTTAAAAGTGGATAAATCTCCGGGTCCTGACCGGATATTCCCCAGGACCTTGAGGGAAGTTTGTGTAGAGATAGCAGGAGCTCTGACGGAGATCTTTCAGATGTCATTAGAAACAGGGATTGTGCCGGAGGATTGGCGTATTGCTCATGTGGTTCCATTGTTTAAAAAGGGTTCTAGAAGTAAGCCTGGCAATTATAGACCTGTCAGTTTGACATCAGTGGTGGGTAAATTAATGGAAAGTATTCTTAGAGATAGTATTTATAATTATCTGGATAGACAGGATCTGATTAGGAGTAGCCAGCATGGATTTGTGCGTGGAAGGTCATGTTTGACAAACCTTATTGAATTTTTTGAAGTAGTTACGAGGAATGTTGACGAGGGTAAGGCAGTGGATGTAGTCTATATGGACTTCAGCAAGGCCTTTGACAAAGTTCCACATGGAAGGTTAGTTAAGAAGGTTCAGTCGTTAGGTATTAATGCTGGAGTAATAAAATGGATTCAACAGTGGCTAGATGGGAGATGCCAGAGAGTAGTGGTGGATAATTGTTTATCGGGATGGAGGCCGGTGACTAGCGGGGTGCCTCAGGGATCTGTTTTGGGCCCAATGTTGTTTGTAATATACATAAATGATCTGGATGATGGGGTGGTAAATTGGATTAGTAAGTATGCTGATGATACTAAGGTAGGAGGTGTTGTGGATAATGAGGTGGGTTTTCAAAGCTTGCAGGGAGATTTATGCCGGTTAGAAGAATGGGCTGAACGTTGGCAGATGGAGTTTAATGCTGAGAAGTGTGAGGTTCTACATTTTGGCAGGAATAATCCAAATAGAACATACAGGGTAAATGGTAGGGCATTGAGGAATGCAGTGGAACAGAGAGATCTAGGAATAACAGTGCATAGTTCCCTGAAGGTGGAGTCTCATGTAGATAGGGTGGTGAAGAAGGCTTTTGGAACGCTGGCCTTTATAAATCAGAGCATTGAGTACAGAAGTTGGGATGTAATGTTAAAATTGTACAAGGCATTGGTAAGGCCAAATTTGGAATATTGTGTACAGTTCTGGTCACCGAATTATAGGAAAGATATCAATAAATTAGAGAGAGTGCAGAGACGATTTACTAGGATGTTACCTGGGTTTCAGCACTTAAGTTATAGAGAAAGGTTGAACAAGTTAGGTCTCTATTCATTGGAGCGTAGAAGGTTGAGGGGGGATTTGATCGAGGTATTTAAAATGTTGAGAGGGATAGATAGAGTTGACGTGAATAGGCTGTTTCCATTGAGAGTAGGGGAGATTCAAACGAGAGGACATGATTTGAGAGTTAGGGGGCAAAAGTTTAAGGGAAACACGAGGGGGTATTTCTTTACTCAGAGAGTGATAGCTGTGTGGAATGAGCTTCCTGTAGAAGTAGTAGAGGCCAGTTCAGTTGTGTCATTTAAGGTAAAATTGGATAGGTATATGGATAGGAAAGGAGTGGAGGGTTATGGGCTGAGTGCGGGTAGGTGGGACTAGGTGAGATTAAGAGTTTGGCACGGACTAGGAGGGCCGGAATGGCCTGTCTCCGTGCTGTGATTGTTATATGGTTATATGTTATATGGAGATAGGATCTATGGGCATTTGGAGAATCATGGTCTGATCAGGGACAGTCAGCATGGCTTTGTGAAGGGCAGATTGTGTCTAACAAGCTTGATAGAGTTCTTTGAGGAGGTGACCAGGCATATAGATGAGGGTAGTGCATTGGATGTGATCTACATGGATTTTAGTAAGGGATTTGACAAGGTTCCACACGGTAGGCTTATTCAGAAAGTCAGAAGGCATGGGATCCAGGGAAGTTTGGCCAGGTGGATTCAGAATTGGCTTGCCTGCAGAAAGCAGAGGGTTGTGGTGGAGGGAGTACATTCAGATTGGAGGGTTGTGACTAGTGGTGTCCCACAAGGATCTGTTCTGGGACCTCTACTTTTCGTGATTTTTATTAACGATCTGGATGTGGGGGTAGAAGGGTGGGTTGGCAAGTTTGCAGATGACACAAAGTTTGGTGGTGTTGTAGATAGTGTAGAGGATTGTCGAAGATTGCAGAGAGACATTGATAGGATGCAGATGTGGGCTGAGCAGTGGCAGATGGAGTTCAACCCGGAGAAGTGTGAGGTGGTACACTTTGGAAGGACAAACTCCAAGGCAGAGTGCAAAGTAAATGGCAGGATACTTGGTAGTGTGGAGGAGCAGAGGGATCTGGGGGTACATGTCCACAGATCCCTGAAGTTGCCTCACAGGTAGATAGGGTAGTTAAGAAAGCTTATGGGGTGTTAGCTTTCATAAATCGAGGGATAGAGTTTAAGCAACGCGATGTAATGATGCAGCTCTATAAAACTCTAGTTAGGCCACACTTGGAGTACTGTGTCCAGTTCTGGTCGCCTCACTATAGGAAGGATGTGGAAGCATTGGAAAGGGTACAGAGGAGATTTACCAGGATGCTGCCTGGTTTAGAGAGTATGGATTACGATCAGAGATTAAGGGAGCTAGGGCTTTACTCTTTGGAGAGAAGGAGGATGAGAGGAGACATGATAGAGGTGTACAAGATATTAAAAGGAATAGATAGAGTGGATAGCCAGCGCCTCTTCCCCAGGGCACCACTGCTTAGTACAAGAGGACATGGCTTTAAGTTAAGGGGAGGGAAGTTCAAGGGGGATATTAGAGGAAGGTTTTTCACTCAGAGAGTGGTTGGTGCGTGGAATGCACTGCCTGAGTCAGTGGTGGAGGCAGACACACTACTGAAGTTTAAGAGACTACTAGATAGATATATGGAGGAATTTAAGGTGGGGGGGGGGGTTATATGTGAGGCAGGGTTTGAGGGTCAGCACAACATTGTGGGCCGAAGGGCCTGTAATGTGCTGTACTATTCTATTCTATTCTATATGTGACTTTGTGAACTGCCACTGTTATATGCTGGGCTCCAGACAATTGGAATGGAAGAGGCAAAACAGCAAGCATGGCATCTAAGTCAGTGGCATAGAAGAATGTATTGGTTCCGACCCTCCCTCCATCTTTTCATTGTTGACATGACTCCACTCTTGCTCTCTAATCTTCTTCTCTTGAACTTGCAGCTTTCATTCACCAAGGACTAGCCCCAAAATCATTGTTAAACTGCAGAGAATGATGTATTACGAGAAGCACCACCTTCTAATCTAAGTACTAAATTCATGATGACTTCTCATATACTCACCTAGGATGGCAGGTAGAATTTAATCCAGACAATGTAACTTAATGCAGTGTGGGATGTCCCAATGAAGAGTCTCAGCCTGAATGTCAACTCTTTATTCCTCTACGTAGAGGTTGCTTGACCTGCTGAGTTCCTCCCGCATTTTGTGTGTGGTGCTCTGGAGTTCTAGCATCTGCAGAGTCTCTTGCATTTAAGTAAATGGCAGGGATCTTGGGAGTTTTGTTGTGCAGAGTGACCTTGCAGTGCCAGTTCATATTTCCCAGAAATTGGCCATACAGTGGATAGGGTGATGAAGAAGAGATTTGGCATGATTGCCATCATAAGCAGGGCATTGAGTAAAAGGACTGAGATGTCACATTACAGCTGTACAATACATCAGTCAGATTACACTTGGAGTTTCTGAATGCCACGCTATAGAAGGGATGTAGTAGTATTAAAAAGAATACAGAAAGGATTCACCAAGATGTTGCCTGGAATGGAGGGCTATATTTATAAGAGATTTAATGGACTTGGTTTATTCTCACTGGAATGTAGGAAGGTGGCAGGTTACCTTATTGGTATTTTTAAGATATGAGTTGCATAGATAGTGTAGATAGTCAGAGACATTTTTCCAAGGGTGGACAAGTATAAAACCTAAGGACATAGGTTTAAGATGAGAGGAGATAAGTTAAAGGAGATCTAAAGTTTCTCTCCCACACAGAAGGTGGTGGGTCTGTGGAATGAGCTATCAGAGGAGGTGTTAGAGGTGGATCCAACTGTTTGACAAGTATGTACTTGAAGCAAGGAGTAGAGGGATATGGACCTAATGTGGCCAAATGGGATTGTGTAGACAGCAATCATGGTTGGCACCGATGAAATTGGGTAAAGGGCTCTTTCCTATGCCATACAACTCTGTCAGTCAACAATTCCTGAAGTGTAATTCTGTCCTTGTTATGGTGACACCGAGTGACACAACATGAAAACAAGCCAGGCAGCCCTAGATGTCTTCCTTAGTTAGTCCCATTTGCCTACAATTACTTTTGGATTATTATTTCTACAACTTACTGATCACACTAACGTACCGTGAGCTGTAGATATTATAATTTTTACGCAGGGGGTTCCCTGAGACCTGAAAGTTATTTCATGGACAAAAAGGTTCAGAAAGGCTGCTTTAAACTGATCCAAAAACATACCTATCCAAATGTCTTTTAAACATTGTAATTGTACACTTCCTGTGGCAGCTCATTCCATAGACCTGCCTCCCTCTGTGTCTCTTATGTCCGGTTTAAATTTTTTTCCTCTCACCTTAACTCTATGCCCTCTAGTTTTAGACTACCCTATCCTAGGAAAATAACTGTGATCATCCATCAATGCCCCTCATGATTTCTTTTTAATCCAGGTCTTCCCAACCTGGGGTCCACAGTGACCTTGCTTTATGGTATTGATCCATGGCATAAAGAAGTTTGGGAACCCCTGGTTTAATTTCTATAATGTTATCGCTGATCCTCCTTTGCTGCAGGGTAAATAGTCACAAGCTGTCCAGATGACAAAGATGAATGATGAAGATAGAGCTGTGGATGTTATCTGATAGAGCTATGGATTTTAGTAAGGTGTTTGGAAAGGGTCCTCGTGGGAAGCTCAACCAGAGTAAGATGCATGTAGTCCATGGTGAATAAGCAACTTGGATTCAGAACTAGCTTGCCCAATGAAAACAGGGTAGTGGCTGATGGGACGTTTTGGCTGGAGGTCTGTGTTCCACAGGGATTTGTATTAGGACCTCTGCTATTTGTGAGGTATATAAATGACCTGAATGAAAACATACAATAGATTAGTGGGTGGGTAAGTTGGCAGATGATATAAAGATCAGCGTAGAAGACTGACAAAGAATTCATCGGGATATAGATCAGTGCAGATGAGGGCAGAGAAATGGCAGATGGCGTTTAACCTGGCTAAATGTGAAGTGTTGAACCTTGGAAGATCAAATGTAAGGGGCAATACACTGTTAATATCAAGTGCTGATAGGCAAATGAAATGTTTGCCTTTATTAGTTCAGGAACTGAGTTCAAGAGTTGGGAAGTTATGTACATTACTGTGCAAGATCTTTGCACTGTTCCATATTTGTCAACATGGAGCAGAGAGCGAGTTTGTAAATCTGGTGGGAGGAAAGGATTTTGGGAGTGCTGCAGCACCAAGGAAGTGTTGCGAGATAGGTGGTAGAGGAGGAGTATCAGGGGCACAGGTGCAGACACACCCAGCCCTGAGACATTAGGCAAGGTCATTTGATTCCAAACAGTTGGTTTATTGCTCTTTACAGAATGTCTTTCTGGTACTTCCCACTCCTTTTCCTCTCCCTTTCTCTTTACCAAACCTTGATTCCTCTCTCCCTGCCCCCTTCCCACTCTCAGTCCACTTTAAAGAGCCATATCAAAATCAGGTTTATCATCACTCACATATGGCATGAAATTTATTTTGCTTTGTGGCAAAATTATAGTATAATACATAAAAATACTACAGTGCTGTGCAAAAGTCTTAGACAGCTGAGCTATATAGATGTGCCTAAGACTTTTGCATTGTACTGTAGACTCTCTCTCTCTCAGGGGCTCGAACTGAATGTAAAAAGGATTTAGCTCATCTGGGACAGAGGCAGCGATTGGACTCTAGTTCATGTTTTGATGTGCTTTGAGTTCCTGGTCACTCCTTTCTTTTGTTGCTATTTTGATCAGATCAGCTTGCAGATAATGAATGAAACCAAGCTAGATTGAAATGAACTGAATGTGCCTGGACTTTTGGTTTTGTGTTTTATATTCTCTGTTTTTTGCTCATTTTCTTCTTTTTTGCCATTTCTGCATAGGGGAGGTAGGTTGATGTTTTTTGAATGGGTCGCAGGGTTTTCTTTGTTTCGTTAGGAAGACAAATCTCAGGGTTGTGTACTGCATACATATTTTGATAATAAATGTACTTTGATTCTTAGAATCCTCCATAGAAGAAAATGCCTGGCCAACTAAGTTTCTCCAGCAGTTTGTGTGTGTTGCTCAAGATTTCCAGCATTTGCAGGATCTCTTGAAAGCCGTACATTTTTAACATGAGATCCTAACTTGTACTCCACATCTGACAGCTTCCTATCTGTTCTAGTGCTCCTTTCACTCCAGACTGAATCTGAAAGGGCCATGGGTCAACTGAAAAATAATTGGCACCGTAAATAGATAGCATCCCTTCTAAAGTTCTAAAATGTGACAGAGGAACCTCAGTCCCAATTCACATTCTCCTCTCTCACATCTCAAAAGAACTAAATAGATAATGTGAGAGACATAATTTTAATGTGACATCAGGAACGTATGGGGGGGGGGGGGTGTTGTCCGGGGTGTGTTTTTACACAGAGAAAGGCAGGTGCATGGAACACACTTCCCAGTAGAGGAAGATACATGAGCAACACTTAAGAGACTCTCAATAGGCACATGGATGATAGAAAAACAGAGCAATAAGTAAAAGGGAAGCTTTAGATTGATGTTAGAGTACATTAAAAGGTAGAAAGGTAAGCTTTGTGCTGTAATGTTCATTGTTCTATGTTTTATGAAAAATGCCAAGTGAAACTCTTTTATCTTTTATCTAATCAACATGGAGAAGTTTAGAATAAATGTTGACAAAGGAAAGCTCTTCATTCCATTGCATCTGTGCCAAATCTTTACCAATCAGCTCCATGTGATTCCTGCTGTCTCACACTTTGTCCGAAATGCAGCAATGATTTCTCCTTCCCTTCTGTTCTTGGGATGTTGACAGTAATTACTGTCTATTTTCAATTATATAGAAACATAGAAAACCTACAGCACAATACAGGCCCTTTGGCCCACAAAGTTGTGCTGAACATGTCCCTACCTTAGAAATTAATAGGCTTACCTATAGCACTCTATTTTACTAAGCTCCATGTACCTATCTAAAAGTCTGTTAATAGACCCTATCGTATCTGCCTCCACCACCATTGCTGGCAGCCCATTCCACACACTCACCACTCTCTAAGTAAAAAAATTACCCCTGATATCTCCTCTGTACCTACTCCCCAGCACCTTAAACCTGTGTCCTCTTGTGGCAACCATTTCAGCCCTGGGAAAAAGCCTCTGACTATCCACATGATCAATGCCTCTCATCATCTTATACACCTCTATCAGGTCACCTCTCATCCTCCATCACTCCAAGGAGAAAAGGCCGAGTTCACTCAACCTATTCTCATAAGACATGCTCCCCAATACAGGCAACATCCTTGTAAATCTCCTCTGCACCCATTCTATGGCTTCCACATCCTTCCTGTAGTGAGGCGACCAGAACTGAGCACAGTACTCCAAGTGGGGTATGACCAGGGTCCTATATAGTTGTTGTGAAAGCACTGAATGCTGACAAGCAGAACTGGGAGAAATTAAATGAGTTAACTGGTTGGGCATCAGGTTTTATGAATAGCCATCTCCTAGTGTGAGCCGATATACTACTTAGTTTTATTGAATTCAATTTCAGAATTTGCCATGCTGACAGTTAAACACAGCTCCTTTAGGCTTCCAGTGGGGTACAATGCCATTTAGATGAGGTTTCCATTGGGGTACAATACCTTTTAGACTGGGTTTCCAGTGGGGTACAGTACCATATAGATTAGATTTCCATTGGGGTACAATGACATTTAGACTGGGTTTGCAGTCAGGTACAGTATGATTAGGCTAGGTATCCAGTGGGGTACAATACATTTAGATTTGGTTTCCTGTGGGGTACAATAGAATTTAGATACATTCTCCAAATATGATTGAACTCATACTACAGTTTGAGAGAGAGAAGCATAAGTCACATGTAGCTGTATCGCAATGGAGTAAAGGGAATTACAAAGGCATGAGAGAGGAATTTTCCCAAGTGGATTAGAAGGGAATACTGGCAGGGATGATGGCAGAACAGAGCTGGCTGAAGTTCCTGGAAATAGTTCACATGGCACAGGATAGGTAAGTTCCACAGAAGAAGTAGTTCTCAAATGGCAGGGGTAAGCAACCATGGCTGACAAAGGAGGTAAAGGACTACACAAAAGCCAAGGAAAAGGCGTATTAGGTAGCAAAAGTGAGTGGGAGGTTGGATGATAGGGAAGCTTTTAAAATCCAACAAAAGGCAACTGAAAAAGCTATAAGAAGGGAAAAGATGAAATATGAGGGCAAACTAGCCAACAATAGAAAACAGCATACTAAAGTTTTTTTAAAAATTATATAAAGAATAAAAGGGGGATAAGAGTTGATATTGGACTAATGGAAAATGAAGCTGGTGAGGTAGTAATGGGGGGACAAAGAAATGGCAGATGAACTTGTGGACGACACGAGTAGTGTGCCAAAGGTCCATGAGTGTCGGAGCAGGACTGAGTGTTGTTGCTGTTACAAGGGAAGAAGTGCAGACTCAAAAGGTCTTAAGGCAATAAGTCACCTGGACAAGATAGACGACATCCCAGAGTCCTGAGAGAGGTTGCTGAAGAAAAAATAAATACACTGGTCATGATCTTTCAAGAATCACTTGATTCTGGCATGGTCGGAGGACTGGAAAATTGCAGATGTCACTCCACTCATTAAGAAAGGAGGCAAAAGAAAGGAAATTATAGGCCAGTTAGCCTAACCTCAGTGGCTGGGAAAGTGTTGGAGTTTATTATTGAGGATGAGGTTTTGGGGTACTTGGAGACTAAAGATAAAATAAGTCAAAGTCAGTATGGTTTCTGTAAAGGGAAATCTTGCCTGACAAATATGTTAGAATTATGGTCCCCTAATCTGAGGAAAGACATTCTTGCCATAGAGGGAGTACAGAGAAGGTTCACCAGATTGATTCCTGGGATGGCAGGACTTTCATATGAAGAAAGGCTGGATCGACTAGGCTTATACTCACTGCAATTTAGAAGATTGAGGGGGGATTTTATTGAAACGTATAAAATTCTAAAGGGATTGGCAGGCTAGATGCAGGAAGATTGTTTCCGATGTTGGGGAAGTCCAGAACAAGGGGTCACAGTTTAAGGATAAAGGGGAAGCCTTTTAGGACCGAGATGAGGAAAAACTTCTTCACGCAGAGAGTGGTGAATCTGTGGAATTCTCTGCCACAGGAAACAGTTGAGGCCGGTTCATTGGCTATATTTAAGAGGAAGTTAGATATGGCCCTTGTGGCTAAAGGGATCAGGGGGTATGGAGAGAAAGCAGGTACAGGGTTCTGAGTTGGATGATCAGCCATGATCATACTGAATGGCGGTGCAGGCTCGAAGGGCCAAATGGCCTACTCCTGCACCTATTTTCTATGTTTCTATGTAACAAGAAGGGTGAGCAAAAGGAGAGGCTGTGGATGTCATTTACTTGGATTTTCAGAAGGCAATTGATAAGGTGCCTCACATAATTCTGCTTCACAAGATAAAATCCTGTGGTGTTACAGGAAATACAGGGCATGGATAGAGGAATGGCTGACCGGCAGGAGGCTGCAAGTGGGAATAAAGGGGGCCTTTTCTGGTTGGCTGCCAGTGACTGGTGGTGTTCCTCAGGGGTTAATATTGGGACTGCTACTTTTCACATTGTTTGTCAATGATTTAGATATTGGAATTTATGTCTTTGTGGCAAAGTTTTTTGGATGATACAAAGTTGGATGGAGGGGTGGGTAGTGTTGAGGAAGCAATGCAATTGCAACAGGACTTAGACAAATTCAATGACTGGGCAAAAAAGTGGCAGCAGTTTGATTGGGGCATGAGTGCGCAAGTGCATGGACATCAGCCAGTGAGAACAGCGAGAAGAGTTTAAAAGGAGACAGCTTTATAGAGTGGCATCAGAGGAGCGGGCGATGGAGTAGAGGGGACAGATTAAGAAGGCTTTGGCTCAACAGGGCTTTGGCGATAATGGGTCGAGGCGAGGTAGGTTATCTGAGTAGCATACAGACAGGATGTACGTGTGTAAGGCCGATGTTCTGTGCTCGGTGTCAGAGTTCTGGAGACTCCCGGCCTCCCGGACAGACACATCTGCATCAGGTGTGTCGAGCTGCAGCTCCTTAGGGAGCATATTAGGGAACTGGAGATGCAGCTCACTGACCTTCATCTGGTCAGGGAATGTGAGGAGGTGATAGAGAGGAGCTGACGGGAGACAGATAAGTGGGTAACCATCAGGAGAGGGAAAGGCAGGGGTCAGAGGCTAGAGAGTACCCCTATGGCTGTACCCCTTGACAATAAGTCCTCCCGCTTGAGTACTGTTGAGGGTGACTACCTACCTGGGGGAAGCAACAGTGGCTGTGTCTCTGGCACAGAGTCTGGCCCTGTGACTCAGAAGGGTAGGGAAAGGAAGAGGAAGGCAGTAGTGATAGGGGACTCTATAGTTAGGGGGTCAGACAGGTAATTCTGTGGATGCAGGAAAGAAACTCGGATGGTAGTTTGCCTCCCAGGTGCCAGGGTCCGGGATGTTTCTGAATGCGTCCAAGATATCCTGAACAGCCAGAGTTCGGGGTACATATTGGTACCAATGACATAGGTAGGAAAAGGGAAGAGGTCCTGAAAGCAGACTACAGGAAGGAAGTTGAAAAGCAGGACCTCAAAGGTAGTAATCTCGGGATTACTGCCTGTGCCATGCGACAGTGAGAATAGGAATAGAGTGAGTTGGAGGATAAATGCATGGCTGAGGGATTGGAGCAAGGGACAGGGATTCAGATTTCTGGATCATTGGGACCTCTTTTGGGGCAGGAGTGACCTGTACAAAAAGGCCGGATAGCACTTGAATCCCAGCGGGACCAATATCCTGGCAGGGAGGTTTGCTAAGGCTATTAGGGAGACTTTAAACTAGAATTGTTGGGGGGTAGGAACCGAACTGAAGAGACGAACGAAGAGGTGGTTGGCTCACAAATAGAGAAAGCTTGGAGACAGTGCGAGGGGGAGGATAGGCTGGTGATCGAGAAGGGATATACTCAGACCGATGGTTTGAGATCTCTGTGCCCTCTAAGCTGTGCACATGTGTATGTGCACACACATTTTCAACCAGTGCACAAAGGAAATTAATGTGCGCACAAAAGGTTAGTTACCTAAAATAACGTAGTACAGGTTCACAATCCCTTATCTGCAATTCTGAAATCCGCAGAGCTCCGAAAACCGAAGTTTTTTCTCGTGGAGTATGGAACGTGTCGTAACAAGGCTTGTTTGGCATGCCAACAGCTGACGTCACTCAGGTGTAACGTGGCAGCACTAGCAGAGGCCGCCAGACGTCAGTTGTGGCTCAGTGCTTGTGCTGGTTACACGTGCATTTGCTGTTCGCTGATATTTTGTGTTCACTGTTGACTTTGTGTTTAATTTCACTGTGAAAATGTCAAAAAGAGCTGCAGATACCGCTATGGGTAACAATGAGAAAAAGAGAAGGAAGCATCTATCATTATCAATAACGCAGAAAGTGGAGTTATTGCAGAAGCTTGATCGTGATGTGTCTGTGGGGTGTCTTACTGAAGAATATGGTGTCGGAACTACCACTGTATATAATTTAAAGAAACAGAAAGACAAGTTACTGAAATTTTATAGTGACAGTGATGACCATAAACTAATGAAAAATGAAGAAGTCTTTTAAAACGTCGTCTGTCGCAGTGCTGCTTCATAACTTGAGAATCCTGTTCCTGGCCCATCAGGTACCTGTAGAGTATTTAGCTTTGTTTGCCAGATGTAATGCAACTTAACTAGAGGTACCTGTATGTATTTAGCTTAGTTTGAATCTGTATATGTCCTAGACTATTTACATTCTACATTTATTCCAATAAGTCATTTACCATGTGTTTGATTTGGTTTGTTTGAAGCTGTATATTTTTATGTTTTATTGAATTTTTTTGTTGGAAATAAAATGTACTAGTGTATTTATGGTCTATAAGTATCCCACTATTTCATTTATCAGTATATTGCTCTATAAATAAACTGTAATAGTATTTGTAAAAGAACGTGGATCAGGAAAACCCAGAAGTTCTCTCTCCAGCACTCATTGTTTGAGCAAGTACAGACATTTTTTCTTGTCATTATTCCCTAAACAATACAGTATAACAACTATTCACATTGCATTTACATTGTATTAGGTATTATAAGTAATCTAGAGATGATTTAAAGTATACGGGAGGATGTGCATAGGTCCAGAGCTCCCCCGGGTCCTAAAGTCCACCTGCACTGAGCCAGATTAATTATCAATATAATAATCAATTTTCCAAAATCCAAAAAATTCTGAATTCCGAAATGCAACTGGCCCCAAAGATTTTGGATAAGGGATTGTGGACCTGTAATTAATAATTATACTTATTGAAAATTATACCACATTGGAAACCAGTCTAAATGCTGTTGTATCACACAGGAAACCCAGTTGTAATAATATTGTACCCCACTGGAAACCTAGTCTACATGGTATTTCACCCAACTGGATAACCAACCTAAATGGTACCCACTACGTAATCAGTTGAAATAGAATTGAACCTCACTGGAAACCCACCGGATTATACCTCACCGGAAATGGTGTCTATATGGTGTTGTTCCCCACCGGAAATGTTGTCTATATGGTGTTGTACCCCACTGGAAGCTACTCTAAATGGATTGTATCTCACTGGATAACCAACCTGGTTAAGTGGTCTTGTATCCAACTGAAGATCCAGTCAAAATTCTTTTGTACCCCGCTGGAAACTCAGTATAAATGGTACCCCAGTGGAAACCCAGTTTAAAAAGTTTTGTTCCCCACTGGAAACCCTGTCTATATCGTATTGTAGCCTACCAGAAACCCAGTATAAATGGTATTGTACCCCACTGGAAACTTTACCTAAATAGTGTTGAACCTCACTAGAGACTTGGCCTAAATGGTTTGTACCCCACTGTCAGAATCGGAATCATATTGTATGCCATTGAATACCTCATCTAAATGGTATTATACCCCACTGAAAAATCAGTTGAAATAGAATTGTACACCAATGGAAACCCAGTCTAAATGGAACCTTGTGTATATGGTACTACAGGTGCTCCCCCTCTTACAAAGGTAGAGCATTCCTATGAAATTTTTCTTATGCTGAAATGGCGTAAAGCGAAGAACCATTCATTTATATGGGAAAAAATTTCGTAAAAGCGAAAATCCTCTTTGTAATGCAAAAACAGGTTACTAATGTAGGTCTTTTGTAAAAGTGAAGTGGCGTAAAGTGAACATTTGTAAAGCGGGGGACACCTGTATACCCAACTGAATACCCAGTGTAAGTGGCATTCTAACCCACTGGATAACCAATCTAAATTGTGTTGAACCCCACAGGAAACTAGGTCTAAATGATATTGTACCCCCACTAAAATGGAATGGTATTGTATTCCACTGGATCCCTAGTCTAAATAGTATTGTACCCCAGTAGAAAATTAGTTGAAAGAGTATTGTACCCCACTGGAAACCCAGACTAAATGCATTTTACCCCACTTGAAACATTGTCTATATGGTGCTGTACCCCACTGGAAGCTACACTAAATGACATTTTACCCCACTGTATAGTAATCTGAATGGTATTGAACCCCACTGTAAACTACAAACATAAATATAAATCATATTCTACCCAATGGAAACCCAGTCTAAATCATATTGTACCCACTGGAAATGTTGTCTATATGGTGTTACACACCACTGAAACCATACATAAACTTGCATTGTATCCCACTGGATAACCAGTCTGAGTGGTATTGAGCCCACTGGAAATTGAATATACAGTAAATCGTATTGTACCCACTGGAAACACAGCTTAAATTGTAGCCCACTAGGAAGCCTGTCCATATGCCATTGTACCCAACTGAATACCTAATCTAAATGGTATTGTGACCCACTGGATAACCAGTCTGAATGGTATTGAACCTCACTGGAACCCAAATGTAAATACTATTGGATCCCACTGGAAACACAGTTTAATTTGATTGTACTTCACTGAAGACCCAGTCTAAAACGTACTGAACTCCACTGGAAACCCTTTCTAAATGGTATTGCACCACACCCAGAATCTTGCCTATATGGTATGGCACCTAACTGAATACCGAATCCAAACAATACTGTACCACACTGGAAACTTAGCCTAAATGGTGTCATACCCCATGGGAAACCCAGTCCAAAATGGTATCATACCCCACTGGAAACCCAGAGTGAATGAAGCTGTACCCCACTGGAAGCATACTCTTAATGATGGTGTACCCCAGTGGATATGCAATCTAAATGATAATGGGCTCCTAGAGTAAATGGTACTGTACGCTACTAGATAACCAATCTAAATGGTATTGTGCACCAACGGAAACCCACACTAAATGATATTGTAACACATTGTAAACCAAATCTAAATAATATTGCACCCCACTGGGAACCTTGTCTGTGTGGTATTGCACAAAAGCTCAACGGCTCAGATGGTTTTTGAACTTTGGTATGGGTCCCCAAATCCTAAAGCCTTTCTACAGGAGCATATTGAGAGCATCCTGACTGGCTGCATCACTGCCTGGTATGGGAACTGTACCTCCCTTAATCACAGGATTCTGCAGAGAATGGTGCTGACAGACCAGAGCACCTGTACTTTCCATGATTCAGGATATTTACAAAGACAGATGTGTCAAAATGGCCCAAAGGACCATTGGGGACCTGAGTCATCCCAACAACAAACTGTTCCAGTTGCTACCATCTGGGAAACGGTACCACAGCATAAAAGCCAAAACAAACAAGCTCTGGGACATCTTCTTATACAGGGCCATCAGACTGATGAATTCACACTGATACAATTGTATTTATATGCTAAATTGACTGTCCTGTTGTACATACTATTTATTAAAATTACTATAAATCGCACATTGCACATTAAGTCAGAAACATAATGTAAAGATTTTATCCTCGTGGATGTGAAGAATATAAGTAATAAATTCAATTCATTTCAATATTCAACAGGATAACCATTCTAAATAATATTGTTCCATCCTGAAAATTTAGTGTAAATGGTATTGTATCCCAATGTAAACTTAGTCTAAATGGCTTTGTACCCAAGGGAAACATACTCGAAAGAGTATTATACACCACTGGAAATGTTATTATAGCCCACTGAAAGTCCAGTCTCAATGATATTGTACCCCTCTGGATAACCAATCTGAATGGCATTGTACCCCACCAGAAACTCAGTTGAAATTGCATTGTATCCTTCTAGAAACCCAGTCTAAATTGCACTGTGCCCCATTGGAAACTGTCTAAATGATATTCTACCACACTGGAAACCTATTCTAAATGGTATTGTATCCCACTCAATAACCAATTTGAATGGTATTGAACCTCACTGGAAAATAAATGTAAATCATATTGTACCCCACTGTAAACACAGTCTAAATGACAACCTACCACATTGGAAACCCTGCATTGTTGGCATTGCATCACACAGGAACACAGTCATAATAGAATTGTACCACACTTGAAACCTACTCTAAATAGTATTGTTCCCCACAGGATAGCCAAACTAAATGGTACTGCACCCAACTGGATAACCAATTGTAGTGGTATTGTACCCCACTGGAAACCCATTCTATCTCACTCTAGAAACCTTATCTAAATCACATTGTACCCTACTGGAAACTTGGTCTAAATGGTAATGTACCCCACTGGATACCAAATCGGAATGGTATTGTACCCTGTCACAAGAACAGTCAAAGTAGCATTGTACCCCACTGGATACCAAATCGGAATGGTATTGTACCCTGTCACAAGAATAGTCAAAGTAGCATTGTACTCCACTGGAAACTTTATCTATATGGTGCAAACAAGCTAGATGAACTCAGCAGGTCGGGCAGCATCCGTTGAAAGGAGCAGTCAATGTTTCAGGCCGAGACCCTTCGTCTGGACTGAAGAAGGAGGATGCAGGAGCCCTATAAAGAAGGTGGGGAGAGGGTGGAAGGTGCCAGGTGAAAAACCAATCCGAGGAGAGATCAAAGGGTGGGGGAAGGGAAGCAGGGAGGGGATAGGCCAGAGAGGTGAAGAAGGAATGTAAGGGGAAAGTACTATGGATAGCAGAAGAAGGCAGAATCATGAGAGAGGTGATAGGCAGCTAGGAGAGGAGGGAGAGTGAAAGTGGGATGGTGAAAGGGAGAGGGAGGGAATTACCGGAAGTTGGAGAATTCGATGTTCATACCAAGGGGCTGGAGGCTATCCAGACAGTAGATGAGGTGTTGCTCCTCCAACCGGAGTTTGGCCTTATCATGGCAGTAGAGGAGGCCATGTATGGACATATCCGAATGGGAATGTGAAGCAGAGTTGAAGTGTCTGTTGTGGTGGATGGAGCGGAGGTGCTCGACAAAACGGTCCCCTAAGCTTCTGGATACTCGCAATACTCTCTGATGTTTGGGCGTAAGGCAGGGTTGCCCATCGACCTTTGTTTTGGGACTGACGAGGGCGACTTATCACCAAAGACTTATATGAAGTGTGTGTCTGATATGCGAAGAGAGCTGAAAAAGTGCTTATGAATTAGCTGGGGTCATGGCTGCCAAGCAGAATCAATGAAATAAGACCATAAGATATAGGAGCAGAAGTAGGCCATTCGGCCCATTGAATCTGCTCTGTCATTCAATTATGGGCTGAACCAATTCTTCCAGTCATCCCCACTCCCCTGCCTTCACCCCATACCCTTTGACTAATCAAGAACATACACCCAACTGACACAGGGATCTGAGTTGCTGGTGGGCGTGAGTGAGAGGCTGGGAGAGAACTCATTGCGTAGGCCAGAGGTATCCACAGTAGTGGGAAAGAGTTGGAAAGTATATCGTTGAAAGAAATTCAGGGCTGGAGAAAGGGGAATCTAATAGGAGAGGACAGAAGACCATGGAAGAAAGAGAAAATGGGAAGAATACTAGAGGGAGGTGAGGTAAGGAGATAAGGTGAAAGAGGGAAATGAGAATGGGGTACAACACAAAATACTCTGTGTGTCCAGTGGGATACAACACCATTTATATTTATTTTCCAGTGGAGTACAATACCAGTTCGATTGGTTATCCAGTGGGGTAAAATGCCACTTAGTCTGGGTTTCAAGTGTGGTACAATACTATTTCGATTGATTTTCTAGTGGGGTTCAAAACCATTTACACTAGATATTCAATCCAATTACAGAAGGTTCCTAGAGGTGTAAAATAACATGTTGCCTGGGTTTCCATTTAGACTAGGTTTCAAGTTGAGTACAATACTATTTTGACTAAATTTCCAGTGAGGTACAATACAATTAGTAACACGAGTGAATCTGCAGATGCTGGAAATAAATAAAAACACAAAATGCTGGCAAAATTCAGCAGGCCAGACAGCATCTATGGGAGGAGGTAGTGACGACGTTTCGGGCGAAACCCTTCATCACTACCTCCTCCCATAGATGCTGTCTGGCCTGCTGAGTTCTGCCAGCATTTTGTGTTTTTGCAATACAATTAGTACTGGGTTTCCAATTGGGTTTAATACCCTCAACATCAAGGAGGCATTTGACCGAGTATGGCATCAAGGTACCCTAGCTAAAATGGAGTCAATGGGAGTTAGGAGGAAAAGCCTCCTCTGATTGGAATCATACCTGACACAAAGGAAGATGCTTGTGGTGGTTGGAGGTCAATCATCTCATTCTCAGGACAACACTGCAGGAGTCCCTTAGGGAAGTGTCCTAGGACCAACCATCTTCAGCTACTTCATTAATGACCTTCCTTCCATCATGAGGTCAGAAGTGGGGATGTTTGCAGATGACTGCACAATGTTCTGCACCATTTGTGACTCCTCAGAAAGTGAAGCAGCTCAGACCCAAATGCAGGAGGACCTGGACAATACCCAGGTTTGGGCTGACAAGTGGCAAGTAACAGTCTAGCCACGCAAGTACCAGGCAATGGCTATCTCCAACAAGAGAGGCTCTAATCATCGTCCTTCGACATTCAGAGGCATCACCATCACTGAATCCCCTACTATCAACATCCTGGGGTTGCCATTGACCGGAAACTGAACTGGTCTAGCCACATAACACTGTGGCTACCAGAGCAGGTCAAAGGCTAGGAATCCTGCAGTGTGTAACTCACCTCCTGACTCCCCAAAGCCTGTCCACCATCTACAAGGCTCAGGTCAGGAGTGTAATGGAACACTTGCCACTCGCCTAAATGAGTGCAGCTCCATCAACACTCAAGAAGCTTGACACCATTCAGTACAAGGCAGCCCACTTGATTGTACCCCCTTCCACAAGCATCCAATCCCTCCACCATCAACAAACAGTTGCAGCAGTGAGTACTATCTATAAGATGCTCTGTAACAACACACCAAAGTTCCTAACACAGCACCTTCCAAACCCACGACCACTACCATCTAGAACGACAAGAACAGCAAATACCCCGGAACCTCACCACTTGGAAATCCCCTTCCAAGTCACTCACCATGCTGACTTGGAAACATATCACTGTTCCTTCATTGTCACTGGGTGAAAATCATGGAATTCCCTCCCTAACAGTACTGTGGGTGTACCTACACCTCAGGGACTGCAGCGGTTCAAGAAGGCAGCTCATCACCACCTTCTCAAGGGCCACTAAGGATGGCCAATAAACGCTGGCTTGGCTGGCGATGCTCACATCCTGTAAATTAATAAATTAAAAAACTTTATTGAGGCCAATCAATTTTTGGTGATTTTCAATGAGATCCCCCCCTCATTCTTCTAATTTCCAGTGAGTACAGCCACAGAGCCGTCAAACGGTTCTATACGCATTCTCTTTAAATGGGGTGGAGGCAAGTTTAAACAAATGAATATAATACATTTGCACAAACATGAGAAAATCTGCAGATGCTGGAAATCCAAGTAACAGACACAAAATTCTGGATGAACTCAGCAGGCCAGGCAGCATCTATGGAAAAAAGTACAGTCGATGGTTCGGAACAAGAATCTTCATTATTTGCATATACTTGTACACATCTCATGTTTAATTGATCCCTGAGAATACCTGTCGCCCATAACTGGGAAACTGTTCTCTCTCTGTTGTCTCAATACCATGGTCATAAGATCTTAAGGATTCCCAGTGTGCTTGCAGTGTGACATTTCACAATTCTCACATGTGCTGATGTGTGACATCTTTGAATAGAAAATATAAATTAGTTCTAAATTGAAGTTAGGTGTCCTGAGCTCCCTTGTCTGCATCAATTCACCGTGACATAAAGAGGCTGAATGCCATCCACGACAAAGCAGTTCCACATGATGGCATCTGATCTAACACCCGCCGCTCCCCATCAGCACATAGCAATAGTTTTCTATGTGCCAATGGAGGCTAATGCATAGATAGCTGCCACACGGTCCTTGACAGATGGGGTCAGGGTCCAGTGGAATGGAGTGCAAGTTGACTGGGGACCTTCATTGCTGCAGCCTGCCTCACTTCCACTGACTTTGCGATGGGTCATTATCTTCTGCAAGCTCCACCATGGAGGTCTGGTCAGGTTGCTGTTTGTCTGGAACCTCCCCCTTGACCCTTCTATTATGGGTGACTCTACAGGGAGCTAACGTCCAGGTGGCATTGATCTTGGGATCTCAGGAAGTCAGACGTCTCCCCATCACCATAAGACCATAAGACATAGAAGCAGAATTAGGCCATTTGGCCCATCAAGTCTGCTCTGCCATTCAGTCATGGCTGATCCTTTTCTTTCCTTCCTCTACCCCACTCCCCAGGCTTCTCCCTGTAATCTTTGATGCCGTCTCCAGTCAAGAACCTATCGATCTCTGCCTTGTACACCCTAACACCTGGCTTCCACAGTTGCATGTGGCAATAAATTCCACAAATTCACCACCCTCTTGCTTAAGAGTTTTCTCTGCATCTCCATTTTAAATGGACACCCCTCTATCCTGAGCTGTGCCCTTTTGTCCTAGACTCCCCCACCATGGGAAACATCCTTTCCACATCTGCTCTGTCCAGGCCTTTCAACATTCGAAAGGTTTCAATGAGATTCCCCCTCATCCTTCTGAATTCCAGCGAGTACAGACCCAGAGCTATCAAGCGTTCCTCATATGATAACCCTTTCATTCCCGGAATCAGGTCTGTAGGCGGAGCAGCACACAACAGCAGCGGCCTTTTGGATCTGGTGCTACTTTAATTCAGTTTTTTAATTTAATTTTAAGGCACAATTAGGGTTTAGGGCAATGGATAACAGAGCGACTATCTACCATCGCCAGATACTGCTACAATACAGAGATCGCTCAAAAACAAACCTTCATGAAAATCTGCTGGTTAGATTGCGTGACCTCGGCTTGCTGAGGGAATTGGGTCTGCCGTCCTCGGAGCTGCCTGATACCGATGGCCGGAGTTGGGGACAGCGTACGCGGTGTGCGAGGAAGCGGAAGTGAGGCGAGCGGGCAGGAGTCCATGCCAGGAAAAAAGCAAGCCCTAGCCGGCCGGCTCTCCCGTCCATTCTGCTCTCCAATGGACATTAAATTGGACTACACCTGTGGCAATGAAATACTCGGCGGGAGTACAGAAACGGACAGAATCCGGCACGCTGCCATTCAGCTGTTTATTTATGTAACAGATTTTCCTCCAAGCCATCGGACTACCAACCTACTGCCCTCTGCTGTGCCTATCGTCTTGTTTATTATTTGTTGTAATGCCTGCATTGTTCTGTGTACTTTATGCAGTCCAGGGTAGGACTGTAGTCTAGTGTAGTTTTTGTGTTGGTTTACGTAGTTCAGTGTAGTTTTTGTATTGTTCATGTAGCACCATGGTCCTGAAAAACATTGTCTCATTTTTACTGTGTACTGTACCAGCAGTTATGGTCAAAATGACAATCAAGGCAACTTGACTTGACTTGACTTGATCATCCTTGTGAACCTCCACTGAATCCTCTCAGAATCAGGTTTATTATCACCGACATGTGATGTGAAAGTTGTTAAATTAGCAGCAGCAGTTCAATGTAATACATAATATAGAAGAGAAGTACATACATACATAAATAAATAATAGTATACATATATTGAATAGATTAAAAATCATTCCAACTCATCTTTTCTTAGATGTGGAGCCCAAAGCTGTTCACAATACTCAAGGTGAGGTCTCACCAGTGCTTTATAAAACCTCAGCAACACATCCCTGCTCTTGTACTCTAGACCTCTTGAAATGAATGCTAACATTGCATTTGCCTTCCTCACCATAACTTAACCTGTAAGTTAACCTTTAGCATGTTCTTTACAAGGACTCCCAAGACACCTTGCAACTCAGATTTTTGGATTTTCTCCCCATTTAGAAAATAGTCCGCACATTTATTTCTACTACCAAAGTGCATGACCATGCATTTTCCAACATTGTATTTCATTTGCCACTTTCTTGCCCATTCTCCTAATCTGTGTGAGTCCTTTGGCATCCTACCTGTTTCCTCAACACTATCTGCCCCTCCACCAATCTTCATATCATCTGCAAACTTGGCAACAAAGCCACCTATTCCATCATCTAAATCATTGACATACAGCATAAAAAGAACTGGTCCCAACTTTGACACCTGCAGAACACCACTAGTCACTGGCAGCCAACCAGAAAAGGATTCTCTTATTCCCACTCACTGCCTCCTACTAATCAGCCAATGTTCTAACCATGTTAGTAACTTTCCTGTAATACCGTGGGCTCTTAACTTGGTAAGCAGCCTCATGTGTGGCACCTTGTCAAAGGCCTTCCAAAAGTCCAAATGTACAACACCTGCTGCATCCCCTTTATCTATCCTACTTGTAATCTCCTCAGAGAATTCCAACAGGATCATAAGGAAAGATTTTCCCTGAAGGAAACCATGCTGACTTTGTTCTATCTTGTCCTGTGACACTAAGTACTCCATCATCTCATCCTTAACAATTGACTCCTACATCTTCTCAACCACTGAGGTCAGGCTAACTGGTCTATAATTTCCTTTCTACTGCTTCTCTCCTTTCTTAAAGCATAGAGTGACATTTGCAATTTTCCAGTACTCTGGCACCATGCCAGAGTCCAATGATTTTTGAAAGATCATTACTAATGCCTCCACAAGTTCTGTTGCTACCTCTTTCAGAACCCTAGCAATTCATCTGGTCCGGGTGACTTATGTACCCTGAGCTTTCTTAGCTTTCAGCTTTTTTAGCACCTTCTCCCTTGTAATGGTAATTGCACTGACTTCTGTTCCCTCACATCCTCTGCACCTGGCACACTGCAAGTGTCTTCCACAGAGAAGACTGAAGCCTGCCATCTCCTTGTCCCCCGTTATTAATTCTCTGGCCTCATTTTCAAGCGGTCCTATATCCACACTCATCTCTCGTTTTTTATATACTTAAAGAAGCTCTGTCCATCCACCTTGATATTGTTTGCTAGATTGCTTTCATATTTCATCTTTCCCTTCTTAATGATTCTTTTCATTGGTTTCTCTAGGTTTTAAAAAGCTTCCCAATTCTCTGCCTTCCTGCTAATTTTTGCTTTGTTACTCTCTCTCTCTCTGTCTCACACACACACACACACACACACACACACACACACACACACACACACACACACACACACACACACACACACACACACACACACACACACACACACACACACACACACACACACACACACACACACACACACACACACACACACACACACCGGATATACATCACAGTTCCTTTATGGTCTTTGGGGACAGACACTGGGCATACATCATAGAGCACATTTTCAATGAGAACTGCCAGCAGAGCAGCATCCATCATTAAGGACTCCCAACATCCAAGCCATAATCTCTTCTCAATGTTGTTATTGGGCAGAGAGGAAGTCAGGATGCTTAGGACTCACACCACCATGTTCAGAAACAACTATTACCCTTCAAACAGCAGGCTCTCGAACCAGCATGAATAACTGCACTCACCTCGAATCTGAACTGATTGCAAAATCTACCAACTCACTTTCAAGAACTCCCCAACTCAGTATTACTTATTTACTTGTTTATTATTTACACAATTTGTCTCCTTTTACTCATTGGTTTCTCAAGTGCCTTCAACACCATCATTGCTGGGGGAGAAGCTCCGTTCAATGCAGATTGGCACTTCCATTGTATCCTGAATACTGGACTACCTGATTGGCAGACCTGGCTTCAGAGCTGTGTCTCAGACATGACTATAAGCAGCACTGGGGCCCCACAGGGGATTGTATTGGTTCCCTTCATGTTTACCCTGTAAACCTCAGACTTCAGATACAACACTGAGTCATGTCATCTGCAGAAATTCTCTGATGACTCAGTAATAGTTAGGCGTATAAAGGGAAGACAGGAGGATGAATACAGGGCCTGGTGGAGGACTTTGTCAAATAAGAACATAAGACCATAAGTCATAGGAGCAGCATCACACCTTCTGGCCCATCGAGTCTGCTCCGCCATTCAATCATGGATGATCCTTTTTTTAATTTTCTCCTCAACCTTAGTTCCTACCCTTCTCCCTGTAACCTTTGATACCATGTCTAATCGAGAACCTATCAACCTCTGCCTTAAATACACCCAATGACCTGGCCTCCACAGCTGCCAGTGGCAACAAATTCCACAAATTCACTACCCTTTAGCTGAAGAAATTTCTCCACATCTCTGTTTCGAAAGGGTGCTCCTCTATCTTGAGGCTGTGCCCTCTTGTCCTAGACTCTCCCACCATGGGAAACATTCTTTCCACATCTACTCTGCCTAGGCCTTTTAACAGTCGAATGGTTTCAATGAGATCTCCCCTCATCCTTCTGAATTCCAGCGGGTACAGACCCAAAGCCTCCAGACGTTCCTCGTATGATAACCCTTTCATTCCTGGAATCATGCTTCGGAACCACAAGGGTAAGAAAGACCTCATATTATGAAAATAATCGGCACATTTATTTCTACTACCAAAGTGCATGACCATGCATTTTCCAACATTGTATTTCATTTGCCACTTTCTTGCCCATTCTCCTAATCTGTCAAAGTCCTTCTGCATCCTACCTGTTTCTTCAGCACTAACTGCCCCTTCACCAATCTTCATATCATGTGCAAACCTGGCAACAAAGCCATCTATTTCATCATCTAAATCATTTATGTACAGCATAAGAAGAAGTGGTCCCAACACTGACCCCTACAGAAATGGTGCAAGCTGAATTATCTGCAGCTCAACGTCAGTAAGACAAAGGAGATGGTGATGGACTTTAAGAAGACTAAGCCAGCACTGCTTCCTGTTACTATTGATAGAGAGACCGTGGATGTGATGTGCACCTACAAGTACCTGGGAGTGCACCTGGACAACAGACTTGGGTGGAGCACCAACACAGAGGTGTGTGCAAGATGGGCCAGAGTTGCCTCTACCTCCTGAGGAGGTTGAAGTACTTTGGAGTATGCAGGCCACTCCTTCACATGTTCTACCGGTCTGTTGTCACTAGTACAATCTTCCATGCAGTGGTTTGCCGGGAAAATGGCATCAACACGGGTGATGCCAATAGGCTCAGTAAACTGATAAGAAAGGCTGGCTCTTTTGTCGGAGTCAGACTGGACATACTGGAGGCTGTGGTAGAACAAAAGACCCTATGGAAAATCCTGCCAATTCTGGAGAATGTTTCTCACCCTCTGCATGCAACCTTGGCTGAACAGAAGAGCATTTTCAGTAATGAACTAAGACAGCTGCACTGCTCCAAAGAGCACAATATGAGGTCTTTCTTACACTTAGCCATAATGAATCAACCTATAGCTGGGAAGTGATACCCCCCACCCTGTTAGACTGTTATTTTAACCCCTCTTTAAGCTCTGTTTAACTCTGTTTACCACACCCTGCTATCACAGACACTCTGTGCAATACTACCATCACTTCATATCTGGATGGTGTGAATGTGCACCCAATACTGTAGAGTATTACAGTAATTCTTGCATTACCGTCTGATCAGTGTGAGCTTGGAAATCTTGTAATTTTTGACTTGTAAATCTTGTACAACTTATTTTTAAAGTAACCTTTATATTCTTCTTACTTCTCTTCTAATATTTGTACATCTGTGCATTTGTATTGCTACTGTGACACTGTAATTTCCTTAGGACTCAATGAAGTATCTATCAGTTGTTTTTCAGTCTTTGTTGATGTATAACTTTACATCAGTTCTATTATATTCCTTTTTTTTCCTGGAAATGGCTGCAAAACAATGAATCTTGGAGCAGTATGTGGTGACATTTACATACGTTAATAACAAATTTACTTTGACTTTGAGCTTTGGAACTCCCAGCCCAAAGGCAGAACCCTCACTAAAAGGGAGCAGGAGTTTGAGTGTGCTCCATGATATATGAAGCATTTAGACAGACTCATGAACAGGTAGGGGAATGGAAGGATGCAGTCATTGGAACTAGTTTCAATTGACAGCAGGGTCAACACAGATCTTGTGTCTGTTCCTGGACTATACTCTTCTGTGTTCTATATGAGGCTGTAGTTTGACCTGATCCAAGAGGCAATATAAACCTGGGATTGAATATGCAAAATCCTGGAAGGTATCATTGAAGCCATAATTTGCCTGTTAAAGAGGGCAAAGTTCTCCTCAGTGAGCTTGGACTAACATTCCAGTGCATTCACTGTAGCATCTGCCAGGGATGCTGGTGGAGGCCAAACATATTAGGGACATTTAAGAGACTCTTAGATAATCACATTGATGAAAGTGGAAGGCTTTGTGGGAGAGAAAGATTAGCTTGTTCTTGGAGGTGAGTAGGTTACTAGTTTGGCACAACATCTTCAGCCGAATGGCCTGCACTGTTCAAAGTTCTATAAGACTGTAAGACATGGGAGAAGTATTAAGCCATTCAGCCCATTGGGGCTGGTCCGCCAGTCAATCATGTCTGACTCGTGTTCCTCTCAACCTAACACATGACTGGACCCAAGCAATAATTGTGTCTGAGCATGTTGTCCCAGACCAGGGAATTCTTCATCGTTTTATACATTCCAACAAGCACAAAAATCATGGAAAAACACACACTGGAGGGATTCCGTCGGTCAAGGTTCAAGATTCGAGATTGTTTAATGTCATTTCCAGAAAACATGTAAAAGAAAACAAAATAATTGTTACTCTGGGTATGAAACACAACAAGGTAAAGAACACAATAGTAATAGTAGCAATGAAAAATAAACATATAAATACATAAGATAGCTGATATACATAGATAGATTGTATGTCCACAAAATGATGCTAAGCACAGGAGTGTCTGTACGTAAGGTGACTCTGACAGGAAATGATAAAGTAGTGGAGGTGGGGGGTATGGAGAGGTGGGTTAGTGGGTGATGATGGGAATAAGCAGTCAACCTTTTGGGCTGAGGACCTTCACTATTCATAAGGTTGTGGAGTACTGGGATGGTAGAGATAACATTTTCAGAGCCTTTTTTTCATACTAAACACTGTTGAATTAACAGAACAACCACCTCATAAGGATAATGCATCCAAATCGAACCTTCTGCATCTCCTCCTGTTCATGATCAGCAGACGAACGGCAGACACGACAAATGGGGATCAGTTCACAGACCTTTAGATAAAACTGTGGGGGTGTGGAATTAATGGAAGGAATGATTTGAATTGTACATGATGAATATTTTGTCCATTTTTCTACTTGAACAAACGGATGAAATTAAGTATGCTGTCGCTTGGTTGAGCTGTAACAGTGGCTCTGCATCACTTACTGATATGCAGCTTTCTTAAGGGGATTAAGACCTGTATTAAAGTTCTAAACAGTGATAATTACTGCTGCTGAATGACCTACACAGGCTGCATTACCAAATCACTCATAAAACAACGTGCTGCATATACAAACAAGGGTCTGCTACAAAGGCGGCGTGTTGCCATGGGGAGAGCTCTACGTATTCTTTTAAAACTCTACAGAGTAATATTTAAAAGAATATTTACTTGGAAATCTTGTTTCCAATACTTTTATTCAAAGTGGAACATGTTAGCTTCTGATCCTTTTCTACTTTTGTTAAGTCTGATCGACACAAAAACAGCAGCTGTGCATGTGGAATACAGATAGACAGATAATTGCATTCCACATGCATTACACACTCCGTGGCCTGCCTTTGAAGCAGGTCAGGCTGGGCTGCCTTATGTTGCACTCCTCCTTGTGATCACATACAAAAATGATAAAGGTTGCATTTCTATGGTGCCGTCATCACCACAGGATGTCCAAATCCAGTGAAGTAACATGGAACGTAGAACACTGCAGTACAGTACAGGTTCTTTGGCCCACAATGCTCATCCAACCTTTTAACCTACTCTGAAATCAATCTGACCCTTTCATCAAACCTTGCCCTCTATTTTTCTATCATCTATGTGACTGTCTCGGAAGCCCTCTATTGCTCTAGGGTGACCATGCATGTTGCATCTACATGATATACAAGCCAGGGCAGTACAACATGGAGAGCAAGCCATTGCCCATGGAGCAGGCTCTCCCTCTCCACACAGCTGGTGAATCCAAAGGGACAGCAAAGATTGATACAGTTTTGCACCAGTGGCATTGCAGGGGTTACCAGTCAATGTTGAATTTAATGTAGAATTGTCTTAGGGACTCCAGCTCTGGATTTTCCCATGAGAGGGTATAAGCACTAGGCAGCAGAGGCTTGATATCAGAGTTTTCTTTCAGTTAGATGAGTTGCCAACCATGGATTACGAGAACCATCGATGCGACTATCTATAAATGTCCCTAACATATCTTCCTCTACCACCACCCCTGGTAGTGAGCTCTATCCATCCCCTACTCTCTGTGTAAAAAAACTTAACTCTGATATCTCTTCATACTTTCCTTCAATCACCTTAATATTATGCCCTGTCACATTTGCTATTTTCGCCCTTGCAAATAGCCTCTAGCTGCTTGCTCTACCTCTGCCTCTTATCATCTTCTTTACCTATATCAAATCACCTCTCATCCTTCTTCACCCAAAGAGAAAAAGCCCTAGCTAGCTCAGCCTATCCTCATAAGATATGTTGTCTAATCCAGGTAGCATCCTGGTAAGCTCCCTCTGCACCCTCTCTAAAGCTTCCACCTTTTTCTTACAAAAGGAGGACTATGAGAATGATTCCTGGATGAAAGAGTTAACCTGTGAGTAGCTCTGGGCCTGTACTTGCTGGAGTTAGAAGAATGCAGGGGATCTCACTGAAACCTATCGAATATTGAAAGGCCTAGATATCGGACCACTGGGAAATGGTGCTGGAGAGGTAGAAATGGGGGACAAGGAAATGGCAGATGAACTTAGTATTTTGCATCAGTGTTCACTGCAGAATGCCGGAAGTTTGAGAGTGTCCGGTGCAGAAGTGAGTGCACTTCCTGTTACTCGGGAGATGGACCAGACGATCTACACCTCAGGGTTCTAAAAGAGGTTGTGGAGGCATTAGTAATGATCTTTCAAGAATCACTAGATTCTGGAATGGTTCTAGAGGACTGGAAAATTACAAATGTCACTCCACTCTTCAAGAGAGAGGCAGAAGAAGGAAAATTATAGGCTAGTTAGCCTGACTTCAGTCGTTGGGAAGATGTTGGAGTCAATTGTTAAGGATGAGGTCTTGGGTTACTTGGAGGCACATAACAAAATAGGCCTAAGTCAGGATGGTTTCCTTGAGTATTGTGAGCAGTTCAGGGCTGCTTATCAATAAGAAAGGATATGCTGACATTGGAGACGGTTCAGAGGAGATTCATGAGAATGATTTCAGGAATGAAAGGGTTATCATATGAGCAGTGATTAAAGGCCCTGGGCTTGTACTCACCTGAATTTAGAAGAATGAGGGGGAATTTCATTGAAACCTATCGAATGTTGAAAGGCTTAGTTAGAGTGGATGTGGAGAGGATGTTTCCTTTGGTGGGGAGTCTAGGGCTGGAGGGCACAGATAGAGTGGATGTGGAGAGGATGTTTCCTTTGGTGGGGAGTCTAGGGCTGGAGGGCACAGCCTCAGAATTAGAGTGACAACTATTGAGGAAGAATTTCTTTAGCCAGAAGATGGTGAATCTGTGGAATTCATTGCACCAAGAGGCTGTGGATTAGTCAGGATGTGAAAGGTTGTGGGGAGAAGGCAGGAGAGTAGGGTTGAGAGGAAAATGGATCAGTCATGATGAAATGGCGGAGCAGACTCAATGAGCCAAATGGCCTAAATCGGCTCCTTTGTCTTTAGCCTTATGATCTATAGATAGAGTGGATGTGGAGAAGATATTTCCTATAGTGGGTGAATCCAGAACCAGAGGACACAGTCTAAGTATAAGGATGTTCCTTTAGAACAGAGATGAGGAGGAATTTCTTCAGTCAGAGGGCGGTGAATCCATGGAATTGATTACTACAGCTGCCTGTGAAGGCCAAGTCATTGAACATATTTAAAGAAGAGGTTGATAGGATCTTAATTTGTTAGGGCATCAAAGATTACAGGTTAAAGCCAGAAGACTGGGGTTGAGAGATATAATAAATCAGCCATGATGGAATGTAAGAGTAGAAGCGATGGGCCGAATGGCCTAATTCTGCTCCTATGTCCTATGGTCTTATGGTCGTAATCTGGAGATTTTTACTTTTGAGGTCCTGCTTTTGAGCTCATTTCCTACATTCCCTACATTTTACCTGAAGGATCACATCCCTCTGTCATTCTCTCTCTGTCACTGGTCATGATGTGGACCTCGACCTCTGGCTGTTCCCTCTAAGATGTTCTGTAGCTGCAGGGTGACCCTAGCTGTATCGAGGTAATGTAATATCCTGGAATTATATTGACTTTGCACTAAAATTGACCTTTTCCCTTCTGATTGTGTTTTCTTCTTGTCAAAATTGTTTATCATTTCTGTTTATTTTATGTTTTTCATTGTGAATGCTGTGTACATAAAATGCTGATGTCTGTGATATTGCTGCATTGCATTTGGCCATACATGTGCGTAGTACAGTACAGCAGAAACACATGAGATTCTGCAGATCCAGAGTAACAGAAGGGTCTCAGCCTGAAATGTTAGTTCTATAGATGAATTCCTCCAGCAGTTTGTGTATGCTGTATCACAGCTCTTTCAGCCCATAATACTGTGCTGATTTTTAACCTGCTCTAAAATCGATCTAACCCTTGCCTCCCACACAGTCCTCCATTGTTCTTTCATCCATGTGCCTATCTAAGAGTCTCTTAAATGACCCTAATACACCTGCCTCTACCGTCACTCCAATAAAATTCTCATATGCCTAAGCACAAGCAGCCACCACATGGTCCCCGACAGAGAAAGGGCCAGAATCCAGTGGCATGGAGACCAAGATGACTGATGTCTTGATAGTGGGTAGGTGATGTTGGTGACATGTTGATCAGTTTTAATTTCCGTTGTTGAGCCTTCCTATACACTGCAGAGCGGTTTCCATACCATCCAGTGATGTAACATGCTCGGATGCTCTCTACTGTGCATCTGTAGAAGGGCATGAGTTTTCTATGTTCATGTCAGAGGGTACTGAAGATAAATTCATATCGCACAGGCTGTCGATATATCTACTGGCGTAAAATAGACAGGAAACTTACAAATAAAATAAAGAAAAAGGTCAGCACAATGTCATGGGTTGAAGGGCCTGTATTGTGCCATACTGTTCTATATTAAATTGATGATGAGGTGGGTAAGTTACAGCTCACTGACAGGCTCTGTTCATTTGGTTCAGATCAGAGACAGTACATTGTAATGGCCACTGCTGGATGCTAACCTATTCACAGGGACAAAGCCTTGGCAGCACGATATCGATCACCAGAGTAACGTGGAATATTGATGTGAATATTTGAGCTCTCAACAGGATATATTTTATCACTATCTCCAGTAAATTAATACCACACTTATGCATTCAATTCCAAATAAAAACAATGGAGTTTCATGGTACAGGCATCTATATGATAGATTGCTTGTGCTGTTTAACCCTGGAGTGAATCTAATGCTGTAACTACCCCAAAATCATAGAGACACATGCAGTAACAGGGCCTTCCCAGGCTACTCAAAAGTCCGGACTTTCAGAAGGTGGTACAGAGTAAATGACACATCAGAATCAGGTTCAAAGTAAATTTATTATCAAAGTACATATATGCTACCATATACAATCCTGAGTTTCATTTTCTTCTGTGCATTCTCAATAATAACCATAATAGAATCATTGAAAGACCTCACCAAATGGGTGTTCAACCAGCGTGCTATCTCCTTTGATTCAGGAGCCTGATGGTTGAATTGTAATAACTGCTCCTGAACCTGATGGTGTGAGTCCTGATGCTCCTGTACCTCCTTCCTGATGTCAGCAGCAAGAAGAGAGCATGACCTGGGTGGTGGTGGTCCCTGATGATGGATGCTGCTTTCCTGTGACACTGCTCCATGTAGATCTGCTCAATGGTGGGGAGGGCTTTACTCATGATGGACTGGACTGTATCCATTACTTTTTGTAGAATTTTCCATTCAAGTGCATTGGTGTTTCCATACCAGGCTGTGATGCAGCCAGTCAATGTCCTCTCCACCACACATCTATAGAAGTTTGTCAAGTTTTAGATGTCATGCCAAATCTTCACAAACTTATAAGGAAGTAAAGGTACTGCCGTGCTTTCTTCATAATTGCACTTATGTGCTGGGTCCATCACAGGTCCTCTGAATAATACAGAGGAATTTCAAGTTGCTGGTCCTCTCCACCTCTGATCCCTTGATGAGGACTGGCTCATGGACCTCTGCTTTCCTCTTCCTGAAGTCAATAGTCAGCTCCTTGGTCTTGATGACATTGAGTGAGATCATAAGGCCATAAGATATAGGAGCAGAATTAGGCCATTTGACCCATCGTCTCCTATGCCATTTCATAATGGCTGACCCATTTCCCTCTGAGCCCCATTCATCTGCCTTTCCCCATATCCCCTCATGCCTTGAGTAATCAAGAATCTATCAACCTCTGCCTTGGATATACCTATTGACTTGATCCCCAACAGCTGCCTGTGGCAACAAATTTCACAGATTGACCATTCTTTGGCAAAAGAAATTCCTCCTCTCTGTTCAGCCTCCATTCTGAGGCCATGTTCTTTAGTCTTAGGCTCCCCCACCATAGGAAACATCCTCTCCAAATCTATTCTAACGAGCCCCTTTCAATATTTGATGAGTTTCAATGAGGTCCTCCTTGTTCTTCTGAATTCTAGTGAGTACAGATCCAGAGCCATCAAATGTCCTTATATGATAAGCCTTTCAATTCTGGAAACAGTTTTATGAAACTCCTTTGAATTCTCTCTGAAGTCCTTTCTTAGATAAGGGGCCCAAAAACTACTCACAATCTCCAAGTGAGGCCTCACCACTGCTTTATAAAGCCTCAATATGACATCCTTACATTTATATTCTAGTCCTCCTGAAATGAATTCTAACATTGTGTTACATACCAATAGATCACACAATGAGTCAGGTTTTGATGTTAAAACCACTATCTTTATTAGTATCTACTCATAATATAGAAAATTAAATGAAATAAACAAAAGTTAACAGTGGTGTGTGTGTGTGTGTGTGTGTGTGTGTGTGTGTGTGTGTGTGTGTGTGTGTGTGTGTGTGTGTGTGTGTGTGTGTGTGTGTGTGTGTGTGTGTGTGTGTGTGTGTGTGTGTGTGTGTGTGTGTGTGTGTGTGTGTGTGTGTGTGTGGCTCCCAAGCAGTTAAGCTTAGGAACAGTTCTTAAAGTTGTAAGGTGGTAAACTAGAAAAGGCCCAGTAATCCACAGAATAAATGAAGGGAGAGATTTGTAAATCCACATTAAAGTGTAGAGGGAAAGCAATTACGAAGAATTCCACAGGTTCCACACTGGGAAAACAAAGTAACAGTCGCCAGAGACCTTATCCGTTGAGTCATTCTGAAATCCACATAGAATTATCCCAAGGTGACAGTCACGGAATATCCCTTTGCACAAATGTTTACCACGTAGCACACCTGAATCCAGGTAAGGTTAACGGAAGTGGTTGCCACAGGATACTCCAACAAAATCCACATATGGATCATCCGAAGTGGCAGTCACATATCTAATGCACCGTGTGCCATTAATCAACCCAATCTTGGGCATGGGAAAGTATCAGACTTTACCCATATCGTAGCAAATTACTGCCAGCTGCTTGCAGTCCAAACTTCCTCTCTCTCTCTCTCTTCCCTTCTACTGAAAGTCCCAGCAGTCTGTCGCAGCTTGTTATACTGATGTCATAGTCCCGCCTCATTCAGGCATTTTTAAAATGACACCCACAATACAAAACAGTGGTCACGTAACTCCTCCCCCAAAAAGGGAAAATTATGGTCTCTAAGAGCAAAATTTTAACTGCAAACTACAATATGTGAAACAATAAGTTTACTGTTACCATATAGCATGCTACAGACTAATACAACATATTACAGAAGCGTAATCAAATAGTAAATTCCACTCCACTATTAAAAATACATTGCAAGATAAACATCTGGAAAGACAATCGGCAATTATATTATCCTTGCCTTTAATATGAGTAATCATAAGATCATACTCCTGCAAAATCAAACTCTATTGTTGAATTGGAGCTTCCTTTACCATTTTCCTTAACTATGCCCTGACCTACAACATAACCAAGATAGGTCACAGTAGCATGGCCAAATTCACTCTTAGGTAAGTTAACTGTAAGATTGGCCTTTGAAAGCCTGTCAAACAGCTTTTCCACTGCAGAGATATGAGCTTCCCAAGTGTTATTTCCTGTGACTAAATCATCAATATGGGCATCAGTGTGTTCTATCCTTTGAATTACAGAATTAATCATTCTCTGGAATGTTCCTGGAGCATTTTTCATTCCAAACGGCAAAACATTGTATTCATACAACCCAGAAGGCATTACAAATGCAGAAATTTCTCTACCTCGATCCGTTAATGGAACACACCAATACCTTTTTAACAGATCAATCTTTGTAAGAAACATAGCTTTTCCAACCTTGTCTACACAATCATCCACTCTAGGGATGGATAAGCATCTGTTTTTGTTACAGCATTCACCTTTCTGTAATCAGTGAAAAACCTGATACTACCATCTGGTTTAGGTACCATAACACAAGGTGATTCCAATCTGAAGTAGAATGCTCAATAATACCATTTTCTAACATATACTTAGTTTCTTGTTCAACAAGTCTACATTTTTCAATATTCATGTGATACAGATATTGATTTATGGGTTTGGCATCACCGACATCTACATCATGTGAGGCTACTGTGGTTCTTTTTGGAACATCAGGGAACAAATCCTTAAATGTCATGATCAACTGCTTCATTTGCTGCCACTGCTGTGGTTGTAAATGAGCCAATTTCTCATCAATATTTTCTAAAACAGTCAAATTTATCAATCTGGCTGAAATAATGTTTGGTTTAAAATAGGCCTCAGATAGGGTGTTGCTCCTCATCTTGAGAGGGGCCTCAACATGGTAAAAGAGGCCATGGACTAACATGTCAGAACAGGAATGGGGATAGTAATTAAAATGGTTGGCCGCCAAGAAATTCAGCTCTTGGCAGATTGAGCAGAGGTGCTTGATAAAGGTGTCTCCCAATTTATGTCAAGTCTCACCAAAGTAGAGGATTCACAGTAGAAATGTTGCCTCACCTGGGAGGTCAGTTTGGGCCCTGAATGGAGGTGAAGGAGGAGGTGAATAGGCAGATGTAAAATTGCTGTTACTTGTAAGGATATGTGCCAGGAGGGAAATTAGTGGGGAAGGATGAAAGTTCAAAGTTCAGATTAAAATTCCTTATCAGAGTACATACATCTCACTACATACAACTCAGAGATTCTTTTTCTGTGGGCATACTTAGAAAATCTATAGAACAGTAACTGTAAATATCAGGAACTGTTTAACTATAAACAAACTGTGTAAATTCAATGTTTGTAGTGAGATGCTGAAGATGTTCTATAGGTCAGTTGTGGAGAGCGCCCTCTTCTTTGTGGTGGCGTGTTGGGGAGGCAGCATTAAGAAGAGGGACGCCTCACGTCTTAATAAGCTGGTAAGGAAGGCGGGCTCTGTCGTGGGCAAAGTACTGGAGAGTATAACATCGGTAGCAGAGCGAAGGGCGCTGAGTAGGCTACGATCAATTATGGAAAACCCTGAACATCCTCTACATAGCACCATCCAGAGACAGAGAAGCAGTTTCAGCGACAGGTTGCTATCGATGCAATGCTCCTCAGACAGGATGAAGAGATCAATACTCCCCAATGCCATTTGGCTTTACAATTCAACCGCCAGGAATAAGATATGTTAAAGTGCCGGGGTTAGGACTCAATGTATTTAAGTAAACTACTTAAGAACTTTTTAAAAGCTACTATTAATGCTTTTTGAGAGGGTGATTTTAGATGCATATCATATTTTTACTGAGTTAAGTATTGTATGTAATTAGTTTTGCTACAATAAGTGTATGGGACATTGGAAAAAATGTTGAATTTCCCCATGGGGATGAATAAAGTATCTATCTAAATAAATAAATAACAAGCGTGAAATAACAATATTACAGTCTTTAAATGAGTGTAGCTATCCCCTTTTGTTCAAGAGTCTGATGGCTGAGGGGTAGTAACTGTTTTTGATTTGAGTCCTGAGGCTCCTGTATGGCAGCAGTGAGAAGAGAGTGTGGTCTAGGTGGTGAGGATCTCTGATGATTGATGATGCTTTATACATTACTGTGCTAAGTAGCATCAATCATCAGAGATGTGCTCAATGGTCAGGAGGGCTTACCCTGTGATATACTGGGCTGAATCCACTATCTTTTGTAGACCTATCTATCTATCTATCTATCTATCTTTTGTAGATCTTTTGCAGAAAGCAGCTGATTGGGCAATCAAAGTCAGGTGACCAAGCAGTTTGAAAAGCTCAAACAAATAAATAGAGGGTTACCTCAAGCGGAGCAGCCAGTGAGTGAGTGGGCCAGTGAAGGAGTGGAGATTTGAGGCTTTGACTCGAGAGATTCTGGCAGTTTTGGCAGTTGGACTGTGCAATCAAGTCAATCAAGATTTGAATAGCTCAGACTCAGCAGAAAGCAGCTGATTGGGCAATCAAGGTCAGGTGACCAAGCAGTTTGAAAAGCTCAAACAAATAAATAGAGGGGTAGCTCAAGCGGAGCGGCCTGTGGAAAGTGGCCAGTGAGGGAGTGGGCCAGTGAAGGAGTGGAGATTTGAGGCTTTAACGAGAAGAGGCGGAGGACGAGCTTGCTCCCAGTTAGTCTTTACAATGCCTCCTGAGATGGTGATGTGCCTCTCCTGTGAGATGTGGCAGTCTTGGGGGAACTCCCCTCTCCCGCAGAGTCACATCTGCCAGAAGTGCATGTGGCTGGGCGATCTGGAAGACCGTGTGAGGAATCTGGAGCAGCAGCTGGATGAGCTTCGACTCATTGGGGAGAATGAGGCAGTCATAGATGAGAGCTACAGGCAGGTAGTCACACCTAGGCTGCTGGAAGCAGGTCATTGGGTGACAGTCCAAGGGGAGAAAGCGAAGGAGAGTAGATAGGTAGTGCAGAGCACCCCTGTAGCCATTCCCCTGAATAATAAGTTTACCGTCCTGGATGCTGTTGGTGAGGATGACCGACCAGGTGTGAGCCATGGTGGCAGGGCCTCCGGCACTGAGTCTGACCCTGTGATGCAGAAGGATGGGACGGAGAAGAGGAGAGCTGTCGTCATTGGAGACTCTATAGACAGGAGAGCAGACAGGAGATTTTGTGGATGTGAGAAGGACACCCGCATGGTTTGTTGCCTCCCAGGTGCCAGGGTCTGGGATGTCTCTGACCGGGTGCATGACATACTGTACGAGAAGGAAAGCAACCAGAAGTCGTGATACATGTTGGGACCAACAACATAGGCAGGAAGAGGGATGAGGTCCTGAAGTGTGAGTTTCGGGAACTAGGCAGAAGGCTGAAGAACAGGACCTCAAGGATGGCGTTCTCAGGATTGCTGCCAGTGCTACGTGATAGTGATGGTAAGAATTGGAGGAGATGGCAGTTGAATGCGTGGCTGAGGAGCTGGTGAAGGGGGCAGGGTTTTAGATTTTTGGACCATTGGGATCTCTTCTGGGGAAGGCGGGACCTGTACAGATTGGATGGGTTGCAACTGAACTCGAGGGGGAGCAATATCCTTGCAGGTAGGTTTGTTAGCATGGTTCGGGAGGGTTTGAACTAATTTGCAAGGGGGATGGGATCCAGAGCGATAGAGCAGTGAAAGAAGTGCATGGAGTAAAGCCAGATCTGACATATAGAGAGGCTTTGAGGAAAGAGCAGCAGCATAAAGGGTGTGAAGGTAGTAAGGTAGAAGGGCTAAAGTGTATGTTGTTATGTATCCCGTAACTGGATCACTTACCAGCAAAGATAGAGAGGTCCGCTGAAGTCTGATGGTACCATTTTTAAACGTTTTTATTTATAAAGGGGCACAAAAGTAAGGTTAATACAAACATTCAGATAACATACGTCGTCAATACTCAATCTAAAGCACAGGTATAGTAATAATCAACAATTCGAAGTGGCTCTCTCGTTTGTCTAGGGGTAAAACAATTGACCGATGGAAATATAAAAAGTCTCGCCAGTTCATGAAGGCTTTTAGCCGTTTGAGGGACCGCTGGGTGTTCACGGGTTGGAGAGAGAAAATAAACTTGCCAGCCTGTTGAACTCAAATCGTGTTCGGGAACGTGAGTTCCCCGTTATCAGTTCGGAATCCTTTTCGGGGTTATTAGCCACTCGATTCCCTAGCTAGGGGAACCAAATCACACGTGGCTCCCGAACAGCTTCCCATCCTTACGGGAACGATCAGCGATGGTGTCTCCGTCTGGTGCGTCGCTGGAGTACCGCCTCCTGCAGTCTCCGTTTTATCATGGCTGGCAGATTTGTAAATGTCAATCAAGGTAGGGTGATACCATCCCCACACCACATTGCCCGAGGGTGTCCATGTCCCTGATAGCTGGCACGTACTATAGAGTTGCAATTCACACAGGTGTCTCTAAGAACAATGGTCAAATCCGTTGCATTGTCTCTCATTTCCTGGGTCCAAGACCCGAATTAATAGCGATCTTGCGATTCTCCGGAAGGAGGGGGCTGGTCCCGCACCCTTCGGCCCCTCAGAGCTGTGGTACATTCATAACAATGTACTTCAATGCAAGAAGCATCAGGAACAAAGGTGATGAACTGAGAGCTTGGATACATACATGGAATTATGATGTAGTGGCCATTACGAAGACTTGGCTGACACCAGGGCAGGAATGGATTCTCAATATTCCTGGATTTCAGTGCTTTAAAAGGGATAGAGACGGGGGGAAAGGGGAGGAGGGGTGGCATTACTAGTCAGGGATACTATTACAGCTGCAGAAAGGGTGGATAATGTAGCAGGATCCTCTTTTGAATCAGTATGGGTAGAAGTCAGGAACAGGAAGGGAGCAGTTACTCTACTGGGGGTATTCTATAGACCCCCCCGGTAGCAGCAGAGATACTGAGGAGCAGATTGGGAGGCAGATTTTGGAAAAGTGCAAAAATAACAGGGTTGTTATCAATGGTGACTTTAACTTCCCTAATATTGATTGGCACTTGATTAGTTCCAAGGGTTTAGATTGGGCAGAGTTTATTAAATGTGTCCAGGATGGATTCCTGTCACAGTATGTTGACAGGCCAACTAGGGGGAATGCCATACTAGATCTAGTATTAGGTAATGAACCGGGTCAGGTCTCAAATCTGTCAATGGGTGAGCATCTGGGGGACAGTGATCACCGCTCCCTGAACTTTAGCATTATCATGGAAAAGGATAGAATCAGAGAGGACAGGAAAATTTTTAATTGGGGAAGGGCAAATCATGAGGCTATAAGGCTAGAACTTGCGGGTGATGTTTTTGCAGGAAAATCTACTATGGACATGTGGTCGATGTTTAAGGATCTCTTGCAGGATGTTAAGGATAAATTTGTCCCGGTGAGGAAGATAAAGAATGGTAGGGTGAAGGAACCATGGGTGACAAGTGAAGTGGAAAATCTAGTCAGGTGGAAGAAGGCAGCATACATGAGGTTTAGGAAGCAAGGATCAGATGGGTCTATTGAGGAATATAGGGTAGCAAGAAAGGAGCTTAAGAAGGGGCTGAGAAGAGCAAGAAGAGGGCATGAGAAGGCCTTGGCGAGTAGGGTAAAGGAAAACCCCAAGGCATTCTTCAATTATGTGAAGAACAAAAGGATGACAGGAGTGAAGGTAGGACCAATTAGAGGTAAAAGTGGGAAGATGTGCCTGGAGGCTGTGGAAGTGAGTGAGGTCCTCAATGAATACTTCTCTTCGGTATTCACCACTGAAAGGGAACTTGATGACGATGAGGACAATATGAGTGAGGTTGATGTTCTGGAGCATGTTGATATTAAGGGAGAGGAGGTGTTAGAGTTGTTAAAATACATTAGGCCAGATAAGTCCCCGGGGCCTGACGGAATATTCCCTAGACTGCTCCACAAGGCGAGGGAAGAGATTGCTGAACCTCTGGCTAGGATCTTTATGTCCTCGTTGTCCACGGGAATGGTACTGAAGGATTGGAGGGAGGTGAATGTTGTCCCCTTGTTCAAAAAAGTTAGTAGGGATAGTCCAGGTAATTATAGACCAGTGAGCCTTACGTCTGTGGTGGGAAAGCTGTTGGAAAAGATTCTTAGAGATAGGATCTATGGGCATTTAGAGAATCATGGTCTGATCAGGGACAGTCAGCATGACTTTGTGAAGGGCAGATCGTGCCTAACAAGCCTGATAGAGTTCTTTGAGGAGGTGACCAGGCATATAGATGAGGGTAGTGCAGTCGATGTGATCTACCTGGATTTTAGTAAGGCATTTGACATGGTAGGCTTATTCAGAACGTCAGAAGGCATGGAATCCAGGGAAGTTTGGCCAGGTGGATTCAGAATTGGCTTGCCTGCAGAAGGCAGAGGGTCATGGTGGAGGGAGTACATTCTGATTGGAGGGTTGTGACTAGTGGTGTCCCACAAGGATCTGTTCTGGGACCTCTACTTTTTGTGATTTTTATTAATGACCTGGATGTGGGGGTAGAAGGGTGGGTTAGCAAGTTTGCAGACGACACAAAGGTTGGTGGTGTTGTAGATAGTGTAGAAGATTGTCGAAGATTGCAGAGAGACATTGATAGGATGCAGAAGTGGCAGATGGAGTTCAACCCAGAGAAGTGTGAGGTGGTACACTTTGGAAGGACAAACTCCAAGGCAGAGTGCAAAGTAAACGGCAGGATACTTGGTAGTGTGGAGGAGCAGAGGGATCTGGGGGTACATGTCCACAGATCCCTGAAAGTTGCCTCACAGGTAGAGAGGGTAGTTAAGAAAGCTTATGGGGTGTTAGCTTTCATAAGTCGAGGGATAGAGTTTAAGAGACGCGATGTAATGATGCAGCTCTATGAAACTCTAGTTAGGTCACACTTGGAGTACTGTGTCCAGTTCTGGTCGCCTCACTATAGGAAGGATGTGGAAGCATTGGAAAGGGTACAGAGGAGATTTACCAGGATGCTGCCTGGTTTAGAGAGTATGGATTATGATCAGAGATTAAGGGAGCTAGGGCTTTACTCTTTGGAGAGAAGGAGGATGAGAGGAGACGTGATAGAGGTGTACAAGATATTAAGAGGAATAGATAGATTGGACAGCCAGCGCCTCTTCCCCAGGGCACCACTGCTCAGAACAAGAGGACATGGCTTTAAGGTAAGGGGAGGGAAGTTCAAGGGGGATATTAGAGGAAGGTTTTTCACTCAGAGAGTGGTTGGTGCGTGGAATGCACTACCTGAGTCAATGGTGGAGGCAGATACACTAGTGAAGTTTAAGAGACTACTAGACAGGTATATGGAGGAATTTAAGGTGGGGGGGGGTTATATGGGAGACAGGGTTTGAGGGTCGGCACAACATTGTGGGCTGAAGGGCCTGTAATGTGCTGTACTGTTCTATGTTCTATTTTACACTCAAGGGCATTGGTGTTCCCATATCAGGCCATAATGCAGCCAATCAGCACACTTTCTACCACTCATCTCTGGAGTTTGCCAAGGTTTCCAATGACATGCTGAATCTCCTGCAGAGTAAATGCGCTGTTGTGCTTTCTTCACAATTATATTTATATGATGGGTCTAGGACAGGTCCTCTGAGATAGTGACACCCAGGAATTTAAAGTTATTGACCCTCTCCACCTCTGATCCTCCAGTGATTACTGACTCATGGACCTCTGGTTCCCCTCCCCTGAAATCCATAATCAGTTCCTTGGTCTTATTGACATTGAATGAGAGGTTGTTGTTATTACACCACTCTGCCAAGTTTTCAATCTCCCTCCTGTATGCTGATTCATCTTCTCCTTTCATACAGCCCACAGCAGTGGTATCATCAGCAAACTTGTATACAGTGTTGGAGTTGTACTTTGTTACAGAGACATAATCAGAATCAGGTTTATTAACACTGGCATGTGATGTGAAATTTGTTAACTTAGCAGCAGCAGTTCAATGCAATACATTATCTGGCAGAGAGAAAAAATAATAATAATAAATAAAATAATAAATAATAATAAATAAACAAGTAAATCAATTATGTATATTGAATAGATTAAAAAACCATGTAAAAACAGAAATACTGTATATTAAAAAAAAGTGAAGTATTGTCCAAAGATCAGGAATCAGATGGCAGAGGGGTAGAAGCTGTTCCTGAATCGCTGAGTGTGTACCTTCAGGCTTCTGTATCTCCTGCCTGATGGTAACAGTGAGAAAAGGGCATGCCTTGGGTGCTGGAGGTCTTTAATAATGGGCTCTGCCTTTCTGAGACACCGCTTCCTAAAATTGTCCTGGGTACTTTGCAGGCTAGTGCCCAAGATGGAGCTGACTAGATTTACAACCTTCTGCAGCTTCTTTCGGTCCTGTGCAGTAGCCCCTCCGTACTAGACAGTGATGCTGTCTGTCAGAATGCTCTCCATGGTACAACTATAGAAGTTTTTGAGTGTATTTGTTGACGTACCAGGCTGAAAAACGAGTAGAGTAGGGAGCTAAGTACACAGCACTGCAGTGTTCCTGTGCTGATGGAGATTATGGAGGAAATGTTGCTGCCAATCCGAACTGACTGGGGTCTGAGAGTGAAGAAATCCAGGAACCAATTGCACAAAAGGATATTCAGGCCCTGGTCTTGGAGTTTACTGATCAGTTTTGATGGTGTTAAAATGTTGAGCTGAAGTCGATAAAGAGCATCCTAATCTGTGCTGATGGAGACAAGGGAATCCCTGCAGAAAATGAGGGTGGGTAGGGGGTGAAGGTACAGATATGTTTGGTGGAAGAATCTTGTTGAAGATGGCTGTTGAGGTGTTGGATATGGAGGCTCATGAGATGGTAGATGAGAACAAGAGGAACTCAATCACTGTTAAAGAAGTGAGAAGATGGGGTGAGTGTGAGTATCCAGGAAATGGAAGCGATGTAGGTGAGGGCAGCATCTTACTGGAGGAAGAGAAACCATGTTTTTTGAAGAAGGAGAACATCTGGAAAGGAGGATGTTCTGGAAAGGAAAGCCTCATCCTGAGAACAAATACAATGGAGACTAAGGAACTCAGAAAAGGGAATTGCATTTTTACACGAGACAGGGTGGGAAGAGGAATAGTTCAGACAGCAATGGGAATTGGTAGGTTGATAAAAAAAATGCCAGTAGGCAGTTTGTCTACTGGACCAAGTGAATTTAAGGGCAGGATAGAAACTGGTTAGTTAAAACTCTGTTGTCATTGCTGAGGACAACGACATTACAGTGTAACTCCATTCAGTGCAAAGCTGCAGACCAGCAATTCAATCACTAAAAACATGATGACTACATTTAAAATAACGTCTGAGTTATTTAGAGTGACATTGAAGTTACAACTGAGTTAACAAGAAGCAACTCTAAAATGGGGCATTGTTCAGTTGTACAGCAGCCCAGGGGAAAAGACTATTTTTCAGTCTGGATCACAAACAAGAGAAAATCTGCAGATGCTGGAAATCCGAGCAACACACACAAAATGCTGGAGGAACTCAACAGGCCAGGCAGCATTTATGGAAAAGAGTCTTTCTGAAGGGTTTCAGCCTGAAATGTTGACTGTACTCTTTTCCTAGATGCTGCCTCACCTGCTGAGTTCCTCCAGCATTTTGTGTGTGTTTTTCAGTCTGAATGTCTGTGCAGAGGTGTTTCTATTTCCTGCTGGATGGTAAGAGGTTGAAAAGCTGATTACTGAAGTGAGATGAGTCCGTCAGGATCTTGCGAGCCTGCCATAGACATGATGAGTTGTAGATGACTTCCAGTGATGCTCTGTGCAGTCCTGATCACTTGCTGAAGTGCCTTTTGGCTGATCTTATTGCAGCTAGTGTATGACTGTCATGCAGTAGGTCAGTATGCTCTCAATTATACATCCATAAAGGTTTACCAGCAGCTTTTGGGGCAGATTTGTCCTCTTTAAACTTCTAAGGGAATATAGGCACTGCTGAGCCTTCCCTACACTTTGGAGGCAAAGTCCACGAAATTGACAAGCTTATCATGGGAGCATGAAGTGGCACCAAGGTAGTTGTCAATATTGGGCAGGAAGAGTTGAGAGCATTACTGGGGAATGCTTGGAACATAGAATATTCCACATAGCCAGTGAAAGTTTGGGAATAGCTAGGGCAATTGCAGATGTGCATGGCTACCCCTTGGGTTTGGAGAAAGTTGTAAGAGCCAAAGGAGAAATTGTTGACCATAAGATATAGGAGCAGAAGTAGGCCATTTGGCCCATCGATTCTGGCTGATCCAATTCTTCCAGTCATCCCCACTCCCCTGCCTTCTCACCATACCCTTTGATGTCCTGACTAATCAAAAATATATTTCTGCCTTAAATACACCCAATGACTTGGCCTCCACAGCCGCTCATGGCAACAAATTCCACAGATTTACCACCCTCTGACTGAAGTAATTTTTACCCATCTCTGTTCTAAATGGATGTCTTTCAATCCTGAAGTCATGCCCTTTTGTCCTAGACTCCTCTACTGTGGGAAATAACTTTGCCATATGTTGATGGTGAGATCTATTTCTGCCAGTTGGAAGAAGGTGGTAGTGGTGGGGAATGGTTGGGTCTTTTATTGAGAAGGAAGCAGAGAGCCTTAGGGCCTTCTTGATGGGGGATAGAAGTGCTTCTGGATTGGACATCCATGGAAATGAGGTGGTCAAGGTCAGGCATTGAAAGTTACTGAGATTGCGAGCATGAGAAGAGTTGCAGTTATCGGTGGCAAGGGAGATAGAATGGAGTTGAAGTATTCAGATGTGAGTTCAGTGTGGCAGAGATAATGGATCTACCTGGACAATTAGGTTTTTAGATCTTGGGTAGGAGGTAGAGACGAGCAGTGTGGGGTAAGAAACTATGAGTTTGGTAATAGTAGATGGGAGCTCTCCAGAGTTGATAAAGTTAGCGATGGTGTCGGATTTTAATTTTAAGGAGGAATGTATAGGACGGATGTCAGAGGTTATGTAGGTTTCTTTTACATAGAAAGTAGTGAGTGTGTAGATCACCCAGGCAGAAGTGGTGGTAGATGCTTTAGGGATGTTTAAGAGAATCTTAGGGATGAAAGGAAAATGGAGGGTTACATATGAGTGAAAGGTTAGATATCCTGGGCTAAATGACCGGTTGCACTTGAATCCGAGGGGGAACAATATCCTGGCAGGCAGGTTTGCTAAGGCCGTTGGGGAGAGTTTATACTAGAATTGCTTGGCGGTGAGAACCAAACTGAAGAGATGGTGAAGGGGTGGTTGGCTCACAAATAGAAAAAGCTTGTAGGCAGTGTGAGAGGGAGGATAGGCAGGTGATAGAGAAGGGACGGGCTTAGACCGATGGTTTGAGATGTGACTATTTTAATGCAAGAAGCATCATGAACAAAGCGGATGAGCTTAGAGCGTGGATCAGTACTTGGAGCTATGATGTTGTGGCCAGTACAGAGACTTCGATGGCTCAAGGCCAGGAATGGTTACTTCAAGTGCCTGGCTTTAGATGTTTCAGAAAGGACAGGGGTGGAGGCAAAAGAGGTGGGGCGTGGCACTGTTGATCAGAGATAGTGTCACGGCTGCAGAAAAGGATGTTTTTTATAGACCACCTCCCTGCTCTATGACAGTGAATTACCACTTCCTTTCCATTTCAGTTCTGTTCGTGTAACCTCTAACCTGCAACCTGTGATCCCTGCTGCTCAAGTTGACAGTCACATCCTCCACACATCCATCTGTCATGTCTGTCACATTTCATTTACATTTTGTCCCTTATGTCAAGACTGGAATGATCAGCCCCTCAGTGGTCCCACCATCACTGGCTGTCGGTTAAATGTCCTGCAGATCGGCCTACAGGGAAGACCAATGGACTATTTATCTTCCTGACCTCTGCCGCATTGGTTCCTGTCAGTGACTGGTGTGCAACTCCCCTGTGTACAGACTGGTGTGGTCCATACAATACCCACGTACAACATCAGTGTGGGACACGTGTGGGTTTCCCTTTGTACTGGCTCTTAGTCCCGATGCAGGTTTCGACCTGAAGCAATGGCGATTCCATTCACCCTCTGGATATTGTTCTGCCTGAGTTTGTCCCACTGCTGCAGATTGCAGTGCCTGCAGTCTCGTCCGGTATCTCCTGAGGAACCAATGAACTCCGTGAGCAGTCACAACTTCCAGAGCAGAGAATTCCCAAGATTCACCATCCTCTGAATGAAGATCGTGGTCCTACTTCTCGGCCTGAGCCAGTGACAGCTGGTTTGGGACCCTCAGCAGAGAAACCTCCTCCACATCATGATCCAGACGTTCTACGAGGTAAACTCTCGTTCTTCTAAATGGTAGGGAACAGATGTCCCACCCACACGATCCCTCCTCATGCATCATATCCTCCAGACAGGAACCAGCCTAGTTAATCTAGATACATAGAGTACACAGCAGAGAAACACGCCCTTTGGCCCATCTAGCCTATGCCAAACTGATAATTTGCCTAGTCCCATCGACCTGCGCCGGATCAAAGCCCTCCATACCCCTCCCATCCATGTACTTATCCAAACTTGTCTTAGACTCTCCCACCAGGGGAAACATCTTTTCCACAAAGACCCTGTCTAGGCCTTTCAACATTCAAAAGGTTTCAATGAGATTCCCCCCTCATCCTTCAGAATTCCAGTGAGTACAGACCCACAGCCATCAAACGTTCCTCGTATGATAGAAACATAGAAAACCTACCGAACAATACAGGCCCTTCGGCCCACAAAGTTGTGCTGAACATGTAGTTACTTTAGAAATTACCATAGCCCTCTTGTTTTTAAAACTCCATGTACCTGACCAAGAGTCTATTAAAAGACCCTATCATATCCACCTCCACCACCGTCGCCGGCAGCCCATTCCACACACTCACCACTCTCTGCATTTTTAAAAAAACTTACCCCTGACCTCCCCTCTGTACCTACTTCCAAGCACCTTAAAACTGCGCCCTCTCGTGTTAGCTGTTTCAGCCCTGGTTGTTTCTTCAGTGGTTTGATCGAGGTACAACTGCGCAAGTGCATGGACATCAGCCAGTTAGAACAGTGAGAAGAGTTTAAAAGGCTTTGGCTCAATGGGGCTTCGGCGATAACGGGTTGAGGCCAGGTAGGATATCTGTGTAGAATACAGACAGGAAGTACGTGTGTGAGGCCAGTGTTTTGTGCTTGGTTTCAAATGTGGGAGGTCCTGGAGACTTCCAGCCTCCCAGATGGCCACATCTGTGCCAGGTGTGTCGAGCTGCAGCTCCTAAGGGACCGAGTTAGGGAACTGGAGATGCAGCTCGATGACCTTCGCCTGGTCAGGGAGAGTGAGGAGGTGATAGAAAGGAGTTATAGGCAGGTGGTCATACCGGGGCCTGGGGAGACAGACAAGTGGATAACAGTCAGGAGAGGGAAGGGGAAGAGTCAGGTACTAGAGAGTACCACTGTGGCTGTACCCCTTGACAATAAGTACTCCTGTTTGAGTACTGTTGTGGGGGACAGTCTACCTGGGGGAAGCGACAGTGGCTTTGCCTCTGGCACAGAGTCTGGCCCTGTGGCTCAGAAGGGTAGGGAAAGGAAGAGGATGGCAGTAGTGATAGGGGACTCTATGGTTAGGGGGGTCAGACAGGCAATTCTGTGAACGCAGGAGAGAAACATGGATGGTAGTTTGTCTCCCAAATGCCAGAATCCGGGATGTTTCTGATCACGTCCACAATATCCTGAAGTGGGAAGGAGAACAGCCTTGGTACCAACGACATAGGTAGGAAAAGGGAGGAGGTTCTGAAAACAGACTACAGGGAGTGAGGAATGAAGTTGAGAAGCAGGACCTCAAAGGTAGTAATCTCAGGATTGCTGCCTGTGCCACACCACAGTGGGTATAGGAATAGGATGAGGTGGAGGATAAATGCATGGCTGAGGGATTGGAGAAGGGGCAGGGATTCAGATTTCTGGATCATTGGGACCTCCTTTGGGGCAGATGTGACCTGTACAAAAAGGACAGGTTGCACTTGAATCCTGGTGGACCAATATCCTGGCGAGCCAGTTTGCTGAGGCTATTGGGGAGAGTTTAAATGAGAATTGCTGGGGAGTGGGATCCGAACTGAAGAGACGGAGGAAGAGGCGGTTGTCTCAAAAATAGAAAAAGCTTGTAGACAGTGCGAGGGGACGGCAGGCAGGTGATTGAGAAGGCATACGCTCAGACCAATGGTTTGAGATGTGTCTACTTTAATGCAAGAAGCATCATGAAGAAAGCGGATGAGCTTAGAGCGTGGATCAGTACTTGGAGCTATGATGTGGTGGCCATTACAGGGACTTGAATGGCTCAGGGGCAGGAATGGTTACTTAGAGTGCCAGGCTTTAGATGTTTCAGAAAGGACAGGAAGGGAGGCAAAAGAGGTGGGGGTGTGGCACTGCTGATCAGAGATAGTGTCACGGCTGCAGAAAAGGAGGAAATCATGGAGGGATTGTCTACTGAGTCTCTGTGGGTGGAAGTTAGAAACAGGAAGGGGTCATTAACTCTACTCGGTGTTTTTTTTTGACCACCCAATAGTAGACAATAGGTGCAGGAGTAGGCCATTCGGCCCTTCGAGACAGCACTGCCATACACTGTGATTATGACTGATCATCCATAATCAGTACCCCGTTCCTGCCTTCTCCCCATATCCCTTGACTCTGCTATCTTTAAGAGCTCTATCTAACTCTTTCTTGAAAGCATCCAGAGAATTGGCCTCCACTGCCTTCTGAGGCAGAGCATTCCACAGATGCACAACTCTCTGGGTGAAAAAGCTTTTCCTCAACTGCGCCTAAATGGCCTACCCCTTATTCTTAAACTGTGGCCTCTGGTTCTGGACTCCCCCAACATTGGGAACATGTTTCCTGCCTCTAGCATGTCCAATCCCTTAATAATCTTACATGTTTCAATCAGATCCCCTCTCATCCTTCTAAATTCCAGTGTGTTCAAGCCCAGTCGCTCCAATCTTTCAACATATGACAGTCCCGCCATCCCGGGAATTAACCTCGTGAACCTACGCTGCACTCCCTCAATAGCAAGAATGTCCTTCCTCAAATTTGGAGACCAAAACTGAACACAATACTCCAGGTGGGGTCTCACCAGGGTCCTGTACAACTGCAGAAGGACCTATTTGCTCCTATACTCAACTCCACTTGTTATGAAGGCCAACATGCCATTAGCTTTCTTCACTGCTTGCTGTACCTGCATGCTTGCTTTCAGTGACTGATGAACAAGGACACCTAGATCTCGTTGAACTTCCCCTTTTCCTAACTTGACACCATTCAGATAGTAATCTGCCTTCCTGTTCTTGCCACCAAAGTGGATAACCTCACATTTATCCACATTAAATTGCATCTGCCAAGCATCTGCCCACTTACTCAACCTGTCCAAGTCACCCTGCATTCTCCTAACATCCTTCTCATATTTCACACTGCCACCCAGCTTTGTGTCATCTGCAAATTTGCTAATGTTACTTTTAATCCCTTCGTCTAAATCATGAATGTATATTGTAAATAACTGCAGTCCCAGCACAGAGCCTTGCGGTACCCCACTAGTCACTGCCTGCCATTCTGAAAAGGACCCATTAATCCCTATTCTTTGTATCCTGTCTGCCAACCAATTTTCTATCCATGTTAGTACCCTACCCCCAATACCATGTGCTCTAATTTTACCCACTAATCTCCTATGTGGGACCTTATCAAAAGCTTTCTGAAAGTCCAGGTACACTACATCCACTGGCTCTCCCTTGTCCATTTTCATAGTTACATCCTCAAAAAATTCCAGAAGATTAGTCAAGCATGATTTCCCCTTCGTAAATCCATGCTGACTCGTACCAATCCTGTTAATGCTATCCAAATGTGCCGTTATTTCAGCTTTTATAATTGATTCCAGCATCTTCCCCACCACTGATGTCAGGCTAACTTGTCTATAATTCCCTGTTTTCTCTCTCCCTCCTTTCTTAAAAAGTGGGATAACATTAGCTACCCTCCAATCCTGAGGAACTGATCCTAAATCTATAGAACATTGGAAAATGATTACCAATGCATCCACGATTTCTAGAGCCACGTCCTTAACTACCCTGGGATGGAGACCATCAGGCCCTGGGGATTTATCAGCCTTCAGTCCCATCAGTCTAGTCAACACCATTTTCTGCCTAATGTGAATTTCCTTCAGTTCCTCAGTTACCCTAGGTCCTCTGGCCACTATTACATCTGGGAGATTGTCTGTGTCTTTCCTAATGAAGACAGATTCAAAGTACCTGTTCAATGGTCTGCCATTTCCTTGTTCCCCATAACAAATTCACCCGTTTCTGCCTTCAAGGGCCCAACTTTGGTCTTAACTAATTTTTTCCTCTTCACATACCTAAAGAAGCTTTTACTACCCTCCTTTATATTCTTCGCTAGCTTACCTTCATACCTCATCTTTTCTCCCCGTATTGCCTTTTTAGTTATCTTCTGTTGCTCTTTAAAAGTTTCCCAATCCTCTGGCTTCCCGCTCATCTTTGCTATGTTATACTTCTTCTCTTTTATTTTTATACTGTCCTTGACTTCCCTTGTCAGCCATGGTTGCCCTTAGAATCTTCCTTCCTCTTTGGAATGAACTGATCCTGCACCTTATGTATTATTCCCAGAAATACCTGCCATTGTTGTTCCACTGTCATCCCTGCTAGGGTATCCTTCCAGTCAACTTTGGCCAGTTCCTCCCTCCTGGCTCCATAGTCCCCTTTGTTCAACTGTAATACTGACACTTCTGAACAGGCATCGAGGAGCAGATAGGGAGGCAGATCCTGGAATGGTGCAGTAATAACAGGGTTGTCATGGTAGGAGATTTTAATTTCCTAAATATTGTTTGGCATCTCCCTACAGCGAGGGGTTCAGATGGGGTTGGAGTTTCTTAGGTGTGTTTAGGAAGGTTTCCTGCACAATATGTAGATAAGCCTACAAGAGGCAAGGCTGTACTTGATCTGGTATTGGGAAATGAACCTGGTCAGGTGTCAGGTCTCTCAGTGGGAGAGCATTTTGGAAGCAGTGATCACAATTCTATATCCTTTACCATAACATTGGAGAGGGATAGGAATTAGGAAAGCATTTAATTGGAGTAAGAGGAAATATGAAGCTATCAGTCAGGAACTTGGAAGCATAAATTGGGAACAGATGTTCTCGGGGAAATGTACGGCAAAAATATGGCAAATATTCAGGGGATATTTGCGTGGCGTTCTGCATAGGTACATTTCAATGAGACAGGGAAAGGAAGGTAGGGTACAGGATTATGGTGTACAACAGCATTTGAAAATCAAAAAGAAAAGTAATGCTTACAAAAGGTTCAGAAAACTATGTAATGATAGAGATCTAGAAGATTATAAGGCTAGCAGGAAGGAGCATAAGAATGAAATTGGGAGAGCCAGAAGGGGCCATGAGAAGGTCTTGGTGAGCAGGATTAAGGAAAACCCCAAAGCATTCTGCAAGTATGTGAAGAGCAAGAGGATAAGACGTGAGAGAATAGGACCAATCAAGTGTGGCAGTGGAAAAGTCTGTATGGAACTGGAGATACTTAATGAATACTTTGCTATGGAAAAGGACCTTAGCGATTGTGGGGATGACTTACAGCGGACTGAAAAGCTTGAGCATATAGACATTAAGAAAGAGGCTGTGCTGGAAAGCATGAAGTTGGATAAGTCACCAGGACCAGGCGAGATCTACCCCAGGCTACTGTGGGAGCCGAGGGGGGAGATTGCTGAGTCTCTGGCGATGATCTCTGCATCATCAATGGGGACAGGAGTAGTTCCAGAGGACTGGAGGTTTGCATATGTTGTTTCTCTATTCAAGAAAGGGGCTAGAGATAGCTCAGGAAATTATAGACCTTTAGTAGTTGGTAGGGGGTTGACTTTTTTTATATTAAAAAAATTTCTTTTATGATGTATGACCTATCTTTAAATTTTTGATTACCGAGTGGTATACCTTTATGTGATATGCTATAACATTTTGATCAATTTTATTACAATATATGAATGTACACAATTTATGTTGAGATGTATCTATGTGTTGCACTCTGTAAATCTTGATTTTTCTTCTGAATAAAAATACTATATAAAAAAAAAGAAAAGGAAATTATAGACCAGTGAGTCTTACTTCAATGGTTGGTAAGTTGATGGAGAAGATCCTGAGAGGCAGGATTTATGAACATTTAGAGAGGTATAATATGATTAGGAATAGTCAGCATGGCTTTGTCAAAGGCAAGTCATGTCTTACGAGCCTGATTGAATTTTTTGAGTAAGTGACTAAACACATTGATGAAGATAGAGTCATAGATGTAGTGTATATGGATTTCAGCAAGGCATTTGATAAGGTACCCAATGCAAGGCTTATTGAGAAAGTAAGGAGGCATGGGATTCAAGGGGTCAGTGCTTTGTGGATCCAGAATTGGCTTTCCCACAGAAGGAAAAGAGTGATTGTAAACAGGTCATATTCTGCATGGAGGTCGGCAACCAGTGGTGTACCTCAGCGATCTGTTCTGGGACCCCTACTCCTCATGATTTTTATAAATGACCTGGATGAGGAAGTGGAGGGATGGGTTAGTAAATTTGCTGATGACACAAAGGTTGGGGGTATTGTAGATAGTGTGGAGGGCTGTCAGAGGTTACAGCAGGACACTGATAGGATGTAAAACTGGGCTGAGAAGTGGCAGATGGTGTTCAACCCAGATAAGTGTGAGGTGGTTCATTTTGATAGGTCAAATATAAATTGAATTGAATGACCTTTATTGTCATTATACATAGATACAATGAAACTCTGTTTGGCTTCCTCTCAGGTAATCAAACAAAGTGCTAGATAAAAACAAGACAGTAATAGAAAAACAGTATTAAATAGATAAGTAGCAGAAAACAAGTTGCAGCAGCACCAGAATATCACAGTAATGCACAAAGTGCCGTTAGTGCAAGTATTTGAGTCCTTGTGTGTGCTCACAGTTTCAGTCATTGTTCTGTGGGAGTGGTGTGATGATGGTAGAATATAGTTTTAATGGTAAAACTCTTGGCAGTCTGGAGGATCAGAGGGATCTTGGGGTTCGAGTCCATAGGACGCTCAAAGCAGCTGTGCAGATTGACTCTGTGGTTAAGAAGGTGTACGGTGTATTGGCCTTCAGTAATCGTGGAAGTGAATTTAGGAGCCGAGAGGTAATGTTGCAACTAAATCGGACCCTGTTCAGACCCCACTTGGAGTTCTGTGCTCAGTTCTGGTCGCCTACAGGAAGAATGTGGAAACTATAGAAAGGGTGCAGAGTAGATTTACAAGGATGTTGCCTGGAGTGGGGAGCATTCCTTATGAGAATAAGTTGAGTGAACTTGGCCTTTTCTCTTCGGAGCAACAGAGGATGAGAAGTGACCTGATAGAGGTGTATAAGATGATGAGAGGCACTGATTGTATGGATAATCAGAGGCTTTTTCCCAGGGCTGGAATGGCTAACATGAAGGGCACAGTTTTAAGGTGCTTGGAAGTAGGTACAGAGGAGATGTCAGGGGTAAGTTTTTTTGCGCAGAGAGTGATGAGTGCGTGGAATGGGCTGCTGGTGACGGTGGTGGAGGCGGATACAATAGGGTCTTTTAAGAGACTCCTGAATATGTACATGGAGCTTAGAAAAAATAGAGGGCTGTGGGGAACCCTAGATAATTTCTAAAATAAGTATATGTTCAGCATTGCACTGTGGGCCGAAGGGCCTGTATTGTGCTCTAGGTTTTTCTATGTTTCTGTGTTTCTATGACCTGTAATGTACTATGTGCTATGTCCTATTTTCTATCCTGTGTATCTGCAACAGCTCACTGGTGACCTTCCTGCTCCAAACCAGCGTCATCAGGCACCAACTCTCCAGCTGAGACTTGGGACTTGAATGATCATTCTTGTGCTGCAGTGTTGGAGCACCTGTTTTTGAGGTGGGGCATCATTTACGATCAGTATATTGAGAAATGGGACTATGGGCTGAGCTCAGGAAATTGAGACCGACGGGGTGGGCACTTCTATTGGCACTGACTGGTGGGGCTCAAAGGCCTGTATCTATTCTTTTTTTAAATTGGAGTACAATGTTGAACAGGCCTTTCTGGCCCAATCAGCCACACCACCCAATAACCCACCTGTTTAACCTTAACCTGATTGTGGGACAATTTACAATGACCAATTAACCTACTAACTGGTACGTCTTTGGACTGTGGGAAGAAACTGGAGCACCGGAGGAAACCCAAGCACACATGGGAAGAACATACACATTTTCTTACAGAGGATTTCACAATTGAACTCACTCCAAACTCCAATGCCCCGAGCTGCAATAATATCTCACTGCTGTGGCACTCCATGCTGTATTGCTCTGGGACTCCAATAGACCAGTCCAATTTTGTTGGTAGATCTAAAAGGTCCCATGGTGTTTTCATTCATTTAACTTGCTAAAATAGATTATCTAGTCATTATTAAAATACACTTCCTCCTGCACTTTCTCCTTTTCTATCTGGCCATTACGACTTTACTAATTGTGGAAGCTCATTCTGTGCCAAATAGCAGCAGCATTTTTAACATTACAAAAACAACTACATTTCAAAAGTCAGAGGATAATGGAACAATACAGCACAATTAGAGGCCCTTTGGCCCATCAAGTCAATGCCGAGCTCGGGGCCCATCCAGCTGGTGTCAATTTCCTGCAGTTAGCCCGTATCCCTCTAAACCCCATCACTCCATGTACCAGTCCAAGTTTTTAAATGATACTGTCGCACCTGCCTCAGACACTTCATCTGGCAACTCATCACCGTCTGGGTGTAAAAGTTGCCCCCAGGACCCTTATAAAACTTTCCTCTTTCAATTTAAATCTTTGGCCTCTAGTTTTGGGCTCCCCTACCCTGGGGAAAAGTATAAAGGAACGTATTTGCAGCAGCACCTGGCAGACAGGAACAGATGAGCAGTATGCAGACGAAATTCAGGAGTGGAAAGGAAGGGGGACTCCACCGACACAACCATCTCCCGTTCCCATCTCCGCCTGCATGAATATGACTTCTCCCCATTTCCAGCTGCACAACGATCTCCCATTCCCATCTCCATCTGCATAATCACCTCTCGTCCCCATCTTCACCTAGACGATCATTTTTTGTTCCCATCTCAATCTATATGACCATCTCCCGTTCCCATATCCACCTTCATAACCACCTCATGACCCCATCTCCTGTTCCTATCTCCACCTGCACAACCATCATTCATCCCCATCTCCACATGCAAGACCATCTCGCATTCCCATCTACATCTGCACAGCTATGTCTCATCCTCCAGTACACCAACTGATAACCCGCGCACCAATCGTGGGTGCGCTCCCAGAGAGAAGGCGGCGCACAGGTCCGGGACCGAGGTTTAAAAGGGAAAGCTTCATGGGAACTCAGCTATAATTAGCGCACCAATCATGAGTTGGAGAGCTGGAAAGGTTCAGGCATAAAAGGGAGATACTGCTTAGTGGAGCAGTTGGCAAAGAAGCAGTCATTAACGGAGTGATCTGAGGCAGAGTGGTAGGGCTTTGGCTCATTCGGGCTTCAGCAATGTAGGTGGGTAGATGGAATTTTTTTTGAGGAATAGAGAGCATGTCTGTCGGGTTAGTACTTTGCTCTGGGTGTCAGATGTGGGAATCCTGGGATTCTTCCAGTCTCCCAGATGGCCAGGTACACCGAGATGCATCTTCTGAGAGACTGTGTTAGGGATCTGGAACTGCAGCTTGATGACCTACAGCTTATTAGGGAGAGTGAACAGGAGATAGATAGGAGCTACAAGGAGTTAATCACCTCAAGGCTGCAGGAGTTATGTAAGTGGGTGACAGTCAGAGAAGAGAAGAGATCAGATAGTAAAGAAACATAGAAAACCTACAGCACAATACAGGCCTTTCGGCCCACGATGCTGTGCTGAACATGTACTTATTTTAGAAATTATCTAGGATTACCCATAGCCCTCCATTTTTCTAAGCTCCATGTACCTATCCAGGAGTCTCTTAAAAGACCCTATCGTATCTGCCTCCACCACCGTCACCAGTAGCCCATTCCATGCACTCACCACTCTCTGCATAAAAGACTTGCCCCTGACATCTCCTCTGTACCTACTTCCAAGCACCTTAAACCTGTGCCCTCTCATGGCCATCCCCCTCAGTAATCGTTATCTCATTTTGGATGCTGTTGAGGGGATGATCTGACAGAGGATGATCACGGAGATCAGGTCTCTGGCACTGAGCCTGGTTTTGTGGTGCAGAAGGGAAAGAGGAAGACGAGCAATGTGGTAGTCATAGGGGATTCCATAGTGAGGGGAACAAACAGGGGGTTCTGTCAGCCTGATAGAGATACCCGCATGGTGTATTGCCTCCCAGATGCCAGGGTACGGGATGTCTCAGATCGGGTGCAGAGTATTCTGAAGGGAGAGGGTGAACAGCCAGAAGTCTTGGTACACATTGGTACCCCTGACATGGGTAGAAAAAGGGAGGAGTTCCTGAAGAGAGAATTTAGGGAGTTGGGTAGGAAGCTGAAAAGCAGGACCTCCAGGGTAGTAATCTCAGGATTGCTGCCTGTGCCATGTGCCAGTGAGGGTAAGAATAGCATGGTCAGGTGTATTAATGTGTGGCTGAGAGACTGGTGTAGAGGGCAGGGCTTCAGATTCCTGGATTATTGGGGCCTCTTCTGGGAGAGGTATGACCTGTACAAAAAGGACAAGTTACACCTAAACCCAAAGGGGTCTAATATCCTAACAGGCAGGTTTAATAGAGCTGTTAGGGAGGGCTTAAACTAATTTGACAGGGGGATGGGAACCGGAGTGATAGGACTGAGGAAGGGGAAAATAGAAATATATCAAAGATAGCGTGCAACAGAGATGATAGAAAGGACAGGCAGGAGATGAGGCTTAATCAGAGCCAGTGGGATGAGCTATAGGCCAATAGAGGTGTGGTGCAGTTAAAACAGAAAGCAACAAATACTGGACTGAGAGTGTTGTATTTGAATGCACGCAGCATTAGAAATAAAATGGTCAATCTTGAAATTCAGCTACAGATTGGCAAGTATGACATTGTGGCCATCTCTGAAACTTGACTGAAGGATGGCTGCCATTGGGAGCTGAACATCCAAGGATATACAGTGTATCGGAAAGATAGGTTAGTAGGCAGAGGGGATGGTGTGGCTCTGTATATAAGAAATAATATTAAATCATTAGAAAGGAATGACATAGGATTAGAAGGTGTAGAGTCTCTATGGGTTGAGTTAAGAAATGGCAAGGGTAAAAGGACCTGAATGGCAGTTGTATACAGCAGCCAGGATGTAGATTGCAAATTACAGCCGGAGATAGAAATGACATGTCAGAAAGGCAATGTCATGGTAATCATTGGGGATTTTAACATAAAGTGGATTGGGAAAACCAGGTCAGTACTGGACCTCAAGAGAGAGAATTTGTAGAATGTCTAAGGGATGGCATTTTAGAACAGCTTGTCGTTGAGCCCACTAGGGGATCGGCTGTGCTGGATTGGGTGTTGTGCAACGATCCGGAGGTGATAGGAGAGCTTGTGGTTAAGGAACCCTTCGGAACAGTGATCACAATATGATCGAGTTCACTTTGAAATTTGAGAAGGAGAAACTAAATTCCAATATGCTGATATTTCAGTGGAATAAAGGAAATTACAATGGCATGAGAGGAGAACTGGGCAAGGTTGACTGGAAAGGGACACTAGCAGGAAGGACAGCAGAGCAGAAATGGCTGGAGTTTCTGTGAAAAATGAGGGAAGTGCAAGACAGATATATTCCAAATAAGAAGAAATTTTTGAGTGGAAGAAGGACACAACCATGGCTGACAAGTGAAGTCAGAGCCAAAGTAAAAGCAAAAGAGAGGGCATACAAGAAACCCAGAGCTAGCGGCGAGATAGATTGGGAAGCTTTTAAAAGCTTGCAGAAGGAAACTAAGAAGGTCATTAGCAAGGAAAAGATCAATTATGAGAGGAAGATGGTGACTAATATCAAAGAAGATACTAAAAGCTTTTCTAAATATATAAAGGGTAAAAGAGAGTTGAGGGTAGATATAGGACCAATACAAAATGATGCTTGAGATATTGTAATGAGAGATGCAGAGATGGCAGAGGAACTGAATGTGTATTTTGCATCAGTCTTCACAGTGGAAGACATCTGCAGTATTCTGGACATTCAAGAATATCAAGGAGGTGAAGTATGTGAAAATTACGACTGAAAAGGTGCTCAGGAAGCTTAATGGTCTGAGGGTGGATAAATCTCCTGGACCTGATGGAATGCACCCTCGGGTTCTGAAGGAAATAGCTGGAGAGATTGCGGAGGCATTAACAATGATCTTTCAAGAATCGATAGATTCTGACATTGTACCGGATGACTGGAAAATTGCAAATGTTACTCTGCTATATAAGAAGGGTGGAAGGCAGCAGAAAGGAAACTATAGATCTGTTAGCTTGACATCAGTGGTTGGGAAGTTGTTGGAATCGATTGTTAGGGATGAGATTACGGAGTACCTGGAGGCACATGACAAGATAGGCCAAAGCCTCAAAGCTGCTACGCAGGTTGACTCTGTGGTTAAGAAGGTATACAGTGTATTGGCCTTCATCAATCGTGGAATTGAATTTAAGGGCCAAGAGGTAATGTTGCAGGTACATAGGGCAGATCCAACTTGGAATACTGCGCTCAATTCTGGTTGCCTCATTACAGGAAGGATGTGGAAACCATAGAAAGGGTGCAAAGGAGATTTACAGGGATGTTCCTTGGATTGGGGAGCATGCCTTATGAGAATAGGTTGAGTGAACTCGGTCTTTTCTCCTTGGAACAACGGAGGATGAGAAGTGACCTGAAAGAGGTGTACAAGATAATAAGAGGCATTGATTGTGTGGATAGTCAGAGGCTTTTTCCCAGGGCTGAAATGGCTAACACAAGAGGGCATAGTTTTAAGGTACTTGGAAGTAGGCACGGAGGAGATGTCAGGGGTAAGTCTGTGGAATAGGCTGCTGGCTGTGGTGGTGGAGGCAGAAACGATAGGGTCTTTTAAGAGATTCCTGGATAGGTACACGGAGCTTGGAAAAATAGAGAGCTATGGGTAAGACAAGTAGTTCCAGTGTAAGAACATGTTCAGCACAGCTTTGAGGGCCAAAGGGCCTGTATTATGCTGTAGGATTTCTATGTTCCCTGAAAGGAAAATCCTGCCTAACTAACCTACTGCAAGTTTGTGAAGAAATTACAAGCAGGGAGACAAAGGAGATGCAGTGAATTTGGTGCACTTGGATTTTCAGAAGGACTTTGACAAGGTGCTGCACATGCGGCTGCTCAGCAAGATAAGAGCCCATGGAATTACAGGGAAGTTACTAGCATGGGTGGAGCATTGGCTGATTGACATAAAACAGAGAGTGGGAATAAAGGGATCCTATTCTGGCTGGATGCCGGTTACCAGTGGAGTTCCACAGGGGTCAGTGTTGGGACTGCTGCTTTTTATGACGTATATCAATGATTTGGACTATGGTATTAATAGATTTGTGGCTAAATTTGCTGATGATACAAAGATCGGTGGAGGAGTGGGTAGTGTTGAGGAAACAGAGCCTGCAGAGTCACTTAGATAGTTTAAGGGAATGGGTAAAGAAGTGGGAAATGAAATACAATGTTGGAAACAGAGGACACAGGTTTAAGGTGCTTGGGAGTAGGTACAGAGGAGATGTCAGGGGTAAGTTTTTTACTCAGAGAGTGGTGAGTGCGTGGTATAGGCTGCCGCAACAGTGGTGGAGGCGGAAACGATAGGGTCTTTTAAGAGACTCCTGGATAGGTACATGGAGCTTGGAAAAATAGAGGGCTATGGCTAACCTTAGTAATTTCTAAGGTAGTGACATGTTTGACACAACTTTGTGGGCCGAAGGGCCTGTATTGTGCTGTAGGTTTTCTATGTTTCTGTGAAAATGTACGGTCATGCACTTTGGTGGAAGAAATAAACGGGCAAACTATTATTTAGAGGGAATTCAAAATGCAGAGATGCAAAGGGTCTTGGGAGTCCTTGTGCAAGACACCCTAAAGTTTAACCTCCAGGTTGAGTCAGTGGTGAAGAAGGCAAATGCAATGTTGGCATTCATTTCTCGAGGTAGAGAATAAGAGCAGGGATGTGAATATGAGGCTCTATAAGGCACTCGTGAGATCACACTTGGAGTATTATGTGCAGTTTTAGGCTTCTTATTTTAGAAAGGATATACTGACATTGGAGAGGGTTCAGAGAAGATTCACGAGAATGATTCCAGGAATGAAAGAGTTACTGTATCTGGCAGCTCTTGTGCTGTATTCTCTGGAGTTCTGGAGAATAAGGGGGGATCTCATAGAAACATTCTGAGTGTTAAAAGGCCTGAACAGATTAGATATGGCAAAGTTATTTCCCGTGGTAGGGGAGTCTAGGACAAGAGGGCACAACTTCAGGATTGAAGGACATCCATTTAGAACAGAGATGTGGAGAAATTATTTTAGTCAGAGGGTGGTAAATCTGGGGAATTTGTTACCACAAGCGGCTGTGGAGGCCAAGTCATTGGGTGCATTTAAGGAAGAGATATAAAGGTTCTTGATTAGCCAGGGTATCAAAGGGTACGGGGAGAAGGCAAGGGAGTTGAGATGAAGGAATTGGATCAGCCATGATTGAATGGCAGAACAGACTCAATGGACCAAATGGCCTACTTCCTTTCCTATATCGTATCGTCTTGTGGTCATATGGTCTCATCTCCAGCTGTATGACCATCTCTCGTCTCTTTCTCCAACAGCACAATCATGTCCCATTCCAATCTCCACCTCCACCTGTGCGACACAATTATCTCTCATACCCCACTCGACCTAAACGATCTTCTCAAATTCCCATCTGTACTTACACGACCTTCTCTTGTTCCCAACTCCACCTACGTGACCATCACCTATTCCCATCTTCACCTATGAGACCAACTTTCATCCCCATTTCCACCTGCATAACCATCTCCCATTCCCATCTCCACCTGCACCACTATGTCCCATTCCCCTCTCCACCTGCACAACCATCTCCCGCTCCCCTCTCCACCTGCACAACCATCTCCCGCTCCCCTCTCCACCTGCACAACCATCTCCCGCTCCCCTCTCCACCTGCACAACCATCTCCCGCTCCCCTCTCCACCTGCACAACCATCTCCCGCTCCCCTCTCCACCTGCACAACCATCTCCCGCTCCCCTCTCCACCTGCACAACCATCTCCCGCTCCCCTCTCCACCTGCACAACCATCTCCCGCTCCCCTCTCCACCTGCACAACCATCTCCCGCTCCCCTCTCCACCTGCACAACCATCTCCCGCTCCCCTCTCCACCTGCACAACCATCTCCCGCTCCCCTCTCCACCTGCACAACCATCTCCCGCTCCCCTCTCCACCTGCACAACCATCTCCCGCTCCCATCTCCACCTGCACAACCATCTCCCGCTCCCATCTCCACCTGCACAACCATCTCCCGCTCCCATCTCCACCTGCACAACCATCTCCCGCTCCCATCTCCACCTGCACAACCATCTCCCGCTCCCATCTCCACCTGCACAACCATCTCCCGCTCCCATCTCCACCTGCACAACCATCTCCCGCTCCCATCTCCACCTGCACAACCATCTCCCGCTCCCATCTCCACCTGCACAACCATCTCCCGCTCCCATCTCCACCTGCACAACCATCTCCCGCTCCCATCTCCACCTGCACAACCATCTCCCGCTCCCATCTCCACCTGCACAACCATCTCCCGTTCCTAAGTCCACTTGCACAACCATCTCCCGTTCCTAAGTCCACTTGCACAACCATCTCTTCTTCTCATTTTCAGCTGATCATTAATCTTGCTTCTTGATCTCCACCAACATGACCATGTCTAGTTCCCATCTCCAATTCCCATTTTCACCTGGAGAATCATCTCTTGTCACCTTCTTCCGCTCCCAGCTCCACCTCCATGACCATCTCCCATCCCCAACTCCACCATCATGGCGTTTACCATCCCTCTCCCCCTACCTGCACAGCCATTTTCTGCCCTCCCCCCTCGCTCCTTACTATCTGCCCAGCCATTTCCTATATCTGCCTCTGCATCCTCCAGTAGCTGCTCCGTCCTGAAGCAAGACACCTTGTGTCAATGGAGCTACTGGACTGTCAGCTTATTTTATCATTTTCTGTGGGTTCCCAAGGAGTTGGAATTGCTTTCCAATCCAGCAGGAGGAGACGAGCAGTGGCTTGGCATTCCTTTGAATGTGTGAATTTATGAAAACTTGTCATGTTACATTCAGATCCAAATAGCTCTGTGCAGCACCACAGTGACAGATATTTTTGTTCTGAGGAAAGAGTTGTACTGATGCAGATAAATGGAACCTCAGAACATTCCAAACCATTTTATGACTAAATCTCTTTTACCGGTATTCATTCTGGTAAGAAAACAGGGCTGCTGATTTAAGATGCACAGTGAAATATACTGACTGGTTGTATCAAAGCCTGATATGGAAACACTGAAACCCATGATCAGAAAATCTGACAGAAAGCAGTGGATACAGCCCAGTCCATCACAGATAAAGCCTTCCCACCACTGAGCAAATCTGCACAGAGTGCTGAAGCAGGAAAGTAGCTTTAATCATCAAGGACCCCCACCACCTAGGACATGCTCCCTTCTCACCAATGCCATCAGAAAAAAGATACAGGTTCAGGAACTTCTCCAGCTCTACCCCTCTACCATTGGGCTCTTGAACCAGAGGGAATGACTTCACTCACCCAGCATTGAACAGCTTCCACAACCTATTGACTGGCTTTCAAGGACTCTACAACCCATGTTCTCAATATTATTTCATATACTACAGACCCCTAATGGCTACCGAGACCTTCTTAGTGCGAGGGGTTTAGATGGGGAAGAATTTGTGAAGTGCATCCAGGAAGGCTTCTTGAATTAGTGAAAGGAGGGGTGATATTGGGCCTGATGTTAGGTAACTAACCTGGCCAAGTGACGAACCCTTTAGTGGTTGAACAGTTAGGAAACAGTGATCACATCATAACAACACACACAAAATGGTGGTGGAACGCAGTAGGTCAGGCAGCATCTATAGGAAGAAGTACAGTCGATGTTTTGGGCCAAGACCCTTTGTCAGGACTTTGTCTCGGCCTGAAACGTCGACTGTACTTTTTCCTATTGATACTGCCTGGCCTGCTGCGTTCCACCAGCATTTTGCATGTGTTGCTTGAATTTCCAGCATCTGCAGATTTCTTGGTGTTGCGTTTTTAAATTCACATCATAACATCTAGGATAGCTAAAGATAAGGATAGGTATGGTCCTCATGGGAGAGTTTTAAATTGGAGTAGGGCAAATCATGAGGGCATTAGGCAGGAACTTAGAATCATTCATTTGGAACACAATTTCTCTTCCAAATCCACATCAGACATGTGGAGGGTGTTTAAGGATCAATTACACAGAGTTAAGGAAAATATGTTCCTGTTAGAAGGAAGGACAGGGATGGAAAGGTAAAGGATCCTTGGATGTCCAGAGGGGTGATGAACTTAGTCAAGAACAAAAGGAAAAGTATGTAAAACTTTGGAAGTCAGGATCAAATGAAGCACATGAGGAATATTAAGAAGCCAGAAAAGAACTAAAGACGAAATCAGAAAAGCCAGGAGGGGCCGTGCAAAGTCCTTGGCCAGTAGGATTAATGGGAATCCCAAGGCATTCTGTACATCTATCAACTTAAGAGGCTGACTAGGGAGAGGATAGAACAACACAAGGATGAAGTGAAACATTTGATTGGATGCGGAGAATGTGAGTGGGGTACTTAATGAGTACTTTGCTTCAGTATTTACTAAGAGAAAGGACATGGAGGACCAGAAGATCAGTGCTGAGTGTATAAATATGTTAGGTTGTTCAGAGGTCAAGAAAAGGAAGTGTTGGGTATCCTAATAAAGGTGGATAATTCCCCAAGACCTGATGGGATTTATCCCAGGTTATTGAAGGGAGAAGATTCCTGGGCCCTTGACCAGTATCTTCATGTCCTATTTCAGTACAGGCGGGGTCCTGGAGGGCTGGTGAGTCGCTAATGTTGTACCTCTATTTAAGGGAAGAAGGGAAAATCCTGGGAACTAGACTGGTGAGTCTCACATCAGTTGTAAGGATATTGCTGGAGAAAATTCTTAGGGATAGGATGCATGAGCGTTTGGAAACTCATTGCCTAATTAAGGAGAGCCAGCACGGCTTTGTGCATGGCAGGTCATGCCTTACCAATGACTGAAAGTTTTGACAAGGTAATGAGAGAGAGTTATGAGGGTAGGGCAGCGAATGTTGCATTTTAGTAAGGCATTTGAATAGATTCTTAACAGTGTTGCTGAGCAGAGAGATCTTGAGATCCAAGTTCATAGATCCCTGAAAGTGGCTACACAGGTCAATTAGGTGGTTAGGAAGGTTTATGGAATGCTTGCTTTCATTAGTTGAGGCAATGAGTTTAAAAGTCAAGATGCCATGTTGCAACTTAATAAAACTCTGGTTAGGTCACATCTGGAGTGTTGCTTACGGTTCTGGTCACCCCACTATGGGAAGGATGTTGAGAGGGTGCAGAAGAGATGCTGCCTGGTTTAGAGGGTGTGTGCTAACATGAGAGACTGGATAAACTTGGGCTGGTTTCTCCGGAGCGCTGGAACCTGAGGGGAGATCTGAGAGAGGTTTACGAGGTTATGAGAGGCATAGATAGAGTGGACAGAGAATATTTGTTTCCCAGGGTTGAATGTCTTATACCAGAGGACATGTATTGAAGGTGAGAGGGGGTGGGTTCAAAGGGGATGTGAGGGGTAAACTTTTTACTCAGAGTGGTGGATGCCTGGAATGTGCTTCCTGGTATGGTAATAGAGATAGATAGATAGATAGATAGATAGATAGATAGATAGATAGATAGATAGATAGATAGATACTTTATTCATCCCCATGGGGAAATTCAACTTTTTTTCCAATGTCCCATACACTTGTTGTAGCAAAACTAATTACATACAATACTTAACTCAGTAAAAAATATGATATGCATCTAAATCACTATCTCAAAAAGCATTAATAATAGATTTTAAAAAGAAGTCCTGGCGGTTGAATTGTAAAGCCTAATGGCATTGGGGAGTATTGACCTCTTCATCCTGTCTGAGGAGCATTGCATCGATAGTAACCTGTCGCTGTCGCTGAGGCAAATACATCAGAGGCTTTAAGGGACATTTGGATAGGCACATGGATGTAAGGAAGATGGAGGGATATGGTTGTGGTGTAGATAGGATGGATCAGTGTTTGAGTGGTTTTGATTTGCTTTTTAGCTGGTTCAACACAGAACTGTGGGCTGAATGACCTGTTTAAATGGTTGAAATGGTTCTATTTATAATCAGAGATTGCATACAATATAAAACCAGAAATACTTACCTTTGTAGACATCCACAAAAAAACAGAAGAACCCCAAAGGAATGAAAGACAGGAAAATGTTAGGACCCCAAAGCCCCCTCTCCCTCCACCCCATTGCAATCAGCAAAAAACATCAAAAGTATCGACTTCTCCCTACCTCTTTCAGCAAAGAGCGTCAGCATCCACTAGCCCCAAGCAACAGCAAAGCACCCCAAGGGACACCATGATCTGCAATCAACGAAAACTGTTTACCCGACAGTTCAACATGCCACAGGCTCGCTCGCTCTCACTAATAAGAGACAGTGAAAGGGGAGACTAAGTCATTATTGCAGTGTTACAGTCTGCTGTGTCACTCTTTATTACAAGATTCCCAACCTGACAGAGAAAGAGAGGGAGACTGTGCAACTGCTCGACTGCAGAGACATCCGTCCATACATCTGCCACAAGGAAATCCTGAAGTTCCATCTCCCACAATGCCTCAATCGGCAACATCAGCTTGAAATTGGTCATCCACAGGGTCGCGCAGGGCTGCACCCCGGAGACGCCATCTTCCAAGCCGCATTTGAGTGCATTTCTATGTTACATTGACTGTTCTATTATTATAAATTATTATAAATTACTATGATTGCACATTGCACATTTAGATGGAGACATAACGTAAAGATTTTTACTCCTCATGTATGTGAAGGATGTAAGAAATAAAGTCAGTTCAATTGTTTCTGCTAACCAAAGTGCTTGGTCATTCACTTTCTGACACTGTATTCCATCTGCTACTTTTTTGCCCATTCTGCTAATAGATAGATAGATCCAAGTCTTTCTGTGGTCTCCCTACTTCTTCAAAACTACCTGCCCAGCCACCTATCTTCATATCATCCACAAATTTTGCAACAAAACCATCATGTGCATCCTTGCAAACTTCTAAGGAAGTAGATGCACTGCCATGCCTTATTTGTAATCTGCTTCTCTAAGCAACCTGCTAACACAGGCTTTTGTCAACAACTTCAAATTTCAAAGTATCTGTCCTAGACCCAGCAGGTAAGTGCAAAGTTGCTGACCCACTCCACCTCTTGAAGCTTATTTATTAGTTTTGAAGGGATTATAGTTTTGAATGTCGAGCTGTGGTTGATAAAGAGCATCCTGATGTGTGCCTCTTTGTTGTCCATATGTTACAGGGTCAATGAAATGACATCTGTCGGGGACCTGGCGTGCCAGTAGATAAATTGGGGTGGATTCTAATCTCTGGAGTTTTCTTTGCTTTTCAGCCTCTGCCTGCAGGCAGGCAGGACAGCCAAGTGATCAGATTTCCCAAATGCGGTTTGGGCGTGGAACAGTATGAATTCCTTATCTTGGTATAACAGTGATCTAGTGTGTTGGGACCCCAGGTGCTGCAGGTTATATGCTGATGATAATTGGGCAGAAATTTCTTCACACAAGCCTGATTGAAGTTCTCGACAATGATTTGGAATGTGTTGGGGTGCACGGTTTCTTGCTGTGCCATGGCAGCATTCAATATCTTGAGTGCCTGATTTTGGTGGTACGTAAACTGTGGTCAGGATCACAGAGAACTCTCTTGCTAAGTGGAACAGTCAGCACTTAGTTGTTAGATGTTCCAGGTTGGGGGAACAAGAGTACGACAAAATTGTAACATCTGAGTGCCAAAGAGGGTTTATTATGAAAGATAGAACCCCACCTTTTGCCTTCTCCGAATCAGCATTTTGGTGCATGCTGTATATCGAGAAGCCTTTATATCTTACTGATGTATCTGATGTGTACAGAGTGAGTGATGCATGTTCCTGTGAAACATAGAACACAGCAATCCCTTATTTCCTTCCAACACAGCAATCTTGCCCTGAGGTTTTCAGTCTTGTTCTCCTAGCAGTATACGTTTCCTAGCAAGATGCTGGGTAGAGAAAGTTCCATTCCTCTGGGTCTCAGCCTGGCTTTGAGTCCTCCCCTCCTGCCTCGTTTTCGGCCATGGTGCTGTACCTGCACACCTGAGGGTTATGTTCACTGAGTCTTTCAGAATATTGTGAAATCACTCATCTATGAAGATGGCTTAAAAATATGCTGCTCGGGTTGCAGATTGAAGTGAGAGTAATTCAAATGAATTATATTTAGAAGTTCTGAAAGCAAACTGTTAACAAAAGCTTTTGTAAGCATCGGTGCCACCTTCTCTTCTGTATCGAACCAATTAAATCAGTAATTAAATGGCCAACTAAAGTAATCTATTCTGACCACATATCCTTCCATTTTCCTCACATTCATGTGCCTATTTAAGGTGAGAGATGAGTGTAGATCAGGACACCAGGGAGAACTCCAGAGAGTGAGCCTGATGGTGGGGAAAATCCATTCTTGAGAACAGTGCAGAGGGAGAAGATCAGGCAACATTGACATGGATCTGCAAGAGGAAACCATGCACCATCAAACAAATGGAATTTTTGGGAGATGTAACTCAGAGTAGATGAGCACTGGAGGATGTAATGGAGCAGACTTTGATAAAAGTCTGCATTAAAGATTAGCATGAAAGCTAATGAGGTTGGGGAAATGGGAGGTGAGCTGTTGACCAACTGGAAACAGAGTAGGTACGAAGGAGGGTGAATCTGAGTTACCGACAGTGACTTGCAGTGTACCATGGGGATCGCTGCTGGACCCAGGTATTCATGGTATACACTCGAAACATAGAGATAAAGATTTGCATGTACATCAAAATGAGTGAAATGCATCGCTTATGTTGGGGATGTACTGAGGAAAGTCCTGCCAGTGTTGCCTCGATTTTAGCATCAACATAGCATGTCCACAACTTAATGAGGTGATCAGAACTGAACACCATATTCCAAGTGTGGTCTAACCAGGGTTTTAAAAAGCTGCAACATTACCATGTAACTGTGAACTCAATCCCAAATCAAATCAAGTTTAATTATCATTCAAACATATATGGATGCAGCTGAATGAGACAGCGTTCCTCTGGGGCCAAGATGCAAAACTTGCACAGCACATTCAAACTAGCAAGCAAAAAAAAAATTACACCAAAAAACGACTGTCCCTGTAAATTGATGGTACAGCATCCCGGCAGCGCACAGAAGCGCGTAATCCTGTTTGTTATTGCACTGATTGAACACTGGAGGGCAGCATCAACAGGAGAGGCCAGACCCCAACGGTGCAGACACCACGGTGCCTCTTCACCTGGACTGCAGCTTCAGGAAAGCCCGCGGCTTGAAGCCCCAGCCTTGCTACAACCAAGGCTATGCTGTTCCCACCTACCTGTCGCACCACCAAGCAAGGGAAACAGGTCTGCAGTATGTTACCATTATCAGTGTCCAACAGGGTCTTGCGATTGCAAGAAAAGCATGCAAGACAATCACCCACAATTACAATGCACTCGCCTTCATGCACCAGCTCTGATGTCTTCAAGTAGCAGGCAGCTCCTTCGAACCCAATCCGGCTCCTCCACTGGCATGCCAGCCAGCTCCTTCGACACCCTGGCCAACTTCTCTGATCAACAAGCAGTTCACTGAAGCAGTAGACCTGCAATTCCTGAAGTTCCTGAAGTCCAGAATAGTCTTGCGACCATGAAAAGCACATTTAACAAAGAAGCCCACCATCTCACTGAAGTAAGAGCCATCTCCCAACTAATGAACCATTCACCTTCTCATACTTATTGAGAGATGGGTGGCCCCAAGCAGCTGCTGCTCCTCTCCCTGTTAGCCCCCTCCTCGTGAAAGCACGGGGCTGCAGCTCTTCTCAGTGTAGACCAGAAAATTGTCGTGGACAAGGTGCTTCAACAGGTGACACTGCGGTGGGAGATTGCAGAGTATTAGCTCATTTACATTTCGTAATTATTTGAGGTGCTTTAATATCTGGCACATTTGAAAACATCGAATATTTTGGGCAATGAACAGCCAGTTGAGCTGGAAGCTATGGCTTCCCAAGCTGTTAAAGCTCCTTTTACTGAGTCGTACTGACCATCCCCTCAACCTCAAACTCAAAAAAATTAATATGTGTGTAACTCTCAGGTTCTGTCAGCTGCATTGACCAGGAAAGACAATCTCTGGCCCCACCAATCGTATGAGATTGAGGTGCAAAACCTCCTGTTTGTGTGGATGCTGTGTGATATGTCACCCTGTTACAAATCACGCACGAAATACCACGAAATAACAGAGTACACTAAATGCAACTAAACGGTTTAACTTTATAATTCCTATTTTGACTAAGGGTTAGTAAAGTAAAACAAAAAGAAGAGGCCCATTTTAATGAAACAGTCTACAGTGTACTAGTTGGAGCTCAGTTTCCCTTCTGCTGGTCCTCCATCGATTTCCCCGGGCTTTGTCAACTCTTGGCCCCACTCCAAGTCCACACCTTTTGGGTGTCCACAACCTCTCAGTTCTGGCATCATCTCTGTCCATCTTCTGCCGAACAAAAGACCCAGATCACCTCGGTCTCAGGCATACAACAAGAATAAAACACTCCCTTCATTGGATGGCGCACATTCCAAAGCCCCCGTTATCTCCAGTCATAGCCCAAACACTGCTGCTACAGAGAAACCATTGCATTGGCAGTGCTTCTACAGAAAGACCATTACATTAGCAGTGAAACCTTTTCCATGGTGTTACGCTCTCTTCCCACCAAATTTAGTCACGTCCTCATGACATTGAGATAACTTGCCGACTTTTCATGCAAAGCACAAAGTCCAACCCAGGTGTATAAGACAGTAACATAGCTCCTCAAAGAGGTACAGGCCATATTCTGTGTCCACCAGTGCTACATAGGCCAGCCTATCAGGTGGTCTCCTAATGGTTTGTGACCTCTGTACCTCCTCATCTACTTCTTCATGTTCCGACATGACAGGTCTACCTGCAACTTAGACCCCTCTGTCCATTGGCTGAGCCCCGCTTCATCCCTTGCTGTTGTTGTTGTTCATTCTTCGGAGTCGAAAACGACCACGACTTCTGTCAGGTGGAGGGTTTGTGACTGTGGGTCCGGAGGTGACTGGTGAGGCCAATCCGGGCCCTGAAAGCTCACCGACATGAGGGTAGGTGCTGCAGTTGCAATGTCCCGCTGAACCCCCAGCTATTCACAGATAGCCCACAACTCCACCCCCGCCCGATTTCACCTGACTCAGTGTGAAGGGTTGAGAATCTCTTCCTCAATCAGTGGGGAGATAACAAAAGGCAGCGTATTGCACACCCTAATTTCTTCATCCTCCGAATCAGTATCCCACTCAGAGTGGGCCGGTCTAATGTCTCCTGCTGTGGGTCCTTCAGTCACCGCAGAGTCCTCTCACTAGGTGTAGGCTCCAGGTTGGGCTCTGGATCAACCCACACCTCTTGTTCCAAAGGCAGAGGTGGTTCCGATGGAGAATCTTGACAGGCCCGTTCCCATCCTCTGGTTTCACCTGGAAAACTGGGTAGGTTTGGCATCTGACTCTCCACTACATCGGGCATAGCCGCCCAGCTGTCAGCCAACTTATGCTTCCCTGGTAGCCCCAAATTCCTTAAGAGACCCTGTCTCCCGGCAGGAGTTGGGAGAACCTCACCTTATGATCATACCTTCTCGTTTCCTTGATTCTGCTTGGCAGCTGCAACCTCAGATAATTCATAAGCCTTTTTCAGCTCCCTTCTCATATCAGGCACATACTTCATATAATCTTCAGTAGTAGGTCTTCCTTGCCAGTCCCAAAACAAAGGCCGATGGGCAACCTCGTCTCACGCCCAAACATCAGGTATATGGCAAGTACCCAGCAGCTTTATTTTGTGTAAAGTTGTAGCAGTGAACCAGATGTCCAATATGTTAACTCCACTTATTCTTCTTGCTAATTTCCAAGATTCCGAGCTTGTCTAGCAAGGTTCGATTAAGTGTCCCTGGCTAGGGATCACCCTTGACTTCTCGACTGAGCATGCTCAGCAACTCGTGTGAGCCTACTCGAAATCCCATCTGTGAGGGAAGGCCATAATAACTGAAATACTTGGTAGGGAAAGCCTGCGCATATCTGGTATAGTGATCTGTGATGACTAAGACATTCACTGTGTTGCTGGCATCGGGTTCTATGACAGAAAATCCATACACACCAGGATCAGGAGCCTGCACTCTGCAAGTGGGTCAAGGGAGCTGCCCGCGTAGGCAGTGTTTTCCACTGTATGCATCAAATGCACGACTTGCAGTATTCTTGGGCCTCCAGCTTCATTTGGGGCCAATTTGGGATCTCTGACCAATCCACAGGTCTCTTCAATCCCCAAATGTCCAGAATCATGAAGTGACTTCAATTCAATCCTCCGATACTCCTCAGGCAGAACCAGCAGAGAATGTCGAGGTTGGTCCGGAGGCGATGTGACCCAGTATAGGATCTGGTTCCTCAACTCCAATCTGGGCCATTCTCTCAGTAATGGAGGCACCGAAGTGTTTCGTCTCCTCCGCCTGACCCACGTCTCCCTTTTCGACCGCTGTCCAAATGATCCCGATGCCTGGTCATCTGGCTGAGCAGTTGCTACTTTCCCAGGACTCAATTCCAGTAACTGGTTTGTCTTCAGAGTAGTCAGGTTACAGTAAGCTTGTGAAATGGAATCAGCAGAAGCTCCCAATTGATCTACCACTCGATCCTGCCCTTTGCCTTCACTGTGATGGAAAACTGATAATGGTTTTCACTCCCGGATCAGGAACGCTCTCCCACTCCAGTCCTTCATGCACACATCTGGAAAAAGCATCAGCATCAATGCTCCTACTTCCCTGCCAGTACTTCAGGCTGAAATCATAGGCAGACAACACCACCAACCACCAATGGCCTGTGGCATCCAATTTTACTGACATCAGAATATAAGTTAAGGGGTTGTTGTCCGTCCTCACTTCAAACTTGGCCCCATAGAGATAGTCACTCAACTTATCCACCACAGCCCATTTCAACGCCAGAAACTCCAACTTGTGCATGGGATAGTTTTTCTCAGAGGGCGACAGACTCTGGCTGATAAACGCAACGGATCTCAACCCGGTGTCCTGATCCTGATACAGGATGCCCCCCCAAGCCCTCCTGGATGACATCCATATGCAGTACATATGGCAATTGGGGTCCGCAAGAGCCAGCACTGGCGCTTGGGTCAGCAGCTCCTTCATCAACTGAAAAGGCCTCTTCACAGTTTGCATCCCACCTCTGTCCAAAGGGCTCCTATGGGCTAAGATACTCTTCACCCTCCTGTCCTTTTGTCCCCCTCGCTTTCTTCCCCAAGGGAGGGTAACCGCACGGAAGATGATCCAACGGGTGACTCACTTTTGCGTAGCCTTTCATGAACCTCCAATAGTAACTACAGAACCCGAGGAACGAGCGCAGAGCGCTCACAGTCTGGGGTCTTGGCTATGTGGTCACCGCTTCCATCTTAGACGAATTTGTAACTACTCCAATCCATGAGACTATGCGCCCAACCTAGCTGACAGACCATCTTGCAGAACTGGCACTTGTCCAGGGAAAGTTTTAACTCTTCAACTTTCAGGTGACCCTGCACCTTTAGCAGCCTCGCTTCATGTTGTTCCAAGGTGGACCAAAATACTATGAAGTCATCCAGATACACCAATACCTCAAGCAAGTTCGTATCCCCCACCATTTTCTCCATGATGCATTGGAAGGTTGCAGGGGCTCTAGATTGCCATGGGGCATCCTTTTGAACTGGAAGAATCCCAGTGGGGATATAAATGCCATCTTTTCTTTGTCAGCCTCCCTCATGGGGATCTGGTAATATCCACTCCATAAGTCCAGCACACTGAACCACTTCACACCCCTCAGACAGGCCAGCACGTCTTCAACCCTCAAGTCCGTATACTGGTCAGGGATGGTGCGCCTGTTCAGAGTCCTATAGTCCACACACATCCATACCTTCCCATTCTTCTTCTGTGCTGCTACTATTGGGGATGCATAGGGACTTCGGGACTCGGTGATGATCCCAGCTTCCTTCAACTTACACAAATGCTGCCGTACATCTTCCACCTATGCAGGGGCCTATCGCCGTGACCTCTCTCTAAACGAGGTGTCCTCAGTCACGCGGATAGTGTGGCAAGTGCTCTTGGAACAACCCAAGTCAAACTTGTCGGTGGAAAAGACACCTTCCAGCTTCAACATCTTCTCTATCAACCTCCTCTTCCACACTGCAGGCACCAGGGAGTCCCTGAAGTTGAATGACTCTGCTGTCAACTTACCCCACTTTTCCAATAGTTTCTCCCTGGCTTGTCTCACAGGGACACTGGACATTACCGTCACCGGGAACAGGTGCACCAGGGACATCCCACGCTTGAAGGTGACCTCCCTCTTCGTTGTGTTCCTGACAATCACTGCCATCCTGCTCGCCGGTACAACCGAGGGCTTCTGCAGGTCGGGCCTCACCAGTATCCCAGCAGGAAATCCCGACTCCCTCTCGAGGTCTTCTGGAGCGTTCACTAAGAGGGCCTTTCCTCAGGCACTCTGGGAAATTTGGGGGTCCCCATCACTCTCACTACCTCCCTGGGCTGTAACACGATTGGCTTGGACTGGGTGAACCACACAGTCCCTCATCTAAACTCATTATCTGGCCCAGTGCAGCCACGCACTTGTAACCATATAACAATCACAGCACGGAAACAGGCCATCTCGGTCCTTCTAGTCCGTGCCGAATGCTTACTCTCACCTAGTCCCACAGACCTGCACTCAGCCCATAACCCTCCATTCCTTTCCTGTCCATATACCTATCCTATTTTACTTTAAATGACAATACCCAACTTGCCTCTACCACTTCTACTGGAAGCTCGTTCCACACAGCTATCACTCTGAGTAAAGAAATTCCCCCTCATGTTACCCCTAAACTTTTGCCCCCTAACTCTCAACTCATGTCCTCTTGTTTGAATCTCCCCTACTCTTAATGGAAAAAGCCTATCCACGTCAACTCGATCTATCCCCCTCATGATTTTAAATACCTCTATCAAGTCCCCCCTCAACCTTCTATGCTCCAAAGAATAAAGACCTAACTTGTTCAACCTTTCCCTGTAATTTAGGTGCTGAAACCCAGGTAACATTCTAGTAAATCTCCTCTGTACTCTCTCTGTTTTGTTGACATCTTTCCTATAATTCGGTGACCAGAACTGTACACAATACAATTCCTCAAAAGCAGCTCGAAACACAGGGTGAATGGACAATGTTCTCAGGAAGCCCTCTCCTTGCAGGCTCCCACGAGCCTCCTCACAATAGACTGTTAGTCTCCACAAGAATTGAAACGCCGACTCTCTCAATGGGGTCTGGACAAACTAGCGCTAAAGTATCAAGGACCTCAGCCACTCTCACATCGTCCTCCGAAAACTGCAGCTTTACTGGCAAGTAACCAACATATGGATAATCACCTGCACTAAGACCCCAGATCACTAGTGCACTGAGTGGTGTCCATGGTAAATGCGTCAAATGCTGTTTATAAAATGAATGGTACAGCAAAGTGACCTGCAACCTTGTCTTAAGTATGGTTCTAGCACAAATACCCTCTATTGGTAGTGATACACTGGAGTTTGGCCTCACTAAGCCTGCAGGAATACGGTTTTTAGCTTTAGGGTGTTCCCCTCTCCGGTACACCAGGCCATCCCCTCACTGGGTCTCTTTTAAGTTTTCCCAATGTCTCTCTCTGCTTAGGTACCTGGGAGCTCTCTCTCTCTGAGGGGTTTCCCATTGTTCACACTCCTGCCTGAAGTGTCCCTCTTCACCACAGTTATAACAGACAAGTCTCATACTCCTCTTCCCCTTTAGGGGTGGGTTTCGTTCCTGAGAATAGGCAGAGCCTACCGTAGCTGGGTCTTTGAACCTGGGCATTTTTCCATTTATTCACCAGAGAGGTAAAGGCGGATACTAACTCAGAATTCTCACATTTCACTGAGGGATGGGGACTCATTAGACATTCCAAATCAGACCATCCTTCCCCTTGCCAAGCAGAAACAAGAGAATCCTGTCTTTGAAGTCTCCACTCTCAGCTACGGGAGACTTGACTTGCAATTCAGCCCGCTCACCTACAATCTCCTCTTCTTGGAAAGTATGGACAGTCTGTGGTACCACCTCTCCTGAACTGAAACAAAGTCTATGCCCACTATTTTATCAAATCACCACTCCACAATTGTAACTTTGCCTTCAGATTTAACAGTACTTAAAAGTCGAATTACCAGACAATATTAGAAGACAGGAGTACAAATATCTACCCCACTCAACACACATGCATTCATTACCGGTAACCCTGGCAGCATCCATACCTATGTATTGTAATCACTTTACCGGACAATAGTTTAGCACAGACTTAAACACACAACCCACTGGTCCAATGCTCAGGGCAATCACACAGCATCCAACAAAATCGACCCCAGATGAGCCCCCACAACTGTAACCCTCAGGTTCTGTTGGCTGCATAGTCTAGAGAAGACAATCTCTGGCCCCACCAAACAGATGAGACTGAGCTGCAAAACCTTCTGTTTGTGCGAATGCTGGTGATATGTCACCCTGTTACAAATCAGAACCACAAAAGAACAGACAGTACACCAAATGCAATTAAAGGGTTTAACTTTATAATTCTTATTTTGACTAAGGGTTAATAAAGTAAAACAAAAAGAAGAGGCCCATTTTAATGAAACAGTCTACTGTGTACTAGTTGGAGCTCCCAGTTTCCCTTCCGCTGGTCCTCCATGGATTTCCCCGGGCTTTGTCAACTCCCGGCCCCACTCCAAGTCCACTCCCTTCGGGTGTCTATGGCCTCAGTTCTGACATCATCTCTCTTCACCTTCTGCTGAACAAAAGACCCAGATCACCTCAGTCTCAGGCATACAACAAGAATAAAATACTCCATTCATTGGACGGCGCACATTCCAAAGCCCCCGTTATCTCCAGTCATAGCCCAAACACTGCTGCTACAGAGAAATCATTGCATTGGCAGTGAAACCTTTCTCACAGTGTTACATGTGGAGTTAATATGTGGAAGAACCTGCCACAGTTCTAGACCATGTCAGTGAGAGGATTTATTCAGGAGATTTCTGGCTATAGGGGAAGTTCAGACAACTTTGGACAACAAGTTACGTGCACTGGCAAAATCTTCCGTAGCCTCTCTGCTTTCTCAAAACTACCTGCACCTCCACCTATCTTCATATAGTCCACAAACTTGAGTAGCAAGTCATCAATTCCATCAACCAAATTGCTGACAAATAACATAAAAAGAAGCGATCCCAACAAAGATCCCTGTGGAATATCACTAGTCACCATCAGCTATCCAGAGAAGGCTCCCTTTATTCCCACTCTGCCTCTGATCAATCTACCAAACTTCTATCCATTCTAGTATCCTTTCTGTAAAACCAAGGAATCTTTTCTTGTTAAGCGACCTCATGTGCAGCACCCTGTCAAACCCCTTCTGAAAACAAGTACACAACATCCATCTCCTTTGTCTGTTTTGTTTATTATTTGAATTGGTCCGGATCGGTTTCCCTTTAAATTTATCTAGGTTGTGTTATAATCCGAACCGTTGACTCCTTGTTCCCCTTTAATTCCCTGTTTCACGTGTCCCTTGAGCTTGGTGATTAAGGTAATTTACTCTCGACCAAACCGGCAGTTTATAAGCCCCTGGCTTCAGCCATTCGAGGCGAGAGCGTTATGGAGCATTAGCGAAGTCATCGTAGCTACCGCGAGCCAAAGTCACCTAGCCGGAGCCAACTACGCTTCTTGCTGGAGTAAGCCATGACTCCTCCCACAGCAGGTGCCAGCAAATCGCCTTCCCTTGCCAGAGTGGGTCCGGGCAAGGTTACCCACCAGGGTGAGTCAAGAGCTCCCACAGCTTGGAACAAACTTGGGTCCAGTGATAGTACCGTCAGTTGTTTTGTCGTCATGTATCCAGTTCAGTAGGCAGGCCGTTTGCCACTACTCGAATGGACTGTCGCTGTGTGGTCTCTGTATCCATGTCCTGTCTAAAGAGGGGTCCTGGCCCTGTGTTAAAGAGTCCCGGCTCCATGCCTGGTGTCTGAAGGCAGAGTCCCGGCTCAGTGTTTCATGTCCTGTGTTTGAGTATCAAGTCCTGGCCCTGGTATTCCAAGTCCAAAGTATCAAGTCCTGGCTGTGGCGATCCAAATGTCCCAGTCCTGGCAACAACCTGGCAACACACACAAAATGCTGGTGGAACGCAGCAGGCCAGGCAGCATCTATAGGGAGAAGTGGTCTCGGCCCGAAACGTCGACAGCGCTTCTCCCTATAGATGCTGCCTGGCCTGCTGCGTTCCACCAGCATTTTGTGTGTGTTGCTTGAATTTCCAGCATCTGCAGATTTCCTCGTGTTTGTCCAAGTCCTGGCTGTGGCGATCCAAGTGTCCAAGTTTCCAAGTCCAAGGTCTGTGTTCTGAGTCCTGACTCTGATCCCCGATCTCCAAATCCTGGCCCCCCCCAGACCCTGAGTCCCAGCCTAGTCCCGGGCCCGAGCCCTCGTCCATTACGCCTATTCCCATTTCTTCTTTGCTCTCCTTGATTTCCCTGTTCTATCCTTGTGTCACAGTTCTCCTTGTAAAGAGTAATAAACTCTATTTTAGTTAACCTTACAAAAACGTGTTTGTGTCCTGCATGTGGGTCCTCCAGCACCATTACCCTCCACAGTGTGACATTATTTCCTCAAAGAATTTCAAAAGGTTTGTCAGGCAAGATTTTCCCTTAAGGAAACCATACTGACTTTGACCGAATTTATAATGGGTCTCCAAGTGCCCCGAGACCTCATCCTTGTGGAGTAGACTCGATGGCCAAATCACCTAATTCTGCTTCTATGTCTTATGGTCTTAACGATCGACTCTTAACATCTTCCCAAACACTGAGGTCAGATGAACCGGTTTATAATTTCCTTTCTTCTGCCTCCCTCCCTCTGGAAGACTGGAATGACATTTGCAAATTTCCACTCCCCTGGAACCATGCCAGAATCTAGTGATTCCTGAAACATCATTGCTAATGCTGTCTCCATCATTTTCCAGCGGTCCAATATCTACTCTTGCCTTTCTTTTACTCTTTATATATCTGAAAAGAAATCCTCTTTGATATTATTGGCTAGTTATCTTCATATTTCATCTTTTCTGTCCTTATGGCTTCTTAGTTTCCTTCTTTTGTTTTTAAATACTTCCCAATCCTATAACTTCCCATGAATTTTTTGTCAGATTTGTGCCCTCACTTTTGCTTTAATGTTGGCTTTGACTTCTCCTGTCAGGCATGGTCGCATCATCCTGCCTTTAGAATACTTCTTTGGGATGTATCCACCTGTACCTTCTGAATTGACCCCTGAAAACTCAGCTTCTTCTGTTGAGATACTGCACAGAATAAGGCCCTTCTGGCCCTTTGATCCATACTGCCTGGTATTCCCTCAGCCTAATCACAGGACAATTTACAATGACCAATTTACCTTCTGGCTGGTAAGTCTTTAGCCTATGGGAAGAAGCTGGAACACCCGGATGAAACCCAGGCAGTCAAGGGGAAGAATGTACAAACTCCTTACAGACGACATTGGGACTGAACTCCGAACTCCAGCTCCCTGATTGTAATAGTGTGGCTAACCATTACTCTGCTGTAGCACCTGTGGCTTTTTTTTTATAGTTAAGATACTAAATAAATGAACATTGTTGTTCGATGTATCATTAATTTGGTGTTAATTGATGTGCAGCAGAACCTGGGGCAGTTATAGAAGAGGGTTTTGACAAAGTCTGGTAAAATGTTTAGCTAATAGACTCAATTACACTTTGCTCCATATATTGTGATTTAGATTGATAGTCTAATGAGTACATTTGTGCTGATGTTAAACACTGTTGTGTTTACTTAACCATATAAAATTTACAGCATGGAAACAGGCCATTTCAGCCCTTCTAGTCCGTGCCGACACTTACACCCTAGTCCCACTGGCCCGCACTCAGCCCATAATCCTCCATTCCTTTCCTATCCATATACCTATCCAATTTTACTTTAAGTGGTAGAGGCAGGTTCGGTATTGTCATTTAGAGGCTCTACCTGCCTCTACTTAGAAACTTAAAATATTTTAAACATAGAAACATAGGAAACCTACAGCACAATACAGGCCCTTCGGCCCACAATGCTGTGTCGAACATGTACGTACTTTAGAAATTACCTGGGGCTACCCATAGCCCTCTATTTTACTAAGTTCCATGAACCAGTCTAGGAGCCTCTTAAAAGACCCTATCATATTTGCCTCCACCAACATTGCTGGCAGCCCATTCCAGCTCTGAAAACACCACTCTGAAAAAACTTACCCCTGACATCCCTTCTGTACCTACTCCCATGCACCTTAAAATTGTGCCCTCTTGTGTTAGCCATTTCAGCCCTGGGAAAAAGCCTCTGACTATCCACATGATCAATGCCTCTCTTCATCTTATACACCTCTATCAGGTCACCTCTCATCCTTTGTCATTCCAACAAGAAAAGGCCAAGTTCATTCAACCTTAACTTGTAAGGCATGCTCCCCAAACCAGGCAACACCCTTGTAAATCTCCTCTGCACCCTTTCTATGGTTTCCACATCCTTTCTGTAGGGAGATGACCAGAACTGAGCACAGTTCTCCAAGTGGGGTCTGACCAGAGTCCTATATAGCTGCAACATTACCTCTCAGCTCCTAAACTCAATCCAATGGTTGATAAAGGCCAATGCACCGTACGCCTTCTTAACCACAGAGTCAACCTGTGCAGCAGCTTTGAGTGTCCTATGGACTCAGACCCCAAGATCCCTCTGATCCTCCACACTGCCAAGAGTTCTACCATTAAAACTATATTCTGCCATCATATTTGACCTACCAAAATGAACCACTTCACACTTATCTGGGTTGAACTCCATCTGCAACTTCTCAGCCCAGTTTTGCATCCTATCAATGTCCTACTGTAACCTCTGACAGCCCTCATACTGTCCACAACATCTCCAACCTTTGTGACATCAGCAAACTTACTAACCCATCCCTCCACTTCCTCACCCAGGGCATTTATAAAAATCACGGAGTAAGGGTCCCAGAACAGATCCCTGAAGCACTCCACTGGTCACCAACCTCCATGCAGAATATAACCTGTCTACAATCGCACTTTGCCTTCTGTGGGCGAGCCAGTTGTGAATCCACAAAGCAAGGTCCCCTTGGATCCCATGCCTCCTTACTTACTCCTTACTTGCATGGGGTAGCTTATCAAATGCCTTGCTGAAATCCATATACCCTACATCTACTGCTCTTCCTTCATCAATGTGTTTAATCACATCCTCAAAATTCAATCAGGCTCGTAAGGCACAAACTGCCTTTGACAAAGTCATGCTGACTATTCCTAATCATATTATGCCTCTCCAAGTGTTCATAAATCCTGCTTCTCAGGATCTTTTCCATCAGCTTAACATAGAAACATAGAAAATCTTCAGCACAATACAGGCCCTTTGGCCCATAAAGTTGTGCCAATCATGTCCCTACCTTAGAAATTGCTTGACTTACCCATAGCCCTCTATTTTTCTAAGCTCCAACATCTAAACTTACCAACATTTTGTTCATAAAAGAGTAATTGTAAGCTGCCAGGGGTCGAATTGCCTGGTTCATTCATGCCGACTCAGATTCTATCCAATGTTTGTGAATGCTGAGCTCAGGTATGTTTTGGTGATACACGTGACCTATTACTGTATTCCTGTTGACTCTCGGCAGTGGTGATCAATGTTCTCTCAAAACTGTGCAAGTGAGCAGCTGCGCAGTAACTGAAATGCTCTCACACACAAAGCTGCAATTTTCTTTTAAATAACATCAATATAATTTTGAAATTATGCTAATATGATTGGGTTGAGTTGTTTTCCGATCTTGTCAATGTCCTTGCAAACATTTCGTCACCATATGATGAGACATCATCAGTCCGCTATTAATTGCGGCTTGTCCTCCGAATACTTGCCTTCACAAAATTATAAATCAGCTGATTGGTTGTCATTACTGAAGCCCAATTGTGATGTGGAAGGAAATTTTGTCGCTGATTGATAAATAGATAAAGGACAAAAATTCAGAGGACACAAAACAATTTACAGTTCAGTAATGATGTCTCCTTGTATGGTGGCAAAACGTTTGCAAGCAAATTGCTAAGATCGGAGAATAACTCAACCCAGCCATCAACCACCTGAGCTACAAATTTTCTGAATTATTATGCTAATATGGTTTTGAAATTTATGTTAATATAATTGTCAAATGCCCTGTAATTACTTGTGTTAAATAAGATCATAAGACATAGGAGCAGGATTAGGCCATTCGGCCCATCAAGTCTGCTCCACCATTTAATCATGGATGATCCATTTTCCCCTCCTCAACCCCAGTTCATGACCTTCTCCCCATAACCTTTGAAGCCATGTCCAATTCAAGAACCTATCAACCTTTGCCCTAATACTCCCAATGACCCAGTCTCCACAAATTCACCATTCTTTGGCTAAAAAAATATCTCTGCATCTGTTTTGAAAGGGTGCCCTTCTATACTGAGCCTGTGCCCTCTTGTCCTAGACTCTCCCACCATGGGAAACATCCTTTCCACATCTACTCTGTCTCGGACTTTCAACATTCAAAAGTTTTCAATGAAATCCCCCCTCATCCTTCTGAATTCTAGTGATTACAGACCCAGGGTCATCAAATGTTCCAGATATGATAACCTTTTCATTCCTGGAATCATCCTTGTAACTTCCTCTGGACCCTCCTCGTTGCCAGCTCATCTTTACCAAGATGAGGGGCCATACAAAGCCTCAGCATCACATCCCTGCCCTTGTATTCTAGACCTCTTGAAATGAATGCTAACATGGCATTTGCCTTTCTCACCACCAACTCTACCTGCAAGTTCATCTTTAGGCTGTTCTGCACAAGGACTCCCAAGTCCTTTTGCATCTCAGATTTTTGGATTTTCTCCCTGTTTAGAAAATAGTCCACACATTTATTTCTACTACTAAGGTGCATGACCATGCATTTGCCAACATCGTATTTCATTTGTCACTTTCTTGCCCATTTCCCTAATCTGTCTAAGTCCTTCAGCAGCCTACCTGTTTCCTCAACACTACCTGTCCCTCCACCAATCTTCGTATCACCTCCAAATCTGCCAACAAAGCCATTGATTCCATCATTTAAAATCATTGATATACAACATAAAAAGAAGTGGTCCCAACACCGACCCCTGTGGAACACCACTAGTCACTGGCAACCAACCAGACAAGGACCCTTTTATTCCCAGTCACCACCTCCTGCCAATCAGCCAAAGTTATAACCATGTTAGCAACTTTCCTGTAATACCACTGGCTCTTAACTTGGTAAGCAGCCTCATGTGTGGCACCTTGTCAAAGGCCTTCTGAAAGTCCAAATATACAACATCAACTGACTACATTCCCTTTATCTATCCTAGTTGTAATCTCCTCAAAGAATTTCAACAAGTTCATCAGGTAAGATTTTCCCTGAAGAAAACCATGCTGACTTTGTCCTATCTTGTCCTGTGTCACCAAGTACTCCATAACTTCATCCTTAATGATTGACTCCAACATCTTCCCAACCACTGAGGTCAGACTAACTGGTCTGTAATTTCCTTTCTGCTGCCTTACTCTTTCTTAAAGACTGGAGTGACATTTGCAATTTTCCAGTCCTCTGGCCCCATGCCAGAGTCCAATAACTTCTGAAAGATCATTTCTCATGCCACCACAATCTCTAACTCTACCTCTTTCAGAAACCTAGGGTGTAGTTCATCCGGTCCGGTGACTTACATACCCTTTAGGTCTTTCAGCTTTTTGACCACCTCCTCCCTTATAACAGTAACTGCACCCACTTCTCTTCCTTCACACACTACAACATCAGGCATACTGCTAGTGTCTTCCACAGTGAAGACTGATGCAAAATACTTGTTTAGTTCATCAGCCATCTCCTTGTTCCCCGTTATTATTTCTCCAGCCTATTTTCTGGTGATCCTATATCGACTCTGATCTCCCTTTTATTTTTAATATACAAATGTTTGTATTTGAAAAAAGATTTCCCTATCCGTTTTGATACTGTTTGCTATCTAGCTTTCATATTTCATCTTTTCTCTTCTAATGATTCTTTGAGTTGCTCCCTGTAGGTTTTTAAAAGCTTCCCAATCCTCTGTTTTCCCGCTAGATTTTTCTTTGTTGTATGCCCTCTTTTTTTTAACATTAGCTTTGACATCCCCTGTCAGCCACAGTTGTACTATTTTGCCATTTGAGTATTTCTTCATTTTTGGAATACATCTATCCTGAACCTTCCTTATTTTTCCCCGGAATTCATGCCATTGCTGCTCTGTTGTCATCCCTGCCAGCAGCATCTCCTTCCAATTTACTTTGACCAACTCCTCTTTCATACCATTAATTTCCTTCAATCCCTGTCAAATTTCAAGTTGAACTCAATCATATTGTGATCACTGTCTCCTAAGGGCTCTTTTACCTTGAGGTCCCAAATCGCCTCCAGTTCATTACATAACACCCAATCCAGTATAGCTGATCCCCTAGTAGGCTCAACGACTAACTGCTCTGAAAAGCTATATCTTAGGCATTCAGCAAACTGAATCACTTGAGATCCATTACCAACCTAATCTTCCCAATTGACTTACATGTTAAAATCTCCAATGACTATCATAATATTGCCCTTTTGACATGCCTTTTCTATTTCCTGTTGTAAGCTGTGGTTTACATCCCAGCCACTGTTGGGAGGCCTGTATATAACTGCCATCAGAGTCCTTTTACCCTTGCAGTTTCTTAACTCAATCCACAAGGATTCAACATCTTCCGATCCTATGTCACATCTTTCTACTGATTTGATGCCATTATTTACCAGTAGAGCCACACACCCCCCCCCCCCCCCCCGCCGCCTACCTTCCCATCCTTCTGATACAATGTTTTACCTTGGACATTCAGCTCCCAACTAGAGTCATCCTTCAGCCATGATTCAGTGATGGCCATAACATCATGCCTGATGATCTGTAATAGTGTAACAAGATCATCACCTGACTCCCTATACTCTGTGCATTGAGACACAACACTTAGAGACTATTTGCTACCCTTTTATGATTTTGCATCCTTAATGCACTGATACCCACCCTGCTGGCTGCAATTTTGTCCTATCACCTGCCTGTTCTTCCTGACAGTCTGTCAACATGCTATCTTTGCTTTTTTAACATCTGTCCTATCCTGGGTCCCATCTCTCCAGTTCCCACCCTCCTTGCCAAATTAGTTTAAACCCTTCCCAACAGCTCTAACAAACCTGCCCACTAGAATATTGGTCCCCCTCGGGTTCAGGTGCAACCTGTCATTTCTGAACAGGTCATACCTCCTCCAGAAGAGATGCCAATGATCCAAGAACCTGAAGTCCTGTCTCCTGCACCAGCTTCTCAGCCACGCATTAATCTGCCAGATCATCCTGTTTCTACCCTCGCTGGCACATGGCACTGGCAGCAATCCAGAAATTACTACCCGGGAGGTCCTGCTTCTCAGCTTTCTACCTAGCTCTCTAAATTTTCTCTTCAGGATCTCATAGCTATTCCTTCCTATATGTACCAAGACATCTGGCTGATCTCCATCCCCCTCTAAAATGCTGTGGACACGATCCAAGATGTCCCTGACCCTGGCATCTGGGAGGCAACATACCATCTGGGTGTCCCGTCCTTGTCCACAGAATCTCCTGTCTGGTCCCCTGACTATTGAGTCCTTTATCACTGTCACTCCCCTCTTCTTCTTCACCTTCTGCACCACGGAACCATGCTCAGTGCCAGTAACCCGGTCTCCGTGGCATTTGCCTGGGAGGTCATTCCCCCACAACAGCATCCAAAGCGGTATATTTATTATTGTGGGGAAATGCCACAGAGGAGCTCTATGCTAACTGCCTGTTCACATTTCCATTTCACTTGACAATCACCAAGCTACTCGCCTTCTGCAACTTTGAGATAACTACTTCCTTGCAACTCTGATTATCTCCTCACTCTCCCATACAAACCAAACGTCATTAATCTGCTGCTCCAGATCCCTAACACAGTCTTCAAAGACCTGTAGCCAGATGTACTTCATGCAGATGTAGTTCCCAGGACTCCAACATCTGGCATGAAGAGCACAACAGCCATTTTCTACACTTGGTACGGTTAAGAGAGAGAAAAGAGAACCTTAACAGAAGTTTTCCTAGAATCAGCTCCTCTTTTGAACCAAAGCCTCTTGAGCTAAAGCCTGACACTTCTACTCACCACTGGCCTAGTCACAGCATGGCTGCCTCGCTTGTCCCTTCTCTACTTTTAGTTAATTTGCTGTGCTCTGCTCCCACCACTGATTGAGTTTCCGGAATGTCTGAATGCCCAAGAATCTCTCCTTTTAAACAAGCGTCGCCAACCTGCAAGAAATCTCGACGTTGTGCTCTGCTCACACTGCTGATTTGGCCTCTGGAATGTTCGAACACCCCTGAAGCTCTCCTTTTAAAAGAGTGTCGCCAACCTGCAAGAAATCTTCTGCTCACACTGCTGATTGGGCCTCCATTAATGAATATAATCTATTAGATTTATGAATAATAAACATACTACAAAGTTTACTTTGAAACATTTTAGAGCTTCAATGTATTTACATTGTCAGTGCTTCAAGTTACAACACCTTTGCAAATTGTAACAGAATGGAAGTTGGCAGCTCATCGTAACATAACTGACGTCCCGCTGGAAATCAACGCCATCTAAGCAAAACATTTTACTTTTGTCATTGTGCCTGTCAATTGTTTTGTCTGCCTGTGATATTACTTACTTGTATTATGAGTTGTGGTTTGATTTTGTTTGATGTGTATGTTACAAAAAAAACATTTCCAGACACATGTAGCTTTCAGGCCATGTAAATATTTCCTGCTCAGAGCAATGATAGGTCTGCACAGCTGTAAAAAAGAATTGGAGGGAACATTGGGGTTGATACAGGTGATAATTTACCAAAATTCTCTGGACTCTGGGCAGGTCCTGGTGGATTGGAAAATGGTGAATGTCACATGTGACGAGATCCTAAGGTTTATTCATTATGGACTGTGCCTTTAAAAAGAGAGAGAGTGTGTGCCACTGATCCAGAGAGAGAGGTGCTGAGCAGCTCGTGAGTCGCTATGGTGATGGAAGGGCGGAGCTCTATGATGGACAGCTGGTGTTCAGCATTTGGATATATACAAGGTCAGCTGGTTTTCCAGCAGACACTGGATAAGCTTTGATTGCCGTCAAAAGGGTGAGTTTTTGAGAATTGATCGGGAGAATCAATCAGTGGCTCGTGCAGTGTGGAAAAGGGGTGACCTGTGGAAAGCTATTGGTGTATTTATCCCTTGCCTGGGTTGATAGCTTTACCGCGTGAAGACGGTCCCCTTAGTGTGGTCACAGTCGGTGACCTTAAAAGGTTTTCGGAGGACAGCAGGAAGATCGACAGCATCAGCTTACTTGGATAACAAATCACCTCTCTCTCTCCTCAATTCTACTCAACTCAACATCACGAACTGAACTGACTTCATTTATATACCATCGTAAGACTGTATCACTTACCTCCTAAGCCTGAAGAAGTTTGGGGTTTTATATTTCCACATTTATATATGCATAAACTCTGCTCACCTGTTTGATTTACCTGGTTTTATATTACTAAATTACGTAGTTACTAATAAAATAATGTTTTGTTAACAGCAAAACCAGATTCCAGGTGTGTTCCATTTCTGCTGGTTCTTCCAACCCATTATGGGGTACATAACACACACCACTGTTTAAAAAAGAGTGTAGGCAAAAGGCAGGTAACTATAGTCTAGTTACTTTAACAACTGTAGTTGGGAAAATGCTTGAAGCTATCATTGAAATATAAATAGCAAAGCATCGGGAAAGAAATGGATCCGTCAGGCAGACGCGACGTGGATTCAGCAAAGGCAGGTCCTGTTTGACAAACTTACCAGAGTTCTTTGAGGATATAATGAGTGCAGTGGATAGAGGGGAACAGGTGGACGTTATTTACTTGGATTTCCAGAAGGTGTTCAATGAGGTGCCGCATAAAAGGATGCATAGAGTAAAGGTGATGAATGAGCATGAAGAGAGGATTGGTTAACTTTATAGAAAGTAGAGATACATGGGTGTTGCTCTGGTTGACAAACAGTGGTGAGCGGTGTGCTGCAGGGGCAGTGCTGGGCCAGCAACTGTTCACAATATACGTTAACAATCTGGAAGACGGACTGCAAGTAGTGTATCTAAGTTTGCTGATGAGACTAAATTGAGTGGAAAAGCAAATTGTGCAGAACATATGGAGCATCTGCAGAGAGATATAGGTAGGCTAAGTGAATGGGCAAGGGTCTGGCAGATGGAATACAATGTTGGTAAATGTGAGGTCATTCACTTTGGAAGGAAAAATGGAAGAGAAGATTATTATTCCGTCCTAACTTTGCTCCCCTAAATCTTGAGGCTATGTCCCCTAGTTCTAGTCTCACCTATCAGTGGAAACAACTTTTCTGCCTCTACCTTATCTAGCCCTTTCATAATTTTATATGTTTCTATAAGATCTCCTCTCATTCTTCTGAATTTCAGCGAGTACAGACCCAGGTGACTCAATCTATCCTATAGTCTAATCACTCATCTCTGGAATCAACCTGGTGAACCTCCTCTGCACCACTTCCAAAGCCAGGATATCCTTCCTCAAGTAAGGAGACCAGAACTGGATGCAGTACTCCTGGTGTGTCCTCACCAGTACCCTGTCCAGTTGCAGCATAACCTCCCTGCTCTTAAATTCAATCCATCTAGCAATGAAGGCCAACATCCCATTTGCCTTCTTGATAGCATGCTGCACCTGCAAACCAATCTTTTGTGATTCATGCACAAGCACACCATAGAACCATAGAACACAACAGTACAAAAAACAGGCCATTTGGCCCTTCTAGTCTGTGCCAAAACTTTATTCTGATAGTCCCATTGACCTGCACCCAGTCCATAACCCTCCAGATCTCTCCCATCCATGTATCTATCCAATTTATTCTTAGAACTTAAGAGTGAGTCTGCATTTGCCATGTCAGATGGCAGCTCGTTCCACATTCCCACCACTCTGAGTGAGGAAGTTCCCCCTAATGTGCCCCCTAAACCTTTCCCCTTTCACTCTAAAGTGATGTCCTCTCATATTTATCTCTCCTAATCTAAGTGGAAAGAGCCTACTCTCATTTACTCTGTCTATACCTCTCATAATTTTGTAACCTCTATCAAATCCCCCCTCATTCTTCTATGCTCCAAGGAATAAAGTCCTAACCTGTTCAACCTTTCCCTGTAACTCAACTCCTGAAGACCCGGCAACATCTTTCAAACTTACTGATATCCTTCCTATAGTTAGGTGACCAGAACTGCACACAATACTCCAAATTTGGCCTCACCAATGTTTTATACAACCTCACCATAACATCCCAACTCCTATACTCAATACTTTGATTTCTGAATGCCAGGATGCCAAAAGCCTTTACAACCCTGTCTACCTGTGACACCACTTTCAGGGAATTATGTATCTGAACTCCCAGATCCCTTTGTTCCTCTGCACTCCTCAGTGCCCTACCATTTGCTGTGTATGTCCTACCTTGATTTGTCCTCCAAAATGCAACACCTCACACTCATCTGCATTAAATTCCATCTGCCATTTTCTGCCCCATTTTCCCAGTTGGTCCAGATCTCTCTGCAAGCTTTGAAAGCCTTCCCTTGCTGTCCACAACACCTCCAATCTTAGTGTCATCAGCAAACTTGCTGATCCAATTTACCACATTATCATCTAGATCATTGATATAGACAACAAACAACAATGGTCCCAGCACAGATCCCTGAGGCACACCACTAGTCACAGGCCTCCAGTCTGAGAAGCAACCATCCACTACCACTCTGTCTTCTCCCACACAGCCAATTTCGAATCCAGTTTACAACCTCTCCATGGATACCTAGTGTCTGAACTTTCTGAACTAACCTCCCATGTGGGATCTTGTCAAAGGCCGTACTAAAGTCCATGTAGACAACATCTACAACCTTTCCTTCATCTACTTTCTTGGTAACCTCCTCAAAAAACTCTACAAGATTCATTAAACACGATCTACCACGCACAAAGCCATGTTGACTATTCTTAATCAGCCCTTGGCTGTCCAAATACTTGTATATCCGATCTCTTAGAACACCTTCCAATAATTTACCTACTGCTGATGTCAGGCTCATCAGCCTGTAATTACCTGGTTTACTTTTGGAGCCTTTTTTAAAACAGAACAACATGAGCTATCCTCCAATCCTCTGGCACCGCACCCGTGGCTAAGGACATTTTAAATGTTTCTGCCAGGGCCCCTGCAATTTCTACACTACACTAGTCTCTCTCAAGATCTGAGGAAATATCATGTCAGACCCGGGGGATTTATCTATCTTTATTCACTGTAAGGCAGCAAGCACCTCCTCCTCTTTAATCTCTATATGTTCCATGACACTACTGCTTGTTTCCCCTCCTTCCATATACGCTATGCCAGTTTCCTGAGTAAATACTGATGCAAAAAAACTGTTTAAGATCTCCCCCATCTTGTGAGGCTCCACACATAGATGACCACTCTGATCTTCTAGAGGACCAATTTTGTCCCACACTATCCTTTTACTCTTAATATACTTGCAGAAACCCTTCGGGTTTACCTTCACATTATCTGCCAAAGCAACCTCAGGTCTTTTTGCCTTCCTGATTTCCTTCTTTAGTATTTTCTTACATTTTCTATACTCTTCAAGTACCTCATTTGTTCCTTGTTGCCTATACCTGCTGTACACCTCTTTCTTTTTCTTAACCAGATCGCCAGTATCCCTTGAAAACCAAGGTTCCCTATGTCTGTTAACTTTGCCTTTAATCCTGGCAGGAACATGCAAACTCTGCACTCTCAAAATTTCGCCTTTGAAGGCCATCCACTTACTGAACACATCCTTGCCAGAAAACAACTTATCCCAATCCATTCTTCCTAGATCCTTTCTCATTTCCATAAAATTGGCCCTTCTCCAATTTAGAACCTCAACTCGAGGACCAGACCTATCCTTATCCATAATCAACTTGAAACTAATGACATTATGGTCACTGGACCCAAAATGTTCGTCTACACGTACTTCTGTCACCTGACCTGTCTGGTTCCCTAATAGGAGATCAAGCATTGCATCCTCTCTCATAGGTACCTCTAGAAATTGATTTAGCAAACTTTCCTGAACATATTTGACAAACTCCAAGCCATCTAGCCCTTTCACAGTGTGGGAGTCCCAGTCAATGTGGAAAGTTAAATCCCCTACTATTACAAATTTCTGCTATCTCTCTACAGATTTGCTCCTCCAATTCTCTCTGACTATTGGGCGGTCTACAATACAACCCTATTAGTGTGGTCACACCTTTCCCGTTCCTCAGCTCCACCGATATGGCCTCTGTAGACAAACCCTCCGCGAAGGCTGTCCTGTCTACGCACAGCTGTGATATTTTCCCTGACTAGTAATGCCACTCCCCCCTTTCATCCCTCCCCCTCTATCACGTCTGAAACAACAGAACCCCGGAACATTAAGCTGCCAGTCCTGTCCCTCCTGCAACCAAGTCTCACAAACAGCAATTATGTCATAATCCCACATGCCGATCCATGCCCTAAACTCATCTGCCTTACCTACAATACTCCTTGCATTGAAATAGATGCACCTGAGAACATTTCTGTCACGTACAAACCTTTGATTTCTGTCTATATATGCAGTCCTCGCATGACCTTTATCCTCCTCCACCTCACTATCTGCTCTAACAGTCTGGTTCCCCTCTCCCTGAAAATCTAGTTTAAACCCCCCGGAGCAGCACTAGCAAATCTACCCGCAAGGATGTTAGTCCCCCTCCAGTTCAGGTGCAAACCATCTCCCTGGAACAAAGCCCAATTGTCCAGACACATGACCCCTCCCTCCTGCACCATCTCCTTAGTCACATATTTATCTGCATTACCTTCCTATTTCTAGCCTCACTAGCATGTGGCACAGGTAGCAATCCTGAAATTACAACCCTGGAGGTCTTGTCCTTCAACTTTTCAACTAACTCCCTAAACTCTCTTTGTAGGACCTCCTCCTCCTCCTTATCCACATCATTAGTCCCTACATGGACCATGACATCTGGCTGCTCACCCACCCTCTTGAGAATACTGAGAACTCGATCCGAGATATCGCAAACCCTGGCACCAGGGAGGCAACAGACCATCCGGGATTCTCGCTCTCTTCCACAGAACCTCCTATCTGTGCCCCTAACTATCGAATCCCCTATCACTACTGCTCTCCTCTTTTCCCTCCTTCCTTTCTGAGCTGAGGGTCCAGTCTCGGTGCCAGAGACGCAACCACTGCAACTTGTCCCTGGTAGGTTGTCCCCACCAACAGTATCCAAAATGGTATACTTATTATTGATGGGAACAGCCATAGGGGTGCTCTGCTCTTCCTGTCTATTCCCCTTCCCTCTCCTGACAGTTACCCAGCTACACATCTCCTTACTTTTAGGGGTGACTATCTCCCTGAAACTCATGTCTATTTCTGCCTCCGCCTCACAAATAATCCGGAGGTCATCCAGCTCCAGCTCCAGTTCTATAACACAGTTTGTCAGGAGCTGCAGCTGGATGCACCTTTTGCAGGTGTAGTCATCAGGGACAATTGTACTCACCCTGACTTCCCACATACTGCAAATGGAGCACCCGACTGCCCTAACTGCTGCCTCCATTATCTACTCCTAAATTAATGAAATTAATTAAAGGAACTTACCCAGCCTTACCTCACTGGGAGCAAGCTCATCCTCAGCCTCTGCTCACCAAAGGCTCAAAACTCCACTCCTACCCTGAGCCACTCACACACTGGCTACTCCTCTTCAGTTACCCCTCCTTTTATTTGTCCCGGCCAATTAGCTCAAGCACTCACTCCCTCTAATCAACTAATCAACAGTCTGTTTAACCCTTCAGTTGCCCTCCACGCTCCTTTTAAAGCACACTCACCTCAGCTGCTTCCCAGCACTCAGCGCTCTCCCGAGCCCCTCGCTCCTCCTCCTGCTGTGATGGTCCCACGATCACACTGTCCAGTCCTCCTGCACAGCAGCAAAGCATGCTGCAACATTTTACCATTTAAATAATTGGAGACATCAGGGGTAAGTTTTTTACACAGAGGGTTGTGAGTGCCTGGAATGACTTGCCAGGGATGGTGGTGGAGGCTAAAACATTAGGGGTATTTAAGAGCTTCTTGGACAGGCACATGGACGAAAGAAAAATGGAGGGTTATGGGGTAGTGTTGATTTAGTACTTTTTTTAATGATTATATGGGTCGGCACAACATGGAGGGCTGAAGGGCCTGTACTGTGCTGTAGTGTTCTATGGTTCTATGGGTCTATAATAATCTGATCTTCCATTTTTCATTCCAAAGTGGATGACCTCACATTTACCAACATTGTACTCCACCTGTCAGACACTTGTCCACTCACTTAACCCATCCATATTTCTCTGCAGACTCTTTGTATCTTCTGCACAATTTGCTTTGCCCATTTAGTATTATCAGCAAACTTAGATATACTGCACTACACCAAAGCTTCTACTATAATTTCTGCCATTTCTTTCAGTACCCCGGGATGCATTCCATCAGGACCAGGGGACCTATTCATTTGCAGGCCCACAAGTTTGCTCAGCATACCTCTATAGTGATAGGTATTGTATCGAGGTCCTCGCCTCCCACGCATCCATAATATTTCTCTTTGGCCTGTTAGATGTGTCCTCCACCATGAAGACCAACAGAAAATAGTCATTCAAAGCCTCTGTCATTCTCATTACCCAATATCAATTCCCCCTTCTTGTCCTCCAAGGGACCTAATTTTACTTTAGCCACCCTTTTCCACTTTATATAATTATAAAAACTTTTACTATCCATTTTTATATTTTGTGCTTACTTATTTTCATAATTTACCTTCCCTGTCTTTATGGTTCACTTAGTGTTCTTTGTTGCTTTTTAAAGTTTTCCCCTATCTTCCAGTTTCCCACTACGCTTTTAGTTTGATGCCTTCTTTTATTTCCTTAGTTATCCAAGGCTGGCTCTCCCCACCCTTACTGTCCTTGCTTTTAACTGGAATATACCTTTGTAGAGCACCATGAAAGCCTCTATAGCCCCCTGGGTCGCCTCAGGCTCGCTCAGCTCGTTCTCGTCTAGGGGGAGCAGCCTTCGGCCCCACCAAACTGGGTAATCAGCTGGTGTGGATGCTGTGTGGTGTCCCCACCTCACCAAATAACAGACAGTACACCATATGTGATTAAATGATTACACTTTATAGATCTTACAAGAACTAAGTGATTAATAACAATACAGTATACATGAAGGAAAAGAAAATAAAGAAAAGGATCCAAAATTTATCAAAGTCCGAACCACTTCGTGCACAGCCGTTGGAGCTCAATTACTGAAGTCTTCTGGCCACCATTCGATCCCCTCCAAACTCCTCGACTCATAGCTCAGGACCACCCGAAGTGATCAACCAAACAAGTCCGTCCTCGTCTCCTCTCCTCGCCGAACCTCCTGGCCTCGGACCCCCGCTCGGGGTCCGTTCTGTTGCCCAGTTTACAGCATCACGTCCTCGCTCTCTCACCCTCTTGCGCCGACACCCCAAAATGCCCGCCAACAGTAGCTTACAGACCCAGAAGAAAGAATAACATTAATCCCAATTGGTTAACAAATGAATATAATTCTCGTTATCAGTAATTTTAACCCAAACAAACTGGGCACTTATCATAACAAAGAAGCATTCCTACTTTTAACAAAACAAAGAAGCCATTTTGATTAACATATGCAGTAACAAAGAAAAAGAAGAAACCGCCTTACACCTCTTTGAAAGTTTTCCAGTGTTCCTCAACTGTCCCACACACAGCCTGTGTTCCCAGTCTACACTAGCCAAACCCTCCCTCATCCCGTTGTGGTCTCCATTGTTTAGGCATAATACACTGGCTTTCAATTGAACTATTGCACCCTCTTTTTGTATGAGAAACTCAAGCATACTGTGATCACTCTTTCCAAGAGGATCCCTAAGCACAAGATCACTAATGTTACCTGTCTCATTCCACAGGACCAGATCCAAGATAGCACATTCCCTTGTAGGTGCAGTAACATGCTGTTCAAGAAAGCCATCATGGATGCATTCTATGAAGCCCTCCTCAAGACTGCCTCAACCAGCTTGATTCATCCAATCTATAATACCCTAAAGGTTAACCTCAAGTTTGAGTCAGTAGTGCAGAAGATGAAAGCAATGTTGGCATTCATTTCTAGAGGTATAGAATATAAGAGCAGAGATGTGATGTTGAGGCTCTATAAGGCACTCGTGAGACAGCGACAGGTTGCTATCGATGCAATGCTCCTCAGACAGGATGAAGAGATCAATACTCCCCAATGCCATTCGGCTTTACAATTCAACCACCAGGAGTAAGATATGTTAAAGTGCCGGGGTTAGGACTCAATGTATTTAAGTAAACTACTTAAGAACTTTTTAAAAGCTATTATTAATGCTTTTTGAGAGATTGATTTTAGATGCATATCATATTTTTACTGAGTTAAGTATTGTATGTAATTAGTTTTGCTACAATAAGTGTATGGGACATTGGAAAAAATGTTGAATTTCCCCATGGGGATGAATAAAGTATCTATCTATCTATCTATCTATCTATCTATCTATCTATCTATCTATCTATCTATCTATCTATCTATCTATCACTTGGAGTATTGTGTGCAGTTTTGGGCTCCTTATTTTAGAAAGGATATACTGATGTTGGAGAGGGTTCAGAGAAGATTCACAAGAATGATTCCAGGAATGAAAGGGTTAATGTATGAGGAACGTCTGGCAGCTCTTGGGCTGTATTCCCTGGAGTTCAGGAAAATGAGGGGGAATCTCATAGAAACATTCCGAATGTTAAAAGGCCTGAACAGATTAGATATGGCAAAGTTATTTCCCATGGTAGGGGAGTCTAGGTCAAGAGAGCATGACTTCAAGGAAGGACGTCCATTTAGAACAGAGATGCGGTGAAATTACTTTAGTCAGAGGGTGGTAAACGTTTGGAATTCATTGCCACGAGAGGCTGTGGAGGCCAGGTGTATTTAAGGCAGAGATAGATAGGTTCTTGATTAGCCAGGGCATCAAAGGGTATGGGGAGGAAGCAGGGGAGTGGGGTTGACTGGAAGAATTGGATCAGCCCATGATTGAATAGCAGAGAACACTCGATGGGCTGAATGGCCCAGTTCTGTTCCTATATCTTATGGTCTTAGGGTCTTATGTGCAAGTTAAATTTCCCCTGCTATAACTGCTGTTCCATTCTTACATATTGCAGATAGTTCTCTGTTCATTGGCTGTGCCACTGTAATGTTATTATCCGGACAACTTCCACTAGTGATCTTTTTCCCTTTACTATTCCTAATCTCTACTCAGATGGATTCAATATTCTGTTCCTTAGATCTTATATAATCTCTCATCTTTAATTAAGAGAGCTACCCCACCTCCCTTACCTTCCTGCCCATCCTTCTGTATTACCTGATATCCTCGGATATTTAATTTCCAATTCTCTCCACCCTGCAACCACATTTCTGTGATGGCCACTAGATCAAACCCCTTTGTACTGATTTGTGCCACAAGTTCACTGACCTTGTTTCGAATACTACATGCATTCAGATAAAGTGCCCTTACATTCATTGCACTTTTAAAATCTTGTAATCTTTTTCTCTTTTGCACTTGACTTCTCTTCACTCTACTCTTACATTTCTCTTTTTTATCTTTTTGATTCGCCAGGATCCAGGTCCCATTATGGTTCAGGTGGAGCCCATCCCATCGGTACAGCTCCCTCCTTCCCCACTACTGGTGCCAGTTTCCCATGAATTCAAACCCACCTGCCACACCAATCCATGAGCCACATACTTAACACTCTGATTTTCTTGACCCTATGTCAACTTGCACATGGCTCAGATAGTAATGCAGAGATTACCACTGATTTGATTCTGCTTTTTAATTTAGTCCCTAGCTGCTCAAATTCCCTCAGCAGAACCTCTTTCCTCATTCTACCTATGCCATTGGTACCTACATGGACCACAACAACTGGATATTTCCCCTCCCACTGCAAATTCCTCTGCAGGTCAGAAAAGATGTCCCAAACCCGGGCACCAGGCAGGTAACACAGCCTTTAGATACTCTACCCTCACAACAGAGAGCTCTTGTCTATTGCCCTGACTATACTATCCCCAATTAACACATTTCTCTTCCCTCCCCTATTTTGAATGGCTCCCTGAACTATGGTGCCACAGTTAGGTTGCTCATCCTTCCTACAGTCCCCACCCTCATCCACACAGGGAGCAAGAATCTCAGACCCGTTGGACAAGCTCAAGGAATGAGTCTCCTCCAGCACTGTCTCTTGGATCCACTACCTGCCTCACTCACAGTCATACCCTCTTGTTCCTGACCACAGACTGAATTTGAGGCAGCTGATCTCATGGGTGTGACTACCTCCTGAAACAGAGAATCCAGGTAACACTCCCCGACCCTGATGTGCCACAGTGTTTGAAGCTCAGATTCCAGGTCATCAACTTTGAGCCTGAGTTCCTCGATCCGGCAACACTTGCTGCAGATGTGGTCACCAGGAACCACAATGGTGTCCACCAGCTCCCACATCACATCACCTCATCCGGCATCATCCCTACTTTATTGAATTAGCTGTAATTTAGTGACTTTTTATCCAACCACTACATAAACCTTACCTGCTACTTACCTGTGCCTCCTTGCCAAAGCCTCATTCCCACTCCTACACTGGTTCACTCACACAACGGCTGCTCTGCTTTGACCCTGCTTTATTTTTATTTGCTTCTGCTAATGAACTGTGAATCGATTGGTCCACTGCTAATGGTCGAGCCGTACGAAACACTCCATTGTTTAAACCCTTCTCCCCAACCTGTGCAAAGCTCTCTCTCTCTCTCTGCCAATCGACTGGTCCATCACTATATACATTACATATATTCCTTAATGTAATTTCTAGTTCTTTAATTATTATGTTGCACAAAACAACATAATTCTCAGCATTTGCCGGTGGTATTAGACATGAATCTGACTCTGATAACTGTGAGAGTGGTGTAGAGTTCCTGCACTACTGGCCATAGTGCAGGACAAAGAATAAATGGAGAACTCACATCAGAATCAGATCAGATTTAATATGACCGGCAAATGTCAAGATATTTGTTAACTTTGCAGGAGCAGTACAATGCAACACAAACAGTAATGTCGGGATGCTGTTCATCAACTATAGCTCAGCATTTAATACCATCATTCCCACAACCTGATCGAGAAGTTGCAGAACCTGGGCCTCAGTACCTCCCTCGGCAACTGGATCCTTGTCTTCCTAACCGGAAGACCACTGTCTGTGCGGATTGGTGATAACGTATCCTCTTTGCTGACAATCAACACTGGTGCACCTAGGGGTGTGTGCTCAGCCCACTGCTCTACTCTCTGTATACACATGACTGTGTGGCTAGGCATAGCTCAAATACTATCTACAAATTTGCTGATATACAACCATTGTTGGTAGAATCTCAGCTGATGACGAGAAGGCGTACAGGAGCAAGCCAGCTACTGGAGTGGTGTCGCAGCAACAACCTTGTACTCAACATCAATAAGATGAAAGAACTGATTGTGGACTTCAAGAAAGGTAGGACAAAGAAACACATACTAATCCTCACAAAGAGATCAGAAGTGGAGAGAGTGAGCAGTTTCAAGTTCCTGGGTGTCAAGATCTCTGAGGATCTAATCTGGTCCCAACATATCAATGTAGTTATAAAGAATGCAAGACAGAGACTATACTTCACTAGGAGTTTGACGATATTTGATATGTCAACAAATACACTCAAAAACTTTTATAGATGTACTGTGGAGAGCATTCTGATAGGCAGCATGGGGGGGAGGGGGACTACTGCACAGGACCAAAAGAAGCAGCAGAGGGTTGTAAATTTAGTCAGCTCCATCTTGGGTACTAGCCTATAAAGTACCCAGGACATCTTCAGGGAGCGGTGTCTCAGAAAGGCAGCGTCCATTATTAAGGATCTCCAGCACCCAGGACATGCCCTTTTCTCACTGTTACCATCAGGTAGGAAGTACAGAAGCCTGAAGGAACACACTCAGTGATTCAGGAACAGCTCCTTCCCCTCTGCCATCCTAAATGGACATTGAACCCGGGAACACCTTTTTTAATATATAGTATTTCTGTTTTTGCACAATTTTTAATCTATTCAATATAGATATACTGTAATTAATTAATTTATTTATTATTATTATTTTTCTTCTTCTTCTATATTATGTTTGCATTGAACTGCTGCTACTAAGTTAACAAATTTCATGTCACATGCCGGTGATAATAAACCTGATTCTGACTCTGCATAATAAAAACTGTGTATCACAATAAGTAAATGAATAAATATTCAACAGTTAAATTAGTAAGTAGTGTAATAAAAAAAGTAGTGAGGTAGTATTCATGGGTTCAATGTCCATTCAAAAATCAGATGGCAGAGGGGAAGAAGCTATTCCTGAATTGTTGAGTGTGGGGTTTCAGGCTTCTGTACCTCCTTCCAGAAAGGTACTGAATAATAAATTTAAACTACACACGTTGATTACACATGTTCCGGTTAGAGTAAAGAGTGAGGCTGGAAGATTAGAGAACCTTGGTTGCTGAGAGATATTGAGGAAAAGGAGACATACAGCATGAGTTGCCGGCTGGAAATCAGGGCATCCATGAGCAGTTTCAGGCATGAGGAAGAACACTTACGAAGGAAATCAGTAGGACAAATGGTAAACACGAGGAAATCTGCAGATGCTGGAAATTCAAACAACAACACACACAAAATGCTGGTGGAACACAGCAGGCCAGGCAGCATCTATAAGGAGAAGTGCTGTCGATGTTTCGGGCTGAGACCCTTCGTCAGGACAAATGGTACATGAGTTATCTCCAGCAGACAATACAAAAGGAGAATCCTAGAAGTTTTAATAAGCATTTTAAGAGAGTAGGCCCCCTGCAAATTAGTGTGGTCATCTGTGTATGGAGCCACATGAAATGGACAAAGTCCAAAATAAATCAGTACTTCTGGTCTTCGAAAAGGACAAATAAGCTAATGAATTCAGAGTAGGGAACTTTGATAGGTCCCACATGTTAAACAAATGAAACTGAACTCAGATGAGTACAAAGTGAGGCATGTTGGAAAGTTAAACCAGGACAGGACTCTGGAGAGTGTTGTTGAACAGAGAGCCTTTGGACGAGTACATGATTCTCTGAAATGAGGTACACAGGTACACAGGTACACAGGGTGGTGAAAAGAATGTACAGCCCACTTGCCTTCACTAGTTGAGGCACTGAGCATTAGACCATAAGACAAAGGAGCAGAATTAGGTCGTTTGGTCCATCGAGTCTGCGCCACCATTCAATCTTGGCTGATCTTTTTCTCTTCTCCTCCTCAACCCCAGTTCCCGGCTTCTCATCGTAGCCTTTGATACAATGTCCAATCAAGAACCTATCAATCTTTGCTTAAATACACCCAACTACCTGGCCTCCAAAGCAGCCTGTGGTAATAAATTCCACAAATACACCACCCTCTAGATAAATTTCTTCACATTTCTGTTTTAAATGGATGCCCCCACATATTGAGGTTGTGCCCTCCTCTACTCGACTCCCCCACCATAAACTCTGTCTAGACTTTTCAACATTTGAATGGTTTCAATGAGATCCCTTCTCATCCTTCTAAATTCCAGTGAGTACAGACCCAGAGCTATTAAATGTTCCTCGTATGATAACCCTTTCATTCCCAGAATCATCCTGGTGAACCTCATCTGAACCCTCTCCAATACCAACACATCTTTTCTTAGATGAGGAGCCCAAAGCTGTTCACAAATGTTCAAGGTGAGGCCTCACCATTGTCATACAAAGCCTCAGTATCACATCCCTGCTTGTGTATGCTAGACCTCTTGAAATGAATGCGCATATGGCATTTGCCTTCCTCACACTGACTCAACCTGCAAGTTAACCTTTAGGATTCTGCACAAGGACTCCCGATGGCAACATTTTGGTGTAATGTCTATTGTCTATTTGTAGTGAAGTAATTGTGTTTGCCACTGTTTTGTATATATTTTATAGCACCGATATTTGTAATAAAGGATTTTGTAAAAAAAAATTCCTCTGTTTCTCAGATTTTTGGATTTTCTCCCCATTTACAAAATAGTTTGCACATTTATTTCTTCTACCAAATTGCATGACCATGCATTTTCCAACATTGTATTTCATTTGCCACTTTCTTGCCCATTCTCCTAATCGGTCTTTCTGCATCCTACCTGTTTCCTCAACACTACCTGCCCCTCCACCAATCTTTGTATCATCTGCAGACTTGGCAACACAGCCACCTATTCCATCATCTAAATCATTTATATAACCATATAACCATATAACAATCACAGCACGGAAACAGGCCATCTCGGCCCTCCTAGTCCGTGCCGAACTCTTACAGCATATACAGCATAAAAAGAAGCTGTCCCAACACCGACCCCTGCAGAACACCACAAGTCACTGGGAGCCAACCAGAAAAGGATCCTTTTATTCCCACTCACTGCCTCCTACCAATCAGCCAATGCTCTAACCATGTTAGTAACTTTCCTGTAATACCATGGGTTCTTAACTTGGTAAGCAGCCTCATGAGTGGCACCTTAGGGGCTGGGATGTTACACATTAAGGGTGAAGGGGGAAAAGTTTAAAGAGAACATGGGGGGGGCTTCTTCACACAGAGAGTCGTGGGAGTGTGGAATGAGCTGCCAGATGAAGTGGTAAATGCGGGCTCACTTTTAACATTAAAAAAAAACCTGGACAGGTATATGGATGAGAGGGGTTTGGAGGGATATGGTCCAGGTGCAGGTCAGTGAGACTAGGCAGAAAAATGGTTCAGCACAGCCAAGAAGGACCAAAGGGCCTGTTTCTGTGCTGTAATGTTCTATTACAGCTGTACCCAGAGTATTGTGTGCACCATACTACAGGAAGGTAGAGGGGGTGCAGGAAAGATCACAAAGATGTTGTCTAGACTGGAAGCCTTGAGCATCAGAGGGGCTGGACAGGCTCGGCATTTTTTTTCTCAGAGCACAGCGGTGACCTGATAGAAGTTTTTACAATTATGCGTGGTATCGATAAGAGTTGATAGCCAGAGTGTATTTCCAATAATGTAGATATGTGAAATTAGAGAGCAAATGTTTAAGGTGAGAGAAAGAAGGTTTAAAGGGAATCTGAGTGGTAAGAGTATTTGGTGTCTGGAATGAGCTGCCAGAGGTGGTGGTGGGAAACAGTAACAACATCTGAACAGGTCAGTAGGACATCGAGAGATACGGAATTAATGCAGGGAAGTGGGGGTAGTTTCGATAGGTATGGTGAGAGAGTGCAATGAAGGACTATTTCTGTCCTGTCTGCCTCTTACAATTCTGTGCCAATCCTTCTGCCAATGGTGAGATGACAGACGATGGATTTTCCACCTGTGTGAAAACATGAGTGTGTGATTGACGTCGGTGGGACATGATTTTGTATGAAGGCAGCACAAAAGAAAGAGGATTTAAAATATAAAAGTCACACTGTCCTCTGAATTACATCATCATTTCAAAGTAGTGGCTTAAGTATTTAATATCATAGCCTAAATATTCACAAAACAATTGCTAATAAATGTATTCATTTTGCTAATGGGACTAATTGGAAATGTTAAAGATTTGATCTGCAGCCAAGAAGCTGATATTTGTGCAGAGATTTAATTAGTGGAAGGAACCGTGAGAGGAAGTGATGCACCATCAATAATTCTCGGAGACGTGAGGCGAGATATAGGCTTTTATTGGCTGGAAGGAGCAGTCAGCAGGGAGGGCCTGTCCAGACAGGTATATGTAGTTCACCACAGGAAGGCTCATGGTTCAGAGTAGGATGTACCCAGCCAAGTTCCAGGGAGCCCACTGCAGGGAGCAGAGACCCTCCTCACACCTCATCCGGCCTCTCTAATCACAAGTATGTGTGGAGACAAAGTTCAAAGTAAGCTTATTATCAAAGTATATATATCACCACATACAACCCTGAGATTCATCTTCCTGCAGGCATTCATAATTAATAAAAAGTAGTAACAAAAATCAAGCAAATTAATAATAATCACAAACAAGAGAAAATCTTCCAATACAGGAAATCCGAGCAACACACACAAAGTACTGGAGGAACTCAGCAGGCCAGGAAGCATCTATGGGAAAAAAACTACAACTGACGTTTCGGGCCGAAACCCTTCAGCAGGACTGGAGAAAAAAAGCTGAGGAGTAGGTTTAAAAGGTGGGAGGAGGGGAGAGAGAAACACAAGGTGATAGGTGAAACTGGGTGAAGTGAAGAGCTGGGAAGTTGATTGGTGAAAGAGTATAGGGCTGGAGAAGGGGAGTCTGATTGGAGAGGACAGACTGCCATGGAAGAAAATAAAGGTGAGGAGCACCTGAGGGATGTCCTGCCAAAGGGTCTCAACCCAAAATTTGTTTCCATAGATACTGCCTGGCCTGCTGAGTTTCTCCAGTATTTTGTGTGTATTGAATCAATATCAAGGACATAAGATGACGAGTCCTTGAAAATGAGTCCATAGTGTAATGGCTTCTCTGTAATATTAACTGCTGAGGTAATGGTTTCTCTGTAGCTGCAATGTTTGAGTTATGACAGGAGATAACAGGACTTTGGTATTCAGTGGCTATCCAATGGGGGAAATGTTATTCTTTCTTGTGTGTCTGGAAGCTGTTGGCTTCACAGGCTTTTGGCAGAAGGTGCAAGGGGAATGAAGAGAGGAGACGCGACTTGAGAGAGTCGGTGAGCCGCCCGACCATGTGGATGCCGGGGGTCAGCTATGCACGGAGGAGATCGAATGGTGGAAAGATGATCTTGCTAAGTAAGCTCCAATGATTTGTGCATGGACTGTTTAATAACATTGGCATCTTTCTCTTTTATATGTTGTTTCTCTACTAACCATATAGTCAAAGTAAAAGTTATAAATCTTAATCATTTAACCACATATTGTGTACTGTTTGTTATTTCTGGGTACTGATTTGGCACAGGGGACACATCACGTAGCATCCACCCAAATGAGATTTATAAAGATTGGCCAGGTAGGGAGGTTATCACCCCCTAGATTAGGCTGTTAGGCGAAGTGAGTGTTACAATAGGTTATGGGAACATTTCAAACGATGGGAGAAGTGAAGTTGAGTGAAGTTATCCGCTCTGGTTCATGATTCTGATGGTAATAACTGTTCCTGAACCTGGTGGTGTGGGTCTTGCAGCTCCTGTATCTTCTTTCTGATGACAGCAGCAAGAAGAGAGCATGACATGGATGCTGGAGTTCCTTAATGATGGATACTGCAGTCCTGCGACAGTGCTCCATGTAGAAGTGATCAATGCTGGGCAGGCCGATGGCAGTGACCTAGAGATCCAGGTTGCCTGTGCCATTCTGACCTGGTCAGCACCATCTGCTTCGGATAGACACCAGCACAGGGTTTTCAGGGTAAAGATCAGGCCATTTGGTCTTTAAATCCTGCTCTGCCAATTGGGAAAGTTCATGGCTCAGGTAATTCTTCCTCATTTCTTCATTCCTAAAGTTCTGTAATCCTGAGTGTCCCTACCCTGAACATCTCACATCTTGCATGTCTCTACCACTGAACATCACTGAACCTGGATGTTCCCACCACAGAACATCCCACATCCTGGGTGTTCCTAACACAGAACATGTCAGATCATGGGTTCCCACCAATGAACGTCTCACATCTTGAGTGTCTCTACCACTGAACATCTCAGATCATGGGTGTCCCTAACACTGAATATCACTGATCCCAGACATCCCCACCACTGAACATCTCAGTACCTAAGTACCCCTACTACTGAACATCTCAGTACCTAGGTACCCCTACCACTGAACACATCAGTACCTAGGTACTCCTACCACTGAACATCTCAGTACCTAGGTACCCCTACCACTGAACACATCAGTACCTAGGTACTCCTACCACTGAACACATCAGTACCTAGGTATCCCTACCACTGAACACATCAGTACCTAGGTACCCCCACCACTGAACACATCAGTACCTAGGTACTCCTACCACTGAACACATCAGTACCTAGGTACCCCTACCACTGAACACATCAGTACCTAGGTACTCCTACCACTGAACATTTCAGTACCTAGGTACCCCTACCACTGAACACATCAGTACCTAGGTACCCCTACCACTGAACACATCAGTACCTAGGTATCCCTACCACTGAACATCTCAGTACCTAGGTACCCCTACCACTGAACATCTCAGTACCTAGTGTTATGACCCCAGCCCCCTCCTTCGTGAGAATCGCAAGAGAGAGAGAGCAGCCTTACGGTTTGGAATGTGGGCTGGCCTCTCAGCCAAACAAAAGCCAAGGACATGGCCATTGTCTTGGGAGACACCTTTGTGGAATAAGGGACTGGACTACGTGCAAACCCTCAGGGCAACGTGGGCTGGGTGATGGGGGAAAGATTGCCTCACCCCCACCCTGATTGACATCTACAACCCAGTCCAGATAAAAGGTGGGCTGCCGAGGCGGGGCCTCAGACACACCAAGGAGACACACGAAGAAGACACGATAGCGCTTCCCGTCGGAGAGGGAAGCCATTTTTAAGGAAGCCATGTGCGTTAGATTCCGGATCGGGAGTCTGTGGCTGAAACCAAAGGAAAACCGTTTTAACTAACAACCAGGATTTTCTTCGCAAAGACGACGGGCAAGTGTTCCTTCTTTCTCACCACTCTCTCTCTCCAACACGTGAAATGCCAGCAGTTCCCAAACGGAAAAGCCTGCAGATTTATGAGTGACTTTTATATTCCATTGGACTCAGTATTCCCCTAGACAACGATAGAGCTTATTTCTGATTGATTATTACTATACCTGTGCTTTAGATTGAGTTTTGACGATGTATATGATCTGAATGTTTTGTATTAACCATACGTTTGTGCCCCTTTATAAATAAAAACGTTTGAAAATAGTACCATCAGACTTCAGTGGACCTCTCTATCTTTGCTGTTAAGTCACCCGGTTACTGGGAACGTAACAAGTGGGGGCTCATCCGGGATTTGAAACCAAAGTGGAGGATCAGTGAATCGGGCTGTAAGTCCAAACTCAAATCTGGTTATGCAGGTAGCCAGACAGGAAACCAGCAAAGATGGATGTGGATGAATTTATGAGAAACCCGACTGTAGAGGCGCTAGGGGCGGCTACCAAATTAGACTTGGTAAATCTGGCAAAGGAGTTAGACCTCACAGAGGTGAGGTCATCAATGAAAAAGCAGGAAGTGCGAAGGGTCATAAATCAGTATTACATTGGGAAGAAGGTGTTTGCAGCTGAGGATTTGGAAAATATCCCCGAAAAGAGATTAGCGAGTGGGACAGATCAGTTAGAGTTGGAGAAAGTAAGGTTGGAACATGAATTTAAAGTAAAGCAGCTAGAAGCAGCCGAAAAGGAAAAGGAAAGGGAGCAGGCGTTCAAACTAAAGGAATTTGAGGTGAAACGGGGTCATGAGCTCCAGCTAAAGCAGCTGGAGGCAGCTGAGAAAGAGAAGGACCGAGCGGAAAAGCAAAGAGAGTATGAAGAGAAAGAGAAACAAAGGAGCCATGAATTGGAGCTGGACGAGACCGCCGTCCTTTTGGATCAGATAGACTTGGTTCGGGAAAAAAGGGGTTAACCTTGGGAAGTGTGAGTTCCCAGATGGTTGTGCTGAAGGGGATGTTCAGAGTTAATGTGGAGTTTACGAATGGGGAGATAACTGTTGTTGTGGAGGAGAACAGTAAATCTGTAGTTCCCAAATCGAATGAAAAAAAGTTAAAGTCTAGATTGATGCCTGCGCCTCGATTACAGGTTGATTTGGAATGTAAGGGTGCCTCACACGCTATTGTTATTCAAGAAAGCGCTGTGAGGAAGCCGAAATTTACAAAATTGACAAAAGGGTTAACTACCTGTGTAGCATTAAAGAATTGGGTGGAAATTCCCATGATGGACTAGGTTGGGGACACGGAGTTAAGAGAATAACCCTCGTGGAAAGGAAAGGCGGGAGAGTACCTCGCCAAATTACTCAAGTTCCCCACGGGGGAACTCCCCGGAAAAGAGGCGATGGTTAATAGAAAATGCCATTTTAAACAGCAACGCCGGTTGTACGGGTTTGCGCCAAAGCCTGTGAATAATAAAGACAACCCCTTTGGAGACCTGCCGGTGAAATAACACGACCGAAACGATTAGTATTTGTATAAACTTTTGTAGAGGCACCTCAGCTAAGATCACACCTCCTTAGTTTTGTTGCTGAAGAAAATAAATAAATAGGTGGTTATTGAGCTGAAGTTTGATGCTACAAAACTTTAGTACAGTACGTGATGTTAAGATATTAAAGCAAAGGGCACTGTAATTGTTACCTGTTTAGATACTGACTTGAATGTATAACGGTAGTACTCTGTGAAGAGAAAAGCTTGTGTATTGTGTTAGATTCAAAAATCCTATAAGACTCTGTACCAACTTGTTTGCTGGTAAAAAACTTTTAAGAGGGGAGGTGTTATGACCCCAGCCCCCTCCTTTGTGAGAATCGCAAGAGAGAGAGAGCAGCCTTACGGTTTGGAATGTGGTCTGGCCTCTCAGCCAGACAAAAGCCAAGGACATGGCCATTGTCTTGGGAGACACCTTTGTGGAATAAGGGACTGGACTACGTACAAACCCTCAGGGCAACGTGGGCTGGGTGATGGGGGAAAGATTGCCTCACCCCCACCCTGATTGACATCTACAACCCTGCCAGTCCAGATAAAAGGTGGGCTGCCCGAGGCGGGGCCTCAGGCGCATCAAGGAGACACACAAAGAAGACACGATAGCGCTTCCCGTCGGAGCGGGAAGCCATTTTTAAGGAAGCCATGTGCGTTAGATTCCGGATCGGGAGTCTGTGGCTGAAACCAAAGGAAAACCGTTTTAACTAACAACCGGGATTTTCTTCGCAAAGACGACGGGCAAGTGTTCCTTCTTTCTCACCACTCTCTCTCTCCAACATGTGAAATGCCAGCGGTTCCCAAACGGAAAAGCCTGCAGATTTATGAGTGACTTTTATATTCCATTGGACTCAGTATTCCCCTAGACAACGATAGAGCTTATTTCTGATTGATTATTACTATACCTGTGCTTTAGATTGAGTTTTGACGATGTATATGATCTGAATGTTTTGTATTAACCATACGTTTGTGCCCCTTTTTAAATAAAAACATTTGAAAATAGTACCATCAGACTTCAGCAGACCTCTCTATCTTTGCTGGTAAGTCACCCGGTTACTGGGAACGTAACACTAGGTACCCCTACCACTGAACACATCAGTACCTAGGTACCCCTACCACTGAACACATCAGTACCTAGGTACCCCTACCACTGAACATTTCAGTACCTAGGTACCCCTACCACTGAACATCTCAGTACCTAGGTACCCCTACCACTGAACACATCAGTACCTAGGTACCCCTACCACTGAACACATCAGTACCTAGGTACCCCTACCACTGAATACATCAGTACCTAGGTACCCCTACCACTGAACATCTCAGTACCTAGGTACCCCTACCACTGAACATCTCAGTACCTAGGTACCCCTACCACTGAATACATCAGTACCTAGGTACCCCTACCACTGAACACGTCAGATGAGGAGCATGAACACAATTATCATCGTCAGCAACTAACATCCAGGTAAGCCAAGAGATGGGACATGTAGCTTAGCACATGAGTGTGGAAGATGAGAAGTGTGGTTTGACATGTGGGTGGGGAGATGGGAAGGGGGACTGTTTAAAAATAAGGCTTCTCCCACTCCCAGTCTCTCTCTCTCTCCCCCCCCCCCCATTTTGCAGCCAGCACTATCACATCACATACCCTTATCTTCCCCTTTACCTTAACTTTAATGTAATAAATGTCTTTTATTTCTAATTCCTGCTGTGGTCTGACTCCTTTATTTTACTTCCTGAGGCTGAGGTTGTAACATAATGAAGGCTTTATCCATTTTTTTTATTTTGAAAGGATGGGCCTAAGTTATATTTGCCCCTTTTTTGTGTAGTTTACAGGCCTTTTGTTAGCTTGTTACTTTGCTTTGTGGTGTGCTGTTGCTTTGCCATTTATCTCCCTTTTGATACAACTGCTGCCGGCTGAGTATGGTTGTTTGGTTGATGTTACGTTAACTATTGCATGAGTACCCTGGTTAGATAGGGGAGTGTTCCAGCTGGGCTGTGTAATCACGGGTCACTCCTTTATTATTTTTTCTTTGTTGCATGGAGTCTCATTCACTGGCGGGGTAAGTGTCTCAGGACTGCATGACCATTAGCCTGATGGACTATGCTTCCCGAAGTTTCACTTTTAAAGTCACCTCTTGCCCAGTATACCTCAGAAGATCAGTTCAGTTCAGTTCAGTTCAGTTCAGTTTCAGTTTATTGTCATTTAGAAACCACAAATGCAATGCAGTTAAAAAATGAGACAACATTCCTCCAGAATGATATCACAAAAGCACATGACAAAACAGACTACACCAGAAAATCCACATAACGTTTGGCAATCCCCAATCCAGAGTCCGGAGAGGCTGCTGCGTATTAATATCACGCTACCATCTTAGCGCGTTCCCCGGAAAGGAGCTCCAAATCCACCAGACAAAACAAGACTACCCAGACACAGGAGGCCAACTCTAGCACCCAACAAACCAAAAACTAAAGCTACAAGACCTGCACAAAACCACATAGTTACAACAGTGCAAACAATAGCATAATTGATTAAAAAAAAACAGACCATGGGCACAGTAAAAATAGTCCAAAGATGTTAAAAGACTATAAGTTCGAAAGAAACCACCACACAGTTTCCACAAATCCTCAGGGTCCCGATAGACTCATCATCCCACGCAGGCGGCAGAAGGGAATACCCCCGCTATGGACTTCCAAGGCACCGCTGGACACAGCCTCGCAGACGCAGCATACAATGCAAGCTCTGTCGGACCCAGCCTCACAGACAGTTCCCCAGCGCCCCAACCGCAGCGGACTCAAGAGTCCATCGAACCTCCGAGCCTCCGACCATCCCCTCCGGCACAGCTTCTCCGAGCACCATCCTCTGCTGAGTGTATTAAGACGCCCCCACCAACGGCCACCGGCAACACAACCCCAAGGACTAGGGGCCTGTTCTTCTCAGCAGAGACCCGGACCTCACAGCAGCAGCAGCAACGAAAAGGCCTTCCTGGAGATTTCCAGATGTTTCTCCGTGCTCCCACGTCCGTTTTTCATCAGATTAAGATTGCGCACGGCACCCCGCTTAACAAATAACAGATATCAGCTCCGGAGTGGCCGCTGCAAGCTGCGTCGCACCGCCATCTTGGTCCAACTTTTTACAGCTGAAGTCACAGGATTTACAGTTTGATGGTTAAGAAAAAACAGCTCACCCCTCCCTCACATTATCTTCAAAAAAACCAACAGGACCCACCTCCAGCTACACTGCAGAGGTGTGGAAGGGAGGGGCTTCTTCCAGCCATCAACTGCACCCCCCATCCCCCATGAGCAGCTTCTTTCCAGATGGAATGAAGTCTCTCATAGCTGATGTCCTTAAAGCTCAAATCACATTGTATAAATAAATCAGTTCGGCTTGACAGACAAAGCCAGCCTGTTGCCCTTGGGGTACCAGGAAGGCCCACAAACAAGCTCAGTAGAGTCATTTCCAAAAAAATGAAATTCACACATCCTGGTGCATTAAAGCAGAGAAAAAGAAAAAAGGTTGGCTGAAACCTTCAATTATAACCCATTAATGCACCCGCAATTGAAAAAGGTCCAAAAAATATACATATTCAAATTGTACAGTTTGAATTTCCATTCATTCCAAATCTTCTTGGTTGTTAAAAATCCTTCCAGAAATTCATTGTCCCTCCATTTCTATCCCACAATGTCAGTATAAAAGAGGAGTTCGTGTGCCGAGGAGAGGAGCCTGGCATGGTCTGTGTACACATGGCGGAGGGCATGGTGAACGGACTGATAGGTAGGATACAGCAAAGACTAGGTAGGTATCTTGTGGTGGGGGGTTGAGGGGGTGGGGTGGCGTTGCTATCTTGTATGTTTGCTTAGCAAGCAAGCAAGCAAGTTACTGGTATAGCAGTTTTCAAACACAAGGCAGTACAAAGTGCTTTACACAGAACAGGATATAAAAATGATGTCAAATTTTAGACTACCTATAAAAGAATAAAAGCACACAAAAGCTACAGTGAAAAATAGTTTTAAGCCTCGATTTAAAAGAGCTTAAAGTTGGTTCAGACTTCAGATCATCTGGAAGCTTATTCCAGATATGTGGAGCGTAGTAACTAAAAACTGCTTCACCGTGTTTAGTTTTGACCCTGGGGACGGTAAGCAGACCCGCCTGAGAGCTCGGGAAGGTTCATAATGCAGCAAGAGATTGGAGACTTTTGGCCGTAGACTATTCAGTGCTTTATAAGCCAGTAGTAATATTTTAAAGTCAACCCTCAGATGGACAGGACGTCAGTGTAGTGATCTGAGAACTGGGGTGATGAGTTCTACTTTCTTAGTCTCAGTGAGGATTCTAGCAGCAGTGTTCTGAAAGAGGGATTTGTTACAGAGACCTGTGAAAATGCCATTACAGAAACCAACCCTCCTAAAAAAATGCATGGACAGGTTTTTCTAGATCTTGCTGAGACATAAGTCCTTTAACTCTCACTATATTTTTAAGATGGTAGTAGGTTGGCTTCGTAATTATCTTGATGTGGCAGTTAAAATTTAAGTTGGAGTCCATCACAACACCAAGGTTTTTGGCTTGGATTGTGGTCTGTAACCATGGAGGTTCTAAGCTAACAGACTTTTAATCGCCCTTTTTTGGCACCAAAAACAATTATATCAGTTTTCTCTTTGTTTAACTGGAGGAAATTTTGGCTCATCCAATCGGTGATTTGTTCGATACTGTTTCTTTTGGTGATTGTATGGGACCATGGTCACTTGATGACACTGTTATATAAACTTGAGCATCATCCACATATTTAAGGAAAGATATTTTGTTGCTGACCATGATTTGAGTTAGAGGGAGTATGTATATGTTAAACAGAAGAGGCCCTAGTATAGATGCTTGAAGCACTCCACATGTCATTTTTGTACAGTCAGACAACACCCATGTATCCCAACTCTCTGCTTTCTATTAGTTAACCAATCTTCTATCCATGCTGATACATCACCACCAGCGCCATGCATCCTTATCTTATGGATAAGTCTTTTATGTGGCACCTTATTAAATGCCTTCTGGAAATCCAAGTAAATAATGTTCATCTGTTCTCCTCTATTCACTGTGCTTATTATATCCTCAAAGAACTCCAGTAAGTTTGTCAAACAGCACATACCTTTGCTGAATCCATGCTGCATCTGCCTGATGGATCCATTTCTTTCCGGATGCCTCGAATTGGTTCCTGAGGCTTATCACCAGTGGCTTAGGAGCTATAGTAAGCTTGATCAGCAAGCGTTATGTTGAGATGCCCTGAGAGAAAAGAATCTGTTTGACTGGTGGTGTTAGCTCAACAAGTAAAAACTAAAGAACAACTTGGTCAACTCATCTTGCTTGTGGAATTTAAGAGCTGTTTGCCTGATGTTATATCTGGTTATATAAATGAGCAAAAAGCATCAAACTTTCAGCAAGCTGCCACATTGGCAGATGAGTACGTCTTATCCCACAAAGTCAGTGTTGGCAGTAAACAGCGAGCCGAGTACAGGGATAAAGATCTATCCTATCAGGCACTGTCTTTAAATCCCATATTCCCTGCCTTGCCCTTAGCTAGGAATTTTACATTTGGATGCCACAGCTGACCGAATGTGTTTCTACCGGAAGAAGCCCGGTAATCTGACTGCTGAATGTTCACAGCTTAATAAAAAGCAGAGATCTGTGAAGCCTGTAACTTTTGGGAAAATTGCAGCAAATTTCTCACTTTCTCCAAATAATGATGTCTCAAGCAAGAAACGTGCATTGGTTGGATCTTCCTCTTCTCTGATGGATGATTTCATTTCTCCTGCCTCTGATCCTGAGTCAAAGCAACACATTACGATCTGGAGAGACACAGGAGCCTTTCAGCCTGTGATTGTCCAGGATGTTTTGCCATTCTCTGATGACTCTGCATTGGGTTCAGAGACACTTGTAAAAGGGTTCGAAGCAGGTTTATTGTCCATGCCTTTGCATAACATTTGTCTCCAATCAGATTTGGTTTCTGGTGAAGTTTTGTTGCCCTCAGTTCCCAGATCCCAACTGAAGGCGTGCTTTTCAGTCTAGGAAACAACTTGGTGATAGAGTTCTACCTACTCCAGAAGTAGCCTCTAATCCTGTTAGGGCTCAGATGAGCTTGAATTGACTTTCCCAAACACCTTTCTGTTGCTACTCGTGCAATGTCAAAGCAAAGGCAGGAGCTCTGACAATCTCCCTGATATTGCCCTCTGTAACACCCTTATGGCCAAAGGTGATGTAGATCTAACAGGGTTTGGCCAAGTCTTACCCTCTTGTGAACAGCTGGTGCTTGAACAGAAAAGGGACCAGTGCCCGTCTCCGCTGTTTGAAGGGGTGGTCTCAGGGGAAGCAATTGTAGGCTATTCATTTAGCAATGGGGTGTTAGTGAGAAAGTGGAATCCTCCAAAGACATCCATTCAGGATGATTGGAGTAGCGTGCATCGAATTGTTGTGCCCGATGTTTACCAGCCTGACATATTGCATTTGATTCATGATCATTGTCTTGCTGGACATTTAGGCACTAGGAAAACTCTTGACCATGTACTTTGGCATTTCCTCTGTCCTACTCTGAGGCTTGATGTAGCAGAGGTCATACCAGGAGTGTCAGGTTGTTGGTAAGCCCAATCAAAGGATCCCTGTTCCTCATCTACACCCTACCCCTGCTATCGGGGTGACTTTCGGTCACCCCAGGGTGGGGGTGTTATGTCCTGTACATTCCTGGCCTGTGTTTTGTCTTTAACCCTTACATACTGTTTGGGTCAAATTTGACCTGTATCTATTGAAATGGATTTTAGATCTCTGAAACATTAATTAAGGATTAATCACCCATTTATTAATGTCAGATAAGCTATTTATATATTCTAAATAGTTCTGTGGTTCAAAATTTGGTATAGACACTTGTTATGAGGGGATTCTTGGGCCGGGTCAAAATTGACCCGGACCATACTGTGAAAGTATAGAATATAAGCAGTATGTAAGGGTTAACTAGTGTTGCAGTTCACTGGGATGCCTGCAATTATCCATTCATTGCTGGCATCTGCTTAAAAGCAAGACCACTCCCACTCCCACTCTCTCCCATTCTGCAGCCAGCACTACCAGACCCTTTGATTTTATACATATCTTTTGTTTGTGATTCCTGTTGCAGCCTGACTCCTTTGTGTTACTTCCTGGGAGCCGAATTTGTAACAGGGAGACAGTGAGGGTTTCGTGTATCTGGATGGTTATGTGAAGTGACAGGGAGGAGACGGTGTATCTCTCATTCAGTGTATCACACCGGTACTGACTGCTCTTTCTGGATGAATGCGTTGTGTGACCCAGACTCTGCAGCACTGCCCATTATTAGCATAATGACACATCTGAAGGGCAGACGTGACATTTTCACTGATGCAAATCGGAAACATTAAGGAGAATGATAATCCCAGTAATTATCATCACATGGTGCAGCAAAGTTGATATTAATGTAGTTTGTAAACTCAGCACACATTCAGTACTGGCATGTTCACGAGCCTGTTCACCTGTCGTCTCAGGTGTGTGTGTGTGTGTGTGTGTGTGTGTGTGTGTGTGTGTGTGTGTGTGTGTGTGTGTGTGTGTGTGTGTGTGTGTGTGTGTGTGTGTGAGTGTGTGTGTCTGTGTGTGTGTGTGTGTGTGTGTGTGTGTGTGTGTGTGTCTGTGTGTGTGTGTGTGTGTGTGTGTGTGTGTGTGTGAGTGAGTGTGTGTGTGTGTGTGTGTGTGTGTGTGTCTGTGTGTGTGTGTGTGTGTGTGTGTGAGTGAGTGTGTGTGTGTGTGTGTGTGTGTGTGTGTGTGTGTGTGAGTGAGTGTGTGTGTGTGTGTGTGTGTGTCTGTGTGTGTGTGTGTGTGTGTGTGTGTGTTTACGTATATATATCTCCATTCAGACTCTCATGGACCCATCAAAAGCCCTAGTTCGCTTATCCTATCAATAGACAAGCTCTCTAATCCAGGCAGCATCCTGGTAAATCTCTCCTACACCCTCTTACACATCCTTCCTATAATGAGGCCACTAGAACTCAACACCGTATTTCAAGCACAAAATTCTGGTGGAACTCAGCAGATCAGGCAACTTCCATGGAAATTAACAAACAGTCAATATTTTGGGGTGAGACACTTCATCAAGACTGGAAAGGAAAGGGCAGAAGCCAGAATAAGAGAATTAGAAGGTGGCAGGAGGGCAGGCCAAGTGATAGGTGAGACCAGATGAGGGGAGGGAGGATGAAGTGAGAAACTGGGTGGTGAGAGGTGAAAAAGGTAAAGGGTTGATGAAGAAGGAATCTGATAGGAGAGGAGAGTGTACCATGGGAGAAAGGGAATGAGGAGAGGAACCAGAGAGAGATAATGAGCATATACCCACGAACTTGGCCTCCACCACAGTCTGTGGCAGAACATTCCACAGATTTACTACCCTGGCTAAAAATATTCCACCTTATCTCCGTTCTAAAAGGAGGCCCAGTCAGCGTTGGGAGCAGAGCAATATGAATTAAGTAAAAATACAGAAGGAGGAAGCAGAGCAGCCATTGTTCGGAATAGGCCAGCAGTGAGAGTGGGTGTGTCAGGCTTTGACTCCAGAGGCTTTGACGAGAAGAGTCTGAGGCCAAAGAAACAGGTTAGAAGATTTGGTCTTGGTAGCCCATTGTACAGCGCAGGCAGGATGGCAGATATGGCAGTGGAATGCTCCTCCTGTAGGATGTGGGAATTCATGGAACCTGATAGTCTCTCTGATGACTACACCTGCAGGAAGTGCAGCCAACTCCAGCTCATGAAGGACCACATTAAGGAGCTGGGGCTGGATTTGGAAAGGGAGAAGGAAGTCAGTGTAGAGTCTCCTGTGACTATTCCCCTCAGTAACAAGTATATCCCTGTGGATACTAATGAGGGTGATGACCTCTCTGGGCAAGGCAGCAGCAGCCAGACCAACAGCACTGTGGTCGGCTCTGAGCTCAGAAGGGTAGGGTGAAGTCAGGTGGAGCAATAGTCATATGGGACTCGATAGTTAGGGGGACAGATAGGAGATCCTGTGGCAGCAAAAGAGACACCAGGATAGTGTGTTGCCTCCCAACTGCTAGCGTCCAGACAGACAGACATACTTTATTGATCCCGAGGGAAACTGAGTTTCATTACAGTCGCACCAACCAAGAATAACATAGAACTATAGCAATATTAAACCATAAATAATTAAATAATAACAAGTAAATTATGCCAAGTAAAATAAGTCCAGGACCATCCTATTGGCTCAGGGTGTCTGACACTCTGAGGGAGGAGTTGTAAAGTTTGATGGCCACAGGCAGGAATGACTTCCTATGACGCTCAGTGTTGCATCTCGGTGGAATGAGTCTCTGGCTGAATGTACTCCTGTGCCTAACCAGTACATTATGGAGTGGATGGGAGACATTGTCCAATATGGCATGCAACTTGGACAGCATCCTCTTTTCAGACATGACCATCAGAGAGTCCAGTTCCACCCCCACAACATCACTGGCCTTACGAATGAGTTTGTTGATTCTGTTGGTGTCTGCTACCCTCAGCCTGCTGCCCCAGCACACAACAGCAAACATGATAGCACTGGCCACCACAGCCTTGTAGAACATCCTCAGCATCGTCTGGCAGATGTTAAAGGACCTCAGTCTCCTCAGGAAGTAGAGACGGCTCTGACCCTTCTTGTAGACAGCCTCAGTGTTCTTTGACCAGTCCAGTTTATTGTCAATTCATATCCCCAGGTATTTGTAATCCTCCACCATGTCCACACTGACCCCTTGGAAGGAAACAGGGGTCACCGGTGCCTTAGCCCTCCTCAGGTCCACCACCAGCTCCTTAGTCTTTTTCACATTAAGCTGCACATTAAGTATTAACATTAACATTAACATTAAGGATGCCTCTGAGTAGTTGCAGAATATTCTTGAAGGGGAGGGTGAGCAGCCAGAGGTCGTGGTACATGTTGTTACCATTGACATAGGCAGGAGAGGGGTAGAGGTCCTGCGCAGTAAGTTTGGGGAGTTAGGAAGGAGGCTGAAGAGCAGGACCGCCGAGGTGGTAATCTCCGGATTACTCCCAGGGCCACGAGCTGGGGAAGGTCAGAACAGGAAGGTAGTGTAGATGAATGAGTGGCTGAGGAGATAGTACAGGGGGCAGGGTTTCAAGTTCTTGATTCATTGGAACCTTTACAAGTGGGACAGGTTGCACCTGAACTGGAGGGGAACCAATATCCTGGGAGTGAGGTTTGCTGTTGGGGAGGGTTTAACTAGATTTGCAGAATTGGGAACCAAAATGAAGAGGCAGAGGATGGGGCGGTTGGCGCACAAGTAGAGACAGATTGTAGGGAGTTTGTGAGGAAGGAAAGGCAGATTATAGAGCAAAGGTACACACAGTCAGATGGTTTGAGATGTGTCTATTTTAATGCAAGGAGTATCATAAACAAGGCAGATGAACTTAGAGTGTGGATCAATACGTGGAACTATGACATTGTGGCCATTACAGAGACTTCACTGTTTCAGGGACAGGAATGGATGCTGAGTGTGCCAGGCTTTAGATGTTTCAAAAAGGACAGGGAGAGAGTCAAAAGAGGTGAGAGAGTGGTACTGCTAATCCAGGTTAGTATCACAGCTGCAGAAAAGAATCAAGTCATGGAGAGATTATGTACTGAGTCAGTGTGGTGCCCACACCCCTGACAAATGAACTTAAATCCTCCCCAAAATCTCCAGCAAACATACCCACAAGGATATTGGTCTCCTTCAAGTTCAGGTATAACCCATCTTTTTTGTCTTACCTTCCCCAGAAGAGGTCCCAATGATCCACAAATCCAATCTCCTGCCCTTGACACCAGTTCCTCACCCACACATTTACCACCAAATCATCCTGTTCTTACTCTCACTGGCACGTGGCACAGGCAGCAATCAAGAGATCACTACCCTGAAGCCCTGCTTTTCAACTTTCTCCCGAACTTTCCTAATTCTATTTCAGGACTTCGTACTTTATGTCAGACTGTAAATTACAGTAAGAAATATATATATAAATTAGATTGTGTGTAATTTCCGGTCAGGGAGAGTGAGGAGGTGATAGGCAGATAGTCACACCCAGGCCTGGGGAGACAGATAATTGGGTAATGGTCAGGAGATGGAAGGGCAAAAGTCAGGTACTAGAGAGTACCCCTGTGGCTGTACCCCTTGACAATAAGTACTCCTGTTGGGGGGGGTGGGGAACGATCTAACTGGGGGAAGCAATAGTGGCCGTGCCTCTGGCTCAGAAGGGTAGAGAAAGGAAGAGGAAGGCAGTAGTGATAGGGGACTCTATAGTTAGGGGGTCAGACAGGCGATTCTGTGGATGCAAGAAAGAAACTCGGATGGTAGTTTGCCTCCCAGGTACCAGGGTCGGGATGTTTCTGATCGCATCCAGGATATCCGGCAGTGGGAGGGAGAACAGCCAGAGGTCGTGGTACATATTGGTACCAACGACATAGGCAGGAAAAGGGAAGAGATCCTGAAAGCAGACTACAGGGAATTAGGAAGGAAGTTGAGAAGCAGGACCACAAAGGTAGTAATCTTGGGATTACTGCCTGTGCCATGCGACAGTGAGTATAGGAATAGAGTGAGGTGGAGGATAAATGTGTGGCTGAGGAATTGGAGCAGGGGGCAGGGATTTAGATTTCTGGATCATTGGGACCTCTTTTGGGGCAGGAGGACCTGTACAAAAAGGACGGGTTGCACTTGAATCTCAGGGGGACCAATATCCTGGTGGGGAGGTTTGTCAAGGCTATTGGAGAGAGTTTAAACTAGGATTGCTGGGGGGTGGGAACTGAACTGAAGAGACGGAGGAAGGGGATGTTGGCTCACAAATAGAAAAAGCATGGAGATAGTGTGAGGGGAGGATAGGCAGGTGATAGAGAAGGAACGCGCTCAGACCGATGGTTTGAGATGTGTCTATTTTAATACAAGGAGTGTTGTAAACAAAGTGGATGAGCCTAAAGCGTGGATCAGCACTTGGAGCTATGATGTGGTGGCCATTACAGAGACTTGGATGGCTCAGGGGCAGGAATGGTTACTTAGAGTGCCAGGCTTTAGATGTTTCAGAAAGGACAGGGAGGGAGGCAAAAGAGGTGGGGCGTGGCACTGTTGATCAGAGATAGTGTCACGGCTGCAGAAAAGGGTGTTTTTTATAGACCACCCAATAGTAACAGGGACATCAAGGAGTACATAGGGAGACATATTTTGGAAAGGTGTAATAATACAGGGTTGTCGCGGTGGGAGATTTTAACTTCCCAAATATCGATTGGCATGTCCCCAGAGTAAGGAGTTTAGATGGGGTGGAGTTTGTTAGTGTGTTCAGGAAGGTTTCTTGACACAATATCTAGATAAACCTACAAGAGGAGAGGCTGTAATTGATCTGGTATTGGGAAATGAACCTGGTCAGGGGTCAGATCTCTCAGTGGGAGAGCATTTTGGAGATAGTGATCACAATGCTATCTCATTTACCATAGCATTGGAGAGGGATAGGAACGGACAAGTTAGGAAAGCATTTAATTGGAGTAAGGGGAAATATGAGACTATCAGGCAGGAAATTGGAAACATAAATTGGAAACGGATGTTCTCAGGGAAATGTACGACAGAAATGTGGCAAATGTTCAGGAGATATTTGCATGGAGTTCTGCATAGGTACGTTCCAAAGAGACAAGGAAAGGATGGTAGGGTACAGGAACTGTGCTGTACAAAGGCTGTTGTAAATCTAGTCAAGAAAAGAAGAGCTTACGAAAGGTTCAAAAAGCTAGGTAATGATAGAGATCTAGAAGATTATAAGGCTAGCAGGAAGGAGCTCAAGAAAGAAATTAGGAGAGCCAGAAGGGACCATGAGAAGGCCTTGGCAACAGGATTAAGGAAAACCCCAAGGCATTCTACAAGTATGTGAAGAGCAAGAGGATAGGACGTGAAAGAATAGGACCTATCAAGTGTGACAGTGGGAAAGTGTGTTTGGAACCGGAGGAAATAGTAGAAGTATTTAATGAATACTTTACTTCAGTATTCACTACGGAAAAGGATCTTGGCAATTGTAGGGGTGACTTACAGTGGACTGAAAAGCTTGAGCATGTAGATATTAAGAAAGAGGATGTGCAGGAGCTTTTGGAAAGCATCAAGTTGGATAAGTCACCGGGACCGGATGAGATGTACCCCAGGCTACTGTGGGAAGTGAGGGAGGAGATTGCTGAGCCTCTGGTGATGATCTTTGCATCATCAATGGGGACAGGAGAGGTTCCAGAGTATTGGAGGGTTGCGGATATTGTTCCATTATTCAAGAAAGGAAGTAGAGATAGCCCAGGAAATTAGAGGCCAGGGAGTCTTACTTCAGTGGTTGGTGAGTTGATGGAGAAGATCCTGAGAGGCAGGATTTATGAACATTTGAAGAGGTATAATATGATTAGGAATAGTCAGCATTGCTTTGTGAAAGGCAGGTCGTGCCTTACGAGCCTGATTGAATTTTTGGAGGATGTGACTAATCACATTGATGAAGGAAGAGCAGTAGATGTTGCGTATATGAATTTCAGCAAGGCAGTTGATAAGGTTCCCCATGCAAGGCTTATTGAGAAAATAAGGAGGCATGGGATCCAAGGGGAGTTTGCTTTGTGGATTCACAACCGGCTCGCCCACAGAAGGCAAAGTGCGATTGTAGACAGGTCATATTCTGCATGGAGGTTGGTCACCAGTGGAGTGCCTCAGGGATCTGTTCTGGGACCCTTACTCTTCGTGATTTTTATAAATGCCCTGGGTGAGGAAGTGGAGGGATGGGTTAGTAAGTTTGCTGATGACACAAAGGTTGGAGGTGTTGTGGATAGTGTGGAGAGCTGTCAGAGGTTACAGTGGGATATTGATAGGATGCAAACCTGGGCTGAGAAGTGGAAGATGGAGTTCAACCCAAATAAGTGTGAGGTGGTTCATTTTGGTAGGTCAAATATGATTGCAGGATATAGTATTAATGGTAAGACTCTTGGCAGTGCGGAGGATCGGAGGGATCTTGGGGTCTGAGTCCATAGGACACTCAAAGCTGCTGTGCAGATTGACTCTGTGGTTAAGGAAGCATAAGGTGTATTAGCCTTCATCAACCATGGGATTGAGTTTAGGAGCTGAGAGGTAATGTTGCAGCTATATAGGACCCTGGTCAGTCCTCACTTGGAGTACTGTGCTCAGTTATGGTCACCTCACTACAGAAAGGATGTGGAAACCATAGAAAGGGTGCAGAGGAGATTCACACGGATGTTGCCTGGATTGGGGAGTGTGCCTTTTGAGAATAGGTTGAGTGAACTCAGCCATTTTTCCTTGGAGCGATGGAGGATGACAGGTGACTTGATAGAGGTGTATAAGATGGTGAGAGGCATTGATCACGTGGATAGTCAGAGGCTTTTTCCCAGGGCTGAAATGGCTGCCACAAGAGGGCACAGGTGTAAGGAGCTTGGAAGTAGGTACAGAGGAGATGTCAGGGGTAAGTTTTTTATGCAGAGAGTGGTGAGTGCATGGAATGGGCTGCCAGCAACGGTGGTGGAGGTGGATACGATAGGGCCTTTTAAGGACTCCTGGATAGGTACATGGAGCTTAGAAAAATAGAGGGCTATGGGTAACCCTCGGTAATTTTGAAAGTAAGTACATGTTCGGCACAGCTTTGTGGGCCAAAGGGCCTGTATTGTGCTGTAGGTTTTCTTTGTTTCTATGTTTCTAATGCAAAAGAAGAGCAAAAGTAGTGAGATGGTGTTCATGGGTTCGTTGGCTCTTCAGAAATCTGATAGCAGAGGGGAAGTAGCTGTTCCTGAAACACTGAATGTGGGTCTTCAGACTCCTGTACCTCCTCCCAAATGATAGCAATGCAGAGAGCTTATCCTGGGTGATGGGATCCTTAATGATGAATGGTGCCTTTTGAAGCAAGTGCCAGTGAATGGGATCAGTGAAATAAGGTATTTGGCAGGATCATGATGGGTCGAGCTGAAATGTACATCAGGGTTGAGGTCAGATATGAGCTGGTTGCAGTGATGGGGTGCCACGGTAGTGTGCTAACCATATAACCTACTCTAGAAGCTTCCTAGTGTTCCCTACCTATTGTTCTAAGCTCCATATACCTATCTTAGAGTCTCTTACCAATTATGTATGGGCAGTATTTACACAGCATTCACTCAAATCAAGGTTTCTTTAATCAGAACAGCATGATGATCCTGTTTGGCTGAACCGCAAATCATACCGACCTTAGATGTATATTGTTCATGAAAAGTGGCCCTCTCCCCTCTGAGCCCCATGGCTGTTTGCAGAGCTGGCCAAATTCACATAAAACCCAGTGAGGGGTTAGAGAAGTTTGGGTGCTCTGGTTTCCTCTCACATTGCAAAGATGTACAGGTTGGGTTAGTGAGTTCAGGGTGGGCTATGTTGCTGCCGGAAGCAGAGTGGCACTTGTGGGCTGCCCCCGGCACATCCTTAGACTGTGCTGGTCATTAACACAAACAACGCATTTCACTGTATGTGGTTATTACAAATGTCAGATCAAGCTAATCTTTAATTTTTAAAACACAATGAGTGGTCCAGGTGAAGTCTCCAACATGATAGCATGAATATTGATTTCTTCTTCCAGTAATTATTTTCCCTTCCCCCTTCCTCTTCTTCAATTCCCCACTCTGGGCTCTTACCTCTTCTCTTCACCTACCTATCACTTCCCCCTGGGTCCCCTCTGCCTTCCCTTTCTCCCATGGTTCACTCTCCACTCCTATCAGATTCCTTCTTCTCCAGCCCTTAATCTTTCCCGCCGCCCTGGCCACACCCCTCTCTTTCTAGCTACCCTCCTTCCCCTCCTCCCACCTTTTAGTTCGGGCATCTTTCCCCTTACTTTCCAGTGCTGATGAAGGAACTCGGCACAAAACTTTGGCTGCTTACTCCTTTCCATAGATGCTGCCTGACCTGCTGAATTCCTCCAGCATTTTGTGTGTGTTGCTCTAGGTTTTCAGTATCTGTAGAACCTCTTGTGTCAGGTTAAGGTGGTGTGTTTAAGAGGAAAAAACACACAAAATTAATGATTAGCAGTGGATATGGATCATGATAGATGATATGACAGGGTGTATGAAGCCTGGATACTGGTTCGGACAACTGAAGCTGAATGGCCTGTTCTGCCTGTAACTGGAGTTGATCTCAGTGGGCCGAGGAGGAGATGATCTCAGTGTGCCGAGGAGGAGATGATTTCAGGGTGCCGAGGAGGAGTTGATCTCAGTGGGCCGAGGAGGAGATGATCTCAGTGGGCCGAGGAGGAGATGATCTCAGTGGGCCGAGGAGGAGATGATCTCAGTGTGCCGAGGAGGAGTTGATCTCAGTGTGCCAAGGAGGAGATGATCTCAGGGTGCCGAGGAGGAGATGATCTCAGGGTGCCGAGGAGGAGATGATCTCAGTGTGCCGAGGAGGAGATGATCTCAGTGTGCCGAGGAGGAGTTGATCTCAGTGGGCCGAGGAGGAGATGATCTCAGTGTGCCGAGGAGGAGTTGATCTCAGTGGGCCGAGGAGGAGATGATCTCAGTGGGCCGAGGAGGAGATGATCTCAGTGTGCCGAGGAGGAGTTGATCTCAGTGTGCCAAGGAGGAGATGATCTCAGTGTGCCGAGGAGGAGATGATCTCAGTGGGCCGAGGAGGAGATGATCTCAGTGTGCCGAGGAGGAGATGATCTCAGTGTGCCGAGGAGGAGATGATCTCAGGGTGCCGAGGAGGAGATGATCTCAGTGTGCCGAGGAGGAGATGATCTCAGTGGGCCGAGGAGGAGATGATCTCAGTGGGCCGAGGAGGAGATGATCTCAGTGGGCCGAGGAGGAGATGATCTCAGTGTGCCGAGGAGGAGATGATCTCAGTGGGCCGAGGAGCAGATGATCTCAGTGGGCCGAGGAGGAGATGATCTCAGTGGGCCGAGGAGGAGATGATCTCAGTGTGCCGAGGAGGAGATGATCTCAGTGTGCCGAGGAGGAGATGATCTCAGTGTGCCGAGGAGGAGATGATCTCAGTGTGCCGAGGAGGAGTTGATCTCAGGGTGCCGAGGAGGAGATGATCTCAGTGTGCCGAGGAGGAGATGATCTCAGTGTGCCGAGGAGAAGATGATCTCAGTGTGCCGAGGAGGAGATGATCTCAGGGTGCCGAGGAGGAGATGATCTCAGTGGGCCGAGGAGGAGATGATCTCAGTGTGCCGAGGAGGAGATGATCTCAGTGGGCCGAGGAGGAGATGATCTCAGTGTGCCGAGGAGGAGATGATCTCAGTGGGCCGAGGAGGAGATGATCTCAGTGGGCCGAGGAGGAGATGATCTCAGTGTGCCGAGGAGGAGATGATCTCAGTGGGCCGAGGAGCAGATGATCTCAGTGGGCCGAGGAGGAGATGATCTCAGTGTGCCGAGGAGGAGATGATCTCAGTGGGCCGAGGAGGAGATGATCTCAGTGTGCCGAGGAGGAGTTGATCTCAGTGGGCCGAGGAGGAGATGATCTCAGTGTGCCGAGGAGGAGATGATCTCAGTGTGCCGAGGAGGAGATGATCTCAGTGTGCCGAGGAGCAGAATGATCTCAGTGTGCCGAGGAGGAGTTGATCTCAGTGGGCCGAGGAGGAGATGATCTCAGTGTGCCGAGGAGGAGTTGATCTCAGTGGGCCGAGGAGGAGATGATCTCAGTGTGCCGAGGAGGAGATGATCTCAGTGGGCCGAGGAGGAGATGATCTCAGTGTGCCGAGGAGGAGTTGATCTCAGTGGGCCGAGGAGGAGATGATCTCAGTGTGCCGAGGAGGAGATGATCTCAGTGGGCCGAGGAGGAGATGATCTCAGTGTGCCGAGGAGCAGAATGATCTCAGTGTGCCGAGGAGGAGATGATCTCAGGGTGCCGAGGAGGAGATGATCTCAGTGGGCCGAGGAGGAGATTATCTCAGTGTGCCGAGGAGCAGAATGATCTCAGTGTGCCGAGGAGGAGTTGATCTCAGTGGGCCGAGGAGGAGATGATCTCAGTGGGCCGAGGAGGAGATGATCTCAGTGTGCCGAGGAGCAGAATGATCTCAGTGTGCCGAGGAGGAGTTGATCTCAGGGTGCCGAGGAGGAGATGATCTCAGTGGGCCGAGGAGGAGATGATCTCAGTGGGCCGAGGAGGAGATGATCTCAGTGGGCCGAGGAGGAGATGATCTCAATGTGCCGAGGAGGAGATGATCTCAGTGTGCCGAGGAGCAGATGATCTCAGTGGGCCGAGGAGGAGATGATCTCAGTGTGCCGAGGAGGAGATGATCTCAGTGTGCCGAGGAGGAGATGATCTCAGTGGGCCGAGGAGGAGATGATCTCAGTGTGCCGAGGAGCAGAATGATCTCAGTGTGCCGAGGAGGAGTTGATCTCAGGGTGCCGAGGAGGAGATGATCTCAGTGGGCCGAGGAGGAGATGATCTCAGTGTGCCGAGCAGCAGAATGATCTCAGTGGGCCGAGGAGGAGATGATCTCAGTGGGCCGAGGAGCAGAATGATCTCAGTGTGCCGAGGAGGAGTTGATCTCAGGGTGCCGAGGAGGAGATGATCTCAGTGTGCCGAGGAGGAGATGATCTCAGTGTGCCGAGGAGGAGATGATCTCAGTGGGCCGAGGAGGAGTTGATCTCAGTGGGCCGAGGAGGAGATGATCTCAGTGGGCCGAGGAGGAGATGATCTCAGTGTGCCGAGGAGGAGTTGATCTCAGGGTGCCGAGGAGGAGATGATCTCAGTGTGCCGAGGAGGAGATGATCTCAGTGTGCCGAGGAGGAGATGATCTCAGTGTGCCGAGGAGGAGTTGATCTCAGTGTGCCGAGGAGGAGATGATCTCAGTGGGCCGAGGAGGAGATGATCTCAGTGGGCCGAGGAGGAGATGATCTCAGTGTGCCGAGGAACAGAATGATCTCAGTGTGCCGAGGAGGAGTTGATCTCAGGGTGCCGAGGAGGAGATGATCTCAGTGTGCCGAGGAGGAGATGATCTCAGTGGGCCGAGGAGGAGTTGATCTCAGGGTGCCGAGGAGGAGATGATCTCAGTGTGCCGAGGAGGAGATGATCTCAGTGGGCCGAGGAGCAGAATGATCTCAGTGTGCCGAGGAGGAGTTGATCTCAGGGTGCCGAGGAGGAGATGATCTCAGGGTGCCGAGGAGGAGATGATCTCAGTGGGCCGAGGAGGAGTTGATCTCAATGTGCCGAGGAGGAGATGATCTCAGTGTGCCGAGGAGGAGATGATCTCAGTGGGCCGAGGAGGAGATGATCTCAGTGGGCCGAGGAGGAGATGATCTCAGTGGGCCGAGGAGGAGATGATCTCAGTGGGCCGAGGAGGAGTTGATCTCAGTGTGCCGAGGAGGAGATGATCTCAGTGTGCCGAGGAGGAGTTGATCTCAGGGTGCCGAGGAGGAGTTGATCTCAGGGTGCCGGGGAGGAGTTGATCTCAGTGTGCCGAGGAGGAGTTGATCTCAGGGTGCCGAGGAGGAGATGATCTCAGTGGGCCGAGGAGGAGTTGATCTCAGTGTGCCGAGGAGGAGATGATCTCAGTGTGCCGAGGAGGAGATGATCTCAGTGGGCCGAGGAGGAGATGATCTCAGTGTGCCGAGGAGGAGATGATCTCAGTGTGCCGAGGAGGAGATGATCTCAGTGTGCCGAGGAGCAGAATGATCTCAGTGTGCTGAGGAGGAGATGATCTCAGTGTGCCGAGGAGCAGAATGATCTCAGTGTGCTGAGGAGGAGATGATCTCAGTGTGCCGAGGAGGAGATGATCTCAGTGGGCCGAGGAGGAGATGATCTCAGTGGGCCGAGGAGCAGAATGATCTCAGTGTGCCGAGGAGGAGTTGATCTCAGTGGGCCGAGGAGGAGTTGATCTCAGTGTGCCGAGGAGCAGAATGATCTCAGTGTGCCGAGGAGGAGTTGATCTCAGGGTGCCGAGGAGGAGATGATCTCAGTGTGCCGAGGAGGAGATGATCTCAGTGGGCCGAGGAGCAGAATGATCTCAGTGGGCCGAGGAGGAGATGATCTCAGTGGGCCGAGGAGGAGATGATCTCAGTGTGCCGAGGAGGAGATGATCTCAGTGTGCCGAGGAGGAGTTGATCTCAGTGTGCCGAGGAGGAGATGATCTCAGTGTGCCGAGGAGGAGATGATCTCAGTGGGCCGAGGAGGAGATGATCTCAGTGTGCCGAGGAGGAGATGATCTCAGTGTGCCGAGGAGGAGATGATCTCAATGTGCCGAGGAGGAGATGATCTCAGTGTGCCGAGGAGGAGATGATCTCAGTGTGCCGAGGAGGAGATGATCTCAGTGGGCCGAGGAGGAGATGATCTCAGTGTGCCGAGGAGGAGATGATCTCAGTGTGCCGAGGAACAGAATGATCTCAGTGTGCCGAGGAGGAGTTGATCTCAGTGTGCCGAGGAGGAGATGATCTCAGTGGGCCGAGGAGGAGATGATCTCAGTGGGCCGAGGAGGAGATGATCTCAGTGTGCCGAGGAACAGAATGATCTCAGTGTGCCGAGGAGGAGTTGATCTCAGTGTGCCGAGGAGGAGATGATCTCAGTGGGCCGAGGAGGAGATGATCTCAGTGGGCCGAGGAGGAGATGATCTCAGTGTGCCGAGGAGGAGATGATCTCAGTGTGCCGAGGAACAGAATGATCTCAGTGGGCCGAGGAGGAGATGATCTCAGTGTGCCGAGGAACAGAATGATCTCAGTGTGCCGAGGAGGAGTTGATCTCAGTGTGCCGAGGAGGAGATGATCTCAGTGGGCCGAGGAGGAGATGATCTCAGTGGGCCGAGGAGGAGATGATCTCAGTGTGCCGAGGAGGAGAGCTCAGATAACACACAGCAGCAAAGGTTTCTCCCTGTGCTCAGTAGCCCTCTGGAACAAAGAGGAACTTCTCTGCTGATAGGAGTTTCAGAAAGCCTGGTGGCGAATTCTAAATATCAGACATTAATTATAAAGCTTTCTTTTACAGATTTACCATGAGTAAGGGTCATTCTATTTGTGTTGTACATCTAATCAAGTATTTAGGCAGATTCACATAGAGTCATTTTAGAATATTTCAGATACTTCAAATGACATTGACAGAAAACTTGTGTCATAATTTCCAACAGTGAATGTCAGTTTTATATTTAATTACTTGCTTCCAAAATGATTCACTCTCGGTCACGTTCTCTTGCAGCGTCTCTGTCTGCTCATGTACACTGTCTCTACGGATGTTACTTGTTCAACACCTCTTGCTCCCCAGTGTTCATTCCTGGCCATTTCCCCATCCATCCATCACTATTCCTGGTCCCATCACCACTCCCAGTAATTTACCCTCCCCTCATCACCATTCCCATTCCCATCCCCTCTCTCCATCACCACCCCAGTCCCATCCGCTCTCTCCATCACAATTCCCAGCCCCATTCCCACTCTCCATCACCAATCCCAGTCCCATCCCCTCTCTCCATCACCATTCCTAATCTCAATCCCTCCCACCATCACCATTCCTATTCCCATCCCCTCTCTCCATCACCATTCACAGTACTATTCCCTCTCTCCATCACCATTCCCAAACCCATCCGCTCTCTCCATCACAATTCCCAGCCCCATTCCCACTCTCCATCACCAATCCCAGTCCCATCCCCTCTCTCCATCACCATTCCCAATCTCAATCCCTCCCACCATCACCATTCCTATTCCCATCCCCTCTCTCCATCACCATTCACAGTACTATTCCCTCTCTCCATCACCATTCCCAAACCCATCCCCTCTCTCCATCACCATTCCTATTCCCATCCCCTCTCTCCATCACCATTCACAGTCCTTTTCCCTCTCTCCATCACCATTCCCAAACCCATCCCCTCTCTCCATCACCATTCCTATTCCCATCCCCTCTCTCCATCACCATTCCCAATCCCAACCCCTCCCACCATCACCATTCCTAGTCTATTCCCCTCTCTCCATCACCATTCCCAGTACCATTCCCTCTCTCCATTACCATTTCCAATCCCAACCCCTCCCTCCACCATTCCCAGTCCCATCCCCTCTCTCCATCACCATTCCTATTCCCATCCCCTCTCGCCATCACCATTCCCAATCCCAAACCCTCCCTCCATGACCATTCCCAGTCCCATCCCCTCTCTCCATCACCATTCCTATTCCCATCCCCTCTCGCCATCACCATTCCCAATCCCAAACCCTCCCTCCATGACCATTCCCATTCCCATCCCCTCTCTCCATCACCATTCCCAATCCCAACCCGTCCATCCATCACCATTCCTATTCCCATCCCCTCTCTCCATCACCATTCCCAATCCCAACCGCTCCCTCCATCACCATTCACAATCCCAACCCCTCTCTCCATCACAACTCCCGGTAATTTACACTCCCCTCATCAACATTCCCAGTCTCCTCCTCTCCCTCCATCACTATTCCCAGTCCTTTCCCCTCCCATTTAGGCCCATGATATTTTGATCCCAACTTCAAGATCAACCTAACCCTTCACTTCCACATGGCTCTCTGTTTTGCTATCATCCACGTGCCTGTCGATGAGTCTGTAATGTATCCACCTCTACCACCACCACTGGCAGCAATCCAGACACCTAACACATTCTGTATAAACCTATCTCTGACATCCCATCACCCACCACTCTCAATGTAAACCTATCTCTGACATTCCATCACCCACCACTCTCTGTATAAACCTATCTCTGACATTCCATCACCCAGCACTCTCTGTATAAATCTATCTCTGACATTCCATCACCACCAATCTCTGTATAAACCTATCTCTGACATTCCATCACCCACCACCCTCTGTATAAACCTATCTCTGACATTCCATCACCCACCACTCTCTGTATAAACCTATCTCTGACATTCCATCACCCAGCACTCTCTGTATAAACCTATCTCTGACATTCCATCACCCACCACTCTCTGTATAAACCTATCTCTGACATTCCATCACCCACCACTCTCTGTATAAACCTATCTCTGACATTCCATCACCCACCACTCTCTGTATAAACCTATCTCTGACATTCCATCACCCAGCACTCTCTGTATAAACCTATCTCTGACATTCCATCACCCACCACTCTCTGTATAAACCTATCTCTGACATTCCATCACCCACCACGCTCTATGTAAACCTATCTCTGACATCCCATCACCCACCACTCTCTGTATAAACCTATCTCTGTCATTCCATCGCCCACTGCACTCTCTGTATAAACCTATCTCTGACTTCCCATCACCCACCACTCTCTGTATAAACCTATCTCTGACATTCCATCACCCAGCACTCTCTGTATAAACCTATCTCTGACATCCCATAACCCACCACTCTCTGTATAAACCTATCTCTGACAGCCCATCACCCACTGCACTCTCAATGTAAACCTATCTCTGACATCCCATCACCCAGCACTCTCTGTATAAACCTATCTCTGACATTCCATCACCCAGCACTCTCTGTATAAACCTATCTCTGACATTCCATCACCCACTGCACTCTCTGTATAAACCTATCTCTGACAGCCCATCACCCACTGCACTCTCAATGTAAGCCTATCTCTGACTTCCCATCACCCACCACTCTCTGTATAAACCTATCTCTGACAGCCCATCACCCACTGCACTCTCTGTATAAACCTATCTCTGACAGCCCATCACCCACTGCACTCTCAATGTAAACCTATCTCTGACATTCCATCACCCAGCACTCTCTGTATAAACCTATCTCTCACATCCCATAACCCACCACTCTTTGTATAAACCTATCTCTCACATCCCATAACTCACCACTCTTTGTATAAACCTATCTCTGACATCCCATAACCCACCACTCTCTGTATAAACCTATCTCTGACATCCCATTACCCACCACTCTTTGTATAAACCTATCTCTGACATCCCATAACCCACCACTCTCTGTATAAACCTATCTCTGACATCCCTTCACCCACCACTCTCTGTATAAACCTATCTCTGACATCCCATAACCCACCACTCTCTGTATAAACCTATCTCTGACATTCCATCACCCACTGCACTCTCTTTATAAACCTATCTGTGACATCCCATCACCCACCACTCTTTGTATAAACCTATCTCTCACATCCCATAACCCACCACTCTTTGTATAAACCTATCTCTGACATCCCATAACCCACCACTCTCTGTATAAACCTATCTCTGACATACCATCACCCACCACTCTTTGTATAAACCTATCTCTGACATCCCATAACCCACCACTCTCTGTATAAACCTATCTCTGACATTCCATCACCCACCACGCTCTATGTAAACCTATCTCTGACATCCCATCACCCACCACTCTCTGTATAAACCTATCTCTGACATCCCATCACCCACCACTCTCTGTATAAACCTATCTCTGACATTCCATCACCCACTGCACTCTCTGTATAAACCTATCTCTGACTTCCCATCACCCACCACTCTCTGTATAAACCTATCTCTGACATTCCATCACCCAGCACTCTCTGTATAAACCTATCTCTGACAGCCCATCACCCACTGCACTCTCAATGTAAACCTATCTCTGACATCCCATCACCCTGCACTCTCTGTATAAACCTATCTCTGACATTCCATCACCCAGCACTCTCTGTATAAACCTATCTCTGACATTCCATCACCCACTGCACTCTCTGTATAAACCTATCTCTGACAGCCCATCACCCACTGCACTCTCAATGGAAGCCTATCTCTGACATTCCATCACCCAGCACTCTCTGTATAAACCTATCTCTGACAGCCCATCACCCACTGCACTCTCTGTATAAACCTATCTCTGACAGCCCATCACCCACTGCACTCTCAATGTAAACCTATCTCTGACATTCCATCACCCAGCACTCTCTGTATAAACCTATCTCTGACAGCCCATCACCCACTGCACTCTCAATGTAAGCCTATCTCTGACATTCCATCACCCAGCACTCTCTGTATAAACCTATCTCTGACATCCCATCACCCACCACTCTCTGTATAAACCTATCTCTGACATTCCATCGCCCACTGCACTCTCTGTATAAACCTATCTCTGACTTCCCATCACCCACCACTCTCTGTATAAACCTATCTCTGACATTCCATCACCCAGCACTCTCTGTATAAACCTATCTCTGACATTCCATCACCCACCACTCTTTGTATAAACCTATCTCTGACTTCCCATCACCCACCACTCTCTGTATAAACCTATCTCTGACAGCCCATCACCCACTGCACTCTCAATGTAAACCTATCTCTGACATTCCATCACCCAGCACTCTCTGTATAAACCTATCTCTGACATTCCATCACCCACTGCACTCTCTGTATAAACCTATCTCTGACAGCCCATCACCCACTGAACTCTCAATGTAAGCCTATCTCTGACATTCCATCACCCAGCACTCTCTGTATAAACCTATCTCTGACATTCCATCACCCACCACTCTCTGTATAAACCTATCTCTGACATCCCATCACGCACCACTCTCTGTATAAACCTATCTCTGACATTCCATCACCCAGCACTCTCTGTATAAACCTATCTCTGACATTCCATCACCCACCACTCTTTGTATAAACCTATCTCTGACTTCCCATCACCCACCACTCTCTGTATAAACCTATCTCTGACAGCCCATCACCCACTGCACTCTCAATGTAAACCTATCTCTGACATTCCATCACCCAGCACTCTCTGTATAAACCTATCTCTGACATTCCATCACCCACTGCACTCTCTGTATAAACCTATCTCTGACAGCCCATCACCCACTGAACTCTCAATGTAAGCCTATCTCTGACATTCCATCACCCAGCACTCTCTGTATAAACCTATCTCTGACATTCCATCACCCACCACTCTCTGTATAAACCTATCTCTGACATCCCATCACGCACCACTCTCTGTATAAACCTATCTCTGACATTCCATCACCCACCACGCTCTGTATAAACCTATCTCTGACATTCCATCACCCACTGCACTCTCTATATAAACCTATCTGTGACATCCCATCACCCACCACTCTTTGTATAAACCTATCTCTCACATCCCATAACCCACCACTCTTTGTATAAACCTATCTCTGACATCCCATAACCCACCACTCTCTGTATAAACCTATCTCTGACATTCCATCACCCACCACGCTCTATGTAAACCTATCTCTGACATCCCATCACCCACCACTCTCTGTATAAACAGTGGAGTGGAGTGGAGTGGAGTGACCTTTGCATTATGGAGTGGAGTGGAATGACCTTTCCATTACGGAGTGGAGTGGAGTGGAGTGACCTTTGCATTACGGAGTGGAGTGGAGTGGAGTAACCTTTGCATTATGGAGTGGAGTGGAGTGACCTTTCCATTACGGAGTGGAGTGGAGTGACCTTTGCATTACGGTGTGGAGTGGAGTGGAGTAACCTTTACATTATGGAGTGGAGTGGAGTGGGGTGACCTTTCCCATATGGAGTGGAGTGGAGTGACCTTTCCATTACGTAGTGGAGTGGAGTGGAGTGACATTTCCATTACGGAGTGGAGTGGAATGACCTTTGCATTACGTAGTGGAGTGGAGTGGAGTGACCTTTCCATTACGGAGTGGAGTGGAGTGACCTTTCCATTACGGAGTGGAGTAGAGTGACCTTTGCAATACGGAGTGGAGTGGAGTGACCTTTGCATTACGGAGTGGAGTGGAGTGGAATGACCTTTGCATTATGGAGTGGAGTGGAGTGGAGTGACCTTTGCATTACGGAGTGGAGTGGAGTGGAGTGACCTTTGCATTACGGAGTGCAGTGGAATGACCTTTCCATTACAGAGTGTAGTGGAGTGACCTTTCCATTACGGAGTGTAGTGGAGTGACCTTTCCATTATGGAGTGGAGTGGAATGACCTTTGCATTACAGAGTGGAGTGGAGTGACCTTTCCATTACGGAGTGGAGTGGAGTGGAGTGACCTTTGCATTACGGAGTGGAGTGGAGTGGAATGACCTTTCCATTACAGAGTGGTGTGACCTTTCCATTACGGAGTGCAGTGGAGTGACCTTTCCAATATGGAGTGGAGTGGAATGACCTTTGCATTAAGAGTGGAGTGAAGTGACCTTTCCATTACGGAGTGGATGGGACTGACCTTTGCATTACGGAGTGGAGTGGAGTGGAATGACCTTTCCATTTCAGATTGGAGTGACCTTTCCATTACGGAGTGGAGTGGAGTGACCTTTGCATTACGGAGAGGAGTGGAGTGGAATGACCTTTGCATTACAGAGTGGAGTGACCTTTCCATTACGGAGTGGAGTGGAGTGACCTTTCCATTACGGAGTGGAGTGGAGAGGAATGACCTTTCGATTACAGAGTGGAGTGGAGTGACCTTTCCATTACAGAATGGAGTGACCTATCCATTACGGAGTGGAGTGGAGTGACCTTTGCATTACGGAGTGGAGTGGAGTGGACTGACCTTTGCATTACGGAGTGGAGTGGAGTGGAATGACATTTCCATTACAGGTTGGTGTGACCTTTCCATTACGGAGTGGAGTGGAGTGACGTTTGCATTATGGAGTGGAGTGGAGTGGAATGACCTTTCCATTACAGGTTGGAGTGACCTTTCCATTACGGAGTGGAGTGGAGTGACCTTTGCATTACGGAGTGGAGTGGAGTGGAGTGACCTTTGCATTACGGAGTGGAGTGGAGTAGAGTAACCTTTGTATTACGGAGTGGAGTGGAGTGACCTTTCCATTACGGAGTGGAGTGGAGTGACCTTTGCATTACGGAGTGGAGTGGAGTGGAGTAAACTTTGCATTACGGAGTGGAGTGGAGTGGAGTGACCTTTCCATTACGGAGTGGAGTGGAGTGACCTTTGCATTACGGAGTGGAGTGGAGTGGAGTAACCTTTGCATTACAGAGTGGAGTGACCTTTCCATTACGGAGTGGAGTGGAGTGACCTTTGCATTACGGAGTGGAGTGGAGTGGAATGACCTTTGCATTACAGAGTGGAGTGACCTTTCCATTGCGGAGTGGAGTGGAGTGACCTTTGCAATACGGAGTGGAGTGGAGTGGAGTGACCTTTGCATTACGGAGTGGAGTGGAGTAGAGTAACCTTTGCATTACGGAGTGGAGTGGAGTGACCTTTCCATTACGGAGTGGAGTGGAGTGACCTTTGCATTACGGAGTGGAGTGGAGTAGAGTAACCTTTGCATTACGGAGTGGAGTGGAGTGACCTTTCCATTACGGAGTGGAGTGGAGTGACCTTTGCATTACGGAGTGGAGTGGAGTGGAGTAACCTTTGCATTATGGAGTGGAGTGGAGTGGGGTGACCTTTCCATTACAGAGTGAAGTGTCCTTTCCATTACAGAGTTGAGTGGAGTGACCTTTTCATTACGGAGTGGAGTGGAGTGGAGTGACCTTTGCATTACAGAGTGGAGTGGAGTGGAGTAACCTTTGCATTATGGAGTGGAGTGGAGTGACCTTTCCATTACGGAGTGGAGTGGAGTGGTGTAACTTTTGCATTATGGAGTGGAGTGAGTGGGGTGACCTTTCCATTACAGAGTGGAGTGGAGTGGAGTGACCTTTCCATTACGGAGTGGAGTGGAGTGACCTTTCCATCACGGAGTGGAGTGGAGTGGAGTAACCTTTGCATTACGGAGTGGAGTGGAATGACCTTTCCATTACAGGGTGGAGTGACCTTTCCATTAAGGAGTGGAGTGGAGTGACCTTTCCAATATGGAGTGGAGTGGAATGACCTTTGCATTAAGAGTGGAGTGAAGTGACCTTTCCATTACGGAGTGGATGGGACTGACCTTTGCATTACGGAGTGGAGTGGAGTGGAATGACCTTTCCATTTCAGATTGGAGTGACCTTTCCATTACGGCGTGGAGTGGAGTGACCTTTGCATTACGGAGTGGAGTGGAGTGGAATGACCTTTGCATTACAGAGTGGAGTGACCTTTCCATTACGGAGTGGAGTGGAGTGACCTTTCCATTATGGAGTGGAGTGGAGAGGATTGACCTTTCGATTACAGAGTGGAGTGGAGTGACCTTTCCATTACAGAATGGAGTGACCTTTCCATTACGGAGTGGAGTGGAGTGACCTTTGCATTACGGAGTGGAGTGGAGTGGACTGACCTTTGCATTACGGAGTGGAGTGGAGTGGAATGACCTTTCCATTACAGGTTGGTGTGACCTTTCCATTACGGAGTGGAGTGGAGTGGAATGACCTTTCCATTACAGGTTGGTGTGACCTTTCCATTACGGAGTGGAGTGGAGTGGAATGACCTTTCCATTACAGGTTGGAGTGACCTTTCCATTACGGAGTGGAGTGGAGTGACCTTTGCATTGCGGAGTGGAGTGGAGTGGAATGACCTTTGCATTACAGAGTGGAGTGACCTTTCCATTACGGAGTGGAGTGGAGTGACCTTTGCATTACGGAGTGGAGTGGAGTGGAGTGACCTTTGCATTACGGAGTGGAGTGGAGTAGAGTAACATTTGTATTACGGAGTGGAGTGGAGTGACCTTTCCATTACGGAGTGGAGTGGAGTGACCTTTGCATTACGGAGTGGAGTGGAGTGGAGTAAACTTTGCATTACGGAGTGGAGTGGAGTGACCTTTGCATTACGGAGTGGAGTGACCTTTCCATTACGGAGTGGAGTGGAGTGACCTTTGCATTACGGAGTGGAGTGGAATGGAGTAACCTTTGCATTACAGAGTGGAGTGACCTTTCCATTACGGAGTGGAGTGGAGTGACCTTTGCATTACGGAGTGGAGTGGAGTGGAATGACCTTTGCATTACGGAGTGGAGTGGAGTGACCTTTCCATTACGGAGTGGAGTGGAGTGACCTTTGCATTACGGAGTGGAGTGGAGTGGAGTAACCTTTGCATTATGGAGTGGAGTGGAGTGGGGTGACCTTTCCATTACAGAGTGAAGTGTCCTTTCCATTACGGAGTTGAGTGGAGTGACCTTTTCATTACGGAGTGGAGTGGAGTGGAGTGACCTTTGCATTACAGAGTGGAGTGGAGTGGAGTGACCTTTCCATTACGGAGTGGAGTGGAGTGACCTTTCCATCACGGAGTGGAGTGGAGTGGAGTAACCTTTGCATTACGGAGTGGAGTGGAATGACCTTTCCATTACAGGGTGGAGTGACCTTTCCATTAAGGAGTGGAGTGGAGTGACCTTTCCAATATGGAGTGGAGTGGAATGACCTTTGCATTAAGAGTGGAGTGAAGTGACCTTTCCATTACGGAGTGGAGTAGAGTGACCTTTGCAATACGGAGTGGAGTGGAGTGACCTTTGCATTACGGAGTGGAGTGGAGTGGAATGACCTTTGCATTATGGAGTGGAGTGGAGTGGAGTGACCTTTGCATTACGGAGTGCAGTGGAATGACCTTTCCATTACAGAGTGTAGTGGAGTGACCTTTCCATTACGGAGTGGAGTGGAGTGACCTTTCCATTATGGAGTGGAGTGGAATGACCTTTGCATTACAGAGTGGAGTGGAGTGACCTTTCCATTACGGAGTGGAGTGGAGTGGAGTGACCTTTGCATTACGGAGTGGAGTGGAGTGGAATGACCTTTCCATTACAGAGTGGTGTGACCTTTCCATTACGGAGTGGAGTGGAGTGGAGTAACCTTTGCATTATGGAGTGGAGTGGAGTGACCTTTCCATCACGGAGTGGAGTGGAGTGGAGTAACCTTTGCATTACGGAGTGGAGTGGAATGACCTTTCCATTACAGGGTGGAGTGACCTTTCCATTAAGGAGTGGAGTGGAGTGACCTTTCCAATATGGAGTGGAGTGGAATGACCTTTGCATTAAGAGTGGAGTGAAGTGACCTTTCCATTACGGAGTGGATGGGACTGACCTTTGCATTACGGAGTGGAGTGGAGTGGAATGACCTTTCCATTTCAGATTGGAGTGACCTTTCCATTACAGAGTGGAGTGGAGTGACCTTTGCATTACGGAGTGGAGTGGAGTGGAATGACCTTTGCATTACAGAGTGGAGTGACCTTTCCATTACGGAGTGGAGTGGAGTGACCTTTCCATTACGGAGTGGAGTGGAGAGGAATGACCTTTCGATTACAGAGTGGAGTGGAGTGACCTTTCCATTACAGTATGGAGTGACCTATCCATTACGGAGTGGAGTGGAGTGACCTTTGCATTACGGAGTGGAGTGGAGTGGACTGACCTTTGCATTACGGAGTGGAGTGGAGTGGAATGACCTTTCCATTACAGGTTGGTGTGACCTTTCCATTACGGAGTGGAGTGGAGTGACGTTTGCATTACGGAGTGGAGTGGAGTGGAATGACCTTTCCATTACAGGTTGGAGTGACCTTTCCATTACGGAGTGGAGTGGAGTGACCTTTGCATTACGGAGTGGAGTGGAGTGGAGTGACCTTTGCATTACGGAGTGGAGTGGAGTAGAGTAACCTTTGTATTACGGAGTGGAGTGGAGTGACCTTTCCATTACGGAGTGGAGTGGAGTGACCTTTGCATTACGGAGTGGAGTGGAGTGGAGTAAACTTTGCATTACGGAGTGGAGTGGAGTGGAGTGACCTTTCCATTACGGAGTGGAGTGGAGTGACCTTTGCATTACGGAGTGGAGTGGAGTGGAGTAACCTTTGCATTACAGAGTGGAGTGACCTTTCCATTACGGAGTGGAGTGGAGTGACCTTTGCATTACGGAGTGGAGTGGAGTGGAATGACCTTTGCATTACAGAGTGGAGTGACCTTTCCATTGCGGAGTGGAGTGGAGTGACCTTTGCAATACGGAGTGGAGTGGAGTGGAGTGACCTTTGCATTACGGAGTGGAGTGGAGTAGAGTAACCTTTGCATTACGGAGTGGAGTGGAGTGACCTTTCCATTACGGAGTGGAGTGGAGTGACCTTTCCATTACGGAGTGGAGTGGAGTGACCTTTGCATTACGGAATGGAGTGGAGTGGAGTAACCTTTGCATTATGGAGTGGAGTGGAGTGGGGTGACCTTTCCATTACAGAGTGAAGTGTCCTTTCCATTACAGAGTTGAGTGGAGTGACCTTTTCATTACGGAGTGGAGTGGAGTGGAGTGACCTTTGCATTACAGAGTGGAGTGGAGTGGAGTAACCTTTGCATTATGGAGTGGAGTGGAGTGACCTTTCCATTACGGAGTGGAGTGGAGTGGTGTAACTTTTGCATTATGGAGTGGAGTGAGTGGGGTGACCTTTCCATTACAGAGTGGAGTGGAGTGGAGTGACCTTTCCATTACGGAGTGGAGTGGAGTGACCTTTCCATCACGGAGTGGAGTAACCTTTGCATTACGGAGTGGAGTGGAATGACCTTTCCATTACAGGTTGGTGTGACCTTTCCATTACGGAGTGGAGTGGAGTGACGTTTGCATTACGGAGTGGAGTGGAGTGGAATGACCTTTCCATTACAGGTTGGAGTGACCTTTCCATTACGGAGTGGAGTGGAGTGACCTTTGCATTGCGGAGTGGAGTGGAGTGGAATGACCTTTGCATTACAGAGTGGAGTGACCTTTCCATTACGGAGTGGAGTGGAGTGACCTTTGCATTACGGAGTGGAGTGGAGTGGAGTGACCTTTGCATTACGGAGTGGAGTGGAGTAGAGTAACCTTTGTATTACGGAGTGGAGTGGAGTGACCTTTCAATTACGGAGTGGAGTGGAGTGACCTTTGCATTACGGAGTGGAGTGGAGTGGAGTAAACTTTGCATTACGGAGTGGAGTGGAGTGACCTTTGCATTACGGAGTGGAGTGACCTTTCCATTACGGAGTGGAGTGGAGTGACCTTTGCATTACGGAGTGGAGTGGAGTGGAGTAACCTTTGCATTACAGAGTGGAGTGACCTTTCCATTACGGAGTGGAGTGGAGTGACCTTTGCAATACGGAGTGGAGTGGAGTGGAATGACCTTTGCATTACGGAGTGGAGTGGAGTGACCTTTCCATTACGGAGTGGAGTGGAGTGACCTTTGCATTACGGAGTGGAGTGGAGTGGAGTAACCTTTGCATTATGGAGTGGAGTGGAGTGGGGTGACCTTTCCATTACAGAGTGAAGTGTCCTTTCCATTACGGAGTTGAGTGGAGTGACCTTTTCATTACGGAGTGGAGTGGAGTGGAGTGACCTTTGCATTACAGAGTGGAGTGGAGTGGAGTGACCTTTCCATTACGGAGTGGAGTGGAGTGACCTTTGCATTACGGAGTGGAGTGGAGTGGAATGACCTTTGCATTACAGAGTGGAGTGACCTTTCCATTGCGGAGTGGAGTGGAGTGACCTTTGCAATACGGAGTGGAGTGGAGTGGAGTGACCTTTGCATTACGGAGTGGAGTGGAGTAGAGTAACCTTTGCATTACGGAGTGGAGTGGAGTGACCTTTCCATTACGGAGTGGAGTGGAGTGACCTTTGCATTACGGAATGGAGTGGAGTGGAGTAACCTTTGCATTATGGAGTGGAGTGGAGTGGGGTGACCTTTCCATTACAGAGTGAAGTGTCCTTTCCATTACAGAGTTGAGTGGAGTGACCTTTTCATTACGGAGTGGAGTGGAGTGGAGTGACCTTTGCATTACAGAGTGGAGTGGAGTGGAGTAACCTTTGCATTATGGAGTGGAGTGGAGTGACCTTTCCATTACGGAGTGGAGTGGAGTGGTGTAACTTTTGCATTATGGAGTGGAGTGAGTGGGGTGACCTTTCCATTACAGAGTGGAGTGGAGTGGAGTGACCTTTCCATTACGGAGTGGAGTGGAGTGACCTTTCCATCACGGAGTGGAGTAACCTTTGCATTACGGAGTGGAGTGGAATGACCTTTCCATTACAGGTTGGTGTGACCTTTCCATTACGGAGTGGAGTGGAGTGGAATGACCTTTCCATTACAGGTTGGAGTGACCTTTCCATTACGGAGTGGAGTGGAGTGACCTTTGCATTGCGGAGTGGAGTGGAGTGGAATGACCTTTGCATTACAGAGTGGAGTGACCTTTCCATTACGGAGTGGAGTGGAGTGACCTTTGCATTACGGAGTGGAGTGGAGTGGAGTGACCTTTGCATTACGGAGTGGAGTGGAGTAGAGTAACATTTGTATTACGGAGTGGAGTGGAGTGACCTTTCCATTACGGAGTGGAGTGGAGTGACCTTTGCATTACGGAGTGGAGTGGAGTGGAGTAAACTTTGCATTACGGAGTGGAGTGGAGTGACCTTTGCATTACGGAGTGGAGTGACCTTTCCATTACGGAGTGGAGTGGAGTGACCTTTGCATTACGGAGTGGAGTGGAATGGAGTAACCTTTGCATTACAGAGTGGAGTGACCTTTCCATTACGGAGTGGAGTGGAGTGACCTTTGCATTACGGAGTGGAGTGGAGTGGAATGACCTTTGCATTACGGAGTGGAGTGGAGTGACCTTTCCATTACGGAGTGGAGTGGAGTGACCTTTGCATTACGGAGTGGAGTGGAGTGGAGTAACCTTTGCATTATGGAGTGGAGTGGAGTGGGGTGACCTTTCCATTACAGAGTGAAGTGTCCTTTCCATTACGGAGTTGAGTGGAGTGACCTTTTCATTACGGAGTGGAGTGGAGTGGAGTGACCTTTGCATTACAGAGTGGAGTGGAGTGGAGTGACCTTTCCATTACGGAGTGGAGTGGAGTGACCTTTCCATCACGGAGTGGAGTGGAGTGGAGTAACCTTTGCATTACGGAGTGGAGTGGAATGACCTTTCCATTACAGGGTGGAGTGACCTTTCCATTAAGGAGTGGAGTGGAGTGACCTTTCCAATATGGAGTGGAGTGGAATGACCTTTGCATTAAGAGTGGAGTGAAGTGACCTTTCCATTACGGAGTGGAGTAGAGTGACCTTTGCAATACGGAGTGGAGTGGAGTGACCTTTGCATTACGGAGTGGAGTGGAGTGGAATGACCTTTGCATTATGGAGTGGAGTGGAGTGGAGTGACCTTTGCATTACGGAGTGCAGTGGAATGACCTTTCCATTACAGAGTGTAGTGGAGTGACCTTTCCATTACGGAGTGGAGTGGAGTGACCTTTCCATTATGGAGTGGAGTGGAATGACCTTTGCATTACAGAGTGGAGTGGAGTGACCTTTCCATTACGGAGTGGAGTGGAGTGGAGTGACCTTTGCATTACGGAGTGGAGTGGAGTGGAATGACCTTTCCATTACAGAGTGGTGTGACCTTTCCATTACGGAGTGGAGTGGAGTGGAGTAACCTTTGCATTATGGAGTGGAGTGGAGTGACCTTTCCATCACGGAGTGGAGTGGAGTGGAGTAACCTTTGCATTACGGAGTGGAGTGGAATGACCTTTCCATTACAGGGTGGAGTGACCTTTCCATTAAGGAGTGGAGTGGAGTGACCTTTCCAATATGGAGTGGAGTGGAATGACCTTTGCATTAAGAGTGGAGTGAAGTGACCTTTCCATTACGGAGTGGATGGGACTGACCTTTGCATTACGGAGTGGAGTGGAGTGGAATGACCTTTCCATTTCAGATTGGAGTGACCTTTCCATTACAGAGTGGAGTGGAGTGACCTTTGCATTACGGAGTGGAGTGGAGTGGAATGACCTTTGCATTACAGAGTGGAGTGACCTTTCCATTACGGAGTGGAGTGGAGTGACCTTTCCATTACGGAGTGGAGTGGAGAGGAATGACCTTTCGATTACAGAGTGGAGTGGAGTGACCTTTCCATTACAGTATGGAGTGACCTATCCATTACGGAGTGGAGTGGAGTGACCTTTGCATTACGGAGTGGAGTGGAGTGGACTGACCTTTGCATTACGGAGTGGAGTGGAGTGGAATGACCTTTCCATTACAGGTTGGTGTGACCTTTCCATTACGGAGTGGAGTGGAGTGACGTTTGCATTACGGAGTGGAGTGGAGTGGAATGACCTTTCCATTACAGGTTGGAGTGACCTTTCCATTACGGAGTGGAGTGGAGTGACCTTTGCATTACGGAGTGGAGTGGAGTGGAGTGACCTTTGCATTACGGAGTGGAGTGGAGTAGAGTAACCTTTGTATTACGGAGTGGAGTGGAGTGACCTTTCCATTACGGAGTGGAGTGGAGTGACCTTTGCATTACGGAGTGGAGTGGAGTGGAGTAAACTTTGCATTACGGAGTGGAGTGGAGTGGAGTGACCTTTCCATTACGGAGTGGAGTGGAGTGACCTTTGCATTACGGAGTGGAGTGGAGTGGAGTAACCTTTGCATTACAGAGTGGAGTGACCTTTCCATTACGGAGTGGAGTGGAGTGACCTTTGCATTACGGAGTGGAGTGGAGTGGAATGACCTTTGCATTACAGAGTGGAGTGACCTTTCCATTGCGGAGTGGAGTGGAGTGACCTTTGCAATACGGAGTGGAGTGGAGTGGAGTGACCTTTGCATTACGGAGTGGAGTGGAGTAGAGTAACCTTTGCATTACGGAGTGGAGTGGAGTGACCTTTCCATTACGGAGTGGAGTGGAGTGACCTTTCCATTACGGAGTGGAGTGGAGTGACCTTTGCATTACGGAATGGAGTGGAGTGGAGTAACCTTTGCATTATGGAGTGGAGTGGAGTGGGGTGACCTTTCCATTACAGAGTGAAGTGTCCTTTCCATTACAGAGTTGAGTGGAGTGACCTTTTCATTACGGAGTGGAGTGGAGTGGAGTGACCTTTGCATTACAGAGTGGAGTGGAGTGGAGTAACCTTTGCATTATGGAGTGGAGTGGAGTGACCTTTCCATTACGGAGTGGAGTGGAGTGGTGTAACTTTTGCATTATGGAGTGGAGTGAGTGGGGTGACCTTTCCATTACAGAGTGGAGTGGAGTGGAGTGACCTTTCCATTACGGAGTGGAGTGGAGTGACCTTTCCATCACGGAGTGGAGTAACCTTTGCATTACGGAGTGGAGTGGAATGACCTTTCCATTACAGGTTGGTGTGACCTTTCCATTACGGAGTGGAGTGGAGTGACGTTTGCATTACGGAGTGGAGTGGAGTGGAATGACCTTTCCATTACAGGTTGGAGTGACCTTTCCATTACGGAGTGGAGTGGAGTGACCTTTGCATTGCGGAGTGGAGTGGAGTGGAATGACCTTTGCATTACAGAGTGGAGTGACCTTTCCATTACGGAGTGGAGTGGAGTGACCTTTGCATTACGGAGTGGAGTGGAGTGGAGTGACCTTTGCATTACGGAGTGGAGTGGAGTAGAGTAACCTTTGTATTACGGAGTGGAGTGGAGTGACCTTTCAATTACGGAGTGGAGTGGAGTGACCTTTGCATTACGGAGTGGAGTGGAGTGGAGTAAACTTTGCATTACGGAGTGGAGTGGAGTGACCTTTGCATTACGGAGTGGAGTGACCTTTCCATTACGGAGTGGAGTGGAGTGACCTTTGCATTACGGAGTGGAGTGGAGTGGAGTAACCTTTGCATTACAGAGTGGAGTGACCTTTCCATTACGGAGTGGAGTGGAGTGACCTTTGCAATACGGAGTGGAGTGGAGTGGAATGACCTTTGCATTACGGAGTGGAGTGGAGTGACCTTTCCATTACGGAGTGGAGTGGAGTGACCTTTGCATTACGGAGTGGAGTGGAGTGGAGTAACCTTTGCATTATGGAGTGGAGTGGAGTGGGGTGACCTTTCCATTACAGAGTGAAGTGTCCTTTCCATTACGGAGTTGAGTGGAGTGACCTTTTCATTACGGAGTGGAGTGGAGTGGAGTGACCTTTGCATTACAGAGTGGAGTGGAGTGGAGTGACCTTTCCATTACGGAGTGGAGTGGAGTGACCTTTGCATTACGGAGTGGAGTGGAGTGGAATGACCTTTGCATTACAGAGTGGAGTGACCTTTCCATTGCGGAGTGGAGTGGAGTGACCTTTGCAATACGGAGTGGAGTGGAGTGGAGTGACCTTTGCATTACGGAGTGGAGTGGAGTAGAGTAACCTTTGCATTACGGAGTGGAGTGGAGTGACCTTTCCATTACGGAGTGGAGTGGAGTGACCTTTGCATTACGGAATGGAGTGGAGTGGAGTAACCTTTGCATTATGGAGTGGAGTGGAGTGGGGTGACCTTTCCATTACAGAGTGAAGTGTCCTTTCCATTACAGAGTTGAGTGGAGTGACCTTTTCATTACGGAGTGGAGTGGAGTGGAGTGACCTTTGCATTACAGAGTGGAGTGGAGTGGAGTAACCTTTGCATTATGGAGTGGAGTGGAGTGACCTTTCCATTACGGAGTGGAGTGGAGTGGTGTAACTTTTGCATTATGGAGTGGAGTGAGTGGGGTGACCTTTCCATTACAGAGTGGAGTGGAGTGGAGTGACCTTTCCATTACGGAGTGGAGTGGAGTGACCTTTCCATCACGGAGTGGAGTAACCTTTGCATTACGGAGTGGAGTGGAATGACCTTTCCATTACAGGTTGGTGTGACCTTTCCATTACGGAGTGGAGTGGAGTGACGTTTGCATTACGGAGTGGAGTGGAGTGGAATGACCTTTCCATTACAGGTTGGAGTGACCTTTCCATTACGGAGTGGAGTGGAGTGACCTTTGCATTGCGGAGTGGAGTGGAGTGGAATGACCTTTGCATTACAGAGTGGAGTGACCTTTCCATTAAGGAGTGGAGTGGAGTGACCTTTGCATTACGGAGTGGAGTGGAGTGGAGTGACCTTTGCATTACGGAGTGGAGTGGAGTAGAGTAACCTTTGTATTACGGAGTGGAGTGGAGTGACCTTTCAATTACGGAGTGGAGTGGAGTGACCTTTGCATTACGGAGTGGAGTGGAGTGGAGTAAACTTTGCATTACGGAGTGGAGTGGAGTGACCTTTGCATTACGGAGTGGAGTGACCTTTCCATTACGGAGTGGAGTGGAGTGACCTTTGCATTACGGAGTGGAGTGGAGTGGAGTAACCTTTGCATTACAGAGTGGAGTGACCTTTCCATTACGGAGTGGAGTGGAGTGACCTTTGCAATACGGAGTGGAGTGGAGTGGAATGACCTTTGCATTACGGAGTGGAGTGGAGTGACCTTTCCATTACGGAGTGGAGTGGAGTGACCTTTGCATTACGGAGTGGAGTGGAGTGGAGTAACCTTTGCATTATGGAGTGGAGTGGAGTGGGGTGACCTTTCCATTACAGAGTGAAGTGTCCTTTCCATTACGGAGTTGAGTGGAGTGACCTTTTCATTACGGAGTGGAGTGGAGTGGAGTGACCTTTGCATTACAGAGTGGAGTGGAGTGGAGTGACCTTTCCATTACGGAGTGGATTGGAGTGACCTTTCCATCACGGAGTGGAGTGGAGTGGAGTAACCTTTGCATTACGGAGTGGAGTGGAATGACCTTTCCATTACAGGGTGGAGTGACCTTTCCATTAAGGAGTGGAGTGGAGTGACCTTTCCAATATGGAGTGGAGTGGAATGACCTTTGCATTAAGAGTGGAGTGAAGTGACCTTTCCATTACGGAGTGGAGTAGAGTGACCTTTGCAATACGGAGTGGAGTGGAGTGACCTTTGCATTACGGAGTGGAGTGGAGTGGAATGACCTTTGCATTATGGAGTGGAGTGGAGTGGAGTGACCTTTGCATTACGGAGTGGAGTGGAGTGGAGTGACCTTTGCATTACAGAGTGCAGTGGAATGACCTTTCCATTACAGAGTGTAGTGGAGTGACCTTTCCATTACGGAGTGGAGTGGAGTGACCTTTCCATTATGGAGTGGAGTGGAATGACCTTTGCATTACAGAGTGGAGTGGAGTGACCTTTCCATTACGGAGTGGAGTGGAGTGGAGTGACCTTTGCATTACGGAGTGGAGTGGAGTGGAATGACCTTTCCATTACAGAGTGGTGTGTCCTTTCCATTACGGAGTGGAGTGGAGTGGAGTAACCTTTGCATTATGGAGTGGAGTGGAGTGACCTTTCCATCACGGAGTGGAGTGGAGTGGAGTAACCTTTGCATTACGGAGTGGAGTGGAATGACCTTTCCATTACAGGGTGGAGTGACCTTTCCATTAAGGAGTGGAGTGGAGTGACCTTTCCAATATGGAGTGGAGTGGAATGACCTTTGCATTAAGAGTGGAGTGAAGTGACCTTTCCATTACGGATTGGATGGGACTGACCTTTGCATTACGGAGTGGAGTGGAGTGGAATGACCTTTCCATTTCAGATTGGAGTGACCTTTCCATTACGGAGTGGAGTGGAGTGACCTTTGCATTACGGAGTGGAGTGGAGTGACCTTTCAATTACGGAGTGGAGTGGAGTGACCTTTGCATTACGGAGTGGAGTGGAGTGGAGTAAACTTTGCATTACGGAGTGGAGTGGAGTGACCTTTGCATTACGGAGTGGAGTGACCTTTCCATTACGGAGTGGAGTGGAGTGACCTTTGCATTACGGAGTGGAGTGGAGTGGAGTAACCTTTGCATTACAGAGTGGAGTGACCTTTCCATTACGGAGTGGAGTGGAGTGACCTTTGCATTACGGAGTGGAGTGGAGTGGAATGACCTTTGCATTACGGAGTGGAGTGGAGTGACCTTTCCATTACGGAGTGGAGTGGAGTGACCTTTGCATTACGGAGTGGAGTGGAGTGGAGTAACCTTTGCATTATGGAGTGGAGTGGAGTGGGGTGACCTTTCCATTACAGAGTGAAGTGTCCTTTCCATTACGGAGTTGAGTGGAGTGACCTTTTCATTACGGAGTGGAGTGGAGTGGAGTGACCTTTGCATTACAGAGTGGAGTGGAGTGGAGTGACCTTTCCATTACGGAGTGGATTGGAGTGACCTTTCCATCACGGAGTGGAGTGGAGTGGAGTAACCTTTGCATTACGGAGTGGAGTGGAATGACCTTTCCATTACAGGGTGGAGTGACCTTTCCATTAAGGAGTGGAGTGGAGTGACCTTTCCAATATGGAGTGGAGTGGAATGACCTTTGCATTAAGAGTGGAGTGAAGTGACCTTTCCATTACGGAGTGGAGTAGAGTGACCTTTGCAATACGGAGTGGAGTGGAGTGACCTTTGCATTACGGAGTGGAGTGGAGTGGAATGACCTTTGCATTATGGAGTGGAGTGGAGTGGAGTGACCTTTGCATTACGGAGTGGAGTGGAGTGGAGTGACCTTTGCATTACGGAGTGCAGTGGAATGACCTTTCCATTACAGAGTGTAGTGGAGTGACCTTTCCATTACGGAGTGGAGTGGAGTGACCTTTCCATTATGGAGTGGAGTGGAATGACCTTTGCATTACAGAGTGGAGTGGAGTGACCTTTCCATTACGGAGTGGAGTGGAGTGGAGTGACCTTTGCATTACGGAGTGGAGTGGAGTGGAATGACCTTTCCATTACAGAGTGGTGTGACCTTTCCATTACGGAGTGGAGTGGAGTGGAGTAACCTTTGCATTATGGAGTGGAGTGGAGTGACCTTTCCATCACGGAGTGGAGTGGAGTGGAGTAACCTTTGCATTACGGAGTGGAGTGGAATGACCTTTCCATTACAGGGTGGAGTGACCTTTCCATTAAGGAGTGGAGTGGAGTGACCTTTCCAATATGGAGTGGAGTGGAATGACCTTTGCATTAAGAGTGGAGTGAAGTGACCTTTCCATTACGGATTGGATGGGACTGACCTTTGCATTACGGAGTGGAGTGGAGTGGAATGACCTTTCCATTTCAGATTGGAGTGACCTTTCCATTACGGAGTGGAGTGGAGTGACCTTTGCATTACGGAGTGGAGTGGAGTGGAATGACCTTTGCATTACAGAGTGGAGTGACCTTTCCATTACGGAGTGGAGTGGAGTGACCTTTCCATTACGGAGTGGAGTGGAGAGGAATGACCTTTCGATTACAGAGTGGAGTGGAGTGACCTTTCCATTACAGAATGGAGTGACCTATCCATTACGGAGTGGAGTGGAGTGACCTTTGCATTACGGAGTGGAGTGGAGTGGACTGACCTTTGCATTACGGAGTGGAGTGGAGTGGAATGACCTTTCCATTACAGGTTGGTGTGACCTTTCCATTACGGAGTGGAGTGGAGTGACGTTTGCATTACGGAGTGGAGTGGAGTGGAATGACCTTTCCATTACAGGTTGGAGTGACCTTTCCATTACGGAGTGGAGTGGAGTGACCTTTGCATTACGGAGTGGAGTGTTGTGGAATGACCTTTGCATTACAGAGTGGAGTGACCTTTCCATTACGGAGTGGAGTGGAGTGACCTTTTCATTACGGAGTGGAGTGGAGTGGAGTGACCTTTGCATTACAGAGTGGAGTGGAGTGGAGTGACCTTTCCATTACGGAGTGGATTGGAGTGACCTTTCCATCACGGAGTGGAGTGGAGTGGAGTAACCTTTGCATTACGGAGTGGAGTGGAATGACCTTTCCATTACAGGGTGGAGTGACCTTTCCATTAAGGAGTGGAGTGGAGTGACCTTTCCAATATGGAGTGGAGTGGAATGACCTTTGCATTAAGAGTGGAGTGAAGTGACCTTTCCATTACGGAGTGGAGTAGAGTGACCTTTGCAATACGGAGTGGAGTGGAGTGACCTTTGCATTACGGAGTGGAGTGGAGTGGAATGACCTTTGCATTATGGAGTGGAGTGGAGTGGAGTGACCTTTGCATTACGGAGTGGAGTGGAGTGGAGTGACCTTTGCATTACAGAGTGCAGTGGAATGACCTTTCCATTACAGAGTGTAGTGGAGTGACCTTTCCATTACGGAGTGGAGTGGAGTGACCTTTCCATTATGGAGTGGAGTGGAATGACCTTTGCATTACAGAGTGGAGTGGAGTGACCTTTCCATTACGGAGTGGAGTGGAGTGGAGTGACCTTTGCATTACGGAGTGGAGTGGAGTGGAATGACCTTTCCATTACAGAGTGGTGTGTCCTTTCCATTACGGAGTGGAGTGGAGTGGAGTAACCTTTGCATTATGGAGTGGAGTGGAGTGACCTTTCCATCACGGAGTGGAGTGGAGTGGAGTAACCTTTGCATTACGGAGTGGAGTGGAATGACCTTTCCATTACAGGGTGGAGTGACCTTTCCATTAAGGAGTGGAGTGGAGTGACCTTTCCAATATGGAGTGGAGTGGAATGACCTTTGCATTAAGAGTGGAGTGAAGTGACCTTTCCATTACGGATTGGATGGGACTGACCTTTGCATTACGGAGTGGAGTGGAGTGGAATGACCTTTCCATTTCAGATTGGAGTGACCTTTCCATTACGGAGTGGAGTGGAGTGACCTTTGCATTACGGAGTGGAGTGGAGTGACCTTTCAATTACGGAGTGGAGTGGAGTGACCTTTGCATTACGGAGTGGAGTGGAGTGGAGTAAACTTTGCATTACGGAGTGGAGTGGAGTGACCTTTGCATTACGGAGTGGAGTGACCTTTCCATTACGGAGTGGAGTGGAGTGACCTTTGCATTACGGAGTGGAGTGGAGTGGAGTAACCTTTGCATTACAGAGTGGAGTGACCTTTCCATTACGGAGTGGAGTGGAGTGACCTTTGCATTACGGAGTGGAGTGGAGTGGAATGACCTTTGCATTACGGAGTGGAGTGGAGTGACCTTTCCATTACGGAGTGGAGTGGAGTGACCTTTGCATTACGGAGTGGAGTGGAGTGGAGTAACCTTTGCATTATGGAGTGGAGTGGAGTGGGGTGACCTTTCCATTACAGAGTGAAGTGTCCTTTCCATTACGGAGTTGAGTGGAGTGACCTTTTCATTACGGAGTGGAGTGGAGTGGAGTGACCTTTGCATTACAGAGTGGAGTGGAGTGGAGTGACCTTTCCATTACGGAGTGGATTGGAGTGACCTTTCCATCACGGAGTGGAGTGGAGTGGAGTAACCTTTGCATTACGGAGTGGAGTGGAATGACCTTTCCATTACAGGGTGGAGTGACCTTTCCATTAAGGAGTGGAGTGGAGTGACCTTTCCAATATGGAGTGGAGTGGAATGACCTTTGCATTAAGAGTGGAGTGAAGTGACCTTTCCATTACGGAGTGGAGTAGAGTGACCTTTGCAATACGGAGTGGAGTGGAGTGACCTTTGCATTACGGAGTGGAGTGGAGTGGAATGACCTTTGCATTATGGAGTGGAGTGGAGTGGAGTGACCTTTGCATTACGGAGTGGAGTGGAGTGGAGTGACCTTTGCATTACGGAGTGCAGTGGAATGACCTTTCCATTACAGAGTGTAGTGGAGTGACCTTTCCATTACGGAGTGGAGTGGAGTGACCTTTCCATTATGGAGTGGAGTGGAATGACCTTTGCATTACAGAGTGGAGTGGAGTGACCTTTCCATTACGGAGTGGAGTGGAGTGGAGTGACCTTTGCATTACGGAGTGGAGTGGAGTGGAATGACCTTTCCATTACAGAGTGGTGTGACCTTTCCATTACGGAGTGGAGTGGAGTGGAGTAACCTTTGCATTATGGAGTGGAGTGGAGTGACCTTTCCATCACGGAGTGGAGTGGAGTGGAGTAACCTTTGCATTACGGAGTGGAGTGGAATGACCTTTCCATTACAGGGTGGAGTGACCTTTCCATTAAGGAGTGGAGTGGAGTGACCTTTCCAATATGGAGTGGAGTGGAATGACCTTTGCATTAAGAGTGGAGTGAAGTGACCTTTCCATTACGGATTGGATGGGACTGACCTTTGCATTACGGAGTGGAGTGGAGTGGAATGACCTTTCCATTTCAGATTGGAGTGACCTTTCCATTACGGAGTGGAGTGGAGTGACCTTTGCATTACGGAGTGGAGTGGAGTGGAATGACCTTTGCATTACAGAGTGGAGTGACCTTTCCATTACGGAGTGGAGTGGAGTGACCTTTCCATTACGGAGTGGAGTGGAGAGGAATGACCTTTCGATTACAGAGTGGAGTGGAGTGACCTTTCCATTACAGAATGGAGTGACCTATCCATTACGGAGTGGAGTGGAGTGACCTTTGCATTACGGAGTGGAGTGGAGTGGACTGACCTTTGCATTACGGAGTGGAGTGGAGTGGAATGACCTTTCCATTACAGGTTGGTGTGACCTTTCCATTACGGAGTGGAGTGGAGTGACGTTTGCATTACGGAGTGGAGTGGAGTGGAATGACCTTTCCATTACAGGTTGGAGTGACCTTTCCATTACGGAGTGGAGTGGAGTGACCTTTGCATTACGGAGTGGAGTGGAGTGGAGTGACCTTTGCATTACGGAGTGGAGTGGAGTAGAGTAACCTTTGTATTACGGAGTGGAGTGGAGTGACCTTTCCATTACGGAGTGGAGTGGAGTGACCTTTTCATCACGGAGTGGAGTGGAGTGGAGTAACCTTTGCATTACGGAGTGGAGTGGAATGACCTTTCCATTACAGGGTGGAGTGACCTTTCCATTAAGGAGTGGAGTGGAGTGACCTTTCCAATATGGAGTGGAGTGGAATGACCTTTGCATTAAGAGTGGAGTGAAGTGACCTTTCCATTACGGATTGGATGGGACTGACCTTTGCATTACGGAGTGGAGTGGAGTGGAATGACCTTTCCATTTCAGATTGGAGTGACCTTTCCATTACGGAGTGGAGTGGAGTGACCTTTGCATTACGGAGTGGAGTGGAGTGACCTTTCAATTACGGAGTGGAGTGGAGTGACCTTTGCATTACGGAGTGGAGTGGAGTGGAGTAAACTTTGCATTACGGAGTGGAGTGGAGTGACCTTTGCATTACGGAGTGGAGTGGAGTGGACTGACCTTTGCATTACGGAGTGGAGTGGAGTGGAATGACCTTTCCATTACAGGTTGGTGTGACCTTTCCATTACGGAGTGGAGTGGAGTGACGTTTGCATTACGGAGTGGAGTGGAGTGGAATGACCTTTCCATTACAGGTTGGAGTGACCTTTCCATTACGGAGTGGAGTGGAGTGACCTTTGCATTACGGAGTGGAGTGGAGTGGAGTGACCTTTGCATTACGGAGTGGAGTGGAGTAGAGTAACCTTTGTATTACGGAGTGGAGTGGAGTGACCTTTCCATTACGGAGTGGAGTGGAGTGACCTTTTCATCACGGAGTGGAGTGGAGTGGAGTAACCTTTGCATTACGGAGTGGAGTGGAATGACCTTTCCATTACAGGGTGGAGTGACCTTTCCATTAAGGAGTGGAGTGGAGTGACCTTTCCAATATGGAGTGGAGTGGAATGACCTTTGCATTAAGAGTGGAGTGAAGTGACCTTTCCATTACGGATTGGATGGGACTGACCTTTGCATTACGGAGTGGAGTGGAGTGGAATGACCTTTCCATTTCAGATTGGAGTGACCTTTCCATTACGGAGTGGAGTGGAGTGACCTTTGCATTACGGAGTGGAGTGGAGTGACCTTTCAATTACGGAGTGGAGTGGAGTGACCTTTGCATTACGGAGTGGAGTGGAGTGGAGTAAACTTTGCATTACGGAGTGGAGTGGAGTGACCTTTGCATTACGGAGTGGAGTGACCTTTCCATTACGGAGTGGAGTGGAGTGACCTTTGCATTACGGAGTGGAGTGGAGTGGAGTAACCTTTGCATTACAGAGTGGAGTGACCTTTCCATTACGGAGTGGAGTGGAGTGACCTTTGCATTACGGAGTGGAGTGGAGTGGAATGACCTTTGCATTACGGAGTGGAGTGGAGTGACCTTTCCATTACGGAGTGGAGTGGAGTGACCTTTGCATTACGGAGTGGAGTGGAGTGGAGTAACCTTTGCATTATGGAGTGGAGTGGAGTGGGGTGACCTTTCCATTACAGAGTGAAGTGTCCTTTCCATTACGGAGTTGAGTGGAGTGACCTTTTCATTACGGAGTGGAGTGGAGTGGAGTGACCTTTGCATTACAGAGTGGAGTGGAGTGGAGTGACCTTTCCATTACGGAGTGGATTGGAGTGACCTTTCCATCACGGAGTGGAGTGGAGTGGAGTAACCTTTGCATTACGGAGTGGAGTGGAATGACCTTTCCATTACAGGGTGGAGTGACCTTTCCATTAAGGAGTGGAGTGGAGTGACCTTTCCAATATGGAGTGGAGTGGAATGACCTTTGCATTAAGAGTGGAGTGAAGTGACCTTTCCATTACGGAGTGGAGTAGAGTGACCTTTGCAATACGGAGTGGAGTGGAGTGACCTTTGCATTACGGAGTGGAGTGGAGTGGAATGACCTTTGCATTATGGATTGGAGTGGAGTGGAGTGACCTTTGCATTACGGAGTGGAGTGGAGTGGAGTGACCTTTGCATTACGGAGTGCAGTGGAATGACCTTTCCATTACAGAGTGTAGTGGAGTGACCTTTCCATTACGGAGTGGAGTGGAGTGACCTTTCCATTATGGAGTGGAGTGGAATGACCTTTGCATTACAGAGTGGAGTGGAGTGACCTTTCCATTACGGAGTGGAGTGGAGTGGAGTGACCTTTGCATTACGGAGTGGAGTGGAGTGGAATGACCTTTCCATTACAGAGTGGTGTGACCTTTCCATTACGGAGTGGAGTGGAGTGGAGTAACCTTTGCATTATGGAGTGGAGTGGAGTGACCTTTCCATCACGGAGTGGAGTGGAGTGGAGTAACCTTTGCATTACGGAGTGGAGTGGAATGACCTTTCCATTACAGGGTGGAGTGACCTTTCCATTAAGGAGTGGAGTGGAGTGACCTTTCCAATATGGAGTGGAGTGGAATGACCTTTGCATTAAGAGTGGAGTGAAGTGACCTTTCCATTACGGATTGGATGGGACTGACCTTTGCATTACGGAGTGGAGTGGAGTGGAATGACCTTTCCATTTCAGATTGGAGTGACCTTTCCATTACGGAGTGGAGTGGAGTGACCTTTGCATTACGGAGTGGAGTGGAGTGGAATGACCTTTGCATTACAGAGTGGAGTGACCTTTCCATTACGGAGTGGAGTGGAGTGACCTTTCCATTACGGAGTGGAGTGGAGAGGAATGACCTTTCGATTACAGAGTGGAGTGGAGTGACCTTTCCATTACAGAATGGAGTGACCTATCCATTACGGAGTGGAGTGGAGTGACCTTTGCATTACGGAGTGGAGTGGAGTGGACTGACCTTTGCATTACGGAGTGGAGTGGAGTGGAATGACCTTTCCATTACAGGTTGGTGTGACCTTTCCATTACGGAGTGGAGTGGAGTGACGTTTGCATTACGGAGTGGAGTGGAGTGGAATGACCTTTCCATTACAGGTTGGAGTGACCTTTCCATTACGGAGTGGAGTGGAGTGACCTTTGCATTACGGAGTGGAGTGGAGTGGAGTGACCTTTGCATTACGGAGTGGAGTGGAGTAGAGTAACCTTTGTATTACGGAGTGGAGTGGAGTGACCTTTCCATTACGGAGTGGAGTGGAGTGACCTTTTCATTACGGAGTGGAGTGGAGTGGAGTAAACTTTGCATTACGGAGTGGAGTGGAGTGGAGTGACCTTTCCATTATGGAGTGGAGTGGAGTGACCTTTGCATTACGGAGTGGAGTGGAGTGGAGTAACCTTTGCATTACAGAGTGGAGTGACCTTTCCATTACGGAGTGGAGTGGAGTGACCTTTGCATTACGGAGTGGAGTGGAGTGGAGTAACCTTTGCATTACAGAGTGGAGTGACCTTTCCATTGCGGAGTGGAGTGGAGTGACCTTTGCAATACGGAGTGGAGTGGAGTGGAGTGACCTTTGCATTACGGAGTGGAGTGGAGTAGAGTAACCTTTGCATTACGGAGTGGAGTGGAGTGACCTTTCCATTACGGAGTGGAGTGGAGTGACCTTTGCATTACGGAGTGGAGTGGAGTGGAGTAACCTTTGCATTATGGAGTGGAGTGGAGTGGGGTGACCTTTCCATTACAGAGTGAAGTGTCCTTTCCATTACAGAGTTGAGTGGAGTGACCTTTTCATTACGGAGTGGAGTGGAGTGGAGTGACCTTTGCATTACAGAGTGGAGTGGAGTGGAGTAACCTTTGCATTATGGACTGGAGTAGAGTGACCTTTCCATTACGGAGTGGAGTGGAGTGCCCTTTCCATTACGGTGTGGAGTGGAGTGACCTTTGCATTACAGAGTGGAGTGGAGTGGAATGACCTTTGCATTACGGAGTGGTGTGGAGTGGGGTGACCTTTCCATTACAGTGCGGAGTGGAGTGGAGTAACCTTTGCATTATGGAGTGGAGTGGAGTGACCTTTCCATTACGGAGTGGAGTGGAGTGACCTTTCCATTACAGTGTGGAGTGGAGTGACCTTTGCATTACAGAGTGGAGTGGAGTGGAATGACCTTTGCATTACGGAGTGGAGTGGAGTGGAGTAACCTTTGCATTATGGAGTGGAGTGGAGTGACCTTTCCATTACGGAGTGGAGTGGAGTGACCTTTGCATTACGGAGTGGAGTGGAGTGCCCTTTGCATTACGGAGTGGAGTGGAGTGACTTTTCCATTACAGAGTGGAGTGGAGTGGTGTAACCTTTGCATTATGGAGTGGAGTGGGGTGACCTTTCCATTACGGAGTGGAGTGGAGTGACCTTTGCATTATGGAGTGGGGTGGAGTGGGGTGACCTTTCCATTACAGAGTGGAGTGGAGTGGAATGACCTTTGCATTACATAGTGGAGTGACCTATCCATTACGGAGTGAAGTGGAGTGACCTTTGCATTACGGAGTGGAGTGGAGTGACCTTTCCATTACGGAGTGGAGTGGAGTGGAATGACCTTTGCATTACGGAGTGGAGTGGAGTGGAATGACCTTTCCATTACAGATTTGAGTGACCTTTCCATTACGGTGTGGAGTGGAGTGACCTTTGCATTACAGAGTGGAGTGGAGTGGAAAGATCTTTGCATTACGGAGTGGAGTGGAGTGGAATGACCTTTCCATTACAGATTTGAGTGACCTTTCCATTACGGAGTTGAGTGGAGTGACCTTTGCATTACGGAGTGGAGTGGAGTGGAATGACCTTTGCATTACCGAGTGGAGTGGAGTGGAGTAACCTTTGCATTACGGAGTGGAGTGGAGTGAACTTTCCATTACGGAGTGGAGAGGAGTGGAGTAACCTTTGCATTATGGAGTGGAGTGGAGTGGGGTGACCTTTCCATTACAGAGTGGAGTGGAGTGGAATGACCTTTGCATTACAGATTGGAGTGACCTTTCCATTACGGAGTGGAGTGGAGTGACCTTTGCATTACGGAGTGGAGTGTTGTGGAATGACCTTTGCATTACAGAGTGGAGTGACCTTTCCATTACGGAGTGGAGTGGAGTGACCTTTTCATTACGGAGTGGAGTGGAGTGGAGTGACCTTTGCATTACAGAGTGGAGTGGAGTGGAGTGACCTTTCCATTACGGAGTGGATTGGAGTGACCTTTCCATCACGGAGTGGAGTGGAGTGGAGTAACCTTTGCATTACGGAGTGGAGTGGAATGACCTTTCCATTACAGGGTGGAGTGACCTTTCCATTAAGGAGTGGAGTGGAGTGACCTTTCCAATATGGAGTGGAGTGGAATGACCTTTGCATTAAGAGTGGAGTGAAGTGACCTTTCCATTACGGAGTGGAGTAGAGTGACCTTTGCAATACGGAGTGGAGTGGAGTGACCTTTGCATTACGGAGTGGAGTGGAGTGGAATGACCTTTGCATTATGGAGTGGAGTGGAGTGGAGTGACCTTTGCATTACGGAGTGGAGTGGAGTGGAGTGACCTTTGCATTACGGAGTGCAGTGGAATGACCTTTCCATTACAGAGTGTAGTGGAGTGACCTTTCCATTACGGAGTGGAGTGGAGTGACCTTTCCATTATGGAGTGGAGTGGAATGACCTTTGCATTACAGAGTGGAGTGGAGTGACCTTTCCATTACGGAGTGGAGTGGAGTGGAGTGACCTTTGCATTACGGAGTGGAGTGGAGTGGAATGACCTTTCCATTACAGAGTGGTGTGACCTTTCCATTACGGAGTGGAGTGGAGTGGAGTAACCTTTGCATTATGGAGTGGAGTGGAGTGACCTTTCCATCACGGAGTGGAGTGGAGTGGAGTAACCTTTGCATTACGGAGTGGAGTGGAATGACCTTTCCATTACAGGGTGGAGTGACCTTTCCATTAAGGAGTGGAGTGGAGTGACCTTTGCATTACGGAGTGGAGTGGAGAGGAATGACCTTTCGATTACAGAGTGGAGTGGAGTGACCTTTCCATTACAGAATGGAGTGACCTATCCATTACGGAGTGGAGTGGAGTGACCTTTGCATTACGGAGTGGAGTGGAGTGGAATGACCTTTCCATTACAGGTTGGTGTGACCTTTCCATTACGGAGTGGAGTGGAGTGACGTTTGCATTACGGAGTGGAGTGGAGTGGAATGACCTTTCCATTACAGGTTGGAGTGACCTTTCCATTACGGAGTGGAGTGGAGTGACCTTTGCATTACGGAGTGGAGTGGAGTGGAGTGACCTTTGCATTACGGAGTGGAGTGGAGTAGAGTAACCTTTGTATTACGGAGTGGAGTGGAGTGACCTTTCCATTACGGAGTGGAGTGGAGTGACCTTTTCATTACGGAGTGGAGTGTAGTGGAGTAAACTTTGCATTACGGAGTGGAGTGGAGTGGAGTGACCTTTCCATTATGGAGTGGAGTGGAGTGACCTTTGCATTACGGAGTGGAGTGGAGTGGAGTAACCTTTGCATTACAGAGTGGAGTGACCTTTCCATTACGGAGTGGAGTGGAGTGACCTTTGCATTACGGAGTGGAGTGGAGTGGAGTAACCTTTGCATTACAGAGTGGAGTGACCTTTCCATTGCGGAGTGGAGTGGAGTGACCTTTGCAATACGGAGTGGAGTGGAGTGGAGTGACCTTTGCATTACGGAGTGGAGTGGAGTAGAGTAACCTTTGCATTACGGAGTGGAGTGGAGTGACCTTTCCATTACGGAGTGGAGTGGAGTGACCTTTGCATTACGGAGTGGAGTGGAGTGGAGTAACCTTTGCATTATGGAGTGGAGTGGAGTGGGGTGACCTTTCCATTACAGAGTGAAGTGTCCTTTCCATTACAGAGTTGAGTGGAGTGACCTTTTCATTACGGAGTGGAGTGGAGTGGAGTGACCTTTGCATTACAGAGTGGAGTGGAGTGGAGTAACCTTTGCATTATGGACTGGAGTAGAGTGACCTTTCCATTACGGAGTGGAGTGGAGTGCCCTTTCCATTACGGTGTGGAGTGGAGTGACCTTTGCATTACAGAGTGGAGTGGAGTGGAATGACCTTTGCATTACGGAGTGGTGTGGAGTGGGGTGACCTTTCCATTACAGTGCGGAGTGGAGTGGAGTAACCTTTGCATTATGGAGTGGAGTGGAGTGACCTTTCCATTACGGAGTGGAGTGGAGTGACCTTTCCATTACAGTGTGGAGTGGAGTGGAATGACCTTTGCATTACGGAGTGGAGTGGAGTGGAGTAACCTTTGCATTATGGAGTGGAGTGGAGTGACCTTTCCATTACGGAGTGGAGTGGAGTGACCTTTGCATTACGGAGTGGAGTGGAGTGCCCTTTGCATTACGGAGTGGAGTGGAGTGACTTTTCCATTACAGAGTGGAGTGGAGTGGTGTAACCTTTGCATTATGGAGTGGAGTGGGGTGACCTTTCCATTACGGAGTGGAGTGGAGTGACCTTTGCATTATGGAGTGGGGTGGAGTGGGGTGACCTTTCCATTACAGAGTGGAGTGGAGTGGAATGACCTTTGCATTACATAGTGGAGTGACCTATCCATTACGGAGTGAAGTGGAGTGACCTTTGCATTACGGAGTGGAGTGGAGTGACCTTTCCATTACGGAGTGGAGTGGAGTGGAATGACCTTTGCATTACGGAGTGGAGTGGAGTGGAATGACCTTTCCATTACAGATTTGAGTGACCTTTCCATTACGGTGTGGAGTGGAGTGACCTTTGCATTACAGAGTGGAGTGGAGTGGAAAGATCTTTGCATTACGGAGTGGAGTGGAGTGGAATGACCTTTCCATTACAGATTTGAGTGACCTTTCCATTACGGAGTTGAGTGGAGTGACCTTTGCATTACGGAGTGGAGTGGAGTGGAATGACCTTTGCATTACCGAGTGGAGTGGAGTGGAGTAACCTTTGCATTACGGAGTGGAGTGGAGTGACCTTTCCATTACGGAGTGGAGAGGAGTGGAGTAACCTTTGCATTATGGAGTGGAGTGGAGTGGGGTGACCTTTCCATTACAGAGTGGAGTGGAGTGGAATGACCTTTGCATTACAGATTGGAGTGACCTTTCCATTACGGAGTGGAGTGGAGTGACCTTTGCATTACGGAGTGGAGTGTTGTGGAATGACCTTTGCATTACAGAGTGGAGTGACCTTTCCATTACGGAGTGGAGTGGAGTGACCTTTACATTACGGAGTGGAGTGGAGTGACCTTTCCATTACAGAATGGAGTGACCTTTCCATTACGGAGTGGAGTGGAGTGACCTTTCCATTACGGAGTGGAGGGGACTGACCTTTGCATTACGGAGTGGAGTGGAGTGGAATGACCTTTCCATTTCAGATTGGAGTGACCTTTGCATTACGGAGTGGAGTGGAGTGGAGTGACCTTTGCATTACGGAGTGGAGTGGAGTGACCTTTCCATTACAGAGTGGAGTGGAGTAACCTTTGCATTATGGAGTGGAGTGGAGTGACCTTTCCATTACGGAGTGGAGTGGAGTGACCTTTGCATTACGGAGTGGAGTGGAGTGACCTTTCCATTACGGAGTGGAGTGGAGTGGAGTGACCTTTCTATTACGGAGTGGAGTGGAGTGGAGTGACCTCTGCATTACGGAGTGGAGTCGAGTGACCTTTCCATTACGGAGTGGAGTGGAGTGGATTGACCTTTGCATTACGGAGTGGAGTGGAGTGACCTTTCCATTACAGAATGGAGTGACCTTTCCATTACGGAGTGGAGTGGAGTGACCTTTCCATTACGGAGTGGAGGGGACTGACCTTTGCATTACGGAGTGGAGTGGAGTGGAATGACCTTTCCATTTCAGATTGGAGTGACCTTTGCATTACGGAGTGGAGTGGAGTGGAGTGACCTTTGCATTACGGAGTGGAGTGGAGTGACCTTTCCATTACAGAGTGGAGTGGAGTAACCTTTGCATTATGGAGTGGAGTGGAGTGACCTTTCCATTACGGAGTGGAGTGGAGTGACCTTTGCATTACGGAGTGGAGTGGAGTGACCTTTCCATTACGGAGTGGAGTGGAGTGGAGTGACCTTTCTATTACGGAGTGGAGTGGAGTGGAGTGACCTCTGCATTACGGAGTGGAGTCGAGTGACCTTTCCATTACGGAGTGGAGTGGAGTGGATTGACCTTTGCATTACGGAGTGGAGTGGAGTGACCTTTCCAATATGGAGTGGAGTGGAATGACCTTTCCATTACGGAGTGGAGTGGAGTGACCTTTGCATTACGGAGTGGAGTGGAGTGAGCTTTCCAATATGGAGTGGAGTGGAATGACCTTTCCATTACGGAGTGTAGTGGAGTGACCTTTCCAATATGGAGTGGAGTGGAATGACCTTTCCATTACGGAGTGGAGTGGAGTGACCTTTCCATTACGGAGTGGAGTGGAATGACCTTTCCATCATGGAGTGGAGTGGAGTGACCTTTCCATTACGGAGTGGAGTGGAGTGGAGTGACCTTTCCATTACGGAGTGGAGTGGAGTGGAGTGTCCTTTGCATTACGGAGTGGAGTGGGGTGACCTTTCCATTACGGAGTGGAGTGGAATGACCTTTCCATCATGGAGTGGAGTAGAATGACCTTTCCATCTTGGAGTGGAGTGGAATGACCTTTCCATCATGGAGTGGAGTGGAGTGGCCTTTCCATTACGGAGTGGAGTGGAGTGGAGTGACCTTTCCATTACGGAGTGGAGTGGAGTGGCGTGACCTTTGCATTACGGAGTGGAGTGGGGTGACCTTTCCATTACGGAGTGGAGTGGAGTGACCTTTGCATTACGGAGTGGAGTGGAGTGCCCTTTGCATTACGGAGTGGAGTGGAGTGACTTTTCCATTACAGAGTGGAGTGGAGTGGTGTAACCTTTGCATTATGGAGTGGAGTGGGGTGACCTTTCCATTACGGAGTGGAGTGGAGTGACCTTTGCATTATGGAGTGGGGTGGAGTGGGGTGACCTTTCCATTACAGAGTGGAGTGGAGTGGAATGACCTTTGCATTACAGAGTGGAGTGTCCTATCCATTACGGAGTGAAGTGGAGTGACCTTTGCATTACGGAGTGGAGTGGAGTGACCTTTCCATTACGGAGTGGAGTGGAGTGGAATGACCTTTGCATTACGGAGTGGAGTGGAGTGGAATGACCTTTCCATTACAGATTTGAGTGACCTTTCCATTACGGTGTGGAGTGGAGTGACCTTTGCATTACAGAGTGGAGTGGAGTGGAATGATCTTTGCATTACGGAGTGGAGTGGAGTGGAATGACCTTTCCATTACAGATTTGAGTGACCTTTCCATTACGGTGTGGAGTGGAGTGACCTTTGCATTACAGAGTGGAGTGGAGTGGAATGATCTTTGCATTACGGAGTGGAGTGGAGTAGAATGACCTTTCCATTACAGATTTGAGTGACCTTTCCATTACGGTGTGGAGTGGAGTGACCTTTGCATTACAGAGTGGAGTGGAGCGGAATGATCTTTGCATTATGGAGTGGAGTGGAGTGGAATGACCTTTCCATTACAGATTTGAGTAACCTTTCCATTACGGAGTTGAGTGGAATGACCTTTGCATTACGGAGTGGAGTGGAGTGGAATGACCTTTGAATTACAGAGTGGAGTGACCTTTCCATTACGGAGTGCAGTGGAGTGACCTTTGCATTACGGAGTGGAGTGGAGTGTAGTGACCTTTGCATTACGGAGTGGAGTGGAGTGGAGTAACCTTTGCATTACGGAGTGGAGTGGAGTGACCTTTCCATTACGGAGTGGAGAGGAGTGGAGTAACCTTTGCATTATGGAGTGGAGTGGAGTGGGGTAACCTTTCCATTACAGAGTGGAGTGGAGTGGAATGACCTTTGCATTACAGATTGGAGTGACCTTTCCATTACGGAGTAGAGTGGAGTGACCTTTGCATTACGGAGTGGAGTGTTGTGGAATGACCTTTGCATTACAGAGTGGAGTGAACTTTCCATTACGGAGTGGAGTGGAGTGACCTTTACATTACGGAGTGGAGTGGAGTGACCTTTCCTTTACAGAATGGAGTGACCTTTCCATTACGGAGTGGAGTGGAGTGACCTTTCCATTACGGTGTGGAGTGGAGTGACCTTTGCATTACAGAGTGGAGTGGAGTGGAGTAACCTTTGCATTACGGAGTGGAGTGGAGTGACCTTTCCATTACGGAGTGGAGAGGAGTGGAGTAACCTTTCCATTATGGAGTGGGGTGGAATGACCTTTCCATTATGGAGTGGAGTGGAGTGACCTTTCCATTACAGAGTGGAGAGGAGTGGAGTAACCTTTGCATTATGGAGTGGAGTGGAGTGGGGTGACCTTTCCATTACATGGCGGAGTGGAGTGGAGTAACCTTTGCATTATGGAGTGGAGTGGAGTGACCTTTCCATTACGGAGTGGAGTGGAGTGACCTTTCCATTACGGTGTGGAGTGGAGTGACCTTTGCATTACAGAGTGGAGTGGAGTGGAATGACCTTTGCATTACGGAGTGGAGTGGAGTGGAATGAACTTTCCATTACAGAGTGGAGTGGAGTGGAGTAACCTTTGCATTATGGAGTGGAGTGGAGTGACCTTTCCATTACGGAGTGGAGTGGAGTGACCTTTGCATTACGGAGTGGAGTGGAGTGCCCTTTGCATTACGGAGTGGAGTGGAGTGACTTTTCCATTACAGAGTGGAGTGGAGTGGTGTAACCTTTGCATTATGGAGTGGAGTGGGGTGACCTTTCCATTACGGAGTGGAGTGGAGTGACCTTTGCATTATGGAGTGGGGTGGAGTGGGGTGACCTTTCCATTACAGAGTGGAGTGGAGTGGAATGACCTTTGCATTACATAGTGGAGTGACCTATCCATTACGGAGTGAAGTGGAGTGACCTTTGCATTACGGAGTGGAGTGGAGTGACCTTTCCATTACGGAGTGGAGTGGAGTGGAATGACCTTTGCATTACGGAGTGGAGTGGAGTGGAATGACCTTTCCATTACAGATTTGAGTGACCTTTCCATTACGGTGTGGAGTGGAGTGACCTTTGCATTACAGAGTGGAGTGGAGTGGAATGATCTTTGCATTACGGAGTGGAGTGGAGTGGAATGACCTTTCCATTACAGATTTGAGTGACCTTTCCATTACGGAGTTGAGTGGAGTGACCTTTGCATTACGGAGTGGAGTGGAGTGGAATGACCTTTGTATTACCGAGTGGAGTGGAGTGGAGTAACCTTTGCATTACGGAGTGGAGTGGAGTGACCTTTCCATTACGGAGTGGAGAGGAGTGGAGTAACCTTTGCATTATGGAGTGGAGTGACCTTTCCATTACAGAGTGGAGTGGAGTGGAATGACCTTTGCATTACAGATTGGAGTGACCTTTTCTATTACGGAGTGGAGTGGAGTGACATTTGCATTACGGAGTGGAGTGTTGTGGAATGACCTTTGCATTACAGAGTGGAGTGACCTTTCCATTACGGAGTGGAGTGGAGTGACCTTTACATTACGGAGTGGAGGGGACTGACCTTTGCATTACGGAGTGGAGTGGAGTAACCTTTGCATTATGGAGTGGAGTGGAGTGACCTTTCCATTACGGAGTGGAGTGGAGTGACCTTTCCATTACGGTGTGGAGTGGAGTGACCTTTGCATTACAGAGTGGAGTGGAGTGGAATGACCTTTGCATTACGGAGTGGAGTGGAGTGGAATGAACTTTCCATTACAGAGTGGAGTGGAGTGGAGTAACCTTTGCATTATGGAGTGGAGTGGAGTGACCTTTCCATTACGGAGTGGAGTGGAGTGACCTTTGCATTACGGAGTGGAGTGGAGTGCCCTTTGCATTACGGAGTGGAGTGGAGTGACTTTTCCATTACAGAGTGGAGTGGAGTGGTGTAACCTTTGCATTATGGAGTGGAGTGGGGTGACCTTTCCATTACGGAGTGGAGTGGAGTGACCTTTGCATTACGGAGTGGAGTGGAGTGAGCTTTCCAATATGGAGTGGAGTGGAATGACCTTTCCATTACGGAGTGTAGTGGAGTGACCTTTCCAATATGGAGTGGAGTGGAATGACCTTTCCATTACGGAGTGGAGTGGAGTGACCTTTCCATTACGGAGTGGAGTGGAATGACCTTTCCATCATGGAGTGGAGTGGAGTGACCTTTCCATTACGGAGTGGAGTGGAGTGGAGTGACCTTTCCATTACGGAGTGGAGTGGAGTGGAGTGACCTTTGCATTACGGAGTGGAGTGGGGTGACCTTTCCATTACGGAGTGGAGTGGAATGACCTTTCCATCATGGAGTGGAGTAGAATGACCTTTCCATCTTGGAGTGGAGTGGAATGACCTTTCCATCATGGAGTGGAGTGGAGTGGCCTTTCCATTACGGAGTGGAGTGGAGTGGAGTGACCTTTCCATTACGGAGTGGAGTGGAGTGGCGTGACCTTTGCATTACGGAGTGGAGTGGGGTGACCTTTCCATTACGGAGTGGAGTGGAGTGACCTTTGCATTACGGAGTGGAGTGGAGTGCCCTTTGCATTACGGAGTGGAGTGGAGTGACTTTTCCATTACAGAGTGGAGTGGAGTGGTGTAACCTTTGCATTATGGAGTGGAGTGGGGTGACCTTTCCATTACGGAGTGGAGTGGAGTGACCTTTGCATTATGGAGTGGGGTGGAGTGGGGTGACCTTTCCATTACAGAGTGGAGTGGAGTGGAATGACCTTTGCATTACAGAGTGGAGTGTCCTATCCATTACGGAGTGAAGTGGAGTGACCTTTGCATTACGGAGTGGAGTGGAGTGACCTTTCCATTACGGAGTGGAGTGGAGTGGAATGACCTTTGCATTACGGAGTGGAGTGGAGTGGAATGACCTTTCCATTACAGATTTGAGTGACCTTTCCATTACGGTGTGGAGTGGAGTGACCTTTGCATTACAGAGTGGAGTGGAGTGGAATGATCTTTGCATTACGGAGTGGAGTGGAGTGGAATGACCTTTCCATTACAGATTTGAGTGACCTTTCCATTACGGTGTGGAGTGGAGTGACCTTTGCATTACAGAGTGGAGTGGAGTGGAATGATCTTTGCATTACGGAGTGGAGTGGAGTAGAATGACCTTTCCATTACAGATTTGAGTGACCTTTCCATTACGGTGTGGAGTGGAGTGACCTTTGCATTACAGAGTGGAGTGGAGCGGAATGATCTTTGCATTATGGAGTGGAGTGGAGTGGAATGACCTTTCCATTACAGATTTGAGTAACCTTTCCATTACGGAGTTGAGTGGAATGACCTTTGCATTACGGAGTGGAGTGGAGTGGAATGACCTTTGAATTACAGAGTGGAGTGACCTTTCCATTACGGAGTGCAGTGGAGTGACCTTTGCATTACGGAGTGGAGTGGAGTGTAGTGACCTTTGCATTACGGAGTGGAGTGGAGTGGAGTAACCTTTGCATTACGGAGTGGAGTGGAGTGACCTTTCCATTACGGAGCGGAGAGGAGTGGAGTAACCTTTGCATTATGGAGTGGAGTGGAGTGGGGTAACCTTTCCATTACAGAGTGGAGTGGAGTGGAATGACCTTTGCATTACAGATTGGAGTGACCTTTCCATTACGGAGTAGAGTGGAGTGACCTTTGCATTACGGAGTGGAGTGTTGTGGAATGACCTTTGCATTACAGAGTGGAGTGAACTTTCCATTACGGAGTGGAGTGGAGTGACCTTTACATTACGGAGTGGAGTGGAGTGACCTTTCCTTTACAGAATGGAGTGACCTTTCCATTACGGAGTGGAGTGGAGTGACCTTTCCATTACGGTGTGGAGTGGAGTGACCTTTGCATTACAGAGTGGAGTGGAGTGGAGTAACCTTTGCATTACGGAGTGGAGTGGAGTGACCTTTCCATTACGGAGTGGAGAGGAGTGGAGTAACCTTTCCATTATGGAGTGGGGTGGAATGACCTTTCCATTATGGAGTGGAGTGGAGTGACCTTTCCATTACAGAGTGGAGAGGAGTGGAGTAACCTTTGCATTATGGAGTGGAGTGGAGTGGGGTGACCTTTCCATTACATGGCGGAGTGGAGTGGAGTAACCTTTGCATTATGGAGTGGAGTGGAGTGACCTTTCCATTACGGAGTGGAGTGGAGTGACCTTTCCATTACGGTGTGGAGTGGAGTGACCTTTGCATTACAGAGTGGAGTGGAGTGGAATGACCTTTGCATTACGGAGTGGAGTGGAGTGGAATGAACTTTCCATTACAGAGTGGAGTGGAGTGGAGTAACCTTTGCATTATGGAGTGGAGTGGAGTGACCTTTCCATTACGGAGTGGAGTGGAGTGACCTTTGCATTACGGAGTGGAGTGGAGTGCCCTTTGCATTACGGAGTGGAGTGGAGTGACTTTTCCATTACAGAGTGGAGTGGAGTGGTGTAACCTTTGCATTATGGAGTGGAGTGGGGTGACCTTTCCATTACGGAGTGGAGTGGAGTGACCTTTGCATTATGGAGTGGGGTGGAGTGGGGTGACCTTTCCATTACAGAGTGGAGTGGAGTGGAATGACCTTTGCATTACATAGTGGAGTGACCTATCCATTACGGAGTGAAGTGGAGTGACCTTTGCATTACGGAGTGGAGTGGAGTGACCTTTCCATTACGGAGTGGAGTGGAGTGGAATGACCTTTGCATTACGGAGTGGAGTGGAGTGGAATGACCTTTCCATTACAGATTTGAGTGACCTTTCCATTACGGTGTGGAGTGGAGTGACCTTTGCATTACAGAGTGGAGTGGAGTGGAATGATCTTTGCATTACGGAGTGGAGTGGAGTGGAATGACCTTTCCATTACAGATTTGAGTGACCTTTCCATTACGGAGTTGAGTGGAGTGACCTTTGCATTACGGAGTGGAGTGGAGTGGAATGACCTTTGTATTACCGAGTGGAGTGGAGTGGAGTAACCTTTGCATTACGGAGTGGAGTGGAGTGACCTTTCCATTACGGAGTGGAGAGGAGTGGAGTAACCTTTGCATTATGGAGTGGAGTGACCTTTCCATTACAGAGTGGAGTGGAGTGGAATGACCTTTGCATTACAGATTGGAGTGACCTTTTCTATTACGGAGTGGAGTGGAGTGACATTTGCATTACGGAGTGGAGTGTTGTGGAATGACCTTTGCATTACAGAGTGGAGTGACCTTTCCATTACGGAGTGGAGTGGAGTGACCTTTACATTACGGAGTGGAGGGGACTGACCTTTGCATTACGGAGTGGAGTGGAGTAACCTTTGCATTATGGAGTGGAGTGGAGTGACCTTTCCATTACGGAGTGGAGTGGAGTGACCTTTCCATTACGGTGTGGAGTGGAGTGACCTTTGCATTACAGAGTGGAGTGGAGTGGAATGACCTTTGCATTACGGAGTGGAGTGGAGTGGAATGAACTTTCCATTACAGAGTGGAGTGGAGTGGAGTAACCTTTGCATTATGGAGTGGAGTGGAGTGACCTTTCCATTACGGAGTGGAGTGGAGTGACCTTTGCATTACGGAGTGGAGTGGAGTGCCCTTTGCATTACGGAGTGGAGTGGAGTGACTTTTCCATTACAGAGTGGAGTGGAGTGGTGTAACCTTTGCATTATGGAGTGGAGTGGGGTGACCTTTCCATTACGGAGTGGAGTGGAGTGACCTTTGCATTATGGAGTGGGGTGGAGTGGGGTGACCTTTCCATTACAGAGTGGAGTGGAGTGGAATGACCTTTGCATTACATAGTGGAGTGACCTATCCATTACGGAGTGAAGTGGAGTGACCTTTGCATTACGGAGTGGAGTGGAGTGACCTTTCCATTACGGAGTGGAGTGGAGTGGAATGACCTTTGCATTACGGAGTGGAGTGGAGTGGAATGACCTTTCCATTACAGATTTGAGTGACCTTTCCATTACGGTGTGGAGTGGAGTGACCTTTGCATTACAGAGTGGAGTGGAGTGGAATGATCTTTGCATTACGGAGTGGAGTGGAGTGGAATGACCTTTCCATTACAGATTTGAGTGACCTTTCCATTACGGAGTTGAGTGGAGTGACCTTTGCATTACGGAGTGGAGTGGAGTGGAATGACCTTTGTATTACCGAGTGGAGTGGAGTGGAGTAACCTTTGCATTACGGAGTGGAGTGGAGTGACCTTTCCATTACGGAGTGGAGAGGAGTGGAGTAACCTTTGCATTATGGAGTGGAGTGACCTTTCCATTACAGAGTGGAGTGGAGTGGAATGACCTTTGCATTACAGATTGGAGTGACCTTTTCTATTACGGAGTGGAGTGGAGTGACATTTGCATTACGGAGTGGAGTGTTGTGGAATGACCTTTGCATTACAGAGTGGAGTGACCTTTCCATTACGGAGTGGAGTGGAGTGACCTTTACATTACGGAGTGGAGGGGACTGACCTTTGCATTACGGAGTGGAGTGGAGTGGAATGACCTTTCCATTTCAGATTGGAGTGACCTTTCCATTACGGAGTGGAGTGGAGTGACCTTTGCATTACGGAGTGGAGTGTTGTGGAATGACCTTTGCATTACAGAGTGGAGTGGAGTGACCTTTCCATTACAGAGTGGAGTGGAGTGACCTTTGCATTATGGAGTGGAGTCCAGTGACCTTTCCATTACAGAGTGGAGTGGAGTGACATTTGCATTACAGAGTGGAGTGGAGTGACCTTTCCATTACGGAGTGGAGTGGAGTGACCTTTGCATTACGTAGTGGAGTGGAGTGGAGTGACCTTTGCATTACGGAGTGGAGTGGAGTGACCTTTGCATTACAGAGTGGAGTGGAGTGGAGTAACCTTTGCATTACGGAGTGGAGTGGAGTGACCTTTCCATTACGGAGTGGAGAGGAGTGGAGTAACCTTTCCATTATGGAGTGGTGTGGAATGACCTTTCCATTATGGAGTGGAGTGGAGTGACCTTTCCATTACAGAGCGGAGTGGAGTGGAGTAACCTTTGCATTATGGAGTGGAGTGGAGTGACCTTTCCATTACGGAGTGGAGTGGAGTACCCTTTCCATTACGGTGTGGAGTGGAGTGACCTTTGCATTACAGAGTGGAGTGGAGTGGAATGACCTTTCCATTACGGAGTGGAGTGGAGTGGAATGAACTTTCCATTACAGAGTGGAGTGGAGTGGAGTAACCTTTGCATTATGGAGTGGAGTGGAGTGACCTTTCCATTACGGAGTGGAGTGGAGTGACCTTTCCATTACGGTGTGGAGTGGAGTGACCTTTGCATTACGGAGTGGAGTGGAGTGGAATGACCTTTCCATTTCAGATTGGAGTGACCTTTCCATTACGGAGTGGAGTGGAGTGACCTTTGCATTACGGAGTGGAGTGGAGTGGAATGACCTTTGCATTACAGAGTGGAGTGGAGTGACCTTTCCATTACAGAGTGGAGTGGAGTGACCTTTGCATTATGGAGTGGAGTCCAGTGACCTTTCCATTACAGAGTGGAGTGGAGTGACATTTGCATTACAGAGTGGAGTGGAGTGACCTTTCCATTACGGAGTGGAGTGGAGTGACCTTTGCACTACGTAGTGGAGTGGAGTGGAGTGACCTTTGCATTACGGAGTGGAGTGGAGTGACCTTTGCATTACAGAGTGGAGTGGAGTGGAGTAACCTTTGCATTACGGAGTGGAGTGGAGTGACCTTTCCATTACGGAGTGGAGAGGAGTGGAGTAACCTTTCCATTATGGAGTGGTGTGGAATGACCTTTCCATTATGGAGTGGAGTGGAGTGACCTTTCCATTACAGAGCGGAGTGGAGTGGAGTAACCTTTGCATTATGGAGTGGAGTGGAGTGACCTTTCCATTACGGAGTGGAGTGGAGTACCCTTTCCATTACGGTGTGGAGTGGAGTGACCTTTGCATTACAGAGTGGAGTGGAGTGGAATGACCTTTCCATTACGGAGTGGAGTGGAGTGGAATGAACTTTCCATTACAGAGTGGAGTGGAGTGGAGTAACCTTTGCATTATGGAGTGGAGTGGAGTGACCTTTCCATTACGGAGTGGAGTGGAGTGACCTTTCCATTACGGTGTGGAGTGGAGTGACCTTTGCATTACAGAGTGGAGTGGAGTGGAATGACCTTTGCATTACGGAGTGGAGTGGAGTGGAATGAACTTTCCATTACAGAGTGGAGTGGAGTGGAGTAACCTTTGCATTATGGAGTGGAGTGGAGTGACCTTTCCATTACGGAGTGGTGTGGAGTGACCTTTGCATTACGGAGTGGAGTGGAGTGCCCTTTGCATTACGGAGTGGAGTGGAGTGACTTTTCCATTACAGAGTGGAGTGGAGTGGTGTAACCTTTGCATTATGGAGTGGAGTGGGGTGACCTTTCCATTACGGAGTGGAGTGGAGTGACCTTTGCATTATTGAGTGGGGTGGAGTGGGGTGAACTTTCCATTACGGAGTGGAGTGGAGTGACCTTTGCATTACGGAGTGGAGTGGAGTGACGTTTCCATTATGGAGTGGAGTGGAATGACCTTTCCATTACGGAGTGTAGTGGAGTGGAATGTGCTTTCCATTATGGAGTGGAGTGGAGTGACCTTTCCATTTCGGAGTGGAGTGGAATGAACTTTCAATTACGGAGTGGAGGGAGTGGAATGACCTTTCCATTATGGAGTGGAGTGGAGTGACCTTTCCATTACGGAGTGGAGTGGAGTGGAGTGACCTTTGCATTACGGAGTGGAGTGACCTTTGCATTACGGAGTGGAGTGGAGTAACCTTTCCATTATGGAGTGGTGTGGAATGACCTTTCCATTATGGAGTGGAGTGGAGTGACCTTTCCATTACAGAGTGGAGTGGAGTGGGGTAACCTTTGCATTATGGAGTGGAGTGGAGTGGGGTGACCTTTCCATTACAGAGTGGAGTGGAGTGGAGTAACCTTTGCATTATGGAGTGGAGTGGAGTGACCTTTCCATTACAGAGTGGAGTGGAGTGACCTTTCCATTACAGAATGGAGTGATCTTTCCATTACGGAGTGGAGTGGAGTGACCTTTGCATTACGGAGTGGAGTGGAGTGACCTTTCCATTACGGAGTGGAGTGGATTGGAGTAACCTTTGCATTATGGAGTGGAGTGGAGTGGGGTGACCTTTCCATTACAGAGTGGAGTGGAGTGGAGTAACCTTTGCATTATGGAGTGGAGTGGTGTGACCTTTCCATTACGGAGCGGAGTGGAGTGACCTTTGCATTACAGAGTGGAGTGGAGTGGAGTAACCTTTGCATTATGGAGTGGAGTGGGGTGATATTTCCATTACAGAGTGGAGTGGAGTGACCTTTGCATTACGGAGTGGAGTGACCTTTCCATTATGGAGTGGAGTGGAGTAACATTTCCATCATGGAGTGGAGTGAAATGACCTTTCCATCATGGAGTGGAGTGGAGTGACCTTTTCATTACGGAGTGGAGTGAGGTGACCTTTCCATCATGGAGTAGAGTGGAGTGACCTTTCCATTACGGAGTGGAGTGGAGTGGAGTGACCTTTCCATTACGGAGTGGAGTGTAGTGACCTTTGCATTACGGAGTGGAGTGGAGTGGAGTGACCTTTCCATTATGGAGTGGAGTGGAGTAACCTTTCCATCATGGAGTGGAGTGGAATGACCTTTCCATCATGGAGTGGAGTGGGGTGACCTTTTCATTATGGAGTGGAGTGGAATGACCTTTCCATCATGGAGTGGAGTGGAGTGACCTTTCCATTACGGAGTGGATTGGAGTGGAGTGACCATTGCATTAAGGAGTGGAGTGGAATGACCTTTCCATTACAGAGTGGAGTGGAGTGACCTTTCCATTGCGGAGTGGAGTGGAGTGGAATGATCTTTCCATTACAGAATGGTGTGATCTTTCCATTACGGAGTGGAGTGGAGTTACCTTTGCATTACGGAGTGGAGTGGAGTGACCTTTACATTACGGAGTGGAGTGACCTTTCCATTATGGAGTGGAGTGGTGTAACCTTTCCATCATGGAGTGGAGTGGAATGACCTTTCCATCATGGAGTGGAGTGGAGTGACCTTTTCATTACGGAGTGGAGTGGAATGACCTTTCCATCATGGAGTGGAGTGGAGTGACCTTTCCATTACGGAGTGGAGAGGAGTGGAGTGACCTTTGCATTACGGAGTGGAGTGGGGTGACCTTTCCATTACGGAGTGAAGTGGAGTGACCTTTGCATTACGGAGTGGAGTGGAGTGCCCTTTGCATTACGGAGTGGAGTGGAGTGACTTTTCCATTACAGAGTGGAGTGGAGTGGAGTAACCTTTGCATTATGGAGTGGAGTGGGGTGACCTTTCCATTACGGAGTGGAGTGGAGTGACCTTTCCATTACGGAGTGGAGTGGAGTGGATTGACCTTTGCATTACGGAGTGGAGTGGAGTGACCTTTCCAATATGGAGTGAAGTGGAATGACCTTTCCATTACGGAGTGGAGTGGAGTGACCTTTGCGTTACGGAGTGGAGTGGAGTGACCTTTCCATTACGGAGTGGAGTGGAGTGACCTTTCCAATATGGAGTGGAGTGGAATGACCTTTCCAATATGGAGTGGAGTGGGATGACCTTTCCATTACGGAGTGGAGTGGAGTGACCTTTCCATTACGGAGTGGAGTGGATTGACCTTTCCAATATGGACTGGAGTGGAATGACCTTTCCATTACGGAGTGGAGTGGAGTGACCTTTCCAATATGGCGTGGAGTGGAATGACCTTTGCATTACGGAGTGGAGTGGAGTGACCTTTCCCTTACGGAGTGGAGTGGAGTGACCTTTGCATTACGGAGTGGAGTGGAGTGACCTTTCCAATATGGAGTGGAGTGGAGTGGAGTAACCTTTCTAATATGGAGTGGAGTGGAGTGACCTTTCCATTACGGATTGGAGTGGAGTAACCTTTGCATTACGGAGTGGAGTGGAGTGACCTTTGCATTACGGAGTGGAGTGGAGTGACCTTTCCATTACGGAGTGGAGTGGAGTGGAGTGACCTTTGCATCATGGAGTGGAGTGGAGTGACCTTTCCAATATGGAGTGGAGTGGAATAACCTTTCCATTACGGAGTGGAGTGGAGTGGAGTGACCTTTGCATTACGGAGTGGAGTGGAGTGGAGTGACCTTTGCATCATGGAGTTGAGTGGAGTGACCTTTCCAATATGGAGTGGAGTGGAGTGGAGTGACCTTTCCAATATGGCGTGGAGTGGAATGACCTTTCCATTACGGAGTGGAGTGGTGTGACCTTTCCATTACGGATTGGAGTGGAATGACCTTTCCAATACGGAGTGGAGTGGAGTAACCTTTCCATTCCGGAGTGGAGTGGAGTGGAGTGACCTCTCCATTACGGAGTGGAGTGGAGTGACCTTTCCATTACGGAGTGGTGTGGAGTGGAGTGACCTCTCCATTACGGAGTGGAGTGGAGTGACCTTTCCATTACGGAGTGGAGTGGAGTGAAGTGACCTCTCCATTACGGAGTGGAGTGGAGTGACCTTTCCATTATGGAGTGGAGTGGAGTAACCTTTGCTTTACTGTGTGGAGTGGAGTGACCTTTCCATTACGGATTGGAGTGGAGTGGAGTGGACTGACCTTTCCATTACAGAGTGGAGTGGAGTGGAGTGACCTTTCCATTACGAAGTGGAGTGGAGTAACCTTTCCATTACAGAGTGGAGTGGAGTGGAGTGACCTTTGCATCACGGAGTGGAGTGGAGTGACCTTTCCAATATGGAGTGGAGTGGAATGACCTTTCCATTACGGAGTGGAGTGGAGTGACCTTTCCAATATGGAGTGGAGTGGAATGACCTTTCCATTACGGAGTGGAGTGGAGTGGAGTGACCTTTCCATCATGGAGTGGAGTGGAGTGACCTTTTCATTACGGAGTGGAGTGAGGTGACCTTTCCATTACGGAGTGGAGTGGAGTGACCTTTCCATTACGGAGTGGAGTGGAGTGGAATGACCTTTCCATTACGGAGTGGAGTGGAGTGACCTTTGCATTACGGAGTGGAGTGGAATGACCTTTCCATTACGGAGTGGAGTGGTGTGGAATGACATTTCCATTACGGAGTGGAGTGGAGTGGAGTGACCTTTCCAATATGGAGTGGAGTGGAATGACCTTTCCATTACGGAGTGGAGTGGAGTGACCTCTCCATTACGGAGTGTAGTGGAGTGGAGTGACCTTTCCATTACGGAGTGGAGTGGAATGACCTTTCCATTACGGAGTGGAGTGGAGAGACCTCTCCATTACGGAGTGGAGTGGAGTGGTGTGACCTTTCCATTACGGAGTGGAGTGGAGTGGAGTGACCTTTGCATTACAGAGTGGAGTGACCTTTCCATTACGGAGTGGAGTGGAGTGACCTTTGCATTACAGAGTGGAGTAACCTTTGCATTACGGAGTGGAGTGGAGTGACCTTTTCATTACAGAGTGGAGTGGACTGACCTTTCCAATACGGAGTGGAGTGGAGTGGAATGACCTTTCCATTAAAGAGTGGATTGGAGTGACCTTTGCATTATGGAGTGGAGTGGAGTGACCTTTCCATTACGGAGTGGAGTGGAGTGGAGTGACCTTTGCATTACAGAGTGGAGTGACCTTTGCATTACGGAGTGGAGTGGAGTGACCTTTTCATTACAGAGTGGAGTGGAGTGACGTTTCCAATGCGGAGTGGAGTGGAGTGGAATGACCGTTCCATTACGGAGTGGAGTGGAGTGACCTTTGCATTACGGAGTGGAGTGGAGTGACCTTTCCATTACGGAGTGGAGTGGAGTGGAGTGACCTTTCCATTACGGAGTGGAGTGGAGTGACCTTTGCATTACGGAGTGGAGTGACGTGGAGTGGAGTGACCTTTCCAATATGGAGTGGAGTGGAGTGGAGTAACCTTTCCAATATGGAGTGGAGTGGAGTGACCTTTCCATTACGGATTGGAGTGGAGTAACCTTTGCATTACGGAGTGGAGTGGAGTGACCTTTCCATTACGGAGTGGAGAGGAGTGGAGTAACCTTTCCATTATGGAGTGGTGTGGAATGACCTTTCCATTATGGAGTGGAGTGGAGTGACCTTTCCATTACAGAGCGGAGTGGAGTGGAGTAACCTTTGCATTATGGAGTGGAGTGGAGTGACCTTTCCATTACGGAGTGGAGTGGAGTACCCTTTCCATTACGGTGTGGAGTGGAGTGACCTTTGCATTACAGAGTGGAGTGGAATGGAATGACCTTTCCATTACGGAGTGGAGTGGAGTGGAATGAACTTTCCATTACAGAGTGGAGTGGAGTGGAGTAACCTTTGCATTATGGAGTGGAGTGGAGTGACCTTTCCATTACGGAGTGGAGTGGAGTGACCTTTCCATTACGGTGTGGAGTGGAGTGACCTTTGCATTACAGAGTGGAGTGGAGTGGAATGACCTTTGCATTACGGAGTGGAGTGGAGTGGAATGAACTTTCCATTACAGAGTGGAGTGGAGTGGAGTAACCTTTGCATTATGGAGTGGAGTGGAGTGACCTTTCCATTACGGAGTGGTGTGGAGTGACCTTTGCATTACGGAGTGGAGTGGAGTGCCCTTTGCATTACGGAGTGGAGTGGAGTGACTTTTCCATTACGGAGTGGAGTGGAGTGGAGTAACCTTTGCATTATGGAGTGGAGTGGGGTGACCTTTCCATTACGGAGTGGAGTGGAGTGACCTTTGCATTATTGAGTGGGGTGGAGTGGGGTGAACTTTCCATTACGGAGTGGAGTGGAGTGACCTTTGCATTACGGAGTGGAGTGGAGTGACGTTTCCATTATGGAGTGGAGTGGAATGACCTTTCCATTACGGAGTGTAGTGGAGTGGAATGTGCTTTCCATTATGGAGTGGAGTGGAGTGACCTTTCCATTTCGGAGTGGAGTGGAGTGGAGTGACCTTTGCATTACGGAGTGGAGTGGAATGACCTTTCAATTACGGAGTGGAGGGAGTGGAATGACCTTTCCATTATGGAGTGGAGTGGAGTGACCTTTCCATTACGGAGTGGAGTGGAGTGGAGTGACCTTTGCATTACGGAGTGGAGTGACCTTTGCATTACGGAGTGGAGTGGAGTAACCTTTCCATTATGGAGTGGTGTGGAATGACCTTTCCATTATGGAGTGGAGTGGAGTGACCTTTCCATTACAGAGTGGAATGGAGTGGGGTAACCTTTGCATTATGGAGTGGAGTGGAGTGGGGTGACCTTTCCATTACAGAGTGGAGTGGAGTGGAGTAACCTTTGCATTATGGAGTGGAGTGGAGTGACCTTTCCATTACAGAGTGGAGTGGAGTGACCTTTCCATTACAGAATGGAGTGATCTTTCCATTACGGAGTGGAGTGGAGTGACCTTTGCATTACGGAGTGGAGTGGAGTGACCTTTCCATTACGGAGTGGAGTGGATTGGAGTAACCTTTGCATTATGGAGTGGAGTGGAGTGGGGTGACCTTTCCATTACAGAGTGGAGTGGAGTGGAGTAACCTTTGCATTATGGAGTGGAGTGGTGTGACCTTTCCATTACGGAGCGGAGTGGAGTGACCTTTGCATTACAGAGTGGAGTGGAGTGGAGTAACCTTTGCATTATGGAGTGGAGTGGGGTGATATTTCCATTACAGAGTGGAGTGGAGTGACCTTTGCATTACGGAGTGGAGTGACCTTTCCATTATGGAGTGGAGTGGAGTAACCTTTCCATCATGGAGTGGAGTGAAATGACCTTTCCATCATGGAGTGGAGTGGAGTGACCTTTTCATTACGGAGTGGAGTGAGGTGACCTTTCCATCATGGAGTAGAGTGGAGTGACCTTTCCATTACGGAGTGGAGTGGAGTGGAGTGACCTTTCCATTACGGAGTGGAGTGTAGTGACCTTTGCATTACGGAGTGGAGTGGAGTGGAGTGACCTTTCCATTATGGAGTGGAGTGGAGTAACCTTTCCATCATGGAGTGGAGTGGGGTGACCTTTTCATTATGGAGTGGAGTGGAATGACCTTTCCATCATGGAGTGGAGTGGAGTGACCTTTCCATTACGGAGTGGATTGGAGTGGAGTGACCATTGCATTAAGGAGTGGAGTGGAATGACCTTTCCATTACAGAGTGGAGTGGAGTGACCTTTCCATTGCGGAGTGGAGTGGAGTGGAATGATCTTTCCATTACAGAATGGTGTGATCTTTCCATTACGGAGTGGAGTGGAGTTACCTTTGCATTACGGAGTGGAGTGGAGTGACCTTTACATTACGGAGTGGAGTGACCTTTCCATTATGGAGTGGAGTGGTGTAACCTTTCCATCATGGAGTGGAGTGGAATGACCTTTCCATCATGGAGTGGAGTGGAGTGACCTTTTCATTACGGAGTGGAGTGGAATGACCTTTCCATCATGGAGTGGAGTGGAGTGACCTTTCCATTACGGAGTGGAGAGGAGTGGAGTGACCTTTGCATTACGGAGTGGAGTGGGGTGACCTTTCCATTACGGAGTGAAGTGGAGTGACCTTTGCATTACGGAGTGGAGTGGAGTGCCCTTTGCATTACGGAGTGGAGTGGAGTGACTTTTCCATTACAGAGTGGAGTGGAGTGGAGTAACCTTTGCATTATGGAGTGGAGTGGGGTGACCTTTCCATTACGGAGTGGAGTGGAGTGACCTTTCCATTACGGAGTGGAGTGGAATGGATTGACCTTTGCATTACGGAGTGGAGTGGAGTGACCTTTCCAATATGGATTGAAGTGGAATGACCTTTCCATTACGGAGTGGAGTGGAGTGACCTTTGCGTTACGGAGTGGAGTGGAGTGACCTTTCCATTACGGAGTGGAGTGGAGTGACCTTTCCAATATGGAGTGGAGTGGAATGACCTTTCCAATATGGAGTGGAGTGGGATGACCTTTCCATTACGGAGTGGAGTGGAGTGACCTTTCCATTACGGAGTGGAGTGGATTGACCTTTCCAATATGGACTGGAGTGGAATGACCTTTCCATTACGGAGTGGAGTGGAGTGACCTTTCCAATATGGCGTGGAGTGGAATGACCTTTGCATTACGGAGTGGAGTGGAGTGACCTTTCCCTTACGGAGTGGAGTGGAGTGACCTTTGCATTACGGAGTGGAGTGGAGTGACCTTTCCAATATGGAGTGGAGTGGAGTGGAGTAACCTTTCTAATATGGAGTGGAGTGGAGTGACCTTTCCATTACGGATTGGAGTGGAGTAACCTTTGCATTACGGAGTGGAGTGGAGTGACCTTTGCATTACGGAGTGGAGTGGAGTGACCTTTCCATTACGGAGTGGAGTGGAGTGGAGTGACCTTTGCATCATGGAGTGGAGTGGAGTGACCTTTCCAATATGGAGTGGAGTGGAATAACCTTTCCATTACGGAGTGGAGTGGAGTGGAGTGACCTTTGCATTACGGAGTGGAGTGGAGTGGAGTGACCTTTGCATCATGGAGTTGAGTGGAGTGACCTTTCCAATATGGAGTGGAGTGGAGTGGAGTGACCTTTCCAATATGGCGTGGAGTGGAATGACCTTTCCATTACGGAGTGGAGTGGTGTGACCTTTCCATTACGGATTGGAGTGGAATGACCTTTCCAATACGGAGTGGAGTGGAGTAACCTTTCCATTCCGGAGTGGAGTGGAGTGGAGTGACCTCTCCATTACGGAGTGGAGTGGAGTGACCTTTCCATTACGGAGTGGTGTGGAGTGGAGTGACCTCTCCATTACGGAGTGGAGTGGAGTGACCTTTCCATTACGGAGTGGAGTGGAGTGAAGTGACCTCTCCATTACGGAGTGGAGTGGAGTGACCTTTCCATTATGGAGTGGAGTGGAGTAACCTTTGCTTTACTGTGTGGAGTGGAGTGACCTTTCCATTACGGATTGGAGTGGAGTGGAGTGGACTGACCTTTCCATTACAGAGTGGAGTGGAGTGGAGTGACCTTTCCATTACGAAGTGGAGTGGAGTAACCTTTCCATTACAGAGTGGAGTGGAGTGGAGTGACCTTTGCATCACGGAGTGGAGTGGAGTGACCTTTCCAATATGGAGTGGAGTGGAATGACCTTTCCATTACGGAGTGGAGTGGAGTGACCTTTCCAATATGGAGTGGAGTGGAATGACCTTTCCATTACGGAGTGGAGTGGAGTGGAGTGACCTTTCCATCATGGAGTGGAGTGGAGTGACCTTTTCATTACGGAGTGGGGTGAGGTGACCTTTCCATTACGGAGTGGAGTGGAGTGACCTTTCCATTACGGAGTGGAGTGGAGTGGAATGACCTTTCCATTACGGAGTGGAGTGGAGTGACCTTTGCATTACGGAGTGGAGTGGAATGACCTTTCCATTACGGAGTGGAGTGGTGTGGAATGACATTTCCATTACGGAGTGGAGTGGAGTGGAGTGACCTTTCCAATATGGAGTGGAGTGGAATGACCTTTCCATTACGGAGTGGAGTGGAGTGACCTCTCCATTACGGAGTGTAGTGGAGTGGAGTGACCTTTCCATTACGGAGTGGAGTGGAATGACCTTTCCATTACGGAGTGGAGTGGAGAGACCTCTCCATTACGGAGTGGAGTGGAGTGGTGTGACCTTTCCATTACGGAGTGGAGTGGAGTGGAGTGACCTTTGCATTACAGAGTGGAGTGACCTTTCCATTACGGAGTGGAGTGGAGTGACCTTTGCATTACAGAGTGGAGTAACCTTTGCATTACGGAGTGGAGTGGAGTGACCTTTTCATTACAGAGTGGAGTGGACTGACCTTTCCAATACGGAGTGGAGTGGAGTGGAATGACCTTTCCATTACGGAGTGGAGTGGAGTGACCTTTGCATTATGGAGTGGAGTGGAGTGACCTTTCCATTACGGAGTGGAGTGGAGTGGAGTGACCTTTGCATTACAGAGTGGAGTGACCTTTGCATTACGGAGTGGAGTGGAGTGACCTTTTCATTACAGAGTGGAGTGGAGTGACGTTTCCAATGCGGAGTGGAGTGGAGTGGAATGACCGTTCCATTACGGAGTGGAGTGGAGTGACCTTTGCATTACGGAGTGGAGTGGAGTGACCTTTCCATTACGGAGTGGAGTGGAGTGGAGTGACCTTTCCATTACGGAGTGGAGTGGAGTGACCTTTGCATTACGGAGTGGAGTGACGTGGAGTGGAGTGACCTTTCCAATATGGAGTGGAGTGGAGTGGAGTAACCTTTCCAATATGGAGTGGAGTGGAGTGACCTTTCCATTACGGATTGGAGTGGAGTAACCTTTGCATTACGGAGTGGAGTGGAGTGACCTTTGCATTACGGAGTGGAGTGGAGTGACCTTTCCATTACGGAGTGGAGTGGAGTGGAGTGACCTTTCAATCATGGAGTGGAGTGGAGTGACCTTTCCAATATGGAGTGGAGTGGAATAACCTTTCCATTACGGAGTGGAGTGGAGTGGAGTGACCTTTGCATTACGGAGTGGAGTGGAGTGGAGTGACCTTTGCATCATGGAGTTGAGTGGAGTGACCTTTCCAATATGGAGTGGAGTGGAGTGGAGTGACCTTTCCAATATGGCGTGGAGTGGAATGACCTTTCCATTACGGAGTGGAGTGGTGTGACCTTTCCATTACGGATTGGAGTGGAATGACCTTTCCAATACGGAGTGGAGTGGAGTAACCTTTCCATTCCGGAGTGGAGTGGAGTGGAGTGACCTCTCCATTACGGAGTGGAGTGGAGTGACCTTTCCATTACGGAGTGGTGTGGAGTGGAGTGACCTCTCCATTACGGAGTGGAGTGGAGTGACCTTTCCATTACGGAGTGGAGTGGAGTGGAGTGACCTTTCCATTACGGAGTGGAGTGGAGTGAAGTGACCTCTCCATTACGGAGTGGAGTGGAGTGACCTTTCCATTATGGAGTGGAGTGGAGTAACCTTTGCTTTACTGTGTGGAGTGGAGTGACCTTTCCATTATGGATTGGAGTGGAGTGGAGTGGACTGACCTTTCCATTACAGAGTGGAGTGGAGTGGAGTGACCTTTCCATTACGAAGTGGAGTGGAGTAACCTTTCCATTACAGAGTGGAGTGGAGTGGAGTGACCTTTGCATCACGGAGTGGAGTGGAGTGACCTTTCCAATATGGAGTGGAGTGGAATGACCTTTCCATTACGGAGTGGAGTGGAGTGACCTTTCCAATATGGAGTGGAGTGGAATGACCTTTCCATTATGGAGTGGAGTGGAGTGGAGTGACCTTTCCATCATGGAGTGGAGTGGAGTGACCTTTTCATTACGGAGTGGAGTGAGGTGACCTTTCCATTACGGAGTGGAGTGGAGTGACCTTTCCATTACGGAGTGGAGTGGAGTGGAATGACCTTTCCATTACGGAGTGGAGTGGAGTGACCTTTGCATTACGGAGTGGAGTGGAATGACCTTTCCATTACGGAGTGGAGTGGTGTGGAATGACATTTCCATTACGGAGTGGAGTGGAGTGGAGTGACCTTTCCAATATGGAGTGGAGTGGAATGACCTTTCCATTACGGAGTGGAGTGGAGTGACCTCTCCATTACGGAGTGTAGTGGAGTGGAGTGACCTTTCCATTACGGAGTGGAGTGGAATGACCTTTCCATTACGGAGTGGAGTGGAGAGACCTCTCCATTACGGAGTGGAGTGGAGTGGTGTGACCTTTCCATTACGGAGTGGAGTGGAGTGGAGTGACCTTTGCATTACAGAGTGGAGTGACCTTTCCATTACGGAGTGGAGTGGAGTGACCTTTGCATTACAGAGTGGAGTAACCTTTGCATTACGGAGTGGAGTGGAGTGACCTTTTCATTACAGAGTGGAGTGGACTGACCTTTCCAATACGGAGTGGAGTGGAGTGGAATGACCTTTCCATTACGGAGTGGAGTGGAGTGACCTTTGCATTATGGAGTGGAGTGGAGTGACCTTTCCATTACGGAGTGGAGTGGAGTGGAGTGACCTTTGCATTACAGAGTGGAGTGACCTTTGCATTACGGAGTGGAGTGGAGTGACCTTTTCATTACAGAGTGGAGTGGAGTGACGTTTCCAATGCGGAGTGGAGTGGAGTGGAATGACCGTTCCATTACGGAGTGGAGTGGAGTGACCTTTGCATTACGGAGTGGAGTGGAGTGACCTTTCCATTACGGAGTGGAGTGGAGTGGAGTGACCTTTCCATTACGGAGTGGAGTGGAGTGACCTTTGCATTACGGAGTGGAGTGACGTGGAGTGGAGTGACCTTTCCATTACAGAGTGGAGTGTAGTGGAGTGGAGTGACCTTTCCATTACGGAGTGGAGTGTAGTGGAGTGACCTTTCCATTGCAGAGTGTAGTGGAGTGACCTTTCCATTACGGAGTGGAGTGGAGTGACTTTTCAATCATGGAGTGTAGTGGAGTGACCTTTCCATTACAGAGTGGAGTGTAGTGGGGTGACCTTTCCATTACGGAATGGAGTGGAGTGACCTTTCCATTACGGAGTGGAGTGGAGTGACCTTTGCATTATGACATTCATTGCAACCTCTGCATTTCATTGAGCTCTCTTGTTCTAAGATTTCTCACACATTAACTAGCCGACAAAATTAGAGTGTAAAATTGGTGAATTAGCTACACCTTGACACCTTTGTCTAAAAAGCCCCTGTTGATGGGAGAGGGGAGTGTTTCAGAATTTACTATCGGGATCTGGGATTCACTGTCAAGGTTTCATTTTTTGTCAAGTAAGGAGGGATCCAGGGGTGGAGGGTGATAGACAGATGGAGGGAGTGAGAGTGGGAGAATGGAGGAGGATGGGAGGTGAGAGGTGGATGTGATAGAGGGCTGCAGATGGTGGGATCTGACAGAAGAGGAAGGTAGAACATGGAACATGGAAGAGGGGAGAGCAGATGGAAAGGGGAGGATAAGGCAAAGTATTTCCAGAAACTCCATCGGCCCATCCCTCATACACTTCTCTCATAGGCTCCCCGTATCCGTTGTATCATTCCGAGGGGCCACAAGGCTATGTCACACTGATTCTCACCAAGAAAATCAGCCCCATGCCAACCAGTTTCTGAAAATATATGTTCAGGCACCAATGCAGCCACATTGGTTTGAGATACCTGACCTTGTCGCTTCGAGACTTTCACCGTTAGGCACTGCTATTTATCTTTCCTTCAACTTGTTAATTGACCTGTTGAACTATTTACAGATTCCTGTAGGCTGAAATAATACGACGTCTGAATCTATATTAATTTAAGTATGAACCCAAACAGGTGCTTTTTAGAAGGCATTTTCATTAATATTCCAGTGGCTTGTGTTGTTTACCTCAGCTAATCTATTAGAACAATTAACTGACTCAGGCATGTAATTCCGAATATGATCGAGAGCTTCCCTTATGGTCTATTAAGTGCCTGCTTGGGTTTTTAATTGTGTATACAATACTAGCAAGAGGCATTACAGGACCTGGCACTGCTTCACTTCACTCTCTCCGGTCAATGTGTCAGGGAGTGCACAAGTGCCTGTGAGATTGGCAGGCCTGGGATTGCACAGGGAGAGAGAAGATACCTATTCACAGCCTCAGACAATTCAGCAACATCTGACAGCAAAGCTGAGAGCAGCAACTCAGCAATTATGAAAACATAAAGACCATCAGACATAGGAGCAGAATTAGGCCACTCAGCCCATCGAGTCTGTTCAACCATTCCATCATGGTTGATTTATTATCTCTCTCAACCCCATTCTCCTGTCTTCTCCCTGTAACCTTTGACCCTTTTACTTATCAAGAACCTGTCACCCTCCACTTAAAATATATCCAATGACTTCCATAGAATCATCATCCTCTGGGTCAAGAAATTATTCCTCACCTCTGCTCCAAGTGGACATCCCACAGTTCTGAGGCTCTGACTCCCGCTCCTAGACTCCCCCACGAAAGGAAACATCCTTTCCACATCCATTCCATCTAAGCTTTTCAACATTTAATAGGTTTCAATGAAGTTCTCCCCTCATTCTTCTAAACTCCAGTGAGTACAGGCCCAGAACCAACTAATGCTCCTCATTTGTTAATCTGAAGCAATAGAGATTCAGCTGAAAATCCAAAGCAACACACACAAAATGCTGGAGGAACTCAGCAGGCCAGGCAGTACCTATGGAAAAGAGTACAGTGGACATTTTGGGGCAAATGTCTTTTCTTCAGCAGGACTGGAGAAAAAGAAGATGAACAATCAGTGTACGAAGGTGGGAGGAGGAGAGGAAGAAACACAAGGTGATAGGTGAAACTTGGGGGGGTGAAGGTGGTGGTAAGTAGCTGGGCAGTTAATTGATGAAACAGATACAAGGCTGCAGAAGAGGGAATCTGATAGGAAAGGAGAGAAGGCCATAGAAGAAAGAAAAGAGAGAGGAGCACAGAGCGAGTTGATAGGTAGGTAATGAGATAAAGTGAAAGCGTGTCTATCAGCTGCCTCCATAAGCTGGACACGGAGGGTGGTGGGGTGGTAGCTGAGGAAAGGAGGAATCTTATTCACTGGTTGGGTGGTAGGTGAGGACAGGAGGAACCCTATCCCTAGTTGGGTGGTAGGTGAGGACAGGAGGAACCCTATCCCTAGTTGGGTCGTAGGTGAGAACAGGAGGGACCCTATCCCTAGTTGGGTCGTAGGTGAGGACAGGAGGGACCCTATCCCTAGTTGGGTCGTAGGTGAGGACAGGAGGGACCCTATCCCTAGTTGGGTCGTAGGTCAGGACAGGAGGGACCCTATCCTTAGTTGGGGTGGAAGGTGAGGACAGGAGGAACCCTGTCTCTAGTTGGGTGCTAGATGAGGACAGGAGGAAACCTGTCTACAGTTGGGGTGGTAGGTGAGGACAGGAGGAACCCTATCCCTAGTTGGGTGGTAGGTGAAACAGGAGGAACCCTATCTCTGGTTGGGTGGTAGGTGAGGACAGGAGGAACCCTATCCCTAGTTGGGCGATAGGTGAGGACAGGAGGAACCCTATCCCTAGTTGGGGTGGTAGGTGAGGACAGAAGGAACCCTATCCCTATTTGGGTGGTAGCTGAGGACAGGAGGAAACCTGTCTCCAGTTGGGGTGGTAGGTGAGGAGAGGAGGAAACCTGTCTCCAGTTGGGTGGTAGGTGAGGACAGGACGAAACCTATCTCCAGTTGGGTGGAAGGTGAGGACAGGAGGAACCCTATCCCTAATTGGGTGGTAGGTGAGGACAGGAGGCACCCTATCTCCAGTTGGGTGGTAGGTGAGGACAGGAGGAACCCTATCTCCAGTTGGGGTGGTAGGTGAGGACAGGAGGAACGCTATCTCCAGTTGGGTGGTAGTTGAGGACAGGAGGAACCCTATCTCCAGTTGGGGTGGTAGGTGAGGACAGGAGGAACCCTATCTCCAGTTGGGTAGTAGGTAAGGACAGGAGGAACCCTATCCCTAGTTGGGTGGCAGGTGAGGACAGGAGGAACCCTATCTACAGTTGGGTGGTAGGTGAGGACAGGAGGAACCCTATCTCCAGTTGGGTGGTAGGTGAGGACAGGAGGAACCCTATCCCTGGTTGGGTGGCAGGTGAGGACAGGAGGAACCCTATCTCCAGTTGGGTGGTAGGTGAGGACAGGAGGAACCCTATCTCCAGTTGGGAAGGTAAGTGAGGACAGGAGGAACCCTATCCCTAGTTGGGGTGGTAGTTGAGGACAGGAGGAACCCTAACCCTGGTTGGGTGGTAGGTGAGGACAGAAGAAACCCTATCTCCAGTTGGGATGGTAAGTGAGGACAGGAGGAACCCTATCCCTAGTTGGGGTGGTAGTTGAAGACAGGAGGAACCCTAACCCTGGTTGGGTGGTAGGTGAGGACAGGAGGAACCCTATCCCTAGTTGGGTCGTAGGTGAGGACAGGAGGGACCCTATCCCTAGTTGGGTCGTAGGTGAGGACAGGAGGGACCCTATCCCTAGTTGGGTCGTAGGTGAGGACAGGAAGGACCCTATCCCTAGTTGGGTCGTAGGTGAGGACAGGAGGGACCCTATCCTTAGTTGGGGTGGAAGGTGAGGACAGGAGGAACCCTGTCTCTAGTTGGGTGCTAGATGAGGACAGGAGGAAACCTGTCTACAGTTGGGGTGGTAGGTGAGGACAGGAGGAACCCTATCCCTAGTTGGGTGGTAGGTGAAACAGGAGGAACCCTATCTCTGGTTGGGTGGTAGGTGAGGACAGGAGGAACCCTATCCCTAGTTGGGCGATAGGTGAGGACAGGAGGAACCCTATCCCTAGTTGGGGTGGTAGGTGAGGACAGAAGGAACCCTATCCCTATTTGGGTGGTAGGTGAGGACAGGAGGAAACCTGTCTCCAGTTGGGGTGGTAGGTGAGGACAGGAGGAAACCTATCTCCAGTTGGGTGGTAGGTGAGGACAGGACGAAACCTATCTCCAGTTGGGTGGAAGGTGAGGACAGGAGGAACCCTATCCCTAATTGGGTGGTAGGTGAGGACAGGAGGCACCCTATCTCCAGTTGGGTGGTAGGTGAGGACAGGAGGAACCCTATCTCCAGTTGGGGTGGTAGGTGAGGACAGGAGGAACCCTATCTCCAGTTGGGTGGTAGTTGAGGACAGGAGGAACCCTATCTCCAGTTGGGGTGGTAGGTGAGGACAGGAGGAACCCTATCTCCAGTTGGGTGGTAGGTAAGGACAGGAGGAACCCTATCTCCAGTTGGGTGGTAGGTGAGGACAGGAGGAACCCTATCTCCAGTTGGGTGGTAGGTGAGGACAGGAGGAACCCTATCCCTAGTTGGGTGGCATGTGAGGACAGGAGGAACCCTATCTACAGTTGGGTGGTAGGTGAGGACAGGAGGAACCCTATCCCTAGTTGGGGTGGTAGTTGAGGACAGGAGGAACCCTAACCCTGGTTGGGTGGTAGGTGAGGACAGAAGAAACCCTATCTCCAGTTGGGATGGTAAGTGAGGACAGGAGGAACCCTATCCCTAGTTGGGGTGGTAGTTGAAGACAGGAGGAACCCTAACCCTGGTTGGGTGGTAGGAGAGTACAGAAGGAACCCTATCTCCAGTTGGGATGGTAAGTGAGGACAGGAGGAACCCTATCCTAGTTGGCGTGGTAGGTGAGGACAGAAGGATCCCTATCCCTAGTTGGGTGGTAGGTGAGGACAGAAGGAACCCTATCCCTAGTTGGGTTGTAGCCGAGGACAGGAGGAACTCTATCCCTAGTTGAGTGGTAGGTGAGGACAGAAGGAACCCTATCCCTAGTTGGGTGGTAGGTGAGGACAGAAGGAACCCTATCCCTAGTTGGGGTGGTAGTTGAGGACAGGAGGAACCCTAACCCTGGTTGGGTGGTAGGTGAGGACAGAAGGAACCCTATCTCCAGTTGGGATGGTAAGTGAGCACAGGAGGAACCCTATCCCTAGTTGGGGTGGTAGTTGAAGACAGGAGGAACCCTAACCCTGGTTGGGTGGTAGGTGAGTACAGAAGGAACCCTATCTCCAGTTGGGATGGTAAGTGAAGACAGGAGGAACCCTATCCCTAGTTGGCGTGGTAGGTGAGGACAGAAGGATCCCTATCCCTAGTTGGGTGGTAGGTGAGGACAGAAGGAACCCTATCCCTAGTTGGGTTGTAGCCGAGGACAGGAGGATCCCTATCCCTAGTTGAGTGGTAGGTGAGAACAGAAGGAACCCTATCCCTAGTTGCATGGTAGGTGAGGACAGAAGGAACCCTATCCCTAGTTGGGGTGGTAGTTGAGGACAGGAGGAACCCTATCCCTAGTTGGGGTGGTAGGTGAGGACAGGAGGAACCCTATCCTTTGTTGGGTGGTAGCTCAGGACAGGAGGAACCCTCACTCCATTTGGGATGGTAGGAGAGGACAGGAGGAACCCTATCCCTAGTTGGGTGGTAGGTGAGGACAGGAGGAACCCTATCCTTTGTTGGGTGGTAGGTGAGGACAGGAGGAACCCTATCTCCGGTGGGATGGTGGGTGAGGACAGGCGGAAACCTACCCCTGGTTGGGTGGTAGGTGAGGACAGGAGGAACCCTATCACTAGTTGGGGTGGTAGCTGAGGAGAGGAGGAATCCTCACTCCATTTGGGATGGTAGCTGAGGACAGGAGGAACCCTATCCCTAGTTGGGGTGGTAGGTGAGGACAGGAGGAACGCTATCTCCAGTTGGGTGGTAGTTGAGGACAGGAGGAACCCTATCTCCAGTTGGGGTGGTAGGTGAGGACAGGAGGAACCCTATCTCCAGTTGGGTGGTAGGTAAGGACAGGAGGAACCCTATCCCTAGTTGGGTGGCAGGTGAGGACAGGAGGAACCCTATCTACAGTTGGATGGTAGGTGAGGACAGGAGGAACCCTATCTCCAGTTGGGTGGTAGGTGAGGACAGGAGGAACCCTATCCCTGGTTGGGTGGCAGGTGAGGACAGGAGGAACCCTATCTCCAGTTGGGTGGTAGGTGAGGACAGGAGGAACCCTATCTCCAGTTGGGAAGGTAAGTGAGGACAGGAGGAACCCTATCCCTAGTTGGGGTGGTAGTTGAGGACAGGAGGAACCCTAACCCTGGTTGGGTGGTAGGTGAGGACAGAAGAAACCCTATCTCCAGTTGGGATGGTAAGTGAGGACAGGAGGAACCCTATCCCTAGTTGGGGTGGTAGTTGAAGACAGGAGGAACCCTAACCCTGGTTGGGTGGTAGGTGAGGACAGGAGGAACCCTATCCCTAGTTGGGTCGTAGGTGAGGACAGGAGGGACCCTATCCCTAGTTGGGTCGTAGGTGAGGACAGGAGGGACCCTATCCCTAGTTGGGTCGTAGGTGAGGACAGGAAGGACCCTATCCCTAGTTGGGTCGTAGGTGAGGACAGGAGGGACCCTATCCTTAGTTGGGGTGGAAGGTGAGGACAGGAGGAACCCTGTCTCTAGTTGGGTGCTAGATGAGGACAGGAGGAAACCTGTCTACAGTTGGGGTGGTAGGTGAGGACAGGAGGAACCCTATCCCTAGTTGGGTGGTAGGTGAAACAGGAGGAACCCTATCTCTGGTTGGGTGGTAGGTGAGGACAGGAGGAACCCTATCCCTAGTTGGGCGATAGGTGAGGACAGGAGGAACCCTATCCCTAGTTGGGGTGGTAGGTGAGGACAGAAGGAACCCTATCCCTATTTGGGTGGTAGGTGAGGACAGGAGGAAACCTGTCTCCAGTTGGGGTGGTAGGTGAGGACAGGAGGAAACCTATCTCCAGTTGGGTGGTAGGTGAGGACAGGACGAAACCTATCTCCAGTTGGGTGGAAGGTGAGGACAGGAGGAACCCTATCCCTAATTGGGTGGTAGGTGAGGACAGGAGGCACCCTATCTCCAGTTGGGTGGTAGGTGAGGACAGGAGGAACCCTATCTCCAGTTGGGGTGGTAGGTGAGGACAGGAGGAACCCTATCTCCAGTTGGGTGGTAGTTGAGGACAGGAGGAACCCTATCTCCAGTTGGGGTGGTAGGTGAGGACAGGAGGAACCCTATCTCCAGTTGGGTGGTAGGTAAGGACAGGAGGAACCCTATCTCCAGTTGGGTGGTAGGTGAGGACAGGAGGAACCCTATCTCCAGTTGGGTGGTAGGTGAGGACAGGAGGAACCCTATCCCTAGTTGGGTGGCATGTGAGGACAGGAGGAACCCTATCTACAGTTGGGTGGTAGGTGAGGACAGGAGGAACCCTATCTCCAGTTGGGTGGTAGGTGAGGACAGGAGGAACCCTATCCCTGGTTGGGTGGCAGGTGAGGACAGGAGGAACCCTATCTCCAGTTGGGTGGTAGGTGAGGACAGGAGGAACCCTATCTCCAGTTGGGAAGGTAAGTGAGGACAGGAGGAACCCTATCCCTAGTTGGGGTGGTAGTTGAGGACAGGAGGAACCCTAACCCTGGTTGGGTGGTAGGTGAGGACAGAAGAAACCCTATCTCCAGTTGGGATGGTAAGTGAGGACAGGAGGAACCCTATCCCTAGTTGGGGTGGTAGTTGAAGACAGGAGGAACCCTAACCCTGGTTGGGTGGTAGGAGAGTACAGAAGGAACCCTATCTCCAGTTGGGATGGTAAGTGAGGACAGGAGGAACCCTATCCTAGTTGGCGTGGTAGGTGAGGACAGAAGGATCCCTATCCCTAGTTGGGTGGTAGGTGAGGACAGAAGGAACCCTATCCCTAGTTGGGTTGTAGCCGAGGACAGGAGGAACTCTATCCCTAGTTGAGTGGTAGGTGAGGACAGAAGGAACCCTATCCCTAGTTGGGTGGTAGGTGAGGACAGAAGGAACCCTATCCCTAGTTGGGGTGGTAGTTGAGGACAGGAGGAACCCTAACCCTGGTTGGGTGGTAGGTGAGGACAGAAGGAACCCTATCTCCAGTTGGGATGGTAAGTGAGCACAGGAGGAACCCTATCCCTAGTTGGGGTGGTAGTTGAAGACAGGAGGAACCCTAACCCTGGTTGGGTGGTAGGTGAGTACAGAAGGAACCCTATCTCCAGTTGGGATGGTAAGTGAAGACAGGAGGAACCCTATCCCTAGTTGGCGTGGTAGGTGAGGACAGAAGGATCCCTATCCCTAGTTGGGTGGTAGGTGAGGACAGAAGGAACCCTATCCCTAGTTGGGTTGTAGCCGAGGACAGGAGGATCCCTATCCCTAGTTGAGTGGTAGGTGAGAACAGAAGGAACCCTATCCCTAGTTGCATGGTAGGTGAGGACAGAAGGAACCCTATCCCTAGTTGGGGTGGTAGTTGAGGACAGGAGGAACCCTATCCCTAGTTGGGGTGGTAGGTGAGGACAGGAGGAACCCTATCCTTTGTTGGGTGGTAGCTCAGGACAGGAGGAACCCTCACTCCATTTGGGATGGTAGGAGAGGACAGGAGGAACCCTATCCCTAGTTGGGTGGTAGGTGAGGACAGGAGGAACCCTATCCTTTGTTGGGTGGTAGGTGAGGACAGGAGGAACCCTATCTCCGGTGGGATGGTGGGTGAGGACAGGCGGAAACCTACCCCTGGTTGGGTGGTAGGTGAGGACAGGAGGAACCCTATCACTAGTTGGGTGGTAGGTGAGGACAGGAGGAACCCTATCTCCAGTTGGGAAGGTAAGTGAGGACAGGAGGAACCCTATCCCTAGTTGGGGTGGTAGTTGAGGACAGGAGGAACCCTAACCCTGGTTGGGTGGTAGGTGAGGACAGAAGAAACCCTATCTCCAGTTGGGATGGTAAGTGAGGACAGGAGGAACCCTATCCCTAGTTGGGGTGGTAGTTGAAGACAGGAGGAACCCTAACCCTGGTTGGGTGGTAGGAGAGTACAGAAGGAACCCTATCTCCAGTTGGGATGGTAAGTGAGGACAGGAGGAACCCTATCCTAGTTGGCGTGGTAGGTGAGGACAGAAGGATCCCTATCCCTAGTTGGGTGGTAGGTGAGGACAGAAGGAACCCTATCCCTAGTTGGGTTGTAGCCGAGGACAGGAGGAACTCTATCCCTAGTTGAGTGGTAGGTGAGGACAGAAGGAACCCTATCCCTAGTTGGGTGGTAGGTGAGGACAGAAGGAACCCTATCCCTAGTTGGGGTGGTAGTTGAGGACAGGAGGAACCCTAACCCTGGTTGGGTGGTAGGTGAGGACAGAAGGAACCCTATCTCCAGTTGGGATGGTAAGTGAGCACAGGAGGAACCCTATCCCTAGTTGGGGTGGTAGTTGAAGACAGGAGGAACCCTAACCCTGGTTGGGTGGTAGGTGAGTACAGAAGGAACCCTATCTCCAGTTGGGATGGTAAGTGAAGACAGGAGGAACCCTATCCCTAGTTGGCGTGGTAGGTGAGGACAGAAGGATCCCTATCCCTAGTTGGGTGGTAGGTGAGGACAGAAGGAACCCTATCCCTAGTTGGGTTGTAGCCGAGGACAGGAGGATCCCTATCCCTAGTTGAGTGGTAGGTGAGAACAGAAGGAACCCTATCCCTAGTTGCATGGTAGGTGAGGACAGGAGGCACCCTATCTCCAGTTGGGTGGTAGGTGAGGACAGGAGGAACCCTATCTCCAGTTGGGGTGGTAGGTGAGGACAGGAGGAACGCTATCTCCAGTTGGGTGGTAGTTGAGGACAGGAGGAACCCTATCTCCAGTTGGGGTGGTAGGTGAGGACAGGAGGAACCCTATCTCCAGTTGGGTAGTAGGTAAGGACAGGAGGAACCCTATCCCTAGTTGGGTGGCAGGTGAGGACAGGAGGAACCCTATCTACAGTTGGGTGGTAGGTGAGGACAGGAGGAACCCTATCTCCAGTTGGGTGGTAGGTGAGGACAGGAGGAACCCTATCCCTGGTTGGGTGGCAGGTGAGGACAGGAGGAACCCTATCTCCAGTTGGGTGGTAGGTGAGGACAGGAGGAACCCTATCTCCAGTTGGGAAGGTAAGTGAGGACAGGAGGAACCCTATCCCTAGTTGGGGTGGTAGTTGAGGACAGGAGGAACCCTAACCCTGGTTGGGTGGTAGGTGAGGACAGAAGAAACCCTATCTCCAGTTGGGATGGTAAGTGAGGACAGGAGGAACCCTATCCCTAGTTGGGGTGGTAGTTGAAGACAGGAGGAACCCTAACCCTGGTTGGGTGGTAGGTGAGGACAGGAGGAACCCTATCCCTAGTTGGGTCGTAGGTGAGGACAGGAGGGACCCTATCCCTAGTTGGGTCGTAGGTGAGGACAGGAGGGACCCTATCCCTAGTTGGGTCGTAGGTGAGGACAGGAAGGACCCTATCCCTAGTTGGGTCGTAGGTGAGGACAGGAGGGACCCTATCCTTAGTTGGGGTGGAAGGTGAGGACAGGAGGAACCCTGTCTCTAGTTGGGTGCTAGATGAGGACAGGAGGAAACCTGTCTACAGTTGGGGTGGTAGGTGAGGACAGGAGGAACCCTATCCCTAGTTGGGTGGTAGGTGAAACAGGAGGAACCCTATCTCTGGTTGGGTGGTAGGTGAGGACAGGAGGAACCCTATCCCTAGTTGGGCGATAGGTGAGGACAGGAGGAACCCTATCCCTAGTTGGGGTGGTAGGTGAGGACAGAAGGAACCCTATCCCTATTTGGGTGGTAGGTGAGGACAGGAGGAAACCTGTCTCCAGTTGGGGTGGTAGGTGAGGACAGGAGGAAACCTATCTCCAGTTGGGTGGTAGGTGAGGACAGGACGAAACCTATCTCCAGTTGGGTGGAAGGTGAGGACAGGAGGAACCCTATCCCTAATTGGGTGGTAGGTGAGGACAGGAGGCACCCTATCTCCAGTTGGGTGGTAGGTGAGGACAGGAGGAACCCTATCTCCAGTTGGGGTGGTAGGTGAGGACAGGAGGAACCCTATCTCCAGTTGGGTGGTAGTTGAGGACAGGAGGAACCCTATCTCCAGTTGGGGTGGTAGGTGAGGACAGGAGGAACCCTATCTCCAGTTGGGTGGTAGGTAAGGACAGGAGGAACCCTATCTCCAGTTGGGTGGTAGGTGAGGACAGGAGGAACCCTATCTCCAGTTGGGTGGTAGGTGAGGACAGGAGGAACCCTATCCCTAGTTGGGTGGCATGTGAGGACAGGAGGAACCCTATCTACAGTTGGGTGGTAGGTGAGGACAGGAGGAACCCTATCCCTAGTTGGGGTGGTAGTTGAGGACAGGAGGAACCCTAACCCTGGTTGGGTGGTAGGTGAGGACAGAAGAAACCCTATCTCCAGTTGGGATGGTAAGTGAGGACAGGAGGAACCCTATCCCTAGTTGGGGTGGTAGTTGAAGACAGGAGGAACCCTAACCCTGGTTGGGTGGTAGGAGAGTACAGAAGGAACCCTATCTCCAGTTGGGATGGTAAGTGAGGACAGGAGGAACCCTATCCTAGTTGGCGTGGTAGGTGAGGACAGAAGGATCCCTATCCCTAGTTGGGTGGTAGGTGAGGACAGAAGGAACCCTATCCCTAGTTGGGTTGTAGCCGAGGACAGGAGGAACTCTATCCCTAGTTGAGTGGTAGGTGAGGACAGAAGGAACCCTATCCCTAGTTGGGTGGTAGGTGAGGACAGAAGGAACCCTATCCCTAGTTGGGGTGGTAGTTGAGGACAGGAGGAACCCTAACCCTGGTTGGGTGGTAGGTGAGGACAGAAGGAACCCTATCTCCAGTTGGGATGGTAAGTGAGCACAGGAGGAACCCTATCCCTAGTTGGGGTGGTAGTTGAAGACAGGAGGAACCCTAACCCTGGTTGGGTGGTAGGTGAGTACAGAAGGAACCCTATCTCCAGTTGGGATGGTAAGTGAAGACAGGAGGAACCCTATCCCTAGTTGGCGTGGTAGGTGAGGACAGAAGGATCCCTATCCCTAGTTGGGTGGTAGGTGAGGACAGAAGGAACCCTATCCCTAGTTGGGTTGTAGCCGAGGACAGGAGGATCCCTATCCCTAGTTGAGTGGTAGGTGAGAACAGAAGGAACCCTATCCCTAGTTGCATGGTAGGTGAGGACAGAAGGAACCCTATCCCTAGTTGGGGTGGTAGTTGAGGACAGGAGGAACCCTATCCCTAGTTGGGGTGGTAGGTGAGGACAGGAGGAACCCTATCCTTTGTTGGGTGGTAGCTCAGGACAGGAGGAACCCTCACTCCATTTGGGATGGTAGGAGAGGACAGGAGGAACCCTATCCCTAGTTGGGTGGTAGGTGAGGACAGGAGGAACCCTATCCTTTGTTGGGTGGTAGGTGAGGACAGGAGGAACCCTATCTCCGGTGGGATGGTGGGTGAGGACAGGCGGAAACCTACCCCTGGTTGGGTGGTAGGTGAGGACAGGAGGAACCCTATCACTAGTTGGGGTGGTAGCTGAGGAGAGGAGGAATCCTCACTCCATTTGGGATGGTAGCTGAGGACAGGAGGAACCCTATCCCTAGTTGGGGTGGTAGGTGAGGACAGGAGGAACGCTATCTCCAGTTGGGTGGTAGTTGAGGACAGGAGGAACCCTATCTCCAGTTGGGGTGGTAGGTGAGGACAGGAGGAACCCTATCTCCAGTTGGGTGGTAGGTAAGGACAGGAGGAACCCTATCCCTAGTTGGGTGGCAGGTGAGGACAGGAGGAACCCTATCTACAGTTGGATGGTAGGTGAGGACAGGAGGAACCCTATCTCCAGTTGGGTGGTAGGTGAGGACAGGAGGAACCCTATCCCTGGTTGGGTGGCAGGTGAGGACAGGAGGAACCCTATCTCCAGTTGGGTGGTAGGTGAGGACAGGAGGAACCCTATCTCCAGTTGGGAAGGTAAGTGAGGACAGGAGGAACCCTATCCCTAGTTGGGGTGGTAGTTGAGGACAGGAGGAACCCTAACCCTGGTTGGGTGGTAGGTGAGGACAGAAGAAACCCTATCTCCAGTTGGGATGGTAAGTGAGGACAGGAGGAACCCTATCCCTAGTTGGGGTGGTAGTTGAAGACAGGAGGAACCCTAACCCTGGTTGGGTGGTAGGTGAGGACAGGAGGAACCCTATCCCTAGTTGGGTCGTAGGTGAGGACAGGAGGGACCCTATCCCTAGTTGGGTCGTAGGTGAGGACAGGAGGGACCCTATCCCTAGTTGGGTCGTAGGTGAGGACAGGAAGGACCCTATCCCTAGTTGGGTCGTAGGTGAGGACAGGAGGGACCCTATCCTTAGTTGGGGTGGAAGGTGAGGACAGGAGGAACCCTGTCTCTAGTTGGGTGCTAGATGAGGACAGGAGGAAACCTGTCTACAGTTGGGGTGGTAGGTGAGGACAGGAGGAACCCTATCCCTAGTTGGGTGGTAGGTGAAACAGGAGGAACCCTATCTCTGGTTGGGTGGTAGGTGAGGACAGGAGGAACCCTATCCCTAGTTGGGCGATAGGTGAGGACAGGAGGAACCCTATCCCTAGTTGGGGTGGTAGGTGAGGACAGAAGGAACCCTATCCCTATTTGGGTGGTAGGTGAGGACAGGAGGAAACCTGTCTCCAGTTGGGGTGGTAGGTGAGGACAGGAGGAAACCTATCTCCAGTTGGGTGGTAGGTGAGGACAGGACGAAACCTATCTCCAGTTGGGTGGAAGGTGAGGACAGGAGGAACCCTATCCCTAATTGGGTGGTAGGTGAGGACAGGAGGCACCCTATCTCCAGTTGGGTGGTAGGTGAGGACAGGAGGAACCCTATCTCCAGTTGGGGTGGTAGGTGAGGACAGGAGGAACCCTATCTCCAGTTGGGTGGTAGTTGAGGACAGGAGGAACCCTATCTCCAGTTGGGGTGGTAGGTGAGGACAGGAGGAACCCTATCTCCAGTTGGGTGGTAGGTAAGGACAGGAGGAACCCTATCTCCAGTTGGGTGGTAGGTGAGGACAGGAGGAACCCTATCTCCAGTTGGGTGGTAGGTGAGGACAGGAGGAACCCTATCCCTAGTTGGGTGGCATGTGAGGACAGGAGGAACCCTATCTACAGTTGGGTGGTAGGTGAGGACAGGAGGAACCCTATCTCCAGTTGGGTGGTAGGTGAGGACAGGAGGAACCCTATCCCTGGTTGGGTGGCAGGTGAGGACAGGAGGAACCCTATCTCCAGTTGGGTGGTAGGTGAGGACAGGAGGAACCCTATCTCCAGTTGGGAAGGTAAGTGAGGACAGGAGGAACCCTATCCCTAGTTGGGGTGGTAGTTGAGGACAGGAGGAACCCTAACCCTGGTTGGGTGGTAGGTGAGGACAGAAGAAACCCTATCTCCAGTTGGGATGGTAAGTGAGGACAGGAGGAACCCTATCCCTAGTTGGGGTGGTAGTTGAAGACAGGAGGAACCCTAACCCTGGTTGGGTGGTAGGAGAGTACAGAAGGAACCCTATCTCCAGTTGGGATGGTAAGTGAGGACAGGAGGAACCCTATCCTAGTTGGCGTGGTAGGTGAGGACAGAAGGATCCCTATCCCTAGTTGGGTGGTAGGTGAGGACAGAAGGAACCCTATCCCTAGTTGGGTTGTAGCCGAGGACAGGAGGAACTCTATCCCTAGTTGAGTGGTAGGTGAGGACAGAAGGAACCCTATCCCTAGTTGGGTGGTAGGTGAGGACAGAAGGAACCCTATCCCTAGTTGGGGTGGTAGTTGAGGACAGGAGGAACCCTAACCCTGGTTGGGTGGTAGGTGAGGACAGAAGGAACCCTATCTCCAGTTGGGATGGTAAGTGAGCACAGGAGGAACCCTATCCCTAGTTGGGGTGGTAGTTGAAGACAGGAGGAACCCTAACCCTGGTTGGGTGGTAGGTGAGTACAGAAGGAACCCTATCTCCAGTTGGGATGGTAAGTGAAGACAGGAGGAACCCTATCCCTAGTTGGCGTGGTAGGTGAGGACAGAAGGATCCCTATCCCTAGTTGGGTGGTAGGTGAGGACAGAAGGAACCCTATCCCTAGTTGGGTTGTAGCCGAGGACAGGAGGATCCCTATCCCTAGTTGAGTGGTAGGTGAGAACAGAAGGAACCCTATCCCTAGTTGCATGGTAGGTGAGGACAGAAGGAACCCTATCCCTAGTTGGGGTGGTAGTTGAGGACAGGAGGAACCCTATCCCTAGTTGGGGTGGTAGGTGAGGACAGGAGGAACCCTATCCTTTGTTGGGTGGTAGCTCAGGACAGGAGGAACCCTCACTCCATTTGGGATGGTAGGAGAGGACAGGAGGAACCCTATCCCTAGTTGGGTGGTAGGTGAGGACAGGAGGAACCCTATCCTTTGTTGGGTGGTAGGTGAGGACAGGAGGAACCCTATCTCCGGTGGGATGGTGGGTGAGGACAGGCGGAAACCTACCCCTGGTTGGGTGGTAGGTGAGGACAGGAGGAACCCTATCACTAGTTGGGTGGTAGGTGAGGACAGGAGGAACCCTATCTCCAGTTGGGAAGGTAAGTGAGGACAGGAGGAACCCTATCCCTAGTTGGGGTGGTAGTTGAGGACAGGAGGAACCCTAACCCTGGTTGGGTGGTAGGTGAGGACAGAAGAAACCCTATCTCCAGTTGGGATGGTAAGTGAGGACAGGAGGAACCCTATCCCTAGTTGGGGTGGTAGTTGAAGACAGGAGGAACCCTAACCCTGGTTGGGTGGTAGGAGAGTACAGAAGGAACCCTATCTCCAGTTGGGATGGTAAGTGAGGACAGGAGGAACCCTATCCTAGTTGGCGTGGTAGGTGAGGACAGAAGGATCCCTATCCCTAGTTGGGTGGTAGGTGAGGACAGAAGGAACCCTATCCCTAGTTGGGTTGTAGCCGAGGACAGGAGGAACTCTATCCCTAGTTGAGTGGTAGGTGAGGACAGAAGGAACCCTATCCCTAGTTGGGTGGTAGGTGAGGACAGAAGGAACCCTATCCCTAGTTGGGGTGGTAGTTGAGGACAGGAGGAACCCTAACCCTGGTTGGGTGGTAGGTGAGGACAGAAGGAACCCTATCTCCAGTTGGGATGGTAAGTGAGCACAGGAGGAACCCTATCCCTAGTTGGGGTGGTAGTTGAAGACAGGAGGAACCCTAACCCTGGTTGGGTGGTAGGTGAGTACAGAAGGAACCCTATCTCCAGTTGGGATGGTAAGTGAAGACAGGAGGAACCCTATCCCTAGTTGGCGTGGTAGGTGAGGACAGAAGGATCCCTATCCCTAGTTGGGTGGTAGGTGAGGACAGAAGGAACCCTATCCCTAGTTGGGTTGTAGCCGAGGACAGGAGGATCCCTATCCCTAGTTGAGTGGTAGGTGAGAACAGAAGGAACCCTATCCCTAGTTGCATGGTAGGTGAGGACAGAAGGAACCCTATCCCTAGTTGGGGTGGTAGTTGAGGACAGGAGAAACCCTATCCCTAGTTGGGGTGGTAGGTGAGGACAGGAGGAACCCTATCCTTTGTTGGGTGGTAGCTCAGGACAGGAGGAACCCTCACTCCATTTGGGATGGTAGGAGAGGACAGGAGGAACCCTATCCCTAGTTGGGTGGTAGGTGAGGACAGGAGGAACCCTATCCTTTGTTGGGTGGTAGGTGAGGACAGGAGGAACCCTATCTCCGGTGGGATGGTGGGTGAGGACAGGCGGAAACCTACCCCTGGTTGGGTGGTAGGTGAGGACAGGAGGAACCCTATCACTAGTTGGGGTGGTAGCTGAGGAGAGGAGGAATCCTCACTCCATTTGGGATGGTAGCTGAGGACAGGAGGAACCCTATCCCTAGTTGGGTGGTAGGTGAGGACAGGAGGAACCCTATCCTTTGTTGGGTGGTAGGTGAGGACAGGAGGAACCCTATCTCCGGTGGGATGGTGGGTGAGGACAGGAGGAACCCTACCCCTGGTTGGGTGGTAGTTGAGGACAGGAGGAACCCTATCCCTAGTTGGGGTGGTAGCTGAGGACAGGAGGAACCCTCACTCCATTTGGGATGGTAGGTGAGGACAGGAGGAACCCTATCACTAGTTGGGGTGGTAGCTGAGGAGAGGAGGAATCCTCACTCCATTTGGGATGGTAGCTGAGGACAGGAGGAACCCTATCCCTAGTTGGGTGGTAGGTGAGGACAGGAGGAACCCTATCCTTTGTTGGGTGGTAGGTGAGGACAGGAGGAACCCTATCTCCGGTGGGATGGTGGGTGAGGATAGGAGGAACCCTACCCCTGGTTGGGTGGTAGTTGAGGACAGGAGGAACCCTATCCCTAGTTGGGGTGGTAGCTGAGGACAGGAGGAACCCTCACTCCATTTGGGATGGTAGGTGAGGACAGGAGGAACCCTACCCCTGGTGGGGTGGTAGGTGAGGACAGGAGGAACCCTATCCCTAGTTGGGGTGGTAGCTGAGGACACGAGGAACCCTATCTCCGGTGAGATGGTGGGTGATGACAGGAGGATCCCTATCTCCAGTTGGGGTGGTAGGTGTGGGCAGGAGGGACCCTATCCCTAGTTGGATTGGTACGAGAGGACAGGAGGAATCCTATCCCTAGTTGGGTGGTAGGTGAGGACAGTAGGAACCCTATCCCTAGTTGGGGTGGTAGTTGAAGACAGGAGGAACCCTAACCCTGGTTGGGTGGTAGGAGAGTACAGAAGGAACCCTATCTCCAGTTGGGATGGTAAGTGAGGACAGGAGGAACCCTATCCTAGTTGGCGTGGTAGGTGAGGACAGAAGGATCCCTATCCCTAGTTGGGTGGTAGGTGAGGACAGAAGGAACCCTATCCCTAGTTGGGTTGTAGCCGAGGACAGGAGGATCTCTATCCCTAGTTGAGTGGTAGGTGAGGACAGAAGGAACCCTATCCCTAGTTGGGTGGTAGGTGAGGACAGAAGGAACCCTATCCCTAGTTGGGGTGGTAGTTGAGGACAGGAGGAACCCTAACCCTGGTTGGGTGGTAGCTGAGGACAGAAGGAACCCTATCTCCAGTTGGGATGGTAAGTGAGCACAGGAGGAACCCTATCCCTAGTTGGGGTGGTAGTTGAAGACAGGAGGAACCCTAACCCTGGTTGGGTGGTAGGTGAGTACAGAAGGAACCCTATCTCCAGTTGGGATGGTAAGTGAAGACAGGAGGAACCCTATCCCTAGTTGGCGTGGTAGGTGAGGACAGAAGGATCCCTATCCCTAGTTGGGTGGTAGGTGAGGACAGAAGGAACCCTATCCCTAGTTGGGTTGTAGCCGAGGACAGGAGGATCCCTATCCCTAGTTGAGTGGTAGGTGAGAACAGAAGGAACCCTATCCCTAGTTGCATGGTAGGTGAGGACAGAAGGAACCCTATCCCTAGTTGGGGTGGTAGTTGAGGACAGGAGGAACCCTAACCCTGGTTGGGTGGTAGGTGAGGACAGAAGGAACCCTATCCTTTGTTGGGTGGTAGCTCAGGACAGGAGGAACCCTCACTCCATTTGCGATGGTAGGAGAGGACAGGAGGAACCCTATCCCTAGTTGGGTGGTAGGTGAGGACAGGAGGAACCCTATCCTTTGTTGGGTGGTAGGTGAGGACAGGAGGAACCCTATCTCCGGTGGGATGGTGGGTGAGGACAGGAGGAAACCTACCCCTGGTTGGGTGGTAGGTGAGGACAGGAGGAACCCTATCACTAGTTGGGGTGGTAGCTGAGGAGAGGAGGAATCCTCACTCCATTTGGGATGGTAGCTGAGGACAGGAGGAACCCTATCCCTAGTTGGGTGGTAGGTGAGGACAGGAGGAACCCTATCCTTTGTTGGGTGGTAGGTGAGGACATTAGGAACCCTATCTCCGGTGGGATGGTGGGTGAGGACAGGAGGAACCCTACCCCTGGTTGGGTGGTAGTTGAGGACAGGAGGAACCCTATCCCTAGTTGGGGTGGTAGCTGAGGACAGGAGGAACCCTCACTCCATTTGGGATGGTAGGTGAGGACAAGAGGAACCCTATCACTAGTTGGGGTGGTAGCTGAGGAGAGGAGGAATCCTCACTCCATTTGGGATGGTAGCTGAGGACAGGAGGAACCCTATCCCTAGTTGGGTGGTAGGTGAGGACAGGAGGAACCCTATCCTTTGTTGGGTGGTAGGTGAGGACAGGAGGAACCCTATCTCCGGTGGGATGGTGGGTGAGGATAGGAGGAACCCTACCCCTGGTTGGGTGGTAGTTGAGGACAGGAGGAACCCTATCCCTAGTTGGGGTGGTAGCTGAGGACAGGAGGAACCCTCACTCCATTTGGGATGGTAGGTGAGGACAGGAGGAACCCTACCCCTGGTGGGGTGGTAGGTGAGGACAGGAGGAACCCTATCCCTAGTTGGGGTGGTAGCTGAGGACACGAGGAACCCTATCTCCGGTGAGATGGTGGGTGATGACAGGAGGATCCCTATCTCCAGTTGGGGTGGTAGGTGTGGGCAGGAGGGACCCTATCCCTAGTTGGATTGGTAGGAGAGGACAGGAGGAATCCTATCCCTAGTTGGGTGGTCGGTGAGGACAGTAGGAATCCTATCCCTGGTTGGGTGGTGGGTGAGGAGAGGAGGAAACCTGTCTCCTGTTGGGGTGGTAGGTGAGGACAGAAGGAACCCTATCCCTAGTTGGGACTAAGTGAGGACAGAAGGAACCCTATCCCTAGTTGAGGTGGTAGTTGAGGACAGGAGGAACCCTAACCCTGGTTGGGTGGTACGTGAGGACAGAAGGAACCCAATCTCCAGATGGGATGGTAAGTGAGGACAGGAGGAACCCTATCCCTGGTTGGGTGGTAGGTGAGGACAGGAGGAACCCTATCTCCAGTTGGGTGGTAGGTGAGGACAGGAGGAACCCTATCCCTAGTTGAGGTGGTAGTTGAGGACAGGAGGAACCCTAACCCTGGTTGGGTGGTACGTGAGGACAGAAGGAACCCAATCTCCAGATGGGATGGTAAGTGAGGACAGGAGGAACCCTATCCCTAGTTGGGGTGGTAGTTGAAGACAGGAGGAACCCTAACCCTGATTGGGTTGTAGCCGGGACAGGATGATCCCTATCCCTAGTTGAGTGGTAGGTGAGGACAGAAGGAACCCTATCCCTAGTTGGGTGATAGGTGAGGACAGGAGGAAACCTGTCTCCAGTTGGGGTGGTATGCGTGGACAGAAAAACCCCTATCCCTAGTTGGATTGGTAGGAGAGGACAGGAGGAATCCTATCCCTAGTTGGGTGGTAGGTGAGGACAGGAGGAACCCTATCCTTTGTTGGGTGGTAGGTGAGGACAGGAGGAATCCTATCCCTAGTTGGGGTGGTAGCTGAGGACAGGAGGAACCCTCACTCCATTTGGGATGGTAGGTGAGGACAGGAGGAACCCTATCCCTAGTTGGGTGGTAGGTGAGGACAGGAGGAACTCTATCCTTTGTTGGGTGCTAGGTGAGGACAGGAGGAATCCAATCCCTAGTTGGGGTGGTAGCTGAGGACAGGAGGAAACCTGTCTCCAGTTGGGGTGGTATGCGTGGACAGAAGGAACCCTATCCCTAGTTGGATTGGTAGGAGAGGACAGGAGGAATCCTATCCCTAGTTGGGTGGTAGGTGAGGACAGGAGGAATCCTATCCCTGGTTGGGTGGTGGGTGAGGACAGGAGGAACCCTATCTCTAGTTGGTCGGTAGGTGAGGACAGAAGGAACCCTATCCCTAGTTGGTCGGTAGGTGAGGACAGAAGGAACCCTATCCCTAGTTGGGCGGTAGGTGAGGACAGAAGGAACCCTATCCCTAGTTGGGTGATAGGTGAAGACAGGAGGAAACATGTCTCCAGTTGGGGTGGTATGCGTGGACAGAAGGACCCCTATCCCTAGTTGGGTTGGTAGGAGAGGACAGGAGAAATCCTATCCCTAGTTGGGTGGTAGGTGAGGACAGTAGGAATCCTATCCCTGGTTGGGTGGTGGGTGAGGACAGGAGGAACCCTATCTCTAGTTGGGTGATCGGTGAGGACAGAAGGAACCCTATCCCTAGTTGGGAGGTAGGTGAGGACAGAAGGAACCCTATCTCCAGTTGGGATGGTAAGTGAGGACAGGAGGAACCTTATCCCTAGTTGGTGTGGTAGGTGTGGACATGAATAACCCTAACCCTGGTTGGGTGGTAGGTGAGGACAGAAGGAACCCTATCTCCAGTTGGGATGGTAAGTGAGGACAGGAGGAACCCTATCCCTAGTTGGGGTGGTAGTTGAAGACAGGAGGAACCCTAACCCTGGTTGGGTGGTAGGTGAGTACAGAAGGAACCCTATCTCCAGTTGGGATGGTAAGTGAAGACAGGAGGAACCCTATCCCTAGTTGGCGTGGTAGGTGAGGACAGAAGGATCCCTATCCCTAGTTGGGTGGTAGGTGAGGACAGAAGGAACCCTATCCCTAGTTGGGTTGTAGCCGAGGACAGGAGGATCCCTATCCCTGGTTGAGTGGTAGGTGAGGACAGAAGGAACCCTATCCCTAGTTGGGGTGGTAGGTGAGGACAGGAGGAACCCTATCCTTTGTTGGGTGGTAGCTCAGGACAGGAGGAACCCTCACTCCATTTGGGATGGTAGGAGAGGACAGGAGGAACCCTATCCCTAGTTGGGTTGTAGCCGAGGACAGGAGGATCCCTATCCCTGGTTGAGTGGTAGGTGAGGACAGGACGAACCCTATCTCCAGTTGGGGTGGTAGGTGAGGACAGGAGGAACCCTATCTCCGGTGAGATTGTGGGTGATGACAGGAGGATCCCTATCTCCAGTTGGGGTGGTAGGTGTGGGCAGGAGGGACCCTATCCCTAGTTGGATTCGTAGGAGAGGACAGGAGGAATCCTATCCCTAGTTGGGTGGTAGGTGAGGACAGTAGGAATCCTATCCCTGGTTGGGTGGTGGGTGAGGACAGGAGGATCCCTATCTCCAGTTCGGGTGGTAGGTGTGGGCAGGAGGGACCCTATCCCTAGTTGGATTGGTAGGAGAGGACAGGAGGAATCCTATCCCTGGTTGGGTGGTGGGTGAGGACAGGAGGAACCCTATCTCTAGTTGGGGTGGTAGCTGAGAACAGGAGGAACCCTCACTCCATTTGGGATGGTAGGTGAGGACAGGAGGAACCCTATCTCCGGTGGGATGGTAGGAGAGGACAGGATGAACCCTATCTCCAGAGGGATGGTAGGTGAGGACAGGACGAACCCTATCTCCAGTGAGATGGTGGGTGATGACAGGAGGATCCCTATCTCCAGTTGGGGTGGTAGGTGTGGGCAGGAGGGACCCTATCCCTAGTTGGATTGGTAGGAGAGGACAGGAGGAATCCTATCCCTAGTTGGGTGGTAGGTGAGGACAGTAGGAATCCTATCCCTGGTTGGGTGGTGGGTGAGGACAGGAGGAACCCTATCTCTAGTTGGGTGGTAGGTGAGAACAGAAGGAACCCTATCCCTAGTTGGGCGGTAGGTGAGGACAGAAGGAATCCTATCCCTAGTTGGGTGATAGGTGAGGACAGGAGGAAACCTGTCTCCAGTTGGGGTGGTAGGTGAGGACAGAAGGAACCCTATCCCTAGTTGGGCGGTAAGTGAGGACAGAAGGAACCCTATCCCTAGTTGGGTGATAGGTGAGGACAGAAGGAACCCTATCCCTTTTTGGGTGGTAGGTGAGGACAGAAGGAACACTATCCCTAGTTGGGTGATAGGTGAGGACAGGAGGAAACCTGTCTCCAGTTGGGGTGGTAGGTGTGGACAGAAGGATCCCTATCCCTAGTTGGGGTGGTAGTTGAGGACAGGAGGAACCCTAACCCTGGTTGGGTGGTAGGTGAGGACAGAAGGAACCCTATCTCCGGTGAGATTGTGGGTGATGACAGGAGGATCGCTATCTCCAGTTGGGGTGGTAGGTGTGGGCAGGAGGGACCCCATCCCTAGTTGGATTGGTAGGAGAGGACAGGAGGAATCCTATCCCTAGTTGGGTGGTAGGTGAGGACAGTAGGAATCCTATCCCTGGTTGGGTGGTGGGTGAGGACAGGAGGATCCCTATCTCCAGTTGGGGTGGTAGGTGTAGGCAGGAGGGACCCTATCCCTAGTTGGATTGGTAGGAGAGGACAGGAGGAATCCTATCCCTGGTTGGGTGGTTGGTGAGGACAGGAGGAACCCTATCTCTAGTTGGGTGGTAGGTGAGGACAGGAGGAACCCTATCCCTAGTTGGGTGGTAGGTGAGGACAGAAGGAATCCTATCACTAGTTGGGTGATAGGTGAGGACAGGAGGAAACCTGTCTCCAGTTGGGGTGGTAGGTGAGGACAGAAGGAACCCTATCCCTAGTTGGGTGATAGGTGAGGACAGGAGGAAACCTGTCTCCAGTTGGGGTGGTATGCGTGGACAGAAGGACCCCTATCCCTAGTTGGGTTGGTAGGAGAGGACAGGAGGAATCCTATCCCTAGTTGTGTGGTAGGTGAGGACAGTAGGAATCCTATCCCTGGTTGGGTGGTGGGTGAGGACAGGAGGAACCCTATCTCTAGTTGGGTGATCGGTGAGGACAGAAGGAACCCTATCCCTAGTTGGGCGGTAGGTGAGGACAGAAGGAACCCTATCTCCAGTTGGGATGGTAAGTGAGGACAGGAGGAACCCTATCCCTAGTTGGGGTGGTAGGTGTGGACATGAGTAACCCTAACCCTGGTTGGGTGGTAGGTGAGGACAGAAGAAACCCTATCTCCAGTTGGGAAGGTAAGTGAGGACAGGAGGAACCCTATCCCTAGTTGGGGTGGTAGTTGAGGACAGGAGGAACCCTAACCCTGGTTGGGTGGTAGGTGAGGACAGAAGGAACCCTATCTCCAGTTGGGATGGTTTGTGAGGACAGGAGGAACCCTATCCCTAGTTGGGGTGGTAGTTGAAGACAGGAGGAACCCTAACCCTAGTTGAGTGGTAGGTGAGGACAGAAGGAACCCTATCCCTAGTTGGGTGGTAGGTGAGGACAGAAGGAACCCTATCCCTAGTTGGGGTGGTAGTTGAGGACAGGAGGAAACCTAACCCTGGTTGGGTGGTAGGTGAGGACAGAAGGAAACCTATCCCTAGTTGGGGTGGTAGGTGAGAACAGGAGGAACCCTATCCTTTGTTGGGTGGTAGCTCAGGACAGGAGGAACCCTCACTCCATTTGGGATGGTAGGAGAGGACAGGAGGAACCCTATCCCTAGTTGGGTGGTAGGTGAGGACAGGAGGAACCCTATCCCTAGTTGGGTGGTAGGTGAGGACAGGAGGAACCCTATCTCCGGTGGGATGGTGGGTGAGGACAGGAGGAAACCTACCCCTGGTTGGGTGGTAGATGAGGACAGGAGGAACCCTATCACTAGTTGGGGTGGTAGCTGAGGAGAGGAGGAATCCTATCTCCAGTTGTGATGGTAGCTGAGGACAGGATGAACCCTATCCCTAGTTGGGGTGGTAGGTGAGGACAGAAGGAACCCTATCCCTGGTTGGGTGGTAGGTGAGGACAGGAGGAACCCTATCTCCAGTTGGGGTGATAGGTGAGGACTGCTGGAACCCTATCCCTAGTTGGGTGTTAGTTGAGGACAGGAGGAACCCTAACCCTTGTTGGGTGTTAGGTGAGGACAGGAGGAAATCTATCTCCAGTTGGTGTGGTAGATGAGGACAAGAGGAACCCTATCAACGGTGGGATGGTGGGTGAAGACAGGAGGAACCCTATCCCTAGTTGGGGTGGTAGGTGAGGACAGGAGGAACCCTATCCCTAGTTGGGTGGTAGGTGAGGAGAGGAGTAAACCGATCCCTAGTTGGGTGGTAGGTGAGGACAGGATGAACACTAGCCCTAGTTGGTCTGGTAGGTGAGGACAGGAGGAACCCTATGCCTCGTTGGGTGGTAGGTGTGGACAGGAGGAACCCTATCCCTAGTTGGGGTGGTAGGTGAGGACAGGAGGAACCTTATCCCTAGTTGGCGTGGTAGGTGAGGACAGAAGGATCCCTATACCTAGTTGGGTGGTAGGTGAGGACAGAAGGAACCCTATCCCTAGTTGGGTTGTAGCCGAGGACAGGAGGATCCCTATCCCTAGTTGAGTGGTAGGTGAGGACAGAAGGAACCCTATCCCTAGTTGGGTGGTAGGTGAGGCCTAAGGAACCCTATCCCTAGTTGGGGTGGTAGTTGAGGACAGGAGGAAACCTAACCCTGGTTGGGTGGTAGGTGAGGACAGAAGGAAACCTATCCCTAGTTGGGGTGGTAGGTGAGAACAGGAGGAACCCTATCCTTTGTTGGGTGGTAGCTCAGGACAGGAGGAACCCTCACTCCATTTGGGATTGTAGGAGAGGACAGGAGGAACCCTATCCCTAGTTGGGTGGTAGGTGAGGACAGGAGGAACCCTATCCCTAGTTGGGTGGTAGGTGAGGACAGGAGGAACCCTATCTCCGGTGGGATGGTGGGTGAGGACAGGAGGAAACCTACCCCTGGTTGGGTGGTAGATGAGGACAGGAGGAACCCTATCACTAGTTGGGGTGGTAGCTGAGGAGAGGAGGAATCCTCACTCCATTTGGGATGGTAGCTGAGGACAGGAGGAACCCTACCCCTGGTTGGGTGATAGGTGAGGAGAGAAGGAACCCTATCCCTAGTTGGGGTGGTAGCTGAGAACAGGAGGAACCCTCACTCCATTTGGGATGGTAGGTGAGGACAGGAGGAACCCTATCCCTAGTTGGGTGGTAGGTGAGGACAGGAGGAACCCTATCCTTTGTTGGGTGGTAGGTGAGGACAGGAGGAACCCTATCTCCGGTGGGATGGTGGGTGAGGACAGGAGGAACCCTACCCCTGGTTGGGTGGTAGGTGAGGACAGGAGGAACCCTATCCCTAGTTGGGGTGGTAGCTGAGGACAGGATGAACCCTCACTCCATTTGGGATGGTAGGTGAGGACAGGAGGAACCCTACCCCTGGTTGGGTGGTAGGTGAGGACAGGAGGAACCCTATCCTTTGTTGGCTGGTAGGTGAGGACAGGAGGAACCCTATCCCTAGTTGGGGTGGTATCTGAGGACAGGAGGAACCCTCACTCCATTTGGGATGGTAGGTGAGGACAGGAGGAACCCTATCTCTGGTTGGGTGGTAGGTGAGGACAGGAGGAGCCCTATCTCCAGTGGGATGGTGGGTGAGGACAGGAGGAACCCTACCCCTGGTTTGGTGGTAGGTGAGGACAGAAGGAAACCTATCCCTAGTTGGGGTGGTAGGTGAGAACAGGAGGAACCCTATCCTTTGTTGGGTGGTAGCTCAGGACAGGAGGAACCCTCACTCCATTTGGGATGGTAGGAGAGGACAGGAGGAACCCTATCCCTAGTTGGGTGGTAGGTGAGGACAGGAGGAACCCTATCCCTAGTTGGGTGGTAGGTGAGGACAGGAGGAACCCTATCTCCGGTGGGATGGTGGGTGAGGACAGGAGGAAACCTACCCCTGGTTGGGTGGTAGATGAGGACAGGAGGAACCCTATCACTAGTTGGGGTGGTAGCTGAGGAGAGGAGGAATCCTCACTCCATTTGGGATGGTAGCTGAGGACAGGAGGAACCCTACCCCTGGTTGGGTGATAGGTGAGGAGAGAAGGAACCCTATCCCTAGTTGGGGTGGTAGCTGAGAACAGGAGGAACCCTCACTCCATTTGGGATGGTAGGTGAGGACAGGAGGAACCCTATCCCTAGTTGGGTGGTAGGTGAGGACAGGAGGAACCCTATCCTTTGTTGGGTGGTAGGTGAGGACAGGAGGAATCCTATCTCCGGTGGGATGGTGGGTGAGGACAGGAGGAACCCTACCCCTGGTTGGGTGGTAGGTGAGGACAGGAGGAACCCTATCCCTAGTTGGGGTGGTAGCTGAGGACAGGATGAACCCTCACTCCATTTGGGATGGTAGGTGAGGACAGGAGGAACCCTACCCCTGGTTGGGTGGTAGGTGAGGACAGGAGGAACCCTATCCTTTGTTGGCTGGTAGGTGAGGACAGGAGGAACCCTATCCCTAGTTGGGGTGGTAGCTGAGGACAGGAGGAACCCTCACTCCATTTGGGATGGTAGGTGAGGACAGGAGGAACCCTATCTCTGGTTGGGTGGTAGGTGAGGACAGGAGGAGCCCTATCTCCAGTGGGATGGTGGGTGAGGACAGGAGGAACCCTACCCCTGGTTTGGTGGTAGGTGAGGACAGAAGGAAACCTATCCCTAGTTGGGGTGGTAGGTGAGGACAGCCAGGACCCTACCCGTGGTTGGGTGGTAAGTGAGGACAGGAGGAACCCTATATCCAGTTGGGTTGGTAGTTGAGGACAGGAGGAACCCTATCTCCGGTGGGATGGTAGGTGAGGACAGGTGGAGCCCTATCTCCGGTGGGATCATAGGTGAGGACAGGAGGAACGCTATCTCCGGTGGGATGGTACGTGAGGACAGGAGGAACCCTATCTCCGGTGGGATGGTAAGTGAGGACAGGAGGAACCCTATCTCCAGTTGGGGTGGTAGTTGAGGACGGGAGGAACCCTATCCCTAGTTGGGTTGTAGGTGAGGACAGGAGGAACCATATCCCTAGTTGGGTGGTAGTTGAGGACAGGAGGAACCCTATCTCCAGTGGGATGGTCGGTGAGGACAGGAGGAACCCTAACCCTGGTTGGGTGGTAGGTGAGGACAGGAGGAACACTATCTCCAGTTGGGATGGTAGCTGAGGACAGGATGAACCCTATCCCTAGTTGGGGTGGTAGGTGAGGACAGGAGGAACCCTAGCCCTAGTTGGGGCTGTAGGTGAGGACAGGAAGAACCCTATCCCTGATTGGGTGGTAAGTGAGGACAGGAGGAACCCTATCCCTAGTTGGGTCGTAGGTGAGGACATGAGGAATCCTATCCCTAGTTGGGTGGTAGGTGAGGACAGGAGGAACCCTATCTCCAGTTGGGATGGTAGTTGAGGACAGGAGGAACCCTTTCTCCGGTGGGATGGTAGTTGAGGACAGGAGAAGCCCTATTTCCGGTGGAATGGTAGGTGAGGACAGGAGGAGCCCTATCTCCGGTGGGATGGTAGGTGAGGACAGGAGGAACCCAATCTCCAGTTGGGGTGGTAGGTGAGGACAGGAGGAACCCTATCCCTAGTTGGGTGGTAGGTGAGGACAGGAGGAACCCTATCCCTAGTTGGGTGGTAGGTGAGGACAGGAGGAACCCTATCCCTAGTTGGTTCATAGGTGAGGACAGGAGGAACCCTATCCCTAGTTGGTTCATAGGTGAGGACAGGAGGAACCCTATCCCTAGTTGGGTGGTAGGTGAGTACAGGAGGAACCCTATCTCCAGTTGTGATGGTAGGTGAGGACAGGATGAACCCTATCCCTAGTTGGGGTGGTAGGTGAGGACAGAAGGAACCCTATCCCTGGTGGGGTGGTAGGTGAGGACAGGAGGAACCCAATCTACAGTTGGGGTGATAGGTGAGGACTGCTGGAACCATATCCCTAGTTGGGTGTTAGTTGAGGACAGGAGGCACCCTAACCCTTGTTGGGTGTTAGGTGAGGACAGGAGGAAATCTATCTCCAGTTGGTGTGGTAGATGAGGACAAGAGGAACCCTATCTACGGTGGGATGGTGGGTGAAGACAGGAGGAACCCTATCCCTAGTTGGGGTGGTAGGTGAGGACAGGAGGAACCTTATCCCTAGTTGGCGTGGTATGTGAGGAGAGAAGGATCCCTATCCCTAGTTGGGTGGTAGGTGAGGACAGAAGGAACCCTATCCCTAGTTGGGTTGTAGCCGAGGACAGGAGGATCCCTATCCCTAGTTGAGTGGTAGGTGAGGACAGAAGGAACCCTATCCCTAGTTGGGTGGTAGGTGAGGACAGAAGGAACCCTATCCCTAGTTGGGGTGGTAGGTGAGAACAGGAGGAACCCTATCCTTTGTTGGGTGGTAGCTCAGGACAGGAGGAACCCTCACTCCATTTGGGATGGTAGGAGAGGAAAGGAGGAACGCTATCCCTAGTTGGGTGGTAGGTGAGGACAGGAGGAACCCTATCCCTAGTCTGGTGGTAGGTGAGGACAGGAGGAACCCTATCTCCGGTGGGATGGTGGGTAAGGACAGGAGGAAACCTACCCCTGGTTGGGTGGTAGGTGAGGACAGGAGGAACACTATCACTAGTTGGGGTGGTAGCTGAGGAGAGGAGGAATCCTCACTCCATTTGGGATGGTAGCTGAGGACAGGAGGAACCCTACCCCTGGTTGGGTGATATGTGAGGAGAGAAGGAACCCTATCCCTAGTTGGGGTGGTAGCTGAGAACAGGAGGAACCCTCACTCCATTTGGGATGGTAGGTGAGGACAGGAGGAACCCTATCCCTAGTTGGGTGGTAGGTGAGGACAGGAGGAACCCTATCCTTTGTTGGGTGGTAGGTGAGGACAGGAGGAACCCTATCTCCGGTGGGATGGTGGGTGAGGACAGGAGGAACCCTACCCCTGGTTGGGTGGTAGGTGAGGACAGGAGGAACCCTATCCCTAGTTGGTGTGGTAGCTGAGGACAGGATGAACCCTCACTCCATTTGTGATGGTAGGTGAGGACAGGAGGAACCCTACCCCTGGTTGGGTGGTAGGTGAGGACAGGAGGAACCCTATCCCTAGTTGGGTGGTAGGTGAGGACAGGAGGAACCCTATCTCCGGTGGGATGGTGGGTGACGACAGGAGGAAACCTACCCCTGGTTGGGTGGTAGGTGAGGACAGGAGGAACCTTATCACTAGTTGGGGTGGTAGCTGAGGAGAGGAGGAATCCTCACTCCATTTGGGATGGAAGCTGAAAACAGGAGGAACCCTACCCCTGGTTGGGTGATAGGTGAGGAGAGAAGGATCCCTATCCCTAGTTGGGGTGGTAACTGAGAACAGGAGGAACCCTCACTCCATTTGGGATGGTAGGTGAGGACAGGAGGAACCCTATCCCTAGTTGGGTGGTAGGTGAGGACTGGAGGAACCCTATCCTTTGTTGGGTGGTAGGTGAGGACAGGAGGAACCCTATCTCCGGTGGGATGGTGGGTAAGGACAGGAGGAACCCTACCCCTGGTTGGGTGGTAGGTGAGGACAGGAGGAACCCTATCCCTAGTTGGGGTGGTAGCTGAGGACAGGATGAACCCTCACTCCATTTGGGATGGTAGGTGAGGACAGGAGGAACCCTACCCCTGGTTGGGTGGTAGGTGAGGACAGGAGGAACCCTATCCTTTGTTGGCTGGTAGGTGAGGACAGGAGGAACCCTATCCCTAGTTGGGGTGGTAGCTGAGGACAGGAGGAACCCTCACTCCATTTGGGATGGTAGGTGAGGACAGGAGGAACCCTATCTCTGGTTGGGTGGTAGGTGAGGACAGGAGGAGCCCTATCTCCAGTGGGATGGTGGGTGAGGACAGGAGGAACCCTACCCCTGGTTTGGTGGTAGGTGAGGACAGGAGGAAACCTATCCCTAGTTGGGGTGGTAGGTGAGGACAGCCAGGACCCTACCCGTGGTTGGGTGGTAAGTGAGGACAGGAGGAACCCTATATCCAGTTGGGTTGTTAGTTGAGGACAGGAGGAACCCTATCTCCGGTGTGATGGTAGGTGAGGACAGGTGGAGCCCTATCTCCGGTGGGATCATAGGTGAGGACAGGAGGAACGCTATCTCCGGTGGGATGGTACGTGAGGACAGGAGGAACCCTATCTCCGGTGGGATGGTAAGTGAGGACAGGAGGAACCCTATCTCCAGTTGGGGTGGTAGTTGAGGACGGGAGGAACCCTATCTCCAGTGGGATGGTCGGTGAGGACAGGAGGAACCCTAACCCTGGTTGGGTGGTAGGTGAGGACAGGAGGAACACTATCTCCAGTTGGGATGGTAGCTGAGGACAGGATGAACCCTATCCCTAGTTGGGGTGGTAGGTGAGGACAGGAGGAACCCTAGCCCTAGTTGGGGCTGTAGGTGAGGACAGGAGGAACCCTATCCCTGATTGGGTGGTAGGTGAGGACAGGAGGAACCCTATCCCTAGTTGGGTCATAGGTGAGGACAGGGGGAACCCTGTCTCCAGTGGGATGGTAGGTGAGGACAGGAGGAACCCTATCCCTAGTAGGGTGGTAAGTGAGGACAGGAGGAACCCTATCCCTAGTTGGGTCGTAGGTGAGGACATGAGGAATCCTATCCCTAGTTGGGTGGTAGGTGAGGACAGGAGGAACCCTATCTCCAGTTGGGATGGTAGTTGAGGACAGGAGGAACCCTATCTCCGGTGGGATGGTCGGTGAGGACAGGAGGAACCCTAACCCTGGTTGGGTGGTAGGTGAGGACAGGAGGAACACTATCTCCAGTTGGGATGGTAGCTGAGGACAGGATGAACCCTATCCCTAGTTGGGGTGGTAGGTGAGGACAGGAGGAACCCTAGCCCTAGTTGGGGCTGTAGGTGAGGACAGGAGGAACCCTATCCCTGATTGGGTGGTAGGTGAGGACAGGAGGAACCCTATCCCTAGTTGGGTCATAGGTGAGGAAAGGGGGAACCCTGTCTCCAGTGGGATGGTAGGTGAGGACAGGAGGAACCCTATCCCTAGTTGGGTGGTAAGTGAGGACAGGAGGAACCTTATCCCTAGTTGGCGTGGTAGGTGAGGACAGAAGGATCCCTATACCTAGTTGGGTGGTAGGTGAGGACAGAAGGAACCCTATCCCTAGTTGGGTTGTAGCCGAGGACAGGAGGATCCCTATCCCTAGTTGAGTGGTAGGTGAGGACAGAAGGAACCCTATCCCTAGTTGGGTGGTAGGTGAGGCCTAAGGAACCCTATCCCTAGTTGGGGTGGTAGTTGAGGACAGGAGGAAACCTAACCCTGGTTGGGTGGTAGGTGAGGACAGAAGGAAACCTATCCCTAGTTGGGGTGGTAGGTGAGAACAGGAGGAACCCTATCCTTTGTTGGGTGGTAGCTCAGGACAGGAGGAACCCTCACTCCATTTGGGATGGTAGGAGAGGACAGGAGGAACCCTATCCCTAGTTGGGTGGTAGGTGAGGACAGGAGGAACCCTATCCCTAGTTGGGTGGTAGGTGAGGACAGGAGGAACCCTATCTCCGGTGGGATGGTGGGTGAGGACAGGAGGAAACCTACCCCTGGTTGGGTGGTAGATGAGGACAGGAGGAACCCTATCACTAGTTGGGGTGGTAGCTGAGGAGAGGAGGAATCCTCACTCCATTTGGGATGGTAGCTGAGGACAGGAGGAACCCTACCCCTGGTTGGGTGATAGGTGAGGAGAGAAGGAACCCTATCCCTAGTTGGGGTGGTAGCTGAGAACAGGAGGAACCCTCACTCCATTTGGGATGGTAGGTGAGGACAGGAGGAACCCTATCCTTTGTTGGGTGGTAGGTGAGGACAGGAGGAACCCTATCTCCGGTGGGATGGTGGGTGAGGACAGGAGGAACCCTACCCCTGGTTGGGTGGTAGGTGAGGACAGGAGGAACCCTATCCCTAGTTGGGGTGGTAGCTGAGGACAGGATGAACCCTAACTCCATTTGGGATGGTAGGTGAGGACAGGAGGAACCCTACCCCTGGTTGGGTGGTAGGTGAGGACAGGAGGAACCCTATCCTTTGTTGGCTGGTATGTGAGGACAGGAGGAACCCTATCCCTAGTTGGGGTGGTAGCTGAGGACAGGATGAACCCTCACTCCATTTGGGATGGTAGGTGAGGACAGGAGGAACCCTACCCCTGGTTGGGTGGTAGGTGAGGACAGGAGGAACCCTATCCTTTGTTGGCTGGTAGGTGAGGACAGGAGGAACCCTATCCCTAGTTGGGGTGGTAGCTGAGGACAGGAGGAACCCTCACTCCATTTGGGATGGTAGGTGAGGACAGGAGGAACCCTATCTCTGGTTGGGTGGTAGGTGAGGACAGGAGGAGCCCTATCTCCAGTGGGATGGTGGGTGAGGACAGGAGGAACCCTACCCCTGGTTTGGTGGTAGGTGAGGACAGAAGGAAACCTATCCCTAGTTGGGGTGGTAGGTGAGAACAGGAGGAACCCTATCCTTTGTTGGGTGGTAGCTCAGGACAGGAGGAACCCTCACTCCATTTGGGATGGTAGGAGAGGACAGGAGGAACCCTATCCCTAGTTGGGTGGTAGGTGAGGACAGGAGGAACCCTATCCCTAGTTGGGTGGTAGGTGAGGACAGGAGGAACCCTATCTCCGGTGGGATGGTGGGTGAGGACAGGAGGAAACCTACCCCTGGTTGGGTGGTAGATGAGGACAGGAGGAACCCTATCACTAGTTGGGGTGGTAGCTGAGGAGAGGAGGAATCCTCACTCCATTTGGGATGGTAGCTGAGGACAGGAGGAACCCTACCCCTGGTTGGGTGATAGGTGAGGAGAGAAGGAACCCTATCCCTAGTTGGGGTGGTAGCTGAGAACAGGAGGAACCCTCACTCCATTTGGGATGGTAGGTGAGGACAGGAGGAACCCTATCCCTAGTTGGGTGGTAGGTGAGGACAGGAGGAACCCTATCCTTTGTTGGGTGGTAGGTGAGGACAGGAGGAACCCTATCTCCGGTGGGATGGTGGGTGAGGACAGGAGGAACCCTACCCCTGGTTGGGTGGTAGGTGAGGACAGGAGGAACCCTATCCCTAGTTGGGGTGGTAGCTGAGGACAGGATGAACCCTCACTCCATTTGGGATGGTAGGTGAGGACAGGAGGAACCCTACCCCTGGTTGGGTGGTAGGTGAGGACAGGAGGAACCCTATCCTTTGTTGGCTGGTAGGTGAGGACAGGAGGAACCCTATCCCTAGTTGGGGTGGTAGCTGAGGACAGGAGGAACCCTCACTCCATTTGGGATGGTAGGTGAGGACAGGAGGAACCCTATCTCTGGTTGGGTGGTAGGTGAGGACAGGAGGAGCCCTATCTCCAGTGGGATGGTGGGTGAGGACAGGAGGAACCCTACCCCTGGTTTGGTGGTAGGTGAGGACAGAAGGAAACCTATCCCTAGTTGGGGTGGTAGGTGAGGACAGCCAGGACCCTACCCGTGGTTGGGTGGTAAGTGAGGACAGGAGGAACCCTATATCCAGTTGGGTTGGTAGTTGAGGACAGGAGGAACCCTATCTCCGGTGGGATGGTAGGTGAGGACAGGTGGAGCCCTATCTCCGGTGGGATCATAGGTGAGGACAGGAGGAACGCTATCTCCGGTGGGATGGTACGTGAGGACAGGAGGAACCCTATCTCCGGTGGGATGGTAAGTGAGGACAGGAGGAACCCTATCTCCAGTTGGGGTGGTAGTTGAGGACAGGAGGAACCCTATCTCCAGTGGGATGGTCGGTGAGGACAGGAGGAACCCTAACCCTGGTTGGGTGGTAGGTGAGGACAGGAGGAACACTATCTCCAGTTGGGATGGTAGCTGAGGACAGGATGAACCCTATCCCTAGTTGGGGTGGTAGGTGAGGACAGGAGGAACCCTAGCCCTAGTTGGGGCTGTAGGTGAGGACAGGAGGAACCCTATCCCTGATTGGGTGGTAAGTGAGGACAGGAGGAACCCTATCCCTAGTTGGGTCGTAGGTGAGGACATGAGGAATCCTATCCCTAGTTGGGTGGTAGGTGAGGACAGGAGGAACCCTATCTCCAGTTGGGATGGTAGTTGAGGACAGGAGGAACCCTTTCTCCGGTGGGATGGTAGTTGAGGACAGGAGAAGCCCTATTTCCGGTGGAATGGTAGGTGAGGACAGGAGGAGCCCTATCTCCGGTGGGATGGTAGGTGAGGACAGGAGGAACCCAATCTCCAGTTGGGGTGGTAGGTGAGGACAGGAGGAACCCTATCCCTAGTTGGGTGGTAGGTGAGGACAGGAGGAACCCTATCCCTAGTTGGGTGGTAGGTGAGGACAGGAGGAACCCTATCCCTAGTTGGTTCATAGGTGAGGACAGGAGGAACCCTATCCCTAGTTGGTTCATAGGTGAGGACAGGAGGAACCCTATCCCTAGTTGGGTGGTAGGTGAGTACAGGAGGAACCCTATCTCCAGTTGTGATGGTAGGTGAGGACAGGATGAACCCTATCCCTAGTTGGGGTGGTAGGTGAGGACAGAAGGAACCCTATCCCTGGTGGGGTGGTAGGTGAGGACAGGAGGAACCCAATCTCCAGTTGGGGTGATAGGTGAGGACTGCTGGAACCATATCCCTAGTTGGGTGTTAGTTGAGGACAGGAGGCACCCTAACCCTTGTTGGGTGTTAGGTGAGGACAGGAGGAAATCTATCTCCAGTTGGTGTGGTAGATGAGGACAAGAGGAACCCTATCTACGGTGGGATGGTGGGTGAAGACAGGAGGAACCCTATCCCTAGTTGGGGTGGTAGGTGAGGACAGGAGGAACCCTATCCCTAGTTGGGTGTTAGGTGAGGAGAGGAGTAAACCTATCCCTAGTTGGGTGGTAGGTGAGGACAGGATGAACACTAGCCCTAGTTGGTCTGGTAGGTGAGGACAGGAGGAACCCTATCCCTAGTTGGGGTGGTAGGTGAGGACAGGAGGAACCTTATCCCTAGTTGGCGTGGTATGTGAGGAGAGAAGGATCCCTATCCCTAGTTGGGTGGTAGGTGAGGACAGAAGGAACCCTATCCCTAGTTGGGTTGTAGCCGAGGACAGGAGGATCCCTATCCCTAGTTGAGTGGTAGGTGAGGACAGAAGGAACCCTATCCCTAGTTGGGTGGTAGGTGAGGACAGAAGGAACCCTATCCCTAGTTGGAGTGGTAGTTGAGGACAGGAGGAAACCTAACCCTGGTTGGGTGGTAGGTGAGGACAGAAGGAAACCTATCCCTAGTTGGGGTGGTAGGTGAGAACAGGAGGAACCCTATCCTTTGTTGGGTGGTAGCTCAGGACAGGAGGAACCCTCACTCCATTTGGGATGGTAGGAGAGGAAAGGAGGAACGCTATCCCTAGTTGGGTGGTAGGTGAGGACAGGAGGAACCCTATCCCTAGTCTGGTGGTAGGTGAGGACAGGAGGAACCCTATCTCCGGTGGGATGGTTAGTAAGGACAGGAGGAAACCTACCCCTGGTTGGGTGGTAGGTGAGGACAGGAGGAACCCTATCACTAGTTGGGGTGGTAGCTGAGGAGAGGAGGAATCCTCACTCCATTTGGGATGGTAGCTGAGGACAGGAGGAACCCTACCCCTAGTTGGGGTGGTAGTTGAGGACGGGAGGAACCCTATCTCCAGTGGGATGGTCGGTGAGGACAGGAGGAACCCTAACCCTGGTTGGGTGGTAGGTGAGGACAGGAGGAACACTATCTCCAGTTGGGATGGTAGCTGAGGACAGGAGGAACCCTACCCCTGGTTGGGTGATAGGTGAGGAGAGAAGGATCCCTATCCCTAGTTGGGGTGGTAGCTGAGAACAGGAGGAACCCTCACTCCATTTGGGATGGTAGGTGAGGACAGGAGGAACCCTATATCCAGTTGGGTTGGTAGTTGAGGACAGGAGGAACCCTATCTCCGGTGGGATGGTAGGTGAGGACAGGTGGAGCCCTATCTCCGGTGGGATCATAGGTGAGGACAGGAGGAACACTATCTCCGGTGGGATGGTACGTGAGGACAGGAGGTACCCTATCTCCAGTGGGATGGTAAGTGAGGACAGGAGGAACCCTATCTCCAGTTGGGGTGGTAGTTGAGGACAGGAGGAACCCTATCCCTAGTTGGGTTGTAGGTGAGGACAGGAGGAACCATATCCCTAGTTGGGTGGTAGTTGAGGACAGGAGGAACCCTATCTCCAGTGGGATGGTCGGTGAGGACAGGAGGAACCCTAACCCTGGTTGGGTGGTCGGTGAGGACAGGAGGAACACTATCTCCAGTTGGGATGGTAGCTGAGGACAGGATGAACCCTATCCCTAGTTGGGGTGGTAGGTGAGGACAGGAGGAACCCTAGCCCTAGTTGGGGCTGTAGGTGAGGACAGGAGGAACCCTATCCCTGATTGGGTGGTAGGTGAGGACAGGCGGAACCCTATCCCTAGTTGGGTCATAGGTGAGGACAGGGGGAACCCTGTCTCCAGTGGGATGGTAGGTGAGGACAGGAGGAACGCTGTCCCTAGTTGGGTGGTAAGTGAGGACAGGAGGAACCCTATCCCTAGTTGGGTCGTAGGTGAGGACATGAGGAATCCTATCCCTAGTTGAGTGGTAGGTGAAGACAGGAGGAACCCTATCTCCAGTTGGGATGGTAGTTGAGGACAGGAGGAACCCTATCTCCGGTGGGATGGTAGTTGAGGACAGGAGGAGCCCTATTTCCGGTGGAATGGTAGGTGAGGACAGGAGGAGCCCTATCTCTGGTGGGATGGTAGGTGAGGACAGGAGGAACCCTATCTCCAGTTGGGGTGGTAGGTGAGGACAGGAGGAACCCTATCCCTTGTTGGGTGGTAGGTGAGGACTGGAGGAACCCTATCCCTAGTTGGGTGGTAGGTGAGGACAGGAGGAACCCTATTCCTAGTTGGTTCATAGGTGAGGACAGGAGGAACCCTATCCCTAGTTGGTTGGTAGGTGAGTACAGGAGGAACCCTATCTCCAGTTGGGATGGTAGCTGAGGACATGATGAACCCTATCCCTAGTTGGGGTGGTAGGTGAGGACAGAAGGAACCCTATCCCTGGTTGGGTGGTAGGTGAGGACAGGAGGAACCCTATCTCCAGTTGGGGTGATAGGGGAGGACTGCTGGAACCCTATCCCTAGTTGGGTGTTAGTTGAGGACAGGAGGAACCCTAACCCTTGTTGGGTGTTAGGTGAGGACAGGAGGAAATCTATCTCCAGTTGGTGTGGTAGATGAGGACAAGAGGAACCCTATCTACGGTGGGATGGTGGGTGAAGACAGGAGGAACCCTATCCCTAGTTGGGGTGGTAGGTGAGGACAGGAGGAACCCTATCCCTAGTTGGGTGGTAGGTGAGGAGAGGAGTAAACCTATCCCTAGTTGGGTGGTAGGTGAGGACAGGATGAACACTAGCCCTAGTTGGGCTGGTAGGTGAGGACAGGAGGAACCCTATGCCTCGTTGGGTGGTAGGTGTGGACAGTAGGAACCCTATCCCTAGTTGGGGTGGTAGGTGAGGACAGGATGAACACTAGCCCTAGTTGGGCTGGTAGGTGAGGACAGGAGGAACCCTCTGCCTCGTTGGGTGGTAGGTGAGGACAGGAGGAACCCTATCTCCAGATTGGGGTGTTAGGTGAGGACAGGAGGAACCCTATCCCTAGTTGGGCGTAGGTGAGGACAAGAGGAACCCTATCCCTAGTTGGGTCGTAGGTGAGGACAGCAGGAACCCTATCCCAATTGGGTGGTAGGTGAGGACAGGAGGAACCCTATCCCTAATTGGGTGGTAGGTGAGGACAGGAGGAACCCTATCTCCAGTTGGAATGGTAGTTGAGGACAGGAGGAACCCTATCTCTGGTGGGATGGTAGATGAGGACAGGAGGAGCCCTATCTCTGGTGGGATGGTAGGTGAGGACAGGAGGAACCCTATCTCCAGTTGGATGGTAGGTGAGGACAGGAGGAACACTATCCCTAGTTGGGTGGTAGGTGAGGAGAGGAGTAAACCTATCCCTAGTTGGGTGGTAGGTGAGGACAGGATGAACACTAGCCCTAGTTGGGCTGGTAGGTGAGGACAGGAGGAACCCTAAGCCTCGTTGGGTGGTAGGTGTGGACAGGAGGAACCCTATCCCTAGTTGGGGTGGTAGGTGAGGACAGGATGAACACTAGCCCTAGTTGGGCTGGTAGGTGAGGACAGGAGGAACCCTCTGCCTCGTTGGGTGGTAGGTGAGGACAGGAGGAACCCTATCTCCAGATTGGGGTGTTAGGTGAGGACAGGAGGAACCCTATCCCTAGTTGGGTCGTAGGTGAGGACAGGAGGAACCCTATCCCAATTGGGTGGTAGGTGAGGACAGGAGGAACCCTATCCCTAATTGGGTGGTAGGTGAGGACAGGAGGAACCCTATCTCCAGTTGGAATGGTAGTTGAGGACAGGAGGAACCCTATCTCTGGTGGGATGGTAGATGAGGACAGGAGGAGCCCTATCTCTGGTGGGATGGTAGGTGAGGACAGGAGGAACCCTATCTCCAGTTGGGTGGTAGGTGAGGACAGGAGGAACACTATCCCTAGTTGGGTGGTAGGTGAGGACAGGAGGAAACCTATCCCTGGTTGGGTGGTAGGTGAGGACAGGAGGAACCATATCTCCGGTGGGATGGTAGGTGAGGACAGGAGGAACCCTCTCCCTAGTTGGGTGGTAGGTGAGGACAGGAAGAACCTTATCTCCGGTGGGATGGTAGGTGAGGACAGGAGGAACCCTATCCCTTGTTGGGTGTTAGGAGAGGACAGGAGGATATCTATCTCCAGTTGGTCTGTTAGATGAGGACAGGAGGAACCCTATCCCTAGTTGGGTGGTAGGTGAGGACAGGAGGAACCCTATCCCTAGTTGGGTGGTATGTGAGGACAGGAGGAACCCTAGCCCTGGTTGGGTGGTAGGTGAGGACAGGAGGAACCCTATCTCCAGTTGGGGTGATAGGGGAGGACTGCTGGAACCCTATCCCTAGTTGGGTGTTAGTTGAGGACAGGAGGAACCCTAACCCTTGTTGGGTGTTAGGTGAGGACAGGAGGAAATCTATCTCCAGTTGGTGTGGTAGATGAGGACAAGAGGAACCCTATCTACGGTGGGATGGTGGGTGAAGACAGGAGGAACCCTATCCCTAGTTGGGGTGGTAGGTGAGGACAGGAGGAACCCTATCCCTAGTTGGGTGGTAGGTGAGGAGAGGAGTAAACCTATCCCTAGTTGGGTGGTAGGTGAGGACAGGATGAACACTAGCCCTAGTTGGGCTGGTAGGTGAGGACAGGAGGAACCCTATGCCTCGTTGGGTGGTAGGTGTGGACAGGAGGAACCCAATCCCTAGTTGGGGTGGTAGGTGAGGACAGGATGAACACTAGCCCTAGTTGGGCTGGTAGGTGAGGACAGGAGGAACCCTCTGCCTCGTTGGGTGGTAGGTGAGGACAGGAGGAACCCTATCTCCAGATTGGGGTGTTAGGTGAGGACAGGAGGAACCCTATCCCTAGTTGGGCGTAGGTGAGGACAAGAGGAACCCTATCCCTAGTTGGGTCGTAGGTGAGGACAGGAGGAACCCTATCCCAATTGGGTGGTAGGTGAGGACAGGAGGAACCCTATCCCTAATTGGGTGGTAGGTGAGGACAGGAGGAACCCTATCTCCAGTTGGAATGGTAGTTGAGGACAGGAGGAACCCTATCTCTGGTGGGATGGTAGATGAGGACAGGAGGAGCCCTATCTCTGGTGGGATGGTAGGTGAGGACAGGAGGAACCCTATCTCCAGTTGGGTGGTAGGTGAGGACAGGAGGAACACTATCCCTAGTTGGGTGGTAGGTGAGGACAGGAGGAAACCTATCCCTGGTTGGGTGGTAGGTGAGGACAGGAGGAACCCTATCTCCGGTGGGATGGTAGGTGAGGACAGGAGGAACCCTCTCCCTAGTTGGGTGGTAGGTTAGGACAGGAGGAACCTTATCTCCGGTGGGATGGTAGGTGAGGACAGGAGGAACCCTATCCCTTGTTGGGTGTTAGGAGAGGACAGGAGGATATCTATCTCCAGTTGGTGTGTTAGATGAGGACAGGAGGAACCCTATACCTAGTTGGGTGGTAGGTGAGGACAGGAGGAACCCTATCCCTAGTTGGGTGGTATGTGAGGACAGGAGGAACCCTAGCCCTAGTTGGGGTGGTAGGTGAGGACAGAAGGAACCCTATCCCTGGTTTTGTGGTAGGTGAGGACAGGAGGATCCCTATCTCCAGATTGGGGTGGCAGGTGAGGACAGGAGGAACCCTATCCCTAGTTGGGTGGTAGGTGAGGACAGGATGAACCCTATCCCTAGTTGGGGTGGTAGGTGAGGACAGAAGGAACCCTATCCCTGGTTGGGTGGTAGGTGAGGACAGGAGGAACCCTATCTCCAGTTGGGGTGATAGGTGAGGACTGCTGGAACCCTATCCCTAGTTGGGTGTTAGTTGAGGACAGGAGGAACCCTATCCCTAGTTGGGTCATAGGTGAGGACAGGAGGAACCCTGTCGCCAGTTGGGGTGGTAGGTGAGGACTGGAGGAACCCTAACCCTTGTTGGGTGTTAGGTGAGGACAGGAGGAAATCTATCTCCAGTTGTTGTGGTAGATGAGGACAAGAGGAACCCAATCTACGGTGGGATGGTGGGTGAAGACAGGAGGAACCCTATCCCTAGTTGGGCTGGTAGGTGAGGACAGGAGGAACCCTATCCCTAGTTGGGTGGTAGGTGAGGAGAGGAGTAAACCTATCCCTAGTTGGGTGGTAGGTGAGGACAGGATGAACACTAGCCCTAGTTGGGCAGGTAGGTGAGGACAGGAGGAACCCTATGCCTCGTTGGGTGGTAGGTGAGGACAGGAGGAACCCTATCCCTAGTTGGGGTGGTAGGTGAGGACAGGATGAACACTAGCCCTAGTTGGGCTGGTAGGTGAGGACAGGAGGAACCCTCTGCCTCGTTGGGTGGTAGGTGAGGACAGGAGGAACCCTATCTCCAGATTGGGGTGTTAGGTGAGGACAGGAGGAACCCTATCCCTAGTTGGGCGTAGGTGAGGACAAGAGGAACCCTATCCCTAGTTGGGTCGTAGGTGAGGACAGGAGGAACCCTATCCCAGTTGGGTGGTAGGTGAGGACAGGAGGAACCCTATCCCTAGTTGGGTGTTAGGTGAGGACAGGAGGAACCCTATCTCCAGTTGGGATGGTAGTTGAGGACAGGAGGAACCCTATCTCTGGTGGGATGGTAGATGAGGACAGGAGGAGCCCTATCTCTGGTGGGATGGTAGGTGAGGACAGGAGGAACCCTATCTCCAGTTGGGTGGTAGGTGAGGACAGGAGGAACCCTATCCCTAGTTGGGTGGTAGGTGAGGACAGGAGGAACCCTATCCCTGGTTGGGTGGTAGGTGAGGACAGGAGGAACCCTATCCCTAGTTGGGTCGTAGGTGAGGACAGGAGGAACCCTATCCCAATTGGGTGGTAGGTGAAGACAGGAGGAACCCTATCCCTAGTTGGGTGGTAGGTGAGGACAGGAGGAACCCTATCTCCAGTTGGGATGGTAGTTGAGGACAGGAGGAACCCTATCTCTGGTGGGATGGTAGATGAGGACAGGAGGAGCCCTATCTCTGGTGGGATGGTAGGTGAGGACAGGAGGAACCCTATCTCCAGTTGGGTGGTAGGTGAGGACAGGAGGAACCCTATCCCTTGTTGGGTGGTAGGTGAGGACAGGAGGAACCCTATCCCTGGTTGGGTGGTAGGTGAGGACATGAGGAACCCTATCTCCGGTGGGATGGTGGGTGAGGACAGGAGGAACCCTCTCCCTAGTTGGGTGGTAGGTGAGGACAGGAGGAACCTTATCTCCGGTGGGATGGTAGGTGAGGACAGGAGGAACCCTATCCCTTGTTGGGTGTTAGGAGAGGACAGGAGGATATCTATCTCCAGTTGGTGTGTTATATGAGGACAGGAGGAACCCTATCCCTAGTTGGGTGGTAGGTGAGGACAGGAGGAACCCTATCCCTAGTTGGGTGGTAGGTGAGGACAGGAGGAACCCTCTCCCTAGTTGGGAGGTAGGTGAGGACAGGAGGAACCCTATCCCTAGTTGGGTGGTATGTGAGGACAGGATGAACCCTAGCCCCAGTTGGGGTGGTATGTGAGGACAGAAGGAACCCTATCCCTGGTTTTGTGGTAGGTGAGGACAGGAGGAACCCTATCTCCAGATTGGGGTGGCAGGTGAGTACAGGAGGAACCCTATCCCTAGTTGGGTGGTAGGTGAGTACAGGAGGAACCCTATCTCCAGTTGGGATGGTAGCTGAGGACAGGATGAACCCTATCCCTAGTTGGGGTGGTAGGTGAGGACAGAAGGAACCCTATCCCTGTTTGGGTGGTAGGTGAGGACAGGAGGAACCCTATCTCCAGTTGGGGTGATAGGTGAGGACTGCTGGAACCCTATCCCTAGTTGGGTGTTAGTTGAGGACAGGAGGAAATCTATCTCCAGTTGGTGTGGTAGATTAGGACAAGAGGAACCCTATCTACGGTGGGATGGTGGGTGAAGACAGGAGGAACCCTATCCCTAGTTGGGGTGGTAGGTGAGGACAGGAGGAACCCTATCCCTAGTTGGGTGGTAGGTGAGGAGAGGAGTAAACCTATCCCTAGTTGGGTGGTAGGTGAGGACAGAATGAACACTAGCCCTAGTTGGGCTGGTAGGAGAGGACAGGAGGAACCCTATCTCCAGTTGGGGTGGTAGGTGAGGACAGGAGGAACCCTATCCCTTGTTGGGTGGTAGGTGAGGACTGGAGGAACCCTACCCCTAGTTGGGTGGTAGGTGAGGACAGGAGGAACCCTATTCCTAGTTGGTTCATAGGTGAGGACAGGAGGAACCCTATCCCTAGTTGGTTGGTAGGTGAGTACAGGAGGAACCCTATCTCCAGTTGGGATGGTAGCTGAGGACATGATGAACCCTATCCCTAGTTGGGGTGGTAGGTGAGGACAGAAGGAACCCTATCCCTGGTTGGGTGGTAGGTGAGGACAGGAGGAACCCTATCTCCAGTTGGGGTGATAGGGGAGGACTGCTGGAACCCTATCCCTAGTTGGGTGTTAGTTGAGGACAGGAGGAACCCTAACCCTTGTTGGGTGTTAGGTGAGGACAGGAGGAAATCTATCTCCAGTTGGTGTGGTAGATGAGGACAAGAGGAACCCTATCTACGGTGGGATGGTGGGTGAAGACAGGAGGAACCCTATCCCTAGTTGGGGTGGTAGGTGAGGACAGGAGGAACCCTATCCCTAGTTGGGTGGTAGGTGAGGAGAGGAGTAAACCTATCCCTAGTTGGGTGGTAGGTGAGGACAGGAGGAACCCTATCCCTAGTTGGGCGTAGGTGAGGACAAGAGGAACCCTATCCCTAGTTGGGTCGTAGGTGAGGACAGGAGGAACCCTATCCCAGTTGGGTGGTAGGTGAGGACAGGAGGAACCCTATCCCTAGTTGGGTGTTAGGTGAGGACAGGAGGAACCCTATCTCCAGTTGGGATGGTAGTTGAGGACAGGAGGAACCCTATCTCTGGTGGGATGGTAGATGAGGACAGGAGGAGCCCTATCTCTGGTGGGATGGTAGGTGAGGACAGGAGGAACCCTATCTCCAGTTGGGTGGTAGGTGAGGACAGGAGGAACCCTATCCCTAGTTGGGTGGTAGGTGAGGACAGGAGGAACCCTATCCCTGGTTGGGTGGTAGGTGAGGACAGGAGGAACCCTATCCCTAGTTGGGTCGTAGGTGAGGACAGGAGGAACCCTATCCCAATTGGGTGGTAGGTGAAGACAGGAGGAACCCTATCCCTAGTTGGGTGGTAGGTGAGGACAGGAGGAACCCTATCTCCAGTTGGGATGGTAGTTGAGGACAGGAGGAACCCTATCTCTGGTGGGATGGTAGATGAGGACAGGAGGAGCCCTATCTCTGGTGGGATGGTAGGTGAGGACAGGAGGAACCCTATCTCCAGTTGGGTGGTAGGTGAGGACAGGAGGAACCCTATCCCTTGTTGGGTGGTAGGTGAGGACAGGAGGAACCCTATCCCTGGTTGGGTGGTAGGTGAGGACATGAGGAACCCTATCTCCGGTGGGATGGTAGGTGAGGACAGGAGGAACCCTCTCCCTAGTTGGGTGGTAGGTGAGGACAGGAGGAACCTTATCTCCGGTGGGATGGTAGGTGAGGACAGGAGGAACCCTATCCCTTGTTGGGTGTTAGGAGAGGACAGGAGGATATCTATCTCCAGTTGGTGTGTTATATGAGGACAGGAGGAACCCTATCCCTAGTTGGGTGGTAGGTGAGGACAGGAGGAACCCTATCCCTAGTTGGGTGGTAGGTGAGGACAGGAGGAACCCTCTCCCTAGTTGGGTGGTAGGTGAGGACAGGAGGAACCCTATCCCTAGTTGGGTGGTATGTGAGGACAGGATGAACCCTAGCCCCAGTTGGGGTGGTATGTGAGGACAGAAGGAACCCTATCCCTGGTTTTGTGGTAGGTGAGGACAGGAGGAACCCTATCTCCAGATTGGGGTGGCAGGTGAGTACAGGAGGAACCCTATCCCTAGTTGGGTGGTAGGTGAGTACAGGAGGAACCCTATCTCCAGTTGGGATGGTAGCTGAGGACAGGATGAACCCTATCCCTAGTTGGGGTGGTAGGTGAGGACAGAAGGAACCCTATCCCTGGTTGGGTGGTAGGTGAGGACAGGAGGAACCCTATCTCCAGTTGGGGTGATAGGTGAGGACTGCTGGAACCCTATCCCTAGTTGGGTGTTAGTTGAGGACAGGAGGAAATCTATCTCCAGTTGGTGTGGTAGATTAGGACAAGAGGAACCCTATCTACGGTGGGATGGTGGGTGAAGACAGGAGGAACCCTATCCCTAGTTGGGGTGGTAGGTGAGGACAGGAGGAACCCTATCCCTAGTTGGGTGGTAGGTGAGGAGAGGAGTAAACCTATCCCTAGTTGGGTGGTAGGTGAGGACAGAATGAACACTAGCCCTAGTTGGGCTGGTAGGAGAGGACAGGAGGAACCCTATCTCCAGTTGGGGTGGTAGGTGAGGACAGGAGGAACCCTATCCCTTGTTGGGTGGTAGGTGAGGACTGGAGGAACCCTACCCCTAGTTGGGTGGTAGGTGAGGACAGGAGGAACCCTATTCCTAGTTGGTTCATAGGTGAGGACAGGAGGAACCCTATCCCTAGTTGGTTGGTAGGTGAGTACAGGAGGAACCCTATCTCCAGTTGGGATGGTAGCTGAGGACATGATGAACCCTATCCCTAGTTGGGGTGGTAGGTGAGGACAGAAGGAACCCTATCCCTGGTTGGGTGGTAGGTGAGGACAGGAGGAACCCTATCTCCAGTTGGGGTGATAGGGGAGGACTGCTGGAACCCTATCCCTAGTTGGGTGTTAGTTGAGGACAGGAGGAACCCTAACCCTTGTTGGGTGTTAGGTGAGGACAGGAGGAAATCTATCTCCAGTTGGTGTGGTAGATGAGGACAAGAGGAACCCTATCTACGGTGGGATGGTGGGTGAAGACAGGAGGAACCCTATCCCTAGTTGGGGTGGTAGGTGAGGACAGGAGGAACCCTATCCCTAGTTGGGTGGTAGGTGAGGAGAGGAGTAAACCTATCCCTAGTTGGGTGGTAGGTGAGGACAGGATGAACACTAGCCCTAGTTGGGCTGGTAGGTGAGTACAGGAGGAACCCTATGCCTCGTTGGGTGGTAGGTGTGGACAGTAGGAACCCTATCCCTAGTTGGGATGGTAGGTGAGGACAGGATGAACACTAGCCCTAGTTGGGCTGGTAGGTGAGGACAGGAGGAACCCTCTGCCTCGTTGGGTGGTAGGTGAGGACAGGAGGAACCCTATCTCCAGATTGGGGTGTTAGGTGAGGACAGGAGGAACCCTATCCCTAGTTGGGCGTAGGTGAGGACAAGAGGAACCCTATCCCTAGTTGGGTCGTAGGTGAGGACAGCAGGAACCCTATCCCAATTGGGTGGTAGGTGAGGACAGGAGGAACCCTATCCCTAATTGGGTGGTAGGTGAGGACAGGAGGAACCCTATCTCCAGTTGGAATGGTAGTTGAGGACAGGAGGAACCCTATCTCTGGTGGGATGGTAGATGAGGACAGGAGGAGCCCTATCTCTGGTGGGATGGTAGGTGAGGACAGGAGGAACCCTATCTCCAGTTGGATGGTAGGTGAGGACAGGAGGAACACTATCCCTAGTTGGGTGGTAGGTGAGGAGAGGAGTAAACCTATCCCTAGTTGGGTGGTAGGTGAGGACAGGATGAACACTAGCCCTAGTTGGGCTGGTAGGTGAGGACAGGAGGAACCCTAAGCCTCGTTGGGTGGTAGGTGTGGACAGGAGGAACCCTATCCCTAGTTGGGGTGGTAGGTGAGGACAGGATGAACACTAGCCCTAGTTGGGCTGGTAGGTGAGGACAGGAGGAACCCTCTGCCTCGTTGGGTGGTAGGTGAGGACAGGAGGAACCCTATCTCCAGATTGAGGTGTTAGGTGAGGACAGGAGGAACCCTATCCCTAGTTGGGTCGTAGGTGAGGACAGGAGGAACCCTATCCCAATTGGGTGGTAGGTGAGGACAGGAGGAACCCTATCCCTAATTGGGTGGTAGGTGAGGACAGGAGGAACCCTATCTCCAGTTGGAATGGTAGTTGAGGACAGGAGGAACCCTATCTCTGGTGGGATGGTAGATGAGGACAGGAGGAGCCCTATCTCTGGTGGGATGGTAGGTGAGGACAGGAGGAACCCTATCTCCAGTTGGGTGGTAGGTGAGGACAGGAGGAACACTATCCCTAGTTGGGTGGTAGGTGAGGACAGGAGGAAACCTATCCCTGGTTGGGTGGTAGGTGAGGACAGGAGGAACCATATCTCCGGTGGGATGGTAGGTGAGGACAGGAGGAACCCTCTCCCTAGTTGGGTGGTAGGTGAGGACAGGAGGAACCTTATCTCCGGTGGGATGGTAGGTGAGGACAGGAGGAACCCTATCCCTTGTTGGGTGTTAGGAGAGGACAGGAGGATATCTATCTCCAGTTGGTGTGTTAGATGAGGACAGGAGGAACCCTATCCCTAGTTGGGTGGTAGGTGAGGACAGGAGGAACCCTATCCCTAGTTGGGTGGTATGTGAGGACAGGAGGAACCCTAGCCCTGGTTGGGTGGTAGGTGAGGACAGGAGGAACCCTATCTCCAGTTGGGGTGATAGGGGAGGACTGCTGGAACCCTATCCCTAGTTGGGTGTTAGTTGAGGACAGGAGGAACCCTAACCCTTGTTGGGTGTTAGGTGAGGACAGGAGGAAATCTATCTCCAGTTGGTGTGGTAGATGAGGACAAGAGGAACCCTATCTACGGTGGGATGGTGGGTGAAGACAGGAGGAACCCTATCCCTAGTTGGGGTGGTAGGTGAGGACAGGAGGAACCCTATCCCTAGTTGGGTGGTAGGTGAGGAGAGGAGTAAACCTATCCCTAGTTGGGTGGTAGGTGAGGACAGGATGAACACTAGCCCTAGTTGGGCTGGTAGGTGAGGACAGGAGGAACCCTATGCCTCGTTGGGTGGTAGGTGTGGACAGGAGGAACCCAATCGCTAGTTGGGGTGGTAGGTGAGGACAGGATGAACACTAGCCCTAGTTGGGCTGGTAGGTGAGGACAGGAGGAACCCTCTGCCTCGTTGGGTGGTAGGTGAGGACAGGAGGAACCCTATCTCCAGATTGGGGTGTTAGGTGAGGACAGGAGGAACCCTATCCCTAGTTGGGCGTAGGTGAGGACAAGAGGAACCCTATCCCTAGTTGGGTCGTAGGTGAGGACAGGAGGAACCCTATCCCAATTGGGTGGTAGGTGAGGACAGGAGGAACCCTATCCCTAATTGGGTGGTAGGTGAGGACAGGAGGAACCCTATCTCCAGTTGGAATGGTAGTTGAGGACAGGAGGAACCCTATCTCTGGTGGGATGGTAGATGAGGACAGGAGGAGCCCTATCTCTGGTGGGATGGTAGGTGAGGACAGGAGGAACCCTATCTCCAGTTGGGTGGTAGGTGAGGACAGGAGGAACACTATCCCTAGTTGGGTGGTAGGTGAGGACAGGAGGAAACCTATCCCTGGTTGGGTGGTAGGTGAGGACAGGAGGAACCCTATCTCCGGTGGGATGGTAGGTGAGGACAGGAGGAACCCTCTCCCTAGTTGGGTGGTAGGTTAGGACAGGAGGAACCTTATCTCCGGTGGGATGGTAGGTGAGGACAGGAGGAACCCTATCCCTTGTTGGGTGTTAGGAGAGGACAGGAGGATATCTATCTCCAGTTGGTGTGTTAGATGAGGACAGGAGGAACCCTATACCTAGTTGGGTGGTAGGTGAGGACAGGAGGAACCCTATCCCTAGTTGGGTGGTATGTGAGGACAGGAGGAACCCTAGCCCTAGTTGGGGTGGTAGGTGAGGACAGAAGGAACCCTACCCCTGGTTTTGTGGTAGGTGAGGACAGGAGGATCCCTATCTCCAGATTGGGGTGGCAGGTGAGGACAGGAGGAACCCTATCCCTAGTAGGGTGGTAGGTGAGGACAGGATGAACCCTATCCCTAGTTGGGGTGGTAGGTGAGGACAGAAGGAACCCTATCCCTGGTTGGGTGGTAGGTGAGGACAGGAGGAACCCTATCTCCAGTTGGGGTAATAGGCGAGGACTGCTGGAACCCTATCCCTAGTTGGGTGTTAGTTGAGGACAGGAGGAACCCTATCCCTAGTTGGGTCATAGGTGAGGACAGGAGGAACCCTGTCGCCAGTTGGGGTGGTAGGTGAGGACTGGAGGAACCCTAACCCTTGTTGGGTGTTAGGTGAGGACAGGAGGAAATCTATCTCCAGTTGTTGTGGTAGATGAGGACAAGAGGAACCCAATCTAAGGTGGGATGGTGGGTGAAGACAGGAGGAACCCTATCCCTAGTTGGGGTGGTAGGTGAGGACAGGAGGAACCCTATCCCTAGTTGGGTGGTAGGTGAGGAGAGGAGTAAACCTATCCCTAGTTGGGTGGTAGGTGAGGACAGGATGAACACTAGCCCTAGTTGGGCTGGTAGGTGAGGACAGGAGGAACCCTATGCCTCGTTGGGTGGTAGGTGAGGACAGGAGGAACCCTATCCCTAGTTGGGGTGGTAGGTGAGGACAGGATGAACACTAGCCCTAGTTGGGCTGGTAGGTGAGGACAGGAGGAACCCTCTGCCTCGTTGGGTGGTAGGTGAGGACAGGAGGAACCCTATCTCCAGATTGGGGTGTTAGGTGAGGACAGGAGGAACCCTATCCCTAGTTGGGCGTAGGTGAGGACAAGAGGAACCCTATCCCTAGTTGGGTCGTAGGTGAGGACAGGAGGAACCCTATCCCAGTTGGGTGGTAGGTGAGGACAGGAGGAACCCTATCCCTAGTTGGGTGTTAGGTGAGGACAGGAGGAACCCTATCTCCAGTTGGGATGGTAGTTGAGGACAGGAGGAACCCTATCTCTGGTGGGATGGTAGATGAGGACAGGAGGAGCCCTATCTCTGGTGGGATGGTAGGTGAGGACAGGAGGAACCCTATCTCCAGTTGGGTGGTAGGTGAGGACAGGAGGAACCCTATCCCTAGTTGGGTGGTAGGTGAGGACAGGAGGAACCCTATCCCTGGTTGGGTGGTAGGTGAGGACAGGAGGAACCCTATCCCTAGTTGGGTCGTAGGTGAGGACAGGAGGAACCCTATCCCAATTGGGTGGTAGGTGAGGACAGGAGGAACCCTATCCCTAGTTGGGTGGTAGGTGAGGACAGGAGGAACCCTATCTCCAGTTGGGATGGTAGTTGAGGACAGGAGGAACCCTATCTCTGGTGGGATGGTAGATGAGGACAGGAGGAGCCCTATCTCTGGTGGGATGGTAGGTGAGGACAGGAGGAACCCTATCTCCAGTTGGGTGGTAGGTGAGGACAGGAGGAACCCTATCCCTAGTTGGGTGGTAGGTGAGGACAGGAGGAACCCTATCCCTGGTTGGGTGGTAGGTGAGGACATGAGGAACCCTATCTCCGGTGGGATGGTAGGTGAGGACAGGAGGAACCCTCTCCCTAGTTGGGTGGTAGGTGAGGACAGGAGGAACCTTATCTCCGGTGGGATGGTAGGTGAGGACAGGAGGAACCCTATCCCTTGTTGGGTGTTAGGAGAGGACAGGAGGATATCTATCTCCAGTTGGTGTGTTATATGAGGACAGGAGGAACCCTATCCCTAGTTGGGTGGTAGGTGAGGACAGGAGGAACCCTATCCCTAGTTGGGTGGTAGGTGAGGACAGGAGGAACCCTCTCCCTAGTTGGGTGGTAGGTGAGGACAGGAGGAACCCTATCCCTAGTTGGGTGGTATGTGAGGACAGGATGAACCCTAGCCCTAGTTGGGGTGGTATGTGAGGACAGAAGGAACCCTATCCCTGGTTTTGTGGTAGGTGAGGACAGGAGGAACCCTATCTCCAGATTGGGGTGGCAGGTGAGTACAGGAGGAACCCTATCCCTAGTTGGGTGGTAGGTGAGTACAGGAGGAACCCTATCTCCAGTTGGGATGGTAGCTGAGGACAGGATGAACCCTATCCCTAGTTGGGGTGGTAGGTGAGGACATAAGGAACCCTATCCCTGGTTGGGTGGTAGGTGAGGACAGGAGGAACCCTATCTCCAGTTGGGGTGATAGGTGAGGACTGCTGGAACCCTATCCCTAGTTGGGTGTTAGTTGAGGACAGGAGGAAATCTATCTCCAGTTGGTGTGGTAGATTAGGACAAGAGGAACCCTATCTACGGTGGGATGGTGGGTGAAGACAGGAGGAACCCTATCCCTAGTTGGGGTGGTAGGTGAGGACAGGAGGAACCCTATCCCTAGTTGGGTGGTAGGTGAGGAGAGGAGTAAACCTATCCCTAGTTGGGTGGTAGGTGAGGACAGAATGAACACTAGCCCTAGTTGGGCTGGTAGGAGAGGACAGGAGGAACCCTATGCCTCGTTGGGTGGTAGGTGAGGACAGGAGGAATCCTATCCCTAGTTGGGGTGGTAGGTGAGGACAGGATGAACACTAGCCCTAGTTGGGCTGGTAGGTGAGGACAGGAGGAACCCTCTGCCTCGTTGGGTGTTAGGTGAGGACAGGAGGAACCCTATCTCCAGATTGGGTTGTTAGGTGAGGACAGGAGGAACCCTATCCCTAGTTGGGCGTAGGTGAGGACAAGAGGAACCCTATCCCTAGTTGGGTCGTAGGTGAGGACAGGAGGAACCCTATCCCTAGTTGAGTGGTAGGTGAGGACAGGAGGAACCCTATCTCCAGTTGGGATGGTAGTTGAGGACAGGAGGAACCCTATCTCTGGTGGGATGGTAGATGAGGACAGGAGGAGCCCTATCTCTGGTGGGATGGTAGGTGAGGACAGGAGGAACCCTATCTCCAGTTGGGTGGTAGGTGAGGACAGGAGGAACCCTATCCCTAGTTGGGTGGTAGGTGAGGACAGGAGGAACCCTAGCTCCAGTTGGGATGGTAGTTGAGGACAGGAGGAACCCTATCTCTGGTTTGATGGTAGATGAGGACAGGAGGAGCCCTATCTCTGGTGGGATGGTAGGTGAGGACAGGAGGAACCCTATCTCCAGTTGGGTGGTAGGTGAGGACAGGAGGAACCCTATCCCTAGTTGGGTGGTAGGTGAGGACAGGAGGAACCCTATCCCTGGTTGGGTGGTAGGTGAGGACAGGAGGAACCCTATCTCCGGTGGGATGGTAGGTGAGGACAGGAGGAACCCTCTCCCTAGTTGGGTGGTAGTTGAGGACAGGAGGAACCTTATCTCCGGTGGGATGGTAGGTGAGGACAGGAGGAACCCTATCCCTTGTTGGGTGTTAGGAGAGGACAGGAGGATATCTTTCTCCAGTTGGTGTGTTAGATGAGGACATGTGGAACCCTATCCCTAGTTGGGTGGTAGGTGAGGACAGGAGTAACCCTATCCCTAGTTGGGTGGTAGGTGAGGACAGGAGGAACCCTATCCCTAGTTGGGTGGTATGTGAGGACAGGAGGAACCCTAGCCCTAGTTGGGGTGGTAGGTGAGGACAGAAGGAACCCTATCCCTGGTTTTGTGGTAGGTGAGGACAGGAGGAACCCTATCCCCAGATTGGGGTGGCAGGTGAGGACAGGAGGAACCCTATCTCTAGTTGGGTGGTAGGTGAGTACAGGAGGAACCCTATCTCCAGTTGGGATGGTAGCTGAGGACAGGATGAACCCTATCCCTAGTTGGGTGTTAGTTGAGGACAGGAGGAACCCTATCCCTAGTTGGGTCATAGGTGAGGACAGGAGGAACCCTGTCTGCAGTTGGGGTGGTAGGTGAGGACTGGAGGAACCCTAACCCTTGTTGGGTGTTAGGTGAGGACAGGAGGAAATCTATCTCCAGTTGGTGTGCTAGATGAGGACAAGAGGAACCCTATCTACGGTGGGATGGTGGGTGAAGACAGGAGGAACCCTATCCCTAGTTGGGGTGGTAGGTGAGGACAGGAGGAACCCTATCCCTAGTTGGGTGGTAGGTGAGGAGAGGAGTAAACCTATCCCTAGTTGGGTGGTAGGTGAGGACAGGATGAACACTAGCCCTAGTTGGGCTGGTAGGTGAGGACAGGAGGAACCCTATGCCTCGTTGGGTGGTAGGTGAGGACAGGAGGAACCCTATCTCTAGTTGGGGTGGTAGGTGAGGACAGGATGAACACTAGCCCTAGTTGGGCTGGTAGGTGAGGACAGGAGGAACCCTCTGCCTCGTTGGGTGGTAGGTGAGGACAGGAGGAACCCTATCTCCAGATTGGGGTGTTAGGTGAGGACAGGAGGAACCCTATCCCTAGTTGGGCGTAGGTGAGGACAAGAGGAACCCAATCCCTAGTTGGGTCGTAGGTGAGGACAGGAGGAACCCTATCCCAATTGGGTGGTAGGTGAGGACAGGAGGAACCCTATCTCCATTTGGGATGGTAGTTGAGGACAGGAGGAACCCTATCTCTGGTGGGATGGTAGATGAGGACAGGAGGAGCCCTATCTCTGGTGGGATGGTAGGTGAGGACAGGAGGAACCCTATCTCCAGTTGGGTGGTAGGTGAGGACAGGAGGAACCCTATCCCTAGTTGGGTGGTAGGTGAGGACAGGAGGAACCCTATCCCTGGCGGTGGGATGGTAGGTGAGGACAGGAGGAACCCTCTTCCTAGTTGGGTGGTAGGTGAGGACAGGAGGAACCTCATCTCCGGTGGGATGGTAGGTGAGGACAGGAGGAACCCTATCCCTTGTTGGGTGTTAGGAGAGGACAGGAGGATATCTATCTCCAGTTGGTGTGTTAGATGAGGACAGGAGGAACCCTATCCCTAGTTGGGTGGTAGGTGAGGACAGGAGGTACCCTATCCCTAGTTGGGTGGTAGGTGAGGACAGGAGGAACCCTCTCCCTAGTTGGGTGGTATGTGAGGACAGGAGGAACCCTAGCCCTAGTTGGGGTGGTAGGTGAGGACAGAAGGAACCCTATCCCTGGTTTTGTGGTAGGTGAGGACAGGAGGAACCCTATCTCCAGATTGGGGTGGCAGGTGAGGACAGGAGGAACCCTATCCCTAGTTGGGTGGTAGGTGAGGACAGGAGGAACCCTATCCCTAGTTGGTTGGTAGGTGAGGACAAGAGGAACCCTATCCCTAGTTGTGGTGGTAAGTGAGGACAGGGGGAACCCTATCCCTAGTTGGGTGGTAGGTGAGGACAGGAGGAACCCTATCCCTAGTTGGGTCGTAGGTGCGGACAGGAGGAACCCTATCCCTATTTGGGTGGTAGGTGCGGACAGGAGGAACCCTATCCCTAGTTGGGTGGTTGGTGAGGACAGCAGGAACCCTATCCCTATTTGGCTGGCAGGTGAGGACAGGAGGAACCCTATCCCTAGTTGGGTGGTACGTGAGGACAAGAGGAACCCTATCCCTAGTTGGGGTGGTAAGTGAGGACAGGAGGAACCCTATCCCTAGTTGGGTGGTAGGTGAGGAGAGGAGGAACCCTATCCCTAGTTGGGTGGTAGGTGAGGACTGGAGGAACCCTATCCCTAGTTGGGTGGTAGTTGAGGACAGGAGGAACCCTATCCCTAGTTTGGTGTTAGTTGAGGACAGGAGGAACCCTATCCCTGGTTGGATGGTAGGTGACTACAGGAGGAACCCTATCCATAGTTGTGTGGTATGTGAGGTCAGGAGGAACCCTATCCCTAGTTGGGTGGTAGGTGAGGACTGGAGGATCCCTATCCCTAGTTGGGTGGTAGGTGAGGACTGGAGGAACCCTATCCCTAGTTGGGTGGTAGGTGAGGACAGGAGGATCCCTATCCCTAGTTGGTTGGTAGGTGAGGACAGGAGGAACCCTATCCCTAGTTGGGTGGTAGGTGAGGACAGGAGGAACCCTATCCCTGGTTGGGTGCTAGGTGAGGACAGGAGGAACCCTCTCCCTAGTTGGGTGGTATGTGAGGACAGGAGGAACCCTAGCCCTAGTTGGGGTGGTAGGTGAGGACAGAAGGAACCCTATCCCTGGTTTTGTGGTAGGTGAGGACAGGAGGAACCCTATCTCCAGATTGGGGTGGCAGGTGAGGACAGGAGGAACCCTATCCCTAGTTGGGTGGTAGGTGAGGACAGGAGGAACCCTATCCCTAGTTGGTTGGTAGGTGAGGACAAGAGGAACCCTATCCCTAGTTGTGGTGGTAAGTGAGGACAGGGGGAACCCTATCCCTAGTTGGGTGGTAGGTGAGGACAGGAGGAACCCTATCCCTAGTTGGGTCGTAGGTGCGGACAGGAGGAACCCTATCCCTATTTGGGTGGTAGGTGCGGACAGGAGGAACCCTATCCCTAGTTGGGTGGTTGGTGAGGACAGCAGGAACCCTATCCCTATTTGGCTGGCAGGTGAGGACAGGAGGAACCCTATCCCTAGTTGGGTGGTACGTGAGGACAAGAGGAACCCTATCCCTAGTTGGGGTGGTAAGTGAGGACAGGAGGAACCCTATCCCTAGTTGGGTGGTAGGTGAGGAGAGGAGGAACCCTATCCCTAGTTGGGTGGTAGGTGAGGACTGGAGGAACCCTATCCCTAGTTGGGTGGTAGTTGAGGACAGGAGGAACCCTATCCCTAGTTTGGTGTTAGTTGAGGACAGGAGGAACCCTATCCCTGGTTGGATGGTAGGTGACTACAGGAGGAACCCTATCCATAGTTGTGTGGTATGTGAGGTCAGGAGGAACCCTATCCCTAGTTGGGTGGTAGGTGAGGACTGGAGGATCCCTATCCCTAGTTGGGTGGTAGGTGAGGACTGGAGGAACCCTATCCCTAGTTGGGTGGTAGGTGAGGACAGGAGGATCCCTATCCCTAGTTGGTTGGTAGGTGAGGACAGGAGGAACCCTATCCCTAGTTGGGTGGTAGGTGAGGACAGGAGGAACCCTATCCCTGGTTGGGTGCTAGGTGAGGACAGGAGGAACCCTATCCCTAGTTGGGTGGTAGGTGAGGAGAGGAGTAAACCTATCCCTAGTTGGGTGGTAGGTGAGGACAGGATGAACACTAGCCCTAGTTGGGCAGGTAGGTGAGGACAGGAGGAACCCTATGCCTCGTTGGGTGGTAGGTGAGGACAGGAGGAACCCTATCCCTTGTTGGGTGTTAGGAGAGGACAGGAGGATATCTATCTCCAGTTGGTGTGTTAGATGAGGACAGGAGGAACCCTATACCTAGTTGGGTGGTAGGTGAGGACAGGAGGAACCCTATCCCTAGTTGGGTGGTATGTGAGGACAGGAGGAACCCTAGCCCTAGTTGGGGTGGTAGGTGAGGACAGAAGGAACCCTACCCCTGGTTTTGTGGTAGGTGAGGACAGGAGGATCCCTATCTCCAGATTGGGGTGGCAGGTGAGGACAGGAGGAACCCTATCCCTAGTAGGGTGGTAGGTGAGGACAGGATGAACACTATCCCTAGTTGGGGTGGTAGGTGAGGACAGAAGGAACCCTATCCCTGGTTGGGTGGTAGGTGAGGACAGGAGGAACCCTATCTCCAGTTGGGGTAATAGGTGAGGACTGCTGGAACCCTATCCCTAGTTGGGTGTTAGTTGAGGACAGGAGGAACCCTATCCCTAGTTGGGTCATAGGTGAGGACAGGAGGAACCCTGTCGCCAGTTGGGGTGGTAGGTGAGGACTGGAGGAACCCTAACCCTTGTTGGGTGTTAGGTGAGGACAGGAGGAAATCTATCTCCAGTTGTTGTGGTAGATGAGGACAAGAGGAACCCAATCTAAGGTGGGATGGTGGGTGAAGACAGGAGGAACCCTATCCCTAGTTGGGGTGGTAGGTGAGGACAGGAGGAACCCTATCCCTAGTTGGGTGGTAGGTGAGGAGAGGAGTAAACCTATCCATAGTTGGGTGGTAGGTGAGGACAGGATGAACACTAGCCCTAGTTGGGCTGGTAGGTGAGGACAGGAGGAACCCTATGCCTCGTTGGGTGGTAGGTGAGGACAGGAGGAACCCTATCCCTAGTTGGGGTGGTAGGTGAGGACAGGATGAACACTAGCCCTAGTTGGGCTGGTAGGTGAGGACAGGAGGAACCCTCTGCCTCGTTGGGTGGTAGGTGAGGACAGGAGGAACCCTATCTCCAGATTGGGGTGTTAGGTGAGGACAGGAGGAACCCTATCCCTAGTTGGGCGTAGGTGAGGACAAGAGGAACCCTATCCCTAGTTGGGTCGTAGGTGAGGACAGGAGGAACCCTATCCCAATTGGGTGGTAGGTGAGGACAGGAGGAACCCTATCCCTAGTTGGGTGTTAGGTGAGGACAGGAGGAACCCTATCTCCAGTTGGGATGGTAGTTGAGGACAGGAGGAACCCTATCTCTGGTGGGATGGTAGATGAGGACAGGAGGAGCCCTATCTCTGGTGGGATGGTAGGTGAGGACAGGAGGAACCCTATCTCCAGTTGGGTGGTAGGTGAGGACAGGAGGAACCCTATCCCTAGTTGGGTGGTAGGTGAGGACAGGAGGAACCCTATCCCTGGTTGGGTGGTAGGTGAGGACAGGAGGAACCCTATCCCTAGTTGGGTCGTAGGTGAGGACAGGAGGAACCCTATCCCAATTGGGTGGTAGGTGAGGACAGGAGGAACCCTATCCCTAGTTGGGTGGTAGGTGAGGACAGGAGGAACCCTATCTCCAGTTGGGATGGTAGTTGAGGACAGGAGGAACCCTATCTCTGGTGGGATGGTAGATGAGGACAGGAGGAGCCCTATCTCTGGTGGGATGGTAGGTGAGGACAGGAGGAACCCTATCTCCAGTTGGGTGGTAGGTGAGGACAGGAGGAACCCTATCCCTAGTTGGGTGGTAGGTGAGGACAGGAGGAACCCTATCCCTGGTTGGGTGGTAGGTGAGGACATGAGGAACCCTATCTCCGGTGGGATGGTAGGTGAGGACAGGAGGAACCCTCTCCCTAGTTGGGTGGTAGGTGAGGACAGGAGGAACCTTATCTCCGGTGGGATGGTAGGTGAGGACAGGAGGAACCCTATCCCTTGTTGGGTGTTAGGAGAGGACAGGAGGATATCTATCTCCAGTTGGTGTGTTATATGAGGACAGGAGGAACCCTATCCCTAGTTGGGTGGTAGGTGAGGACAGGAGGAACCCTATCCCTAGTTGGGTGGTAGGTGAGGACAGGAGGAACCCTCTCCCTAGTTGGGTGGTAGGTGAGGACAGGAGGAACCCTATCCCTAGTTGGGTGGTATGTGAGGACAGGATGAACCCTAGCCCTAGTTGGGGTGGTATGTGAGGACAGAAGGAACCCTATCCCTGGTTTTGTGGTAGGTGAGGACAGGAGGAACCCTATCTCCAGATTGGGGTGGCAGGTGAGTACAGGAGGAACCCTATCCCTAGTTGGGTGGTAGGTGAGTACAGGAGGAACCCTATCTCCAGTTGGGATGGTAGCTGAGGACAGGATGAACCCTATCCCTAGTTGGGGTGGTAGGTGAGGACAGAAGGAACCCTATCCCTGGTTGGGTGGTAGGTGAGGACAGGAGGAACCCTATCTCCAGTTGGGGTGATAGGTGAGGACTGCTGGAACCCTATCCCTAGTTGGGTGTTAGTTGAGGACAGGAGGAAATCTATCTCCAGTTGGTGTGGTAGATTAGGACAAGAGGAACCCTATCTACGGTGGGATGGTGGGTGAAGACAGGAGGAACCCTATCCCTAGTTGGGGTGGTAGGTGAGGACAGGAGGAACCCTATCCCTAGTTGGGTGGTAGGTGAGGAGAGGAGTAAACCTATCCCTAGTTGGGTGGTAGGTGAGGACAGAATGAACACTAGCCCTAGTTGGGCTGGTAGGAGAGGACAGGAGGAACCCTATGCCTCGTTGGGTGGTAGGTGAGGACAGGAGGAATCCTATCCCTAGTTGGGGTGGTAGGTGAGGACAGGATGAACACTAGCCCTAGTTGGGCTGGTAGGTGAGGACAGGAGGAACCCTCTGCCTCGTTGGGTGGTAGGTGAGGACAGGAGGAACCCTATCTCCAGATTGGGTTGTTAGGTGAGGACAGGAGGAACCCTATCCCTAGTTGGGCGTAGGTGAGGACAAGAGGAACCCTATCCCTAGTTGGGTCGTAGGTGAGGACAGGAGGAACCCTATCCCTAGTTGAGTGGTAGGTGAGGACAGGAGGAACCCTATCTCCAGTTGGGATGGTAGTTGAGGACAGGAGGAACCCTATCTCTGGTGGGATGGTAGATGAGGACAGGAGGAGCCCTATCTCTGGTGGGATGGTAGGTGAGGACAGGAGGAACCCTATCTCCAGTTGGGTGGTAGGTGAGGACAGGAGGAACCCTATCCCTAGTTGGGTGGTAGGTGAGGACAGGAGGAACCCTAGCTCCAGTTGGGATGGTAGTTGAGGACAGGAGGAACCCTATCTCTGGTTTGATGGTAGATGAGGACAGGAGGAGCCCTATCTCTGGTGGGATGGTAGGTGAGGACAGGAGGAACCCTATCTCCAGTTGGGTGGTAGGTGAGGACAGGAGGAACCCTATCCCTAGTTGGGTGGTAGGTGAGGACAGGAGGAACCCTATCCCTGGTTGGGTGGTAGGTGAGGACAGGAGGAACCCTATCTCCGGTGGGATGGTAGGTGAGGACAGGAGGAACCCTCTCCCTAGTTGGGTGGTAGTTGAGGACAGGAGGAACCTTATCTCCGGTGGGATGGTAGGTGAGGACAGGAGGAACCCTATCCCTTGTTGGGTGTTAGGAGAGGACAGGAGGATATCTTTCTCCAGTTGGTGTGTTAGATGAGGACAGGAGGAACCCTATCCCTAGTTGGGTGGTAGGTGAGGACAGGAGTAACCCTATCCCTAGTTGGGTGGTAGGTGAGGACAGGAGGAACCCTATCCCTAGTTGGGTGGTATGTGAGGACAGGAGGAACCCTAGCCCTAGTTGGGGTGGTAGGTGAGGACAGAAGGAACCCTATCCCTGGTTTTGTGGTAGGTGAGGACAGGAGGAACCCTATCCCCAGATTGGGGTGGCAGGTGAGGACAGGAGGAACCCTATCTCTAGTTGGGTGGTAGGTGAGTACAGGAGGAACCCTATCTCCAGTTGGGATGGTAGCTGAGGACAGGATGAACCCTATCCCTAGTTGGGTGTTAGTTGAGGACAGGAGGAACCCTATCCCTAGTTGGGTCATAGGTGAGGACAGGAGGAACCCTGTCTGCAGTTGGGGTGGTAGGTGAGGACTGGAGGAACCCTAACCCTTGTTGGGTGTTAGGTGAGGACAGGAGGAAATCTATCTCCAGTTGGTGTGCTAGATGAGGACAAGAGGAACCCTATCTACGGTGGGATGGTGGGTGAAGACAGGAGGAACCCTATCCCTAGTTGGGGTGGTAGGTGAGGACAGGAGGAACCCTATCCCTAGTTGGGTGGTAGGTGAGGAGAGGAGTAAACCTATCCCTAGTTGGGTGGTAGGTGAGGACAGGATGAACACTAGCCCTAGTTGGGCTGGTAGGTGAGGACAGGAGGAACCCTATGCCTCGTTGGGTGGTAGGTGAGGACAGGAGGAACCCTATCTCTAGTTGGGGTGGTAGGTGAGGACAGGATGAACACTAGCCCTAGTTGGGCTGGTAGGTGAGGACAGGAGGAACCCTCTGCCTCGTTGGGTGGTAGGTGAGGACAGGAGGAACCCTATCTCCAGATTGGGGTGTTAGGTGAGGACAGGAGGAACCCTATCCCTAGTTGGGCGTAGGTGAGGACAAGAGGAACCCAATCCCTAGTTGGGTCGTAGGTGAGGACAGGAGGAACCCTATCCCAATTGGGTGGTAGGTGAGGACAGGAGGAACCCTATCTCCATTTGGGATGGTAGTTGAGGACAGGAGGAACCCTATCTCTGGTGGGATGGTAGATGAGGACAGGAGGAGCCCTATCTCTGGTGGGATGGTAGGTGAGGACAGGAGGAACCCTATCTCCAGTTGGGTGGTAGGTGAGGACAGGAGGAACCCTATCCCTAGTTGGGTGGTAGGTGAGGACAGGAGGAACCCTATCCCTGGCGGTGGGATGGTAGGTGAGGACAGGAGGAACCCTCTTCCTAGTTGGGTGGTAGGTGAGGACAGGAGGAACCTCATCTCCGGTGGGATGGTAGGTGAGGACAGGAGGAACCCTATCCCTTGTTGGGTGTTAGGAGAGGACAGGAGGATATCTATCTCCAGTTGGTGTGTTAGATGAGGACAGGAGGAACCCTATCCCTAGTTGGGTGGTAGGTGAGGACAGGAGGTACCCTATCCCTAGTTGGGTGGTAGGTGAGGACAGGAGGAACCCTCTCCCTAGTTGGGTGGTATGTGAGGACAGGAGGAACCCTAGCCCTAGTTGGGGTGGTAGGTGAGGACAGAAGGAACCCTATCCCTGGTTTTGTGGTAGGTGAGGACAGGAGGAACCCTATCTCCAGATTGGGGTGGCAGGTGAGGACAGGAGGAACCCTATCCCTAGTTGGGTGGTAGGTGAGGACAGGAGGAACCCTATCCCTAGTTGGTTGGTAGGTGAGGACAAGAGGAACCCTATCCCTAGTTGTGGTGGTAAGTGAGGACAGGGGGAACCCTATCCCTAGTTGGGTGGTAGGTGAGGACAGGAGGAACCCTATCCCTAGTTGGGTCGTAGGTGCGGACAGGAGGAACCCTATCCCTATTTGGGTGGAAGGTGCGGACAGGAGGAACCCTATCCCTAGTTGGGTGGTTGGTGAGGACAGCAGGAACCCTATCCCTATTTGGCTGGCAGGTGAGGACAGGAGGAACCCTATCCCTAGTTGGGTGGTACGTGAGGACAAGAGGAACCCTATCCCTAGTTGGGGTGGTAAGTGAGGACAGGAGGAACCCTATCCCTAGTTGGGTGGTAGGTGAGGAGAGGAGGAACCCTATCCCTAGTTGGGTGGTAGGTGAGGACTGGAGGAACCCTATCCCTAGTTGGGTGGTAGTTGAGGACAGGAGGAACCCTATCCCTAGTTTGGTGTTAGTTGAGGACAGGAGGAACCCTATCCCTGGTTGGATGGTAGGTGACTACAGGAGGAACCCTATCCATAGTTGTGTGGTATGTGAGGTCAGGAGGAACCCTATCCCTAGTTGGGTGGTAGGTGAGGACTGGAGGATCCCTATCCCTAGTTGGGTGGTAGGTGAGGACAGGAGGATCCCTATCCCTAGTTGGGTGGTAGGTGAGGACAGGAGGAACCCTATCCCTAGTTGGGTGGTAGGTGAGGACAGGAGGAACCCTATCCCTGGTTGGGTGCTAGGTGAGGACAGGAGGAACCCTATCCCTAGTTGGGTGGTAGGTGAGGAGAGGAGTAAACCTATCCCTAGTTGGGTGGTAGGTGAGGACAGGATGAACACTAGCCCTAGTTGGGCAGGTAGGTGAGGACAGGAGGAACCCTATGCCTCGTTGGGTGGTAGGTGAGGACAGGAGGAACCCTATCCCTAGTTGGGGTGGTAGGTGAGGACAGGATGAACACTAGCCCTAGTTGGGCTGGTAGGTGAGGACAGGAGGAACCCTCTGCCTCGTTGGGTGGTAGGTGAGGACAGGAGGAGCCCTATCTCCAGATTGGGGTGTTAGGTGAGGACAGGAGGAACCCTATCCCTAGTTGGGCGTAGGTGAGGACAAGAGTAACCCTATCCCTAGTTGGGTCGTAGGTGAGGACAGGAGGAACCCTATCCCAGTTGGGTGGTAGGTGAGGACAGGAGGAACCCTATCCCAAGTTGGGTGGTAGGTGAGGACAGGAGGAACCCTATCTCCAGTTGGGATGGTAGTTGAGGACAGGAGGAACCCTATCTCTGGTGGGATGGTAGATGAGGACAGGAGGAGCCCTATCTCTGGTGGGATGGTAGGTGAGGACAGGAGGAACCCTATCTCCAGTTGGGTGGTAGGTGAGGACAGGAGGAACCCTATCCCTAGTTGGGTGGTAGGTGAGGACAGGAGGAACCCTATCCCTGGTTGGGTGGTAGGTGAGGACAGGAGGAACCCTATCCCTAGTTGGGTCGTAGGTGAGGACAGGAGGAACCCTATCCCAATTGGGTGGTAGGTGAGGACAGGAGGAACCCTATCCCTAGTTGGGTGGTAGGTGAGGACAGGAGGAACCCTATCTCCAGTTGGGATGGTAGTTGAGGACAGGAGGAACCCTATCTCTGGTGGGATGGTAGATGAGGACAGGAGGAGCCCTATCTCTGGTGGGATGGTAGGTGAGGACAGGAGGAACCCTATCTCCAGTTGGGTGGTAGGTGAGGACAGGAGGAACCCTATCCCTAGTTGTGTGGTAGGTGAGGACAGGAGGAACCCTATCCCTGGTTGGGTGGTAGGTGAGGACATGAGGAACCCTATCTCCGGTGGGATGGTAGGTGAGGACAGGAGGAACCCTCTCCCTAGTTGGGTGGTAGGTGAGGACAGGAGGAACCTTATCTCCGGTGGGATGGTAGGTGAGGACAGGAGGAACCCTATCCCTTGTTGGGTGTTAGGAGAGGACAGGAGGATATCTATCTCCAGTTGGTGTGTTATATGAGGACAGGAGGAACCCTATCCCTAGTTGGGTGGTAGGTGAGGACAGGAGGAACCCTATCCCTAGTTGGGTGGTAGGTGAGGACAGGAGGAACCCTCTCCCTAGTTGGGTGGTAGGTGAGGACAGGAGGAACCCTATCCCTAGTTGGGTGGTATGTGAGGACAGGATGAACCCTAGCCCTAGTTGGGGTGGTATGTGAGGACAGAAGGAACCCTATCCCTGGTTTTGTGGTAGGTGAGGACAGGAGGAACCCTATCTCCAGATTGGGGTGGCAGGTGAGGACAGGAGGAACCCTATCCCTAGTTGGGTGGTAGGTGAGTACAGGAGGAACCCTATCTCCAGTTGGGATGGTAGCTGAGGACAGGATGAACCCTATCCCTAGTTGGGGTGGTAGGTGAGGACAGAAGGAACCCTATCCCTGGTTGGGTGGTAGGTGAGGACAGGAGGAACCCTATCTCCAGTTGGGGTGATAGGTGAGGTCTGCTGGAACCCTATCCCTGGTTGGGTGTTAGTTGAGGACAGGAGGAAATCTATCTCCAGTTGGTGTGGTAGATTAGGACAAGAGGAACCCTATCTACGGTGGGATGGTGGGTGAAGACAGGAGGAACCCTATCCCTAGTTGGGGTGGTAGGTGAGGACAGGAGGAGCCCTATCCCTAGTTGGGTGGTAGGTGAGGAGAGGAGTAAACCTATCCCTAGTTGGGTGGTAGGTGAGGACAGGATGAACACTAGCCCTAGTTGGGCTGGTAGGTGAGGACAGGAGGAACCCTATGCCTCGTTGGGTGGTAGGTGAGGACAGGAGGAACCCTATCCCTAGTTGGGGTGGTAGGTGAGGACAGGATGAACACTAGCCCTAGTTGGGCTGGTAGGTGAGGACAGGAGGAACCCTCTGCCTCGTTGGGTGGTAGGTGAGGACAGGAGGAACCCTATCTCCAGATTGGGGTGTTAGGTGAGGACAGGAGGAACCCTATCCCTAGTTGGGCGTAGGTGAGGACAAGAGGAACCCTATCCCTAGTTGGGTCGTAGGTGAGGACAGGAGGAACCCTATCCCTAGTTGAGTGGTAGGTGAGGACAGGAGGAACCCTATCTCCAGTTGGGATGGTAGTTGAGGACAGGAGGAACCCTATCTCTGGTGGGATGGTAGATGAGGACAGGAGGAGCCCTATCTCTGGTGGGATGGTAGGTGAGGACAGGAGGAACCCTATCTCCAGTTGGGTGGTAGGTGAGGACAGGAGGAACCCTATCCCTAGTTGGGTGGTAGGTGAGGACAGGAGGAACCCTATCCCTGGTTGGGTGGTAGGTGAGGACAGGAGGAACCCTATCCCTAGTTGGGTCGTAGGTGAGGTCAGGAGGAACCCTATCCCAATTGGGTGGTAGGTGAGGACAGGAGGAACCCTATCCCTAGTTGGGTGGTAGGTGAGGACAGGAGGAACCCTATCTCCAGTTGGGATGGTAGTTGAGGACAGGAGGAACCCTATCTCTGGTTTGATGGTAGATGAGGACAGGAGGAGCCCTATCTCTGGTGGGATGGTAGGTGAGGACAGGAGGAACCCTATCTCCAGTTGGGTGGTAGGTGAGGACAGGAGGAACCCTATCCCTAGTTGGGTGGTAGGTGAGGACAGGAGGAACCCTATCCCTGGTTGGGTGGTAGGTGAGGACAGGAGGAACCCTATCTCCGGTGGGATGGTAGGTGAGGACAGGAGGAACCCTCTCCCTGGTTGGGTGGTAGTTGAGGACAGGAGGAACCTTATCTCCGGTGGGATGGTAGGTGAGGACAGGAGGAACCCTATACCTTGTTGGGTGTTAGGAGAGGACAGGAGGATATCTTTCTCCAGTTGGTGTGTTAGATGAGGACAGGAGGAACCCTATCCCTAGTTGGGTGGTAGGTGAGGACTGGAGTAACCCTATCCCTAGTTGGGTGGTAGGTGAGGACAGGAGGAACCCTCTCCCTAGTTGGGTGGTAGGTGAGGACAGGAGGAACCCTATCCCTAGTTGGGTGGTATGTGAGGACAGGAGGAACCCTAGCCCTAGTTGGGGTGGTAGGTGAGGACAGAAGGAACCCTATCCCTGGTTTTGTGGTAGGTGAGGACAGGAGGAACCCTATCCCCAGATTGGGGTGGCAGGTGAGGACAGGAGGAACCCTATCTCTAGTTGGGTGGTAGGTGAGTACAGGAGGAACCCTATCTCCAGTTGGGATGGTAGCTGAGGACAGGATGAACCCTATCCCTAGTTGGGTGTTAGTTGAGGACAGGAGGAACCCTATCCCTAGTTGGGTCATAGGTGAGGACAGGAGGAACCCTGTCTGCAGTTGGGGTGGTAGGTGAGGACTGGAGGAACCCTAACCCTTGTTGGGTGTTAGGTGAGGACAGGAGGAAATCTATCTTCAGTTGGTGTGCTAGATGAGGACAAGAGGAACCCTATCTACGGTGGGATGGTGGGTGAAGACAGGAGGAACCCTATCCCTAGTTGGGGTGGTAGGTGAGGACAGGAGGAACCCTATCCCTAGTTGGGTGGTAGGTGAGGAGAGGAGTAAACCTATCCCTAGTTGGGTGGTAGGTGAGGACAGGATGAACACTAGCCCTAGTTGGGCTGGTAGGTGAGGACAGGAGGAACCCTATGCCTCGTTGGGTGGTAGGTGAGGACAGGAGGAACCCTATCTCTAGTTGGGGTGGTAGGTGAGGACAGGATGAACACTAGCCCTAGTTGGGCTGGTAGGTGAGGACAGGAGGAACCCTCTGCCTCGTTGGGTGGTAGGTGAGGACAGGAGGAACCCTATCTCCAGATTGGGGTGTTAGGTGAGGACAGGAGGAACCCTATCCCTAGTTGGGCGTAGGTGAGGACAAGAGGAACCCAATCCCTAGTTGGGTCGTAGGTGAGGACAGGAGGAACCCTATCCCAATTGGGTGGTAGGTGAGGACAGGAGGAACCCTATCTCCATTTGGGATGGTAGTTGAGGACAGGAGGAACCCTATCTCTGGTGGGATGGTAGATGAGGACAGGAGGAGCCCTATCTCTGGTGGGATGGTAGGTGAGGACAGGAGGAACCCTATCTCCAGTTGGGTGGTAGGTGAGGACAGGAGGAACCCTATCCCTAGTTGGGTGATAGGTGAGGACAGGAGGAACCCTATCCCTGGCGGTGGGATGGTAGGTGAGGACAGGAGGAACCCTCTTCCTAGTTGGGTGGTAGGTGAGGACAGGAGGAACCTCATCTCCGGTGGGATGGTAGGTGAGGACAGGAGGAACCCTATCCCTTGTTGGGTGTTAGGAGAGGACAGGAGGATATCTATCTCCAGTTGGTGTGTTAGATGAGGACAGGAGGAACCCTATCCCTAGTTGGGTGGTAGGTGAGGACAGGATGTACCCTATCCCTAGTTGGGTGGTAGGTGAGGACAGGAGGAACCCTCTCCCTAGTTGGGTGGTATGTGAGGACAGGAGGAACCCTAGCCCTAGTTGGGGTGGTAGGTGAGGACAGAAGGAACCCTATCCCTGGTTTTGTGGTAGGTGAGGACAGGAGGAACCCTATCTCCAGATTGGGGTGGCAGGTGAGGACAGGAGGAACCCTATCCCTAGTTGGGTGGTAGGTGAGGACAGGAGGAACCCTATCCCTAGTTGGTTGGTAGGTGAGGACAAGAGGAACCCTATCCCTAGTTGTGGTGGTAAGTGAGGACAGGGGGAACCCTATCCCTAGTTGGGTGGTAGGTGAGGAGAGGAGGAACCCTATCCCTAGTTGGGTGGTAGGTGAGGACTGGAGGAACCCTATCCCTAGTTGGGTGGTAGTTGAGGACAGGTGGAACCCTATCCCTAGTTGGGTGGTAGATGAGGACAGGAGGAACCCTATCCCTGGTTGGATGATAGGTGAGGACAGGAGGAACCCTATCCATAGTTGTGTGGTAGGTGAGGACAGGAGGAACCCTATCCCTAGTTGGGTGGTAGGTGAGGACTGGAGGATCCCTATCCCTAGTTGGGTGGTAGGTGAGGACAGGAGTAACCCTATCCCTAGTTGGGTGGTAGGTGAGGATAGGAGGAACCCTATCCCTAGTTGGGTGGTAGGTGAGGACAGGAGGAACCCTATCCCTAGTTGGGTCGTAGGTGCGGACAGGAGGAACCCTATCCCTATTTGGGTGGTAGGTGAGGACAGGAGGAACCCTCTCCCTAGTTGGGTGTTAGGTGAGGACAGGAGGAACCCTATCCCTAGTTGGGTGGTATGTGAGGACAGGATGAACCCTAGCCCTAGTTGGGGTGGTATGTGAGGACAGAAGGAACCCTATCCCTGGTTTTGTGGTAGGTGAGGACAGGAGGAACCCTATCTCCAGATTGGGGTGGCAGGTGAGGACAGGAGGAACCCTATCCCTAGTTGGGTGGTAGGTGAGTACAGGAGGAACCCTATCTCCAGTTGGGATGGTAGCTGAGGACAGGATGAACCCTATCCCTAGTTGGGGTGGTAGGTGAGGACAGAAGGAACCCTATCCCTGGTTGGGTGGTAGGTGAGGACAGGAGGAACCCTATCTCCAGTTGGGGTGATAGGTGAGGACTGCTGGAACCCTATCCCTAGTTGGGTGTTAGTTGAGGACAGGAGGAAATCTATCTCCAGTTGGTGTGGTAGATTAGGACAAGAGGAACCCTATCTACGGTGGGATGGTGGGTGAAGACAGGAGGAACCCTATCCCTAGTTGGGGTGGTAGGTGAGGACAGGAGGAACCCTATCCCTAGTTGGGTGGTAGGTGAGGAGAGGAGTAAACCTATCCCTAGTTGGGTGGTAGGTGAGGACAGGATGAACACTAGCCCTAGTTGGGCTGGTAGGTGAGGACAGGAGGAACCCTATGCCTCGTTGGGTGGTAGGTGAGGACAGGAGGAACCCTATCCCTAGTTGGGGTGGTAGGTGAGGACAGGATGAACACTAGCCCTAGTTGGGCTGGTAGGTGAGGACAGGAGGAACCCTCTGCCTCGTTGGGTGGTAGGTGAGGACAGGAGGAACCCTATCTCCAGATTGGGGTGTTAGGTGAGGACAGGAGGAACCCTATCCCTAGTTGGGCGTAGGTGAGGACAAGAGGAACCCTATCCCTGGTTGGGTCGTAGGTGAGGACAGGAGGAACCCTATCCCTAGTTGAGTGGTAGGTGAGGACAGGAGGAACCCTATCTCCAGTTGGGATGGTAGTTGAGGACAGGAGGAACCCTATCTCTGGTGGGATGGTAGATGAGGACAGGAGGAGCCCTATCTCTGGTGGGATGGTAGGTGAGGACAGGAGGAACCCTATCTCCAGTTGGGTGGTAGGTGAGGACAGGAGGAACCCTATCCCTAGTTGGGTGGTAGGTGAGGACAGGAGGAACCCTATCCCTGGTTGGGTGGTAGGTGAGGACAGGAGGAACCCTATCCCTAGTTGGGTCGTAGGTGAGGTCAGGAGGAACCCTATCCCAATTGGGTGGTAGGTGAGGACAGGAGGAACCCTATCCCTAGTTGGGTGGTAGGTGAGGACAGGAGGAACCCTATCTCCAGTTGGGATGGTAGTTGAGGACAGGAGGAACCCTATCTCTGGTTTGATGGTAGATGAGGACAGGAGGAGCCCTATCTCTGGTGGGATGGTAGGTGAGGACAGGAGGAACCCTATCTCCAGTTGGGTGGTAGGTGAGGACAGGAGGAACCCTATCCCTAGTTGGGTGGTAGGTGAGGACAGGAGGAACCCTATCCCTGGTTGGGTGGTAGGTGAGGACAGGAGGAACCCTATCTCCGGTGGGATGGTAGGTGAGGACAGGAGGAACCCTCTCCCTGGTTGGGTGGTAGTTGAGGACAGGAGGAACCTTATCTCCGGTGGGATGGTAGGTGAGGACAGGAGGAACCCTATACCTTGTTGGGTGTCAGGAGAGGACAGGAGGATATCTTTCTCCAGTTGGTGTGTTAGATGAGGACAGGAGGAACCCTATCCCTAGTTGGGTGGTAGGTGAGGACTGGAGTAACCCTATCCCTAGTTGGGTGGTAGGTGAGGACAGGAGGAACCCTCTCCCTAGTTGGGTGGTAGGTGAGGACAGGAGGAACCCTATCCCTAGTTGGGTGGTATGTGAGGACAGGAGGAACCCTAGCCCTAGTTGGGGTGGTAGGTGAGGACAGAAGGAACCCTATCCCTGGTTTTGTGGTAGGTGAGGACAGGAGGAACCCTATCCCCAGATTGGGGTGGCAGGTGAGGACAGGAGGAACCCTATCTCTAGTTGGGTGGTAGGTGAGTACAGGAGGAACCCTATCTCCAGTTGGGATGGTAGCTGAGGACAGGATGAACCCTATCCCTAGTTGGGTGTTAGTTGAGGACAGGAGGAACCCTATCCCTAGTTGGGTCATAGGTGAGGACAGGAGGAACCCTGTCTGCAGTTGGGGTGGTAGGTGAGGACTGGAGGAACCCTAACCCTTGTTGGGTGTTAGGTGAGGACAGGAGGAAATCTATCTCCAGTTGGTGTGCTAGATGAGGACAAGAGGAACCCTATCTACGGTGGGATGGTGGGTGAAGACAGGAGGAACCCTATCCCTAGATGGGGTGGTAGGTGAGGACAGGAGGAACCCTATCCCTAGTTGGGTGGTAGGTGAGGAGAGGAGTAAACCTATCCCTAGTTGGGTGGTAGGTGAGGACAGGATGAACACTAGCCCTAGTTGGGCTGGTAGGTGAGGACAGGAGGAACCCTATGCCTCGTTGGGTGGTAGGTGAGGACAGGAGGAACCCTATCTCTAGTTGGGGTGGTAGGTGAGGACAGGATGAACACTAGCCCTAGTTGGGCTGGTAGGTGAGGACAGGAGGAACCCTCTGCCTCGTTGGGTGGTAGGTGAGGACAGGAGGAACCCTATCTCCAGATTGGGGTGTTAGGTGAGGACAGGAGGAACCCTATCCCTAGTTGGGCGTAGGTGAGGACAAGAGGAACCCAATCCCTAGTTGGGTCGTAGGTGAGGACAGGAGGAACCCTATCCCAATTGGGTGGTAGGTGAGGACAGGAGGAACCCTATCTCCATTTGGGATGGTAGGTGAGGACAGGAGGAACCCTATCTCTGGTGGGATGGTAGATGAGGACAGGAGGAGCCCTATCTCCAGTTGGGTGGTAGGTGAGGACAGGAGGAACCCTATCCCTAGTTGGGTGGTAGGTGAGGACAGGAGGAACCCTATCCCTGGCGGTGGGATGGTAGGTGAGGACAGGAGGAACCCTCTTCCTAGTTGGGTGGTAGGTGAGGACAGGAGGAACCCTATCCCTAGTTGGGTGGTAGGTGAGGACAGGAGGAACCCTATCCCTGGCGGTGGGATGGTAGGTGAGGACAGGAGGAACCCTCTTCCTAGTTGGGTGGTAGGTGAGGACAGGAGGAACCTCATCTCCGGTGGGATGGTAGGTGAGGACAGGAGGAACCCTATCCCTTGTTGGGTGTTAGGAGAGGACAGGAGGATATCTATCTCCAGTTGGTGTGTTAGATGAGGACAGGAGGAACCCTATCCCTAGTTGGGTGGTAGGTGAGGACAGGAGGTACCCTATCCCTAGTTGGGTGGTAGGTGAGGACAGGAGGAACCCTCTCCCTAGTTGGGTGGTATGTGAGGACAGGAGGAACCCTAGCCCTAGTTGGGGTGGTAGGTGAGGACAGAAGGAACCCTATCCCTGGTTTTGTGGTAGGTGAGGACAGGAGGAACCCTATCTCCAGATTGGGGTGGCAGGTGAGGACAGGAGGAACCCTATCCCTAGTTGGGTGGTAGGTGAGGACAGGAGGAACCCTATCCCTAGTTGGTTGGTAGGTGAGGACAAGAGGAACCCTATCCCTAGTTGTGGTGGTAAGTGAGGACAGGGGGAACCCTATCCCTAGTTGGGTGGTAGGTGAGGAGAGGAGGAACCCTATCCCTAGTTGGGTGGTAGGTGAGGACTGGAGGAACCCTATCCCTAGTTGGGTGGTAGTTGAGGACAGGTGGAACCCTATCCCTAGTTGGGTGGTAGATGAGGACAGGAGGAACCCTATCCCTGGTTGGATGATAGGTGAGGACAGGAGGAACCCTATCCATAGTTGTGTGGTAGGTGAGGACAGGAGGAACCCTATCCCTAGTTGGGTGGTAGGTGAGGACTGGAGGATCCCTATCCCTAGTTGGGTGGTAGGTGAGGACAGGAGTAACCCTATCCCTAGTTGGGTGGTAGGTGAGGATAGGAGGAACCCTATCCCTAGTTGGGTGGTAGGTGAGGACAGGAGGAACCCTATCCCTAGTTGGGTCGTAGGTGCGGACAGGAGGAACCCTATCCCTATTTGGGTGGTAGGTGAGGACAGGAGGAACCCTATCCCTAGTTGGGTGGTTGGTGAGGACAGCAGGAACCCTATCCCTATTTGGCTGGCAGGTGAGGACAGGAGGAACCCTATCCCTAGTTGGGTGGTACGTGAGGACAAGAGGAACCCTATCCCTAGTTGGGGTGGTAAGTGAGGACAGGAGGAACCCTATCCCTAGTTGGGTGGTAGGTGAGGAGAGGAGGAACCCTATCCCTAGTTGGGTGGTAGGTGAGGACTGGAGGAACCCTATCCCTAGTTGGGTGGTAGTTGAGGAAAGGAGGAACCCTATCCCTAGTTTGGTGTTAGTTGAGGACAGGAGGAACCCTATCCCTGGTTGGATGGTAGGTGAGGACAGGAGGAACCCTATCCATAGTTGTGTGGTATGTGAGGTCAGGAGGAACCCTATCCCTAGTTGGGTGGTAGGTGAGGACTGGAGGATCCCTATCCCTAGTTGGGTGGTAGGTGAGGACTGGAGGAACCCTATCCCTAGTTGGGTGGTAGGTGAGGACAGGAGGATCCCTATCCCTAGTTGGGTGGTAGGTGAGGACAGGAGGAACCCTATCCCTAGTTGGGTGGTAGGTGAGGACAGGAGGAACCCTATCCCTAGTTGGGTCGTAGGTGCGGACAGGAGGAACCCTATCCCTAGTTGGGTGGTATGTGAGGACAGGAGGAACCCTATCCCTAGTTGGGTGGTAGGTTAGGACAGCAGGAACCCTATCCCTAGTTGGGTGGTAGGTGAGGACAGGAGGAACCCTATCCCTAGTTGGGTGGTAGGTGAGGACAGCAGGAACCCTATCGCTAGTTCGGTGGTAGGTGAGGACAGGAGGATCCCTATCCCTATTTGGGTGGCAGGTGAGGACAGGAGGAACCCTATCCCTAGTTGGGTGGTATGTGAGGACAGGAGGAATCCTATCCCTAGTTGGGTGGTAGGTGAGGACAGGAGGAACCCTATCCCTAGTTGGGTGGTAGCTGAGGACAGGAGGAAGCCTATCCCTAATTGGGTGGTAGCTGAGGTCAGGAGGAACCCTATCCCAATTGGGTGGTAGGTGAGGACAGGAGGAACCCTATCCCTAGTTGGGTGGTAGGTGAGGACAGGAGGAACCCTATCTCCAGTTGGGATGGTAGTTGAGGACAGGAGGAACCCTATCTCTGGTTTGATGGTAGATGAGGACAGGAGGAGCCCTATCTCTGGTGGGATGGTAGGTGAGGACAGGAGGAACCCTATCTCCAGTTGGGTGGTAGGTGAGGACAGGAGGAACCCTATCCCTAGTTGGGTGGTAGGTGAGGACAGGAGGAACCCTATCCCTGGTTGGGTGGTAGGTGAGGACAGGAGGAACCCTATCCCTAGTTGGGTCGTAGGTGAGGTCAGGAGGAACCCTATCCCAATTGGGTGGTAGGTGAGGACAGGAGGAACCCTATCCCTAGTTGGGTGGTAGGTGAGGACAGGAGGAACCCTATCTCCAGTTGGGATGGTAGTTGAGGACAGGAGGAACCCTATCTCTGGTTTGATGGTAGATGAGGACAGGAGGAGCCCTATCTCTGGTGGGATGGTAGGTGAGGACAGGAGGAACCCTATCTCCAGTTGGGTGGTAGGTGAGGACAGGAGGAACCCTATCCCTAGTTGGGTGGTAGGTGAGGACAGGAGGAACCCTATCCCTGGTTGGGTGGTAGGTGAGGACAGGAGGAACCCTATCTCCGGTGGGATGGTAGGTGAGGACAGGAGGAACCCTCTCCCTGGTTGGGTGGTAGTTGAGGACAGGAGGAACCTTATCTCCGGTGGGATGGTAGGTGAGGACAGGAGGAACCCTATACCTTGTTGGGTGTTAGGAGAGGACAGGAGGATATCTTTCTCCAGTTGGTGTGTTAGATGAGGACAGGAGGAACCCTATCCCTAGTTGGGTGGTAGGTGAGGACTGGAGTAACCCTATCCCTAGTTGGGTGGTAGGTGAGGACAGGAGGAACCCTCTCCCTAGTTGGGTGGTAGGTGAGGACAGGAGGAACCCTATCCCTAGTTGGGTGGTATGTGAGGACAGGAGGAACCCTAGCCCTAGTTGGGGTGGTAGGTGAGGACAGAAGGAACCCTATCCCTGGTTTTGTGGTAGGTGAGGACAGGAGGAACCCTATCCCCAGATTGGGGTGGCAGGTGAGGACAGGAGGAACCCTATCTCTAGTTGGGTGGTAGGTGAGTACAGGAGGAACCCTATCTCCAGTTGGGATGGTAGCTGAGGACAGGATGAACCCTATCCCTAGTTGGGTGTTAGTTGAGGACAGGAGGAACCCTATCCCTAGTTGGGTCATAGGTGAGGACAGGAGGAACCCTGTCTGCAGTTGGGGTGGTAGGTGAGGACTGGAGGAACCCTAACCCTTGTTGGGTGTTAGGTGAGGACAGGAGGAAATCTATCTCCAGTTGGTGTGCTAGATGAGGACAAGAGGAACCCTATCTACGGTGGGATGGTGGGTGAAGACAGGAGGAACCCTATCCCTAGATGGGGTGGTAGGTGAGGACAGGAGGAACCCTATCCCTAGTTGGGTGGTAGGTGAGGAGAGGAGTAAACCTATCCCTAGTTGGGTGGTAGGTGAGGACAGGATGAACACTAGCCCTAGTTGGGCTGGTAGGTGAGGACAGGAGGAACCCTATGCCTCGTTGGGTGGTAGGTGAGGACAGGAGGAACCCTATCTCTAGTTGGGGTGGTAGGTGAGGACAGGATGAACACTAGCCCTAGTTGGGCTGGTAGGTGAGGACAGGAGGAACCCTCTGCCTCGTTGGGTGGTAGGTGAGGACAGGAGGAACCCTATCTCCAGATTGGGGTGTTAGGTGAGGACAGGAGGAACCCTATCCCTAGTTGGGCGTAGGTGAGGACAAGAGGAACCCAATCCCTAGTTGGGTCGTAGGTGAGGACAGGAGGAACCCTATCCCAATTGGGTGGTAGGTGAGGACAGGAGGAACCCTATCTCCATTTGGGATGGTAGGTGAGGACAGGAGGAACCCTATCTCTGGTGGGATGGTAGATGAGGACAGGAGGAGCCCTATCTCTGGTGGGATGGTAGGTGAGGACAGGAGGAACCCTATCTCCAGTTGGGTGGTAGGTGAGGACAGGAGGAACCCTATCCCTAGTTGGGTGGTAGGTGAGGACAGGAGGAACCCTATCCCTGGCGGTGGGATGGTAGGTGAGGACAGGAGGAACCCTCTTCCTAGTTGGGTGGTAGGTGAGGACAGGAGGAACCTCATCTCCGGTGGGATGGTAGGTGAGGACAGGAGGAACCCTATCCCTTGTTGGGTGTTAGGAGAGGACAGGAGGATATCTATCTCCAGTTGGTGTGTTAGATGAGGACAGGAGGAACCCTATCCCTAGTTGGGTGGTAGGTGAGGACAGGAGGTACCCTATCCCTAGTTGGGTGGTAGGTGAGGACAGGAGGAACCCTCTCCCTAGTTGGGTGGTATGTGAGGACAGGAGGAACCCTAGCCCTAGTTGGGGTGGTAGGTGAGGACAGAAGGAACCCTATCCCTGGTTTTGTGGTAGGTGAGGACAGGAGGAACCCTATCTCCAGATTGGGGTGGCAGGTGAGGACAGGAGGAACCCTATCCCTAGTTGGGTGGTAGGTGAGGACAGGAGGAACCCTATCCCTAGTTGGTTGGTAGGTGAGGACAAGAGGAACCCTATCCCTAGTTGTGGTGGTAAGTGAGGACAGGGGGAACCCTATCCCTAGTTGGGTGGTAGGTGAGGAGAGGAGGAACCCTATCCCTAGTTGGGTGGTAGGTGAGGACTGGAGGAACCCTATCCCTAGTTGGGTGGTAGTTGAGGACAGGTGGAACCCTATCCCTAGTTGGGTGGTAGATGAGGACAGGAGGAACCCTATCCCTGGTTGGATGATAGGTGAGGACAGGAGGAACCCTATCCATAGTTGTGTGGTAGGTGAGGACAGGAGGAACCCTATCCCTAGTTGGGTGGTAGGTGAGGACAGGAGTAACCCTATCCCTAGTTGGGTGGTAGGTGAGGATAGGAGGAACCCTATCCCTAGTTGGGTGGTAGGTGAGGACAGGAGGAACCCTATCCCTAGTTGGGTCGTAGGTGCGGACAGGAGGAACCCTATCCCTATTTGGGTGGTAGGTGAGGACAGGAGGAACCCTATCCCTAGTTGGGTGGTTGGTGAGGACAGCAGGAACCCTATCCCTATTTGGCTGGCAGGTGAGGACAGGAGGAACCCTATCCCTAGTTGGGTGGTACGTGAGGACAAGAGGAACCCTATCCCTAGTTGGGGTGGTAAGTGAGGACAGGAGGAACCCTATCCCTAGTTGGGTGGTAGGTGAGGAGAGGAGGAACCCTATCCCTAGTTGGGTGGTAGGTGAGGACTGGAGGAACCCTATCCCTAGTTGGGTGTTAGTTGAGGAAAGGAGGAACCCTATCCCTAGTTTGGTGTTAGTTGAGGACAGGAGGAACCCTATCCCTGGTTGGATGGTAGGTGAGGACAGGAGGAACCCTATCCATAGTTGTGTGGTATGTGAGGTCAGGAGGAACCCTATCCCTAGTTGGGTGGTAGGTGAGGACTGGAGGATCCCTATCCCTAGTTGGGTGGTAGGTGAGGACTGGAGGAACCCTATCCCTAGTTGGGTGGTAGGTGAGGACAGGAGGATCCCTATCCCTAGTTGGGTGGTAGGTGAGGACAGGAGGAACCCTATCCCTAGTTGGGTGGTAGGTGCGGACAGGAGGAACCCTATCCCTAGTTGGGTGGTATGTGAGGACAGGAGGAACCCTATCCCTAGTTGGGTGGTAGGTTAGGACAGCAGGAACCCTATCCCTAGTTGGGTGGTAGGTGAGGACAGGAGGAACCCTATCCCTAGTTGGGTGGTAGGTGAGGACAGCAGGAACCCTATCGCTAGTTCGGTGGTAGGTGAGGACAGGAGGATCCCTATCCCTATTTGGGTGGCAGGTGAGGACAGGAGGAACCCTATCCCTAGTTGGGTGGTATGTGAGGACAGGAGGAATCCTATCCCTAGTTGGGTGGTAGGTGAGGACAGGAGGAACCCTATCCCTAGTTGGGTGGTAGCTGAGGACAGGAGGAAGCCTATCCCTAATTGGGTGGTAGGTGAGGACAGGAGGAACCCTATCCCTGGTTGGGTGCTAGGTGTGGACAGGAGGAACCCTATCCCTAGTTGGGTGGTAGGTGAGGACAGGAGGAACCCTATCCCTAGTTGGGTGGTAGGTGAGGACAGGAGGAACCCTGTCTGCAGTTGGGGTGGTAGGTGAGGACTGGAGGAACCCTAACCCTTGTTGGGTGTTAGGTGAGGACAGGAGGAAATCTATCTCCAGTTGGTGTGCTAGATGAGGACAAGAGGAACCCTATCTACGGTGGGATGGTGGGTGAAGACAGGAGGAACCCTATCCCTAGTTGGGGTGGTAGGTGAGGACAGGAGGAACCCTATCCCTAGTTGGGTGGTAGGTGAGGAGAGGAGTAAACCTATCCCTAGTTGGGTGGTAGGTGAGGACAGGATGAACACTAGCCCTAGTTGGGCTGGTAGGTGAGGACAGGAGGAACCCTGTGCCTCGTTGGGTGGTAGGTGAGGACAGGAGGAACCCTATCTCTAGTTGGGGTGGTAGGTGAGGACAGGATGAACACTAGCCCTAGTTGGGCTGGTAGGTGAGGACAGGAGGAACCCTCTGCCTCGTTGGGTGGTAGGTGAGGACAGGAGGAACCCTATCTCCAGATTGGGGTGTTAGGTGAGGACAGGAGGAACCCTATCCCTAGTTGGGCGTAGGTGAGGACAAGAGGAACCCAATCCCTAGTTGGGTCGTAGGTGAGGACAGGAGGAACCCTATCCCAATTGGGTGGTAGGTGAGGACAGGAGGAACCCTATCTCCATTTGGGATGGTAGTTGAGGACAGGAGGAACCCTATCTCTGGTGGGATGGTAGATGAGGACAGGAGGAGCCCTATCTCTGGTGGGATGGTAGGTGAGGACAGGAGGAACCCTATCTCCAGTTGGGTGGTAGGTGAGGACAGGAGGAACCCTATCCCTAGTTGGGTGGTAGGTGAGGACAGGAGGAACCCTATCCCTGGCGGTGGGATGGTAGGTGAGGACAGGAGGAACCCTCTTCCTAGTTGGGTGGTAGGTGAGGACAGGAGGAACCTCATCTCCGGTGGGATGGTAGGTGAGGACAGGAGGAACCCTATCCCTTGTTGGGTGTTAGGAGAGGACAGGAGGATATCTATCTCCAGTTGGTGTGTTAGATGAGGACAGGAGGAACCCTATCCCTAGTTGGGTGGTAGGTGAGGACAGGAGGTACCCTATCCCTAGTTGGGTGGTAGGTGAGGACAGGAGGAACCCTCTCCCTAGTTGGGTGGTATGTGAGGACAGGAGGAACCCTAGCCCTAGTTGGGGTGGTAGGTGAGGACAGAAGGAACCCTATCCCTGGTTTTGTGGTAGGTGAGGACAGGAGGAACCCTATCTCCAGATTGGGGTGGCAGGTGAGGACAGGAGGAACCCTATCCCTAGTTGGGTGGTAGGTGAGGACAGGAGGAACCCTATCCCTAGTTGGTTGGTAGGTGAGGACAAGAGGAACCCTATCCCTAGTTGTGGTGGTAAGTGAGGACAGGGGGAACCCTATCCCTAGTTGGGTGGTAGGTGAGGAGAGGAGGAACCCTATCCCTAGTTGGGTGGTAGGTGAGGACTGGAGGAACCCTATCCCTAGTTGGGTGGTAGTTGAGGACAGGTGGAACCCTATCCCTAGTTGGGTGGTAGATGAGGACAGGAGGAACCCTATCCCTGGTTGGATGATAGGTGAGGACAGGAGGAACCCTATCCATAGTTGTGTGGTAGGTGAGGACAGGAGGAACCCTATCCCTAGTTGGGTGGTAGGTGAGGACTGGAGGATCCCTATCCCTAGTTGGGTGGTAGGTGAGGACAGGAGTAACCCTATCCCTAGTTGGGTGGTAGGTGAGGATAGGAGGAACCCTATCCCTAGTTGGGTGGTAGGTGAGGACAGGAGGAACCCTATCCCTAGTTGGGTCGTAGGTGCGGACAGGTGGAACCCTATCCCTATTTGGGTGGTAGGTGAGGACAGGAGGAACCCTATCCCTAGTTGGGTGGTTGGTGAGGACAGCAGGAACCCTATCCCTATTTGGCTGGCAGGTGAGGACAGGAGGAACCCTATCCCTAGTTGGGTGGTACGTGAGGACAAGAGGAACCCTATCCCTAGTTGGGGTGGTAAGTGAGGACAGGAGGAACCCTATCCCTAGTTGGGTGGTAGGTGAGGAGAGGAGGAACCCTATCCCTAGTTGGGTGGTAGGTGAGGACTGGAGGAACCCTATCCCTAGTTGGGTGGTAGTTGAGGACAGGAGGAACCCTATCCCTAGTTTGGTGTTAGTTGAGGACAGGAGGAACCCTATCCCTGGTTGGATGGTAGGTGAGGACAGGAGGAACCCTATCCATAGTTGTGTGGTATGTGAGGTCAGGAGGAACCCTATCCCTAGTTGGGTGGTAGGTGAGGACTGGAGGATCCCTATCCCTAGTTGGGTGGTAGGTGAGGACTGGAGGAACCCTATCCCTAGTTGGGTGGTAGGTGAGGACAGGAGGATCCCTATCCCTAGTTGGGTGGTAGGTGAGGACAGGAGGAACCCTATCCCTAGTTGGGTGGTAGGTGAGGACAGGAGGAACCCTATCCCTAGTTGGGTCGTAGGTGCGGACAGGAGGAACCCTATCCCTAGTTGGGTGGTATGTGAGGACAGGAGGAACCCTATCCCTAGTTGGGTGGTAGGTTAGGACAGCAGGAACCCTATCCCTAGTTGGGTGGTAGGTGAGGACAGGAGGAACCCTATCCCTAGTTGGGTGGTAGGTGAGGACAGCAGGAACCCTATCGCTAGTTCGGTGGTAGGTGAGGACAGGAGGATCCCTATCCCTATTTGGGTGGCAGGTGAGGACAGGAGGAACCCTATCCCTAGTTGGGTGGTATGTGAGGACAGGAGGAATCCTATCCCTAGTTGGGTGGTAGGTGAGGACAGGAGGAACCCTATCCCTAGTTGGGTGGTAGCTGAGGACAGGAGGAAGCCTATCCCTAATTGGGTGGTAGGTGAGGACAGGAGGAACCCTATCCCTGGTTGGGTGCTAGGTGTGGACAGGAGGAACCCTATCCCTAGTTGGGTGGTAGGTGAGGACAGTAGGAACCCTATCCCTAGTTGGGTGGTAGGTGAGGACAGGAGGAACCCTATCCCTATTTGGGTGGCAGGTGAGGACAGGAGGAACCCTATCCCTAATTGGGTGGTAGGTGAGGACAGGAGGCACCCTATCTCCAGTTGGGTGGTAGGGTAGGTGAGGACAGGAGGAACCCTATCTCCAGTTAGTGTGGTAGCTAAGGACAGGAGGAACCCTATCCCTAGTTGGGTCGTAGGTGAGGACAGGAGGGACCCTATCCTTAGTTGTGGTGGAAGGTGAGGCCAGAAGGAACCCTGTCTCTAGTTGGGTGGTAGGTGAGGACAGGAGGAACCCTATCCCTATTTGGGTGGCAGGTGAGGACAGCAGGCCATGAGACAGGTAATATTATGATCTTGTAGTCAGGGATCCTTTTGGAAAGGGTGATCATAGTGTGATTGAATTTCACATGCAGTTTCACAGTAAGGAGACATGGGATCCAAGTGGATATTGCTTTGTGGATCCAGAACTGGCTTGTCCACAGAAGGCAAAGTGTGGTTGTAGATGGGTCATAATCTGCATAGAGGTCGGTGACCAGTGGAGTGCCTCAGGGATCTGTTCTGGGACCCCTACTCTTCGTGATTTCTATAAATATCCTGGATGAGGAAGTGGAGAGATGGGTAGTAAATTTGCTGATGACACAAAAGTTGGTGGTGTTGTGGATCGTGTGGAGGGCTGTCAGAGGTTGCAGCGGGACATTGATATGATGCAACAGTGGACTGAGAAGTGGCAGATAGAGTTCATGCCAGATAAGTGTGAAGTGGTTCATTTTGGTCGGTCAAATATGATGGCAAAATATAGTACTAATGGTAAGACTCTTGGCAGTGTGGAGGATCAGAGGGATCTTGGGGTCAATAAATAAATCAACAAACAACAACTATCGATAGCATGAGATAAAGAGTCCTTGAAAATAGGATAGTGGAGGTATGATTTGTTCATCTGTGCTGATCACCCCATCCTCGACTAAGCTGTTCCATCGTCAACACGATCTGTTATGAGTCAATATGATGCTTTCAGATCAGGTCATGCATAGCACGTACCTCCGCCACATTGCTCAGGTGTGCTTCTGGGGAACAGGGTCTAGTGAGCCTTGTGCCTGTTTTCTATCACTGAGCAGCAGTGAACCATCTGATTGGCCTATCTGGGAACTAGTTGACTTGATCAGCATTTCTGATTTGGCTATTGTTCACGATTGCATTTAATAAAAAAAACAGAGTCCATAGGTTGTAGGAATATTACAATGATGGGGCAAGTGAAATTGAGTGAAGTTATCCTGTCTGGTTCAAGATCCTTATGTTTGAGGGATATCAACCTTCCTGAACTTCGTGGTTTGCATCCTGAGGCTCCTGTGCCTCCTTCCAGTGTAGTGGGGGGTCCCTGATGATGGATTCTGTTTTCCTGTGACAGCGATTCATGTAAGTCTACTCAGTGGTGGGGAGGGCTTTACCCATGATGAACTGAGCTCTATCTACTACTTTTTGTAGGCTTTTCCAATCACCTTAACATTGACATACCTGTTTGTATTAGCCATTTCCATCTCTCATCCTCTTTCCAAAGAGAAAAGCCCTAACTCTCTCAACCTGTCGATGTAAGGTATGTTCTCTAATCCAGACAGCGTCCTGTCTTCTCTGCACCCTCACTAAAGTCTCCATATCCTTCCTATAATGCGGTGGCCAGAACTGAACAAAATATTCCAAGTGTGGTTTAACCGGAGTTTTATAGAGCTGCAACATTACCTAATGGCTCTTGTACTCAATTCTCTGACCAATGAAGGCCAACATACCATGTGCATTCTTATCAACCCTATTGAATTTGAAGGAACTATGTATTTAAGAGACTCCTAGATGGACACATGGATGATAGAAAAATGGAGGTTTATGTGGGCTGGAAGGGTTAGGTTAATTTTAGAATGGGTTAAAAGATCAGTACACTATTGTGGGTCAAATGGCCTGTACTATCCTGTAATGTTCTATGTTCTATATTCTATGCTCTCTATTCTGTATTCCATGTTGTATGTTCTATGTTCTGTGTTCCATGTTCTGGTTCTATGTTCTGTGTTCTGTGTCCTACATTCTGGTTTCTGTGTTCTGTGTCCTGTGTTCCATGTTCTATGTTTAATGTTCTGAGTTCTATATTCTGTGGTTCCATGTTCTGTGTTCTATGTGCTGTTTTTTCTACTATATTCTGTGCTCTATGTGTTGTGTTTTGTGTTCTGTGTTCTATATTCTATGTTCTATGTACTATGTGTTGTGGTCTATGTTCTGTGTTTTGTTTATTCTATGTTCTCTGTTCCATGTTCTGTGTTCTGTCTTCTGTATTCCATTTTTCTGTGTGCTGTGTTCTGTGTTCTATGTTCTCTGTCTGTGCTCTGTGTGCTGTGTTCTGTGTGCTGTGTTCTGTGTTCTGTCTTCTGTGTGCTGTGTTCTGTGTGCTGTGTTCTGTGTGCTGTGTGCTGTGTTCTGTGTGCTGTGTTCTGTGTGCTGTGTTCTGTGTTCTGTGTTCTGTGTGCTGTGTTCTGTCTGCTGTGTTCTGTGTTCTGTGTTCTGTGTGCTGTGCTCTGTGCTCTGTGTGCTGTGTTCTGTGTTCTGTGTGCTGTGTGCTGTGTGCTGTGTTCTGTCTTCTGTGTGCTGTGTTCTGTGTGCTGTGTTCTGTGTTCTGTCTTCTGTCTTCTATGTTCTATGTACTATGTGTTGTGGTCTATGTTCTGTGTTTTGTTTATTCTATGTTCTCTGTTCCATGTTCTGTGTTCTGTGTTCTGTATTCCATTTTTCTGTGTTCTGTGTTCTGTGTTCTCTGTCTGTGCTCTGTGTGCTGTGTTCTGTGTGCTGTGTTCTGTGTGCTGTGTTCTATGTGCTGTTTTTTCTTCTATATTCTGTGCTCTATGTGCTGTGTTTTGTGTTCTGTGTTCTATATTCTATGTTCTATGTACTATGTGTTGTGGTCTATGTTCTGTGTTTTGTTTATTCTATGTTCTCTGTTCCATGTTCTGTCTTCTGTCTTCTGTATTCCATTTTTCTGTGTTCTGTGTTCTCTGTCTGTGTTCTGTGTGTTGTGCTCTGTGTGCTGTGTTCTGTGTGCTGTGCTCTGTGTGCTGTGTTCTGTGTGCTGTATTCTGTGTTCTGTCTTCTGTCTTCTATGTTCTATGTACTATGTGTTGTGGTCTATGTTCTGTGTTTTGTTTATTCTATGTTCTCTGTTCCATGTTCTGTCTTCTGTCTTCTGTATTCCATTTTTCTGTGTTCTGTGTTCTGTGTTCTCTGTCTGTGTTCTGTGTGCTGTGCTCTGTGTGCTGTGTTCTGTGTGCTGTGCTCTGTGTGCTGTGCTCTGTGTGCTGTGTTCTGTGTGCTGTATTTTATGTGTTGTGTTCTGTGTGCTGTGTTCTGTGTCTGTGTTCTGTGTGCTGTGCTCTGTGTGCTGTGTTCTGTGTGCTGTGCTCTGTGTGCTGTGCTCTGTGTGCTGTGTTCTGTGTGCTGTGCTCTGTGTGCTGTGCTCTGTGTGCTGTGTTCTGTGTGCTGTGTTCTCTGTCTGTGTTCCATGGTTCTGTGTTCTGTGTTCTCTGTCTGTGTTCTGTGTGCTGTGCTCTGTGTGCTGTGTTCTGTGTGCTGTGCTCTGTGTGCTGTGCTCTGTGTGCTGTGTTCTGTGTTCTGTGTTCTCTGTCTGTGTTCCATGGTTCTCACATAGACCTCTGAAACATGATGGCGATGAACTCCTTGCTGGTCAATGCTACAAGGTCACAAGCTTTGAGGTGAATGATATGTTGATGCACAATCAGACATTGTGATATATTTAGCAAAAGTAATGCTGGTTGTGATAAAAATACAACCAATTTATTCTGATTCTGCACAGTGTTTTAACACTGAATAAATTCCCACTTAAGATTGGTTTATTTATGACTGGAGCTAATTGAAACGCGTAGCTCAGAACAGGTTGTGTAGAACTCCTTCTGACAAATATCTTTGCACATTGATGAATTTCGGAAGGTGTTTTCATCATACACCAGAGAGCTGAAAAACGTGTCCTGCCATCAAATCCACAGTGCCCTATGGATCACTGAGACAGGGTCACCCTCATCCCCACACCCCATAGGCCAGGAACAGGGAGCCTTCAATCCATTCAGAGTGGAACAGGCCATTGGTCCAAGTATTGGTGTGTCAGCTCATCAAAACATTTCATGGATTTATAAACTTCTGTGGGTCTCCCCTCATTCTCTTGTGCTCCAGACTTTGAGGATGACGATGGGGATTTTAAAGCAATGTGTATAGGCTGGGGAGTGAGGGGAGCATAAGTGAGAGGATAAATGGGTGATATCTAAATGCCTGTCCATCTCTGGGGCCATTAGGGGCGATGGGGTGTCAGTGTGGAGCACTACTGAAGTCAAGCCTATCACTGCCCCAGTGACCAATCTCAAAGCAATCGTGACAGCTGAAGTAAATACCTGGAGCTTCAGTACAACTGCGTTGGCAACAATCAGATTCTCATCTTATGGTTCTCAGTGTGATTGTGTCAGGTACAACGAAGCTCTCACCTTCTGGATCGTCGGTGTAACTGCTTCAGATTCAATGAGACTCTCACAGGAGCTTCTGTGGGAAAGAATGAAATTCCTGAATAGTACATTGCCTCCCGGGTGCCAGGGATCGTCATATGGTGGAGTGAGCCCTCAGTATTCTGCGGGAGGGTAAACAGCCAGATGCTGTGGTCCATGTAGGTACCAATGCCAATGAGTTGGACAAGAAACGAGGTTCTGCATACAGAATTCAGAGAGTTAGATGCTAAATTAAAAAGCAGGACCTCTAGGGTTGTGTTCTCAGGATTGCTACCTGTGCCGCGAGCTAGTGAGGTGGAAACTAGGAAGATTAAACAATGCAATAGCTCCATCGCTCCAAGGAGAAAAGGCCAAGTTTACTCAACCTATTCTCATAAGGTAAGCTTTCCAATCCAAGCAACATCCTTGTAAATCTCCTCTGCACCATTTCTATGGCTTCAACATCTTTCCTGTAGTGAGCTGACCAGAACTGAACACAGTACCTCAAGAGGTGTTTGACCAAGGTCTTGTATAGCTGTAACATTACCTTACGGCTCTTGAACTCAATCTCATGACTAACGAATACCAACACACCATATGCCTTTTTAACAACAATGCTAAGCGCAGCAGTTTTGAGTATCCTATGGAGATGGACCCCAAGATCCTTCTGATCCTCCACACTGCCAAGAGTCTTATCTTTAATACTATACTCCATCTTCAAACTTGACCTACTTGACACTTATCTGGGTTGAAGTCCATCTGTCAATTCTCAACCCAGTTCTGCATCCTATTGATGTCCCGTTGTTACCTCTGACAACCTTCTAGACTATCCACAACACCTCCAACCTTTGTGTCATCAGCAAATTTACTAACCCATCCCTCCACTTCCTCATCCAGGTCTTTTATAAAAATCACAAACAGAAGGGGTCCCAGACAAATCCCTGTGGAACACCACTGGTCACCGACCTCCATGCAGAATACGAACCATCTACAACCACCCATCACTTTCTGTGGGCAAACCAATTCTGGATCCACAAAGCAAGGTCTCCTTGGATCCCATGCCTCATTACTTTCTGAATGAGTCTCACATGGGGAACCTTACTGAAATCCATGTACACTACATCCACTACTCTACCTTTATCAATGTGTTTTGTTACATCCTCAGAGAATTCAGTCAGACTCCTAAGGCACAATCTGCCTTTGACAAAGCCATGATGACTATTCCGAATCATATTATTGCAGGAAGGGGAGTTTTGAGAGTGCCCATTAGATAGCTTTTTCGAGCAGCTCGTGATTGAACCCACAGGCAGATCAGCTTTTCTGGATTGGGTATTGTGCAATGAACCAGAATTGATTAGAGACATTAAGCTAAAAGAACCCAAAGGGGAAAGTGATATAATATGATTGCATTCACCATGAAATTTGAGAAGGAGAAGCTAAATTCAGAGGTTTCAGTATTACAGTGGAGTAAAGGGAATTACAGAGGCATGAGAGAGGAGTTGGCCAAAATTGACTGGAAAAGAACACTGGCAGGGATGATGGCAGAGCAGCAATGGCTGGAATTTCTGGAAGCAACTCAGAAGGCACCGGATATATACATCCCAATGAGGAAAAAGCATTCTAAAGATAAAATAACACAACCGTGGCTAACAATGTAAAATAAAAGCTGAAGAATGGGTATATAATAGAACAAAATTTAGTGGAAAGTTAGAGGATTGGGAAACCTTCAAATAGCATCAGAAAGCAAGTAAGAAAGTCATTAAGAAGGTAAAAATGGAATACGAAAGTAAGCCAGCCAATAATACTAAGGAGGAGATCACAAATTTCTTCAGATAAATAAAGTGATAAAGAGAGGCAAGAGTGGATTTTGGACCACTGGAAGGCAATACTGGAGAGGCAGTAATGGGGGACAATAAAATGGTGGACAGACTGAATAAGTATTTTGCATCAATCTTCACTGTGGAAGACACTAGCAGTACAGTGGAAGTTCCAGAGTGTCAGGGGTCAGAAATCTGTTAAGTTGCCATTACTATGGAAAAGGCTCTTGGGAAACTAAAAGTTCTCAAGGTAGATAAGTCACCTGGAGCAGATAGTGTCCACCTCAGAATTTTGAAGGAGGTGGCTGAAGAGATTGTGGAGGCATCAGTAATGATCTTTCAAGAATCACTAGATTCTGGCATGGTTCTCGAAAGCTGTAAAATTGCAAATGTCACTTCACTCTTCAAGAAGGGAGAGAGGTGGAAGAAAGGAAACTCCAGCCCAGTTAGTCTGACCTCAGTGGTTGGGAAGATGGAGTTGATTATTGAGGATGAGGCCTCAGGGTACTTGAAGGCACATGATAAAATAGGCCATAGATGGCATAGTTTCCTCAAGGGAAAATTTTGCCTGACAAATCTGCTGGAATTCTTTGAAGAAATAACAAGTAGGATAGACAAAGGAGAAGTAGTTGATGTTGTGTACTTAGATTTTTAGAAGACCTTTGACAAAGTGCCCCACATGAGGCTGCCCAACAAGCTATGAGACCGTGGTATTACAGGAAAGATTCTAGCATGGATAAAGTAGTGGAGGCAAAGAGTGGGAATAAAGAGAGTCTTTTCTGGCTGGCTGCTGGTGTCTACTGGTGTTCCACAGGGGTCTGTGTTGGGACTAATTTTTTTTTACTTAAGTTGTCAGTGACTTAGATGATAGAACTGACAGTTCTGTTGCAAAGTTTTCAGACAATATGGAGATAGGTAGAGGGGCAGGTAATTTTGATGAAGTAGAGTAACTACAGAAGAACTTAGACAGATGAGGAGAATGGACAGATGGAATACAGTGTTGGGAAGTGTATGGTCATGTACTCAGGGAAAAGAAATGAAAAGGTTCACTATATTCTGAATAGAGAGAAAATACAAAAAAACTGAGGTGTAAAGGAACTTGGGAATCCTTATGCAGATTTCCCTTCAGGTTAAATTGCAGGTTGAGGCTGTGGTGAGGAAGGCAAATGCCATGTTAGCATTCATTTCAGGAGTACAGTACTAGAATATAATAGCAAGGATATAGTTTTGAGACTTTAGAAAGAACTGGTAAGGCCTCACTTAGAGTATTGTGAGCATTTTTGGGTCTCTTATCTTAGAAAGGATGTTGGAAACTGAAGGGTGCAAAGAAGGTTCACAAAACGATTCCGGATTGAATGGCTTGTCATATGAAGAGCATGTGCCCTCAATTTACCCCCGTTCGCCTAGGGTGAACCATCGTCACCCCACCAGTAGTACAATACTTCTGTGTAAATATGGTGTAATGCCCCCCCCCCCAGTACATGCTCACAACACAAATATCAGACAATACACTAAAAGCGAGTAAATAGTTTCAACTTTATAGTTATTTCTTAGTGATGGGTTAGTGAAACAAATAACCTAAAGGCAACAAATCAGTAAGTTTATTAGTTTGTGCACATAATATTTTAATATGTTGGAGCTCACGCCTCCGGTTCCATCCACAACGACCTCCCGAGCCTTCGGCCACCGTCTGAACCGCTGACGTCCAGTATCCGCCACCCTGGAATCACTGTCCACTCCTCACACATCCATCCTCCTCGCTCGCCTCCCCAAAAAAGACCGCGAACACCCACTCAGCTCACACATACAAGATAGCATAACAATTGTCCATTGGTTAGTTCCCCCCTTATCTACAGTTATAACCCAAACATTGCAGATAGAGAAACCCATTACAGCATTAAGTAACATTGCAGAGAAGCCATTTTGTTAGCCTGAACATTTAACACCACAGTTACTGGTACTGAGAGCCCTACATTCTCCCCCTACCGAATTTAGTCATGCCCTCATGACGCTCAACCCTTCCTGCAAAACACGAAGCCCAACCCAAGTGCAGAAAATAGTGACATAACTCCCCAAAGCAGTGGAGCTCACACCCTGTTCCCCGGGTGCTACATAAGCCAACCTATCTGGGGGGGCGCCTACTTCTGAGACCGGTGCACTCCCTCTTCTAACTCATCCACCTCGGACACTACAGGAGACTCGTGGACACTACGAGGCAAACCCTCCTGCGAGCAGTCACCCAAATCCTTCTGCACCTCGGAACCCTCTATCTCTTGCTCGGGCCCCACATCCTCCTCTCCAACTCCCTGTGGTACTCCCAATGGCCCATCACTAGCCCCCTCTTACCCCATCTAACCCAGTGGGGGAAGGGTCAGGAGCCTCCCCCTCCATCATGGGGGCATGTACCAATCGTCCAAGTCATCATCCCTCACACTTTGGCCAGCTCCTCTCTCATAGCTTCATAGTTCCCTTTGTTCAACTGTAATACTGACACATCCGATTTTCCCTTCTTCTTCTCAAATTGTAGGTTAAAACATATCATTTTATGGTCACTACCTCCTAATGGTTCCTTTACCTAGAGGTCCCTGATCAAATCTGGTTCATTGCACAACACTAAATCTAGAATTGCCTTCTCCCTGGTAGGCTCCAGTTCAAGCTGTTCTAAGAATCCATCTCGGAGGCACTCCACAAACTCCCTTTCTTGGGGTCCAGTACCATTCTAATTCTCCCAGTCTACCTACATGTTGAAATCCCCCATGACAACTGTATCATTACCTTTGCGACATGCCAATTTTAACTCTTCATTCAACTTACACCCTACATCCAGACTGCTGTTTGGGGGCCTGTAGATAACTCCCATTGGGTCTTTCTACCCTTAGAATTTCTCAGTTCTATCCATACTGACTCTACATCCCCAGATTCTACGTCCCCCTCGCAAGGGACTGAATATCATTCCTCACCAACAGAACCACCCCACCCCCTCTGCCAGTCAGTCTGTCCTTTCGATAAGATGTATATCCTTGAATATTCATTTCCCAGGCCCTGTCCGCTTGAAGCCATGTCTCAGTTATTCCCACAACATCGTACGTACCAATTTCCAACTGAGCCTCAAGCTCATCTACTTTATTCCTTATACTTCATGCATTCATATATAATACTTTTAATTCGTTACTCCCCTCTCCTTTCATATCAATTCCTATTTCACTTGGCCATACTGTATGATCTCTTCTTGAGCTTTCTACTCCATTGATTCTGTTGTCCTTTTTAACTTTTCTTATTTTCACTTTCCCCTTAATTCCTTCTTTATATTTCCAGTTCATCCCCTCCCCCCCACTACTTAGTTTAAACACATCCATGTTGCAGTGGCAAACCTGTCTGCCAGAATGCTGGTCCCCCGCCTATTAAGGTGCAACCCGTCCCTTTTGTACAATTCATCCCTACCCCAAAACAGATCCCAGTGGTCCAAGAATGTAAATCCTTGCTTCCTGCACCAGTTCCTCAGCCACACATTCAGATACATTATCTCCCTGTTCCTGCCCTCTCCAACACGAGGAACTGGAAGCAAACCAGAGTTAACCACCCTGGAAGTCCTGCTTTTCAGCCTTCTTCCGAGTTCTCTGAAGTCCCGCTGCAGAATGTCCTTCCTCTTCTTCCCAATGTCATTTGTGCAAACATGCACTACCACCTCCGGCTGTTCACCTTCACCCTTGAGGATTCCCTGCAATCAGTCCGTGATGTCCTGGATCATAGCACCAGGGAGGCAACACACCATCCTTAAATCTCACCTGTTGCCGCAGAAACCCCTTTCTGTACCTCTTACTATTGTGATTCAGTGTGATTGTGTCCGATTCAATGATTCTCACACTTCCTGGGTAATGGTGTGACTCTCCTATACAATGATACCGAGTCTATCTGGGTCGACTTTGTGACTGTATCAGATACAATGACACTGACACTTTAGGTTGTCAGTGTGACTGTGTTGGCTACAATGAGACTGACACATCCTGGGCCGTTGGTGTGACTGTATTGGCTACAATGAGACTGACACTTCCTGGGTCATCAGTGTGACTCTGTTGGGTACAATGTTACTCACTTTCTGGCCCATCAGTGTAACTGTGTCAGATACAATGACTGGCACTTCCCAGGTCGTTGGTATGACAGTATCAGATAAAATGATACTGACACTTTCTGGGCTGTTGGAGGGATTGTGCCGGGTACAACACTTTCTGTGTTGGGAACAATTGTACTGGCTTTTCCTAGGTTGTAATGTGACTATGTCGGGTACAATGATACCCACACTTTCTGTGTTGTCAGTGTGACTGTGTCAGATACAATGATACTGACATTTCCTAAGTCATTGGAGTGACTGTGTTGGCTACACTGAAATTGACACTTTTTCAGCCGTCGGTGTGATTGTGTCGGGTACAATGAGACTGACATTTCCTGGGCCATCTGTGTGACTGTGTCGGGCACAATGACACTCACTCCCTGGGCTGTCAATGTGAGTGTGTCAGGTACAATGATACTAACACTTTCTGAGTCATTGGTATGACTATGTCCAATACAATGATACTGACACTTCCTAGGCCATCAGTGTGACTGTATTGGCTACAATGATACTAACACTTGCAGCGTCATTGGTGTGACAGTGTAGAATTCCTGGGCCGTCAGTGTGAGTGTGTTGGGTACAATGATACTGTCATTTCCTGGGTCGTTGGTGTGAGGGTGTTGGGTACAATGATACTGACACTTCATGGGCCGTCAATGTAACTGGAACACCTACAATGATTCTGACACTTCCTGGGCCAACCGTGTGAGAGTGTCGGGTACAATGATACTGACACTTCCTGTGTCGTCAGTGTGACTGTGTCATCTGCAATGATACTGACACTTCCTGGGCCATCAATGTTACTGTGTCGGCTACAATTTCTGCATCATTGGTGTGTCTGCGTCATGTACAATGACACCGATGCTTCCTGGGTCGTTGGCGTGACTTGGCGGATGCAATGATACTGACACTTCCTGGGCCATCGATGTTACTGTGCCAGCTACAATTTCTGCATCATTGGCGTGACTTGGCGGATGCAATGATACTGGCACTTCCTGGGTCGTCGGTGTGACTGTGTCATATTAAATGATACTGACTCTTTTTGTGTCATCGGTGTGAGTGTGTCAGGTACAATGAGACTGACACATCCTGGGCCGTTAATGTGACTATGTCAGCTACAGTGATACTTACACTTTCCAGTCTTCTGTGTGACCTTGTCAGGTACAATGATACCGATACTTCCTGGACTATCGGTGTATGAGTGTCATATTCAATGATACTGACACTTTCTGGGCTGTTGGTGGCACTGTGTCAGGTACAATGATACTGACACTTTCTGTGTTGTATATCTGACTGTACCGGCTACAATGGTACTGGCACTTTCTAGGCTGTCAGTGTGACTGTGTCAAGAATAATGAGACTGACACTTTCTGGGCTGTCGGTGTGATTGTGTCAGCTACAAAAAGACTGAAACTGCCTGGTCATCGGTGTGACTGTGTTGGCTCCAATGATACTGACATTTCCTGGGCTGTTGGTGTGACCGTATCAGAAACAATGATACTGACGCTTGCTGCATCGTCAGAGTGACTGTGTCATGTACAATGATACTGACACTTTCTGGGCCGTAGGTATGACTGTGTCCTATACTATGATACTGACACGTCCCAGGTCATCTTTGTGACTGTATCAGTTACAATGAGACTGACACTTTCTGGCCTGTCGGTGTGATACTGACAGTTACTGGGTCGTCGGTCTGACTGTGTCAGCTGTAGTGATACTGACACTTTCTAGGTTGTTGGTGTGACTGTGTCGAGTACAGTGATACTCACACTTTCGGTGTCATCCTTGTGTGTGTATCCGATACAATGACACTGACACTTTTTGGGCCATTGGTGTGACAGAGTCGGCTACATGAGACTGACATTTTCTGCATCGTCAATGTAACTGTGTCAGGTACAATGATACTGACACAACCTGGGTAGGCGGTGTGACTTGTTGGCTACAATGATACCCATACATTCTGGGCCATTGGTGTGACTGTGCACGATGCAATGATACTGACACTTTCTGGACTGCTGGTGTGACTATTTTGGGTACAATAGGACTGACACTCTCTGGGCCACTGGCGTGACTGTCTGATATAATGATACTGACACCCTCTCATTTGTTGGTGTGAATGTGCTGGCTACAATGATTTAAGGGTTGTCTGTGTGACTGTGTTGGATACAATGGGAGGGATACTTCCCAAGCCATCGGTGTTACTGTGTCCTATACAATGATACTGATGCTTGCTGGGTCATTGGTGTGACTGTGTCGGCTACAATGAGATTGACACTTTCTGGGCCTTCAGTATAACTGTGTCAGATACAATGATACTGACACTTCCTGGGTCATTGGTGTGACTGTATCCGATATGATACTGTCATTTCCTGGGTCGTCGGCATGATTGTGTCGACTACAATGATACTGACACTTCTTGCGTGCTGAGTCGGTCTGTATCTGATACAATGCGACTGACATTTCCTGGGCCATCGGTGTGACTGTGTCCTGTACAGTGATACAGACACTTTCTGGGTCATCGGAGTGAGTCTGTTGGGTAGTATGATACTGAAACACTGTGCATTGTTAGTGTATCTGTATCTGATACAATGATACTGACACTTTCTGGGCCATTGTTGTGATTGTGTCGTCTACAATATGACTGAAACTTCCTGGGTCATCAGTGTGACTGTGTCAGCTACAATGAGATTGATACATTCTGGGCTGTTGGTGTGACTGTGTCCAGTACAATGATACTGACACTTTCTTGGTCATCGGTGTGACTGCATCCAAAACAATGAGACTGACACATTCTGAGCCAGGGGTGTGACTGTGATGGGTACAATGAGACTGACATTCTCTGAGTCTTACAGCGTTGTCGGTGTGTCTGTGACTGATATAATGATGCTGACACTTTCTGGGCTGTCGGTGGGACTGTGTTGGGTACAAAGTGACTGACATTTCCTGGGATGTTGGTCTGACTGTCTCAGGTACAATGATACTGACACTTCCTGGGCCATTGTATGACTGTGTCAGGTACAATGAGACTGACACTTCCTGGGCCTTCAGTGTGATTGTGTTAGATATAATGATACTGATCCCATCTGTACTGGGCTGTCAGTGTGATTGTGTCCAATACAATGAGACTGACACTTTCTGGCCTGTTGGTGTGACTGTGTTGGGTACAAAGATACTGACACTTTCTGTGTCATCGGTGTGCCTATGTCAGGTACAATGAGACTGACACTTCCTGAGCCATCTTTGTGACTGTGTCTGATACAATGAGACTGACACTTTTTACGTCATCCGTGTGACTGTGTCATAGGAACATAGAAACATAGAAAGCCTACAGCACAATACAGGCCCTTCAGCCCACAAAGTTGTGCCAAACATGTCCCTACCTTAGAAGTTACCCAGGGTTATCTAGAGCCCTCTATTTCTCTGAGCTCCACATACTTATCCAGGAGTCTCTTAAAAGACGCTATCGCATCCACCACCACTACCATTGCCGGCAGCCCATTCTACACACTCACAACGCTCTGAGTAAAAAACTTACCCCTGACATCTCCTCTGTACCTAATCCCCAGCACCTTAAAACTGTGCCCTTTCATGCTAGCCACTTCAGCCCTGGGAAAACGCCTCTGGCTATCCACATGATCAACACCTCTCATCATCTTGTACACCTCTATCAGGTCACCTCTCATCCTCCGTCACTGCAAAGGAAAAAAAGCTGAGTTCACTCAACCTATTCTCATAAGGCATGCTCCCCAATCCAGGAAACATCCTTGCAAATCTCCTCTGCACCCTTTCTATGGCTTCCGCATCCTTCCTGCAGTGAGGCGACCAGAACTGAGCACAGTACTCCAAGTGGGGTCTGACCAGGGTCCTATATAGCTGCAACATTGATGAAGGTAGAGCTGTAAATGTAGTGTATATGCATTTTAGCAAGGAGTTTAAGAGCCGAAAGATAATGTTGCAGCTATATAAGGCTCTGGTCAGACCCCACTTGGAGTACAGGTGTCCCCCGTTTTTTGAACATTAGCTTTACGACAACTCGCTGTTACGAAAGACTTACATCAGTACCTGTTTTTGCTAACTAAAGAGGATTTTCGCTTTTATGAAAAAAAGACTCCCACTTTATACGTGTGTTTACCCTGAGAAAGACTACAATGACCATGAAACCTTGTGCGGGTAGTTGTGTATGCGTGTACGTGCCGATTTTTTTCCTCCAAATCGACTTTGGCTCGCTGTCTTCCCGATTTTGATAAGTGAAACTACACCGTACATACAATATTTCTACTTTATATAGGGTGTATATTTATCATATCATTCCTGCTTTTACTATATGTTAGTGTTATTTTAGGTTTTATGTGTTATTTGGTATGAATTGCTAGGTTATTTTTTGGGTCTGGAAATGCTCAAATATTTTTCCCATATAAGTTAATGGTAATTGCTTCTTTGCTTTACGACATTTCGGTTTACAAACGGTTTCGTAGGAACGCTCTACCTTCCGATTGCGAGGGAAACCTGTACTGTGCTCAGTTCTGGTTGCCTCACTACAGGAAGAATGTGGAAACCATAGAAAGGGTGCAGAGGAGATTTACAAGGATGTTGCCTGGATTGGGGAGCATGCCTTACGAGAATAGGTTGAGTGAACTCGGCCTTTTCTCCTTGGAGTGACAGAGGATGAGTGGTGACCTGATAGAGGTGTATAAAATGATGAGAGGTATTGATCATCTGGATAGTCAGAGGCTTTTTCCCAGGGCTGAAATGGCTAGCACGAGAGGGCACAGTTTTAAGGTGCTTGGAAGTAGGTACTGAGGAGATGTCAGGGGTAAGTTTTTTATGCAGGGAGTGGTGAGTGGTTGGAATGGGCTGCCGGCGGCAGTGGTGGAGGCAGTAATGATAGGGTCTTTTACGAGATTCCTGGATGGATACTTGGAGCTTTGAAAAATAGAGGGCTACGGCTAAAGCCGAGGTAGTTCTAAGGTAAGGACATGTTCGGCACAGCTTTGTGGGCCAAAGAGCCTGTATTGTGCTGTAAGTTTTCTATGTTTCTAACATTACCTCTCAGCTCTTAAACTCAATCCCATGATTGATGAAGGCCAATGCACCGCATGCCTTCTTAACCACACGGTCAACCTGGGCAGCTGCTTTGAGTGTCCTATGGACTCGGACCCCAAGATTTCTCTGATCCTCCACATTGCCAAGAGTTCTACCATTAATACTATATCCTGCCATCATATTTGACCTACCAAAATGAACTACTTCACACTTATCTGGGTTAAACTCCATCTGCCACTTCTCAGCCCAGTTTTGCATCCTATCAATGTCCCACTGTAACCTCTGACAGCCCTCCACACTATCCACAACACCCCCAACCTTTGTGTCATCAGCAAACTTACTAATCCATCCCTCCACTTCCTCATCCAGGTCATTTATAAAAATCATGAAGAGTAGGGGTCCCAGAACAGATCCCTGAGGCACTCCACTGGTGACCGACCTCCATGCAGAATATAACCCATCTACAACCACTTTTTGCCTTTTGTGGGCAAGCCAGTTCTGGATCCACAAAGAAATTTCCCCTGGATCCCATGCCTCCTTACTTTCTCAATAAGCCTTGCATGGGGTACCTTGTCAAATTCTTTGCTAAAATCCATATACACTACATACACTGCTCTTCCTTCATCAATGTGTTTAGTCACATCCTCAAAAAATTCAATCAGGCTGGTAACGCACGACCTGCCTTTTTTTTAAAATTTTTTTTATTAGTTTTTCAAAACATTTTACAAATTAAAAACCCCAAATCCCAATGAGGAACATTAATACAGTGCAAAGTTAAGCATACAATGACAATATGCTACAAAGGAAGAGAATTTGACTAAAAAGCACCTAAATTGAAGACAAGTAAACTTAGTATCCTCCCCAAGCCCCACAACACAAAAAAAAACAACTCCAGACCAACCACAACACAATATAGAGAGTATAAATCAGGACAATCAAACTCCCAGACTGTGAATACACTTAGCAACAGAGGATAATAATGCCTACTACCAGAAAAAAAAGGAGCTGAAAGCAAGGGACCGAAAAGAAAAAAAAACAACCCTAGTCAAGAGGAAGGTTATGAAAGTACTCGATAAAAGGTCCCCAGACCTTATGGAACTTTAGATCCGAATTAAGAACTGAATAATGAATTTTTTCGAGGTCCAAGCAGGCCATAATGTCGTTAAGCCATTGCGCATGAGTGGGCGGGGCAACATCTCTCCATCTAAGGAGGATCAAACGTCTAGCCAGGAGAGAGTCAAAGGATAATATTCGGCATTTGGTCGGACTCAGACGTAAATCTGTCTCGCCCCAAAAACCGAACAGAGCAATTAAGGGGTTTGGTTCTAGGTGCTGATTCAGAATACACGATAACGTAGTGAAGACATCTTTCCAAAATTTCTCCAAGCTAGGACAGAACCAGTACATATGGATGAGAGAGGCCACGCCCCTCTTGCATTTATCACAGAGTGGACTAATATTAGGGTAGAATCGAGATAGTTTAGATTTAGACATATGGGCTTTATGAACAATCTTAAACTGTAAAAGGCAATGGTGAGCACAAAGAGAGGTTGAGTTAACCGATTTGAAAATCAAGTCCCAGCTCTCATCGGATAAGGAGGTATTTAAATCCTGCTCCCAGGCCATTTTAATTTTATCCATAGGGGCCCGTCGTAAGGCTGCTAATTTATCTTGAATAATTGATATTAAACCTTTACCTAGTGGATTAATGGAAAGAAATAAGTCCATAGCATTTTTCGCAGGCATTTCAGGAAAGTTAGGAATTAAAGGAGCAATAAAGTGTCCAATTTGGAGATATCTAAAAAAATTAGCATTGGGCAGATTGAACTTAACAGGGAGCTGCTGAAAAGAAGCGAAATGATTATCAATGAAAAGATCTTCAAAATGTCTAATGCCCTTCCTATACCAAACATGGAATGCTGAATCGTACGTAATAGGTAAAAAAAAAAGGTGATTATGTGCGACAGGGCTGGAAACGGAAAAACCATGGAAACCATAGCATTTCCTAAACTGAGCCCATATACGCAAAGTGTGTCTAACAAGAGGATTAGCTATTAATCTGGACAGCCTACTAGGGAGTGCAGAGCCAAGAAGTACAGAGATAGATAATTCTTTAGTGGAGCTCAACTCCATTGCCACCCAGTTAGGGCACTCGGGTTGGCTGTGGAAGAAAGACCAGAAGGTAGCACAGCATATATTAGCTGCCCAATAATATAAACAAAAGTTAGGTAAAGCCATGCCACCCTCTTTTTCAGATTTTTGGAGATGGATTTTATTAATTCTAGAGCGCTTATTCTGCCACAGATATGACAAAATAATAGAGTCTAAGGAATCAAAAAAAGATTTAGGAATAAAAATTGGGATAGATTGAAATAAGTATAAAAATTTGGGGAGAACATACATTTTAACAACATTAATACGACCTACCAAAGACATAGATAGAGGTGACCATTGTACCAGACTCTGTTTTATAGTATATGAAAGATTGGCAAAGTTTTCACGAAAGAGATCTTTAAACTTCCTTGTGACTGTAATTCCAAGATAAGTAAATTGGTTATGGACTACTTTAAAAGGGAGATCACGAAATGTTAGTTCTTGTGCTTCTTTATTAATTGGGAAAAGTTCACTCTTACGTAAATTAAGTTTACGACCTGCCTTTCAAAAAGCCATGCTGACTATTCCTAATCATATTATACCTTTCCAAATGTTCATAAATCCTGCCTCTCAGGATCTTCTCCATCAACTTACCAACCACTGAGGTAAGACTCACTGGTCTATAATTTCCTGGGCTATCTCTACTCCCTTTCTTGAATAAAGGAACAACATCCACAACCCTCCAATACTCTGGAACCTCTCCTGTCCCCATTGATAATGCAAAGATCATCGCCAGAGTCTTAGTAATCTCCCTCACCTCCTACAGTAGCCTGGGATACATCTCATCCGGTCCCGGCAACTTATCCAACTTGATGCTTTCCAAAAGCTCCAGCACATCCTCTTTCTTAATATCTACATGCTCAAGCTTTTCAGTTCAGGTACAATGAAATTTACATTTCCTGGGACTTTGGTGTGACTGTGTCAGTTACAGCGATACTGACACTTCCTGGGCCATTGTATGACTGTGTCCTATACAATGATATTGACACTCTCTGCTTTGTCTTTGTGATTGAGTACGATACAATGAGACTGACTCTTTCTGGGTCATCAGGGTGACTCTGTTGGGTACAATGATACTGACACACTCTGTGCCATCTGTGTGACTGTGTCGGGTACAATAAGACTGACACTTTCTGGATCATTGGTGTGACTGTGTCTGATTAAATGATACTGACACTTTCTCAGTCATCGGTGTGACTGTATCAGCTACAATGATACTGACATTTTCTGGGTCATTGGTGTGACTGTGTCAGGTACCACAAGACAGACACTTCCTGGGCCATCATTCCAACAGTGTCAGGTACAATGATACCAACACTTCCTGGGTCATTGATGTGACTATGTCGGCTACAATGAGACTGACACTTCTTAGATCATCAGTGTGACTGTGTCAGGTACAATGAGACTGACATTTCCTGGGCCTTCTTTGTGACTGTGTCCTATACACGGTATTGACACCTTCTGGGTCATCGGTGTGACTGTGTTGACTATAATGACACTGACACTTCCTGTGTCGTTTTTGTGACTGTGTTGGGTACAATGAGACTGACACTTACTGGGCCATTGGTGTGACTGTGTTGGCTACAATGTTACTGACACTTTCTGGGGCATCAGTGTGACTGTGTCAGATGCAATGAGACTGACATTTCCTGCATCATCGGTGTGACTGTATCGGATACAATGGTACCAATATTTTCTGGTCTGTAGGTGTCACAGTGTTGGATACAATGATACTGACACTTTCTGGGTCATCGGTGTGACAGTATCAGATACAATGAATCTGACACTTTCTGGACTTGTAATATCTGAATTTTCCTCTCATAAAAACATTTACTCTGACAGAACATAAATAAGTCCTGACACTGCTGCAACTTTCTGCCAAAATTAGGCCTGTCCTCTGCCTCAGGGGAAAATGTAACTAAATCATTTAAGAACAATAAAAGCAATAACACTCTTCGTAATCTGAGCTGATCTTTCACTGTTCCTTCCTCTTGATTAATCAGTCAATGTTCCTCTGGGGATTCCGGAGATATCTTTACATCAGCTCAGAGCTACAGTATGGCACCAAATCAGCCAGTCCTCACCCTCAGTGTGGTCCTGAGCGTTTGAGGTCCCTACCAGTTCTCATCCTCAGTGTGGTCCTGAGCGTTTGAGGTCCCTACCAGTCCTCATCCTCAGTGTGGTCCTGAGCGTTTGAGGTCCCTACCAGTCCTCATCTTCAGTGTGGTCCTGAGCATTTGAGGTCCCTGCCAGTCCTCATCTTCAGTGTGGTCCTGAGCGTTTGAGGTCCCTGCCAGTCCTCATCCTTAGAGTTCAGAAAAATAAGAAGGGATCTCATTGAAACCTGTCAAATATTGAAATTCCTAGATCGAGTGGATGTGGAGAGGATATTTTCTATGGTGGGGGAGTCTAGGACCAGAGGACATAGACTCAGAATTGAATGTTGGTGAGAAGGAATTTCACTATCTAGAGGATGGTGTATCTGTGGAACTCCTCATCTCTCTCATCTGGATGAGGAAGTGGAGGAAGGGGTTAGTAAGTTTGCTGATGACACAAAGGTTGAGATTTTTGTGGATAGTGGAGGGTTGTTAGAGATTACAGCGGGATATTGATAGGATGTAGAACTGGGCTGAGAAGTGGCAGATGGAGTTCAACCCAGATAAGTATAAAGAGATTAATTTTGGTAGGTCAAATCTAAAGATAGAATATACTATTAATGGTAAGTCCTTTGTATTGTGGAGGATCAGCAAGATCTTGGAGTCCATGTCCATAGGACACACAAAAATGCTATGTAGCTTGACAGTGTTGTTAAGAAGGTGTATAGTGCGTTGGCATTCATCAGCTGTGGGATTGAATTCATGAGACATGAGGTAATGTTACAGCTCTATAAAACCAAGGTCAGACCCCACCTGGAGTACTGTGCTCAGATCTAGTCACCTCACTACGGAAAGGATGTGAATACTATAGAGAGAGCGCAGAGGAGATTTACAAGAATGTTCCCTGGATTGGGATGCATGCCTGATGAGAATAGAACCATAGAATATTACAGCACAGAAACAGGCCTTTTGGCCCTTCTTGGCTCTGCCGAACCATTTTTCTGCCTAGTCGCACTGATCTGCACCTGGCCCATATCCCTACAAACCCTCTCATCCATATACCTGTCCAAGTTTTTCTTAAATGTCAAAAGTGAGCCCGCATTCACCACTTCATCTGGCAGCTCATTCCACACTCCCACCACTCTCTGCGTAAAGAAGCCCCCCTAATGTTCCCTTTAAACCTTTCCCCCTTCACCCTTAACCCATGACCTCTGGTTTTTTTCTCCCCTGGCCTCAGTGGAAAAAGCCTGCTTGCATTCACTCTTTCTATACCCATCATAATTTTATACACCTCTATCAAATCACCCCTCATTCTCCTACGCTCCAGGGAATAAAGTCCTAACCTATTCAACCTTTCTCTGTAACTCAGTTTCTTAAGTCCCGGCAACATCCTTGTAAACTTTCTCTGCACTCTTTCAACCTTATTAATATCCTTCCTGTAATTAGGTGACCAAAACTGCACACAATACTCCAAATTCGGTCTCACCAATGTCTTATACAACCTCACCATTACATTCCAACTCTTATACTCAATACTTTGATTTATAAAGGCCATTGTACCAAAAGCTTTCTTTACAACCCTATCTACTTGTGATGCCACTTTTAGGGAATTATGTACCTGTAGTCCCAGATCCCTCTGTTCTACTGCATTCCTCAGTGTCCTACCATTTACCTTGTATGTTCTACCTTGGTTTGACCTTCCGAGGTCCAATACCTCACACTTGTCCGCATTAAACTCCATCTGCCATTTTTCAGCCCATTCCTCCAACTGTTCCAAATCCCTCTGCAACTTTGAAAACCTTCCTCACTGTCTACTACACCTCCAATCTTTGTATCATCAGCAACTTTGCTGATCCAATTTGCCACATTATCATCCAGATCATTGATATAGATGACAAATAACAACGGACCCAGCACTAATCCCTGTGGCACACCACTAGTCACAGGCCTCCACTCAGAGTAGCAATCCTCCACTACCACTCTCTGGCTTCTTCCATTGAGCCAATGTCTAATCCAATTTACTAGCTCTCCATGTATACCTAGCGACTGAATCTTCCTAACTAACCTCCCGTGTGGGACCTTGTCAAAGGCCTTACTGATGTCCATGTATACAACATCCACTGCCTTCCCTTCATCCACTTTCCTGGTAACTTCCTCGAAAAACTCTAATAGATTGGTTAAACATGACCTACCATGCACAAAGCCATGTTGACTTTTTCTAATAAGTTCCTGTCTATTCAAATACTTGTAGATCCTATCTCTTAGTATTCCTTCCAATAATTTACCTACTACCGATGTCAAACTTACCCGCCTAAAATTTCCCAGCTTACTTTTAGAGCCTTTTTTAAACAACAGAACTACATGAGCTATCCTCCAATCCTCGGGCACCTGACCCGTGGATATCGACATTTTAAATATTTCTGCCAGGAACCCTGCAATTTCAACACTAGTCTCCTTCAAGGTCCAAGGGAATACCCTGTCAGGTCCTGGGGATTTATCTACTCTGATTTGCCTCAAGACAGCAAGCACCTCCTCCTCTTTAATCTGTATAAGTTCCATGACCTCCCTACTTGTTTGCCTTGTTTCCATAGACTCCATTCCAGTTTCCTTAGTAAATACAGATGCAAAAAATCCATTTAATATCTCTCCCATTTCTTTTGGTTCCATACATAGCCAACCACTCTGATCTTCAAGAGGACAAATTTTATCCCTTACTATCCTTTTGCTCTTAACATCCCTGTAGAAGCTCTTAGAATTATCTTTCACCCTGACTGCCAAAGCAACCTCATGTCTTCTTTCAGCCCTCCTGATTTCTTTCTTAAGTATTTTCTTACTCTTTTTATACTCCTCAAGCATCATATTTCCTCCTTGTTGCCTATACGTTATACATCTCTCTCTTCTTCTTTAACAGAGTTCCAATATCCCTCGAAAACCAAGGTTCCTTATTCTTATTCATTTTGCCCTTAACCCTGACAGGAACATACAAACTCTGCACTCTCAAAATTTCTCCTTTGAAGGCCTCCCACTTACCAATCACATCCTTGCCAGAGAACAACCTGTCCCAATCTACACTTTTTAGATCCTTTCTCATTTCTTCAAATTTGGCCTTTTTCCAGTTTAGAACTTCAACCCAAAGACCAGATCTATCTTTATCCATGATCAAGTTGAAACTAATGACGTTATGATCACTGGAACCAAAGTGTTCCCCTACACACACTTCCATCACCGGCCCTAACTCATTTCCTAATAGGAGATCTAATATTGCATCCTCCCTAGTTGGTACATCTATATATTGATTTAGAAAACTTTCCTGAACATATTTTACAAACTCTCACCCATCTAGACCTTTAACAGTATGGGAGTCCCAATCAATGTGTGGAAAATTAAAATCCCCTACAATCACAACTTTCTGTCTCCTGCAGTTGTCTGTTATCTCTCTGCAGATTTGCTCCTCCAATTCTCGCTGACTATTGGGTGGTTTATAATACAACCCTATTAATGTGGTCATACCTTTCCTGTTTCTCAGCTCCACCCATATGGCCTCAGTAGACAAGCCCTCTAATCTGTTCTGCTGAAGGATTGCTGTAATATTTTCCCTGACTAGCAAAGCCACCCCCCACCCTTCATCCCTCTGCCTCTATCACGTCTGAAATATCGGAACCCTGGAACATTGAGCTGCCAGTCCTGCCCCTCCTGTAGCCAAGTTTCAGTAATGGTTATGATGTCATAATTCCATGTATCAATCCAGGCCCTCAGCTCGTCTGCCTTTCCCACAATACTCCTCGCATTGAAATATACACACCTCAGAAGAGTATTACCACCACACACAACCTTACTATTTGTGACTTTGCATGAACTACTAACATCATTTATTTTTACCCCCGTTCCACTATCTACTCTGGCACTCTGGTTCCCACCTCCTGCAAATCTAGTTTAAACTCTCCCCAATAACACTAGCAAACCTCCTTGCAAGTATATTGGTCCCCTTGTAGTTCAGATGTAACCTGTCTCTCTTATACAGGTCCCACCTGCCCTAGAAGAGGTCCCAATGATCTAGAAATCTGAAAACCCTGCCCCCTACACCAGTTTCTCAGCCACGTGTTCATCTGCCAGAGCATCCTACTCTTACCCTCACTGGCACGTGGCACAGGCAGCAATCTGGAGATTACTACCCTCGAGGTCCTGTTTTTCAACTTCCTACCAAGCTCTCTGTACTCATTCTTCAGGACCTCCTGACTCTTCCTACCTATGTCATTGGTACCGATGTGTACCACGACATCTGGCTGATCACCCTCCCACCTCAGAATGCTGTGCACGTGATCAGAGACATCCCTGACCCTGGCACCCTGGAGGCAACAAACCATCCGGGAGTCTCTGTCACGATCACAGAATCTCCTGTCTGTACTCCTGACTATGGAGTCCCCTATCACTACCACTCTCCTCTTCTTCCTCCCTCCCTTCTGCACTGCAGAACCAGACTCAGTGCCAGAGATCTGGCTGCTGCAGCTTGTCCCAGGTAAGCTATCCCCCCCGCAACAGTATCCAAATCGGTATACCTGTTTTGGAGGGGAATGGCCACAGGGGAACCCTGCACTACCTGCCCTTTCCCCTTCCCTCGCCTGACGGTAACCCAATTACCTGTGCCCTCTTCCTTAGGTGTAACTACCTCCCGGAAACTACTAATAGGTTGAGTGAACTTGGCTTTTTCCCCTTGGAGTGATGGAGGATGAGGGGTGACCTGATAGAGGGTACAAGATGATGAGAGGTGTTGATCATGTGGATACCCAGAGACTTTTTCCCAGGGCTGAAATGGCTAACATGAGGGGGCATCATTTTAAGGTGCTTGGAAATAGGTACCGAGGGGATGTCAGGGATAATTTTTTCACACAGAGAGTGGTGACTGGGTGGAATGCACTGCAGCGATGGTAGTGAAGGCAGATACAATAGGGTCTTTTAAGAGGCTCTTAGGAAAATAGAGGGCTATGTGTTATAGGAATTCTAGGCAGTTCCTAGAGTATGTTGCATGGTCAGCAACATTCGGGGCAGAAGGGCCTGCAACGTGCTGTAGATTTCTACATTCTATGTTCTACCTCATGTTCTCAATATTATTTAATGCTTATTTATTTGTAATGGATATTTCTTTCTTTTTGTATTTGCACAGTTTCTTGTCTTCTGCACTCTGGTTGAATGCTCAAGTTGGTGTGGTCTTTCATTGATCATATAATGGTTATTCTTCTGTTGATTTATTGAGTATGCCCACAAGAAAATGAAGCTCAGGGTTATATATGGTGACATATATATACTTTAATTATAAATTTAATTTGAACTTTGAATTTTGTACCTACTCCCAAGAGTTAGGAGAGAAAAAAGGAAATGGCAAAGATGGCAGATGTCCTTGAAGAAAAATGAGAAGGAATCGTATAAAAAGAGATGAAATTTTCATAGAGGCAGGAAAGTTGTTCACACTGGTAGGTGAGACTATAAGCTAGGTGACATAACCTCATAATTCAAGGGACTAGATTTCGGATGGAGATGAGGAGGAACGTTTTTTTCTGGAGAGTAGTGAGTCTGTGGAATTCTCTGTCCAGAGAAGCAGCTGAGGCTCTCTCATTGAATAAGGAATGCTTTCCATTCTATGCCCAGACTGCATTTCAGTAAATCTGATCATGGGGCTGTCCTTCTCCTAGCTCTACTTAGCCCCCTGCTCTACTTGCTTCTTTCTTATGATTGTGTGTCTAACCACAGCTCCAAAGACATACTTAAGTTTGCTGACAACACCACTGTTGTTGGTCAAACCAAAGGTGATGACAAATCAACATACAGGACTGAAAATTTGACTGAGTGGTGCCGCAACAACAACCTCTTACTTAATGTCAACAAGACCAAGGAGCTGATTGTAGAACAGGAGAAAGAAACCAGAGGTCCATGAGCCGTAAGATATAGAATTAGAATTAGGCCATTTGGTCATCTAGTCTGCTCCACCACTTTTCCTACCAGCTCCAATCTCCTGTCTTCATACCTCCCTCAGCCCCCTGCGTATCCCTTCATGCCCTGACCAGTCAATAATCTAACAACCTCTGCCTTAAATGTATGTAAAGACTTGGCCCCCACAGCTGCCTGTGGAATGAATTACACAGGTTCACCACTCTCTGGCTAAAGAATCAGAATCAGGTTTATTATCACTGGCATATGATGCGAAATTTGTTAATTTAGCAGCAGCAGCAGTTCAATGCAATACAGAATGGAGCAGAGATAGAAATAATAAGAATAATAAATAAAATAAAACATAATAATAAATAAAAAAGTAAATCAATTATGTATATTGAATATATTTTTTAAGATGTGCAAAAACAGAAATACTGTATATTTTAAAAAGTGAGGTAGTGTCCAAAGCTTCAAAGTCCATTTAGGAATTGGATGGCAGAGGGGAAGAAACTGTTCCTGAATCACTGAGTGTGTGCCTTCAGGCTTCTGTACCTCCTACCTGATGGTAACAGTGAGAAAAGGGCATGTCCTGCATGCTGGGGGTCCTTAATGATGGACACTGTCTTTCTGAATCATAGAACACTACAGCACAGTACAGGCCCTTCAGCCCTCCATGTTGTGCTGACCCATATAATCCTTTAAAAAAAGTACTAAACCCACACTACCCCATAACCCTCCATTTTTCTTTCATCCATGTGCCTGTCCAAGAGGCTCTTAAATACCCCTAATATTTTAGTCTCCACTACCATCCCTGGCAAGTCATTCCAGGCACTTACAGCCCTCTGTGTAAAAAAACTTACCCCTGATGTCTCCCCTAAACTTCCCTCCTTTAATTTTGTACATATGCCCTCTGGTGTTTGCTATTGGTGCCCTGGGAAACAGGTACTGACTATCCACCCTATCTATGCCTCTCATAATCTTGTAGACCTCTATCGAGTCCCCTCTCATTCTTCTACGCTCCAAAAGAAAAGTCCCAGCTCTGCTAACCTTGCTTCATATGACTTGTTCTCCAATCCAGGCAACATCCTGGTAAATCTCCTTTGCACCCTCTCCAGTGTCTCATCCTCTGAGACACCGCTTCCTAAAGATGTCCTGGGTATTTTGTAGGCTAGTACCCAAGATGGAGCTGACTAGATTTACAACCTTCTGCAGCTTCTTTCGGTCCTGTGCAGTAGCCCCTCCGTACCAGACAGTGATACAGCCTGTCAGAATGCTCTCCACGGTACGACTACAGAAGAGGAGAAATTCCTCCTCATCTCTGTTCTAAAATGACACACCTCTGTTCTGAGGCTGTGTCCTCTAGTCTTAAACTCTCCCATCAAAGGAAACATCCTCTCCACATCCACTCTATCAAAGCCTTCCACCATTCGACAGGTTTTAATGAGGTCACCCCTCAGTCTTCTTATTCTAGTGAATACAGGCCCAGAGCCATCAAACACTCTTCATATGACAAGCAGTTTAATCCTGGAATCAATTTTGTGAACTTTCTTTGAACTCTCTGCAGTTTCAACACATCCAATCTGACAGCAGGGGCCCAAAATTGCTCACAACACTCCAAGTGAGGCCTCACTAGTGCTTTATAAAGTCTCAACATTGCTTTAATATACTGGTCCTTGTAGAATGAATGCAAACATCATTTGCCTTCCTCACCACAGCCTCAACCTGCTAATTAATCTTTAGAGAGTCCTGCACAAGGACTCCCAAGTCCCTTTGCATCTTGGATTTTTGTATTTTCTTTCCACTTAGAAAACAGTTAACCCTTTTATTTCTTCCACCAGAGTGTATTACCATATATTTTCTGACACCATGGAACACCACTAGTTACCAGCAGCTAGGCAGAAAAGACTCCCCCTCCCTTTATTCCCACTCTTTGCCTCCTGCCAATCAAACACCCCTTTATTCATGCCTGAATCTTTCCTGTAATAGATAGATAGATAGATACTTTATTCATCCCCATGGGGAAATTCAACATTTTTTCCAATGTCCCATACACTTGTTGTAGCAAAACTAATTACATACAATACTTAACTCAGTAAAAAAATATGATATGCATCTAAATCACTCTCTCAAAAAGCATTAATAATAGCTTTTAAAAAGTTCTTAAATAGTTTACTTAAATACATTAAATACAATCAACCCCGGCACTTTAACATATCTTACTCCTGGCGGTTGAATTGTAAAGCCTAATGGCATTGGGGAGTATTGACCTCTTCATCCTGTCTGAGGAGCATTGCATCGATAGCAACCTGTCATGGTTCATAGCTAGTTGAGCAGCCTCGTCTCTGACACCTTGTCAAAGCCCTTCTGAAAATCCAAGTATACAACATCAACCAACTCTCCATTGTCTATCCTGCTTGTTATTTCTTCAAAGAATTCCAACAGATTTGTCAGGCATGGTTTTCCCTTGAGGAAACCTTGCTGATTATAGCCTGTTTTATCATGTGCCTCAAAGTACCCTGAGACCATAAGATCTGACACCTGACCAGGTTCATTTCCCAATACCAAATAAGTACAGCCTCTCCTCTTGTAGGCTTATCTACATATTGTGTCAAGAAACCTTCCTGAGCACACCTAACAAACTCCACCCCATCAAAACCCCTTTATCCAGGGAGATGCCAATTGATATTTGGGAAATTAAAATCTCCCACCACGAAAACTCTTATTATTACACCTTTCCAGGATCTGTTTCCCTATCTGTTCCTCGATATCCCTGTTACTATTGAGTGGCCTATAAAAAAAACCAATAAAGTTAATGACCCCTTCCTGTTCTTAACCTCCACCCACAGGGACTCCGTAGACAATCCCTCCATGACCTCCACCTTTTCTACAAAGAGATCCCTCCACATTCTTGAAAATTCCAGTGAGTACAGGCTTTAAGCTGCCAAACACTCCTCATATGTCAACCCCTTCAGTCCAAGAATCGTCCTCATGAACTTTCTCCTCTGGACTCCGTCCAATGACAACATATCCTTTCTGAAATATGGGACCCAAAACTGTTGTTAATACTCCAAGTGCGACCTGACTTGTGTCTTATAAAGGCTCAGCATTATTTCCTTGCTTTTATATTCTATTCCCCTTGAAATAAATGCAAACATTGCATAATCCTTAATTATTAACCCCTTTCTTAATAATTGACTCCAACATCTTTCCAACCACTGGGGTCAGACTAACTGGCCTATAGTTACCTGCTTTGTGCCTCTCTCTCTTCTTAAAGAGTAGATAGACATTTGCACATTTCCAGTCTTCCAGAACCATTCCAAAATTTGGTGATTCTTGAAAGATCATTCATCGTTGTGGTTATCCCTTGAGGTTGAGGATGATGGTCTTCGTTCTGTTAATCTATCACAGAGCGAAGACTCCTGTGCGTGTATTTGTTTAACGTGTACTTGATGTTGCACTCCAAGAAGCACACAATACTTCACAAATCAACCAACTGATTCTAATGGCATGGAAACCACGATGTTTGGAGCTGATGGATTTGTTGCAGCCTTCATCCGACTTCACAGCCGTTGAGTTTGAAGTAACTTCGTCCGCCTGTTCCACCGTTGAGGTCTTGGTTGGATTGTTCTTTGTCAGGGACCTCACCCTCGACCTTACTGCCATGGGTGACCCTACCAGGAGCATAGCTCCAGACGGCATCGCTCTCGGGATCTCAGGACCACACGAGCTTCTCCACCACGACAAGGTAACAATCCACGGAGAAGCTTGTGTGGTCCTGAGATCCCAAAAGCGATGCCGTCTGGAGCTATGCTCATGGCGGTAAGGTCGAGGGTGAGGACCCTGACAAAGAACAATTATGAAAGATCATTACTAATGCCTCCACTATCAGCCTCCTCTTTCAGAATTCTGGGATGTACATCATCTGGTCCAGATGAGTTATCCACCTTCAGACCTTTCCGTTTCCCAAGAACCTTCTCTCTAGTTATGGTAACTTCATGATTCCTGACACCTGGAACTTCTACCATACCGCCAGTGTCTTCCACAGTGAAGACTGATGCAAAATACTTATTCAGTTTGTCTGCCATTTTATTGTCCCTCATTACTTCCTCTCCAGCAACTTCTTACACTTTATGCATTTGATGAAGTTTGTCTGATGTCAGGATGGGAATCGGAATTATAAGTCAGGGAGGATGATTTGTTGGATGCTATCACTGCTAAGCCAGTGGGAAGATGGGGTGAGCGTGGGTGTTCAGGAAATGGAGGAGGTGTGGGTGAGGGCAGAATCTATGGTGGAGGAAGGGAAATCCCATTCTTTGAAGAAGGAGGACATCTCTGATGCCCTGGAAAAGAAAGCTGGGAACAGATGTAGTGGAGGTGAAGGAACTGAGACAAGAGAATAGCATTTTTACAAGAGACATTGTGGGAAGGGGTATAGTCAAGATAATTGTGGGAATTGGTAGGTCTATAAAAGATGCCGGTTGAGACAAAGATCAAGAAAGAGGAGAGAGATGCCAGAAATGAACCAAATGAACTTAAGAGCAGAGTGGAAGTTAGAGGCAAAGTTGATGAAATTGAAGAACTCAGCATAGGTGTAAGAAGCAGTTGTCGAGAAAGGTTTGGAACATGGCTGTTCTATGTAGCAAACAAAAAGGCAGGCATAGATGGGGCCCATGTGTGTGCCCATGGCTACACCTCGAGTCTGGAGAAGAAGATAGGACAAAGGACGGTGCTGGTGGAGGGGATCTGACTGGTTCTTTTATTGTTGTTTATCAGTAACTTTAAATCCCTCTTTGTTATCATTTCGGAAGACCTGTCCTGGGCCCCAACGAAACTGCCATCAGGTAATGGCAGAATGCCTCTACTTCCTTAGAAGTTCACGTAGATTTGGCATGTCACTAAAAACTGTGACAAACATCTTTGGATGCAGAATGAAAAATATCCTGACTGGTTACATCACAGCCTGCAAGGGAACACCAATGGAAAGTTCATCACACGCGAAGCTCTCGCCGCCGTTGAGTGTAGTTACAGAGATTGTGGCCACAAAAAAGCAGCACCTATCATCAAGAACCCATCATCTAGGCTGTATCTCTCTACTACCGTCAGGCAGGACGTAGAAAAGTACAAAAGACATTGATAACTTAACTCACCTCCACTCTGAGCTGTTCCCACAACCTACAGAATCACTTTCCAGAACTCAACAACTCATGTTCTTCCTATTACTTGGTTTTTATTTGCACAATTTGCCTTCTTTTGCACTTTGACTGTTTGTCAATCTTTGTTTATGTATAATTTTTCATAAATTCTAGTGTTTTTCTTTATTTTCCTAGAAATCCTGTAAGAAAATGAATCTCAAGGTAATTATTTGGACATTGATAATAAATCACTTTGACTTTGAGTAGTAGGAAATCTGAAGGTGAGTGAAGGGATGGTTCTCAGGTTGGAGGGCAGCAGAGCAAGCCGTGCTTGGAGCCCCACCGTTGACAGGCTGCAGTGAGAAGCAAGTGTAATGTCTCCAAATTAGCTGTTGATATGAGTCTGGCACAGGGTGAGGGGAGGGAGGAGGGTGTGGAGACATGTCAAGGAGAGGGAAACAGAGAGGACAGCTGGAGCACAGAGTGAAGTGATTCACTTGCGGAAAATTGCTGAGTATTTTTAAAATGTGAGAAAAGTGGAAGTGCTGATGTTCAAAAGTTCTCTTCTTCCACAGGAGTGCAGGAAGAGCAGTGCAGCATTGGCCTCGATTATGAGCAGATTCAAGTACAATACTAAAGATATCTCACTGCAGTTCTGAAGAGCCTTGGTTCCTTGGTTCTATGCCATCAACAGTGTACAGCTTTTTGTGCATAAATATTGTACAGGGCCTATCAGCAGCATCAACAGAGCTCTACAAAGACAAGTTGTTTCTCATAGGTTGGTGGAGATTATTTAAAAACAGAGCATCGACAGCATTTGTCCACTGTACATGGCCTCTCAGTGGCATCAGCAGAGCTCTGTCAACTAAATTAAAGTACAGAAAGGAAAAGCAGAGCGGCCATTGTCGGAGGTAGGTCAGTGGCGAGAGGAGAAGTGACAGGCGTTGGCTCAAAGGAGGCTTTGGCTCAGAGCAGGCGTTGGCTCTGTGTAAAGTGTCTGTTAAGGTTTCCTTTTTGTTTTTTTTCCTCTCTTACTGTACCATTTAAATGGCCATGGTGTTTTCTTTGTGCCGGATGTCGGAGTCTTGGGAGACCCAGAGTCTCCCTTGGGAAGTATATCTGCATGAAGTGCATCCGGTTGCAGCTCCTTGAAGACCGTGTTAGGGATCTGGAGCAGCAGCTGGATGACCTTCGGCTTGAACGGGACAGTGAGGAGATAATTGATCAAAGTTACAGGGAAGTAGTCACCCCGAAGTTGCAGAAGGCAAGTAACTGGGTGACTGTCAGGAGAAATGGGAATGGGCAGTTAGAGCAGAGCACCCCTGTGGCCATTTCCCTCAAAAACTAGTATACCGTTTTGAATAATGTTGTGGGTGATGATCTCCTGGTAGAATGCCATGGAGACCGGGTTACAGGCAAAGAGGGAGAAGAAGGGAACAGTAGTGATAGGGGGCTCGATAGTGAGGGAAACACACAGGAGATTCTGTGGATGTGAACAGGACACCCAGATGGCACGTTGCCTCCCAGGTACCAGGATCATAGACTTCTTGGATCGCTTCCACAACATTTTGGAGAGGGAGGTGGATCAGCCAGATGTCTTGGTACATATTTGTACCAGTGACATAGGAAGGAAAAGCAAAGAGGTCCTGAAAAGAGAATTTAGAGAGCTAGGTAGAAAGTTGAGAAGCAGGACCTCCTGGGTAGTAATTTCTGGATTGCTGCCGGTGCCACACACCAGTGAGGGTAGAAACAGGATGATCTGGCAGATAAATGCGTGGCTGAGAAGCTGGTACAGGGGGCAGGGCTTCAGGTTCTTGGATCATTGAGATCTCTTCTAGGGGAGGTATGACCTGTTCAAAAGTGTCGGGTTGCACCTGAACCCAAGGAGAACCAATATTCTCCCAGGCAGGTTTGTTAGAGCAGTTGGGGAGGGTTTAAACTAACTTGGCAGGGGGGTGGGAATGAGTAAAGGGACTCAGGATAGGATAGATGGTGAAAAAGTAAAGATAGCGTGCAGTCAGATTGTCAGGAAGGGCAAGCGGGTGATGGGACTTAGTAGCAGCCAATAGGCTGAGTATCAAATCATTAGGGATGCGGAATCAGAAAGGATAGCAAATATGGTACTCAAGCTGTTGTATCTAAATGTGCATAACATAAGAAATAAAGTGGATGATCATGTTGCAATTTTACAGATTACCTGTTAGGGTCCGGTCCGGAACCTGCCTTCCAGGTCTTGCTCCGGTCCACAGACTCTGGACTCCGGGCCTTGCAGCCAGCCCTCCTGTCACACGGAGCCATTGGATCATCTTGGCTTAAGGAGGTACACCTGTTGCCTATTAGGGGGCAAGTGTTTTTAAGGGGCTCAGGGAGTTAGCCTAGTTGTGGGGTTGTTCTGGCTCTATCTGGTTGGTCTTGTTCCCCTGCGCGCTGGTCCTGCTGTTCTGCCCTATTCTCCTTGCTTGTGCTACCACGCTGTTGGTTGCCTTTTCCAATTTACTGGTGTATCATGGTAGTCTTGCTGTTCACCCTGGTCCCAGTTTCCTTCTGATCCCTTGCCTCTGTTGGGTAGGTCTGGCTGGACTGCTGCTGCCTTGGTGGGGTTCTGCCCCTTCCTATCTGTTACCTCTGTTGGGCAGGTCTGGCTGGACTGCTGCTGCCTTGGTGGGGTTCTGCCCCTTCCTATCTGTTACCTCTGTTGGGCAGGTCTGGCTGGATTGCTGCTGGCTGGTGGGAGTTTCTGCCCTCTCCACCTATTGCTCCCTAAGGGTTGTGCCCTGCACTTGCCCAGGTGTCTGCGACTGGCCCAGGCCTCTGTTTCTGCCTGGGAGGTGGCCCTGCCTGGGATCCTCCTGCCCGCCTCGTCTGAACTCTGGGATCCTCCTGCCTTACCCCTCACGTGCCATGACATCCCCATCCTGTCCTATCCCTAGTACTTCAGTGTCTGCGTCCTGTGTTTGGGTCCAATCCTGCCCCTGTTCCTGACATTACCAGACATGATCTTGTAGCCATCACTGAGGATGTTGAATCCTTGTGGGATGAGTTAAGAAATTGCTAGGGTAAAAAGACATTAATGGCATTTATATAAAGGCCTCTCAACAGTAGCTGGGAGGTGGATTACAACAGGAAATAGAAAAGGTGAGTCAAAAGGGCAATGTTATGGTAGTCATGGGAGATTTTAAACATGCAGATAACTTGGAAAAGTCAGGGTGGTAATGGATCTGAAGAGTGAGTTTGTTGAATACCTATGAGGAGGCTTTTTAGAGCAGTTTGTCGTTGAGCCTACTAGGGGATCAGCTATTCTGGATTGGGTGTTATGTAATGAACCAGAGGTGATTAGGTAAAAGAACCCTGAAGAAACGGTGATCACAATATGATTGTATTCAAATTGAAATTTGATAGAGAAAAAGTGAAGTCTGATGTAGCAGGATTTCAGTGAAAGTAAGGGACATTAGTGGTATGAGAGAGGAGTGACCAAAGTAAATTGAAAGGAGATGCTGGCAGGGATGACAGTAGAACAGCAATGGTATGAGCTTCTGGGAAAAATGAGGAAGGTGCCGGACATGCGTATTCCAAAACTGAAGAAATTCTCAAATGGTAAAATAGCACAATGGTAAAATGGCTGTCAAGGGAAGTCAAAGCCATTATAAAAGCAGAAGAAAGGGCCGACAACAAAGCAAAAAATAAGTAGGAAGGTAGAGGATTGGGAAGTTTTTAAAAACCTACAGAGAGCAATCATGAGAAGGGAAAGATGAAATGTGAAATCCAGCTAGCAAATTGTATGAAATCCAGCTAGCAAATTGTATCAAAGTGGATAGTAGATGTTTTTCATGTATGTTAAAAATAAAAGAGAAATGATCGTGGACGTAGGACCGCTAGAAAATGAGGCAGGAGAAATAATAACGGGGACAAGGAGATGGCTGATAAAACTAAATAAGTATTTTGCATCAGTCTTCACTGTGGAAGACACTAGCAGTGTGCCTGATGTTGTAGAGTGTGAAGGAAGAGAAGTGAGCGGAGTTACTGTTACAAGAGACAAGAACAATTACAGCACGGAAACAGGCCATCTCGGCCCTTCTAGTCCATGCCGAATGCTTACTCTCACCTAGTCCCACCGACCTGCACTCAGCCCATACCCCTCCATTTCTTTCCTGTCCATATACCTATCCAATTTTACTTTAAATGACAATATAACAAGACGTGACCTGGGTGTCATTGTACACCAGACATTGAAGGTGGGCATGCAGGTACAGTAGGCGGTGAAAAAGGCAAATGGTATGTTGGCATTCATAGCAAAAGGATTTGAGTACAGGAGCAGGGAGGTTCTACTGCAGTTGTACAAGGCCTTGGTGAGACTGGACCTAGAATATTGTGTGCAGTTTTGGTCCCCTAATCTGAGGAAAGACATTCTTACCATAGAGGGAGTACAGAGAAGGTTCACCAAATTGATTCCTGGGATGGCAGGACTTTCATATGAAGAAAGACTGGATCAACTAGGCTTATACTCACTGGAATTTAGAAGATTGAGGGGGGGATCTTATTGAAACGTATAAAATTCTAAAGGGATTGGACAGGCTAGATGCAGGAAGATTGTTTCTGATGTTGGGGAAGTCCTGAACAAGGGGTCACAGTTTAAGGATAAAGGGGAAACCTTTTGGGACCGAGATGAGGAAAAACTTCTTCACACAGAGTGGTGAATCTGTGGAATTCTCTGCACAGGAAAAAGTTGAGGCCGGTTCATTGGCTATATTTAAGAGGAAGTTAGATATGGCCCTTGTGGCTAAAGAGATCGGGGGTATGGAGAGAAAGCAGGTACAGGGTTCTGAGTTGGATGATCAGCCATGATCATACTGAATGGTGGTGCAGGCTTGAAGGGCCGAATGGCCTACTCCTGCACCTATTTTCTATGTTTCTATACCAAACCTGCCTCTACCACTTCTACTGGAAGCTCAATCCACACAGCTACCACTCTCTGAGTAAAGAAATTCCCCTTTGTGTTACCCTTAAACTTTTGCCCCCTAACTCTCAACTCCTGTCCTCTTATTTGAATCTCCACTACTCTCAATGGAAAAAGCCTATCCACGTCAACACTATCAACTCCCCTCATAATTTTAAATACCTCTATCAAGTCCCCCCTCAACCTTCTACGCTCCAAAGAGTAAAGACCAAACTTGTTCAACCTTTTTCTGTAACTTAGGTGCTGAAACCCAGGTAACATTCTAGTAAATCTTCTCTGTACTCTCTATTTTGTTGACGTCTTTCCTATAATTTGGTAACCAGAACTGTACACAATACTCCAAACTTGGCCTTACCAATGCCTTGTACAATTTTAATGTTACATCCCAACTCCTATACTCAATGCTCTGATCTATAAAGGCCAGCATACCAAAAGCTTTCTTCACCACCCTATCCACATGAGACTCCACCTTCAGGGAACTATGCACCATTATTCCTAGATCACTCTGTTCTACTGCATTCTTCAATGCCCTACCATTTACCATGTACGTCCTATTTTGATTAGTCCTACCAAAATGTAGCACCTCGCACTTATCAGCATTAAACTCCATCTGCCATCTTTCAGCCCATTCTTCTAACTGGCCTAAATCTGTCTGCAAGCTTTGAAAACCTACTTCATTATCCACAATGCCACCTATCTTAGTATCATCTGCATACTTACTAATCCACTTTACCACCCCATCATCCAGATCATTAAATAATATGACAAACAACATTGGACTCAGTACAGATCCCTGAGGCACACCACTAGTCACCGGCCTCCAACTTGACAAACAGTTATCCACCACTACACTCTGGCATCTCCCATCCAGCCACTGTTGAATCCATTTTACTACTTCAATATTAATACCTAATGATTGAACCTTCCTAACTAACCTTCCATGTGGAACCTTGTCAAAGGCCTTACTGAAGTCCATATAGACAACATCCACTGCTTTACCCTCATCAACTTTCCTAGTAACCTCTTCAAAAAATTCAATAAGGTTTGTCAAACATGACCTTGCACGCACAAATCCATGTTGACTGTTCCTAATTAGACCCTGTCTATCCAGATAATTATATATACTTCCCATTAATTTACCCACCACTGACGTCAAACTTGCAGGCCAATAATTGCTAGGTTTACTCATAGAACCCTTTTTAAACAATGGAACAACATGAGCATTACGCCAATCCTCTGGCACCATCCCCGTTTCTAATGACATCTGAAATATTTCTGTCAGAGCCCCTGTTTTTTCTACACCAACTTCCCTCAAGGTCCTAGGGAATATCCTGTCAGGATCTGGAGACTTATCCACTTTTATATTCCTTAACAGCGCCAGTACTTCCTCTTCTTTAATCGCCACAGTTTCCATAACTTTCCTACTTGTTTTCCTTACCTTACACAATTCAATATCCTTCTCCTTATTGAATACCGAAGAAAAGAAATTGTTCAAAATCTCCCCCATTTCTTTTGGCTCCACACATAGCTGTCCACTCTGATTTTCTAAGGGACCAATCTTATCCCTCACTATCCTTTTGCTATTAATATTAATTATATTATATTAATTATACTATATTATATTAATTATATTGTATACATTTCTCTGACATTGAACTTGACCTTTGAACCAGAATGAACCATTTCACACTTATCTGGGTTGAACATCTGCTAATTCTCAGCCCAGTTTTGCATCCTACCAACAAACCGCTGTAACCTCTGACAGCCCTCTACACTATCGATAACGCCCCCAACATTTGTATCATCAGCAAACTTACTAACTAATCCCTCCATTTCATCATCCAGGTCATTTATAAAAAATCACGATGAGAAAATCCCAGAACAGATCCCTGAGGCACACTACTGCTCACCGACCTCCATGCAGAATATGACCCGTCTGCAACCACACTTTGCCTTCTGTGGGCAAGCCAGTTCTGAATCCACAAAGCAATGTCCCCTTGGATCCCATGCCTTCTTACTTTCTCAATAAGCCTTGCATGGGGAACCTTGTCAATTGCCTTGCTGAAATCCATATTCACTACATCTGCTGCTCTTCCTTCATCAATGTGTTTAGTCACATACTCCAAAAATTCAATCCAGCTAGTAAGGCATGACCTACCTTTCACAAAGCCAACATGCCTATTCCTAATCATATTATGCCTCTCCAAATGTTCATAAATCCTGTCTCTCAGGATCTTCTCTATCAACTTACCAACCACTGAAGTAAGACTCACTGCTCTATAATTTCCTGGGCTATCACTACTCCCTTTCTGGAATAAGGGAACAGCATCCACAACCCTCCTATCCTCTGGGAACCTCTCCCATCCCCATTGGGTGGTCAATCTCCTCCCTCGCAGCCCACAGTAGCCTGGGATATATCTCATCCAACTTGATGCTTTCCAAAAGTTCCAGTGTATCCTCTTCCTTAATATCTGCATGCTCAAGCTTTTCAGTCCACTGTAAGTCATCCCTACAATCACCAAGATCCTTTTCTGTAGTGAATACTGAAGCAAAGTATTCATTAAGTACCTCTGCTATCTCCCCCGGTTCCAAACACACTTCTCCACTGTCATACTTGATAGGTCCTATTCTCTCACATCTTATCCTCTTGCTCTTCACATACTTGTAGAATGCCTTAGTGTTTTCCTTAATCCTGTCCACCAAGGCCTTCTCATGGCCCCTTCTGGCTCTCCTAATTTCATCCTTAAATTCCTTCCTGTTAGCCTTATAATCTTCTAGATCTCTATCATTACCTAGTTTTTTTAACCTTTCATAAGCTTTTCTTTTCTTCTTGACTAGATTTTCAACAGCCATTGTACACCATGGTTCCTGTACTCTACCATCCTTTCCCTGTCTCATTAGATCGCACCTATGCAGAACTCCACACAAATATCCTGTGAACATTTGCCACATTTATTCCATACATTTCCCTGAGAACATCTATTCCTAATTTATTCTTCCAAGTTCCTGTCTGATAGTCTCATATTTCCCCTTACTCCAATTAAACGCTTTCCAAACTTGTCTGTTCCTATCCCTCTCCAATGCTGTGATAAAGGAGATAGAATTATAATCACTATCTCCAAAATGCTCTCCCACTGAGAGACCTGACATCTGACCAGGTTCATTTCCCAATACCAGATCAAGTACAGCCTCTCCTCTTGTAGGCTTATCTACATTTTGTGTCAAGAAACCTTCCTGAACACACCTAACAACTTCCACCCCATCTAAACCCCTTGCCAATCAATATTTGGGAAATTAAGATCTCCCATCACAGCAACCCTGTTTTTATCACACCATTCCAGAATATGTCTTCCTATCTGCTCCTTGATGTCCCTTTTCCTATTGGGTGGTTTTTAAAAAACACCCAGTAGAGTTATTGACCCCTTCCTGTTCCTAACTTCTGCCCACAGAGACTCTGTAGACAATTTCTCCATGACTTTCTCCTTTTCTGCAGCCATGACATTATCTCTGATCAACAGTGCCACGCCCCACCTCTTTTGCCTCCCTTCCTGTCCTTTCTGAAACATCTATAGCCTGGCACTCTAAGTAACCATTCCTGCCCCTGAGCCATCCAAGTCTCCGTAATGGCCACCACATCATAGCTCCAAGTACTGTTCCATGCTCTAAGCTCATCCGCTTTCTTCATGATGCTTCTTGCATTAAAGTAGACACATCTCAAACCATTGGTCTGAGCGTATGCCTTCTCAATCACCTGCCTGCCGTCCCCTCGCACTGTCTACAAGCTTTTTCTATTTTTGAGACAACCGCCTCTTCCTCCGTCTCTTCAGTTCGGATCCCACTCCCCAGCAATTCTCATTTAAACTCTCCCCAATAGCCTTAGCAAACTGGCTCGCCAGGATATTGGTCCACCAGGATTCAAGTGCAACCTGTCCTTTTTGTACATGTCACATCTGCCCCAAAGGAGGTCCCAATGATCCAGAAATCTGAATCCCTGCCCCTCCTCCAATCCCTCAGCCATGCATTTATCCTCCACCTCATCCTATTCCTATACCCACTGTGGTGTGGCACAGGCAGCAATCCTGAGATTACTACCTTTGAGGTCCTGCTTCTCAACTTCATTCCTCACTCCCTGTAGTCTGTTTTCAGAACCTCCTCCCTTTTCCTGCCTATGTCATTGGTACCAAGGCTGTTCTCCTTCCCACTTCAGGATATTGTGGACGTGATCAGAAACATCCCGGATTCTGGCATTTGGGAGACAAACTACCATCCATGTTTCTCTCCTGCGTTCACAGAATTGCCTGTCTGACCCCCCTAACCATAGAGTCCCCTATCACTACTGCCATCCTCTTCCTTTCCCTACCCTTCTGAGCCACAGGGCCAGACTCTGTGCCAGAGGCAAAGCCACTGTCGCTTCCCCCAGGTAGGCTGTCCCCCTCAACAGTACTCAAACAGGAGTACTTATTGTCAAGGGGTACAGCCACAGTGGTACTCTCTAGTACCTGACTCTTCCCCTTCCCTCTCCTGACTGTTATCCACTTGTCTGTCTCCCCAGGCCCCGGTATGACCACCTGCCTATAACTCCTTTCTATCACCTCCTCACTCTCCCTGACCAGGCGAAGGTCATCGAGCTGCATCTCCAGTTCCCTAACTCGGTCCCTTAGGAGCTGCAGCTCGACACACCTGGCACAGATGTGGCCATCTGGGAGGCTGGAAGTCTCCAGGACCTCCCACATTTGAAACCAAGCACAAAACACTGGCCTCACACACGTACTTCCTGTCTATATTCTACATAAATAACCTACCTGGCCTCAACCCGTTATCGCCGAAGCCCCATTGAGCCAAAGCCTTTTAAACTCTTCTCACTGTTCTAACTGGCTGATGTCCATGCACTTGCGCAGTTGTGCCTCGATCAAACCACTGAAGAAATAACCAGGGCTGAAATAACTAACACGAGAGGGCGCAGTTTTAAGGTGCTTGGAAGTAGGTACAGAGGGGAGGTCAGGGGTAAGTTTTTTTAAAAATGCAGGGAGTGGTGAGTGTGTGGAATGGGCTGCCGGTGACGGTGGTGGAGGTGGATACGATAGGGTCTTTTAATAGACTCTTGGTCAGGTACATGGAGTTTAAAAACAAGAGGGCTATGGTAATTTCTAAAGTAACTACATGTTCAGCACAACTTTGTGGGCCGAAGGGCCTGTATTGTTCGGTAGGTTTTCTATATTTCTATCATACGAGGAACGTTTGATGGCTGTGGGTCTGTACTCACCGGAATTCTGAAGGATGAGGGGGGATCTCATTGAAACCTTTTGAATGTTGAAAGGCCAAAACAGGGTCTTTGTGGAAAAGATGTTTCCCCTGGTGGGAGAGTCTAAGACAAGTTTGGATAAGTACATGGATGGGAGGGGTATGGAGGGCTTTGGTCCGGCGCAGGTCGATGGGACTAGGCAAATTATCAGTTTGGCATAGACTAGATGGGCCAAAGGGCGTGTTTCTCTGCTGTGTACTCTATGTATCTAGATTAACTAGGCTGGTTCCTAGTTGAGGGGCTGATCATTCCAGTCTTGACATAAGGGACAAGATGTAAATGAAATGTGACAGACATGACAGATGGATGTGTGGAGGATGTGACTGTCAACTTGAGCAGCAGGGATCACAGGTTGCAGGTTAGAGGTTACATGAACAGAACTGAAATGGAAAGGAAGTGGTAATTCACTGCCACAGAGCAGAGAGGACACAGAGTGGGCATATTTGGTTGGAACAGAGGATCAGCCTGGAGAGTATTGAGTGGGGAAATAACAGTACTGAAAGGCCCATTCCAGCTCCTTCCATAGTCTCTTTTGCTCTGGAGAATAATTGTCATTTATTAATAGAGGAAAAATACTTCCCAAGAACTGTGCAAAGCTGTTATTTATTTTTGCTGGGGTGATGTTGAAATGCTCTATTAATGAGTCAGGCTGGGTTTGTGTGGATCAATTTATCAGAGTGAATAATTGATCAGACAGTGGCCAGAATTCCTGTCATGGCCACGTGTGAGGCATTAGATCACTGACAGGCACAGACAGTCCCTAGTACAACAATATTCCATCAAACAGATGCTAACTGAGCCGATGGCTTCCTTCTGCCTGACAGCGTTGTCTTTGCTGTGAAGCAAATGTGGCACCATGTCCAGCCCTTGAGTTCACCCCTACTGACCTATCCTAACGTATAACCCCTCTCTGATCACCCCTACTGACCTATCCTCACGTATAACCCCGCTCTGATCACCCCTACCTGACCTATCCTCACGTATAACCCCCCTCTGTTCACCCCTACTGACCTACCCCACCAGTATAACCCCCCTCTGTTCACCCCACTGACCTATCCACACGTATAACCCCCCTCTGATCACTCCACTGACCTATCCACACATAACCCCCCCTCTGATCACCCCTACTGGCCTATCCTCATGTATAACCCCCCTCTGTTCACCCCTACTGACCTACCCACACGTATAACCCCCCTCTGATCACCCCCACTGACCTATCCTCACGTATAACCCCCCTCTGTTCACCCCTACTGACCTACCCACACGTATAACCCCCCTCTGTTCACCCCCACTGACCTATCCTCACGTATAACCCCCCCTCTGTTCACCCCTACTGACCTACCCACACGTATAACCCCCCTCTGTTCACCCCCTACTGACCTACCCACACATATAACCCCCCTCTGATCACCCCCACTGACCTATCCTCACATATAACCCCCCCTCTGTTCACCCCTACTGACCTACCCCACACGTATAACCCCCCTCTGTTCACCCCTACTGACCTATCCACACGTATAACCCCCCTCTGATCACTCCCACTGACCTATCCACACATAACCCCCCTCTGATCACCCCTACTGGCCTATCCTCATGTATAACCCCCCTCTGTTCACCCCTACTGACCTACCCACACGTATAACCCCCCTCTGATCACCCCCACTGACCTATCCTCACGTATAACCCCCCTCTGTTCACCCCTACTGACCTACCCACACGTATAACCCCCCTCTGTTCACCCCCACTGACCTATCCTCACGTATAACCCCCCTCTGTTCACCCCCTACTGACCTACCCACACGTATAACCCCCCTCTGTTCACCCCTACTGACCTACCCACACATATAACCCCCCTCTGATCACCCCCACTGACCTATCCTCACATATAACCCCCCTCTGTTCACCCCTACTGACCTATCCTCACGTATAACCCCCCTCTGTTCACCCCTACTGACCTATCCACACGTATAACCCCCCTCTGTTCACCCCTACTGACCTATCCTCACGTATAACCCCCCTCTTTTCACCCCTACTGACCTATCCACACGTATAACCCCCCTCTGTTCACCCCTACTGACCTATCCTCACGTATAACCCCCCTCTGTTCACCCCTTCTGACCTATCCACACGTATAACCCCCCTCTGTTCACCCCTACTGACCTATCCTCACGTATAACCCCCCTCTGTTCACCCCTACTGACCTACCCACACGTATAACCCCCCTCTGTTCACCCCTTCTGACCTATCCACACGTATAACCCCCCTCTGTTCACCCCTTCTGACCTACCCACACGTATAACCCCCTCTGATCACCCCCACTGACCTATCCTCACGTATAACCCCCCTCTGATCACCCCTACTGACCTACCCACACGTATAACCCCCCTCTGTTCACCCCACCTGACCTATCCACACGTATAAGCCCCCTCTGCTCACTCCTACTGACCTATCCACACGTATAAACCCCTCTGTTCACCCCTACTGACCTATCCTCACGTATAACCCCCCTCTGTACACCCCTACTGACCTATCCACACGTATAACCCCCCTCTGCTCACCCCTACTGCCCTATCCACACGTATAACCCCCCTCTGTTCACCCCTACTGACCTATCCTCACGTATAACCCCCCTCTGTTCACCCCTACTGACCTATCCTCACATATAACCCCCCTCTGATCACCCCTACTGACCTATCCTCACGTATAACCCCCCTCTGTTCACCCCTACTGACCTGCCCACACGTATAACCCCCCTCTGACAACCCCCACTGACCTATCCACGCGTATAACCCCCCTCTGATCACCCCTACTGACCTGCCCACACGTATAACCCCCCTCTGATCACCCCTACTGACCTACCCACACATATAACCCCCCTCTGATCACCCCCACTGACCTACACTCACGTATATCCCCCCTCTGATCACCCCTACTGACCTATCCTCACGTATAACCCCCCTCTGATCACCCCTACTGACCTATCCTCACGTATAACCCCCCTCTGTTCACCCCTGCTGACCTATCCACACGTATAACCCCCCTCTGATCACCCCTACTGACCTATCCTCACGTATAACCCCCCTCTGATCACCCCTACTGACCTATCCTCACATATAACCCCCCTCTGATCACCCCTACTGACCTATCCTCACATATAACCCCCCTCTGTTCACCCCTACTGACCTATCCTCACGTATAACCCCCCTCTGTTCACCCCTACTGACCTATCCTAACGTATAACCCCTCTCTGTTCACCCCTACTGACCTATCCACACGTATAACCCCCCTCTGATCACTCCCACTGACCTATCCACACATAACCCCCCTCTGATCACCCCTACTGGCCTATCCTCATGTATAACCCCCCTCTGATCACTCCCACTGACCTATCCACACATAACCCCCCTCTGATCACCCCTACTGACCTATCCTCACGTATAACCCCCCTCTGTTCACCCCTACTGACCTATCCACACGTATAACCCCCCTCTGATCACTCCCACTGACCTATCCACACATAATCCACCTCTGATCACCCCTACTGACCTATCCTCACGTATAACCCCCCTCTGTTCACCCCTACTGACCTATCCACACGTATAACTCCCCTCTGTTCACCCCTACTGACCTATCCACACGTATAAACCCCATCTGTTCACCCCTACTGACCTATCCACACGTATAACCCCCCTCTGATCACCCCTACTGACCTATCCACACGTATAACCCCCCTCTGTTCACCCCTACTGACCTATCCACACGTATAACTCCCCTATGTTCACCCCTACTGACCTATCCACACGTATAAACCCCATCTGTTCACCCCTACTGACCTATCCACACGTATAACCCCTCTCTGATCACCCCTACTGACCTATCCACACGTATAACCCCCCTCTGATCACCACTACTGACCTATCCACACGTATAACCCCCCTCTGTTCACCCCTACTGACCTATCCACACGTATAACTCCCCTCTGTTCACCCCCACTGACCTATCCACACGTATAACCCCCCTCTGTTCACCCCTACTGACCTATCCACACGTATAACCCCCCTCTGATCACCCCTACTGACCTATCCACACGTATAACCCCCCTCTGTTCACCCCTACTGACCTATCCACACGTATAACCCCCCTCTGTTCACCCCTACTGACCTATCCTCACGTATAACCCCCCTCTGATCACCCCTACTGACCTATCCTCATGTATAACCCCCCTCTGTTCACCCCTACTGACCTATCCTCATGTATAACCCCCCTCTGTTCACCCCTACTGACCTATCCTCACGTATAACCCCCCTCTGTTCACCCCTACTGACCTATCCTCACGTATAACCCCTCTCTGTTCACCCCTACTGACCTATCCTCATGTATAACCCCCCTCTGTTCACCCCTACTGACCTATCCACACGTATAACCCCCCTCTGTTCACCCCTACTGACCTACCCACACGTATAACCCCCCTCTGATCACCCCTACTGACCTATCCTCACGTATAACCCCCCTCTGATCACACCTACTGACCTATCCTCACGTATAACCTCCCTCTGTTCACCCCTACTCACCTATCCACACGTATAACCCCCCTCTGTTCACCCCTACTGACCTATCCACACGTATAACCCCCCTCTGATCACCCCTACTGACCTATCCACACGTATAACCCCCCTCTGATCACCCCTACTGACCTATCCACACGTATAACCCCCCTCTGATCACCCCTACTGACCTACCCACACGTATAACCCCCCTCTGTTCACCCCTACTGACCTATCCACATGTATAACCCCCCTCTGATCACCCCTACTGACCTATCCTCATGTATAACCCCCCTCTGTTCACCCCTACTGACCTATCCACACGTATAACCCCCCTCTGTTCACCCCTACTGACCTATCCTCATGTATAACCCCCCTCTGATCACCCCTACTGACCTATCCTCACGTATAACCTCCCTCTGTTCACCCCTACTCACCTATCCACACGTATAACCCCCCTCTGTTCACACCTACTGACCTATCCTCACGTATAACCCCCCACTGTTCACCACTACTGACCTATCCACACGTATAACCCCCCTCTGATCACCCTACTGACCTATCCTCACGTATAACCCCCCTCTGATCACCCCTACTGACCTATCCTCACGTATAACCCCCTCTGTTCACCCCTACTCACCTATCCTCACGTATAACACCCCTCTGTTCACACCTAATGACCTATCCTCACATATAACCCCCCTCTGATCACCCCTACTGACCTATCCACACGTATAACCCCCCTCTGTTCACCCCTACTGACCTATCCTCACGTATAACCCCCCTCTGTTCACCCCTACTGACCTATCCTCACGTATAACCCCCCTCTGTTCACCCCTACTGACCTATCCTCACATATAACACCCCACTGATCACCCCTACTGACCTATCCACACGTATAACCCCCCTCTGTTCACCCCTACTGACCTATCCACACGTATAACCCCCCTCTGATCACCCCTACTGACCTATCCTCACGTATAACCCCCTCTGATCACCCCTACTGACCTATCCTCACGTATAACACCCCTCTGATAACCCCCACTGACCTATCCTCACGTATAACCCCCCTCTGTTCACCCCTACTGACCTATCCTCATGTATAACCCCCCTCTGTTCACCCCTACTGACCTATCCTCACGTATAACCCCCCACTGTTCACCCCTACTGACCTATCCACACGTTAACCCCCCTCTGTTCTCCCCTACTGACCTATCCACACGTATAACCCCCCTCTGTTCACCCCTACTGACCTATCCACACGTATAACCCCCCTCTGTTCACCCCTACTGACCTATCCACACGTATAACCCCCCTCTGATCACCCTACTGACCTATCCTCACGTATAACCCCCCTCTGATCACCCCTACTGACCTATCCTCACGTATAACCCCCTCTGTTCACCCCTACTCACCTATCCTCACGTATAACACCCCTCTGTTCACACCTAATGACCTATCCTCACATATAACCCCCCTCTGATCACCCCTACTGACCTATCCACACGTATAACCCCCCCTCTGTTCACCCCTACTGACCTATCCACACGTATAACCCCCCTCTGTTCACCCCTACTGACCTATCCTCACGTATAACCCCCCTCTGTTCACCCCTACTGACCTATCCTCACGTATAACCCCCCTCTGTTCACCCCTACTGACCTATCCTCAAGTATAACCCCCCTCTGATCACCCCTACTGACCTATCCTCACGTATAACCTCCCTCTGTTCACCCCTACTCACCTATCCACACGTATAACCCCCCTCTGTTCACACCTACTGACCTATCCTCACGTATAACCCCCCACTGTTCACCCCTACTGACCTATCCACACGTATAACCCCCCTCTGATCACCCTACTGACCTATCCTCACGTATAACCCCCCTCTGATCACCCCTACTGACCTATCCTCACGTATAACCCCCTCTGTTCACCCCTACTCACCTATCCTCACGTATAACACCCCTCTGTTCACACCTAATGACCTATCCTCACATATAACCCCCCTCTGATCACCCCTACTGACCTATCCTCACGTATAACCCCCCTCTGTTCACCCCTACTGACCTATCCTCACGTATAACCCCCCTCTGTTCACCCCTACTGACCTATCCACACGTATAACCCCCCTCTGTTCACCCCTACTGACCTATCCTCACGTATAACCCCCCTCTGTTCACCCCTACTGACCTATCCTCACGTATAACCCCCCTCTGTTCACCCCTACTGACCTATCCTCACATATAACCCCCCTCTGATCACCCCTACTGACCTATCCACACGTATAACCCCCCTCTGTTCACCCCTACTGACCTATCCACACGTATAACCCCCCTCTGATCACCCCTACTGACCTATCCTCACGTATAACCCCCTCTGATCACCCCTACTGACCTATCCTCACGTATAACACCCCTCTGATAACCCCCACTGACCTATCCTCACGTATAACCCCCCTCTGTTCACCCCTACTGACCTATCCTCATGTATAACCCCCCTCTGTTCACCCCTACTGACCTATCCTCACGTATAACCCCCCTCTGTTCACCCCTACTGACCTATCCACACGTATAACCCCCCACTGTTCACCCATACTGACCTATCCACACGTATAACCCCCCTCTGTTCACCCCTACTGACCTATCCACACGTATAACCCCCCACTGTTCACCCCTACTGACCTATCCACACGTATAACCCCCCACTGTTCACCCCTACTGACCTATCCTCACGTATAACCCCCCTCTGATCACCCTTACTGACCTATCCTCATGTATAACCCCCCTCTGATCACCCCTACTGACCTATCCTCACGTATAACCCCCCTCTGTTCACCCCTACTGACCTATCCACACGTATAACCCCCCTCTGATCACCCCTACTGACCTATCCACACGTATAACCCCCCTCTGTTCACCCCTACTGACCTATCCACACGTATAACCCCCCTCTGTTCACCCCTACTGACCTATCCACACGTATAACCCCCCTCTGATAACCCCACTGACCTATCCTCACGTATAACCCCCCTCTGATCACCCCTACTGACCTATCCACACGTATAACCCCCCTCTGATCACCCCTACTGACCTATCCTCATGTATAACCCCCCTCTGATCACCCCTACTGACCTATCCACACGTATAACCCCCCTCTGATCACCCCTACTGACCTATCCTCACGTATAACCCCCCTCTGTTCACCCCTACTGACCTATCCACACGTATAACCCCTCTCTGTTCACCCCTACTGACCTATCCACACGTATAACCCCATTCTGTTCACCCCTACTGACCTATCCTCATGTATAACCCCCCTCTGTTCACCCCTACTGACCTATCCTCACGTATAACCCCCCTCTGTTCACACCTACTGACCTATCCTCACGTATAACCCCCCTCTGTTCACCCCTACTGACCTATCCTCACGTATAACCCCCCTCTGTTCACCCCTACTGACCTATCCTCACGTATAACCCCCCTCTGTTCACCCCTACTGACCTATCCTCACGTATAACCCCCCTCTGTTCACCCCTACTGACCTATCCACACGTATAACCCCCCTCTGTTCACCCCTACTGACCTACCCACACGTATAACCCCCCTCTGATCACCCCTACTGACCTATCCTCACGTATAACCCCCCTCTGATCACCCCTACTGACCTATCCTCACGTATAACCTCCCTCTGTTCACCCCTACTCACCTATCCACACGTATAACCCCCCTCTGTTCACCCCTACTGACCTATCCACACGTATAACCCCCCTCTGATCACCCCTACTGACCTATCCACACGTATAACCCCCCTCTGATCACCCCTACTGACCTATCCACACGTATAACCCCCCTCTGATCACCCCTACTGACCTACCCACACGTATAACCCCCCTCTGTTCACCCCTACTGACCTATCCACATGTATAACCCCCCTCTGATCACCCCTACTGACCTATCCTCATGTATAACCCCCCTCTGTTCACCCCTACTGACCTATCCACACGTATAACCCCCCTCTGATCACCCTACTGACCTATCCTCACGTATAACCCCCCTCTGATCACCCCTACTGACCTATCCTCACGTATAACCCCCTCTGTTCACCCCTACTCACCTATCCTCACGTATAACACCCCTCTGTTCACACCTAATGACCTATCCTCACGTATAACCCCCCACTGTTCACCCCTACTGACCTATCCACACGTATAACCCCCCTCTGATCACCCCTACTGACCTATCCACACGTATAACCCCCCTCTGTTCACCCCTACTGACCTATCCTCACGTATAACCCCCCTCTGTTCACCCCTACTGACCTATCCTCACGTATAACCCCCCTCTGTTCACCCCTACTGACCTATCCTCATGTATAACACCCCTCTGATCACCCCTACTGACCTATCCTCACGTATAACCTCCCTCTGTTCACCCCTACTCACCTATCCACACGTATAACCCCCCTCTGTTCACACCTACTGACCTATCCTCACGTATAACCCCCCACTGTTCACCCCTACTGACCTATCCACACGTATAACCCCCCTCTGATCACCCTACTGACCTATCCTCACGTATAACCCCCCTCTGATCACCCCTACTGACCTATCCTCACGTATAACCCCCTCTGTTCACCCCTACTCACCTATCCTCACGTATAACACCCCTCTGTTCACACCTAATGACCTATCCTCACATATAACCCCCCTCTGATCACCCCTACTGACCTATCCACACGTATAACCCCCCTCTGTTCACCCCTACTGACCTATCCTCACGTATAACCCCCCTCTGATCACCCCTACTGACCTATCCACACGTATAACCCCCCTCTGTTCACCCCTACTGACCTATCCACACGTATAACCCCCCTCTGATCACCCCTACTGACCTATCCTCACGTATAACCCCCTCTGATCACCCCTACTGACCTATCCTCACGTATAACACCCCTCTGATAACCCCCACTGACCTATCCTCACGTATAACCCCCCTCTGTTCACCCCTACTGACCTATCCTCATGTATAACCCCCCTCTGTTCACCCCTACTGACCTATCCTCACGTATAACCCCCCTCTGTTCACCCCTACTGACCTATCCACACGTATAACCCCCCTCTGATCACCCTTACTGACCTATCCTCATGTATAACCCCCCTCTGATCACCCCTACTGACCTATCCTCACGTATAACCCCCCTCTGTTCACCCCTACTGACCTATCCACACGTATAACCCCCCTCTGATCACCCCTACTGACCTATCCACACGTATAACCCCCCTCTGTTCACCCCTACTGACCTATCCACACGTATAACCCCCCTCTGTTCACCCCTACTGACCTATCCACACGTATAACCCCCCTCTGATAACCCCACTGACCTATCCTCACGTATAACCCCCCTCTGATCACCCCTACTGACCTATCCACACGTATAACCCCCCTCTGATCACCCCTACTGACCTATCCTCATGTATAACCCCCCTCTGTTCACCCCTGCTGACCTATCCACACGTATAACCCCCCTCTGATCACCCCTACTGACCTATCCACACGTATAACCCCCCTCTGATCACCCCTACTGACCTATCCTCACGTATAACCCCCCTCTGATCACCCCTACTGACCTATCCTCACGTATAACCCCCCTCTGTTCACCCCTACTGACCTATCCACACGTATAACCCCTCTCTGTTCACCCCTACTGACCTATCCACACGTATAACCCCATTCTGTTCACCCCTACTGACCTATCCTCATGTATAACCCCCCTCTGTTCACCCCTACTGACCTATCCTCACGTATAACCCCCCTCTGTTCACACCTACTGACCTATCCTCACGTATAACCCCCCTCTGTTCACCCCTACTGACCTATCCTCACGTATAACCCCCCTCTGTTCACCCCTACTGACCTATCCTCACGTATAACCCCCCTCTGTTCACCCCTACTGACCTATCCTCACGTATAACCCCCCTCTGTTCACCCCTACTGACCTATCCACACGTATAACCCCCCTCTGTTCACCCCTACTGACCTACCCACACGTATAACCCCCCTCTGATCACCCCTACTGACCTATCCTCACGTATAACCCCCCTCTGATCACCCCTACTGACCTATCCTCACGTATAACCTCCCTCTGTTCACCCCTACTCACCTATCCACACGTATAACCCCCCTCTGTTCACCCCTACTGACCTATCCACACGTATAACCCCCCTCTGATCACCCCTACTGACCTATCCACACGTATAACCCCCCTCTGATCACCCCTACTGACCTATCCACACGTATAACCCCCCTCTGATCACCCCTACTGACCTATCCTCACGTATAACCCCCTCTGTTCACCCCTACTGACCTACCCACACGTATAACCCCCCTCTGTTCACCCCTACTGACCTATCCACATGTATAACCCCCCTCTGATCACCCCTACTGACCTATCCACACGTATAACCCCCCTCTGATCACCCCTACTGACCTATCCTCACGTATAACCCCCCTCTGTTCACCCCTACTGACCTATCCACACGTATAACCCCCCTCTGTTCACACCTACTGACCTATCCTCACGTATAACCCCCCTCTGTTCACCCCTACTGACCTATCCTCACGTATAACCCCCCTCTGTTCACCCCTACTGACCTATCCTCACGTATAACCCCCCTCTGTTCACCCCTACTGACCTATCCTCACGTATAACCCCCCTCTGTTCACCCCTACTGACCTATCCACACGTATAACCCCCCTCTGTTCACCCCTACTGACCTACCCACACGTATAACCCCCCTCTGATCACCCCTACTGACCTATCCTCACGTATAACCCCCCTCTGATCACCCCTACTGACCTATCCTCACGTATAACCTCCCTCTGTTCACCCCCACTGACCTATCCTCACATATAACCCCCCTCTGATCACCCCTACTGACCTATCCACACGTATAACCCCCCTCTGATCACCCCTACTGACCTATCCACACGTATAACCCCCCTCTGATCACCCCTACTGACCTACCCACACGTATAACCCCCCTCTGTTCACCCCTACTGACCTATCCACATGTATAACCCCCCTCTGATCACCCCTACTGACCTATCCTCATGTATAACCCCCCTCTGTTCACCCCTACTGACCTATCCACACGTATAACCCCCCTCTGTTCACCCCTACTGACCTATCCTCATGTATAACCCCCCTCTGATCACCCCTACTGACCTATCCTCACGTATAACCTCCCTCTGTTCACCCCTACTCACCTATCCACACGTATAACCCCCCTCTGTTCACACCTACTGACCTATCCTCACGTATAACCCCCCACTGTTCACCCCTACTGACCTATCCACACGTATAACCCCCCTCTGATCACCCTACTGACCTATCCTCACGTATAACCCCCCTCTGATCACCCCTACTGACCTATCCTCACGTATAACCCCCTCTGTTCACCCCTACTCACCTATCCTCACGTATAACACCCCTCTGTTCACACCTAATGACCTATCCTCACGTATAACCCCCCACTGTTCACCCCTACTGACCTATCCACACGTATAACCCCCCTCTGATCACCCCTACTGACCTATCCACACGTATAACCCCCCTCTGTTCACCCCTACTGACCTATCCTCACGTATAACCCCCCTCTGTTCACCCCTACTGACCTATCCTCACGTATAACCCCCCTCTGTTCACCCCTACTGACCTATCCTCATGTATAACACCCCTCTGATCACCCCTACTGACCTATCCTCACGTATAACCTCCCTCTGTTCACCCCTACTCACCTATCCACACGTATAACCCCCCTCTGTTCACACCTACTGACCTATCCTCACGTATAACCCCCCACTGTTCACCCCTACTGACCTATCCACACGTATAACCCCCCTCTGATCACCCTACTGACCTATCCTCACGTATAACCCCCCTCTGATCACCCCTACTGACCTATCCTCACGTATAACCCCCTCTGTTCACCCCTACTCACCTATCCTCACGTATAACACCCCTCTGTTCACACCTAATGACCTATCCTCACATATAACCCCCCTCTGATCACCCCTACTGACCTATCCACACGTATAACCCCCCTCTGTTCACCCCTACTGACCTATCCACACATATAACCCCCCTCTGATCACCCCTACTGACCTATCCTCACGTATAACCCCCCTCTGATCACCCCTACTGACCTATCCACACGTATAACCCCCCTCTGTTCACCCCTACTGACCTATCCACACGTATAACCCCCCTCTGATCACCCCTACTGACCTATCCTCACGTATAACCCCCTCTGATCACCCCTACTGACCTATCCTCACGTATAACACCCCTCTGATAACCCCCACTGACCTATCCTCACGTATAACCCCCCTCTGTTCACCCCTACTGACCTATCCTCATGTATAACCCCCCTCTGTTCACCCCTACTGACCTATCCTCACGTATAACCCCCCTCTGTTCACCCCTACTGACCTATCCACACGTATAACCCCCCTCTGATCACCCTTACTGACCTATCCTCATGTATAACCCCCCTCTGATCACCCCTACTGACCTATCCTCACGTATAACCCCCCTCTGTTCACCCCTACTGACCTATCCACACGTATAACCCCCCTCTGATCACCCCTACTGACCTATCCACACGTATAACCCCCCTCTGTTCACCCCTACTGACCTATCCACACGTATAACCCCCCTCTGTTCACCCCTACTGACCTATCCACACGTATAACCCCCCTCTGATAACCCCACTGACCTATCCTCACGTATAACCCCCCTCTGATCACCCCTACTGACCTATCCACACGTATAACCCCCCTCTGATCACCCCTACTGACCTATCCTCATGTATAACCCCCCTCTGTTCACCCCTGCTGACCTATCCACACGTATAACCCCCCTCTGATCACCCCTACTGACCTATCCACACGTATAACCCCCCTCTGATCACCCCTACTGACCTATCCTCACGTATAACCCCCCTCTGATCACCCCTACTGACCTATCCTCACGTATAACCCCCCTCTGTTCACCCCTACTGACCTATCCACACGTATAACCCCTCTCTGTTCACCCCTACTGACCTATCCACACGTATAACCCCATTCTGTTCACCCCTACTGACCTATCCTCATGTATAACCCCCCTCTGTTCACCCCTACTGACCTATCCTCACGTATAACCCCCCTCTGTTCACACCTACTGACCTATCCTCACGTATAACCCCCCTCTGTTCACCCCTACTGACCTATCCTCACGTATAACCCCCCTCTGTTCACCCCTACTGACCTATCCTCACGTATAACCCCCCTCTGTTCACCCCTACTGACCTATCCTCACGTATAACCCCCCTCTGTTCACCCCTACTGACCTATCCACACGTATAACCCCCCTCTGTTCACCCCTACTGACCTACCCACACGTATAACCCCCCTCTGATCACCCCTACTGACCTATCCTCACGTATAACCCCCCTCTGATCACCCCTACTGACCTATCCTCACGTATAACCTCCCTCTGTTCACCCCTACTCACCTATCCACACGTATAACCCCCCTCTGTTCACCCCTACTGACCTATCCACACGTATAACCCCCCTCTGATCACCCCTACTGACCTATCCACACGTATAACCCCCCTCTGATCACCCCTACTGACCTATCCACACGTATAACCCCCCTCTGATCACCCCTACTGACCTATCCTCACGTATAACCCCCTCTGTTCACCCCTACTGACCTACCCACACGTATAACCCCCCTCTGTTCACCCCTACTGACCTATCCACATGTATAACCCCCCTCTGATCACCCCTACTGACCTATCCTCATGTATAACCCCCCTCTGTTCACCCCTACTGACCTATCCACACGTATAACCCCCCTCTGTTCACCCCTACTGACCTATCCTCATGTATAACCCCCCTCTGATCACCCCTACTGACCTATCCTCACGTATAACCTCCCTCTGTTCACCCCTACTCACCTATCCACACGTATAACCCCCCTCTGTTCACACCTACTGACCTATCCTCACGTATAACCCCCCACTGTTCACCCCTACTGACCTATCCACACGTATAACCCCCCTCTGATCACCCTACTGACCTATCCTCACGTATAACCCCCCTCTGATCACCCCTACTGACCTATCCTCACGTATAACCCCCTCTGTTCACCCCTACTCACCTATCCTCACGTATAACACCCCTCTGTTCACACCTAATGACCTATCCTCACGTATAACCCCCCACTGTTCACCCCTACTGACCTATCCACACGTATAACCCCCCTCTGATCACCCTACTGACCTATCCTCACATATAACCCCCCTCTGATCACCCCTACTGACCTATCCACACGTATAACCCCCCTCTGTTCACCCCTACTGACCTATCCTCACGTATAACCCCCCTCTGTTCACCCCTACTGACCTATCCTCACGTATAACCCCCCTCTGTTCACCCCTACTGACCTATCCTCACATATAACCCCCCTCTGATCACCCCTACTGACCTATCCACACGTATAACCTCCCTCTGTTCACCCCTACTGACCTATCCACACGTATAACCCCCCTCTGATCACCCCTACTGACCTATCCTCACGTATAACCCCCTCTGATCACCCCTACTGACCTATCCTCACGTATAACCCCCCTCTGTTCACCCCTACTGACCTATCCACACGTATAACCCCCCTCTGATCACCCCTACTGACCTATCCTCACGTATAACCCCCTCTGATCACCCCTACTGACCTATCCTCACGTATAACACCCCTCTGATAACCCCCACTGACCTATCCTCACGTATAACCCCCCTCTGTTCACCCCTACTGACCTATCCTCATGTATAACCCCCCTCTGTTCACCCCTACTGACCTATCCTCACGTATAACCCCCCTCTGTTCACCCCTACTGACCTATCCACACGTATAACCCCCCTCTGATCACCCTTACTGACCTATCCTCACGTATAACCCCCCTCTGATCACCCCTACTGACCTATCCTCACGTATAACCCCCCTCTGTTCACCCCTACTGACCTATCCACACGTATAACCCCCCTCTGATCACCCCTACTGACCTATCCACACGTATAACCCCCCTCTGTTCACCCCTACTGACCTATCCACACGTATAACCCCCCTCTGTTCACCCCTACTGACCTATCCACACGTATAACCCCCCTCTGATAACCCCACTGACCTATCCTCACGTATAACCCCCCTCTGATCACCCCTACTGACCTATCCACACGTATAACCCCCCTCTGATCACCCCTACTGACCTATCCTCATGTATAACCCCCCTCTGATCACCCCTACTGACCTATCCACACGTATAACCCCCCTCTGATCACCCCTACTGACCTATCCTCACGTATAACCCCCCTCTGTTCACCCCTACTGACCTATCCACACGTATAACCCCCCTCTGTTCACCCCTACTGACCTATCCACACGTATAACCCCATTCTGTTCACCCCTACTGACCTATCCTCACGTATAACCCCCCTCTGTTCACACCTACTGACCTATCCTCACGTATAACCCCCCTCTGTTCACCCCTACTGACCTATCCTCACGTATAACCCCCCTCTGTTCACCCCCACTGACCTATCCTCACGTATAACCCCCCTCTGTTCACACCTACTGACCTATCCTCACGTATAACCCCCCTCTGTTCACCCCTACTGACCTATCCTCATGTATAACCCCCCTCTGTTCACCCCTACTGACCTATCCTCATGTATAAACCCCCTCTGTTCACACCTACTGACCTATCCTCACGTATAACACCCCTCTGATAACCCGCACTGACCTATCCTCACGTATAACCCCCCTCTGTTCACACCTACTGACCTATCCTCACGTATAACCCCCCTCTGTTCACCCCTACTGACCTATCCTCACGTATAACCCCCCTCTGTTCACCCCTACTGACCTATCCTCATGTATAACCCCCCTCTGATCACCCCTACTGACCTATCCACACGTATAACCCCCCTCTGTTCACACCTACTGACCTATCCTCACGTATAACCCCCCTCTGTTCACCCCTACTGACCTATCCTCACGTATAACCCCCCTCTGTTCACCCCTACTGACCTATCCTCACTTATAACCCCCCTCTGTTCACCCCTACTGACCTATCCTCACATATAACCCCCCTCTGTTCACACCTACTGTCCTATCCACACGTATAACCCCCCTCTGATCACCCCTACTGACCTACCCACACGTATAACCCCCCTCTGTTCACACCTACTGACCTATCCACACGTATAACACCCCTCTGATAACCCCCACTGACCTATCCTCACGTATAACCCCCCTCTGTTCACCCCTACTGACCTATCCACACGTATAACCCCCCTCTGTTCACCCCTACTGACCTATCCACACGTATAACCCCCCTCTGATCACCCCTACTGACCTATCCTCACGTATAACACCCCTCTGTTCACACCTACTGACCTATCCACACGTATAACCCCCCTCTGTTCACCCCTACTGACCTATCCTCACGTATAACCCCCCTCTGTTCACCCCTACTGACCTATCCACACGTATAACCCCCCTCTGTTCTCCCCTACTGACCTATCCACACGTATAACCCCCCTCTGTTCTCCCCTACTGACCTATCCTCACGTATAACACCCCTCTGTTCACCCCTACTGACCTATCCACACGTATAACCCCCCTCTGTTCACCCCTACTGACCTATCCACACGTATAACCCCCCTCTGATCACCCCACTGACCTATCCTCACGTATAACCCCCCTCTGTTCACCCCTACTGACCTATCCTCATGTATAACCCCCCTCTGTTCTCCGCTACTGACCTATCCACACGTATAACACCCTTCTGATCACCCCTACTGACCTATCCTCATGTATAACCCCCCCTCTGATCACCCCTACTGACCTATCCTCACGTATAACCCCCCTCTGATCAGCCAACAGATTTATCCCCACAGATTTATCCCCACATTTACCCCACAGTCTTCACCCCTAAAAAAATTATCCCCACATTTACCCCACTGCATTTACCCCTAAAGATTTATCCCCTCATTTACCCTCATTGGGTTCACCCCTAAAGATTTATCCCCACATTTACCTCTACTGTGTTCACCCCTAAAGATTTATCCCCATATTTACCCCACTGTGTTCACCTCTAAAGATTTATGCCCTATTTACCCCCACTGAGTTCACTCCTAAAGATTGATCCCCACATTTACCCCACTGTGTTAACCCCTAAAGATTTAACCCCACATTTACCCTCACTGTGTTCACCCCTAAAGATTTATCCCCACATTTACCCCTACTGTGTTCACCCCTAAAGATTTATCCCCACACTTACCCTCACTGTGCTCTCCCCTAAAGATTTATCCCCACATTTACCCCCACTGTGCTCACCCACTAAAGATTTATCCCCACATTTACCCCACTGTGTTCACCCCACAGATCTATCCTCACATTTATCCAAAGTGGGTTCACTCCACAGATTTTTCCCCACAGATTCCCCCACATATTTATCTCTATGAATTTATCTTCAAAGTTTTACAGAAATGACTTTACCCCTGCTGAATTTATTCCTATAGATTCCCGCCCCCCCCCCACTTTATATTTATCACTGTGCAAATTGCCCATACAGATTTATCCTGGTACATCTTGTATTGTTCTTAAACTGTTTGGGTGGGGACCACAAACCTCAGCACCATTCACACCCACCAACCCCCCCATCCCGAACCATCCGCCCCCACCATCAGTAAGCTGCAGTTGTGGCCTGATTCAGCTCATGCGTGGGGGTGTATTAGCGTGGAACAGTTCAGCGGGGTCTCCCTCATTATCAACTTCAGACAGTAATAGTCCCTACCCTACCCAAACCCTCCCTCCCCAATCACCTTGGCACCCAATAATTTTAACCTGATTAGCCTTTCACCTTCCCATCTTCTGTGTGTGTTTGTGATTGTGTGTGTTTTTGAGTGTGTGTGTGTGTCTGTGCATGTCTGTGTGTGTGCCAGTGTGTCTGGTGAGAGACAGTGACAGTACAACCAAACAAAAGAATTTTTTCCTTTCAGTTAAATGTCAGCTTGAAAGTGTTGCCCTCTTTGCTCAGAGCAGCAACAGAGATGTTTACCAAACGGCTCTCTGGTCTCCAGTGATGAGTCTGTGCCCACCGTTCTGATGCTGAGAGAAATATTTTTCTACCTGATTTCTTACTGTCAGTTCGTAAGTGACATCAACTCCGGAAGTCTCGTACCCCATCAACACATCTACCCTTATGTGTGTGGGCAAGTCTACAATCTCCAGAACATTCTCATTGCGTGCTGTAATGAGCAAGATGAATTCAATCATCTCTCTGCAAAAATAATGGTCTGTGCAAGGGTTACTGTCCTCATAAAGTTTCACTGGGTTTTCTCTTTGAATTACTGATCTTTCTCATCAAGCGTTTTATTGAAACTTGTTTGCACCACAGGAAAAAATTCCCTAGATCACACAATTATAACCATCAGAGTGAAGACAAGGTCAGGATCACTAGACAATGATTAGTCTAGCTGTGGCTCTTAAGGGAAAGGAAAGTCAGAGATAGATGAAAGGAAAAGCAGTAAGTCTGTGGATTGGTGTAACTCTGAAATTCAGCAGGGGAAGAAACACAGAAGGAGAGAAATGGAAAATAGAAAGTGAGTCTCGATGAAGGAGATTAACCCAAAATATCAACTGCTTATTCTCATTCACAGATGCTGCCTCACCTGCTGAGTTCCTCCTGCATTTTGTGTGTGCTGTTCAAGATTTCCAGCATCTGCAGAATCTCTTGTGTTTAGAAAGTGAGAATAATGCAGAGAGAAGCCAGTCATGGGTACATACAATTTTATAGAGATTCAGAACAGGCATTTCCAACCCAACGAACTGCACCACTCAACCGCCCTCAGTTTAACCCCTAGCCTAATCATGAGACAATTTACAATGACCAATTAGCTTACTAGCCAGTTTGTCTTAGAAGACAGGAGGAAATGAGAGCACCCAGAGGAAACCGACACATTTACAGGAAGCTTATGCAAACTTCTTACAAAGGACACCGGAAATGAACTCTGAACTCTGACGCCCCCAGCTGTCACTTACCACCGTGCTACCAGGACACCCCCAAAAAGGAAGAGATTTGTGATGTTAAATGAGGATCATGGCATTATAGAGCCCAGAGACAGGTCCTGTGACCCAATGACCCACGCTCACCATGGTGCCCACCAAGTTTGTCCCTCTCACCCCCATTTAGCCCAAAGCCATCCTATCTATGTATGCACCACCCTCTGTGCGAAGAAGCTGCCCTTCAGGTCCCTGTTAAGTTTCATTTTAAATCTTTGCCCTCCAGATTGTAATTCCCCAAACTTCAGAAAAAGAGACTGCATACTCACCCTATCTCTGCCCATCTTGATTTTATGCACCTCTTTAAGGTCACTCCACAGTACCCTACCCTTCGAGGAATAAAGACTCAGCCTATCCAAACTCTCCCTATAACTTACGGAGAGACTGTCCCAACTCTCCTTACAACTTATGGGGAGACTGTCCCAACTCTCCTTACAACTTACGGGGAGACTGTCCCAACTCTCCTTACAACTTACGGGGAGACTGTCCCAACTCTCCTTACAACTTACGGGGAGACTGTCCCAACTCTCCTTACAACTTACGGGGAGACTGTCCCAACTCTCCTTACAACTTACAGGGAGACTGTCCCAACTCTCCTTACAACTTACGGGGAGACTGTCCCAACTCTCCTTACAACTTACGGGGAGACTGTCCCAACTCTCCTTACAACTTACGGAGAGACTGTCCCAACTATCCTTACAACTTACGGAGAGACTGCCCCAACTCTCCTTACAACTTACGGGGAGACTGTCCCAACTCTCCTTACAACTTACGGAGAGACTGTCCCAACTCTCCTTACAACTTACGGGGAGACTGTCCCAACTCTCCTTACAACTTACGGAGAGACTGCCACAACTCTCCTTACAACTTACGGGGAGACTGCCCCAACTCTCCTTACAACTTACGGGGAGACTGTCCCAACTCTCCTTACAACGTATGGAGAGACTGTCCCAACTCTCCTTACAACTTACGGGGAGACTGCCCTAACTCTCCTTACAACTTACGGGGAGACTGTCCCAACTCTCCTTACAACGTACGGAGAGACTGCCCCAACTCTCCTTACAACTTACGGGGAGACTGTCCCAACTCTCCTTACAACGTACGGGGAGACTGTCCCAACTCTCCTTACAACTTACGGAGAGACTGTCCCAACTCTCCTTACAACGTACGGAGAGACTGTCCCAACTCTCCTTACAACGTACGGGGAGACTGTCCCAACTCTCCTTACAACGTACGGAGAGACTGTCCCAACTCTCCTTACAACGTACGGGGAGACTGTCCCAACTCTCCTTACAACTTACGGAGAGACTGTCCCAACTCTCCTTACAACGTACGGAGAGACTGTCCCAACTCTCCTTACAACGTACGGGGAGACTGTCCCAACTCTCCTTACAACTTACGGAGAGACTGTCCCAACTCTCCTTACAACTTACGGGGAGACTGTCCCAACTCTCCTTACAACTTACGGAGAGACTGTCCCAACTCTCCTTACAACGTACGGGGAGACTGTCCCAACTCTCCTTACAACTTACGGAGAGACTGTCCCAACTCTCCTTACAACTTACGGAGAGACTGCCCCAACTCTCCTTACAACTTACGGGGAGACTGCCCCAACTCTCCTTACAACTTACGGGGAGACTGTCCCAACTCTCCTTACAACTTACGGAGAGACTGTCCCAACTCTCCTTACAACTTACGGAGAGACTGTCCCAACTCTCCTTACAACTTACGGAGAGACTGTCCCAACTCTCCTTACAACGTACGGAGAGACTGTCCCAACTCTCCTTACAACGTACGGAGAGACTGTCCCAACTCTCCTTACAACTTACGGGGAGACTGTCCCAACTCTCCTTACAACGTACGGGGAGACTGTCCCAACTCTCCTTACAACTTACGGAGAGACTGTCCCAACTCTCCTTACAACGTACGGGGAGACTGTCCCAACTCTCCTTACAACTTACGGAGAGACTGTCCCAACTCTCCTTACAACGTACGAGGAGACTGTCCCAACTCTCCTTACAACTTACGGGGAGACTGTCCCAACTCTCCTTACAACTTACGGAGAGACTGCCCCAACTCTCCTTACAACTTACGGAGAGACTGTCCCAACTCTCCTTACAACTTACGGAGAGACTGTCCCAACTCTCCTTACAACGTACGGGGAGACTGTCCCAACTCTCCTTACAACTTACGGAGAGACTGTCCCAACTCTCCTTACAACTTACGGAGATACTGTCCCAACTCTCCTTACAACTTATGGAGAGACTGTCCCAACTCTCCTTACAACTTACAGGGAGACTGTCCCAACTCTCCTTACAACGTACGGAGAGACTGTCCCAACTCTCCTTACAACTTATGGGGAGACTGTCCCAACTCTCCTTACAACTTACGGAGAGACGGGGAGACTGTCCCAACTCTCCTTACAACTTTCGGAGAGACGGGGAGACTGTCCCAACTCTCCTTACAACGTACGGAGAGACTGTCCCAACTCTCCTTACAACTTATGGGGAGACTGTCCCAACTCTCCTTACAACTTACGGAGAGACGGGGAGACTGTCCCAACTCTCCTTACAACGTACGGAGAGACTGTCCCAACTCTCCTTACAACTTATGGGGAGACTGTCGCAACTCTCCTTACAACTTACGGAGAGACTGTCCCAACTCTCCTTACAACGTACGGGGAGACTGCCCCAACTCTCCTTACAACTTACGGGGAGACTGCCCCAACTCTCCTTACAACGTACGGGGAGACTGCCCCAACTCTCCTTACAACTTACGGAGAGACTGTCCCAACTCTCCTTACAACGTACGGGGAGACTGCCCCAACTCTCCTTACAACTTACGGAGAGACTGCCCCAACTCTCCTTACAACGTACGGGGAGACTGCCCCAACTCTCCTTACAACGTACGGGGAGACTGTCCCAACTCTCCTTACAACTTACGGAGAGACTGTCCCAACTCTCCTTACAACGTACGGGGAGACTGCCCCAACTCTCCTTACAATGTACGGAGAGACTGCCCCAACTCTCCTTACAACTTACGGGGAGACTGTCCCAACTCTCCTTACAACTTACGGGGAGACTGTCCCAACTCTCCTTACAACTTACGGAGAGACTGTCCCAACTCTCCTTACAACTTACGGGGAGACTGTCCCAACTCTCCTTACAACTTACGGAGAGACTGTCCCAACTCTCCTTACAACTTACGGAGAGACTGTCCCAACTCTCCTTACAACTTACGGAGAGACTGTCCCAACTCTCCTTACAACTTACGGAGAGACTGTCCCAACTCTCCTTACAACTTACGGAGAGACTGTCCCAACTCTCCTTACAACGTACGGGGAGACTGTCCCAACTCTCCTTACAACTTACGGAGAGACTGTCCCAACTCTCCTTACAACGTACGGGGAGACTGTCCCAACTCTCCTTACAACTTACGGGGAGACTGTCCCAACTCTCCTTACAACTTACGGAGAGACTGCCCCAACTCTCCTTACAACTTACGGAGAGACTGTCCCAACTCTCCTTACAACTTACGGAGAGACTGTCCCAACTCTCCTTACAACGTACGGGGAGACTGTCCCATCTCTCCTTACAACTTACGGAGAGACTGTCCCAACTCTCCTTACAACTTACGGAGAGACTGTCCCAACTCTCCTTACAACTTATGGAGAGACTGTCCCAACTCTCCTTACAACTTACAGGGAGACTGTCCCAACTCTCCTTACAACGTACGGAGAGACTGTCCCAACTCTCCTTACAACTTATGGGGAGACTGTCCCAACTCTCCTTACATCTTACGGAGAGACGGGGAGACTGTCCCAACTCTCCTTACAACTTTCGGAGAGACGGGGAGACTGTCCCAACTCTCCTTACAACGTACGGAGAGACTGTCCCAACTCTCCTTACAACTTATGGGGAGACTGTCCCAACTCTCCTTACAACTTACGGAGAGACGGGGAGACTGTCCCAACTCTCCTTACAACGTACGGAGAGACTGTCCCAACTCTCCTTACAACTTATGGGGAGACTGTCCCAACTCTCCTTACAACTTACGGAGAGACTGTCCCAACTCTCCTTACAACGTACGGGGAGACTGCCCCAACTCTCCTTACAACTTACGGGGAGACTGCCCCAACTCTCCTTACAACTTACGGAGAGACTGTCCCAACTCTCCTTACAACTTACGGAGAGACTGTCCCAACTCTCCTTACAACTTACGGAGAGACTGTCCCAACTCTCCTTACAACTTACGGGGAGACTGTCCCAACTCTCCTTACAACTTACGGGGAGACTGTCCCAACTCTCCTTACAACTTACGGAGAGACTGTCCCAACTCTCCTTACAACTTACGGGGAGACTGTCCCAACTCTCCTTACAACTTACGGAGAGACTGTCCCAACTCTCCTTACAACTTACGGAGAGACTGTCCCAACTCTCCTTACAACTTACGGAGAGACTGTCCCAACTCTCCTTACAACTTACGGGGAGACTGTCCCAACTCTCCTTACAACTTACGGAGAGACTGTCCCAACTCTCCTTACAACTTACGGGGTGACTGTCCCAACTCTCCTTACAACTTACAGAGAGACTGTCCCAACTCTCCTTACAACTTACGGAGAGACTGTCCCAACTCTCCTTACAACTTACGGGGAGACTGTCCCAACTCTCCTTACAACTTATGGAGTTGTAAGGACAGTGACAGAATTGAATTCACTGCATAGTGCCATGCTAACTGCTGTGCTACCATTCCACCCAGCTTATAATTACTAGCAGAACCTCTCCAGATTCTCCTCTGCCTTACCTGCCAAAGCTATTTTATTCCTTTTTTTGGCCTCCTATTTTCCCTGTTAAGTGTATTCCTGACACCCTTATCTCATCTTGGGATTCCTAGCACACACACTCTTCTTTTCCTGACCAGAGGTTCAATGTTCCTCAATAGCCAGGGGTTCTCCAATCCTGCTAGCCTTGCCCATCACTCTAACAGGACGATGAGGGCCCTGAGCTCACCCCCTCTTACCCAATAATGGCAGGTTACTTGGTAGTGTGGAGGAACAGAGGGATCTGGGGGTACATGTCCACAGATCCCTGAAAGTTGCCTCACAGGTAGATAGGGTAGTTAAGAAAGCTTATTGGGTGTTAGCTTTCATAAGTCGAGGGATAGAGTTTAAGAGACGCGATGTAATGATGCAGCTCTATAAAACTCTGGTTAGGCTGCACTTGGAGTACTGTGTCCAGTTCTGGTCGCCTCACTATAGGAAGGATGTGGAAGCACTGGAAAGGGTACAGAGGAGATTTACCAGGATGATGCTGGGTTGAGGGTATGGATTATGATCAGAGATTAAGGGAGCTAGGGCTTTACTCTTTGGAGAGAAGGAGGATGAGAGGAGACATGATAGAGGTGTACAAGATATTAAGAGGAATAGACAGAGAGGACAGCCAGCGCCTCTTCCCCAGGGCACCACTGCTCAGTACAAGAGGACATGGCTATAAGGTAAGGGGAGGAAAGTTTAACGGGGATATTAGAGGAAGGTTTTTCACTCAGAGAGTGGTTGGTGCGTGGAATGCACTGCCTGAGTCAGTGGTGGAGGCAGATACACTAGTGAAGTTTAAGAGACTACTAGACAGGTATATGGAGGAATTTAAGGTGGAGGGTTATATGGGAGGCAGGATTTAAGGGTTGGCACAACATTGTGGGCTGAATAGCCTGTACTGTGCTGTATTATTCTATGCTCTATAACTAAAACAATGATGCTTGCTGGCCACAGTGTTCCCCACTACCACATTCATCACTCGTCTTTCCTCATTTCCTCAGACAAGGTATAGTGTTGCTTCCATTTTTGCTGTGCCATCTACATATCACTTGAGAAAACTTTCCCAGACACACTTTAGGTCTGTCCCATCTAATGCTTTAGCACTATGACAGTCTCAGTCAATACTGGAAAAGTTAAAATCACTTACTATTCATAGTAGGCAGCCGTTGATCCCAGGGGATCATGGATTTGCCCCTCTGGTGGACTGCGTCCTCTCCAGGGTGAAGCCTGAGTGGGAAGATTTGAAGAACCGGCTGTTACCCATGCAGCGGGCTCGCCCCTCCCTCTCCTCGTCACTGATGTCGTCCAAGGGAAGGGCAAGTGCTGATACAGCTTGGCACCAGCATCATCATTGAGGTTGCCAGAGTGAAATTGTAAACAACATCAAACTGCCTGAGGGACCTCGACTCCAGATTTCTTCCGCAGGGTTTACTCCAAAGCCTTTCCCGTGGGTGGGTATGACCACAAAGCAGTGGAGGTTTAAAATCAGAGTTTTCCTTCTCCTAGGTGGGCTGCTGTCCAAGGCTGATGTGCCCCACCTGCCCAAAGCAGCTGGTTTTGAGTTGCCAGTGGTCCAGCTTTGCCCCTTCTCTTGTCAGTAGAAACAGTTCCAACAGGCCGAGTAGCTAAGCCAATGTGAAGGCCAAGAGTTGGACAGTTGTCAGAGGCTGTTTGAGATACACGCCATTTGGAGAACTTTATAGGTAGTGGGAGCTTATCCCCACTACCACCGTCGGCTATGACAACCTTAGGAACCAAATTACTATTAGGACCACATAAACCTGTAATCTCATTACATATTTGCTCATCTTGTTCCTGCAGACTATTGGGAGACTTACAAACAATCCCCTCAAAATCTCACCTAGACATAGAGCCCCAATGGACAATACCCTCGAAATATTCTGGCCAGTTGTTGACATGTTGTTCTCCTGAATCAGAAACACACTGCCCCTCCTCTCTTATCCTGAATTCTGTCGTATTTGTAGTGTCCTGCTGAAGGCTAAGCAGTACAAGGGGCTGAATAGTTTCTCCCTCAATGATGTCTTTGCCTAAGATTCTGTTGAGTGTGTTTGTGCATGCATGTCTCACAATCTTGTGTGTGTATGTGTCAGTGGGATATGCAAGCTATATGTGTGTATCTGTGTCTGAGTGCATGTGTTTCTCAACTTGTGTGTGTGTGTCTGTGTGCAAGTGTGTGTATGTATGTGTGTGTCTGTTCATGTATATGTGTGTGAGTGTGTGCATATCTGTGTGTTTGTGTGTGAGTGTGTGTATCTGTGAGGGAGTGTGTGTATCTGTGAGGGAGTGTGTGTGTGTGTGTGAATCTGTGTCTGTTGCAGATGAAAGTGTGTGTGTGTGTTTCTATGTCTATCTGTGTGTGTTTGTGTATGTGTGTGCCTGTGCCCGTGTACAAGTGAGTGTGTGTGTGTGTGTGTGTGTGTGTGTGTGTGTGTGTGTGAGAGAGAGAGAGAGAGTGTGTATGCATGCATGTGTGTACAAGTGTGTGTGTATGTGTTTGTATAGGTGTATATATGTTGAGTAAATTTGGCCTTTTCTCCTTGGAGCGATGGAGGATGAGAGGTGACCTGATAGAGGTGTATAAGATGATGAGAGGCATTGATCATGTGGATAGTCAGAGGCTTTTTCCCAGGGCTGAAATGGATAGAGTGAGAGGGCACAGTTTTAAGGTGCTTGGAAGTAGGTACAAAGGAGATATCAGGGGTAAGTTTTTTTTACTCAGAGTGGTAAATGCGTAGAATGGGCCGGTGGAGGCGGATATGATAGGGTATTTTAAGAGACTCCTGGATAGGTACATGGAGCTTAGAAAAATAGAGGGCTATGGGTAACCCTGGGTAAGTTCTAAAGTAAGTACATGTTCGGCGCAGTATCATGCTGTAGGTTTTCTATGTTTCTATGTGTGTGTGTGTGTGTGTGTGTGTGTGTGTGTGTGTGTGTGTGTGTGTGTGTGTGTGTGTGTGTGTGTGTGTGTGTGTGTGTGTGTGTGTGTTTGTGTGTAAGTGTGAGGGTGCTTGCGTGTGCTTGTTTGTGTGTGGATGTATTTGTGCGTGTTTGTGTGTATTTCTGAGATGTATGTGTATGCGTGTGTTTCTCTGTGTATCTGTGTTTGTGTGTGTACATACGTGTGTGCGTTTGTATACTTATGTCAAGTCAAGTCACTTTTATTATCATTTCGACCATAACTGCTGGAACAGTACACAGTAAAAACGAAACGTTTTTCAGGACCGTGGTGTTACATACACAGTACAAAAACTAGACTGAACTATGTAAAAAAAAACAACACAGAGGAAGAAAAAACAACTACACTAGACTACAGACCTACCCAGGACTGCATAAAGTGCACAAAAAAGTGCAGGCATTACAATAAATAATAAACAAGACAATAGGGCAGTAAGGTGCCAGTCCAGCCTCTAGGTATTGAGGAGTCTGATAGCTTGGGGGAAGAAACCATCACATAGTCTGGTTGTGAGAGCCCAAATGCTTCGGAGCCTTTTCCCAGACGGCAGGAGGGAAAAGAGTTTGTATGAGGGGTGTGTGGGGTCCTTCATCACGCTGTTTCCTTTGCGGATGCAGCGTGCAGTGTAAATGTCTGTGATGGCGGGAAGAGAGACCCCGATGATTTTCTCAGCTGACCTCACTATCTGCTGCAGGGTCTTGCGATCCAAGATGATGCAATTTCCGAACCAAACAGTGATGCAGCTGCTCAGGATGTTCTCAATACAACCCCTGTAGAATGTGATGAGGATGGGGGGTGAGAGATGGACTTTCCTCAGCCTTCACAGAAAGTAGAGACGCTGCTGGGCTTTCTTTGCTATGGAGCTGGTGTTGAGGGACCAGGTGAGATTCTCAGCCAGGTGAACACCAAGAAATTTGGTGCTCTTTACGATCTCTACCAAGGAGCCATCGATGTTCAGCGGGGAGTAGTTGCTCTGTGCCCTCCTGAAGTCAACAACCATCTCTTTTGTTTTGTTCACATTCAGAGACAGGTTGGTGGCTCTGCACCAGTCTGTTAGCCACTGTACCTCCTCTCTGCAAGCTGAATCGTCGTTCTTGCTGATGAGACCCACCACGGTCGTGTCATCGGCGAACTTGATGATGTGGTTCGAGCTGTGTGTTGCAGCACAGTCGTGGGTCAGCAGAGTGAACAGCAGTGGTTGCTCCGTGTATGTATGTATTTCTGTCTGTGTGAATGTGTGTAGTGTAGTGTGAGTGAGTGTGAGTCTGCAAGTGCATGTCAGTTTGTGTGTGTGTGTGTATCTTTGTGGGTGAATGTGTACATGTGTGTATGCATATCTCAGTGTGTGTGTGTGTGTATCTTTGTGGGTGAATGTGTACATGTGTGTATGCATATCTCAGTGTGTGTGTGTGTGTATCTTTGTGGGTGAATGTGTACATGTGTGTATGCATATCTCAGTGTGTGTGTGTGTGTATCTTTGTGGGTGAATGTGTACATGTGTGTATGCATATCTCAGTGTGTGTGTGTGTGTATCTTTGTGGGTGAATGTGTACATGTGTGTATGCATATCTCAGTGTGTGTGAGTGAGAGTGAATGTGTGTATGTGTGTGTATCTGTGTCTGTATGTGGGAGTGTCTGATAGTGTATTGGTGATAGTGGTGTTTGTGTGTGTGTGTATGTATGTGCTTATGTATGAATGTTTCATTGTGTGTGCATATGTATCTATGTTTAAATGTGTGTGTATTTGTGTACACCTGAGTGTGTGTATATGCGTATGTGTCTATGAGTGTGTGTGTATTTGTGAATGTGTCTGTTTCTGTGTGTGTGTGTGAGAGAGAGTGCATTTGTGTGCATGTGTGTGTGTACATATGTGTTTCTGTGTGTTCATGGGTGCATGTGTATGTGTGAGTGCTTCTGTCTGTGTACAAATGAGTGTATGCGTGTGTCTTTCTCTGTGTTTGAGTGAGTGTTAGTGTGTGCATGTGAATGTGTTTGTGTGAGGATGTGTGTATGTGAGTTTGTGTGCACAACTGTGCACGGGTGTGCAGGTCAGTGAGTATCTGTGTATGTGTACATCTGTGTTTGTATTTCTGTGTATGCATGTGTGTATCAGTATGTGCATGTGAATGTATGTGTGTTTTGTGTGTGTTTGTGTGTATGAGTGTGTGAGTTTATCTGGGTGTGTGCAAGCTTTGTGTGTGTGAGTTTGTGTGTGTTTGTGTGTGTATGGCTATGTCTGTGTATGTGTGTCAGTGAATCTGTGCATGTTAGTGTGTGTGTGTATGTATGTGCATGTGTATGTTCTGCATGTAAGTGTGTTTGTGTGAGGATGTGTCTTTGTATGTGAGTTTGTGTGTATGAGTGTGTGTGTATGTGCAGGCATGTGTATGTGTGTGTCTGTATGTATTAGTGTGTATGTGTGTGTTTGCGTGTCTATGTGTGTATGTAACTGTGTGTGTTTTGTGTTTGGATTTGTCTGTGTATGGATATTTGTGTGCATGTGCATACCTGTGTGTGTCTGTGTGTATGAATCTGTGTGTGGTTATGTGTGTACGTGCATGCGAGTGTGTGTGTGCGCGCGCATGACAGACCAATGAGTCTGACTTCAGTGGTGGGCATGGTGTTGGAGAAGATCATGAGAGACAGGATTTATGAACATTTGGAGAGACATAATCTGATTAGGAATAGTCAGTATGGCTTTGTCAAGGGCACATCGTGCCTTATGAACCTGAATGAATTCTTTGAGGATGTAACAAAACACATTAATGAAGGTAGAGCAGTAGATGTAGTGTATATGGACTTCAGCAAGGCATTTGATAAGGTTCCCCATGCAAGGCTTATTGAGAAAGTAAGGAGACTTGCCCACAGAAGGCAAAGTGTGATTGCAGACAGGTCATATTCTGCATGGAGGTCGGTGAACAGTGTGTGCCTCAGGGATCTGTTCTGAGACCCCCTATCTTTGTGATTTTTATAAATGACCTGGATGAGGAAGTGGAGGGATGGGTTACTAAGTTTGCTGATGACACAAAGGTTGGGGCTGTTGTAAATAGTCTGGAGGGTTGTCAGAGATTACCATGAGACATTAATAGGACGCAGAACTGGACTGAGAAGTGGCAGATGTTCAACCCAGATAAGTGTGAAGTGGTTTGTTTTGTATGTCAAATTTGAAGACAGAATATAATCTAAATGGAAAGACTCTTGGCAGATTTTGGAAGTTCTGAAACAACTCTGACAGGGTTTGCAAGACGTTACTTCCTACAAAGCGAAACCCAATAGCATGAATGGCAGGGATGCTTCACTACCAGATAAACTCAACGCTTTCTATGCCTGCTTTGAGAGAGAGAATATAACTACAGCTGTGAAGATCCCTGCTGCACCTGATGACCCTGCGATCTCTGTCTCAGAGGCCGACATTCGGCTGTCTTTAAAGAGAGTGAACCCGCGCAAGGCGGAAGGACCCGATGGGGTACCTGGTAAGGCTCTGAAAACCTGTGCCAACCAACTGGCGGGAGTATTCAAGGACATTTTCAATCTCTCACTGCTATGGGCAGAAGTTCCCACTTGCTTCAAAGCGGCAACAATTATACCAGTGCCTAAGAAGAATAGTGTGAGCTGCCTTAATGACTATTGCCCAGTAGCACTCACATCGACAGTGATGAAATGCTTTGAGAGGTTGGTCATGACTAAACTGAACTCTTGGCTCAGCAAGGACCTGGACCCATTGCAATTTGCCTGTCACCACAATAGGTCAACGGCAGATGCAATCTCCATGGCTCTTCACACGGCTTTAGACCACCTGGACAACACAAACACCTATGTCAGGATGCTGTTCATCAACTATAGCTCAGCATTTAATCCCACTGCTCTACTCTCTCTATACCCATGACTGTGTGGCTAGGCATAGCTCAAATACCATCTATAAATTTGCTGATGAAACAACCATTGTTGGTAAAATCTCAGGTGGTGACGAGAGGGCGTACAGGAGTAAGATATGCCAACTAGTGGAGTGATGCCACAGCATCAACCTGGCACACAATGTCAGTAAGATGAAAGAGCTGATTGTGGACTTCAAGAAGGGTAAGACGAAGGAACACATACCAATCCTCATAGAGGGATCAGAAGTGGAGAGAGTAAGCAGTTTCAAGTTCCTGGGTGTCAAGATCTGAGGATCTAACCTGGTCCCAAAAGATCTATGCAGTTATAAAGAGGGCAAGACAGCAACTATACTTCATTAGGAGCTTGAAGAGATTTGGTATCAAAAACTTCTATAGATGTACCGTGGAGCGCATTCTGACGGGCTTCATCACTGTCTGGTATGGGGGGGCTACTACACAGGACTGAAAGAAGCTGCAGAGGGTTGTAAATCTAGTCAGCTCCATCTTGGGTACTAGCCTACAAAGTACCCAGGACATCTTTAGGGAGTGATGTCTCAGAAAGGCAGCATCCATTATTAAGGAATTCCAGCACCCAGGGCATGCCCTTTTCTCAGTGTTACCATCAGGTAGGAGATACAGAAGCCCAAAGACACACACTCAGTGATTCAGTAACAGCTTCTTCCCCTCTGCCACCAATTCCTAAATGAACATTGAATCCTTGGACATTACCTCACTTTTTTAATATATATTATTTCTGTTTTATGCAGGATTTTTAATCTATTCAATATATGTATACTGTAATTGATTTACTTATTTATTCATTTATTTATTTGTTATTATTTTATTTTTTATTTGTTTTTCTTCTATATTGTGTATTGCATTGAACTGCTGCTGCTAAGTTAACAAATTTCACATCACATGCCGGTGATGATAAACCTGATTCTGAATCTTGCGGTCCGTGTCCACAGGACACTCAAAGCTGCTATGCAGGTTGACAGCGTTGTTAAGAAGGTGTATGGTGTGTTGGCCTTCATCAGACATGGGATTGAGTTCAAGAGCCGTGAGATAATGTTAAGCTATATAGGACCCTGGTCAGACCCCACTTGGAGTACTGTGCTCAGTTCTGGTCGCCTCACTACAGGAAGGATGTGGAAACCACAGAAAGGGTGCAGAGGAGATTTACAAGGATGTTGCCTGGATTGGGGAGCATGTCTTATGAGAATAGGTTGTGTGAACTTGTCCTTTTTTCAATGGAATGACGGAGGATGAGAGGTGACCTGATAGAGGAGTATAAGGTGATGAGAGGCATTGATCATGTGGATAGTCAGAGGCTTTTTCCCAGGGCTGAAATGTCTGATATGAGGGGGCACAGTTTTAAGGTGCTTAGAAAAAGGTACAGGGTGAATGTCAGCGGTAAATTTTTCACACAGAGAGTTGTGTGTGTCTGGAATGCACTGCCAGTGAAGGTGGTAGAGGTGGATATATTAGAGTCTTTTAAGAGCCTCTTAGATAGGTATATGGAGCTTACAAAAATAGAGGGCTATGTGGTAGGGAAATTCTAGACAGTTTCTAGAGTAGGTTACATGGTCGGCACAACATTGTGGGCTGAAGGGCCTGTAATGTGCTGTAAACTTCTATGTCTTATCTTCTATGTTTATCTGTGTGTATCTGCGTATGTGTGTGTGCATGTTTATGTGTGTACGTGTCTATGTGTGTACATGGTTATGTATTGTCTGTGTTTGTGTGTGGATGTGTGAGTTTGTGTGTGTATGCATGTATGTGTGTTTCTACGTGTGTGTGTCTATGTCTGTATGTTTGTATGTATCTATGTGAGTATGTGTATCTGTCTCATCTGTGTGTATGTATATGTTGTGTGTGTGCACACATGAGTGTTTGTGTGCATATGTGTGTGCATCTATCTATCTGTGTGTATAGGCATGTGTATATCTGTGTGTGGGAGTGTGTCTGTATATATGCATTTGTGTGTGTATGCGTCTGTGTGTTTGAATTTATATTGTGTGTGTGTGTGTGTGTGTATGTGTGTCTGTCTGTGTGGGTATGTGTGTGTGTCAGTGAATCTGTGTGTGAGCATGTGAATGTGTTTGTGTGAGGTTGTGTCTGTGTATGTGAGTTTGTGTGCACAAGTGTGTATGTGAGTGTGTGTGTGTGTGTGTATGAATATGTGTGTTTGTATGTGCATGTGTGACTGTGTATATGTGTGTATGTGTGAGTGTCTGTCTTTGTATATGTGTGCAAGTGTCTGTGTGTGTGAATGTATGTGTGTTTGTGTGTGTATATCTGTGTACTTGTGTGTACCTGGCATGAACCGGTACCTCACACTGAATTACTTGTAAAGACCAACTGCAGAAGTATTGAGGCCATGATCACCCAGCGTCAGTTGCAGTGGCTGGGGCATGTGATAAGGATGCCCCCATGTCGGCTACCCCGCAGAGTGTTATACGGCCAGATACATCATGGTCGATGCTCAGCTGGAGGGCCGAAGAAGCGCTATAAGGATCGGATGAAGAATGCTTTAAGAAAGTGTAAGATCAGACCCGAGGACCTGGAGGATGTTGCTGCTGACCATAACACTTGGTGACAGCTGTGTAGGGACGGGGTTCGTATTCTGGAGATGGAAAGAACAACCAGAAGACAATGGAAGAGAGACAGAAGAAATGCAGCCATGGTTGCCATCACTACCACCACTATCACATTAACATGTCCCACCTGCAATAGAACTTGTGGGTCCAGGATTGGACTGTATAGTCATCAAAGATCTCACCGTTAAAGGAGTGAATATCGTCATCGGATTCTGATGGACAACCGAAGAAGAGAACTTGTGTTTCCAAGTCTGAGGGTTTGTGTTCATGTGTGTGGATATGTGTCTGTGTGTATATGTGTGTGGATATGTGTCTCCGTATGTATCTGTCTGTGTCTGTGTGTATGCGTGTGTGCGAGTCTATGTGTGTATGTATATACGAGTGTTTGCATGTGTGTGTTGTGTGTATATGTGTGTGTTTGAGTGTGCGTCTGTGTTCATTTGTGTTTGTGTTTATATGTGCGTGTGCATGAGTGTGTGTATGTGTATGTGGATGTGCCTGTGTAGGTGAGTTTATGTATGTATGTTTTATATGTGGATATGTGTGTTTGTATGTATGGGTGTCTATGTGTGAGTCTTTGTGTGTAAGTATGTTTGTGACTGCCTGTGTGTTTGTGTGTGTATGTGTGTCTGTACATGTGTGTATTTGTGCAGGTGTATGTGAGTGCGCATGCATGTGTCTGTACATATTTGTGTATGTTGTGCTTGTGTGTGTGTTAAAATGTTAATGGGTGTCTATATGAGTGAGTGTGATTGTGAGTGTGCATGTTTGTGTGCATTTCTGTGTGTATATGTGTCTATGTCTCTGTGTATTTATCTATGTTCATGTGTATCTATGTGTGTGTATGTGTATTTGCACATATATGTGCAAGTTGGTGTGTGCATGTGTGTTTCTGCATGTGCGTGTGAGTGTAGTTTATGTGTTGTGTGTTTGTGTGTATGTGTATGCATGTATCTGTGCGTGTTTGTGTACGCATGTGCTTGCGTGCGTGTGTCCCTGTGTGTCTATGTATGCATGTGTCTGTGTGTACATATGTATATCTGTGTCTATATATTTGTGTCTTTGAGCACGTGTTTATGTGTGTATGTGTGTGCAAGCATCTGTGTATGTGTGTGCGTGTATGTGCCTGAGTATGGGTGATTGTGTGTGTATATGTGTATGTCTGTGACAGTGCGTGTGTATGTGTTTGTATTTGTGTGTGCATGAGTGTGTAATATCCAATATCCAATAAAGGGTCCAATATCCTAGATATAATAGAGCTGTTGGGGAGGGTTTAAACTAACTTGGCAGGGGGATGGGAATTGGAGTGGTAAGGCTGAGGAAGGGGAAAACAGAAATAAATCAAAGATAGCGTGCAACAGAGATTATAGAAAGAACAGGCAGGAGATGAGCCTGAATCACAGCCAGTGGGATGAGTTACAGGACAATAGAGGCATGGTGCAGTTAAAACAGAAACCAACAAATACTGGACTGAAAGTGTTACATTTGAATGCACGCAGCATAAGAAATAAAATGAATGATATTGAAATTCAGCTACAGGTTGGCAAGTATGACACTGTGGCCATTTCTGAAACTTGGCTAAAGGATGGCTGCCATTGGGAGCTGAACGTCCAAGGATATACAGTATATCGGAAAGATAGGTTAGTAGGCAAAGGGGGTGGTGTGGCTCTGTGTATAAGAAATAATATTAAATCATTAGAGAGGGATGACATAGGATTGGAAGGTGTAGAGTCTCTATGGGTTGAGTTAAGAAATGGCAAGGGTAAAAGGACCCTAATGGCAGTTGTATACAGGCCTTCAAACAGCAGCCGGGATGTGGGTTACAAATTACAGCAGGAGATAGAAAAGGCGTGTCAGAAGGACAATGTGATGAATTTAGTCAAGAAAAAAATGGAAAAGTATGTAAAACTTTGGAAGTTAGGATCAGTAGAAAATGAAAGAAGTGAATTAAGAAAGCCAGCAGGGACCATGAAAAATACTTGGCAAGAAGGATTAAAGTGAGTCCCAAGACATTCTATACATACATCAAGAGCAACCTCAAATCTTGGTGAGGCAGCCTACAGAGAAAAAGTCATCACCCTGACACAGTGGTGTCAAGAAAACAACCTCTCCCATGATGTCACAAAAACAAAGGAGCTGGTGGTGAATTATAGGAGGAATAGAGACCAGTTAACCCCTATCGACATCAATGGATCTGGGGCTGAGAGGGCAAACAGCTTTAAATTCCTCGGCATCCACATCACCACGGACCTCACACGGTCTGTACACACCAGCTATGTGGTGAAAAAGGCACAACAGCGACTCTTTCACTTCAGATGGTTGAGGAAGTTTGGTATGGGCCCCCAAAACCTTGGAACTTTCTACAGGGGCACAATTGAGAGCATCCTGACTGGCTACATCACTGTCTGGTATGGGCACTGTACTTCCCTCAATCGCAGAACTCTGCAGAGAGTGGTGCGCACAGCCCAGCGCATCTGTGAACTTCCCATTATTCAGGGCATTTACAGAGACAGATGCATAAAAAGAGCCCAAAGGATCATTGGGGACCCATGTCATCCCAACCACAAACCGTTCCAGCTGCTACCATTCAAGAAACGGTACCACAGCATAAAAGCCAGGACCAACAGGCTCTGGGCCTGCTTCTTCCACCAGGCCATCAGACTGATTAATTCATGCTGACACAACTGTATTTCTATGTTATATTGACTGTCCTATTGTACATACCATTTATTATAAATTACTATAAATTGCATGTTGCACATTTAGGTGGAGACGTAATGTAAAGATTTTTACTCTTGTATATGAAAGATGAAAGTAATAAAGTCAATTCAATTCAATTCAACATGTGTGTGAGTGCCAGTGTGTGTCTGTATCTGTGTTTGTGTGTATGTGTGTTTGTGCATTTGTGTGTAAGTATACATCTACGTGTGTGTGTGTGCGCGCGCAACTCTGTGTATTGACCTATGTGCTTGCATGCACGTGTACTTTATGTATCTATGTGTATGTGTGTATTTATCCAGGTGTGTGTATATGTGAATGAATGAATGATCTTTATTGTCATTATACATAGATACAATGAAACTCTGTTTGGCTTCTTCTCAGGCAATTAAATAAAGCGGAAGATGAAAACAAGACAGTAATAGAAAAACAGTATTAAATAGATAAGTAGCAGAAAATAAGTTGCAGCAGCACCAGAATATCACAGTAATGCACAAAGTGCCGTTAGTGCAAGTATTTGAGTCCTTGTGTGTGCATGTGTGTGCTCACAGTTTCAGTCATTGTTCTGTGGGAGTGGTGTGATGGAGGCCACAGCTCTGGGGTAGAAGCTGTTCCTCAGTCTATTTGTTCTGGCTTTTAGTGTCCTGTCCCTTTTGCTGGACGGCAGAGGGTCAGACAGAGAGTGGCCGGGGTGTGTGGTGTCTCTGGTTATGCTGATTGCTTTCCTCCTGAGTCTGCTGGAATAGATGGTGTCCAGTCCTGGGAGCTCCATCCTGACAATTCGCTGGGCCGCCTTCACCACGCGATACAGGTCTTGTCGCTCAGCGGCTGTGCAGCTGGCATACCACACTGTGGCGCTATTGGTCAGGATGGTTTCAATTGTGCTTCTGTAGAAGTTAAGCAACAGCTTTTGTGGGAGTTTGGCCTGTTTCAGCTTTCTGAGGAAGAAAAGTTTTTGTTGTGCCTTTTTTACAAGCAGCAAGGTGTTGGTGGTCCATGTCAGCTGTTTTGACAACATAACTCCAAAGAACTTTAGGTTTTCCGCACTTTCCACTACCTCTCCATGTATATGGAGGGGAGTGTGTACTCTGTCCTTGGATCTCCTGAAGTCAACGTGTCTGTGCATTTGTGCGTCTATGAGTATTTCTGTGTGCGCATACGTTTGTATGTAGGTGTGTGTGTGTGTGTGTGTGTGTGTGTGTGTGTGTGTGTGCGTGTGTGTGTAGTATATTTGTGTGTGTTATTATGTGTGTAAGGGTGTGTCTGTGTGTGTCTGTGAATGTGTGCGTGTGTCTGTGTATTTCTGTATGTTATTATGTGAAATGAAATGAATGAATGAAATTTTATTTTTTGGTCAGTACAAACATAACAAAAAGCATAATTTTCAATGATTATTTCATAAGACAAAATTAAAAAATAAAAATTTTAAAACAGACTGAAAGGGTGTAGGCTGAAGCTACAGTTTATTATGCCTACCCCTCTTACTTATACAAAAGCATATTTGACATCAATCATCACATCTAAACAAAAACTTTCATAATCTTTTAACACAAAATCCAATTCCAAGTATCATTTATTTACATTACTCCCATTCATTTTAAATCATGTATTTTATATTTGTTCATTAAATTATTTTAAAATAATTTTTTAAACTTGTTTAAGTGTGGTGCATGTTTTTAAATTCTCACTGCAACTGTTCCATAGATTCACCCCTCTGACTGAAATACAATAATTTTTTACATTTGTTCTTATCCTTTGTTTTTGAAATATACATGTTCCTCTCAAATCATGTTGACTTTCTCTCATTTTAAACAAACTCCGGATACTTTGTGGTAGTTGTCCATCTTTTACTTTATACATAATTTGTATCATTTTAAAATCTACGAAATCTCTGAATTTTAAAGTGTTTAGTTGAATAAATAATGGATTGGTTGGCTCATAATAACTGGTCTTATTTACAATTCGTATGGCTTTCTTTTGGAGTAGAAAAATCAAGTTTGTATTTGTTTTGTATGTATTTCCCCACACCTCTACACAGTAAGTCATGTATGGGACTATAAGTGAACAGTGTAATGTATACAAAGATTCCTGATTTAAGAAATCTTGCGCCATGTACAGTATTGCAATAGATTTTGACATTCTTGCTTTGACGTTCTTGCTTTGACGTAATTTATATGTGGTTTCCAGCTTAATTTATTATCTATTATCATTCCTATAATTTTTGTTTCAGATACCTTATCAATTCCAACATCATTTATTCTAAGTTTACTCTATGAGTTTGGTACATGGTTTCCAAATATTATGAATTTAGTTTTACTTAGCTTCAGTGATAATTTGTTAATATCAAACCATTTCTTTATAATTTTTAGTTCTTTCTCCACTGTATCCAAAAGTTCTTTCAGATGTTCACCACTACAAAATATAGTTGTAACATCAGCAAATAATATACATTTTAATGTCTGAGAAACCATACATATATTGTTTATATACAAAATGAACAGCAATGGACCAAACACTGAACCTTGTTGAACCCCACAAGTTACTCTTAAAAGTTTTGAATTCAAGTTGTTTATATGTACATACTGATACCTGTCTTCCAAATAACTACTTAATCAGTCACGTGCCATCCCTCTAATACTATATCTTTCTCATTTTGTTAATAATAAGTTATGGTCAATGGTGTCAAATGCTTTTTTTAGATCAAGGAATATTCCCACTGTGTATTAATTTCTTTCTATAGCGTTTGATATTTCTTCTACAAAATCTATTAATGCTATTGTAGTGGTTCTGTTTTTTTCTGAAACCATATTGCTGTTCACAGAGTGTATTATGTTTTGTTATAAAAACATTTAATCATGTGTGTGTGTGTGTGTGTGTGTGTGTGTGTGTGTGTGTGTGTGTGTGTGTGTGTGTGTGTGTGTGTAGCTTTGTGTATTTGTACATGTCTATGTGCACGTGACTGTGTGTTTGTGACATTGACAATTTTCCAGTCCTCTGGCACCATGCCTGAGTCCAATGACCTTTGAAAGCTCATTACTAATGCCTCCACAATCTCTACCGCTACCTGAGATGCCAGAGAGTAGTGGTGGATAATTGTTTATCGGGATGGAGGCTGGTGACTAGCGGGGTGCCTCAGGGATCTGTTTTGGGCCCAATGTTGTTTGTAATATACATAAATGATCTGGATGATGGGGTGGTAAATTGGATTAGTAAGTATGCCGATGATACTAAGGTAGGAGGTGTTGTGGATAATGAGGTGGGTTTTCAAAGCTTGCAGGGAGATTTATGCCGGTTAGAAGAATGGGCTGAACGTTGGCAGATGGAGTTTAATGCTGAGAAGTGTGAGGTTCTACATTTTGGCAGGAATAATCCAAATAGAACATACAGGGTAAATGGTAGGGCATTGAGGAATGCAGTGGAACAGAGAGATCTAGGAATAACAGTGCATAGTTCCCTGAAGGTGGAGTCTCATGTAGATAGGGTGGTGAAGAAGGCTTTTGGAACGCTGGCCTTTATAAATCAGAGCATTGAGTACAGAAGTTGGGATGTAATGTTAAAATTGTACAAGGCATTGGTAAGGCCAAATTTGGAATATTGTGTACAGTTCTGGTCACCGAATTATAGGAAAGATATCAATAAATTAGAGAGAGTGCAGAGACGATTTACTAGGATGTTACCTGGGTTTCAGCACTTAAGTTACAGAGAAAGGTTGAACAAGTTAGGTCTCTATTCATTGGAGCGTAGAAGGTTGAGGGGGGATTTGATCGAGGTATTTAAAATTTTGAGAGGGATAGTGTTATGACCCCAGCCCCCTCCTTTGCGAGAATCGCCAGAGCCCTAGTGAAGGGGGGGATCAATGACCCAAGAGAGAGAGAGACGTGCTGAATACCACGTTCCACCGGGATGCAGAATAAAGCGACCCTGACTATTGTCTCATGAAGACCACGTGTAAAGCCCTCGGGCAAAGTGGGCTGGTTGAGAGAGAGATTGACACCTGCGATCCCGTGAGGAAGTATAAAGGAGGGTCTGGGGGGGGGGGACCCCGCCAGACGCACCAAGGAGACACGATAGCGATCCCGTCGTAGCGGGAAGCCATTTTGAAGGAAGCCACGTGCGTTAGATTCCGAATCGGGAGTCTGTGGCTGGAATCACGGACAATCGCTTTTAACTAACAACAGGAAAGCCTGCTCTCCTGATTCCACGGCTTTGCTTCGTAAGGACCTGGGCAAGTGTTCCTTTTCTCACCAATCTCTCTCTCTCTCTCCAACACGGGAAACTCAGCGGTTCCCAAAAGGCTGAAGCCTGCCGACTTTTGAATGACTGTTATATTTTTCCAAATGGACAAGATATTATCCCCTAGACAACGATAGAGCTTATTTCTGATTGATCATTACTATACCTGCGCTTTAGATTTAGTATTGACGACTTATGGTATCTGAATGTTTGTATTAACCTTCCTTTTGTGCCCCTTTATAAATAAAAACGTTTAAAAATGGTACCATCAGACTTCAGTGGACCTCTCTATCTTTGCTGGTAAGTGATCCAGTTACGGGATACGTAACAACGTGAGGGCTCGTCCGGGATTTGAAACCTAATTGGGAGGGCAGTGAATCGGGTTTGTAAGTCAAAATAAATAAATAAATAAATAAAATTGGATCTGGTACGCGGGTAGCCAGACGGGAAACCAGCAAAGATGGACGTGGATGAATTTATGAAGAACCCGACTGTGGAGGCGTTAGAGGCGGCCACCAAATCAGACTTGTTAAATTTGGCGAAGGGATTGGACCTCGCAGAAGTGAGGTTGTCCATGAAAAAGTGGGAGGTGCGAGGGGCCATAACTCGGTATTACATTGGGAAGGATGTGTTCGAAGCTGAGGTAGTGGAAAATATCCCTGAAACAGTACCAGCGAGTGGAATGGATCAGCTAGAGTTGGAGAAATTAAGGTTGGAACATGAATTTAAAATGAAGCAGCTGGAAGCGGCTGAGAGAGAGAGAGAAAGGGCTGAGAAAGAAAGGGAGCAGGCGTTCCACATAAAGGAGTTAGAGGTGAAACGGGACCAGGAGCTCCAACTAAAGGCGTTAGAGGTGGGAAAAGAGCGGGACCAAGCTGAAAAGCAAAGACAGCATGAAATTCAGCTAAAAGAGAGAGAACAAGCCGAAAAGCAAAGAGAGTATGAGGACAGACGAGAACAGAGGGAACATGACTTGGAGATGGAGAAGTTAAAGAAAGAGCGAAGAGATCTAGGGTTAGATTGAGAGGAGAGGTTTAATGTTAGTCGGGAGTTGAGGGTAGTACCTCCATTCGAAGAGTCGGATGTTGATAGTTATTTCTTGCTTTTTGAAAAGGTGGCAGTAAATCAAAAGTGGCCCAAAGAGCAGTGGGTTGCGTTGTTACAAAGTGTCTTAAAGGGGAAGGCACAACGAGCATATGCGGCCTTGGCCATCGAGGAAGGGGAAGCGGAAAATTATGCCAAAGTAAAAGAGGCCATTCTCCGGAGTTACGAGCTAGTACCTGAAGCGTATAGACAAAGGTTCAGAAATTTACGGAAAGGGTGGAATCAAACATATACCGAGCTAGCCTACGAAAAGGGTGTGCTTTTGGACCGTTGGTGCACCGCAGAACAGATGGACGGGGATTATGGGCGTATCAGGGAGTTATTTCTGATTGAGGAATTTAAAGGGTGTGTTCCGGAGGAGATCCGGATGTATTTGAATGAGAAGGCGAATAAGTCCATCTCAGAAATTGCTAGGTTCACAGATGAATATGCCCTAACCCACAGGCTAAAGATTTCCTTGCCAAAAGGTTACCCGAGAGACAGTCAGAACGGTAGGGAAAGTCTGCCGGCTGAGGCAGAGGTAAGGTTGAGGGGGAAAGGCCAGGCGGCCCGAGATTTCCGGGCTTGACCTGTTTTAATTGTGGGAAGGGAGGACATATTGCCTCTAGGTGCTTTGCTCCGAGGAAGGAGCCAGAAACAGGGAGAGCAGCGGTCCCTATCGGGTGTGCCGTGGAAATCAGTAAATCGACGAGAGAGCCCCGGGTAGACAGAGTACGAGAAGGGTCAGAGACCTGGCTGTCACCCAGAACCGTGTCCATGAAGGGGGGGAGACCCACCCATTCCCGTCCGAATCTGGCGAGACACCGGGGCGGAGCTGTCGTTGATCCGCCGTGAGATACTAGATTTCAGTCAGAGAAGGGGAATGGTCGCCGTGAAGGGGATAGGTACCAGAATAGAAATGGTGTCCCTACACCAGGTAATTATAGATTGTGAGCTGGTATCTGGACCAGCTGAAATAGGGGTGCCATCAGAATTCCCGAGAACTGACGCGGACGTCCTCCTCGGAAATGATTTAGCCGGGGGGCAAGTTTGGACACGGCTCAAACCGCCTGTGAGGATTGCAGCCCCGCCCCTCGTATCTCCAGTCTGTACCACAGGCGCAAGCATTCACAGCCTGTCAAGAAAGGCAGCTGAGAAAGCGAGCAGTTTAAATCTGGCCAGTATTGATTTGGCCAAGACGGTCCTACCGACCCTGTACCATGGGGGTTCTGAGGGTGGTAAACTGAAGAGTAGTAAAGTGAAAGGGGTTAAGGGAGAGGAGCAAGATCTTCCCTTAGTGAAGAGAAAGGTCCTAGAGGTAGGAAATAAAGATGAGAGACGGGAAAAGCTGTTAAAAGGTCCAGAGTTGGACATGGATGATCTGTCGAGGGTGGCAGCCCTGTTTGAAGAAGGTGAGAGTTATCAAGGTGTTCCCGATAATGAGATGAAGGCAGTCCTAGATGAAAAGGATGCCATTATCTTGGAGAGGTCCGCTGGGTTGGCAGACGAGGTTGTTTCAGCCCGCGGGGTTGAGTTTACTCCGGAAGGGAGTTGCCCAGAGAGGAACTGGGAGGATCAGGGGAATTTAGAATCTGAAAAGGGTACGGGTATTGAAAGCCTGGGAGAGGCAGATGTCCCGTTTGAGTGTGTCCAAGATGTGGATGCACGTGGTACTGAACCTAGTAATGGAGCTCAGAACAAGTCTGAGGTATTTGATTCAGTTGAAAAGGAATGCAGTCCCTGTGGGTCAGATGGACTGGGTTCAGTGAAGACAGGGTTAACCCTGGTAATTGGGGGAAGGGAGGGTTCCCAGGTGTTGGTAAATGAAGGGGTGGTGAACCTTAAAGTGGAACTCGACCATGGGGAATAAACATCATTATTGAAGGGAACGGGAAGTTTGTAGTTCCCAAATCGAATGAAGAAAATTTAAAGTTAAGATTGATGTCAGAAGAAGCAACCAAGCTACAGAAACGAGGGCTTGGGAACGCGGTGCCTGCGCAACGATTACAGGTTGATTTGGAATGTAAAGGTGCCCCACACGCTGTTGTTATTCAGGAGAGCGCTGTGAAAAAGCCGAAATTTAAATGCGGCCTGAGGGAAAGGTTCGAACGGAAACCCATCAGCCTGCATGGTCCTGACAAAAGGGCTAGCCGCCTGGGTAACATTACAGAATTGGGTGGAAATGGTCTAAGTGGTGTTGATAAGATGCCCCCGATGAACGAGACGGGCGGGAGTTCACCACGCCAAATTACTCAAGTTCCCCATGGGGGGACTCACCGAAAAAGAGGCAACGGTTAATTGAAGTCTGATGCTACAAGATTTTCAGTACGGTACGCGATGTTAAGATATTAAAGAAAGGGACACTGTAATCGTTAACTGTTTAGATACTGATGTGAATGTATAACAGTAGTACTCTGTGAAAAGAAAAGCTTGTGTATTGTGGTAGGTTCAAAAATCCTGTAAGACTCTATGCCACTGTTTTTAACCGCTGGTAAAAAATGTTTAAGAGGGGAGGTGTTATGATACCAGCCCCCTCCTTTGCGAGAATCGCAAGAGCCCTAGTGAAGGGGGGGATCAATGACCCAAGAGAGAGAGAGACGTGCTGAATACCACGTTCCACCGGGATGCAGAATAAAGCGACCCTGACTATTGTCTCATGAAGACCACGTGTAAAGCCCTCGGGCAAAGTGGGCTGGTTGAGAGAGAGATTGACACCTGCGATCCCGTGAGGAAGTATAAAGGAGGGTCTGGGGGGGACAACCCCGCCAGACGCACCAAGGAGACACGATAGCGATCCCGTCGTAGCGGGAAGCCATTTTGAAGGAAGCCACGTGCGTTAGATTCCGAATCGGGAGTCTGTGGCTGGAATCACGGACAATCGCTTTTAACTAACAACAGGAAAGCCTGCTCTCCTGATTCCACGGCTTTGCTTCGTAAGGACCTGGGCAAGTGTTCCTTTTCTCACCAATCTCTCTCTCTCTCTCCAACACGGGAAACTCAGTGGTTCCCAAAAGGCTGAAGCCTGCCGACTTTTGAATGACTGTTATATTTTTCCAAATGGACAAGATATTATCCCCTAGACAACGATAGAGCTTATTTCTGATTGATCATTACTATACCTGCGCTTTAGATTTAGTATTGACGACTTATGGTATCTGAATGTTTGTATTAACCTTCCTTTTGTGCCCCTTTATAAATAAAAACGTTTAAAAATGGTACCATCAGACTTCAGTGGACCTCTCTATCTTTGCTGGTAAGTGATCCAGTTACGGGATACGTAACAATAGATAGAGTTGACGTGAATAGGCTGTTTCCATTGAGAGTAGGGGAGATTCAAATGAGAGGACATGATTTGAGAGTTAGGGGGCAAAAGTTTAAGGGAAACACGAGGGGGTATTTCTTTACTCAGAGAGTGATAGCTGTGTGGAATGAGCTTCCTGTAGAAGTAGTAGAGGCCAGTTCAGTTGTGTCATTTAAGGTAAAATTGGATAGGTATATGGACAGGAAAGGAGTGGAGGGTTATGGGCTGAGTGCGGGTAGGTGGGACTAGGTGAGATTAAGAGTTCGGCACGGACTAGGAGGGCCGAAATGGCCTGTTTCCGTGCTGTGATTGTTATATGATTATATGATTACCTCTTTCAGAACCCATGATGCAGTTCATCTGGTCAAGAATAGCTAGCCAAGAATATAAAGGAGGATAGTAAAAGCTTCTTTAGGTATGTGAAGAGGAAAAAATTAGTTAAGACCAAAGTTGGGCCCTTGAAGACAGAGATGGGTGAATTTATTATGGGGAACAAGGAAATGGCAGATGAGTTGAACAAGTACTTTGGATCTGTCTTCACTAGGGAAGACACAAACAATCTCCCAGACGTAATAGTGGCCAGAGGACCTAGGGTAACAGAGGAACTGAAGGAAATTCACATTAGGCAGAAAATGGTGTTGACTAGACTGATGGGACTGAAGGCTGCTAAATTCCCAGGGCCTGATGGTCTGCATCCCAGTGTACTTAAGGAGCTGGCTCTAGAAATTGTGGACGCATTGGTAATCATTTTCCAAAGTTCTATAGATCCAGGATCAGTTCCTGAGGATTGGAGGGTAGCTAATGTTATCCCACTTTTTAAAAAAGGGGAGAGAGAAAACAGGGAATTATAGACCAGTTAGCCTGACATCAGTGGTGGGGAAGATGCTGGAGTCAATTATAAAGTTGAAATAGCGGCACATTTGGATAGCAGTAACAGGATCAGTCCGAGTCAGCATGGATTTACAAAGGGGAAATCATGCTTGACTACTCTTCTGGAATTTTTTGAGGATGTAACTATGAAAATGGACAAGGGAGAACCAGTGGATTTAGTGTACCTGTACTTTCAGAAAGCCTTTAATAAGGTCCCACATGGGAGATTAGTGGGCAAAATTAAACCACATGGTATTGGGTGTAGGGTACTGACATGGATAGAAAATTGGTTGGCAGACAGGAAACAAAGAGTAGGGATTAACGGGTCCTTTTCAGAATGGCAGGCAGTGACTAGTAGGGTACCGCAAGGCTCGGTGCTGGGACCGCAGCTATTTACAATATACATTAATGATTTACATGAAGGGATTAAAAGTAACATTAGCAAATTTGCAGATGACACAAAGCTGGGTAGTAGTGTGAAATATGAGGAGGATGTTATGAGAATGCAGGGTGACTTGGACAAGTTGGGTGAGTGGGCAAATGTATGGCAGATGCAGTTTAATGTGGATAAATGTGAGGTTATCCACTTTGGTGGCAAGAACAGGAAGGCAGATTACTATCTGAATGGTCCAGTTAAGAAAAGGGGAAGTACAACGAGATCTAGGTGTCCTTGTTCATCAGTCACTGAAAGTAAGCATGCAGGTACAGCAGGCAGTGAAGAAAGCTAATGGCATGTTGGCCTTCATAACAAGGGGAGTTGAGTATAGGAGCAAAGAGGTCCTTCTGCAGTTGTACAGGGCCCTGGTGAGACCCCACCTGGAGTATTGTGTTCAGATTTGGTCTCCAAATTTGAGGAAGGACATTCTTGCTATTGAGGGAGTGCAGCGTAGGTTCACGAGGTTAATTCCTGGGATGGCAGATTGTCATATGTTGAAAGATTGGAGCGACTGGGCTTGAATACACTGGACTTTAGAAGGATGAGAGGGGATCTGATTGAAACATATAAGATTATTAAAGGACTGGACACGCTAGAGGCAGGAAACATGTTCCCGATGTTGGAGGAGTCCAGAACCAGAGGCCACAGTTTAAGAATGAGGGGTAGGCCATTTAGAACGGAGTTGAGGAAAATCTTTTTCACCCAGAGAGTTGTGGATCTGTGGAATGCTCCGCCTCAGAAGGCAGTGGAGGCCAATTCTCTGGCTGCTTTCAAGAGAGAGTTAGATAGAGCTCTTAAAGATAGTGGAGTCAAGGGAGAGGGCAGGAACAGGGTACTGATTGTGGATGATCAGCCATGAGCACAGTGAATGGTGGTGCTGGCTCAAAGGGCTGAATGGCCTACTCCTGCACCTATTGTCTATTGTCTATTGGTCTGGGTGACTTATTACCTTTAGGTATTTCAGCTTTTTGAGCATCTTTTCCCTTGTAATAGTAACTGCACCCACTTCTCTTCCTTCACACCCGTCAACGCCTGGCACAGTGCCAGTGTCTTCCACAGTGAAGACTGATGCAAAATACTCATCGAGTTCATCAGCCATCTCCTTGTCCCCTGTTATTATTTCTCTGATTTCATTTTCTAGTGGTCCTATTCGCACTTTCATCTCTCTTATTTTTTACATATTTAAAAAAGCTTTTACCATCCACTTTGATATTGTTTGCTAGCTTGGTTTCATAATTCATCTTTTCCTTCCTAATAATTATTTTAGTTGCTCTCTGTAGGTTTTAAAAAACTTCCCAATCCTCTATCTTCCTGCTAATTTTTGCTTTGTTGTATGCCCTCTCTTTTACTTTTACAATAGCTTTGTTTCCTTTGTTAGCTACAGCTATACTATCTTGTCACTTGAGTATTTCTTCAATTTTTGAATATATCTGTCCTGCACCTTCCTCATTTTCCCCAGAAACTCACACCATTGCTGCTCTGCTGACATCTTTGCCAGCATCTCCTTCCAACTTGCTTTGGCCAAGTCCTCTCTCATACCACTGTAATTTCCATTATTCCCCTGAAATACTGCTATATCAGACTTTACTTTCTCCCTATCAAATTTCAAGTTGAACTCAGAAATATTGTGTTTTTACCTTAAGCTTCCTAATCACCTCTCGTTCATTAAATAAAACCCAGTCCAGTACAACTGATTCCCTGGTAAGCTCAACGACAAACTGCTCTAAAAAGTCTTCTTGCAGGTAATCAACAAACTCACTTTCTTGGGATCCATTTCCAACTTGATTTTCCCAATTGACCTGCATGTTGAAATCTCCCATGACTATCATAACATTGCCCCTTTGACATGTCTTTTCTATTTCCTGTTTTAATCTGTGGTCCATGTCCCAGCCACTGTTGGGAGGGTTGTATAAACAGTAAATATGTGTGTGTCTTTGCGCATTCATATGTGTGTGTCTGTGTCGCAGTGTGTGCATGTATGTGTGTGTTTGTATGCTTCTGTGTCTGAGTGTGTCTGTGTGTGGATGTACGTGTCTGTGTGAATGTGCGTGTGTTTGTGCATGTGTGTCTGTGTGTGTATGTGTGTGTTTGCATGTACGTATGTGTATCTATATCTGTATATGTATGTGTGTGTGCGCGCGCACAAGAACTGCCTGAACTTCCTCCTATCCACGACCTCACTCTAACACCAACCTTCCAGGAGGTTCTATCAGCTGTCCATTCCCTTAAGAACAACAAGTCCCCGGCACTGATAATATCCCTGCTGAGTTACTGAAGAACGGAGGGTACATGTGTATACGCACCCTCTACCAGTACATCACCGAGGCCTGGAATGATGAGAACATCCCACAGCAACGGAGAAATGCAAACATCATTGTCATTCATAAGAACAAGGATGACAAGGCGATCTGCGACAATAGTAGGGGCATATCACTCCTTTCTGTTGCTGGAAAGGTCCTGGCTAAGGTAATGCTTCAGAGGCTCATCAGCAACTTCACCGAGTCAATGCTGCCTGAATCGCAGTGTGGATTTAGGAAGAACAGGAGCACGATCGACATGACCTTCACAGCCCGGCAGCTTCAGGAAAAGTGCCGGGAGCAACATCAGGACCTGTTTATGGTCTTTGTTGACCTCCCCAAAACATTCGACACTGTGCAAACAGAGCTCTTACGGGATGTCCTCCTCAGGTTTGGCTGCCCCAATAAATTTGTTAACATCCTCCGCCAGTTCCATGATGGGATGACTGCTCGGGTGACCATAGGAGGACAAGAGTCCGAGCCCTTCCTTGTACACACAGCGGTGAGGCGGGGTGTGTGCTAGTGCCAGTGCTCTTTAACATCTTCCTCTTGTGTGTTACCAAGCTTCTTCACAACGAGATTGAGGACAGCAGCGGTGTGGCAGTGGATGTCAGATTAGATGGCAACCTCTTTCACATCAGGAGGCTCCACACAACCACCAAACTCCATAGAGAGCGGGTCCTGGAGCTGCAGTGTGCAGATGACTGTGCTCTTGTGGCCCATACTCTGGAGGATCTTCAGACTGTCCTTGCTGTGGCAGTGAGAGCGTACAGCAGGATGGGGCTGACCGTCAATACCACCAAGACAGAAGTGGTTTGCCAATGGAGTGCCAGTCCCCCACCCACCCTACCTGCCTTCACTGTTGGTGATGAAAAGCTGTCAGTAGTGCCATCTTTCAAATATCTGGGGAGCATTCTCTCTGAGGATAGCGGCATTGACAATGACATCCAGAGCCGCATTAAACAGGCATCAGCTGCTTTTGGGAGACTTCAGTGCAGAGTCTTTCAGAACAGGAGCCTTTGTCCCTCCACAAAGGTCGCTGTATACCGAGCGGTCTGTGTCACCACCCTCCTTTATGGCTGTGAAGCTTGGATAACCTACAGCCGTCACATCAAGTCCTTGGAGCACTTCCACATAAGCTGCCTTCAGCGCATCCTGGGAATTACCTGGCGTGAGCGGGTGCCTCACACTGAAATACTTGTAAAGACCAACTGCAGAAGTATTGAGGCCATGATCACCCAGCGTCAGTTGCAGTGGCTGGGGCACGTGATAAGGATGCCCCCATGTCGGCTACCCCACAGAGTGTTATATGGCCAGCTACATCATGGTCGACACTCAGCTGGAGGGCCGAAGAAGCGCTATAAGGATCAGATGAAGAATGCTTTAAGGAAGTGCAAGATCAGACCTGAGGACCTGGAGGATGTTGCTGCTGACCGTAACACTTGGCAACAGCTGTATAGGGACGGGGTTCATATTCTGGAGATGGAAAGAACAACCAGAAGACAGCAGAAGAGAACCAGGAGAAATGCAGCCATGGTTGCCATCACGACCACCACTACCACATATACATGTCCCACCTGCAAGAGAGCTTGAGGGTCCAGGATAGGACTGTATAGTCATCAAAGATCTCACCGTTAAAGGAGTGGACGTCGTCATCGGACTCCAATGGACAACGAGAGAGAGAGAGAGAGAGAGAGAGAAAGAGAGAGAGAGAGAGAGAGAGAGAGAGAGAGAGAGAGAGAGAGAGAGAGAGAGAGAGAGAGTGAGTGTGTGTGTGTGTGTATGAAGAGGTCTAAAGTACAAGAGCAGGGATGTGATACTGAGGCACTAGTGAGGCCCCACCTTCAGTATTCTGAACAGTTTTGGGCCCGTCATCTTAGAAAAGATGTGCTGGCATTGAAGAGGGTCTAGAGGAGGTTCACAAGGATTCTTCCAGTAATGAAAGGGTTATCATACCAGGAACGTTTGATGGCTCTGGGTCAGTACTCGCTGGAATTCAGCAGGATGAGGGGGGGATCTCATTGAAACCTTTCCAATGTTGAAAGGCCTAGACAGAGTAGATGTGGAAAGGATGTTTTTCATGGTGGGAGAGTTTATGACAAGAGGGCACAGCCTCAAGGTAGAGGGAGGCCCTTTCAAAACAGAGAAGTGAAGAATTTTCTTTAGCCAAAGGATGATGAATATATGGAATTAATTACTACAGGCAGCTGTGGAGGCCAGGTCATTGGGTGTATTTAAGGCAGAGCTTGATAGGTTCTTGATTGGACATGACTTCATAGGTTACATATGGTGACTAGTGGTGTGCCTCAGGGATCTGTACTAGGTCCAATGTTGTTTGTCATATACATTAATGATCTGGATGATGGGGTGGTAAATTGGATTAGTAAGTATGCAGATGATACTAAGGTAGGTGGCGTTGTGGACACTGAAGTAGGTTTTCAAAGCTTGCAGAGAGATTTAGGCCAGTTAGAAGAGTAGGCTGAACGATGGCAGATGGAGTTTAATGCTGATAAGTGTGAGGTGCTACATTTTGGTAGGAATAATCCAGATAGGACATACATAGTAAATGGTAGGGTATTGAAGAATGCAGTAGAACAGAGTGATCTAGGAATAATGGTGCATAGTTCCCTGAAGGTGGAATCTCATGTGGATAGGGTGGTGAAGAAAGCTTTTGGTATGCTGGCCTTTATAAATCGGAGCATTAAGTATAGGAGTTGGGATGTAATGTTAAAATTGTACAAGGCATTGGTAAGGCCAGATTTGGAGTATTGTGTACAGTTCTGGTCACCAAATTATAGGAAAGATGTCAACAAAATAGAGTACAGAGAAGATTTACTAGAATGTTACCTGGGTTTCAGCACCTAAGTTACAGGGAAAGATTGAACAAGTTAGGTCTTTATTCTTTGGAGCGTAGAAGGTTGAGGGGGGACTTGATCAAGGTAATTAAAATTATGAGGGGGATAGATAGAGTTGACGTGGATAGGCTTTTTCCATTGAGAGTAGGGGAGATTCAAACAAAAGGATATGAGTTGAGAGTTAAGGGGTAAAAGTTTAGGGTAACACGAGGGGGAACATCTTTACTCAGAGAATGGTAGCTGTGTGGAATGAGCTTCCAGTAGAAGTGGTAGAGGCAGATTCAATATTGTCATTTAAAGTAAAATTGGATAGATATATGGACAGGAAAGGAATGGAGGGTTGTGGGCTGAGTGCAGGTCGGTGGGACTAGGTGAGAGTAAGTGTTCAGCACGGACTAGAAGGCTGAGATGGCCTGTTTCCGTGCTGTAATTGTTATATGGTTATATAGTTACAGGGAGAAACACAGGGAGTGGGGCTGAAGAGGGGAAAGAGGGATCAGCCATGATTGAATGGCAGAGCAGATTCAATGGGCCAATGTCTTGTGCTCTAAGAGTTCTGCACAGGGTTCTGATTACATTAAGATAGAAGCTGTCCCTGAGCCTGGTGGTATATTCTTTCAGTCTTTTGTATCTCCTGAGTAAAGGGTGAGGGGGAAAAGAGACAATGACCGAGTGGGTTGGTGACAAGTGAACTGAATCCTGCTTCAGCTGTCTCGGCTCCCTGCTGTTCTGTGGGAAGGACAATCAGTAGTTTGGATGATGAAACTGATGGCTTTGTGGCCAAGTCTGTGGACAATATGAACATAGGTGGAGGAGTGAGTAGTGTTGTGAAAGCAAAGTACCTAAACAGATTATGGGAATGGACAAAGAAGTGGCAGATGGAATTATAGTAGAGGGAATTGCATGGTCATTCACTTTGGTAGAATCCATAAGGGGTGGATTATTTTTTAAAGAAGGAGAAAATTCATAAATAAGAGGTGCAAGGGGACTTAGGAGTTCTTGAGCAGGATTCCTTAAAGGTTAACTTGCAGTTTGAGCTGGTGGTAAGAAAGGCAAATTCAACTCTAGCATTCATTTCAAGAGGACATGAAAACGAAGATGTCATACAGAGATTTTAAAAGGCATTGGTCAGACCACAGTTGGAGTATTGTGAGCAGTTTTGGGCCCATTATCTAAGAAAAGATGTGCTGGCATTGGAGAGGGTCCAGAGGAGGTTCACAAGAATTATCCCAGGAATGAAAGGGTTAATGTATGAGGAGGGTTTGATGGCTCTGGACCTGTATTCTCTGGAGTTTAGAAGAATTGGGGGGAGGGGAGGGGAGGAGGAGGGGAATCTCATTGAAAACTATTGAATACTGAAAGGCCAAGGCAAAGTGGATGTGGAGTGGATATTTTCTATAGGACCAGAGAACACAGACTCAGAATAGAAGTATGTCCCTTTAGAATAAAGATGATGCTGGAATTCTTTTACCAGAGGGTGGTGAATATGTGGAATTCATTGCTACAGACAGCTATGAAGGCCAAGTCATTGATCATAAGACCATAAGGCATAGGAGCAGATTAGGCCATTTGGCCCATCGAGTCTGCTCTGCTATTCAATCTTGACTGATCCTTTTCTCCCCGCCTCAGCCCCAATCATGAGTCTTTGAATTTTCTTCCTCTTTAGAAAATAATCCATGCCTTATGGATTCTACCAAAGTGCATGATCATACATTTTCCAACATTGTATTTCATTTGCCACTTTCTTGCCAATTCTTCTAAACTAAGTTCTTCTGTATCCTACCTGCTTCCTCAACGCTATCTACCCCTTCACCAATCTTCGTACCATCTGCAAACATGGCAATAAAGCCATCCATTCCATCATCTAAATCTTTTATATACAGCATAAAAAGAAGAAGTCCCAACACCTACCCCTTCAGAACACCACTAAACATTGACAGCCAACCAGAAAGGGATCCTTTTATTCCCACTCACTGTCTCCTATCAAGCAGCCAATGTTTTAACCATGCCAGTAACTTTCCTGTAATATCATTGGCTCTCAACTTAGTAAGCAGCCTCACGTGTGTCACCTTGTCAAAGGTCTTCTGAAAGTTCGAATATACAACATCTACTACAACCCCTTTATCTATCCTACTTGTAATCTCCTCAAAAAATTACAGCAGGTTTGTCAGGCAAGATTTTCCCTGAAAGAAACCATGCTGACTTTGTCCTATCTTATCCTGTGTCATCAAGTACTCCATCACCTCATCCTTAACAATTGACTCCAACGTCTTCCCAGCCACTGAGTGGAGTGCCATTTGCAATTTTCCAGTTCTCCGGCACCATGCCAGAGTCCAATGATTTTTGAAAGATCATTTCTAATGCCTCCACAATCTCTACCGCTACTTCTTTCAGAACCCCAGGGTGCAGTTCATCTGGTCTGGGTGATTTATGTACCCTTTTGGTCTTTCAGCTTTTTGAGCACCTTCTCCCTTGTAATAGTAACTGCACCCACTTCTCTTCCCTCACACCCTTCAACATCAGGCATACTGCTAGTGTTTCTCACAGTGAAGAATGATACAAAATACTCATTTAGTTCATCAGCCATCTCCTTGTCCCCCGTTATTATTTCTTCTGCCTCATTTTTAAGCAGTCCAATATCCTCTCTCATCTCTCTTTTATTTTTTACATACTTCAACAAGCTTTTACCATCCACTTTGATATTGTTTGCTAGCTTGGTTTCATAATTCATCTTTTCCTTCTGAATTATTCTTTTAGTTGCTCTCTGTAGGTTTTTTAAAAGCTTCCCAGTCCTCTATCTTCCCTCTAATTTTGGCTTTGATGTATGCACTCTCATAGAATATAGAACACAGAATGTAGAAAATCTACAGCACATTACAGGCCCTTTGGCACACCATGTTGTGTAGACTATATAACCTACTGTAGAAACTGCCTAGTATTTGCCTACTGCATAGCGCTCTATTTTTCTAAGCTCCATGTACCTATTTAGGAGTCTCTTAAGAGACCCTGTTGTATCTGCCTCCACCACCTTCACTGGCAGTGCATTCCATGCACCCACCACTCTCTCTCTGGAAAAACTTATCTCTGACATCCCCCTTATACCTACTTCCAAGCACCTTAAAACTATGCCTCCTTGTGTTAGCCATTTCAGTCCTGGGAAAAAGCTTCTGGCTATACACATGATCAATGCCTCTCTTCATCTTATACACCTCTATCAGGTCCCCTCTCATCCTCCATCGCTCCAAGGAAAAAGGCCAAGATCATTCAACCTATTCTCATAAGGCATGCTCTCCAATCCAGGCAACATCCTTGTAAACCTCTTCTGCACTCTCTCTGTAGTTTCCACATCCTTCCTATAGTGAGGTGACCAGAACTAAACACAGTACTTCAAGTGGGGTCGAACTAAGGTCTTATATAGATGTAACATTACCTCACACCTCTTGAGACAACCTACCCACCATTCAAGTAAGACTCACTGGTCTATAATTTCCTGGGTTATCTCTACTCCCTTTCTTGAACAAGGGAACAACATTTGCAGCCTTCCAATCCTCCAGTACTTCTCCCGACCCTATTGATAGTGCAAGATCATTGCCAGAGGATCAGCAATCTCCTCCCTCAATTTCCACAGTAGTCTGGGATATATTTCCATATAACCATATAACAATTACAGCACGGAAACAGGCCATCTCGGCCCTTCTAGTCCATGCCGAACACTTACTCTCGCCTACTCCCACTGGCACGCACTCAGCCCATAACCCTCCATTCCCTTCCTGTCCATATACCTATCCAATTTTACTTTAAATGACAATACCGAACCTGCCTCTACCACTTCTACTGGAAGCTCGTTCTACACAGCTATCACTCTCTGAGTAAAGAAATTCCCCCTCGTGTTACCCTTAAACTTTTGCCCTCTAACTCCCAACTCATGTCCTCTTGTTTGAATCTCCCCTAATCTTAATGGAAAAAGCCTATCCACGTCAACTCTATCTATCCCCCTCATAATTTTAATTACCTTGATCAAGTCCCCCCTCAACCTTCTACGCTCCAAAGAATAAAGACCTAACTTCAGAATCAGAATCAGACTTTAATCGCCAAGTACCTATGCACATACAAGGAATTTACTTCCGGCAGATGTTGTCTCTCTGCTCATAACAATAATAATGATAAATATAAATGAAAATATAAATTGTACATACAGGTAGTGCAATCCAAGTAATAGTTAGCTGACAGTTAACCGGCAGTTAACTGTTCAGCAAAGTGACCGCAGTAGGGAAAAAACTTCTCCAGTGCCTATTAGTCTTAGTCTGGAGGGATCTGAAGCGCCTACCAGACGGAAGCAGATCAAACAGTCCGTGCGCAGGATGGGAGGAGTCCTTTATGATGTTTCCCGCCCTCTTCTTCAACCTGGAAGGGTACGGGTCCACAATAGAGGGCAGGGAGGCTCCAATAATGCGCTCGGCAGTCCTCACTGTGTGCTGTAGTCTGGTTCTATCCTGCTTGGTGGCGGCTCCAAACCACACAATGATGGAGGTGCACAGGACAGACTCAATGACTGCAGTGTAGAATTGCAGCAGCAATTCCTGAGGCAGACCATATTTCCTCAAGAGCCGCAGGAAATACATCCGCTGTTGGGCCTTCTTCAGGATGGAGCTGATGTTCTGCTCCCACTTCAGATCCTGAGAGATGGTGGTTCCCAGGAACCTGAAGTTCTCCACGGTGGACACAGGGCTGCTGAGGACTGTGAGGGGAGACATAGTGGGGGGATGTCTCCTGAAATCCACTATCATCTCCTTTGTCTTGAGCGTGTTCAGCTCCAGATTGTTCTGACTGCACCAGAGCGCCAGTTGGTCCACCTGCTGTCGATATGCAGACTCATCACTATTCTGGATGAGTCCGATGACGGTAGTGTCGTCTGCAAACTTCAAAAGCTTCACATAGATGTTGAAATCTCCCTTGACTATCACAAAGCCCTTCTGAATCGCCTCTCCTGCTGTAATCTGATCTACTGTCCATCCCAGCTACCATTGGGAGGCCTGTATAAAACTGCCATCAACGTCCTCTTACCCTTGCAGTTTCTTAACTCAACCCACAAGGAATCAACATCTTCTGATCCTATGTCACATCTTTCCACTGATTTGATGCCATTCTTTACCAGTAGAGCCACACCACCTCCTCTGCCTACCTTCCTATCCCTCTGATACAACGTGTAACCTTGAACATTCAGCTCCCAACTACAACCATCCTTCAGCCACGATTCAGTGATGGTCACAACATCATACCAGGCAATCTGTAATAGTGCAGCAAGATCATCCACCTTGTTTCTTATACTCCGTGCATTGAGACATAACACTTTGAATATTATATTTGCTACCTTTTTGATTTTGCATCCCTAATGCACTGAAACTCACCCTGCTGACAGCAGCTCTCTGCTGACAGTCTGACTGCATGCTATCTTTGCTCTTTTGCCATCCATCCCTTCACTCCGGTTCCCACCCCACTGCCAAGTTAGTTTAAACCCTCCCCATCAGCTCTAACAAACCTGCCCAGGAGAACATTGGTCCCCCTCAGGTTCAGGTGCAACCCATCACTTTTGAATGGGTCATACCTCCCCCAGAAGTGAATCCAATGATCCAAGAACCTGAAGCCCTGCCCCTGGCACCAGCTTCTCAGCCACGCATTAATCTGCCAAATCAACCCTCATTATACCCTCATTGACGTGTGGCACCAGCAGCAATCCTGAAATTACTACCCAGGAAGTCCTGCTTCTCAGCTTTCTGTCTAGCTCTCTAAATTGTCTTTTCAGGACCTCTTTGCTTTTCATTCCTATGATGTTGGATATTTTTAAGTGGAGGTTGATAGATACCTGATTAGTAAAGGTTACAGGGAGAGGGCAGGAGAATCGTGTTGATAGATAGATAGATAGATAGATAGATACTTTATTCATCCCCATGGGGAAATTCAACTTTTTTTCCAATGTCCCATACACTTGTTGTAGCAAAACTAATTACATACAATACTTAACTCAGTAAAAAATATGATATGCATCTAAATCACCGTCTCAAAAAGCATTAATAATAGCTTTTAAAAAGTTCTTAAGTCCTGGCGGTAGAATTGTAAAGCCTAATGGCATTGGGGAGTATTGACCTCTTCATCCTGTCTGAGGAGCATTGCATCGATAGTAACCTGTCACTGAAACTGCTTCTCTGTCTCTGGATGGTGCTATGTAGAGGATGTTCAGAGTTATCCATAATTGACCGTAGCCTACTCAGCGCCCTTCGCTCAGCTACCGATGTTAAACTCTCCAGTACTTTGCCCACGACAGAGCCCGCCTTCCTTACCAGCTTATTAAGACGTGAGGCGTCCCTCTTCTTAATGCTTCCTCCCCAACACGCCACCACAAAGAAGATAAAGAGAGGGATAATAAATCAGCCATGATAGAATCATGGTGCAGACTCGATGGGCTGAATAGCCTACTTCTGCTCCAATGTCTTATGATCTTATGATGCCATGGAATGAACTCCTCTCCTCATCCATTACAGGACCCTCGCTCCTTTGGGAACGCCACAAATCCCCTTTTGCATCTATCTGAGTTTCAAAACTCATTTGCCAGAAATACCTCTAACACAGTTAGGAGCCAAATATTTCATGAGCCCGACTAAAGCTTGAAGTGCAATTGCACTGTGACACTCTGCTTCAGAAGGGTCTGCCTGAAAGTATTCATGAAGCAGAAAACATCGAAATGGTGTAATTCTACATTCATAATGAAAATAATCTTCCTTAAAATATTAATGTGCTGAATGGATGTGGCGTTGATCAGTTGGCTGAAACCTTTCTCGATAACATCCCCTGTCACTGATCCCACAGCAGCTGGGCAAATAACATCACAAAAATGAATCAATTTTTAATAATGGTACAGTTTGTGTCAGAGTCTCAGTAACACTTGTGTGGAAGGACATCTTCCCGCAGTACACAGATATATGTCCTCTCTCTCTCTCTCTCTCTCTCTCTCTCTCTCTCTCTCTCTCTCTCACTCTCTCACTCTTTCACTCACTCTCTCACTCTTTCACTCACTCTCTCACACTCTCACACTCCTACACCTGTGTGAACGCACTCCAGAAGTGCAGTAAATTAGGGGTTCACCATCAAGAGAAAATCTGGAGATGCTGGAAATCTGAGCAACACACACACAATGCTAGAGGAACTCAGCAGGGCAGACAGCATCTATGGAAGAGTTCTGCCAAAGGGTTTCAGCCAAAAACATCAACTGTACTCTTTTCCTCGATGCTGCCTGGCTTACTGAATTCCTCCAGCATTTAGTGTGAGTGACTAGGGTTTCACCATGGTTCCTTGCATTTCAGTCAGTGTCAAATCTTTCCAGGATCACAATTTAGAAATTATAGACCAGTGAGCCTTAATTCAGTGGTGGGCATGTTGTTAGAGAATCCTTAGAGGCAGGATTTATGAGCACTTGGAGACACATATATTCTTCCTATATTGATGTATGGCTGTGAGTCATGGACCATCACAAACGTAATGGAAAAAAGAATCAACGCAGCAGAGATGTGGTTCCTCAGAAGAATGCTATGCATATCATATACGGACAGGATAACCCGCGAAGAGCTTCTACAGAGAACGAAAACAAAACATTCATTACTTAAAACAATCAGAAAACAGCAATCAAAATTCTTTGGACATATCATGCGAGGAGAGACATTAGAACATTTAGTTACAACTGGAAAGCTGGAGGAAAAGGAAGCGGAGGCAGACAGAGAGTGGGAATGACAGATGGATTAACATCACGGTTAGAAACAGGGGAGGCAACAACTACAATTCGGAGGGTCAGGGACGGTGATGGGTGGAGAGACATGATCGCCCACGCCGAACGGCAAGGCACCTGAATGAACGAATGGAGAGATATAATCTGATTAGGGATCGTCAGCATGGCTTTGTCAAGGGCAGGTTAATCAAACCTGATTAAATTCTTTGAAGATGTAACAAAACAGATTGATGAAGGAAGAGTAGTAGATGTAGTGTATATGGATTTCAGCAAGGCATTTGATAAGGTACCCCATGCAAGGCTTATTGAGAAAGTAAGGAGGCATGGGATCCAAGGGGTCATTGCTTTGTGGATCCAGAATTGGCTTACCCTCAGAAACAAAGGGTGGTTGTAGGCTGGTCCTATTCTGCATGGAGGTCGGTCACCAGTGGAGTGCCTCAGGGATCTGCTCTGACACCCCTCTTCTTTGAGATTTTTCTAAATGAGCTAGATAAAGAAATAGAATGGTACATGGAGCTTAGAAAAATTGAGGGCTATGCGGTAGGGTAATTCTGGGAGTTTCTAGAGTAGGTTACATGGTCAGCACAACATTGTGGGTCAAAGGACCTGTGATGTGTTGTAAATTTCTATTTCTATGATCTATGTTCAGAGAGTGATGGGTTCTTTATTAAACAGAGTGTCAAATATTACGGTGAGAAGGCAGAAAAATGGGTTAAGAAGGATAATAAATCAGCCATGATGGTTTAGCACAGCAGATTTAATGGGCCAAATGGCCTAATTCTGCTGCTATGTCTTATGCTGTTATCCAGAATGGTGGCAACCTCTCCTCTGAAGGAACAGTTTGGTCCACAGCTGAGGGGCAAATTTAGGGAATTGTGGATAGTGAGGAAGTCTGTCAAAGGATACATGGGATATAGACCAGCTGACAATGTGGCAAAGAGATGGCAGCTGGAGTTTAACCCAGTCACGTTTGGGAGATTGAATGTAAAGGGGCAAAGCACAGTTAATGCCAAGAGTGTTGATTTGCAGAGCTCCAAGTTCATAGCTTGCTGAACATGGCTACGTTGGTTGATAGGGTTGATAGGCAGGCTCACAGCATGCTTGCCATTATTGGTGAAGGCACAGGGTTCAGGAAGTTCTGTTGCAGCTTTCTAAAGCTCTGGTTAAACCACGTTTGGAGTGTAGTGTGCAGATCTGGTTGCCTCATTTTAGGATGGATGAGGAAGTTTTGGATTGTTTCCTGGTAAAAGTAGTATTAACTACAATAAAGGTTGGAGAGACTTCTGGTGGGGCAATTTTTTCAAGTCTATGGACAGCTAGTTCACTGCTAGACTGAGGAATATGTCAGGTCCAAATAAGCAGGAAACTGTGCATCTTTATATTAAAAAAGTTTCATTCATGTCAGCTACTGCGCACTTCACAACCTGAGCAGTGGACAGCATTTCAATTTTTAATGATACTCAGAGCCTGCAGCTGGTCTCAGTGAAGATAAATTTTTTAAACATGTTCAAAATAATTGCAATTAAAAAAATCCAAAAAATGTTTTTCTTCTGCTGAGGCTGGAGACATGCTCAAAAGCTTCGGACCCAAGTGTCTGGACTAGACAAACACGAGGAAATCTGCAGATGCTGGAAATTCAAGCAACACACACAAATTTCTGGTGGAACGCAGCAGGTCAGGCAGCATCTATAGGGAGAAGCGCTGTCGACGTTTCGGGCCGAGATCCTTCGTCAGGACTATCTGAAAGGAAAGATAGTAAGAGATTTGAAAGTAGTGGGGGGAGGGGGAAATGCGAAATGATAGGAGAAGACCGGAGGGGGTGGAGTGAAGCTGAGAGCCAGAAAGGTGATTGGCAAAAGGGATACAGAGCTAGAGAAGGGAAAGGATCTTGGGACAGGAGGCCTAGGGAGAAAGAAAGGGGGAGGGGAGCAAGTGGAACAAGTGCTACACCTGCCCTTGCTCTTCCTCCCTCACCACCATTCAGGGCTCCAGACAGTCCTTCCAGGTGAGACGACACTTCACCTGTGAGTCGGCTGGTGTGGTATCCTGCATCCCGTGCTCCCAGTGTGGTCTTTTATATATTGGTGAGACCCGACGCAGACTGGGAGAACGTTTCACTGAACACCTACGCTCTGTCCGCCAGAAAAAACAGGATCTCCCAGTGGCCACACATTTTAATTCCACATCCCATTCCCATTCTGATATGTCTATCCATGGCCTCCTCCACTGTCAAGATGAAGCCACACTCAGGTTGGAGGAACAACACCTTATATACCGGCTGCGTAGCCTCCTACCTGATGGCATGAACATTGACTTCTCTAACTTCCGTTAATGCCCCTCCTCCCCTTCTTACCCCATCCCTGATATATATTTCCCCCTCCTTTTTTTTCTCTGTCTGCCCATCACTCTTTGCCTGTTCTCTATCTCCCTCTGGTGCTCCCCTCCCCCTTTCTTTCTCCCTAGGCCTCCCGTCCCATGATCCTTTCCCTTCTCTAGCTCTGTATCCTTTTTGCCAATCACCTTTCCAGCTCCCAGCTTCATCCCACCCCCTCCGGTCTTCTCCTATCATTTTGCATTTCCCCCTCCCCCTCATACTTTCAAAACTCTTACTATCTTTCCTTTCAGTTAGTCCTGACGAAGGGTCTCAGCCCGAAACATCGACAGCGCTTCTCCCTATAGATGCTGCCTGGCCTGCTGTGTTCTACCCGCATTTTGTGTGTGTTGTCTGGACTAGACAATGTTTACTTGAACTGCATCTACACAGCTGAACCCAGCAACCTACACCCATCCACCACAAGATGTGTCATTCCTTTGCCGAGCCAGGGGCTAGTGGGAGGTACTGGATGCCCCCGCCCCTCCTAGATTCCCATTTCCTTCCTGCATTCCCATTGCCTTCCTAGATTCTTATTGCCCCTTCTGGATTCCCATTATCCCTGCTGGATTTCCACTGCCCACTAGATACCCCATTGCCTTCCAAAATTCCCATTGCCTTCCTGGATTCCCACTGCTCCACCTGGATTCCTACTGCCTCTCATGGATTCCAATTGGCCTGCTGGATTCCAAATGTCCCTCCTAGATTCCCATTGAACCTCGGATTCCCATTGCCTCTCCTAGATTCCTGTTTCCCCTCCTAGATTCCCATTGGTTTCCTGAATTTCCCACTGCTCTCCTGGTTTCCTGTTTTCCCTCATAGATTCCCATTGACTTCCCTGATTCCCATTGCTTTCCAGGATTTCCATTGCCTTGCTAGATTCCAAATGGGTTCCTCGACTTCCACTGCCTTCCTGGATTCCCACTGCTATCCTCAGGTCCTATTACCCCTCCTGGATTTCCATTAACCATATAACCATTGCCTTCTTAATTTCCCACTCTCCCTCCTAGATTCCTATTTCCCATCCTGGTTTCCCAATGCCTCCCTGGATTTCCACTGCCATCCTCGATCCCTATTGCTCCTCCTGCATTCAAATTGCATTCCTGGATTCCCATTGTCTTCCTGGATTTCCCACTGCTCTCCTGGTTTCCTAGTTTCCTTCATAGATTCGAATTACCTTCCTTGATTCCCACTGACTCTCCTGGATCCCCACTGCCCTGCTAGATTCCAATTGTCTTCCAGGATTCCGACTTCCCATCCAAGGTTCCTATTGCCATTCTGGATTTCCAGTGCCATCTTCAATTCCAATTAGAAACATAGAAAACCTACAGCACAATACAGGCCCTTTGGCCCACAAAGTTGTGCCGAACATGTCCCTACCTTATAACTACCTAGGCTTATCATAGCCCTCCATTTTTCTAAGCGCCACATAGTCACCCAGGAGTCTCTTAAAACACCCTATCGTTTCCTTCTCCACAACTGCTGCCGGCAGCCCATTCCACGTACTCACCACTCTGAGTAAAAAACTTACCTCTGGCATGTGACATGTGATGAGGATGTTAGGAGAATTCAGGGTGACTTGGATAGGCTGGGTGAGCGGGCAGATACTTGGCAGATGGCATTTAATGTGAATAAGTGTGAGGTTATCCACTTTGGGAGTAAGAACAGGAAAGCAGATTATTATCTGAACGGTATAGAGTTAGGTAAGGGAGAAATACAAAGAGATCTAGGAGTCCTTGTTCATCAGTCACTGAAGGTGAATGAGCAAGTGCAGCAGGCAGTGAAGAAGGCTAATGGAATGTTGGCCTTTATTACAAAAGGAATTGAGTACAAGAGCAAGGAAATCCTCTTGCATTTGTACAGAGCCCTGGTGAGACCACACCTGGAGTATTGTGTACAGTTTTGGTCTCCAGGGTTAAGGAAGGACATCCTGGCTGTAGAGGAAGTGCAGCGTAGATTCAGGAGGTTAATTCCTGGGATGTCTGGACTGTCTTACGCAGAGAGGTTAGAGAGACTGGGCTTGTACACGCTGGAATTAAGGAGATTGAGAGGGGATCTGATTGCAACATATAAGATTATTAATGGGATTGGACAAGATAGAGGCAGGAAATATGTTCCAGATGCTGGGAGAGTCCAGTACCACAGGGCATGGTTTGAGAATAAGGTGTAGGTCATTCAGGACAGAGTTAGGGAAAAACTTCTTCTCCCAGAGAATTGTGGGGGTCTGGAATGCACTGCCTCGGAAGGTAGTGGAGGCCAATTCTCTGGATGCTTTCAAGAAGGAGCTAGATAGGTATCTTATGGATAGGGGAATCAAGGGATATGGGGACAAGGCAGGAACCGGGTATTGATAGGAATTGATCAGCCATGATCTCAAAATGGCGGTGCAGGCTTGAAGGGCCGAATGGTCTACTTCTGCACCTATTGTCTATTGTCTATTATCTCCTCTGTACCTACTCCTCAGCACCTTAAAACTGTGCCCTCTTGTGCTAGCCATTTCAGCCCTGGGAAAAAGCCTCTGACTATCCACACAATCAATGCCTCTCATCACCTTATACACCTCTATGAGGTCACTTCTCATCCTCTGTTGCTCCAAGGAGAAAAGGCCAAGTTCACACAACCTATTCTCATAAGGCATGCTCCCCAATCCAGGCAACATCCTTGTAGATCTCCTCTGCATCCCTTCTATGCTTTCCACATCCTTCCTGTACTGAGGCGACCTGAATTGAGCACAGTACTCCACGTGGGGTCTGACCAAGATCCTATATAGCTGCAACATTACCTCTCAGCTCTTAAAATCAATCCCACGATTGATGAAGGCCAATGCACTGTATGCTTTCTTAACCACACAGTCAACCTGTGCAGCAGCTTTGAGTGTCCTATGGACTCGGACCCCAAGATCCCTCTGATCCTCCACACTGCCAAGAGTCTTACCATTAATACTCTATTCTGCCATCATATTTGACCTACCAAAATGAACCACCTCACACTTATCAGGGTTGAAACCCATCACCCACTTCTCAGTCTAGTTTTGCAACCTATCAATGTACCACTGTAACCTCTGACAGCCCTCCACACTATCCACAACACCTCCAACCTATGTGTCATCAGCAAATTTACTAACCCTTCCCTCCACTTCCTCATCCAGGTCATTTATAAACATCACAAAGAGTAGGGGTCCTAGAACAGATCCCTGAGACACACCACTGGTCACCGACCTCCATGCAGAATACAACCATCTACAATCATTCTTTGCCTTCTGGAGGCAAGTCAGTTCTGGATCCACAAAGCAATGTCCCTTGGATACCATGCCTCCTTACTTTCTCAATAAGCCTTGCATTGGGTACATTATCAAATGCCTTGCTGAAATCCATATACTCTACATCTACTGCTCTTTCATCAATGTGTTTAGTCACACCCTCAAAAAATTCAATCAGGCTCATAAGGCACAACCTGCCCTTGACAAAGCCATGCTGACTATTCCTAATTATATTATACCTCTTCAAATGTTCATAAATCCTGCCTCTCAGAATCTTCTCCATCAGCTTACCAACCACTGAAGTAAGACTCATTGGTCTATAATTTTCTGGGCTATATCTACTCCCTTTCTTGAATAAACAAACAATATCCACAATCCTCTAATCCTCCGGAACATCTCCCGTCCCCATTGATGATGCAAAAATCATCACCAGAGGCTGAGTGATCTCCTCTCTCTCCTCCCACAGTAGCCTTGCATTTCATCCGGTCCCAGCGACTTATCCAACTTGATGCTTTCCAAAAGCTCCAGCAGATCCTCTTTCTTAATATCTACATGCTCAAGCTTTTCAATCTGTTGCAAGTCATCATTACAATCACTAATATCCTTTTCCATAGTGAATACTGAAGTAAAGGATTCATTAAGCACCTCTGCTATTTCCTCCAGTTCCATACACACTTTCCTACTGTCACACTTGATAGGTCCTATTCTTTCACATCTTATCCTCTTGCTCTTCACATACTTGTAGAATGCCTTGAGGTTTTCCTTAATCCAGCCTGCCAAGGCCTTCTCAAGGCCCCTTCTGGCTCTCCTAATTTCCTTCTTAAGCTCCTTCCTATTAGCCTTATAATCTTCTAGATCTCTAACATTACCTGACTCTCTGAACCTTTTGTAAGCTTTTCTTTTCTTCTTGACTAGATTTACTACAGCCTTTGTACACCATGGTTCCTGTACCCTACCATAACTTCCCTGTCTCATTGGAATGTACCTATGCAGAACTCCACACAAATATCCCCTGAACATTTGCTACATTTCTTCCATACTTTTCTGTGAGAACATCCGTTTCCAATTTAAGCTTCCAATTTCCTGCCTGATAGCCTCATCATTCCCCTTACTCCAACTAAACGCTTTTCTAACTTGTCTGTTCCTATCGCTCTCCTATGCTATTGTAAAGGAGTTAGAATTATGATCACTATCTCCAAAATGCTCTCCCACTGAGAAATCTGACACCTGACCAGGTTCATTTCCTAATACCAAATCAACTACAGCCTCTCCTCTTGTGGGCTTATCTACATACTGTGTCAAGAAACCTTCCTGAACACACCTAACAAACTCCACCCCATGTAAACACCTTACTCTAGGGAGATGCCAATCAATATTTGGGAAATTAAAATCTCCCATCATGACAACTCTGTTATTATTACACCTTTCCAGGATCTGTTTCACTATCTGCTCCTCGATATCCCTGTTACTATCAGGGGGCATATAAAAAACACCCAGTAAAGTTATTGACCCCTTCCTGTTCCTAACCTCCACCCACAGAGACTCCATAGACAATCCCGCTAAGGCGTCCACCTTTTCTGCAGCCCTGACACTATCTCTGATCAACAGTACCACGCCCCCACCTCTTTTGCCTCACTCCCTTTCCTTTCTGAAACATCTAAAACCCGGCACTTGAAGTAACCATTCTTGTCCCTGAGCCATCCGAGTCTCTGTAATGGCCACCACATCATATCTCCAAGTACTGATTCACACTCTAAGCTCATTCACTTTGTTCACGATATTCCTTGCGTTATAATAGACGCAGCTCAAACCTTTGGTCTGAGCGCGGCCCTTCTCTATCACCTGCTATCCTCCCCCTCACACCGTCTACAGTCTTTCTTTATTTGTGAGCCAGCCTCCTCTTCCTCCGTCTCTTCAGTTCGGTTCCCACCCCCCAGCAATTCTAGTTTAAACTCTCCCCAGTAACCTTAGCAAACCTCCCCGCCAGGATATTGGTCCCCCTGGGATTCAAGTGCAACCCGTCCTTTTTGTACAGGTCACACCTGCCCCAAAAGAGGTCCCAATGATCCAGAAATCTGAATCTCTGCCCCCTGCTCCAATCCCTCAGCCACGCATTTATCCTCCACCTCATCCTATTCCTAGTCTCATTGTTGCGTGGCACAGGCAGTAATCCCGAGATTACTACCTTTGAGGTCCTGCTTCTCAACTTCCTTCCTAACTCCCTGTAGTCTTTTTTCAGGACCTCTTCCCTTTTCCTGCCTATGTCGTTGGTACTAATATGTACCACAACCTCTGGCTGTTCACCTTCCCACTTCAGGATATCGTTGACACCATCTGAAACATCCCTGACCCTGGCACCTGGGAAGCAAACTCCCATCAAAGTTTCTTTCCTGCGTCCACAGAATCACCTGTCTGACGCCCTAACTACAGAGTCTCCTATCAGTACTTCTTTCCTTTTCCCTTCCCTACCCTTCTGAGCCACAGAGCCGGATTCTGTGCCAGAGGCATGACCACTGTTGCTTCCCCCAGGTAGACCATCCCCCCCAAACAGCACTCAAACAGGGGTACTTATTGTCAAGGGGAACAGCCACAGGAGTACTCACTAGTACCTGACTTTTCCCCTTCCCCCTCCTGACTGTGACCTCCTTGTCTGTCTCCCCAGGCCCCGGTGTGACCACCTGCCTCTAGCTCCTCCTCTCTATCACCTCCTCACTCTCCCTGACCAGATGAAGGTCATCGAGCTGCATCTCCAGTTCCCTAACACGGTTCCTGGTGCAGATTTGGCCATCCGGGAGGCTGGATGTCTCCAGGACCTCCCACATCTGACACCGAGTACAGAAAACTGGCCTCACACATACTTTCTGTCTGTATTCTACACAGATACCCTACCTCGCCTTGACCCTTTATTGAAGCCCCATTGAGCCAAAGCCTTCCTACTCTGTCTCCCTTACCCTGTCGCTCGCTTCTCTGACACACGTTGTATAAATCTCTCTTCTCGCTGTTCTCACTGGCTGACGTCCACACACTTACGCAGTCATGTCCCGTTCAAACCACTGAAGAAATAACTGTCTTGGATTCCCATTGCCTTCCTGGTTTCCCATTGCCTTTTAGATTCCTATTTGCCCTCCTGGATTCCCATTGCCCCTTTCCAAATTCTCATTTCCCCTCCTGGATTCCCACTGCCCTCCTGGTCCCATTGTCCCTCCTGCATTCCCATTCTCTGCCTGGATTCTCATTGCATCCCATTCCCCCCCCCCCTCCGGATTTCCATTGCCTTCCTGGATCCAATGCCTTTCTGAATTCCCTTTTCATTCCTGGAATCTTATTGCCCTTCCTGCATTTCCACTGCCCACCAGGTATTCCATTGCCTTCCAAAATTCCCATTGCCCCTCCTGGATTCCCATTGCCTTTTAGATTTCTATTTTTCCTCCTGGATTCCCATTGCCCCACTGGATTTCAATTGCCCTGCTAGATTCTCATTGCCTTCCTGGATTCCCATTGGCACTCATAGGTTCCCATTTTGTTCTTGGATTCCCATTGCCTTCCTGAATTCTCATTGCCTTCCTGGATTCCCACTGCCTTTCCAGAATTCCCATTGGCCTGCTAGATGCCAATTGGCTTCCTGTATTCCCATTGCCCTCCTGGTTTCCTATTTCCTCTACTAGATTCCCTTTGCCTTCTGGATTCCTATTTCCCCTCCAGGATTCCCATTGTCTTTCTGGATTCCCACTGCCCTCCTGGTCCCACTCCCCTCTTGAATTCACATTGCCTTACTGAATTCCCATTGTCCTTCTTGCATTTCATTCCCTTCCTGGATTCTTATTGCCCCACCTAGATTCCCATTGACATCCTGAATTCTCATTGCCCCACCTGTATTCCCATTGACATCCTGGATTCCCATTGTCCCTGCTGGATTTCCACTGTTCTCTGGGATTTTCCATTGTTTTCAAAAATTCCCATTGCCCCTTCTGGATTCTCAATGCCTTGCTGGATTTTCACTGCCTCTACCTGATTCCCATTGCCCTGCTAGATACACATTGCCCCTGCTGGCTTAACATTGCCTTCTGGGATTTCCACTGCCATCCTCAATTCATATATCCCTCTTGGATTCTCAGTGCCATCCTTGCTTCCCATTGCCTCTTCTCAATTCCAATGGCCCTCCTGGATTCCCATTGCACATGCTGGATTTCCACTGCCCTCCAGGATTTTCCATGGCCTTCTATAATTCCCACTGCCACTTCTGGACTCCCATTGCATTCTTGAATTCACATTGCCCTTCCAGGATTTCCAATACCCCTCTGTCATGGTGCAGTCCATGAAATCCACATTCCGGTTCACGGTCCAGTCCATGGTCCTTATTCCAGGTTTTCCAGTTTTCCCCAGTTTCTGTTGAGGCAGCTGATTCTCTTTTGGCCTGGCTTCATAAATAGCTTCAGAATTCAGCCTTGGGCTGCTGGGTTGTTCCTGTCCAAACCCCTGTCTGTATCTCTTCCCTTCACCTTCCTCCTGGAGCCTCGCCTCTCCTCTCCTGTAACCCTTGCCTTCACTGCTGTCAAGTTCAACCACCGGAGCAAGATAAGGAACTGTCTTTTGTTGTTTTGAACTGTCTCTGTGTCCATGCCTTCGCTAGGTAGGTCAGGCCGTTTACCACTACCTTGTGTTGGGAACTGTCTCTGTGTCCATGCCTTCGCTAGGTAGGTCAGGCCGTTTACCACTACCTTGTGTTGGGAACTGTCTCTGTGTCCATGCCTTCGCTAGGTAGGTCAGGCCATTTACCACTACCTTGTGTTGGGAACTGTCTCTGTGTCCATGCCTTCGCTAGGTAGGTCAGGCCGTTTACCACTACCTTGTGTTGGGAACTGTCTCTGTGTCCATGCCTTCGCTAGGTAGGTCAGGCCGTTTACCACTACCTTGTGTTGGGAACTGTCTCTGTGTCCATGCCTTCGCTAGGTAGGTCAGGCCGTTTACCACTACCTTGTGTTGGGAACTGTCTCTGTGTCCATGCCTTCGCTAGGTAGGTCAGGCCGTTTACCACTACCTTGTGTTGGGTACTGTCTCTGTGTCCATGCCTTCGCTAGGTAGGTCAGGCCGTTTACCACTACCTTGTGTTGGGAACTGTCTCTGTGTCCATGCCTTCGCTAGGTAGGTCAGGCCGTTTACCACTACCTTGTGTTGGGAACTGTCTCTGTGTCCATGCCTTCGCTAGGTAGGTCAGGCCGTTTACCACTACCTTGTGTTGGGAACTGTCTCTGTGTCCATGCCTTCGCTAGGTAGGTCAGGCCGTTTACCACTACCTTGTGTTGGGAACTGTCTCTGTGTCCATGCTTTCGCTAGGTAGGTCAGGCCGTTTACCACTACCTTGTGTTGGGAACTGTCTCTGTGTCCATGCCTTCGCTAGGTAGGTCAGGCCGTTTACCACTACCTTGTGTTGGGAACTGTCTCTGTGTCCTTGCCTTCGCTAGGTAGGTCTGGCTGTTTACCACTACCTTGTGTTGGGAACCGTCTTGTTGTATTCTGCATTCTGTGTAATGAGTCCTGGCCCTATGTCCTGTTTCCAAGGAGGGGTCCCGGCTCTGTGTTCCATGTTCCTGTCTCTCCCTTGACCAAGGTTCTGCATTCCTGTCTCTTCCTCAACCAACTCAAGGCTTCGGGGTCTCGTCTAGTCCTAGCCACGTCCGAGAACCTTGTCCTGTCCAAGCCACGGCTTTGTGTTCTCGTCTTGTCCATGTGCCTCACCCAGCCCAGGAGTACCTTGCCCAGCCTGGTGCTGGATTCTCTCGTCCTGTGCTGGGGTTCCCTTGTCCTGTCCAGGAGTCTCATGACCAGTCCTGTTGCCTCTCCTTGTCCTGTAGCCTCATCATGTCCTCGCCTAGTTCTGGAGTCTGAACCTAAGTCAAGACCCAGGTTCTGGGGCCTTGTCCTGTCTCTGGCTTGAAGTCCAAGCCCAGGCTCTAAGTTCCCAGTTCCATGTTCTGGTTCTGCTATCCTAGTCAAGTCCTAGCCCAGGCCCAGAATCCTTGTCTCGTCCGGGGCCTGTGTCATGTCCAGCGTCCTTTCTTCCCCACATTCCTTGATTCCTTCTCACGCCTAGTCCTGTTCCTGGTAGTTCAGTGTCTGTGTCTTGCTTTTGGGTCATCTCCCAGTGTCCATCATATGACATTTCCATATTTTGGGTCTGGTCTCAATGCCCTCCTTATGACACCCTCCTGGATTCCAATGTCCTTTCTGGATTCCTATTTCCTCTCCTGGATTTCCACTGCCATCCTCGATTCATGTTACCCTTCTGGATTCCCATTGCCCCTTACGGATTTGCACTGCCTGTCCTAGATTCCCATTGCCTTGCGAGATTCCTATTGCCCTCATGGATTCCCATTGGCTCTCTTGGATTCTCATTGCTTTCCTGGATGGTCATTGGCTTCCTGGATTCCCACTGACTCTCTGGATTCCCATTGCCCCTTCTGGATTTCCAGTATCCTCCCAGATTTTCCATGGCCTTCTAAAATTCCCATTGTCTTCCTGGATTCCCATTGTCTTCTTGGATTTTCATTGCCTCTGCTTGACTCCCATTGCCCTGTTAGATTCCCATTACCCTTGCTGGATTATCATTGCTTCCTGGATTCCTTATTGGCCCTCCTGGATTCCTATTGACTTACTGGATTCCCACTGCCATCCTCAATTCCTATTGCCCCTACTGGATACACTTTGCTTTTTTCAATTCCCATTGCCTCTCCTGGAATCCCATTGCCTTCCTGGATTGTCATTGCCCCACCTGAATTCCCATTTACTCTCTGTATTCCAATTGCCCCTATTGGATTTTCCATGGCCTAAAATTCTCATTGCCCCTTCTGGAAACCCAGTGTCACCCATGGATTCCCACTGCCCCTCCTGGATTCCCATTGGCTTCCTGGATTCCCACTGCCATCCTTGATTCCTATTGCCCCTCCTGGATACACTTCGCTTTTTTGGATTCCCACTGTCTTACTAGATTTCTGTTGGCCCTCCTGGACTCCCAATGCCCTTCTCCGATTCCTATTGCTTTCCTGGATTCCCTTTGCCCCACCTGGATTCCCCTTGACTCTCTGGATTTGCATTGCCCCTGCTGGATTTCCACTGCTCTCCAGGATTTCCCATGGGATTCTAAAATTCCCATTGCCCCTTCTGGGTTCACATTGCCCCTCTTTGATTCCCATTTCCCTCTTGGATTCCCATTGATCCTCTTGGTCTATAATTTCCTGGGCTATCTCTACTCCCTTTCTTGAATAATGGAACAACATTAGCAACTTTCCAATCCTCCAGAACCTCTCCTGTCCCCATTGATGCTGCAAAAATCATCACCAGAGGCTCAGCAATTTCCTCCCTCACCTCCCACAGTAGCCTGGGGTGCATCTCATCCGGTCCTGGTGACTTATCCAACTTGATGCTTTCAAAAATCTCCAGCACATCCTTTTTTCCTAATATCTACATGCTCAAGCTTTTAAGTCTGCTGCAAGTCATCACTACAATTACCAAGATCCTTTTCCACAGTGAATACTGAAGTATTCACTCTGCTATTTCCTCCAGTTCCATACACACTTTCCCACTGTCACATTTGATAGGTCCTATTCTTTCATGTCTTATCCTCTTGCTCTTCACATACTTGTAGAATGCCCTGCCCACCAAGACCTTCTTATGACCTCTTCTGGCTCTCCTAATTTCCTTCTTAAGCTCCTTCCTATTAGCCTTATAATCTTCTAGATCTCTAACATTACCTGACTCTCTGAACCTTTTGTAAGCTTTTCTTTTCTTCTTGACTAGATTTATTACAGCCTTTGTACACCACAGTTCCTGTACCCTACCATAATTTCCCTGTCTCATTGGAACGTACTTATCCAGAACTCCACACAAATATCCCCTGAATATTTTCCACATTTCTTCCATACTTACCCTGAGAACATCTGTTTCCAATTTAAGCTTCCAATTTCCTGCCTGATAGCCTCATAATTCCCCTTACTCCAATTAAATGCTTTTCTAACTTCTTACTACCTTTGAAGTCCTGCTTCTCAGCTTGCTTCCTAACTTCCTATAGTCTGTTTTGAGGACCTCCTCCCTTTTCCTATCTACATTGTTGGTACCAATATGTACCACGACCTCTGGCTGTTCACCTTCCCACTTCAGGATATCATGGACGTGATCAGAAACATCCCGGACCCTGGCATCTGGGAGGCAAACTACCATCCGAGTTTCTTTCCTGCGTCTACAGAATCGCCTGTCTGACCCCCTAACTATAGAGTCCCCTTTCACCACTGCTATCATCTTCCTTTCTCTACTCTCCTGAGCCACAGGGCCAGACTCTGTGCCAGAGGCATGGCAACTGTCGCTTCCCCCAGGTAGGCCATTGCCCTCCCCCACAATAGTACTCAAACAGAAGTTCTTATTGTTAAGGGGGACAGCCATTTGGGTACTCTCCAGTATCTGACCTTTGCCCTTCCCTCTCCTGACTGTTACTTATTTGTCTGTCTCCCAAAGCCCCAGTGTAACTACTTGCCTATAGCTTCTCTCTATCACCTCCTCACTCTCCCTGACCAGACGAAGGTCATTGAGCTCATCACTTGCCTCATGGATTCCCAATGCCCCTCCTGGATTCCAATTTCTTTCTTGGATTCCAATTGCCCCTCCTGGATTCCTATTGCCTTCCTGGATTCCCATTGCTGCTCTTGGATATCTATTGCCCTTCCTGGGTTCTCATTTCCTTCCAGATTCTTATTTTCTCTCCTGGATTCCGATTGCCATCCTCGATTCCTATTTCCCATCCTAGATTCCCATTGCCTTCCTGGATTTCCATAGCCTTCTTGGGTTCCCATTGCCCCTCCTGGATTCCCATTGCCTTCTTGGCTTCACACTGCCCTGTTAGTTTCCTATTTCCTCTCCTGCATTCCCATTGTCTCTCCTGGATTCTCATTGTCTTCCTGGATTCTCACTGCCCTTGTGTTTTCCCACTGCCCCTCATAGATTCCCATCACCTTTCTAGAATTCCATTGCCCCTCCAGGATTCCCATTGCCCCTCCAGGATTCCAATTTCCTTCCTAGATTCCGATTGCCTTCCTGGATTCCTGTTGTCTTTCTGGATTCCTACTGCCCTCCTGCATTTGCATTGCCTTGATGGATTCCCGTTGCCCCTCCTCGATTCCCATTGCCCCTCCTGGTTTCCCACTGCCCTCCTGGATTCCCAAGTTATTGTTCACTGCTGAATCATCTCCATTGCTTTGCTTTTGGGTCAAGCCTCCTGTACATTTCTTGACACCTCTCAGTCGAAGTTAGTGTTAGACCTCTATCCACAACATTGGCTGAGTAATGGATCTTACGGGATCTTGAACTGTTTGGGGATCTCATCCTTCTCAGATAATGCACTGGGTTGCTGTGATTCCTCAGGGACACGCAGTACTCCAGCTGAATGTTTTGCATGTTGGACTGTGTAATCCCCCTTCACTGTAGCATAGTGGTTAGTGTAGTGCTTCACAGTACCAGCAACCCAGGTCCAATTCCCAGCGCTGTCTGTCAGGATTTTATACGTTCTCCATTTGACAGGGTGGGTTTCCTCTGGATGCTCCAGTTTCCTCCCACAGTCCAAAGACGTCCTGGTTAGGATAGGTAAGTTGTGGACGTGCTATACTATTGCTATACTTGTGTTGGACATTGACACAAACGTCACACATCCCCGTATGTTTCAATGTACATGTAAGGAATTTGCACATTCTCCTCATGGGTTTCCTCCTACATTCCAAAGATGTATGGATTAGTAGGTTAATTAGTTACATGGGTGTAATTGGCCTGGAAGTGTTGTATCACTAAATAAAAATCGAGAATTGCTTCAGTGCATGAGCCTGTAATAGAGTGAATGCAAACCTGTGGCCTTAGTTCCTGGAAACCAGGGTCACTAGCAGAACAACGTTACACATCCACTTCCAAACACTTTACTCAGGAAATGATGTGGCTGAGAGAACAAGTGTGTTTTTGTGTAAATTCAAGCCTCTCCTGAAACTCGATGCAAGGATTTACACAGTGGTGATGGTAAACCTTGTTATTGTCTAGCAGGAGAAGCTGCTTGTCTGAAGCACATCACACGGGCAATTTTTGTAGAGCAGTGGAAGAGGTTTACATTTAAAGCTGGGTTGTTCTGTATTTCTGTTCTCTAACCTCCTCAGACAACAACACCAAGTGTTTAATGTCATGTTGAGTGGTAATGTATTCCCATTAGTGACCGAAATACAAAATGAGCGGGTCAATAGGAAAGGGCAGTGATGCTGCTCCTAATGCCACTGTGATATTGTTCCTGTACACTTTGCTGTAAACCACTTCTCTATCTATTAGGGAAAAATCAATTCTCCGTATATTACTTCTCTCATCAGACGGCTGCAGCTCTCCTTAAGAAAACTTCTCAGCTCATTCATGACCCAGCATTTGATTTAAAATTTGTTGGATTTCAGGAAAGCCTCAATGGTTCAATGGTCCAAATTAATGTCAGAGGATGTATACAGTATACAACCTGAAATTCTTGCTCTTCACAGACATCCACAAAAGAAACAAAGAGAAAAAAACAAAGAATGAATGACAGAAAGAAGTTAGAACCCCAAAGTTATTCACCTCTGACACAATTTAATTGCTGCTCTGTTTTTCCCACTGGAATTACTTTTGAATTTGTCCTCTAGTGGCCTTGTATCTGTGATGAACTGGTGTAAATGATGACCTGGTGTGTGCGTTGACCTGGTATCCATGTGACTTGCTATCTGTGGATACCTGATGCATGTGATGCATCTGGTGTCCATGTTGAGCTGGTGTCCATAGTGACAATAATGGAAGAAACAAGGTAAGGGTTTGTGAATATGGCAGTCCCATCAGGAGGGAAATGACTGATACAGAAGTCAGGAAACATTGGGAAAAAGTTGACCTGGAGACTGTTTCTCTGGACTTTCATACAAACATAGAAAACCTACAGCACAATACAGGCCCTCGGCCCACAAAGTTGTGCCGAACATGTCTTACCTTAGAAATTACTAGGCTTACCTAGTAATTTTCTAAGCTCTATGTACCTATCTAAAAGTCTCTTAAAAGACCCTATCGTATCCGCCTCCACCACCGTTGCCGGCAGCCCATTCCACGCACTCACCACTCTCTGAGTAACAAATCTACCCCTGACATCTTGTCTGTACCTACTCCCCAGCACCTTAAACCTGTGTCCTCTTGTGGCAACAACCATTTCAGCCCTGGGAAAAAGCCTCTGACTATCCACACAATCAATACCTCTCATCTTATACAGTTCTATCAGTTCTATGAGAGTTCAGCTGTCATCCTCCATCACTCCAAGGAGAAAAGGCCAAGTTCACTCAACCTGTTTCATAAGGCATGCTCCCCAATCCAAGCAACATCCTTGTAAATCTCCTCTGCACCCTTTCTATGATCTCCACATCCTTCCTGTAGCGAGGCAAAAAGAACTGAACATAGCACTCCAATTGGGGTCTGACCAGGGTCCTATATAGCTGCAACATTACCTCTCGAGTCTTACCATTAATACTATATTCTACCATCATATTTGACCTGTGTTGGCGCATGGTTAAGGTATTGGTCTAGTGATCTGAAGGTTGCTAGTTCAAGCCTCAGCTAAGGCAGTGTGTTGTGTCCTTGAGCAAGTCACTTATCCACACATTGCTCTGCAGCAAGCTGTATCAGCCCTTGCCCTTCCCTTGGACAACGTTGGTGGCATGGAGAGGGGAAACTTGCAGCTTGGGCAACTGCCGGTCTCCCATACAACCCTGCCCAGGCCTGCGCCTTGGAAACTTTCTGAGGTGCAAATCCACGGTCTCTTGAGACTAATGGATGCTTATTTGACCTACCAAAATGAACCACCTCACACTTATCTGGGTTGAACTCCATCTGCCCAGTTTTGCATCCTATCAATGTCCCTCTGTAACCTTTGACAGCGCTCCAACCTCCAACCTTTGTGTCATCAGCAAACTTACTAACCCATCCCTCCACTTCCTCATCCATGTCATTTATAAAGAAGAGTAAGAGTAAGGGTCCTAGAACAGATCCCTGAGGCACTCTGCTGGTGATCGACCTTCATGCAGAATAAGATGTGTCTACAACCACTCTTTGCTTTCTATGGGCAATCCAGTTCTGGATCCACAAAGCAATGTCCCCTTGGATCCCATGCCTCATTACTTTCTCAATAAGCCTTGCATGGGGTACCTTATCAAATGCCTTGCTGAAATCCATATACACTACATCTACTGCTCTTCCTTCATCAATGTGTTTAGTCACATCCTCAAAAATTTCAATGAGGCTCATAAGGCACGATGTGCCCTTGACAAAGCCATGCTGACTATTCCTAATCATATTATGCCTCTCCAAATGTTCATAAACCCTGCCTCTCAGGATCTTCTCCATCAAATTACCAACCACTGAGGTAAGACCCACCAGTCTATAATTTCCTGGGCTATCTCCTCTCCCCTTCCTGAATAAAGGAACCACATCCACAACCCTCCAATCCTCCGGAACCTCTCCCATCCCCATTGATGACTCAAAGATCATCGCCAGAGGCTCAGCAATCTCCTCCCTCGCCTCCCACAGTAGCCTGGGGTACATCTCATCCGGTCCTGGTGACTTATCTGACTTGATGCTTTCCAAAATCTCCAGCACATCCTCTTTCTTAATATCTACATGCTCAAGCTTTTCAGTCTGTTGCAAGTCATCACTACAATTACCAAGATCCTTTTCCATAGTGAATACTGAAGTAAAATATTCATTAAGTACCTCTGCTATTTCCTCCGGTTCCATACACACTTTCCCACTGTCACACTTGATAGGTCCTATTCTTTCACATCTTATCCTCTTGCTTTTCACATACTTGTAGAATGCCTTGGGATTTTCCTTAATCCTGCCCTCCAAGACCTTCTTATGACCTCTTCTGCCTTTCCTAATTTCCTTCTTAAACTTCTTCCTATTAGCCTTATAATCTTCTAGATTTCAAACATTACCTGGCTCTCTGAACCTTTTGTAAGCTTTTCTTTTCTTCTTGACTAGATTTACTACAGCCTTTGTACACCACAGTTCCTGTACCCTACCATAACTTCCCTGTCTCATTGGAACATACCTATACAGAACTCCACACAAATATCCCCTGAACATTTGCCACATTTCTTCCATACTTTTCCCTGAGAACATCTGTTTCCAATTTAAACTTCCAATTTCATAATTCCCCTTACTCCAATTAAATGCTTTTCTAACTTGTTTGTTCTTATCATTCTCCAATGCTATTGTAAAGGAGATAGAATTATGATCAGTATCTCCAAAATGCTCTCCCGCTGAGAGATCTGACATTTCCCAATACCAGATCAAGTACAGCCTCTCCTCTTGTAGGCTTATCTACATATTGTGTTAAGAAACCTCCCTGAACACACCTAACAAACTCCACCCCATCTAAGCCCCTTGCTCTAGGGAGATGCCAATGGATATTTGGGAAATTAAGATCTCCCATCATGACAACTCTGTTATTATTACACCTTTCCAGGATCTGTTTCCCTATCTGCTCCTCGATATCCCTGTTACTATTGGGCAGCCTGTAAAAAAACACCCAGTAAAGTTATTTACCCCTCTCTGTTCCTAACCTCCACCCACAGAGACAGCGTCCACCTTTTCTGAAGCCGTGACACTATCTCTGATTAACACTGCCATGCCCCCACCTCTTTTGCCTCCCTCCCTGTCCTTTTTGAAACATCTAAAACCCAGCACTTGAAGTAACCGTTCCTGTCCCTGAGCCATCCAAGTCTCTGTAATGGCCACCACATCATATCTCCCAGTACTGATCCACACTCTAAGCTCATCTGCTTTGTTCACAACACTCTTGCGTTAAAATAGATACATCTCAAACCTTTGGTCTGAGCACGTCCCTTCTCTATCATCTGCCTATCCTCCCTCTTGCACTGTCTACAAGATTTCTCTATTTGTGAGCCAACCTCCTCTTCCCCAGTCTCTTCAGTTCAGTTCCCACCCTCCAACAATTCTAGTTTAAACTCTCCCCAGTACCCTTTGCAAACTTCTCCAACAGGATATTGGTACCCACTGGGATTCAAGTGCAACCCGTTCTTTTTGTACATGTCACACCTACCCCAAAGGAAGTCCCAATGATCCAGAAATCTGAATTCCTGCCCTCTGCTCCAATCCCTCAGCAATGCATTTATCCTCCACCTCATTCTATTCCTATTCTCACTGTTGCGTGGCACAGGCAGTAATCCCGAGATTACTACCTTTGCAGTCCTGCTTCTCAACTTCCTTCCTAACTCTCTGTAGTCTTTTTTCAGGGCCTCTTCCCTTTTCCTACCAATGTCATTGGTACCAATGTGTACCATGACCTCTGGCTGTTCTCCCTCCCACTTCAAGGTATCTTGGACATGATCCGCAACATCCCAGACCCTGGCACCTGGGAGGCAAACTACCATCCGAGTTTTTTCCTGCATCCACAGAATCGCCTGTCTGACCCCCTGACTATAGAGTCCCCTATCACTACTGCTTTCCTCTTCCATTCCCTACCATCCTGTGCCACAGGGCCAGACTCTGAGCCAGAGGCACGGCCACTGCCATTTCCCCCAGGTAGGCTGTTCCCCCCCCACCCCCTACAGTACTCAAACAGGAGTACTTATTGTCAAGGGGTACAGCCACATGGGTACTCTCTAGTATCTGACTCTTCCCCTTCCCTCTCCTGACTGTGACCCACTTGTCTGTCTCCCCTGGCCCTGGTGTGACCACCTGCCTATAACTCCTCTCTATCACCTCCTCACTCTCCCTGACCAGGTGAAGATCATCGAGCTACAGCTCCAGTTCTCTAACCCAGTCCCTCAGGAGCTGAAGCTCGACACACCTGGTGCAGATTTGGCCATCCGGGAGGCTGGGAGACTCCAGGACCTCCCACATCTGACACTGAGCACAGAAAACTGGCCTCACACACATACTACCTCCTTTCCATAAATAACACAGTTAAACCTACCTCGCCTCATCCTGTTACCGCCTAAGCCCATTGAACCAAAGCCCTATCACTCTACTGCCTCTCACTCTGCTGCCCACCGGATATGGTGGTCTTCTTTTTAAACCTTTCGCACTCTACTGACTGATGTCACACGCCTGCGCAGTCTTGCCTCTCTTTTACCCCCAAGTAGTAAAAAAAAAGCCTTTGCTCCAGAAATCAGCTGTTCACTCGCAGCCTTCTTGCTCCTGTGTCTTCTCCCAGGAAGTCGAATAGAGAAATTTGAATGGCCAGGGTGGCAGGTGATCTTGAAGAAGATTGACAGAGGGATCTTATAGAAACAAAAACAGTTATGAAAGTGGTAGATAAAACTGATGCAGTAAAGTTGGTTCCACAAGATGGTGACACCCGAATGAGGGGACATAGCTTCAAAATGTAGGGGAATAGATTTAGGATGGAGAAATTTCTTTTTCCAGAGAGCAATGAATCGGTGGAATTCTCTGCCCAAGAAACAGTAGAGGCTAACACATTAAATATACTAAAGACACAATGATAGATTTTTACAAAGCAGGGGAACAAGGGTTCAGGGTAAAAGGCTGGAAGGTTGACGATACTGTCAGGCTTCCTGAAGCAATGCACAGTGCAGATGGTGGGAGAGATGGAAGGGTTGTGTGGGAGAGATGGGAGCATTGTGTGGGAGAGTTGTGATTTGGCAACATGTACCACTCTCTGAAGGTTTCGTCAGATCAGAGTAGAGCAGTCGTCACTCCAGGCCGAGATGCAGCCTGTCAGGTTACCTTCAAAGTCCATCTGAACTTCAAGATCTCTCCCACCAACACTCCTGTCTCTCCTGCACGACACTCCCACCTGGATCATGATGGGACTATCCACATAACTAGGGTTGTGGATAGGGATTTAAACTAAATAGTAAGAGGTTGGGTTCAACAGATTGGAGAGGTATGGATAAAGTAAAAAAGAAAAGTGTGGTTAAAGATAAAGAAAATTTCAAAAGATTAAAAAAAGAAAAGTAAGCGGAGTCAAGTGCAAAAGAGAAAAAGATTACAAGAGTTTAAAAGCACAATGAGTGTAAGGACACTTTATTTGAATACCCATAGTATTTGAAACAAGATCAGTGAACTCGTTGCACAAATCAGTACAAAGGGGTTTGATCTAGTGACCATCACAGAAATGTGGTTGCAGGGTGGAGAGGATTGGAAATTAAATATCCAAGGATATCAGGTAATACAGAAGGATAGACAGGAAGGTGGGGTAGCTCTCTTAATTAAGGATGAGATCAGAGCAATAGTGAGAGATGATATAAGATCTAAGGAGCAGAATGTTGAATCCATCTGGGTAGAGATTAGGAATAGTAAAGGGAAAAAATCACTGATGGGAGTTGTCTGTCAGCCACTGAATAATAATATCACAGTGCACAGACAATAAACAGAGAAATATCTGAGGCATGTAAGAATGGAACAGCAGTTATCATGGGGGACTGTTAGCTTACACATATATTGGGTGCATCAAGTTGGTCAAGGAGTTTTGAGGAGGGCTTCATAGAATGCATCCGTAATGGCTTTCTTGAACAGCTTGTTACTGAGCCTACAAGGGAATATGCTATCTTAGATCAAGTCCTGTGAATTGAGACAGGTAAAATTAGTGATCTTGTAGTTAGGGATCGTCTTAAAAAGAGTGATCACAGTATGATTGAGTTTCTCATACAAATGGAAGATGCAATAATTTGATTGAAAACCAGTGTATTATGCCTAAACAATGGAGACTACAATGGGAAGAAGGAGGATTTGACTTGTGTAGACTGGGAACACAGGCTATATGGTGGGACAGTTGAGGAACAGTGGAAGACTTACAAAGAGATTTTTCTCAGTGCTCAACAAAAGTATATTCCAGTTAAAAGCAAAGATAGTTAGGGTGGGGACAGCCAGCTTTGGATAACTAAGGATATAAAAGAAGGCATCAAACTAAAAGCTCGTGCATACAAAGTTACCAAGAACAGTGGGAAACTGGAAGATTGAGAAGACTTAAAAACTGACAAAGAACCACAAAGCAAGCAATAAAGAAAGGGAAGATAGATGAATGAAAATAAACTAGCACAAAATATAAAAACAGATAGTAAAAGTTTTTATAATTATATAAAGCAGAAAAGTGAACATAGGTTGCTTGCTTGGAGGACGAGAAGGGGGAATTGATATTGAGTAATGAGGAATGGCAGAAGCTTTGATTGACTTTTTTGTGCCGGTCTTCACGGTGGAGGACACATCTAACATGCCAAAGAGAGATGTTATGGAGGTGATGGGGGTTGAGGACCTCAATACAATAGCTATCACCAAAGAGGTAGTGCTGAGCAACTTGTGGGCTTGAAGATAGACAAGTCTCTTGGTCCTGATGGAATGCGTCCCAGGGTTCTGAAAGAAATAGCAGAAATTATAGTAGAAGCTTTGGTGATGATTTACCAAAATTCTCTGGACTCTGGGCAGGTCCCGGCAGTTTGGAAGACAGTGAATATCACGCCACTGTTCAACAAAGGATCTAGGCATAAGGCAGATAACTATAGACCAGTTAGTTTAACATCTGTGGCTGGGAAAATGCTTGAAGTTTTCATTAAAGAAGAAATAGCGAGGCATATGGAAAGAAATGGATCCATCAGGCAGATGCAGCATGGATTCAGCTAAGGCATGTCCTGTTTAACAAACTTATTGGAGCTCTTTGAGGATCTAATGAGTGCAGTGGATAGAGGGGAACAGATAGACGTTATTTACTTGGATTTCCAGAAGGCATTCGATAAAGTGCCACATAAAAGAGTAAGGGATGATATATTAGCATGGATAGAGGATTGGTTAACCAATAGAAAGCAGAGAGATAGGATACATGGGTGTTACTCAGTGGTGAGCGGTGTGCCACAGGGTTCGGTGCTGGGCTCATACATGTTCACGGTATACATTAACAATCTGGAAGAGGGGACTGAGTGTAATGTATCTAAGTTTGCTGATGATACTAAACTGAGTGGAAAAGCAAATTGTCCAGAAGATATGGAGAGTCTGCAGAGAGATATAGATAGGTTAAGTGAGTAGGCAAGGGTCTGCCAGATGGAGTACAATGTTGGTAAATGCAAGACCACCCACTTTGGAAAGAAAAATGGAAGACTAGACTATTATTTAAATGGCAAAAAATTGCAGCATGCTGCTGTGCAGAGGGACTGGGGAGTGTTTGTGCATGAAACACAAAAGGTTGGTTTGCAGGTGCAGCAGGCTGTCGAGAAGAAAAATGGAATGTTGGCCTTCATTGCTAGAGGAATTGAATTCAAGAGCAGGGAGGTTATGCTGCAACTGTACAGGGTACTGGTGAGGCTACACCTGGAGTACTGTGTGCAGTTCTGGTCTCCTTACTTGAGGAAGGATATCCTGGCTTTGGAGGCAGTGCAGAGGAGGTTCACCAGGTTGATTCTAGAGATGAGGGGGTTAGACTATGAAGAGAGATTGAGTCGCCTGGGACTGTACTTGCTGGAATTCAGAAGCATGAGAGGAGATCTGATGGAAACATATGAAATTATGAAAGGGATAGATAAGATAGAAGCAGAAAAGTTGTTTCCATTGGTAGGTGAGACTAGGGGACATAGCCTCAAGATTCAGGTGAGACACAAGGAAAACTTAACAACTAAACCAGTTGCTTAACAAGTTCTAGTTTAAACAAATCAATGATGTTCAAGTGTTGGAGTGCCAAGGCCTGATGCTCTCCAGCACCCTGCGCTGGTCCAAAGAGTTCAATGACATAGTTACCACTGTCAGCATTTTCTCCAGTTCTATCTCTGACTCACACTCATTCACTTTTGCTCTTTATTAGATTTTCCCATCCCCTAATGTTCTGGAAATGATACTGGTGTCTTCTGTGAAATCAGAACTGTAGGATTTGTTTAATTGTTTTGCTTCTTTCCTCTTCCTCTTCATGAATTTTGCCTTTTCTGATCACAGCAGACCCTACATTTGACTTCATGAACCTTCTGTCAGTTTCAGATGCATATTGTGACTTTGTTACCACATGTACAAAAATGAATTGTTTGCAACACAGCTAAGAATTTTCCTTGTGAAAGCTTTCACAGTCTGTGTTCACATTCCCTGCAGCTTTGTTGGTGGGCTTATTGGAACAACATAGGAGGTTACAGAGACAGATGATTGTGGTAGTGGCATGAAGAACTACTTTTTGTAATTCAAAAACTAATTGAAAGAAAAACACAGAAAACTGGGATAAACCTGTAGTCATCATTTTTACTTTTAGTGTGTACACGCGCATGATGTGGTGGCACAATAACACCATGCCATTCATGTACTTTTACAAGTAACCCGTAATGCATTATGAAAACAAACAAGAATGCTTAACCAAACAATATATTTACAATATTACAGAAATATTAAATACACAGCACTCCTCCCTGTTTACCTATAAAGTCTAACTCAACATCTCTATCTCAATTATAAGAGGTTGCTGTGAAACAATTGCAGATTCTGGGGTCTCCTCGGTAGTGGTTGTATGAGTTGACTCTGGGACTACAGGGAGTGGCTCTGACAGCTCTGGGCACCTTTCTTCTCCAACAGTTGACTCTGTTCTCCTCAACTGATTGATATGTCTTCTCCAGATGACATCAGATGCAATCTCCACTGTGCAGGAGAGTGGTCCAGTTCTGTCCTTAATCCTTTCAAATACTAATTTTTAATCACCTCTTTAGACCCTCATCAGGACTGTCTGTCCAGGAGTGAAGCATCGAACCTCCTTGTTTGAGAAGCCCTCAATTTGTCTCATCTGTTTGTCCTGCATACTCCTTCTGAGAATGGGTTTGAGGATATTCAAGTGTGAGCACTAGGGATGACACAGGAACAGCATAGCCGATGAGTTACAAACATGGGAAAATCTGCAGATGCAGGAAATCCAAAGCAACACACAGAAAATGCTGGAGGAACTCAGCAGGCCAGGCAGCATTAATGGAAAGAGTAGACAGCTGCTTCAGGCCAAGACCCTGCCTGGCCTGCTGAGTTCCTCCCGCATTTCATTTTCTGTGAGTTGTTGTTTGTGACTGTGCTGCATTGTAACATACAAGGAGCAAATTGGCAAGCTTCTGATTCAGTGGCAGTGCAGTGTGTTCTGCCAACATTGCGTTCTTTAGACTCCAGACAAGCCTTTCTACCAACCAATTTATAGCTGGGTGGTATGCTACAGTGTAAGTGGATCCTTGATTTCCTCACTTGCAGACCCCAGTAAGTTGCTCTACTGGATTTAAACTTATAGCTGTGCTAAGCATAGCTCAAATGCCATATTCAAGTTTGCTGACACCAACATTGTAGGCCGATTCAAAGGTGCTGATTAATCACCTTATAGGAGGGAGTGGCTGAGTGGTGCCACAGCAACCACTTACTCAACGTTAGCAAGACTATTTTTGACTTCAGGAGAAGGAAACCAGAGGTCCATGAGCCAGTCCTGATCAGAGATGGAGAGGGTCAGCAAATTTAAGAGACCTGACCTAGGCCCAACACGCAAATGCAATCATGAAGAAAGTACGGCAGCGCCTTTACTTTCTGAGGAATTTGCGAAGATTTGGCATGACGTCTAAAGCCTTGACAAAACTCTAGAGATGTGTAGTAGAGAGTATTGATTGGCTGCATCATAGCCTGGTATGGAAACACCAATGTACTTGAATGGAAAATCCTACAAAAAGTAATGGATATGACCCAGCCCATCAAGGATAAAGCACCCCCCACCACCACCATTGAGCACATCTACATGGAACGCTGTTGCAGGAAAGCGACATTCATCATTAAGGACCCCCACCACACAGGACATGCTCTCTTCTCACTGCTGCCATCAGGAAGCCTCAGAACTCACACAACCAGGTTCAGGAACAATTACTACCCTTCAACCTTCAGGAACTTCAATAAAAGGAGGTAACTTCACTCAACTTCAGTTATCTCATCATTGAAATGTTCCCACAACCTATGGACCCACTTTCAAGAACTCTTCATCTCATGTTCTCAATATTTATTGCTTATTTACTTATTATTGTTGTTTCTTTCTTTTTCTATTTGCACAGTTTGTTGGCTTTTGAACAATGATTTAACTCCCAAGTTGGTCTGGTCCTTCATTGATTTTAACATGCATGTCAACTGGGAAAATAAGGTTGGTAATGAATCACAAGAGATAGAGTTTGTTGGATGCCTAAGAGATGAATTTTTAGAGCAGTTTGTTGTTGAGCCTACTAGGGGATCAGCTATACTGGATGAGTGTCTTGCAATGAACTGGAGGCGATTAGGGAGCTTAAGGTAAAAGAACCAGTAGGAGACAATGATCACAATATGATTAAGTCAGCTTGAAATTTGATAGGCAGTAAGTGAAGTCTGATGTAGCAGTATTTCAGTGGAGTAAAGGAATTTACAGTGGTATGAGAGAGTAGTTTGTCAAAGTAAATTGGCAGGGATGACAGCAGAGCAGCAATGCTTGAGTTTCTGGAAACAATGTGGAAGATGCAGGATAGATGCATTCCAAAGACAAATAAATACTCAAATAGCAAAATAGTACAACTGTGGCTGACAAAGGAAGTCAAAGTTAATGAAAAAGCAAAAGAGAGAGCACACAACAAAGCAAAAACTATTGGGAAGACCAAAGATTGGGAAGCTTTTAAAACCCTACAGAGAGCAACTAAAAGAATCATTAGAAGGGCAAAGATGAAATATGAAAACAAGGTAGCAAACAATATCAAAATGGATATAAAAGTTTTTTCAAATATGTAACAAAATAAAAGAGAGATTAAAGTGGATATAGGACTGCTAGAAAATGAGGCTGGAGAAATAATAATAGGGGACAAGGAGATGGCAGAAGAACTAAATGAGTATTTTTCGCCAGCCTTCACTATGGAAGACGCTACCACTGTGCCAGATGTTGAAGGGTGTGGGGAAGAGAAGTGGGTGCAGTTACTATTACAAGGGAGAAGGTGCTCAAAAAGCTGAAAGACCTAAAGGGTACATAAGTCATCCAGACCAGATGAACTGCACCCTAGGGTTCTGAAAGAGGTAGCGGTAGAGATTGTGGAGGCATTAGTAATGATCTTTCAAAAATCATTTGACTCTGGCATTGAGCTAGAGGACTGAGGACTGGAAAATTGTAAATGTCACTCCATCTTTCAGAAAAGAATAAGGTGGCAGGAAGGAAATTGTAGACCAGTTAGCCCGACCTCAGTGGTTAGGAAGATGTTGGAGTTAATTGTTAAGGATGAGATTATGGAGTACTTGCCGACACAAGAAAAGATACGACAAAGCCAGCATGGCTTCCTGAGGGGAAAATTTCAACTGACAAACTTGTTGGAATTCTTTGAGGAGATTACAGGTAGGATAGATAAAGGGGATGCAGAGGATGTTGCATATTTGGACTTTCAAAAGGCCTTTGACAAGGTGCCACACATGAGGCTGCTTCCCAAGTTAAGAGCCTGTGATATTACAGGAAAATTACCAACATGGTTAGAGCATTAACTGATTGGTAGGAGGCAGTGCATGGGAATTAAAGGATCCATTTCTGGTTGGCTGCCAGTGACTAGTGGTGTTCCACAGGGGTTGGTGTTGGGACTTCTTTTTATGCTGTATATAAACGATTAGATGGTGGAATAGACGGCTTTGTTGCCAAGTTTACAGATGATGTGAAGATTGGTGAGAGGCAGGTAGTGTTGAGGAAACAGGTGGGCTGCACAAATACTGATTCACCTGATTTTAGTTAATCCTTCTCACAATTAGACCATAAGACATAGTAGCAGGATTAGGCCATCTGGCCCATCGAGTCTGCTCTGCCACTCAATCATGGCTGATCCTTTTTCTTCTCCTCCTCAACCCCAGTTCCCGGCCTTCTCCCCATAACCTTTCAAACCATGTCCAATCAAGAACCTATCAATCACTGCCTTAAGTACACCAACGATCTGGCTTCCACAGCTGTATGTGGCAACAAATTCCACAAATTCGTCACCATTTGGCTTTAGAAATTTCTCCACACCTCTGTTTTGAAAGGGCACCCCTCTATCCTGAGGCTGTGCCCTCCTGGCCTAGACTCTCCCACCATGGGAAACATCCTTACCACATCTACTCAGTCTAGGCCTTTCCAACATTTGAAAGGTTTCAATGAGATCCCCATTCCTACTTCTCAATTCCAGTGAGTACAGTCCCAAAGCTATCAAACGTTCCTTGTATGATAACCCTTTCATTCTTGGAATCATCCTTGTTAACCTCCTTTGGACCCTCTCCAATGCCAACACATCTTTTCTAAGATGAGGAGCCCAAAACTGTTCATAATACTCAAGGTGATGCCTCACCAGTGCCTTATAAAGCCTCAACATCACATCCTTGCTCTTTTATTCTAGACCTCCTGAAATGAATGCTAACATGGCATTTGCCTTCCTCACCACCGACTCAACCTGCAAGTTAACCTTCAGTGTGTTCTGTACAAGGACTCCCAAGTCCCTCTGCATCTCAGATTCCTGGATTTTCTCCCCATTTTGAAAATAATCCGCACATTTATTTCTACTACCAAAGTGCATATTCCAACATTGTATTTCATTTGCCGCTTTCTTGCCCATTCTCCTAACCTGTCTAACTCCTTTGGCATCCTACCTGTTTCCTCAACTCTATCTGTACCTCCCCCAATCTTCGTATCATCTGCAAACTTGGCAACAAAGCCATCTATTCCATCATCTGAATTATTTATATACAGCATAAAAAGAAGTGGTGTCTGTGGAACACCACTAGTCACTGGTAGCCAACCAGAAAAGGATCCTTTTATTTCCAGTCGCTGCCTCCTACCAATCAGGCAATGCTCTAACCATGTCAGTAATTTTCCTGTAATACTGTGGGCTCTTAACTTGGTAAGCAGCCTCATGTGTGGCACCTTGTCAAAGGCCTTTTGAAAGTCCAAATATGCAACATCCACTGCATCCCCTTTATCTATCCTTCATCAGGCAGGATTTTCCCTGAAGGAAACCATGCTGACTTTGTACTATCTTGTCCTGTGTCACCAAGTACTCCATCACCTCATCCTTAACAATTGACTCTAACATCTTCCCAACCACTGAGATCAGGCTAACTGGTCAATAATTTCCTTTCTGCTGTCTTCCTCCTTTCTTAAAGAGTGGAGTAACATTTGCAATTTTCCAGTCCTCTGGCACTATGCCAGAGTCCAATGATTTTTGAAAGATCATTTGAAAGAGACTTCTCAACATATCAATTGTATGGGAGGCTGTAGTAGAGGCTTCTGTCCACTTTGTAGCTACATCCGCTACTCCCAAGAAATTTGTGCTCATGAATGGTGTGGCAGAATCCTAATGAATCCTGTGCCATGGATGGAGAGACACTATTCATGGCATCTTCTGGATTTGCTGGCATTTTCAACTGTGCATTACCCTAGGCCACTAGATGAAGCTTCAGGCCAATGTGTTAAATTTGACCATGCATAGACTGGCATGTAGCTCCTCCATCATTTAAGCTCTCAGCTTGGATGGTACAACTAGTGGCAGACGATCAGTAATGAGGGTAAACTGTCTCTCATACAAGTTCTGGTTGAAACGTTTTACACCCCAAACCAGACTCAAGGCCTCTCTGGCAACCTGTGTGGAATTTTTTTCTGTAGCAGTTTGGGAACATGATGCAAAGGCTATGGGGCTTTCACTTCCACCACTCATAACATGTGGCATGACTGTGTCGATACCATAAGGTGAAGCATCACAGACAACCTTCACTGGATTGCAGAGATCATAATGTGTGAATACAGTGTCTAACGTCACCATTCCCTTTACCTTTTTGAAAGCCAGTTCACACTACTCAGTTGATTGCCATTTCTTTCCAATCTGTAGAAGTGAGTTCAAGGTGTGGAGCACAGTGGCCAGATTTGATCTAGCAAAATGGCTACGTTTGGATAGATGGTATAACAAATCAGACAGGCTTTGTAAAACATAGAACATAGAAATTTACAACCCATTACAGGCCCTTCAGCCCACAATGTTGTGCCGATTGTTACATACCCCTTGGGTATCTTGTGACTGTCTTATGAGCATGATGTAATGGTCTTGTGATGGTGGGGTGATGTAATTTCCTGCCAGTGTGAGGTCACATGATGCAATTTTCCCACCAGTGAGAGGTCATGTGATGGCCTGTTTCAACAGATATTAAAGGGGAAAGCCTTGCTGTAACGTGGTTTAATTTGTCAGTTACTCCGTTATGCTGCATATGCGTCTCATGATGCAGTTTTGTTTTAAAGTGGAGTTTACATTTCTGCCTTAAGTCTCAAAGGTTATTGCCGGCAGTTTCACAATGCTGCCAGTTCTAGTCCAGTCGGAGAGTGGAGAATTTACCGAAGAACAGAAAACCCGGACAGCCTACATCTGACATACCCAGAACAGAAAACTGGTCTTGCAGTCATACCCACTATTCTAATGTGCCGAGCTCCGCTAGATGTTCCTTTTTAAAACTTTTCTCCCCGACCTGTGCAAAGCTCTTTCTCTCTACGAATCGATTGGTCTGCCGCTAATTAGATGTCGCATTTTCATTTAACACTATTTTACCCTTGATATGTTTGTGTTTTTCAATGCCTTGAATACTGCTGTGGCATCATGCAGTAACTTCCTGAATTAGTTTTCAGTTGACTCTGTTGCAGGGGAAGTGGCATGTAAATGGTGGACAGATTGCCAATCAAGTAGTAGTTGTCTAGCCAATCACAGCCTCACAATGCCAGTCTTCAGTTTTTGCCACAGACAAGCCCAAAAGTGGCTTGTTTGTTGTTGTATTTCACTGTTCTGAATGTTATTGCCACAGGAGTTATCTTTCCTCCAGTGTAATGTCCTTGTTAAGAACATGTTTTATCGCATTCCTACTCTTATGCTGATGATCCTTCCTGGTTGACAATGGCGCCAAGATATTTCAACCATTTGACAGTCTAGCTCGTGTCCACTGACTGTGATTTTTGTTGTGATTAGCTCCTCACTGTTTCTCATCGGCTTGGTTTTCTCTGTGCTGATCTCCATGCCTGATCTGGTAGATATATCATCCAGACAGTTCACAAGGCAAGCCAATTCATCCTCGCTTCCCGCCAGCCCATCAATGTCATCGGTGAACCTGAGGTTGATTATGATCTGTCCTCCGATGCTGACTGCTGATATGGTCTTCCAGGGCATCTGTCATTATTTGTTCCAGGAAAACGTTGAACAGCATGGGTGAAAAGAGGCAGCCTTGATGAACTCCAACTGATGTGTGGAACCACTTTCCAACTGGGCCTAGGAGAAGTACCACACTGCTAACTTTGGTGTCGAGTTGCTTGATGGTTTGGATCAGCTTCTGGCTCATGTTGTATCTCTTCATTGTGGATGAACATATGGAAGATATCCTGTTGATGTTGGCTGTATTTCTCGCACAGTACTTGGAGGTTGAATATCTGTTCCATTGTACTTCTTCCACTTCTGAATCCAGCCTGCTTTTGACAATTATTTCTTCTGCCTGTGGTTTCAGTCTTTTCAAGATAATTTTGCTTAATTGGCTGATAAGACTTATGATTCTATAATTCTTGCACTGTTGAAAGTTGCCTTTCTTGGGGAACCATCATCAACCAAGAAGGATCAAAGCCTAAAGTCTTTGCAAGGACAGCCCAAACTACAGCAATTCTAGAAACATAGAAAACCTACAGCACAATACAGGCCCTTCAGCCCACAAAGTTGTGCCGAACATGTCCCTACCTTAGAAATTACTAGGCTTACCCATAGCCCTCTATTTTTCTAAGTTCCATGTACCTGTCCAAACTCTCTTAAAAGACCCTATCGCATCTACCTCCATCATTGTTGCCGGCAGCCCATTCCACACACTCACCACTCTGTGTTTTAAAAAAAAACTTACCCCTGGCATCTTCTCTGTACCTACTCCCCAGAACCTTAAACCAGTGTCCTCCTGTGGCAGCCATTCCAGTCCTGGGAAAAAGCCTCTGACTATCCACAGGATCAATGCCTCTCATCATCTTATACACCTCTAATTCTGGCTAAATTAAAACCAATCTGGAGAGTCAATAACATCAGTCTCAGATCCAAGTTGAAACTCTTGCATGAACTTGAATGTCGTTGGTAAGTGGGAGGCCTTCAAAGGAGAAATGTTGAGAGTGCAGAGTTTGTATGTTCCTGTCAGGATTAAAGGCAAAGTGAATAAGAATAAGGAACCTTGCAACATGTACAACACACTGGAGGAACTCAGCAGGTCGGGCAGCATCTGTGGAAACGAGCAGTCAACGTTTTGGGCCATTGATTCCACTATCTAAATCACTGACAAACAATGTGAAAAGTAGCAGTCCCAATACTGACCCCTGAGGAACACCACTAGTCACTGGCAGCCAACCAGAAAAGGCCCATTTTATTCTCACTCACTGCCTCCTGCCTGTCAGCCATTCCTCTTTCCATGTCAGCATCTTTCATGTAACACCATAGGACTTTATCTGGTTAAGCAGCCTCGTGTGTGGCACCTTATCAAATGTCTTTGGAAAATCCAAGTGCAAATTTCCAGTCCTTTGGGAACATGCCAGAATCAAGTGATTCTTGAAAGATCATGACCAACGCATCCATAATCTCTTCAGCAACCTCTCTCAGGACTCTGGGGTGTAGTCCATCTGGTCCAGATGACTTATCGACCTTAAGAACTTTCTGTTTGCTGAGCTCTTTTCCCTTTGTATTAACAATAGCACTCACTCCTGCTCCCTGACACTCACGACCTCTGGCACACTGCTAGCGTCTTCCACAGTGAAGACTGATGCAAAGTACACATCGGCCATTTCTTTGCCCCCCCGTTACTACCTCTCCAGCATCATTTTCCAAGTAGCCCTTCATTTTTCTGTAAATGCAGTGCAAGATTGAGTGTGTGAGGGGCAAGTGGTGATGACACGAGATAATCTGTCAGCAGGGCTGCCGAAGCCAGGACACAGACTGTTGGAGTAGGAGAGGTTGCTGCTCTGGACCTAATACAATGAAACTTCACAGGAGCTGAACTAAAACCGAGAGCGACAACAACACTAAGATGTGTACGGCTCACCGGACTCGGAACACGGTGACCTCTACCAACAATCCCAAGACAGAAATTCAGCCCCACCACAGCTGCTGTGCGATGTAAATTTGTTCTGAACACACTGTGTACACAGCAGCAGTGACCTTCACCTTTGGATTCTATTTTTGTACTGAGTGTAATTCTCAACAAGCAGTGACTGACGTTGTTTTTCAGGAAATGGCTGGTGATTGTCACACATCTCCTGTCCACAGGCACAACTCAGGGCCAGCTCCCTTTACCTGCACTCGTCTGCCTCTTGCAAAAACCCAGAATTTCCATTTCATGCAATACTGAACACTAGAGCACACTACAGGCCCTTTGGCCCATGATGCAGTACCAACCTTTAAACCTACTCTGAAATTAACCTAACCCTTCCCTCCCTCAGAGCCCTCCATTCTGTCATCAATATGCACCTCCAGAATCTCTTAAATTTCCAAAATGTATCGACCTCTCCCCCATACTGAAAGCATGTTCCACGCACCCACCAGTCTCAGTGTAAAATACCGAGCTTTGACCTGCCCCTATATTTTCCACCAATCACTTTACAATCATGCCACCTTAGCCACCAACTTGACCAGTGCCTCTTTTCTTGTGTCCATCTATCAAATCACCTCTCACCCTCCTTCGTCCATGAAAAAAACCCCAGGTCACTCAAACCGGACATCCTTTCTAATCCAGGCAGAATCCTGGTAAGTCTCCTCAGCACCCTCTTTCAGGCTTCCATATCCTTTCTAGTTCCCACCACAAGCCCCTCTCCTGGCCTGGAATGCTTGTAGGACTAAGGCACAACACTGAACCGTCACTCCGGGTCCACATGACAGAGTTCACCTCAACACTGAACTCTCACTCCGGGTCCACACTACAGAGTTCACCCCAACACTGAACCGTCACTCCGGGTCCACATGACAGAGTTCACCTCAACACTGAACTCTCACTCCGGGTCCACACTACAGAGTTCACCTCAACACTGAACTCTCACTCCGGGTCCACACTACAGAGTTCACCCCAACACTGAACCGTCACTCCGGGTCCACACGGCAGAGTTCACCACAACACTGAACTGTCACTCTGAGTCCACACTGCAGAGTTCACCTCAACACTGAACCGTCACTCCGGGTCCACACTGCAGAGTTCACCTCAACACTGAACCGTCACTCCGGGTCCACACTGCAGAGTTCACCTCAACACTGAACCGTCACTCCGGGTCCACACTGCAGAGTTCACCTCAACACTGAACCGTCACTCCGGGTCCACACTGCAGAGTTCACCTCAACACTGAACCGTCACTCCGGGTCCACACTACAGGGTTCACCTAAACACTGAACCGTCACTCCGGGTCCACACGACCGAGTACACCTCAACACTGAACCGTCACTCCAGGTCCACATGGCAGAGTTCACCTCAACACTGAACCGTCACTCCGGGTCCACACGGCAGAGTTCACCTCAACACTGAACTCTCACTCCGGGTCCACACTGCAGAGTTCACCTCAACACTGAACCGTCACTCCGGGTCCACACTGCAGAGTTCACTTCAACACTGAACCGTCACTCCGGGTCCACACTGCAGAGTTCACCTCAACACTGAACCGTCACTCCGGGTCCACACGGCAGAGTTCACCTCAACACTGAACCGTCACTCCGGGTCCACACTGCAGAGTTCACCTCAACACTGAACCGTCACTCCGGGTCCACACTGCAGAGTTCACCTAAACACTGAACCGTCACTCCGGGTCCACACGGCAGAGTTCACCTCAACACTGAACCGTCACTCCGGGTCCACACTGCAGAGTTCACCTCAACACTGAACTGTCACTCCGGGTCCACACGGCAGAGTTCACCTCAACACTGAACCGTCACTCCGGGTCCACACTGCAGAGTTCACCTCAACACTGAACCGTCACTCCGGGTCCACACTACAGGGTTCACCTAAACACTGAACCGTCACTCCGGGTCCACACGACCGAGTACACCTCAACACTGAACCGTCACTCCAGGTCCACACGGCAGAGTTCACCTCAACACTGAACTCTCACTCCGGGTCCACACTGCAGAGTTCACCTCAACACAGAACCGTCACTCCGGGTCCACACTGCAGAGTTCACTTCAACACTGAACCGTCACTCCGGGTCCACACTGCAGAGTTCACCACAACACTGAACCGTCACTCCGGGTCCACACTACAGAGTTCACCTCAACACTGAACTCTCACTCCGGGTCCACACTACAGAGTTCACCTCAACACTGAACTCTCACTCCGGGTCCACACTACAGAGTTCACCTCAACACTGAACCGTCACTCTGGGTCCACACTGCAGAGTTCACCTCAACACTGAACCGTCACTCCGGGTCCACACTACAGAGTTCACCTCAACACTGAACTCTCACTCCGGGTCCACACTATAGAGTTCACCTCAACACTGAACCGTCACTCCGGGTCCACACTGCAGAGTTCACCTCAACACTGAACTGTCACTCCGGGTCCACACTGCAGAGTTCACCTCAACACTGAACTCTCACTCCGGGTCCACACGACAGAGTTCACCTCAACACTGAACTCTCACTCCGGGTCCACACTGCAGAGTTCACCTCAACACTGAACTCTCACTCCGGGTCCACACTGCAGAGTTCACCTCAACACTGAACCGTCACTCCGGGTCCACACGGCAGAGTTCACCTCAACACTGAACCGTCACTCCGGGTCCACACGGCAGAGTTCACCTCAACACTGAACCGTCACTCCGGGTCCACACTGCAGAGTTCACCTCAACACTGAACTCTCACTCCGGGTCCACACTACAGAGTTCACCTCAACACTGAACTCTCACTCCGGGTCCACACTGCAGAGTTCACCTCAACACTGAACCGTCACTCCGGGTCCACACTGCAGAGTTCACCTCAACACTGAACCGTCACTCCGGGTCCACACTGCAGAGTTCACCTCAACACTGAACCGTCACTCCGGGTCCACACTGCAGAGTTCACCTCAACACTGAACCGTCACTCCGGGTCCACACTGCAGAGTTCACCTCAACACTGAACCGTCACTCCGGGTCCACACTGCAGAGTTCACCTAAACACTGAACCGTCACTCCGGGTCCACACGACCGAGTACACCTCAACACTGAACCGTCACTCCGGGTCCACACTGCAGAGTTCACTTCAACACTGAACCGTCACTCCGGGTCCACACTGCAGAGTTCACCTCAACACTGAACCGTCACTCCGGGTCCACACTGCAGAGTTCACCTCAACACTGAACCGTCACTCCGGGTCCACACTGCAGAGTTCACCTCAACACTGAACCGTCACTCCGGGTCCACACTGCAGAGTTCACTTCAACACTGAACCGTCACTCCGGGTCCACACGGCAGAGTTCACCTCAACACTGAACCGTCACTCCGGGTCCACACGGCAGAGTTCACCTCAACACTGAACCGTCACTCCGGGTCCACACGGCAGAGTTCACCTCAACACTGAACCGTCACTCCGGGTCCACACTGCAGAGTTCACTTCAACACTGAACCGTCACTCCGGGTCCACACGACCGAGTACACCTCAACACTGAACCGTCACTCCGGGTCCACACTGCAGGGTTCACCTCAACACTGAACTCTCACTCCGGGTCCACACTGCAGAGTTCACCTCAACACTGAACTCTCACTCCGGGTCCACACTGCAGAGTTCACCTCAACACTGAACTCTCACTCCGGGTCCACACTACAGAGTTCACCCCAACACTGAACCGTCACTCCGGGTCCACACTGCAGAGTTCACCTCAACACTGAACCGTCACTCCGGGTCCACACTACAGGGTTCACCTAAACACTGAACCGTCACTCCGGGTCCACACTGCAGAGTTCACCTCAACACTGAACTCTCACTCCGGGTCCACACTGCAGAGTTCACCTCAACACTGAACCGTCACTCCGGGTCCACACTGCAGAGTTCACCTCAACATTGAATCGTCACTCCAGGTCCACACTGCAGAGTTCACCTCAACACTGAACTCTCACTCCGGGTCCACACTGCAGAGTTCACCTCAACACTGAACCGTCACTCCGGGTCCACACTGCAGAGTTCACCTCAACAATGAACCGTCACTCCGGGTCCACACGGCAGAGTTCACCTCAACACTGAACCGTCACTCCGGGTCCACACGGCAGAGTTCACCTCAACACTGAACCGTCACTCCGGGTCCACACTGCAGAGTTCACCTCAACACTGAACCGTCACTCCGGGTCCACACTGCAGAGTTCACCTCAACACTGAACTCTCACTCCGGGTCCACACTACAGAGTTCACCTCAACACTGAACCGTCACTCCGGGTCCACACTGCAGAGTTCACCTCAACACTGAACCGTCACTCCGGGTCCACACTGCAGAGTTCACCTCAACACTGAACCGTCACTCCGGGTCCACACTGCAGAGTTCACCTCAACACTGAACCGTCACTCCGGGTCCACACTGCAGAGTTCACTTCAACACTGAACCGTCACTCCGGGTCCACACTGCAGAGTTCACCTCAACACTGAACTCTCACTCCGGGTCCACACTGCAGAGTTCACCTCAACACTGAACTCTCACTCCGGGTCCACACTGCAGAGTTCACCTCAACACTGAACTCTCACTCCGGGTCCACACTGCAGAGTTCACTTCAACACTGAACCGTCACTCCGGGTCCACACGGCAGAGTTCACCTCAACACTGAACCGTCACTCCGGGTCCACACGACAGAGTTCACCTCAACACTGAACTGTCACTCTGAGTCCACACTGCAGAGTTCACCTCAACACTGAACCGTCACTCCGGGTCCACACTGCAGAGTTCACCTAAACACTGAACCGTCACTCCGGGTCCACACGGCAGAGTTCACCTCAACACTGAACCGTCACTCCGGGTCCACACGGCAGAGTTCACCTCAACACTGAACCGTCACTCCGGGTCCACACTGCAGAGTTCACCTCAACACTGAACTCTCACTCCGGGTCCACACTACAGAGTTCACCTCAACACTGAACCGTCACTCCGGGTCCACACTGCAGAGTTCACCTCAACACTGAACCGTCACTCCGGGTCCACACTGCAGAGTTCACCTCAACACTGAACCGTCACTCCGGGTCCACACTGCAGAGTTCACCTCAACACTGAACTCTCACTCCGGGTCCACACTACAGAGTTCACCTCAACACTGAACCGTCACTCCGGGTCCACACTGCAGAGTTCACCTCAACACTGAACCGTCACTCCGGGTCCACACTACAGAGTTCACCTCAACACTGAACCGTCACTCCGGGTCCACACTGCAGAGTTCACCTCAACACTGAACCGTCACTCCGGGTCCACACTGCAGAGTTCACCTCAACACTGAACTCTCACTCCGGGTCCACACTACAGAGTTCACCACAACACTGAACCGTCACTCCGGGTCCACACTGCAGAGTTCACCTCAACATTGAACTGTCACTCCGGGTCCACACGGCAGAGTTCACTTCAACACTGAACTCTCACTCCGGGTCCACACGGCAGAGTTCACCTCAACACTGAACTGTCACTCCGGGTCCACACGGCAGAGTTCACCTCAACACTGAACCGTCACTCCGGGTCCACACTACAGAGTTCACTTCAACACTGAACTCTCACTCCGGGTCCACACTGCAGAGTTCACCTCAACACTGAACCGTCACTCCGGGTCCACACTGCAGAGTTCACTTCAACACTGAACCGTCACTCCGGGTCCACACGGCAGAGTTCACCTCAACACTGAACTGTCACTCTGAGTCCACACTGCAGAGTTCACCTCAACACTGAACCGTCACTCCGGGTCCACACTGCAGAGTTCACCTAAACACTGAACCGTCACTCCGGGTCCACACGGCAGAGTTCACCTCAACACTGAACCGTCACTCCGGGTCCACACTGCAGAGTTCACCTCAACACTGAACTCTCACTCCGGGTCCACACTACAGAGTTCACCTCAACACTGAACCGTCACTCCGGGTCCACACTGCAGAGTTCACCTCAACACTGAACCGTCACTCCGGGTCCACACTGCAGAGTTCACCTCAACACTGAACCGTCACTCCGGGTCCACACTGCAGAGTTCACCTCAACACTGAACTCTCACTCCGGGTCCACACTACAGAGTTCACCTCAACACTGAACCGTCACTCCGGGTCCACACTGCAGAGTTCACCTCAACACTGAACCGTCACTCCGGGTCCACACTACAGAGTTCACCTCAACACTGAACCGTCACTCCGGGTCCACACTACAGAGTTCACTTCAACACTGAACTCTCACTCCGGGTCCACACTGCAGAGTTCACCTCAACACTGAACCGTCACTCCGGGTCCACACTGCAGAGTTCACCCCAACACTGAACCGTCACTCCGGGTCCACACTGCAGAGTTCACCTCAACACTGAACCGTCACTCCGGGTCCACACGGCAGAGTTCACCTCAACACTGAACCGTCACTCCGGGTCCACACGGCAGAGTTCACCTCAACACTGAACCGTCACTCCGGGTCCACACGACAGAGTTCACTTCAACACTGAACCATCACTCCGGGACCACACTGCAGAGTTCACCTCAACACTGAACTCTCACTCCGGGTCCACACTGCAGAGTTCACTTCAACACTGAACCATCACTCCGGGACCACACGACAGAGTTCACCTCAACATTGAACTGTCACTCCGGGTCCACACGGCAGAGTTCACTTCAACACTGAACTCTCACTCCGGGTCCACACGGCAGAGTTCACCTCAACACTGAACTGTCACTCCGGGTCCACACGGCAGAGTTCACTTCAACACTGAACTCTCACTCCGGGTCCACACTGCAGAGTTCACCTCAACACTGAACCGTCACTCCGGGTCCACACTGCAGAGTTCACCTCAACACTGAACCGTCACTCCGGGTCCACACTGCAGAGTTCACTTCAACACTGAACCGTCACTCCGGGTCCACACGGCAGAGTTCACCTCAACACTGAACCGTCACTCCGGGTCCACACGACAGAGTTCACCTCAACACTGAACTGTCACTCTGAGTCCACACTGCAGAGTTCACCTCAACACTGAACCGTCACTCCGGGTCCACACTGCAGAGTTCACCTAAACACTGAACTCTCACTCCGGGTCCACACTGCAGAGTTCACCTCAACACTGAACCGTCACTCCGGGTCCACACGGCAGAGTTCACCTCAACACTGAACCGTCACTTCGGGTCCACACTGCAGAGTTCACCTCAACACTGAACCGTCACTCCGGGTCCACACTGCAGAGTTCACCTCAACACTGAACCGTCACTCCGGGTCCACACTGCAGAGTTCACCTCAACACTGAACCGTCACTCCGGGTCCACACTGCAGAGTTCACTTCAACACTGAACCGTCACTCCGGGTCCACACTGCAGAATTCACCTCAACTCTGAACCGTCACTCCGGGTCCACACGGCAGAGTTCACCACAACACTGAACTGTCACTCCGGGTCCACACTGCAGAGTTCACCTCAACACTGAACCGTCACTCTGGGTCCACACGTCAGAGTTCACCTCAACACTGAACTGTCACTCTGAGTCCACACTGCAGAGTTCACCTCAACACTGAACCGTCACTCCGGGTCCACACTGCAGAGTTCACCTAAACTCTGAACCGTCACTCCGGGTCCACACGACAGAGTTCACCTCAACACTGAACTGTCACTCCGGGTCCACACTGCAGAGTTCACCTCAACACTGAACCGTCACTCCGGGTCCACACGGCAGAGTTCACCTCAACACTGAACCGTCACTCCGGGTCCACACTGCAGAGTTCACCTCAACACTGAACCGTCACTCCGGGTCCACACTGCAGAGTTCACCTCAACACTGAACTGTCACTCCGGGTCCACACTGCAGAGTTCACCACAACACTGAACTGTCACTCTGGGTCCACACTGCAGAGTTCACCTCAACACTGAACCGTCACTCCGGGTCCACACTGCAGAGTTCACCTCAACACTGAACCGTCACTCCGGGTCCACACGGCAAAGTTCACCTCAACACTGAACCGTCACTCCGGGTCCACACGGCAAAGTTCACCTCAACACTGAACCGTCACTCCGGGTCCACACTGCAGAGTTCACTTCAACACTGAACTGTCACTCCGGGTCCACACTGCAGAGTTCACCTCAACACTGAACTGTCACTCCTTTTTTTTTATTACAAAATCCTTTATTACAAATATCGGTGCTATAAAATATATACAAAACAATGGCAAACACAATTACTTCACTACAAATAAACAATAGACATTACACCAAAATGTTGCCATCTCTATCCACGATGGCATTTACACCCCGTGGAGCCCAACGGTCTCGAAACTCCTCTAAGGTCGCCGTGGACTGCGCGTGTTCTTTTTCAATATTTACCCGGGTACGAACATACCCTCTAAACATTGCGAGGCAGTCTGCTGGGGGAGATCCTCCCGCCACCCGTTTCCAAGACCCTCGGATGGCGGATTTCGCCAGCCCCAGGAGCAAGTTAACTAGCATATCCTCATCCCTCCATGCCCCCTTCCTTACTGGATGACCATATATAAATAGGGTGGGGCTAAAATGCAGCTTAAAACTGAACTCTCACTCCGGGTCCACACTGCAGAGTTCACCTCAACACTGAACTGATTCCACAACCTATCGACTCACTTTCATGGACTCTTCAGCTTACGTTCTCAATCTCATGCATTTCATTATTATTATTATATATTTTTTATTTACACAGTTTGCCTTCTCCTGCATAGTGGTTGTTTACGAGTCCATGTGTAGTTTTTGATTGATCCTGTTGTATTTCTGTGTTCTACAGTGAATGCCTGCTAGAAAATTAATCTCAGAATGGTCCTTGGATTACAACTTAACTTTGACCTTTGAACACCGGTATCTCCCAGACACCCCTGAATTAGGTAAACACACATTGAAACATAAATTTACAGCACATTACAGGCCCTTTGGCTCACAACGTTGTTCCGACCATGTAACCTACTCTAGAAACCACCTAGAATTTCCCTACTGCATAGCCCTCTATTTTCCACAGCTCCATGTACCTATCCAGGAGTCTCTTAAAAGACCCTATCGTATCCGCCTCCACCACCATCGCTGGCAATGCATTCCACACACTCACCACCTTCCGTGTGGCAAAAACTAACCTCTGACATCCCTCGTACCTACTTCTAAGCACCTTAAACCTATGCTCCTTCATGTTAGCCATTTCAGCCCTGGGGAAAAGCCTCTGACTATCAACACAATCAATGCCTTTCATCATCTTATATGCCTCAATGAGGACACCTCTTATTCTCCATCGCTCCAAGGAGTAAAGTCCAATTACACTCAACCTATTCTCATAAGGCATGCTCCCTAATCGAGGCAACATCCTTGTAAATCTCCTCAGCACCCTTTCTAATAGTTTCCACATCCTTCTTGTAGTGAAGGGACCAGAACTGAGCACAGTACTCCAAGTGGGGTCTGACCAGGATCCTATATAGCTTAACATTACCTCTCGGCTGCTAAATTCAATTCCATGATTGATGAAGGCCAATACACTACATGCCTTCTTAACCACAGAGTCAACCTGCGCAGCTGCTTTGAGCTTCATATGGACTTGGACCCCAAGATCCCTCTGATCCTCCACACTATCAAGAGTCTTACCATTAATACTATATTCTGCCATCATATTTGACCTACTAAAATGAACCACCTCACACTTAACATTTTCACGCAGAGTGTAGTGAGTGCGTGGAATGGGCTGCTGGTGATGGTGGTGGAGGCGGATACGATAGGATCTTTCAAGAGACTTTTGGACAGGTACATGGAGCTCAAAAGTAGAGGGCTATGGGTAACTCTAGGTAATTTCTAAGGTATGGACACATTCAGCACAACTTTATGGGCCAAAGCTCCTGTATTGTGCTGTAAGTTTTCTATGTTTCTATTATTCTGGTTGAACTCCATCTGCCACTATTCAGCCCACTTTTGCATCCTATCAATGTCCCGCTGTAACCTCTGACAGCCCTCCACACTATCCACAGTACCCCAACCCATCAGCAAATTTGATGAGGGCCAATATAGTCTTCAACACTATCCACAACACCTCCAATCTTTGTGTCATCAGCAAACTTACTAACCCATCTCTCCACTTCCTCATCCTGGTCATTTATAAAAATCCCGAAAAGGAGTCCCAGAACAAATCCCTGAGGCACTCCACTGGTGACTGACCTCCATGCAGAATATGACGCGTCTACAACTACACTTTGCCTTCTGTGGGCAAGCCAGTTCTGGATCCACAAAGCAATGTCCCCTTGGATCACATGCCTCCTTTCTTTCTGAAGGAGCCTTGCATGGGGTACCTTATCAAATGCCTTGCTGAAATCCATACACACTACATCTACTGTTCTTCCTTCATCAATGTGTTTAGTCACATTCTCAAAAAATTTAATTGGGCTTATAAGGCATGACCTGCCTTTGAAAAAGTCATGCTGACTATTCCTGATCATATTATACCTCTCCAAATGTTCATAAATCCTGCCTCTCAGGATCTTCTCCATCAGCTTACTAACTACTGAGGTAAGACTCATTGGTCTATAATAGGGTAGCAAGAAAGGAGCTTAAGAAGGGGCTGAGAAGAGCAAGAAGGGGTCATGAGAAGGCCTTGGTGAGTAGGGTAAAGGAAAACCCCAAGGCATTCTTCAATTATGTGAAGAACAAAAGGATGACAGGAGTGAAGGTAGGACTGATTAGAGATGAAAGTGGGAAGATGTGCCTGAAGGCTGTGGAAGTGAGTGAGGTCCTCAATGAATACTTCTCTTCGGTATTCACCAATGAGAGGGTACTTGATGATGGTGAGGACAATATGAGTGAGGTTGATGTTCTGGAGCATGTTGATTTTAAGGGAGAGGAGGTGTTGGAGTTGTTAAAATACATTAGGACGGATAAGTCCCCGGGGCCTGACAGAATATTCCCCAGGCTGCTCCACGAGGCGATGGAAGAGATTGCTGAACCTCTGGCTAGGATCTTTATGTCCTCGTTGTCCACAGGAATGATATCAGAGGATTGGAGGGAGGCGAATGTTGTCCCCTTGTTCAAAAAAGGAAGTAGGGATAGTCCAGGTAATTATAGACCAGTGAGCCTTACATCTGTGGTGGGAAAGCTGTTGGAAAAGATTCTTAGAGATAGGATCTATGGGCATTTAGAGAATCATGGTCTGATCAGGGACAGTCAGCATGACTTTGTGAAGGGCAGATCGTGTCTAACAAGCCTGATAGAGTTCTTTGGGGAGGTGACCAGGCATATAGACGAGGGTAGTGCAGTGGATGTGATCTACATGGATTTTAGTAAGGCATTTGACAAGGTTCCACACAGTAGGCTTATTCAGAAAGTCAGAAGGCATGGGATCCAGGGAAATTTGGCCAGGTGGATTCAGAATTAGCTTGCCTGCAGAAGGCAGAGGGTCGTGGTGGAGGGAGTACATTCAGATTGGAGGGCTGTGACTAGTGGTGTCCCACAAGGATCTGTTCTGGGATCTCTACTTTTCATGATTTTTATTAACGACCTCAATGTGGGGGTAGAAGGGTGGGTTGGCAAGTTTGCAGACGACACAATGGTTGGTGGTGTTGTAGATAGTGTAGAGGATTGTCGAAGATTGCAGAGAGACATTGATAGGATGCAGAAGTGGGCTGAGAAGTGGCAGATGAAGTTCAACCTGGAGAAGTGTGAGGTGGTACACTTTGGAAGGACAAACTCCAAGGCAGAGTACAAAGTAAATGGCAGGATACTTGGTAGTGTGGAGGAGCAGAGGGATCTTGGGGTACATGTCCACGGATCCCTGAAAGTTGCCTCACAGGTAGATAGGGTAGTTAGGAAAGCTTATGGGGTGTTAGCTTTCATAAGTCGAGGGATAGAGTTTAAGAGACGCGATGTAATGATGCAGCTCTATAAAACTCTAGTTAGGCCACACTTGGAGTACTGTGTTTAGTTCTGGTTGCCTCAGTATAGGAAGGATGTGGAAGCATTGGAAAGGGTACAGAGGAGATTTACCAGGATGCTGCTTGGTTTAGAGAGTATGGATTATGATCAGAGATTAAGGGAGCTAAGGCTTTACTCTTTGGAGAGGAGGAGGATGAGAGGAGACATGATAGAGGTGTACAAAATATTAAGAGGAATAGACAGAGTGGACAGCCAGCGTCTCTTCCCCAGGCCACCACTGCTCAGTACAAGAGGACATGGCTTTAAGGTAAGGGGAGGGAAGTTCAAGGGGGATATTAGAGGAAGGTTTTTCACTCAGAGAGTGGTTGGTGCGTGGAATGCACTGCCTGAGTCAGTGGTGGAGGCAGATACACTAGTGAAGTTTAAGAGACTACTAGACAGGTATATGGAGGAATTTAAGGTGGGGGGTTATATGGCAGGCAGGGTTTGAGGGTCAGCAAAACATTGCGGGCCGAAGGGCCTGTAATGTGCTGTACTATTCTGTGTTCTATCAACTTACCAACCATTGGTCTATATTTTTCTGGGCTGTCTCTACTTCTTTACTTGAATAAGAGAACAACATCTTCAACCCTCCAATCCTCTGGAACCTCTCCCATCCTCATTCATGATGCAAAGATCAACATCAGAGGCTCAGAAATCTCCTCACTTGCCTCCCACAGTAGCCTGGGGTATATTTTGTCTGGACCCAGTGACTTATTCAACTTGATGCTTTCCAAAAGCTCCAGCACATCCTGTTTCTTAATGTCTACATGCTGAAGCTTTTCAGCCCACTGTGAGTCATCCCTACAATCGCCAAGATCCTTTCCTGTAGTGAATACTGAAGCAAAGTACTCATTAAGTATCTCTGCTATCTCCTCCGGTTCTATGTACACTTTTCCACTGTCGCACTTGATTGGTCCTATTCTCTCACCTCTTATCCTCTTTGGTTACCAGTCAAAGCTTGTGTTCACTTTACCCTTGGTACCAGCTTCACCCCTCCCAACCCTGAACATCCAACACTACTCTTCCCATCAACATACCATTCATCATCAACCCTACATCCAATCTCTCCTCCTCAGGACCCTCTCAACCCAGCCCCTTCAGCAGCTGGTCATACAGTGTTCCCCGTCTCATCAGTAATGGGAACTCTCCACTCCCAACTTCCCACTTCCCCCTGGAACTGCAACAGGAAAATAGGAGTAGGCTAGTCGGCCCCTCAAGCTGTACTGCCATTCTAAACAATCATGGCTGATCAATATTGACCTCACTCTGCTCTCCTGCCATCCCATCCATTGGTTCTCCTCACCCTACGGACCTGCAGCCTTTAGCCCCATTTAGCCCTGCCCCTGTCTCTTCATGTAACCAACCCCCCCCCCCCCCATAGTCCACCCCATCCCATCCCTAGCAGTAGAAGGATCAGTCCAAGTCAGCATGGATTTATGAAGGGAAAATCATGCTTGACTAATCTTCTGGAGTTTTTTGAGGATGTAACTATGAAAATGGACAAGGGAGAGCCAGTGGATGTAGTGTACCTGGACTTCCAGAAAGTTTTTGATAAAGTCCCACATAGGAGATTAGTGGGCAAAATTAGAGCACATGGTATTGGGGGCAGAGTACTGACATGGATTGAAAATTGGCTGGCTGACAGGAAACAAAGAGTAGTGATTAACGGGTCCCTTTCGGAATGGCAGGCTGTGACCAGTGGGGTACCGCAGCTGTTTACAATATACATTAATGATTTAGATGAAGGGATTAAAAGTAACATTAGCAAATTTGCTGATGACACAAAGCTGGGTGGCAGTGTGAAATGTCAGGAGGATGTTATGAGAATGCAGGGTGACTTGGACAGGTTGGGTGAGTGGGAAAATGTATGGCAGATGCAGTTTAATGTGGATAAATGTGAGGTTATCCACTTTGGTGGCAAGAACAGGAAGGCAGATTACTATCTAAATGGAGTCAAGTTAGGAAAAGGGGAAGTACAACGAGATCTAGGTGTTCTTGTACATCAGTCAATGAAAGCAAGCATGCAGGTACAGCAGGCAGTGAAGAAAGCTCATGGCATGCTGGCTTTTATAACAAGAGGAATTGAGTATAGGAGTAAAGAGGTCCTTCTGCAGCTGTACAGGGCCCTGGTGAGACCCCACCTGGAGTACTGTGTGCAGTTTTGGTCTCCAAATTTGAGGAAGGACATTCTTGCTATTGAGGGAGTGCAGCGTAAGTTCACAAGGTTAATTCCCGGAATGGCAGGACTGTCATATGTTGAAAGATTGGAGCGACTGGGCTTGTATACACTGGAATTTAGAAGGATGAGAGGGGATCTGATTGAGACTTATAAGATTATTAAGGGATTGGACACGCTGGAGGCAGGAAGCATGTTCCCGCTGATGGGTGAGTCCAGAACTAGAGGCCACAGTTTACGAATAAGGGGTAGGCCATTTAGAACAGAGATGCGGAAAAACTTTTTCACCCAGAGAGTGGTGGATATGTGGAATGCTCTGCCCCAGAAGGCATGGAGGCCAAGTGTCTGGATGCATTCAAGAGAAAGTTAGATAGAGCTCTTATAGATAGCGGGGTCAAGGGATATGGGGAGAGGGCAGGTACGGGGTACTGATTGTGTATGATCAGCCATGATCACAGTGAATGGCGGTGCTGGCTAGAATGGCCGAATGGCCTACTCCTGCACCTACTGTCTACTGTCTATTGTCTATTGTCCCTCTCTAACCCTGCCCTATCAGTCCCCTTGTAACCTCAACCTCGCTAATCTCTGTACCCGACCCTCTCCACACCGCCCCTTTCACTCACCCTGTGGCCCCGCCTCTTTGCGTTAACCCCGCCCCTGTCACACATAGCCCCGCCCTCTTACTTCTCCGGTTATTCCAACGCCGTCTGTACCTTGTGGCCCCGCCCCCTTTCACCCAGGCGACCCGTCAATCCTCCTGTAGCCCCGCCCCCATTGCCCGCTATAACCCCGTAACCCCGGAGCGGAGTGCCGCTCCACTGACGGGTGCAAACATGGCGGAGGTGGAGCTGCCGGCTGAGGCCGGGCTGGACGAGCTGCTTCAGATTGATCCGTACCTGGCGCAGTACGTCGGGGAGCTGCGGAGGAGGTAAGGGAGGCCGCCCCGCCACATCCCTTCTCCGGGAACTTCACCTCGGCCTTGTCACCGGCTGGTTTTCTTCGGGGGAGCTGTATGTACCCAGTGGTGATGGGGGTTGGGGTTGAGAGTCCGGAGCACCCATGGGTGGGGAGCGAAAAGGCTGCAGCGTATTCAGTGGCTGACCTATGGGTGTAAAAGCGTTGCTGCTGGCTGCGTATGACAGCGGAGGAAATTGTACAGAGGTACATTGATGTTTTTCACAGGAAACACAGGGATGTGAAAAGTTGTCGGTTTGTGAGGAAGCCTGGTAATGTTTTGCTGAAGTGGGTGAGGCAGAACAGCTTGTGTGGTGTGTTGGATTCTCGAACTACGACAGAGGCTGGCTTGTAGTCAAAGTCAAGTTTACTGTCATGTGCACGTGCGATGAAAAACCTAGAGCAGCATGACAGACACATAGCATCAGATAAGCTGCATTCACAAGAAAAAATATCATTTTTACAGGAAAGAACACAGAACAAAAAAGAAATTGCATCCAGTTGAGAAGTAAGAGGATACACGGTCTTGGGGTGGATGAAACTCGTTTAACTGAAACACTTTACAGCAAGAATGCATGTAGAGAGGAGCTGATCTCTGAGCAGGAGGAGGACTTCAGAAAGTAGTTAAAGCAACAGGAATCCTTAGGCTCAGTCAATTGGTCTGGAAGTTAAGCTCATTGTGGGACCACAGATGGAAGGATTGAGAAGGCTGGAGCAGTGTTGTTTGAGATGAAGAACAAGAATTGAGCTTATTGAATGAAAACCTTGTTGGGACATTGCAAGGGTGTTTTCATTTGAGCTGGATTGGGCTGTATGTCTTTTTCTCAGTTTCACTCCATTTAATCAGTATCGGGTTTATTATCACTGAGATATGTGGTAAAATGTTGTTTTAGAAAACCTACAGCACAATACAGGCCCTTCGGCCCACAAAGTTGTGCGGAACATGTACCCTACCTTAGAAATTACTAGGGTTACCCATAGCCCTCTAGTTTTCTAAACTCTGTGTACCTATCCAGGAGTCTCTTAAAAGACCCTATCTTATCCGCCTCCACCACTGCCGCCGGCAGTCCATTCCACGCACTCACCACTCTGAGTAAAAAAAAACTTCCCCCTGACATCCCCTCTGTAGATTGTGGCAGCAGTACAGTTCACTTGAATTTATGACCCTCAGAATGAAGCGGGTAACATGGCTGCCATTTTCTGAGAGTGCAATACCTGCTCATTCCCTTCGTATAACGCATACCCTTTAACTCATCCCGTCTGTGTTGTCCACAATGCCAGTCCATACCAATCCCATCTGCCTGCCCCGGCCTTGGTCCATTCATTCCCTACCTGTTCATGCGCCTGTCTAAACACCACTGAATCAGATCTGCTTCCACCTCTTCCTCTGGCAGGGTATTCCAAGCACCTACTCTGTTTTGTTTTTAAAGCCACACTTAGAAATGCAATTTAGCTAAATGCTACCAAATTAAAGCTCTGCCATCTAGAATCTGGCAGTGCCATCCTGGGTAAGAGATCAACTGTCTGCCCTGTCTGTGCGTTTCATAACTTTATAAGTCTCTTCCAGGTTTGCCCAACCTTTGACTCTCCAAAGAAAACAATCCAAGTTTATCTAATCTCTCCTTCCTGCCTTACTGTGAATAAAGGTAGATAAATCCCCCGGGCCTGACATGATATTTCCTTAGACCTTGAGAGAGACTAGTGTAGAAATTGCAGGGGCCCTGGCAGAAACATTTAAAATGTCCTTAGCCACTTGTGCGGTGCTGGAGGATTGGAGGGTAGCTCATGTTGTTCCATTGTTTAAAGAAGGCTCCAAAAGTAAACCAGGTAATTACAGGCTGGTGAGCCTGACATCAGTAGTAGTAAATTATTGGAAGGTGTTCTGAGAGATCGGATACACAAGTATTTGGATAGCCAAGGGCCAGTTAAGGATAGTCAGCATGGCTTTGTGCGTGGTAGATCATGTTTAACGAATCTTGTAGATTTTTTCGAGGAGGTTACCAAGAAAGTAGATGAAGGAAAGGCTGTGGATGTTGTCTACATGGACTTTAGTAAAGCCTTTGACAAGATCCCACATAAGAGGTTAGTTCAGAATGTTCAGACACCAGGTATCCATGGAGAGGTTGTAAACTGGATTTGAAATTGGCTGTGTGGGAGAAGACAGAGTGGTAGTGGATCATTGCTTCTCAGACTGGAGGCCTGAGACTAGTGGTGTGCCTCAGGGATCTGTGCTGGGACCATTGATGTTTGTTGTCCATATCAATGATCTAGATGATGATGTGGTAAATTGGATCAGCAGGTTTGCTGATGGCACTAAGATTGTAGGTGTTGAGGACAGCGAGGAAGGCTTTCTAAGCTTGCAGAAGGATCTGGACCAGCTGGAAAGATGAGCCAGAAAATGGCAGATGGAGTTTAATACAGACAGGTGTGAGGGCAATTCCTTTTGGAAGGACAAATCAAGGTAGGCCATACACAGTGAATGGTAGGGCACTGAGGAGTGCGGAGGAACAAAGGGATCTGGGAGTTCAGATACGTAATTTCCTGAAAGTGGTGTCACAGGTAGACAGGGTTGTAAAGAAGGCTTTTGGCATCCTGGCATTCAGAAATCAAAGTATTGAGTATCGGTTGGGATGTTATGGTGATGTTGTATAAGATATTAGTGAGGCCAGATTTGGAGTATTGTGCGCAGTTCTGGTCACCTAACTGTAGGAAGGATATCAGTAAGATTGAAAGAGTGCAGAGAAGGTTTACTAGGATATTGCCGGGTCTTCAGGCATTGAGTTACAAGGAAAGATTGAACAGGTTAGGACTTTATTCCTTGGAGTGTAGAAGAATGAAGGAGGATTTGATAGAGGTTTACAAAATTGAGGGATATAGACAGAGTAAATGTGAGTAGGCTCTTTCCACTTAGATTAGGAGAGATAAATACGAAAGGACATGCCTTTATGGTGAAAGGGGAAAGGTTTAGGGGGAAACCTTAAGTTTTAAAAATAAATTGGATAGGTTCATGGATGGGAGAGGTCTGGAGGGTTATAGGACTATCGGAATAAAGTTTTGGCACAGACTAGAAGGGCTGAGTGGCCTGTTTTCTGTGCTGTACTGTTCTATGGTTCTAAATTCAGACAACACCCTGATGAGCATCTTCTGTTTCCTCTCCATCTTTCCTATAGTGTGGCAACCAGAACTTCGCCCAATAATCCTAGTGGAGCCATTTTGAAGCTTTTCTCTAGCTGCATGGTGACGAACCCACTTTCATACACATACTGAGATGAATGTCCTGCATATCTGACTGCTGTGTCGCTGAGTGTGTAGGGGACTGAGATACATGTTGGACTGGGAGAGTCAAGTGTCCTGGAAATCGGACAAGAATGTGATGACACAAATCAGATCAGCTGTGACCTTAGCAAAAGGCAGAGTATGCTTGGAAGGTCAGCTCTAACAAGTCCATGTGTTCTGATCTGTATGTTAGAAATGCCGAGGGCAGTTCTGAGTCTGAGTCATACTTTAGAGAGGATGTGAAGGCCTTCAGATTCAGGTTTATTATCAGTGACATCTGTCATGAAATCTGTGGTTTTGCAGCACAGTATAGGGCAATACACAAAAAAATTAGTGTAATTTACAACAAAAAATATATCAAACATAATAAATAAGTAGTGCAAAAAGTGAGTTTGGGTTCATGGTCTGTTAAGAAATCTGAAATTGGAGGAGAAGATACCGTTCCTAAAATGTAAAATGTCTGGCTTCAGACTCCTGTACCACCTTTGTGATGGTATGATGAGAAGAAGGCATGCCCTGGATGCTGGAAGTGATGGATGCCACTTTTTAGGCTAGCATTTTCTGGATAAGCTGAATGCTTTTAATGCACAATTTTCCCAATTGAATGATGGGATATCGAGGAAAACCCTCTCTCTTCCTGAGGAGCAGGCACCCCATCGGGCTGCATCCAAGGTGAAGGAGGGCCCTAGCCAGGGTAAACCCACATAAGGCTACATGGCCAGATAACGCACCACTCTGCCCAATGCCGTGATCAAGAGAGCAAGGAGAAATGCCGTCGTTATAGGGGATTCCATAGTGAGGGGAACAGACAAGAGATTCTGCGAGCCGCACAAGGATACCCGGATGGTGTGTTGTCTCCCTGATGCTAGGGTACGGGATTTCTCTGATCGGGTCCAGAGTATTTTCAGGAGACAGGGCGAGCAACCAGAAGTCTTGGTACATGTTGGTACCAATGACATAGACAGAAAAAGAGAGGAGGTCCTCAAGGAAGATTACTGGGAGCTAGGAAGAAAATTAAAAAGCCGGACCTCCAGAGTAATAATCTCAGGATTACTGCCTGAGCCACGCGCTAATGATTGTCAGAATAGCAGAATTAAGCAGATGAATGTGTGGCTAAGTAACTGGTGCAGGGGGCAGGGCTTCAAATTCTTAGATCACTGGGATCTATTTTGGGGAAGGCATGACTTATACAGAAACGATGGGTTACACCTGAACTCAAAGGGTACTAATATCCTGGCGGGATTGTTTAATATAGCTGTTAGGGAGTGTTTAAACTTGAGTTGGCAAGGGGAAGGAAACCAGGGTGTTAGGGTCGAGGAAGAGGAAAATAGAAATAAGTCAAGGAAGTCCTGCTGTTCAGGAGGATTTAAACTAATGTGGCAGGGGGATGGGAACAAGTGCAGAGAGACAGAGGGGTGTAAAATGAGGGTAGAGGCAAAAAGTAGTAAGGTGAAAAGTAAAAGTGGCAGGCAGGCAAATCCAGGGCAAAAATCAAAAAGGGCCACTTTTCAACATAATTGTATAAGGGCCAAGAGTGTTGTAAAAACAAGCCTGAAGGCTTTGTGTGTCAATGCGAGGAACATTCGTAACAAGGTGGATGAATTGAATGTGCAGATAGTTATTAATGAATGTGATATAGTTGGGATCACAGAGACATGGCTCCAGGGTGACCAAGGATGGGAGCTCAACATCCTGGGATATTCAATATTCAGGAGGGATAGACAGAGAAGAAAAGGAGGTGGGGTAGCCTTGCTGGTTAGAGAGGAGATTAACGCAATAGAAAGGAAGGACATTAGCCTGGAGGATGTGGAGTCGATATGGGTAGAGCTGCATAACACTAAGGGGCAGAAAATGCTGGTGGAAGTTGTGTACAGGCCACCTAACAGTAGTAGTGAGGTTGGGGATGGCATTAAACAGGAAATTAGAAATGCGTGCAATAAAGGAACTGCAGTTATAATGGGTAACTTCAATCTACATATAGATTGGGTGAACCAAATTGGTAAGGGTGCTGAGGAAGAGGATTTCTTGGAATGTATGCGAGATGGTTTTCTGAACCAACATGTCGAGGAACCAACTAGAGAGCAGGCCATTCTAGACTGGGTATTGAGCAATGAGGAAGGGGCAGTTAGCAATCTTGTCGTGCGAGGGCCCTTGACTAAGAGTGACCGTAATATGGTGGAATTCTTTATTAAGATGGAGAGTGACATAGTTAATTCAGGAGCAAAGGTTCTGAACTTACAGAAGGGTAACTTTGAAGGTATGAGATGTGAATTAGCTAAGATAGACTGGCAAATGATACTTAAAGGGTTGACGGTGGATATGCAATGGCATGCATTTAAAGATCGCATGGATGAACTACAACAATTGTTCATCCCAGTTTGGCTAAAGAATAAACCAGGGAATGTAGTGCACCCGTGGCTGACAAGGGCAATTAGGGATAGTATCAAGTCCAAAGAAGAAACATACAAATTAGCCAGAAAAAGCAGCACACCTGAGGACTGGGAGAAATTCAGAGTCCAGCAGAGGAGGACAAAGGGCTTAATTAGGAAAGGGAAAAAAGATTGAGAGAAAGCTGGCAGGGAACATAAAAACTGACTGTAAAAGCTTTTATAGATATGTGAAAAGAAAAAGATTGGTTAAGACAAATGTAGGTCCCTTACAGTCAGAAACAGGTAAATTGATCATGGAGAACAGGGACATGGCAGACCAATTGAATAACTACTTTGGTTCTGTCTTCACTAAGGAGGACATAAATAATCTTCCGGAAATAGTAGGGGACCAAAGGTCTAGTGAGATGGAGGAACTGAGGGAAATACATGTTAGTAGGGAAGTGGTGTTAGGTAAATTGAAGGGATTAAAGGCAGATAAATCCCCAGGGCCAGATGGTCTGCATCCCAGAGTGCTTAAGGAAGTAGCCCTAGAAATAGTGGATGCATTAGTGATAATTTTTCAAAACTCCTTAGATTCTGGATTAGTTCCTGAGGATTGGAGGGTGGCTAATGGAACCCCACTTTTTAAAAAAGGAGGGAGAGAGAAACCGGGGAATTATAGACTTGTTAGCCTGACATCAGTGGTGGGGAAAATGCTAGAGTCAGTTATCAAAGATATGATAACAGCACATTTGGAAAGCGGTGAAATCATCGGACAAAGTCAGCATGGATTTGTGAAAGGAAAATCATGTCTGACGAATCTTGTAGAGTTTTTTGAGGATGTAACTAGTAGAGTGGATACGGGAGAACCAGTGGATGTGCTGTATTTGGATTTTCAAAAGGCTTTTGACAAGGTCCCACACAGGAGATTAGTGTGCAAACTTAAAGCACATGGTATTGGGGGTATGGTATTGATGTGGATAGAGAATTGGTTGGCAGACAGGAAGCAAAGAGTGGGAATAAACAGGACCTTTTCAGAATGGCAGGCAGTGACTAGTGGGGTACCACAAGGCTCAGTGCTGGGACCCCAGTTGTTTACAATATATATTAATGATTTAGATGAGGGAATTAAATGCAGCATCTCCAAGTTTGCGGATGACACGAAGCTGGGCGGCGGTGTTAGCTGTGAGGAGGATGCTAAGAGGATGCAGTGTGACTTGGATAGGTTAGGTGAGTGGGCAAATTCATGGCAGATGCAATTTAATGTGGATAAATGTGAGGTTATCCACTTTGGTGGCAAGAACAGGAAAACAGATTATTATCTGAATGGTGGCCGATTAGGAAAAGGGGAGGTGCAACGAGACCTGGGTGTCATTGTACACCAGTCATTGAAAGTGGGCATGCAGGTATAGCAGGCAGTGAAAAAGGCAAATGGTATGTTGGCATTCATAGCAAGAGGATTTGCGTACAGGAGCAGGGAGGTTTTACTGCAGTTGTACAAGGCCTTAGCAGTTAGCATAAAAGAGAACCCCTTACAAATATAACACAGAAATACAGTTGTATCAGCACGAGTTAATCAGTCTGATGGCCTGGTGGAAGAAGTTCTCCCGGACCTGTTGATCCTGGCTTTTATGCTGCAGTACTGTTTCCCGGATGGTAGCAGCTTGAACAGTTTGTGATTGGGGTCACTGGAGTCCCCGGTGATCCTTTGGGCCCTTTTTACTCACCTGTCTTTGTAAATGTTTTGAATCATAGGAAGTTCACAACTACAAATGTGCTGGGCTGTCCACACCATTCTCTGCAGAGTCTGGCAGTTGAGGGAGGTACAGTTCCCATACCAGGCAGTGATGCAGCCAGTCAGGATGCTCTCAATTGTGCCCCTGTAGAAAGTTCTTAGGACATGGGAGCCCATGCCAAACCTCGTCAGCCGTCTGAGGTGAAAGAGGCGCTGTTGTGCCTTTTTCACCATACAGCTGGTGTGTATAGACCACGAGATATCCTTGGTGACGCTTATGCCGAGGAATTTAAACCTGTTCACCCTCTCAACCGCAGATCCATTGATGTCAATAGGGGTTAACCTGTCTCCATTCCTCCTGTAGTCCACTATCAGCTCCTTTGTTTTTGTGACATTGAAAGAGAGGTTGTTTTCTTGACACCACTGTGTCTGGGTGATGGCTTTTTCTCTGTAGGCTCCTCATTATTTGAGGCCAATCAGTGTAGCATCGTCAGCAAATTTAATTAGCAGATTGGAGCTGTGGGTGACAACACAGTCATGGGTATGCAGAGAATAAAGGAGGGGGCTTAGGACACAGTCATGAGGGGACATCCTGAGCCAATAGGCTGGTCCTGGACTTATTTCCACTTGGAATAATTTACTTATTTAATTATTTATTGTTTTATATTGCTATTTCTACACTATTCTTGGTTGGTGCGACTGTAACGAAACCCAGTTTTTCGGGATCAATAAAGTATGTGTGTCTGTGTTGAGGGGCAGAGGTGAGGGAGCCCACTCTTACCACCTGCCAGCAATCTGACAGGAAGTCCAGGATCCAGATGCACAAAGCGGGGTGAAGGCTGACGTCTTTGAGCTTCTTGTTGAGGCTGGAGGGAATTATGGTGTTGAATGCTGAAGAACCGCCTTCTCACATAAGCATCCTCCTTCTCCAGATGTGTAAGGACGGTGTGTAGAGCTGTGGATATTGCATTGTCTGTCGATCGGTTGTGTTGGTAGATGAGTTGTAGGGGGTCCAGTGTGGGCGGTAGCATTTTGTAGGTGTAGTCCTTGACCAGCCTCTCAAAGCATTTGCTTCTTATTGTGGTGAGTGCGACAGGATGCCAGTCATTCAGACATGCTACCTTGGTCTTTTTATGTACAGGGACAATGGTGGAAGTTTTGAAGCAGGAGGGCACTCTACACTGGGAGAAGAAGAGATTAAAAATGTCTGTAAACACACCTGCCAGTTGTGCTGCACACATCCTGAGTACCCACCCTGGGATGCCGTTCTGGTCCCACAGCCTTGTGACTGTCCACACGTTGGAAACGTCTGCGTACTTCAGCCTCAGAGATTACCAAGCTGTAGGTCTCCTCCGGGGCTTAGTGTTGGCAACATCGAATCAAATATAAAAAAGATTTACATTCTGGGAGAGAGACAATGATGTTAGAAACTCCTCTGCATTTAGCTTTGAAGTCTGTGATAGTGTACAGACCTTGCCATAAGCAGCATGTGTTGTTGTTGGAGAGTTGTGTCTGGATCTCGTCTCTGTATTGTTGTTTTGCTGCCTTGATGACTTTGCGCAGATCACAGCTGCATTTCTTGAGTTCTGCTGATTGCCGGCAACGTAAGCTCTGTGTTGCGAAATAAGTGCTGCTTGCACAGATCTATTGATCCAGGATTTCTGGTTTGATAGACCCTGACTGATTTCTGGGGAACAACATCCTCAATGCACTTCTGGGTGAAGCACGTCACCCCTTCCGTGAACTTGGAGACATCCTCATCATGGAAGACATTCCAGTCGACGTTATCGAAGCAGTCTTGCAGCATGGAGGCTGATTGGTCAGACCGACAGTGGAGGGTTTTAACTACGGCCACCTCTTGTTTCAGCTTCTGCCTGTACTTTCAGTGGCAAGATGGAGGAGTGATCCAGTTGCTGGACAGTTTGCTGACAGCATGTCATCTAAAGCTTTGACAAACTTCTGTAGATGTATGGTGAAGAGTAAATTGACTGGTTGCAGCATGGCTTGGAACACCAATTCCTTTGACAGAAAATTCTACAAAAAGTAAGGGATGTGGCCCGGTCCATTGTGGGAAATCCCTCTCCACCATTGAGCACACTACACGGATCGTTGTCACAGGAAAGCAGCATCCATCATCAAGCATTCCCACTGGCCAAATCATGCTGTATTCTTGCTGCTACCATCAGGAAGAAGATACAGGATCCTCAGGATTCATATCATCAGGTTCAGGAACAGTTATTATCCCTCAACCATCAGACACTTGCCCCATCACTGAACTGTTCCCACAACCTATGGACTCACTATCATGGACTCTTCATCTTATGTTATTGATATTAATGATTTTTTCTTAGTTTATTTTTATTAACGCAGTTCACTGTCTTTTGCACATTGGTTGTGCGGTCTTTCATTGATTTTTATCGTGTTTCTTGTAGTTACTGTGAATGCTTGCAGAAAAATGAATCTCAGGGTAGTATATGGTGACATTTATGTACTTTGATAATAAATCTACTTTGAACTACTACACTCTGCCTCCTTCCACCAAGCCAATTTTATGTCCAATTGCCCAGTCCACCCTGGATATCATATAATGTCACCTCCTGGACCAACCGACCATATGGGACCTTGTCAAAGGCCTTGCTGAATTCCATGTAGATGATGTCTACTGCCCTGTCTTTGTCAGTTGTCAGAAAAACTCAATCAAATTTGTGATGCACATTCTCCAACACCCAGAGTTCAGCTCTCTAACCCTACTCAGTTCTTGCATTTCCAAGTATAGATATATCTTCTGCCTCAGTATCCAAGCTGCAACATTATCCACAGCTCTTGAATGGCACAGTCAGACACACAATGTCTTTTTTCAAGGGTTAAAATCTCTACTATCAGAGAGCATACATTTAAGGTGAGAGAAGATAGTTTCAAGGGAGATGTGAGAGACACACACAGAAAGTAGTGGATGCCTGGGGTGATGACAGAGGCAGTTACATCAGAGATGTTAAAGAAATGTTTAGATAGGCACATGAATGTGAGGAAAATAGAGGGATATAGACATTGTGTAGGTAGAAGGGATTAGTTTAGTTGGCCAGTTGATTATTTATTTCATTGGTTCAGCACATTGCACCAAAGGACCTTTTCCTGTACTGTACATTTCTATTGTCCCATTTCATTCCCACCTCCTCTCAAAATTCAAGATACAATTGAATTGACTTTCTTTCTTACATTCTTCAAGGACATATAGTGTAGTCCAGACAGCATCCTGGTAAATCTCCTCTGCACCCTCTCTAAAGCCTTCACATCCAAAGTTGTCTGTGAGTCTGCTGGAGGCCTGTCTTGGTGTTGTTGAATTTTTTATGGGTGGATGGAGAGAGGAAGGGGGCTTGTTGTGTTCTGCTGATCATGGGGGGCATGCTATGCTGGCATCCCTAGCACATACTTGCTTTGTGTTGATTGTTAACACAGCCATTTCACTGTATGTTTTCATGTATGTGTGATAACTAGGTCTGAATCTGAGGCTGGAATGGATCAAAAACAATTGGTTTGTTTTGGAGAAGGTATGAATGGTTCTGTAACAGAATATATAGATGGTTTAGATCAGGTTTAATTGAACAATTCCTGACCTAATAGAATATCAGATGCCTTGGAGGACTGAACAGATTGCTTTTGATGGTGACTTTTTTGAAGGTCTCATGCCGGGTATTTGAATATCCAGTAGCACAGTTGTACAGATTTGACCTTTGGAATTGGAGCTGTGGCTGGAATTAATACTTTGGTTATGGGTCTGGCGCTGGTGATAGAACCGATTTGAGGTGATGTATGGTTGAATTAAGACCACTTATAAATTGAAATATCTCAACAAAAAATGTTTCACACAACATTAAATTATACTGGCATAATTCTTAATAGATCGTTCTGAGAGTTTCCTGGTAAGTAATTATTGCTTAAGATATTAAGCATGTTTTATGCCACTTATTACTAATTTTTTATAAAAAAGGAACTGTACACTGTAGTTGGTGAACATAAGCAAGTGGAACGAAGCCTTTAATCTCCATGTAGCTGGCTTCTTGGCAATATGGACAGAATCAACAGGCGCAAACATAAGAAGATCTGTAGATGCTGGAAATTCAAGCAACACACACAAAATGCTGGTGGAATGCAGCAGGCCAGGCAGCATCTATAGTACTGACGAAGAGTCTCGGCCCAAAACGTTCACAGAAAATCAACAGGAGAACTGAACTGTTACCGGTTTTCAGCTATGGAGATGTAATAATTCTCAATGGCCTTATTTGTTGCAATTTACCAAATGAGCAGCCTTGGTCAAATGGAGTGATAGAACACTAACACAGAAACAGGCCCTTTGGACCATCTAGCCCATGCCAAACTATTATTCTATCTAGTTCCATCACCCTGCACCTGGACCATAGGCCTCCGTTCCCCTCCCATCAATATACCTATCCGAATTTCTCTTAAATGTTGAAATTGAGCTCCATCTATCTATCTCTTCTGAGCTTGTTCCACACTCTAAGAACCCTCTGGGCGAAGAAGCTTCCCCTCTTGTTCCCCTTAAACATTTCACCCTTAACCCAAAATCTCTAGTTGTAGTCTCACCCATAAATTCGATGTTTTACCCTCACCCTCAGTGGAAAAGCCGTAGGGAATAAAGTCCATAAGACATGGGAACAGAATTAGACCCTACAGTCCATTGAGTTTGCTCTGCCATTCCATCATGGCTGATTTAGTATCCCTTTCAATCTCATTCTCTTGACTTCTCCCTGTTACCTCTGACACCCTGACTAATCAAGAACTTTTCACCTCTGCTTTAAACATACCCAATGACCTGGTCTCCAGCAATGATTCCACAGATATACGGTACCACACTCTGGCTAAAGAAGCTCCTCCTCATCTGTTCTAAATGGACATCTCTCTTGTCTGAGGCTATGCCTCTTGTCCTAGACTGTCCTACTACAGGAAACATCCTCCTCACATCCTCTCTATTCAGACCTTTCAATGTTCACTGGGTTTCAATGAATCCTGTCCTATTCAACCTTTTATTAAAACTTAGCTCCTCAAGTCTCAGTAAAACCCTTATAATTTTTCTCTGCTCTCTTTCATTCTTACTGATATCTTCCCTACAGGTAGACAGCCAAAACTTAAGATAATATTCCAAATTAGGTCTCACCAATGTTTTATGCAACTTCAACATAACATCCCAACTCCATATGCAATACTATTAATTTATGAATCACCTCAAAAAGGGAAGGGTGATGATTCAAATCTTCCTGTTACACAGAATTTAAGCAGAAAAATGGTTCACATGGTTTCCTAAGTATCTCTGCTATACACAAGCTACCTTCCGTCTCTATTTCATCATATCCTCCGTCTCTTTCTCTTGCATGCTTTTTGAGGCTCCTGTTATTAGGTACAACGGTACAACTGTACACCCTGTTAATTGAAATATCTAATCAGCCAGTCACGTGGCAGCACCTCAAAGCATAAAAGCCTGCAGACATGGTCAAGAAGTTTAGCTGTTGTTCAGACCAAACACCAGAGTGGGGGAAGAAATGTGATCTAAGTGACTTTGACCATGAAATGATTCTTAATGCCAGACTGGGTGGTTTGGGTATCTCAGGGACTGTTGGTTTGTTTATTTAAAGATGCAGCACGGAACAGGCCCTTCTGGCCCACTATGCTACAAATCATCCCCTGATTTAGACCCAGTCAGGACAATTTACAGTGACCAATTAACCTACTGACTGGTTTGTCTTTGGAATGTGGGAGGAAACCAGAGCAGTCGGAGGAGACCCACACATTCCACGGGAGGACATATAAACTCCTTATAGAAGAAGCCAGGATTGAACTCCAAACTCCGGGACACCCCGAGCTATAATAGCGTCACACTAGCCACTACACTACCGTGGAGATCTCCTAGGATTTTGTTATACTCCTAGAGTTTACAGACAATGGTGTAACAACAAAAAAAAACCGGACAGTGGTGTGTAGAAAAACATCTCTGAATGCACAACACACCAAACTGTGGATGGGCTACAGCAGCCGAAGACTATGAACTAACTTAGTGGCCACTTTATTAGGTAAAGGAATACCTAATGAAGTGGCCACTGAGTATGTCACTGCTGTTGTCTCCATCAGTTGTGCGTAGAGGCCCCTCCCCCCCCATTTCAGTGTTCTTAGAAACATAGAAAACCTACAGCACAATACAGTTGTGCCGAACATGTCTCTACCTTAGAAATTACTAGGCTTACCCATAGCCCTCTATTTTTCTAAGCTTCATGTAGCTATCCAAAAGTCTCTTAAAAGACCCTATTGTATCTGCCTGCACCACCATTGCCGGCAGTCCATTCCACACACTCACCACTCTCTGAGTAAAGAAATTACCCCTGACATCTCCTCTGTACCTACTTTCCAGCACCTTAAACCTGTGTCCTCTTGTGGCAACCATTTCAGCCCTGGGAAAAAGCCTCTGACTATCTACACGATCAATGCCTCTCATCATCTTATACACCTCTATCAGGTCAACTCTCATCCTCCGTCGCTCCAAGGAGAAAAGGCCAAGTTCACTCAACCTATTCTCATAAGGCATGCTCCCCAATCCAGGCAACATCCTTGTAAATCTCCTAATATTATTACTTGATTCATTAGTCACTGTTAGTATTAGCTCTGAGAATTGACTCTCCCAGTCAGACGGGATGTTTTCTGTGTAAGCCATCTGTTCTGTAAGCAAGCACTGGGAGCGGAATGATCACTCGGGTAGACTCCAGGGACTGTGGTGTGGATGGACTCCTGAAGAGTCTTGCCACAAATTATCGACTGTTAATCTTCTCCATAGATGCTGCCTGACCTGAGTTTCTGTGAGTGTGTGTGTAAGTCAGGTTTTCCTGCATCTGCAGGATCTTGTGTTTGTCTACCCTACAGTCATCAGACTTTAGAAAAAAAGGGGATACCTACACTGATTTAAGGACACTTTAAACTTGTTTCATGCTCATTATTTATTGCTATTTACTTATATCTGCATTTGCATCATTTGTTGTTCAGTGATCCTGTTTACAGCTACTGTTCTATAGATTTGCTAAGTATACCTGCAGAAAAAGAAGCTCAGGATTGTATGTGGTGACATTTATGTGCTCTAATAGAAACATAGAAAGCCTACAGCACAATATAGGTCCTTCAGTCCACAATACGGTGCAAACACTTACTTTAGAAATTATCTCAGGAACTGTTGGTTTATTTAAGGCTAGCAGGAAGGGTACTGAAGTGGGAAGGTGAACAGCCAGAGGTTGTGGTACATATTGGTACCAATGACGTAGGTAGAAAAAGAGAGGAGGTCCTGAAAACAGACTACAGGGAGTGAGGTAGGAAGTTGAGAAGCAGGACCTCAAAGGTAGTAATCTCAGGATTACTGCCAGTGCCACTTGACAGTGAGAATAGGAATAGAGTGAGGTGGAGGATAAATGCATGGCTGAGGAGTTAGAGCAGGGAGCAGGGATTCTGATTTCTGGATCATCGGAACCTCTTTTGGGGCAGGTGTGACCTGCACAAAATGGATGGGTTGCACTTGAATCCCAGGGGGACCAATATCCTGGCAGGGAGGCTTGCCAAGGCTACTGGGGAGAGTTTAAACTAGAATTGCTGGGAAGCAGGAACCGAACTGAAGAGACAGAAGAAGGGGCGGTTGGCTCACAAATAGAGAAAGCTTGAAGACAATGCGAGAGGGAGGATAGGTAGGTGATAGAGGAGACATACGCTCAGACTGATGGTTTGAGATGTGTTTATTTTAATGCAAGAAGTATCATGAACAAAGTGGATGAGCTTAGAGCGTGGATAGGTGCTTGGAGCTATGATGTTGTGGCCAGTACAGAGACTTGGATGGCTTAGGGGCAGGAATGGTTACTTATGAATGCCAAGCTTTAGATGTTTCAGAAAGGGCAGGGATGGAGGCAAAAGAGGTGGGGGCATGGCACTGTTGATCAGAGATAGTGTCATGGCTGCAGAAAAGGTGGACGCTATGGAGGGATTGTCTACGGAGTCTCTGTGAGTGGAAGTTAGAAACAGGAAGGGGTCAATAACTCTACTTGGTGTTTTTTATAGACCACCCAATAGTAACAGGGACATCGTGGAGCAGACAGGAGGACAGATTTTGGAAGGGTGTAATAATAACAGGGTTGTCGTGATTTGAGATTTTAATTTCCCAAATATTGATTGGCATCTCCCTAGAGTAAGGGGTTTAGATGGGGTGGAGTCTGTTAGGTGTGTTCAGGAAGGTTTCTTGACAAAATATGTAGATAAGCCTACAAGAGGAGAGGCTGTACTTGATCTGGTATTGGGAAATGAACCTGGTCAGATGTCAGGTCTCTCAATGGGAGAGCATTTTGGAGATAGTGATCACAATTCTATCTCCTTTACCATGGCATTGGCGAGGAATAGGAACAGATAAGTAAGGGAAGCGTTTAATTGGAGTAAGGGGAAAAACAGAGCTATCAAGTAGGAACTTGGAAGCTTAAATTGGGAACAGATGTTCTCAGGAAATTGTATGGCAGAAATGTGGCAAAAGTTCAGGGGATATTTATGTGGAGTTCTGCATAGCTACAGACAGGGAAAGGATGGTAGGGTACAGGAACCATGCTATACAAAGGCTGTTGAAAATCTAGTCAAGAAGAAAAGCTTATGAAAGGTTCAAAAAACTGGTAATGATAGAGATCTAGAAGATTACAAGGTTGCTAGGAAGGAATTTAAGAATGGAATTAGGAGAGGTAGAAGGGGCCATGAGAAGGCCTTGATAAACAGGATTAAGGAAAACCCTGAGGCATTCTACAAGTATGAGGATGATACATGAGAGAATAGGACCAATCCAGTGTAACAGTGGAAAAGTCTGTATGGAAGCGGCGGAGATAGCAAAGGTACTTAATGAGTACTTTGTTTCAGTATTCACTATGGAAAAGGATCTTGGCAATTGTAGGGATGACTTACAGTGGATTGAAAAGCTGTAAAATAAGAAATTTTATGTTACTTTTGATTTTAATCCCATTTGCCTGCAGTAATTCTACATTGATCTACATACCTGACCAGATGTCTCTCAAATGTTGTTTCTGTTCCTGTCTCCACCACCACCTTTGGCAGCTCTTCCAGATGTCAGCTCCTCTCTGTGTGAAAACTCCTCCTCTCACCTTCAGCTTATGCACACTAGTTTTCAACACCACTACCACAGGAAACAGACACTGGCCCTGTTCTTATCAGTGACTCTCGTAATGTCACCCTTTGCTCCAACAATGAGGACATGTGGTTGAAGGATACCCTGAGTCTATGATGTTTGCAAGAGATTTTTTTCATTGATTAACAGCTTGTATGCTGAAAGTAATATGGATAAATTTAAGTACAGACTGTCCTCAAATCCTGAATAACCTGTCACTGGTGTAATACTGAGGCTTTATCAGGCATTGGTTAGACCGCACGGAGTATTATGAGCAGTTCTGGACCTTCTGAGAGTGGTAGCTGTGTGGAATGAGCTTCCAGGAGAAGTGGTAGAGGCAGGTTCGGTATTGTCATTTAAAGTAAAATTGGATAGGTATATGGACAGGAAAGGAATGGAGGGTTATGGGCTGAATGCAGGTCAGTGGGACTAGATGAGTGTAAGCGTTCGGCACAGACTAGAAGGGCCGAGATGGCCTGTTTCCGTGCTGTAATTGTTATATGATTATATGGTTTTAGTTTGGAAAGGATGTGCTGTCATTGGAAAGGGTTGCTTGATGAGCAATCACTTGTGAGGAGATTCACAAGAATAATCTCAGAAAAGGGTTAATGTATGAGGGTTGCTTGATGGCTCTGGGTCTCTTCTCACTGGAGTTTGGTAGAATGAGTGAGATCTCATTGAAACGTATTGAATATTGAAAGGCTGAGATAGTGGGTGAGTCTAGGACCAGAGGGCACAGTCTCAGAATAAAGCGATGTCCATTTAGAACCGATGAGGAGGAATTTCTTTCGCAAGAGGGTGAAAAATCTGTGGAACTCATTGCCATAGATAGCTCTGGTGGTCAAGTCATTCGGTATATTTAAAGTGGAGATTGATGGGTTCTTGATTACTAAGGGCATGAAAGGTTACAGAAGAAGGTAAGGGCAGACTAGATGGGCCAGATAGTCTTGTACTGTGCCTAAATCTTGCAATCTAATGGTCATGGTTTCCTCTGAACCAGTCATTTTGAATTCAAGTCCATATTTTGGTAATGAAACCTGTTTTGTTCACTGTTGCATCTTCAACACTGACAAAATCTGCAGAGTAGTTTTGGCTCTTGCCTCCATGTTCCTGGCAGCTTCCCACAACAGTATCCGCTTCCTGGCAACTTGCCTGCTATGGAGGGTAGTCTGCCAGTGCTGCTCTGTTACCCCAGATGCACAGCAATGTATTCAGTTTGTGTAGTCATGATGGGACAGCTGGGTCTTTCAATTAATCCCACTTCAGACAGAGATTTCTGATGTGTCACGCTCTGTTCTGTTTGTAATATAATCTGGGATTGCTGTAAAATTGTGAATTGGTGTCAATCATTACACAGTTGTGGCCTTTGTAAAGAATGTGCTGTGCTGCATTTATGGATGTCAGTCCTGGCTGGGGACCAGCTTGTATCCTGTGTGATGGTGTATATGGTGTGTCTGAAGCTGACGATATTTAGAAAAAGATTGAAAGTCATTCAGTTCCAAAGAGCTGGTTGAATTTTCCACATCTTTTAATATTTTTTCTACATTTCGCATGTATCTAGTAAGAACGTAAGAGCATAAGAAATAGGAGCAGGAGTCGGCCATCTGGCCAGTCAAACCTGCTCCACCATTCAATAAGATCATGGCTGATCTGACTATGGACTCATCTCCACTTGCCTGCCTTTTTCTCATAACCCTTAATTACCCTACTATGCAAAAGTCTGTCTAACTTTGTCTTAAATATAGTTACTGAGGTAGCCTCCACTTCTTCATTGGGCAGAGAATTCCACAGATTTCCCCACTCTCTGGGAAAAGCAGTTCATCTTCATCTCCAGCGTAAATTTACTCCCCTGAATCTTGAGGCTATGCCCCCTCGTTGAAGTCTTGCTTACCAGTGGAAACAACTTCCTGCCTCTATCTTATCTATCCCTTTCATAATTTTATATCTTTCTGTAAGAACTCCTCTCATTCTTCTGAATTACAGCAGGTACAGTCCCTGGTGGCTCATCTCTCCTCATAGTTTAACCCCCTCATCTCTGGAATCAACCTGGTGAACGTCCTCTGCACCGCCTGCAAAGCCAGTATATCCTTTCCTCAAGTAGGAGACCAGAACTGCGCACAGAACTCCAGGTGTGGCCTCACCAGTATGCTGTACAGTTGAGGCATAACCTTCCTGCTCTTAAGTTGGCTTCTTGATAGCCTGCTGCACCTGCAAACCAACCTTTTGTGATTCATGCACAAGTACTCAAGTCCCTCTGCACAATTTAAAGTGTATGTATCTTGGAAAATCTCTGCCAAATAACTTAAAATTGGAGTGAGTGAACATAAAAGTGAAACACATAACAGGCCCTTCGGCTCACAGTGTAATGCTGACCTAATTAATCCAATCCATCCTCTTCCCCACATATTGACCACATCCCACCCTGTACCTGTCTGTGAGCCTCTTATTCCATCTTCCTGTGTCATCTGCCTCCACCACCACCCTTGGCAGTACATTAAGGCACCCATCACTCTCTGTAGGAAAAAAAAATGCTCTACACATCTTCTTTATACTTGGTACTCCAGATGAAGGGTCACTCCATCAGAGTCCTGATCAGCGTTCTCAGGCTGAAGCATCAACTGTCTATTCCCGTTCATAATCTGCTTCACCTGCTGAGCTCCTCCAGCACATTGTGTATTGCTCTAGATTTCTAGCATGGGCAGTAACTCTTGTTTCTTTGTACTTTCTCCCTCTCAAATGGAGTACACACCCTGTACATTTAAATCCTGGGACAAATGTACTGCAGCCTATGACTGGTATAAATTTATAAACTTCTAAGAGGAAATAGATTGTCCAACCGTGCTCCTCATTGTACGTGTCTTCCATGCCAGGCAGTATCCTGATAAAGCTCATCTTCACTCTCTCGCAAGCCTTCTGCTGGTACTCAGAGCTGATGACCCACTCTCAATGTGCTGATGACCTGTGGTCACCATCCTCCAGAAACACAGTAGACAAACCATGTAACTGGTACGACTGTGGGAGAGACGCTGGGTATCTGTGGTGAGAGACTTCTAACACCACAAACTGGCATACTCTCCACTTGCCCGGATGAAGATGGTTAGTAATCATAGAATATAGAACAGTACAGGCCCTTCAGCCCACAATATTGAGCTGACCTTTTTAACCTGCTAAAACCAATCTAACTTCTGCCTCAAACATAGCCCTCTATTTTTATTTCATCCATACGTCTAAGAGTTGAAGGGTCCCTAATGTATCTGCCTCTACCAGCACCCCGCCAACACATTTCATACGCTCACCACAATGTACATGCTTCTGGCTGTCAGGTTCAAATTCAGATTTGTGTATCGTATCTCCATCAAATCGTACAGTGAAATTTATCATTTTTTGTTAACAACCAACACAGCCTGATGATGGGGACAGCCAGCAGTTTCACCACAGATTCCGCATCAGCATAGCATGACTGCTCTATCTATGCCTCTTATCTTTTACACCTTTATAAATTCACCTATCATTCTCCTTTGATCCAAAAAGAAAAGCCCGAGCTCACTCGACTTTTTTTGCGTATCGAGCACCACTGGATCACTGCAGGTGGTTATGGCAGCTGTCTTTAGTTGTGAGGAGGATGTTTCACAGATTCAGGTCTGGGAGCTAAAGACAATCTGTGTCCAGCTCAGGGTATCAGGCTTTTGTGAATCCATGATTGCCTGCTACCAGAAGGTGGGAAGAGCAAGAATCAGGTTAGGTACATCCTCTCTGTCAGTTGATCAACTGCAGTGTTTTTGTCAGCAGAATATTGTGGGCTGAAGGGCTGTATTGTTCTATATTCTATGAAAAACTTCCGGGTTTTTGTGCCTTCCATGCAATGGGAGGAGGGAAGAAGAGAGAATGTTGTCCAGCATTGCCTTCTAAAGCATTAGGGAATTTTGCAATAGGGAAAATACCTTTTCAGTAGATTTTGCATTTTGAAGAGAGAAGATATCAATGAGGAAATGCTGTTGTTCTGAAAAGACTCTAAAGCAGAATGTAGAATTGCAGAGGTGCTTTGAGCATAATTGCAACAAATCACTTCAGAAAGCTGGTTATTAAACTGAAGCCTCTTGAGTCTACTTTAGAGAGTTAAGATCAATTTCCATGTGCCTAATGCTCATAGGTTTATGGCTGATCTGTTGTCTGCTGGTTTTGTCTTTCAACCCAAAATAGCATTCCCTGGCAAAAATGTAGCACGTTGTTAACAAAACTCAGTCTGTTAAATTCTGAGAGCTCTACACATGTGCATTGTGTCTCAGAGTCTTAGAACACTACAGCACAAACAGGCCCTTCAGCCCATTTAGTCTCTGCCAACTATTATCCCACCTAGTTCCATCAACCTGCTTTCCATACCTATCCAAACTTGCCTTAAATGTTGCAGTCAAGTCCACATCTAACTCTTCCACTGGCAGCTTGTACCACACTTGCACCACTATCTAAGTAAAGAAGTTCCCCCTCTTGTTCTCCTTAAAAAATTTCACCTTTCACCCTTAACCCCTAACCTTGGATTCTCTTTTTCTTTTCTGTCAGTGGCTGCTGTGTTTTACAGTATCTATTACCTTAATGACTTTACTCTGTACCTGGTCATGGGTATTCTCCACTTTTCTTTATGTCTTAACATGCATACATGTTCTCGACAGTTTAGTGAAGAGTTTTTGACCTGAGTGTTTCTGTCTCGGTGGCGCTGCGTGACCCACTGAGTGCTTCCCATGTTCTCTGGTTTTAAAGGTAGGGTACTGATGGAATGAGGAAGAGAGTGACAAGGGAACAAGACAGAGCCAAAGATGATGTAAATGTCTACAGCAGAAAGATCAACAACATTTGCTGAGAACAATATTTCTGATGTAAAGTTGTTAAAACTGAGTGAGTCTGGAAGGCTGGTGTGTGCTCAGGTGAAAGGTGAGATGTTGCATATTATATAGAGGTACAGCACAGTAACAGGCCCTTCCAGTCCAATGAGCCCACGTTACCCAGTTACACCCATATGACCAGTTAACCTGCTAACCTGTATAACTTTGGAATCTGGAAGGAAACCAGAGCACCTCGAGGAAATCCACACAGTTACAGGAAGAATGTAAAATTTCCTTACAGATAGCAACAGAACCAAACTAGTCACTGGCACTGTAATAGTATTACGCTAATCACTACGCTACAATGCCACTCCATTTTATTCACTCCCGTCAGTGTTGAAGCCCTAGGGCAGAGCTCTGAATAGGAACAACAGAAGTGTTTTGTTCCATCACATTAATATTCAGATCTGATATGTGGAGATAAAGATAAAAATGTGAGAGTTATTCCTTGCCATGTTTCTGTTCCAATGAGGAAGTTTGGATGATTTCCTTATTTGTAGTGTAGGGAGTTTTGACAGAGTGCTTTGACAGCTTAATTTTCAATGAATGATTTCACTGTGTCCTGTGCACTCAGTAAAAGGGATGGCCACTGGAGTTTGCAAACATTTGATTACAATCTGTTGTGCGTATTAAGTCTGTGCTAGAGTGAATCTTCTTGCTTCAGGTCTATGCTCTGATACTCCTCAAAATGAATGCCATAAACATACAAAGAAGTGAATTAGGACAGAAAAAATGAGATCCTGCTTCACTATTTAATGGGATCACAGATCCAACTTTAACCTCAATCTGCAGCCAGCTTTCACCCTTGGGCTCACTACATATGTCTGTCTGTGCTTTAAACATATTCAGGCTCAGCTTCCACTGCTCATTCCAAACACTCACAATCCTTTAAAAGTACAAAAATTCACCTCATCTGTTTTAAATGAGAGATGCCTTGTCTATAAGCAATGACCTTCTAGTTTAGAGTCTTCTACAAGAGGAGTCATCTTCTCCACATCTACTCTGTCAAAACCCCTCAGGAAATTTCTTATCTTTTTCATTCAAGTTGACACTCTTAAGCTGATACAAGGCTAGTCTGTCCAATATTTCTTCAGAAGTAGGCCAGACAGGCTGTCCTATCAGTGTATTATATCTTCTCTGCATTGCTTATAATGCATTGCCACCTTCAGATGAGAAGACATTAGTGTCCAGATACGGCAGCACATTCAGGTAAGAACATGTTCGGCACAGCTTTGTGGGCTGAAGGGACTGTATTGTGCTGTAGCTTTTACTGTTTCCATGTTTCTAAAATGCTGGAGGAACTCAGCAGGCCAGGCAGCATCTATGGAGGGGAATAAGGAATTAATGTTTTGGGCCAAAGTCCGTCATCAGGGCTGCTGTTGCTCTGAATTTCCAGCATCTGCAAAATCTCTTGTGTCTCCTGATATGGTCTTGCCATTTCCCTTTTATAACTGGAGCATAACATCCTTATTAGATACATGTTTCTTATATGAATCATGTTTTAGGACACTCAGATGCTTTCGTATCTTGAGCTTTGTAGTCTCTCACTATTTAGGTAAGGTGCTTCTTCCTTTGATAATTGTTGCTTTTATTGAGAGCTACTAGGTTAGAGGTCTTGACCAGAAACCATCAGCCATACTGTCTGATTACTCACTAACCCCCACTCTGCATGGCTTCTGAGGAAGGGTTGCCAGCAAGTGCATTGTTATCCACATTGAATGATGTTGCCATTCAATAGGTCTGACATGGTGGTCAGCAGCACAGGGGCGCCGCAGGGAACCGTACTCTCTCCGGTCCTGTTCACCCTGTACACATCAGACTTCCAATATAACTCGGAGTCCTGCCATGTGCAGAAGTTCGCTGATGACACGGCCATAGTGGGGTGTGTCAGGAATGGACAGGAGGAGGAGTATAGGAAACTGATACAGGACTTTGTGATATGGTGCAACTCAAACTACCTGCGTCTCAATATCACCAAGACCAAGGAGATGGTGGTGGACTTTAGGAGATCTAGGCCTCATATGGAGCCAGTGATCATTAATGGAGAATGTGTGGAGCAGGTTAAGACCTACAAGTATCTGGGAGTACAGTTAGACGAGAAGCTAGACTGGACTGCCAACACAGATGCCTTGTGCAGGAAGGCACAGAGTCGACTGTACTTCCTAAGAAGGTTGGCGTCATTCAATGTCTGTAGTGAGATGCTGAAGATGTTCTATAGGTCAGTTGTGGAGAGCGCCCTCTTCTTTGTGGTGGCGTGTTGGGGAGGAAGCATTAAGAAGAGGGACGCCTCACGTCTTAATAAGCTGGTAAGGAAGGCGGGCTCTGTCATGGGCAAAGTACTGGAGAGTTTAACATCGGTAGCTGAGCGAAGGGCGCTGAGTAGGCTACGGTCAATTATGGATAACTCTGAACATCCTCTACATAGCACCATCCAGAGACAGAGAAGCAGTTTCAGCGACAGGTTACTATCGATGCAATGCTCCTCAGACAGGATGAAGAGGTCAATACTCCCCAATTCCATTAGGCTTTACAATTCTACCGCCAGGACTTAAGAACTTTTTAAAAGCTATTATTAATGCTTTTTGAGATAGTGATTTAGATGCATATCATATTTTTTTTTTACTGAGTTAAGTATTGTATGTAAGTAGTTTTGCTACAACAAGTGTATGGGACATTGGAAAAAAAGTTGAATTTCCCCATGGGGATGAATAAAGTATCTATCTATCTATCTATCTAATATTAATGTTTGTGTAGAGTCAAAGAGCACTACAGCGCAGAAACAGGCCTTTCTGCCCATCTAGTCTGTGCCAAACTACTATTCTGCCTCATCCTGTTGATCTGCACCCAGACCATGTCCCTTCATACCTCACCCATCTATGTACATGACCAAACTTCTCTTAAGTGTTGATATCGAGCTGGCATCTACCACTTCCACTGACAGCTTGTTCCTCAATCTCACCACCCTCTCAAATACTGCTTAAATGTTTCCACCTCTCACCCTTAACCTATGACCCCTAATCTAGTGTCACCCACCCTCAGTGGAATTTTTGCACAATAAATAAAGTTTGTGGTGTTATCTGCCTCCAATACATTTAACAAGCTAGCAGCACCCTGCCGGGTGAATAATGGTTGTCACATGAGTTGTGAGCTTTCCTGGGTGGAGTGAATCAGGAGTATGTGGGATCTGTGACTCTGCCTGTGATGGATCCTGTTTGTGTGCTGGTGACATGAGAATAGGTTGGAATGTATTGCAGTGAGGACATTGGTTTCTGCAGCTGTGTATAGATAGGTTCAAAATAAATTTATAATGAAAGTTTGTACATGTCATTAAATAATATTGAGATTCATTTTCTTGCTGGCATTCACAGTAAATACAAGAAACACAATAGATTTGATGAAAGACCATCCATCCTGTTGAGTGCAAACAACCAATTTGCAAAACAGACTGCAAATACAAAGAGAAAGAAAAAAGCAATAATAATAACAATTAAAAATTAACAAAAAACAATAAACATGAAGAACATGAGATGAAGAGTTCTTGAAACTGAGTCCCTAGGTTGTGAGAACAGTTCAGTAATGTGGAGAGTGAGGTTGAGTGAAGTAAACCCCTTTTGGTTCAAGAGCCTGATAGTTGAGGGGTAATAATAAGCCCTAATTATGATATTATAATTATTGTAATTATAATAACTATCATAATTATTATTAAGGATAAGATTGTGGGAATGAGTGGAGATGACTGTTAGGGGAAAGATGTGGTCTGGCATGCAGTAAAAGTGACTCATCTTTGTGGAGAAAGATTGCAGATGAGCAGCGCACAGAGGAATTGAGCTGTTCTTGGGCAGGCAGCTGCAGCACATGATTAGGAAAGCAAAGATTTGGATTTAGAAACAGGGAAGTTTATTACAAGTTTTGTTACAGACACTGGTGAGGCTGAAGTAATATGTATTTTTGGTTCCCGTATTTCAGAAAGGATTGGAAGCAGTCCAAAGTAATTCAATTAGCTAATTTCTGGGATGATAGTTGATCTGTCAAGAGCACCTGAAGAAATTATGTCTATATTCTACATTAACCTGTAAATGAGATTTCCTCCCATTGTGTAGAAACATGTTGATGTGCTTCCACTAGTGGGAGAATTTCTAAAGAAGGGAAAGGAAAAGGTAAACACGAGGAAATCTGCAGATGCTGGAAATTCAAACAACAACACACACAAAATGCTGGTAGAACACAGCAGGCCAGACAGCATCTATAGGGAGAAGCGCTGTCGACATTTCAGGCCGAGACCCTTTGTCAGGACGGAAAGGGTGATCTTTTAGACTAAGGTACCATTAAACAAAGGGTGATAAATCTCCTGGGTATCCTGAAGATCTGCCCTGGGCCCAAAATACTGAAGCAATTAGAAAGAAGACCCAACGGTGTCTGTTTTTCACTAGGAGTTTGAGGAGTACTCTGGAGAGCATTCTAACTGGTTGCATTACCATCCGGTATGGAGGGGCCACTGCACAGGATCAGAAAATACTGCAGAAATTTGCAAGCTCTATCAGTGCCATTGTGGCCACTAGCCTCACTAGCATCAAGAACACTTTGAAAGGGCAGCATCTATCAGTAAGCACCCCATCACCCAGGCAGGCCATGCCCTCTTCTCACTGCTGCCACCAAAGAGATGGCACATGTGCCTGAAGACTCTCTCACAATATTTTAGGAACAGCTTCTTCCCTTCCACCATCAGATTTCTGAATGCACAATAAGCCATGTACACTACCTTCTTTTTCTAATTTTTGTTCTTTTTGCATAACATTATATATGTATGTAGTTTTTTATTATGTATTGAAATGTACTGCTGCTGCAAAACAACATATTTCACAACGTATTCTGATTCTGATTCCTTGGAGAGCTGGGCAGAAGAAGCCATTGGGATATTTATAGATTAGATTGGTAAATCTTTCCAAGGTGGTGGATTTGGCACAGAAGGGATGAAGCCTGGTGCAGATCAACCGTGATCATATTGAATATGAGGCAGACAGAATGGTTTTCTATTTTCTTGCGTTTTTGAATTCTAGTATCAGTGATTGACTTTATGGGTGCTACGTTGACCAACCCTCGTCCATGCTGGTCTGTCGGACTGACATCAGCACAATCTTAGTTATAAAACTCTTTGTCTTTGTTTAATGGTGTTATCCTCTTATCACTGGAGTGTCAAGAGAGTAGGTCATGCGATGTACAAACATGAGATTCTGCAGGTGCTGGAATTCCAGAGTAATGTGTTCTTGTGGGATGTCACTATGTTGCTGAAAAACTGGCACCCGGCACGTCACACTCAGGAAAGGAAGCAACTCATTTGAAGCCAATATAAAAGAGCTGAGATTCTATTAAATGGTTTACCGCTGTGTCCGTGGGTTGAAATGGAGGGTGTAAACACTGGTATAAGTAAGTGTGTCTGCTTGTTCTGTTTATACTGCTGTAGGCATGGTTCCCAATCATCCATCATTTACACAGTGGGTGTAATCATACAACAGGCTTTTGGTAGATGCATCACAGCTTCAAAACAAAGCAGCACGTGAAGTTTTGTTTGTTGTCACGGGCTGCAGGGAGGCAGTAATATATGCATTTTCTCTGAACCCACTTAGACTGGGTAAAGGGCCCAGTATCATTAGTAATTCTCTTCTGCCGGCTGTACTTGGTGAGAATATTTCGAGCTGAATGATGTTAATAGTCATTTGCATTTATATGGTGCCTCTAAGCAGTAAATCCATCTAAGACACTTCATTGGAGCTTTGGTTGAATGGAATGTTGTACTAAATATAGATTAGCAGCTATTGGTAGTGATGAGCTTCAGCAGAGTGAGATATTAAACAGAATGACAAGTATGCAGGTGATACCAACATTGCTGTTGTGAAAGATCGTCAAAGACTACAGCAGAGATAGAAATCAGTTGCAGAGAAGGGCAAAAAAAGGCAGGTGGCATTTAACCTGGCCAAATGTGAAGTGTTACACTTCGGGAGATCAAATGTAAAGGGATAATACGCTGTAAATGCTAAGACTCTTACTGTAATGTGCGGAAGGATCTTGGGGTCCAAGTTCTTAGCTCTCTGAAAGTGGCTCTGCAAGTTAATAGGGTGGTAAAGAAAGCAAACAACATTCTTGCCTTTTCATTGAAGAGCTGAGTTCAAGAGTTGGGAACTTGTGTTGTGACTTTATAAAACATTATAAAACAGTTTGGTCGCATCTGGATAATGCATTCAGTTCTGGCCACCCCATTACAGGAAGGATGTCAAGTCTTTGCAGAGGGTGCAGAAGAGGTTTACCAAGATGCTGCCTGGATTAGAGGGCATGTGCTATAACACGATGTTGGGCGAACTTGGGGTTGGTTTCTCTGGAGCAGCCAAGACTTGAGGGGTGGGGGGAGATCTGATAGAGGTTTGTAAGATTAAGCGGCATAGATAAGAGTGGACAGCCAGTATCTTGTTTCCAGTACTGAGATGTCTAAAACCAGATGTTTATGTATTCACCTTAAATACCTGAATTTAAGGTGAGAGGGGACAAGTTTTTAAAGAAAAAGGTATATATGGGGCAAAGAGTTAAATTGTACCACAGCAGCAAAATTCAAGAAGTTGAAGAATGCAGGACTGAAGGTGCTGTACTGAAATACAGATAGCATTCAGAATAAGGTGGACGAATTTGTGGCTCATTTAGAGATTGGTTGGTATGATGTGGGCATCACAGAGTTGTGGCTGAAAAAAGGTCATAGTTGGAGGTTTAACATCAAAGGATGTACTTTGTATTGAAAGGACAGGCAGGAAGGCACAGGCAGTGGTGCGAATCATATATAGGCCTCGACATAGTAGCCAAGGTGTAGGGTTGAGATTACAAAGGGAGCCGAAAAAGGCATGTAATAAGAATAATGTTCTAATTGTAATGGGAGACTTCAATATGTAAAGGGATTGAGAAAGTTAGGTTGGTGTCAGATCGCAAGAGAGGGAATTTGTTGAATGCCTGAAGGATGACTTTTAGGAGTAGCTTGTGCTTGAGCCGACTTGGGGACAGGCTATCTTAAATTGGGTGTTGTGTAATGGCCCAGATGTTATTAGTCAGCCTAATGTAAAGGAACCCTTAGGAGGCAGTGATCATAATATGATTGAATTCATTCTGCAATTTGAGAGGGAGAAGTATAAGTCATATGTATTAGTATCGCAATGGAATAAAGGGAATTACAGAGACATGAGAGGAGCTTGCCCAGGTGGATTGGAGGAGGATAATGGCAGAACAGCGGTGCCTTAAGTTTCTGGGAATAGTTCACAAGGCGCAGAGTAGATGTGTTCCACAGAAGTTCTCATATGGCAGGGCTCGGCATCCAAAATCAAAAGTAACACAGGAAATGTGATTCAGTCCTGATGAAGGGCCTTAGTCTGAAAAATTGAACATTCATTCCTTTCCATGGATGCTGTCTGACCCACTGAGTTCCTTCAGCACTGTGTGTGTGTGTGTGTGTGTGTGTGTTGTTCTACCATCTTAGACCATCCCTGTTGTTCTTTCCTCTTCTGTCCCTCAGCAACAGCCCACATCTTTAGGCTACTTCAAAGTTGACAATGACCTCCTTCCACTCAATTTTGTGTTCTGAAGCCTCGGAAGAGATCTGTGGGTCTGTATGGGTTCTACAGACTGCCACAGGTGGTACTGGATTGGGTGGGTTGTAAGGGAAGTGATGCTCTCCTTTCACTGGTGTTCAGAACCCTGGCATTAGTTTCAGTGCTTGGGGCTGCATGGTAGAGTAGAGGTTATGTAACACTTTGCAGTGGTCACTGATCAGGGTTAAGTTCCTTCCACTGCCCATTAGGAGTTTGCATGTTCTGGAAGTGACTGTGCAGGTTTCCTCTGGGCGTTCTGGTTTTGCTTCCTCCCCACAGACTTGGGGTAAGTAGTGGATACACTATGTTGACACCAGAAGCATTACAACACTTGCAGGCTGCCCCTAAGCACCTCCTTGGACTGTATTGGTTGTTGACATGAACAATGCTTTAATGTACATGTGACAAATAAAGCTAGTCTCTCAAAGTTTTAAACAGACTTTTAGAATGTCCCTGATCTATTTTTATTGTCCTTCTGGAAATCTCTTGCCATGAAAGGCCAACTGCTTCCCTCTGCACAGATGTTGCCTGACCTGAGTATTTCAAACTTTTTAGTATCTGTCAGGCTGGGCTGGTTCCTTGATTTCCTGCTGTCAAAAGGTTGAAGGGCAAGGGCTGGAGAAATTGTCCGTTGCCTGTAAACCGGACACTTGTCGTGAGCTCTTGAATAAGATTTTAAATAAGAGGATTTGAAGGAAGTTATGTGAGCGAAGGTCCTGTCTGTTTCCAGATTTAAAGATTCGTAAATACCAGCATCACAAGGAAATGGGATTTTTGACAAAAAATGCTTTTCCTGGCGACTTTCTGTATTGAAGGGGAAGAAAAGGACAGTGTGAAAATGTCACTGTCTTGACAAGAAGTTAATGGTAGTGTAGCATTCTGAAAGCGTGTTGGAAATGAATCAAAACTAATCATTTTAGATAGCTGGCTGCTAGACAGAAGACCTTGAATCTATTGTAGGCAGTTCATGAATCTATTTTCTGCCACTCATGAGATCATAACTGAACTGCAGTGAAATTCCAACAATAAATCAACTCCTGGGAGGATTCAGGGTCAGGAGGCATAAGGGCTGTGTCGCTGTTTGGGGTCAAGTCCCGATGGCTAGCTTTTGCTCTGGATTCCAGCATCTTGCTTGTCTTTATTGAATCTCCATTTAGTACTTCAGGCAGGTGCTGGCTGAACATTCAATTGGAGAGCAGCTTGGCTCAGTTGTAGATCCTGACCCAAGCCAGAGGGCCAATATCTTTTTGCCATTGCACTCAATCCAGGCCTAATGAAGTCTGGTTCCACAGGGCTTGGGTAGCCAGGCAGCAGGTTAAATTACTGGACTTGAAATCCAGAAGGCTGAGCTAATGAGCTGATGGCAGTTCGGTCATGGACATTGGGGAATCAGGATACAATTAATTAAGCACGTCTGAATGGAGATGCTGCTCTCAGTAATGGTGACTGTGAAAGCACCAGTTAATAAAAACCTGCCCATTAACTCATGTCCTTTAGGAGGTAATGTCCCTGTCCTTAACCCATTCAGGGTATCTAATATCCTTTCTCTGAGGGTGGGGGAGAGAAATCCAGCAAATTCCTTGCACGCATTCCATCCATGCTGGGTTGAGCGTCGACCCAGCAACTTGGTCTCATTTTAAAAAGAAAAAGACATGCTAAAGAAACAACAAGGTTGCCACCTGTTGTGCTACAAGATGTGAAGACATACAATATACAAACTAGGGAAATAACTAAAGATAAAGATTTTAGATCTTTATTTTTAAGAGATTAGCTTTAATTGTAATGTGCATATTGAAATATCCAGTGAAATGAGTCATTTTGCTTCAACGACCAACACAAACTGAGGATTGTGCAGGCATCAGCCTGCAGGTGCCACCGTACTTCTGGCCCACAACTTGTTAACTCTAACCTGAACGCCTTTGGCGTGTGGGAGGCAAGCAGAGCTCCCGAAGGAAACCCATGCAGTCAGCGGGAGTACATAAAAACTCCTTACAGACAGCAGTGGACATTGGATGGGGAGTCTTGGAGAATAAGTACACCAAATACCAACAGCTGCTGGAAAATAAAAAGCTGAAGCCCAGTGTCTGTAGAAAGGGGATAGTAGTTAACACTTTAAGATGGACTTTTCAAAGTCTCGTTAATTACTGTACTAAACAATTGCAATTGCACATATGCACAAGTGCAATGAAAAACGTTCAACAGCATCATTTAAGCAGCATTCAAAAGTGAAACAAATTGCATAGAATTTTTAAAGAAAAATCACAATCTGGACAAGAAAGAGCCAAGTCCATTTTAGTGTGAAGTGGTCATAGTGTTGCTGAACTCTAGTGGTGATTAGGGTTTTGCTTGGTGGTTGAAGGAAAGTAGCTATTCTTTGAAGAACAGTTCTGATGAAGGGTCTTTAACCTGAAACTGCTGAGTGTTGGTCTCACTTTCTGCCAATGCTCCATTTGCCTTCCAATGACTTGTATCTGTTTGCTCGCTTACAGTGTTTCTTGCTCATTTCTATATATGCGAGCATTTATGTGTCTCCCCATATAAATAATATTCTGCTATTTCATTCTTGGACCAGACTGTTCTACCTCCCACCTTTATAACCACACACTGTGACCCATTTAAATCTTTTGTGCATTCTGTGTCCTCTTCACAACGTGCTAAATCACAAAATCAGAACCTGGTATAGTATCACTGGCATATGCTGTGAATACTGTCATTTTGTGCCAGCAGTACATTGCAATACATAATAATTAAAAACTATAAATTGCAATAAGAAATGTATTGTGGCGAGCATTTGGTCCATAATGACAGACAAGGAATCTCTTTTAATTCAATGACAGTTTTATTGTGATAGACACAAACAGACCAGGCACCATGACCCAGAGAATGAACCCCCTCCCCGCAGTCTCACAGTGACAGGGGTGGCGGGGTTGACATCACACACTCTGGTTACAGTTATGGTGACCTGCAAATATCTGTATAACCCAAGCTAAAATGTAACAATAAACAAATTGGAACTTCCCACCATATTCCCACAAAAGCATTTTAACAGAAGAACAGTAAACAGTACTGGTTATTAGAAATGCAGGGGCAGGCTGTCGACCACACCCCTGCCCAGAATCTCACAGTATATTAAAAATTAATTACTGCAAAGAAAAGTGAGACAGTGTTCATAGGCTCTTTGTCCATTCAGAAATATGTTAACAGAAGAGTGTGTCTTCAGGCTCCTATACCTCCTTGATGGTAGCAATGAGAAGGGGCTTATTTTGGGTGATGGGGTTCCTTAATGATGGCTGCCACCTTTTAGAGCTGTTGCCTTTTGAAGGTCCTCAGTGCTGGGGAGGTGAGTGCCAGATGGAGCTGGCTGAACCTATTGCTTTCGGCAGCTTTTTCTGATCCTGTGCAGTGGCCCCACCATACCAGACGGTGAAGCAATCAGAATATTCTCCACGGTGCATCTGTAGAAATTTGCGAGATTTTTTTGGTGACTCACCAGGGCTTCTCTGAAATTAATGAAATATAGCAGCCTTAGTAATTGCATTAATACGTTGGGCCCAAGATAGATCTTCACAGATGTTGACACCCAGGAACTTTTAAACGGCAAACGCTTTCCACTGCTGATCCCTCCATAAGGACTGATGTGTTTTCCCTTGGCTTCCCCATCCTGAAGTCCACAATCAATTCTTTGGTCTTACTGACATTGAGTAGAAGGTTGTTGCAATACCACTCAACCGGCTGATCTGTTTCACTCCCTTACGCCTCCTTGTCACCATCTGAAATTCTGCCAATAATAGTTGTGCCATCAGCAAATTTTTAGATGGTATTTAAGTTATGCCTAGCCACACTGGCAATGGTGTAGAGAGAGCAGTGGGCTAAGCACGCATCTTTGAAGTGCGCCACAGTTGACTATCAGCGAGGAGGAGATATTATTTCCGATCCACACAGATGGTGAGCAAGTCGAGGATCTACTTGCAGAGGGGGGTGTAGGCCCAGGTTTTGGAGCTTGTTGATGTGAACTGAGGGCATGACACAATCATTTCATCTGTAATTAATATTTCTGAATGTAAGTGCGACCCCAGAACTGAGGCCTGTGGAAGCCCATTAACTGCAACTCAGTATCACAAAAATAAACTGGATTCTGTTTTCTGTCACTTTGTGAATTTCTCTCCCCCACTAATACACTACATTACTCTGTGCAGTTGTACATGAGTTAGTGTTTTTTGAGGGTGGTGGCTGGGTGCTGGGATAAAATGGAATAAAAAGCTGCACAAGTCTGGGTTGGGTGGGCGGGGGTGAGTATTTAGGAAGTGGAACTGGTTTCTCTGGGTATTGAAGAGATGTCCTGGCAGTAAGGTCACTGGCTGAGATATCAGTAGGCCACCTCTGCAATACTAATCTGAATTGTAAACACAAGAGATTGGGCAGATGCTGGAAATTCAGAGTGTAACACGTAGTGTTAGAGGAGCTCAGCAGGTCGGACAGCATCTGTGGATAGGAATAAAGAGTATGTTTTGGGCCAAGACCCTTCATCAGGACTGGAAAGGAAAGGGACAGAAGTCAGGGTAAGATGGTTAGGGGAGGGGAAGGAGTATAAGCTGGTAGGTGAAATGTGAGATCAGGTAATCAGAAGGTAATGGGTGAAACCAGGTGGGTTGGGGAGGGGGATGAACTAAGAAGCTGGGAGGTGATAGATGGAAGAGGTAAAGGGCTGTCGAGGAAGGAATCTGTTAGGAGAGGAGGAGGAGTCACACCTCCTTGGGATAAAAGGAAGGAGGAGGGGCACGAGGGATGTGATGTATAGGTGAGAAGGAAAGAGAAGGGATGAGAGTGGGGACTGGATGAAGAGAGAAGAGGAGGGCTGAGAAATGACCTGAAGTTAGAGCATCAGTATTCATGCCATCAATCTGATGGCCACCCAGGTGTAGGAGGTGTAGCTCCTCCAGCCTGAGAGTGATCTTTTTTGATTTGTATTATGTATGTACCGGATTGAATTGTATCATGTAAGGAAAACATTCAATATTCGCAACCCCAATGGAAATACTATGCCGGTTTTCCGTGCGCTGGCATAAAGCGGATTTTTGTGCTTGAATAATCAATGGTTAGTGTAAACCTCAAACATTGCAGTCATTGTGTGGAGAAACAGAGGGAAGAAACTGGAAGATGCAAGTAATGCTGCGTGCTGGATTTGGACCATTTGCCCCTTTTGCTTTATATTTAAATAATTTGAAATTACATCCCACAGAATTATATTTCTAGATAATATGCATGCAGCATTTTACATGCTTATAAAGCAATTATTCCTGCTGCAAAGGTTTTCAAAATCTCTTGTACCTTCCCTGAATTGCTACATCACCCTCTTCTCTCACAGATCCATTTCTGAAATGGAGAGGAGAATTTGTCAAGCTGCTGCACAGATGGCATATCAGGATCACTGGGGAAGCAGAGGCTATTAGAAACATAGAAAACCTACAGCACAATACAGGCCCTTCGGCCCACAAAGTTGTGCCGAACACATCCCTACCTTAGAAATTACTAGGCTTACCTATAGCCCTTTGTTTTACTAAGCTCCATGTACCTATCTAAAAGCCTCTTAAAAGACCCTATCGTATCCGCCTCCACCACCGTTGCCGGCAGCCCATTCCACACGCTCACTACTCTGAGTAAAAAAAACGTAACCCTGTCATCTCCTCTCTACCTACTTCCCAGCACCTTAAACCTGTGTCCTCTTGTGGCAACCATTTCAGCCCTGGGAAGAAGCCTCTGACTATCCACATGATCAATGCCTCTCAGCATCTTGTACACCCCTATCAGGTCACCCCTCATTCTCCTTCGCGCCAAGGAAAAAAGGCTGAGTTCACTCAACCTATTCTCATAAGGCATGCTCCCCAATCCAGGCAACATCCTTGTAAATCTTCTCTGCACCCTTTCTATGACTTCTACATCCTTCCTGTAGTGAGGCGACCAGAACTGAGCACAGTACTCCAAGCGGGATCTGACCAGGGTCCTATATAGCTGCAACATTACCTCTCGGCTCCTAAATTCAATTCCACGATTGATGAAGGTCAATACATTGTACGCTTTCTTAACCACAGAGTCAACCTGCGCAGCTGCTCTGAGCGTCCTATGGACTCGGACCCCAAGATCCCTCTGATCCTCCACACTGCCATTAATACTATATTCTGCCATCATATTTGATAGATAGATAGATGGATAGATACTTTATTCATCCCCATGGGGAAATTCAACATTTTTTCCAATGTCCCATACACTTATTGTAGCAAAACTAATTACATACAATACTTAACTCAGTAAAAATATGATATGCATCTAAAAAATCACCCTCTCAAAAAGCATTAATAATAGCTTTTAAAAAGTCCGTAAGTAGTTTACTTAAATACATTGAGTCCTAACCCCGGCACTTTAACATATCTTACTCCTGGCGGTTGAATTGTAAAGCCGAATGGCATTGGGGAGTATTGATCTCTTCATCCTGTCTGAGGAGCATTTGACCTACCAAAATGAACCACCTCACACTTATCTGGGTTGAACTCTATCTGCCACTTCTCAGTCCAGTTTTGCATCCTATCAATGTCCCGCTGTAACTTCTGACAGCCCTCCACACTATCCACAGCACCCCCAACCTTTGTGTCATCAGCAAACTTACTAACCCATCTCTCCACTTCCTCATCCAGGTCACTTATAAAAATCACGAAGAGTAAGGGTCCCAGAGCAGATCCTTGAGGCACTCCACTGGTGACCAACCTCCATGCAGAATATGACCCGACTACAACCACTCTTTGCCTTCTGTGGGCAAGCCAGTTCTGGATCCACAAAGCAATGTCCCCTTGGATCCCATGCCTCCTTACTTTCTCAATAAGCCTTGCATGGGATATCTTCTCAAATGCCTTGCTGAAATCCATATACAATACATCTACTGCTCTTTCTTCATCAATGTGTTTAGTCACATCCTCAAAAAATTCAATCAGGCTTGTAAGGCACGACCTGCCCTTTACAAAGCCATGCTGACTACTCCTAATCATATTATACCTCTCCAAATGTTCATAAATCCTGCCTCTCAGGATCTTCTCCATCAACTTACCAACCACTGAGGTAAGACTCACTGGTCTATAATTTCCTGGGCTATCTGTACTCCCTTTCTTGAATAAAGGAACAACATCTGCAACCCTCTAATCCTCCGGAACCTCTCCCGTCCCCATTGATGATGCTATTAGTCAGGCAATGCCTGAACTTGGGCTTTTGGCAAGTTGAGAATACAGTTTGCTTTTTTAAAAAAAAATAGCAATCCCAATTTGGTTAATCAACTGTTTCACCACAGGTATACACCACTGAAGTGAAATGGTGCCGTTTAACCCCATTGTTATTTGGGATCTTGATAATTTGAATCATTCTGCAAATCTGTTTGTGACTTGAGGGGGCAGCACAGTACTGTAGTGGTTAGTGTACCACTTTACAGTGGCAGCTTTAAAATCAGGATTCAATTCCTGTTGCTGGCTGTGAGGCATTTGTAGTATATTCTCCCTGTGACCGCTTGGGATTCCTCCAGGTGCTCTGATTCCCTTGCACATTCCAAAGATGCAAGGCTAGGTTTAGGGTTAGTTAGTTATAGACATGTTATGCTTGTGCAGAAGCGTGGTAACAATTGTGGCCTGCCCAGCACAAGCCTTGCTAATTTGATTTGAAGCAAATGGTGCATGTTTTGAGGTACATGTGACAAATAAAGCTAATCTTGAAATGTAGCTGCTGTTGGATGATGAGTAGATGTATCCTCACTCTTGGAGGCATCAGGTTATGGGTTCAAGTCACTAGGACTCGATGGTGGTGTGCATATGGAATAAAGTGGCTGAGGCATGTACAATAACATAATTTAAGACTTGGATAGAAGGGAAAGGTTTGGGCAATTCTTGGAGGAGTTGGGCAGAAGGGCCTGTTTCAATGCTGTATGACTCCTGCCATAGTTCAGCAGTTTTGTTACCCACCCCAGACCAATGTGCATCGTGCAGCACTGTTGGAGATGCTATGCTTCAGTTGAGGCTCCTTCTGCCCTACAGATGGAAATCAAGGTGGGCGTGGGAGTTGATTTGACACTGGGTCAGAAGTTTATTTTATTACTTTTAATTTGGAAATCCAACACAGTAACAGGCCCTTCCCACCCAAAGGTGAACAATCACACCCATGTGAATGATTAACCTACTAACCTTTGGAATGTGGAGGAAATCCAAACACCTGGAGGAAACCCACATGATCACAGGCAGAGTGTACAAACTCTTTACAGTCAGTGATGGGAATTGAAGCTGGACCACTGATGCTGTAATAGTGTTACATTAACTACTATGCTACTTGGCTGCCCTAAAGTTGAATTGATGTTGAAATGCAACAGAGATGTAACACTTTTGCTCCGTCTGCTGCAACAGGAGCTGTATTGAGCACCTTCCGCCACCAGAGGCAGGATTTCCGGGCAGCCACTCATTTTAATAATACTTCCTATTCCCATTCTGACATGTCGGTCCACGGACGCCTTGCTCTATTGCTGCGATGAGGCTACTTTTGGGTTGGAGGAGCAAAACTTCTCATTTCATCTGGGTTACATTCAACCTGATGAATGAACATCAATTTCTCTAACTTGTGGTCATTTCTCCCCCTTCCTCTTCTCTCTTTTCCTATTTCCCCATTCTGGTTTCCCTCTTAACCCTTTTCTTCTCCTTACCTACCTGTCACCTCCCCACTGATAAATAGATAGATAGATAGATAGATACTTTATTCATTCCCATGGGGAAATTCAACTTTTTTTCCAATGTCCCATACACTTGTTGTAGCAAAACTAATTACATACAATACTTAACTCAGTAAAAAATATGATATGCATCTAAATCACTATCTCAAAAAGCATTAATAATAGCTTTTAAAAAGTTCTTAAGTCCTGGCGGTAGAATTGTAAAGCCTAATGGCATTGGGGAGTATTGACCTCTTCATCCTGTCTGAGGAGCATTGCATCGATAGTAACCTGTCGCTGAAACTGCTTCTCTGTCTCTGGATGGTGCTATGTAGAGGATGTTCAGAGTTATCCATAATTGACCTTAGCCTACTCAGCGCCCTTCGCTCAGCTACCGATGTTAAACCCTCCAGTACTTTGCCCACGACAGAGCCCGCCTTCCTTACCAGCTTATTAAGACGTGAGGCGTCCCTCTTCTTAATGCTTCCTCCCCAACACGCCACCACAAAGAAGAGGGCGCTCTCCACAACTGACCTATAGAACATCTTCAGCATCTCACTACAGACATTGAATGACGCCAACCTTCTTAGGAAGTACAGTCGACTCTGTGCCTTCCTGCACAAGGCATCTGTGTTGGCAGTCCAGTCTAGCTTCTCGTCTAACTGTACTCCCAGATACTTGTAGGTCTTAACCTGCTCCACACGTTCTCCATTAATGATCACTGGCTCCATATGAGGCCTAGATCTCCTAAAGTCCACCACCATCTCCTTGGTCTTGGTGATATTGAGACGCAGGTAGTTTGAGTTGCACCATATCACAAAGTCCTGTATCAGTTTCCTATACTCCTCCTCCTGTCCATTCCTGACACACCCCACTATGGCCGTGTCATCAGTGAACTTCTGCACATGGCAGGACTCCGAGTTATATTGGAAGTCTGATGTGTACAGGGTGAACAGGACCGGAGAGAGTACGGTTCCCTGCGGCGCCCCTGTGCTGCTGACCACCGTGTCAGACCTACAGTCTCCCAACCGCACATACTGAGGTCTATCTGTCAAGTAGTCCACTATCCAATCCACCATGTGAGAGTCTACTCCCATCTCCGTTAGTTTGTGCCTTAAGATCTTGGGTGCCCTTAGTCCTTCCCTTTCTCCCATCGTCCACTTTCCTCTCAGATCAGATACCTTCCTTCTTTTCTCCTTTACTTCTTCCACCTATCGCCTCCCAGCTTTTTGTGTTTATAATATGTGGTGCTGACGTCTGTTTTATTAAGATGCAAAATGTTTGCTTTGTTTTGCCTGAGCAACAGTGAGAAAATGCAACCATTCCTCATTTTGTTTCATTTTCTGGTGCTTTAGACACAGCATGGATTGGATTTAAATGCTTTAGTGGCTCAGTGGATTCTGATGAGTCGGAGAAACAGCTTAGCACCTCACAGCTACTAATCAAAAAAAGCCAAACCCTCAGTTGCCGGAAGTAAGGAATGAAAAGAGAAAATACTTAGGTGGGCAGAGGAGCAGAGTTGGTCTTTCACTGGTTCTGAAACTTTGATTCTAGTTTCCAGAACATGATGGAAGGTGATTGACCAGAAAGGTTAATTTCTCTCTCCGATCTGAGTATTTCCAGCACTTTTGATTTTCATCATTACCCACAGCACGATCACTGTATAGATATCACCTAACTCACTCTCACCTTAAATGCATGTCCTCTGGTATTAGATATTTCAACCCCAAGAAGTTGCTCGTGCTCAGCATCTAACCTCTAGCGTGATCAGGTATTCCTGGGAAATTTAATCCAGTGAAATCATTCGAGATTGACCTAGCTGCCCACCATCTAACCACGTATTTCCCATCCACGTCGTACCACTGGCATTTGGCCAAGTGTTAGTTAATGTATCTGGCACCAATGATACAAACAATGTGCTTTAGATTTGTGTTTAATGATTGTTTGATCAATGTGTGTTCTTGGTGCATGGTTCAGGATTTGTTTTTTGAGCACCTTTCCTTTCTGTTGCTCCTTAACGAAACCAGCAGATTGTTCTACCAGCTTTTCAGCAAGCTGTCCTGTGGCATGTGATACCTCTGTAGATGATAATAGCCACATCACAGGACAATGTGCACGTTCTTGTTCTTCCTGCTCTCTATTCATTAGTCAGCAGTCTTCTCCTGCAACAGGAAATGACTTCTTGGACATTATTTTCTCTCAGATAATGGTGCTATCTGCTCTGTAGGTCACGGGACACACGAGATAATATGCAATATTCCTTTTCACAATTTATTTGATCTGAAAATAACAGGTTTTAATTGGAGGAGACCTGGCTATTACTATTCTGGTTGGGTTTAAATATTATAAATTTGTAAGTTTCCAATCATCAGCGGCAGTTTGCCTTTGAACAATTCTGTTGACATTTTCATTCCCACCATCACTCCGCAATCCCATCTCTCTCAGGTCCCATCACCAGTTCTTGGGCACTCAGGACACTCCATTTTACTCTCACCCCACCAACCCTGAACACCCCAAACCTCCTTTCCCCTCAGACACTACCAACCACCACCCCCCACCACCCTCCCCCAAACCCAGCTCTCATCCATGCCAGGTTTTCACCATTACCTCTGACCTTTCCCTCCTCTGAGGCAGAACGTTCTGTCCTCAGTAAAGGCCTAAGGGCTTCATCTTTGTCCCCCTGCACCTGCACCTTAGTGAGTTCCACAGTCGCCACCATGTAGCCTTTTTCTGCTGCCTCCATCTTCGAGCCTATTTAGAAAACATAGAAAACCTACAGCACCATACAGGCCCTTTGGCCCACAAAGCTGTGCTGAACATATCCCTACCTTAGAACTACCTAGGCTTACCCATAACCATCTATTTTTCTAAGCTCCATGTTCCTATCTAGAAGTCTCTTAAATGACCCTATCGTTTCTGCCTCCACCACCACCATCGGCAGCCCATTCCACATACTCACCACTCTGCATAAAAGAAAAAAACAACAACAATAACAACTTACCCCTGACATCTCCTTTGTACCTACTTCCAAGCACCTTAAAATTATGCCCTCTCGTGCTAGCCATTTCAGCCCTGGGAAAAAGACTTTGGGTATCCACACGATCAATGCCTCTCACCATCTCGTACAGCTCTATCAGGTCACCTCTCATCCCCTGTCGCTCTAAGGAGAAAAGGACAAGTTCACTCAACCTATCCTCATAAGACATGCTCCCCAAACCAGGCAACATCCCTGTAAATCTCCTCTGCACCCTTTCAATGGTTTCCACGTCCTTCCTGTAGTGAGGTGACCAGAACTGAGCACAGTACTCCAAGTGGGGTCTGGCCGGGGTCCTGTATAGCTGAAACATTACCCCTCGGCTCAAACTCAATCCCACAGTTGATGAAGGCCAGTGCACCATATGCCTTCTTAACCACAGAGTCGACCTGCATAGCAGCTTTGAGTGTGCTTTGGACTTGGACTCCAAGATCCCTCTGATCCTCCATACTGCCAAGGGTCTTGCCTTTAATGCTATATTCTGCTATCATATTTGATCTATTTCTTTTGCACTGATAACCCCTTCTCCTGTCTTCAACCCTCCTCCTCTTCTTGGACACCCCGCTCTGGTCTTCTGCCTGCTCTGGACCTTTTCATTGCCAACTGCTGACGGGACGTTAACAATCTAGACTTTAGGAGGGCCGGAATGGCCTGTTTCCGTGCTGTGATTGTTATATGGTTAATATTCTTTTCTCCTATTCCAATCTTACTCCTTCTTAACACTTATGTTCTCCATTCCCTCCACACTAATCCTAACCTCACCATCAATCCCGCAGACAAGGGAGGCGCTGTAGTAGTCTGGCATATTTACCTCTACCTTGCTGAGGCCCAACGCCAACTCTGACATCTCCTCTTACTTGCCCCTTGAACAGGACCCCACTAAGGAACACCAGGCCATTGTCTCCCACATCATCACCAACCTTATTGACTCTGAGGATCTCCCACCTACCGCCACCAACCTCATCGTTCCCACACCTCCTGTTTCAGCTTGTTCTTGCCCCACTCATATTGGCATGCTTCGACTCTGTTTTATCCCCCCTAGTTCAGTCCCTTCCTACCTACATTCATGACACCTCACACGCCTTAATCTTTTCAAGGATTTCAAATTCCGTGGCTCCCATAATCTTATTTTTACTATGGATGTCCAGTCCCTGTACAGCTCCATGCCCCACCAGGAAGGCCTCAAAGCTCACTATTTCTTTCTGGACACCAGACCTAACCAGTTCCCATCCACTACCACTCTCTTCTGCCTAGCAGAAATTGTCCTCACTATCAATAATTTCTCCTTTGGCTCCTCCCACTTCCTTCAGGCGAAAGAGGTAGCCATGGGTATTTGCTTGGGTCCCAGCTATGCCTGCCTATTTGTCAGCTATGTGAAACAGTCTATGTTCCAAGCCTACACTGGTGACTGTCCCGCACTTTTCCTACGCTACATCGATGACTACATTGGTTCTGCTTCCTGCACCCATGTGGAACTCGTCAACTTCATCCACTTTGTCTCCAACTTCCACCCTGTCCTCAAATTCACCTGGTCCATTTCCGACACCTCCTTTTCCTTTCTTGATCTCACTGTTTCTACCTCCAGAGACAGTTTTTCCACCAATATCTATTACAAGTCCACAAACTCTCTCGTCAAACAAGACTACACCTCGTCCCACCCTACTACTTGTAAAACGCTATCCTCTTTTCTCAATTCCTCCATCTTGCTGCATCTGCTCTCTGGATGAGGCTTTTCATTCTAGAACAAAGGAGATGTCCTCCTTTTTCAAAGAAAGGAGCTTCCCTTCCTCCACTATTAACTCTGCCTTCAACCGCATCTCTTCCATTTCACGCATGTCTGCTTTTACCCCATCCTCCTGCCACCCAGCCAGGAATATGGTTCCTCTTGTCCTCACCTACCACCCCACCAGCCTCAGCATCCAGCACATAATTCTCTGAAACTTCTGTCACCTCCGCCTCTAAAGGGATCCGGCCACTGAGCAGATTGTTCCCTCCCCTTCTACTTTCTGCAGATTTTGCTCCTGACGTGACTCCCTTGTCCAATGGACTCTCCCCACTGATCTCCCTCCTGGCACTTATCCTTGCAAGCAGAACAAGTGCTATACCTGCCCCTACACCTCCTCCCTCACTACTATCCAGGGTCCGAAACAGTCCTTCCAGGTGAGGTGACACTTCACCTGTGAGTCTGTTGGGGTCATTTACTGTGCTCTTAATGTGAGCTCCTGTTCATCGGTGAGACCTGACACAGATTGGGACACCACTTCACTGAGCACCTGTGCTCCATCTGCCAGAAGAAGCGGGATCTCCCAGAGTCCACCCATTTTAATTCCACTTCCCATTCCCATTCCAATATGTCCATCCATGGCCCCTTCCACTGTCGTGATGAGGCCACACCTGGGTTGGAGGACCAACACCTTGTGTTCCATTTGGGTAGCCTCCAACCTGATGGCATTAACATCGATTTCTTAAACTTCTGGTAATCCACCCAACCCCCACCCCCTTCTCCATTTTCCCTCTCTCACCTCATCTACTTGCCCATCCATCACCTCCCTCTGGTGCTCTTTCCCTCTTTTTTTTTTTTTCTTTCTTCCATGGCCTTCTGTCTCTTTCACCAGTTAAATTCCCAGCTCTTTGCTTCATCCCTCCCCCTCCAGGTTTCACCTATTACCTGGCGGTTCTTTCTCCTCCTCCCCCACCTTTCAAATCTACTCCTCAGCTTTTTTTATTCTGGCAGTCCTATTGAAGGATTTCGGCCCAAAATGTTGACTGTATTTTTTTCATTGATGCTGCCTGGCCTGCTGAGTTCCTTTTAACCTTTGGCTTTGAATATACCCAATGACTTGTTGTCCATAGCCATTGGTGACAATGAATTCCCTAGATTCAACACCCTCAGGCTAAAGAAATTCCCTCCTCATCTCTGTTCTAAATGGACATCCTTCTATTCTGAGGCTGCGTCCTCTGGTCCTAGACTCCATTGGTTTAGGAAACATCCTGTCCATTACCACTATACTGTACCTAGGTCTTTAAAAATTCAATAGGATTCCATGCAATCCCCTTCATTCTTCTAAGTTCCAGCAGGTACAGGCCGAGACCTATCAAAAGCTCCTTGTACAATAAACATTTTATCTGTAATCGTTCCTGTGAACATCCTCTAAACACTCCAATGTCAGCACATCCTTCCTTGGGTAAGGGGCCCAAAACTGCTTATAATACTCCCAGGTGACATCTCACCAGTGCCTTCTAAAGCCTCAGCAGGTTCTTTCATTCAATTGATTGCTCTTCCCACTGCATTACACGCAGCATGTTTTCAGTCATGAGAAGGTACCTGGTGTCCCGATCCCAGTCACTTCCACAACTCTGTGATTCTCTCTCTGCCACCTCTAATGGACCTGTATGCTACTTTATCCTCTGGATCCACATTTTCATTTGCTCGTTTTTTGACTTTCTCGCGTCCTGCAAGGAACAAAAGATTACCCATCTACAGATCACAGAACCTGCTATCTCTAATGACGACAGGCTTGGATTTCTCCAGACCGTGATCCCTGCTGCTGACATCGGTGGCTCCAGTGGTCTTGAGCAGAACCCGGACTCCACCGCCATCAATGCAAATTCCAAAGTGTGGATAGCACAATCTCCAATTCCAGCTCTAGCCTTGACCTCCAGGCTGGGTCTTCACGTGCTGCTGCTGCTGAAACCCCCATCTCCCCTTCCCCCTACTACCTCTCCTTCCCCAACCACCACTCTGCAATCCCGTCTCACTCAGATCCTACCACCAGTTCTTGGGTCCTTGGTGACTCCGTCTTCCTCTTACCCCACAATCCCTGAATACCCCAAGCCTCCCTCCCCCTCAGACACTACCAGCCCCCTTCCCCTTTCAATGTCAGTTCTCATCCTTACTAGGTCTTCACCATCCCCTCCAACCTTTGCCTCTCTGAGGCAGAATGTTCTGTTTTCCATAAGGGCCTCACCTTTATCCCTTGTGCCCACACCTCCAGTGAGGTCCGCTCCCACCACAACGCTGAGCTCTTCTTTCACCTCCATCTTCGAGCCTATTTCTCTGGCAATAACTCTCCACCCTGCATAAATTACTCCTCCTTCTGTCTTCAACCCTCCTCCTCTTCCTAGACACCCCAACCTGGTCTTCTGCCTACGCTGGACCTTTTCATTGCCACCTGCCAATGGGACATCAACCATCTCAACCTCGGCACTCTTCTCTCCAATTCCAACCTCACTCCTTCTGAACACTCAGCGCTGCACTCCCTCTGCACCAATCCTGACCTCACCATCAAACCCGCAGGTAAGGGAGGTGCTGTGGTAATCTGGCGTACTGACCTTATCTTGTTGAGGCTCAGCGCCAACTCTCAGACAGACCAGGCCATTGTCTCCCACACCATCACCAACCTTATTGACTTTGGGGTTCTTCTATCCTCTGCCACCGACCTCATAGTTCCCGTACGCCGCATCTCCTGTTTCTCTCGCCTTATCAAGATCCACAAACCCACTTGTACAGGCAGACCAGTCACAAACAAGGGAAAATCTGCAGATGCTGGAAATCCAAGCAAAGCACACAAAATGCTGGAGGAACTCAGCAGGCCAGACAGCATCTGTGGAAAAGAGTACAGTTGAGGTTTTGAGCTGAAACCCTTTGGCAGGACTGGAGGAATAAAGGCTAAGGAGTAGATTTAAAAGGGGAGAGAGAAGCAGAAGGTGATAGGTGAAACTTGAATGGGGGGCGAATGAAGTAAATGCTGGGAAGTAGATTGGTGCAAAAGGTACAGGGCTGGTACAGTGGGAATCTGATAGAAGAGGGCAGAAGGCCATGGAAGAAAGAAAAGGTGGGTGGAGCACAAGAGGGAGGCAATGGGCAGGCAAGGGGATGGGAGGCATGACCGGATGTTCAGAAATCAATGTTCATGCCATCAGGTTGGAGGCTACCCAGATGGAATAAAAAGTATTGTTCCTCCAACCTCAGTATGGCCTCATCGCAACAGTGGAGGAGTCCATGGATAGATATATCGGAATGAGAAGTGGAATTAAAATGGGTGGCCACTGGGAGATCCCTCTTGTTCTGGCGGCCAGTGCAGAGGTGCTTGGTGAAGTGATGTCCCAATCTATGTTGGGTCTCACCATTATACAGGAGGTCACACAGGGAGCACTGGACACAATATGTCCCCAACAGCGCTCAGGTGAAATATTGCCTCACCTGGCAGGACTGTTTGGGGTTCTGGTTTGTAGTGAGGGTGTAGGGGTAGATGTAGCACTAGTTCTGCTTGCAAGGATAAGTGCCAGGAGAGAGAGTGAGGAGGGACGAATGGACAAGGGAGTCACATGGGGAGCTATCCCAACAGAAAGCAGAAAGTGGGGGTTGTGGGTGGAAGGAAAAGATGTGTTGGTGGTGGGATCCCATTGGAGCTGGCAGAAGTTAAAGAGAATGTGCTGGATGTGGAAGCTGGTGGAGTGGTAGGTGCTACTTAACTTAGCAAGCAGAATAAGAGCCCCTACATCAGCTCTATCACTACCATTCAGGTCCCCAAAGAGTCCTACCAGGTGAGGCAACACTTCACCTGTGAGTCATATACTGTGACGGTGCTCCCGGTGCGGCCTCCTGTATAGCTTAGAAAAATAGAGGGCTTTGAAGAATGGAAATTCTAGGCAGTTTCTAGAATAGGTTACATGGTCAGCACAATGTTGTGGGCCAAAGGACCTATAATATGCTGTAGATTTTTGAGACTATGATATCAGTAAGACCTGACGTAGGTTGGAAGACTGCTTCGTTGAGCACCTATGCTTCATCCTCCAGAAAAAGCGGGATCTCCCAGTGGCCACCCATTCTAATTCTCCTTCCCACTCCCATTCCGATATGTCAATCCATGGTTTCTTCCACTGTTGTGATGAGGCCACACTCTGGTTGGAGGAACAACACCTTCTTTATTCCGTCTGGGTAACCTCCAACCTGCTGGCATGAACATCGATTTCTCGAACTTCTGGTAATAACCACCACCCCTGCCCACCTCACCATTCCCCATCCCCTTTTCCCTCTCTCCTTGCCTGTCCATCGCCTCCCTCTGGTGCTCTTCCCCCATTTCTTTCTTCCATGGCCTTCTGTCCTCTGCCAGCCAACCCCCTTCACCCCCAACGTTCTCCAGCCTTGTACCTTTTCACCAATCAACTTCCCAGCTCTTTACTTCACCCCCTCCCCCTTCAGATTTCACCTATCACCTTGTGTTTCTCTCTCCTGTCTCCCTACCTTTTAAATCTACTCCTCAGCTTTTTCTCTCCAGTCCTGCCGATGGTCTCGGCCAGAAACATTGACTGTACTCATTTACCGTAGATGCCCCCTGGCCTGCTGAGTTCCTCCAGCATTACATTCTTGCTTTTATATTCTGGTCCTCTCGAAACAGATGCTTACATTACTTTTGGCTTCCTCACCATTGACTCAATCTGCAAATTAACCTTTCAGAAATCCTGCACGAGGATTTTCAGGTCCCTTTACCCCTCAGTTTCTTTTGTATTTTCTCTCAATTTAGAAAATAGTCAACCCTTTCATTTCTTCTGCCAGAGTACATAACCATACACCACCTGACACTATTCCATCTGCCATTTCTTTGCCCAATTTCCTAAACTAAGTCCTTCTGCAGCCTCCCTGCTTTCTGAACTCTATCTGACTGTTTACCTATCCTTGTATCAACTGCAAACTTGGCCAGAAAGCCATCAATTCCATCATCCAAATCATTGACGTATAACGTAAAAAAAAGCAGTCTCAACACGGACCCCTGCAGAACACCTGGAGTCACTGGCAGCCGACTAGAAAAGGCTCCCTTTTTCCCCCGTTCTTTGCCTCCTGCCAATCAGCCAATCTTCTGTCCATGTTAATATCTCTTCTGTAATACCATGGGTTTGAACATAAGAAATAAGAGCGGGAGTAGGCCATCCGCCCATCGAGCCTGCCCCGCCATTCAATAAGATCATGGCTGATCTGTCCATAAACTGAGCTCCATCTACCTGCCTTTTCCCCATAACCCTTAATTCCCCTACCATGTAAAAATCTATCTAACTGTATCTTAAATATATTTAGTGAAGAAGCCTCAACTGCTTGCCTGGGCAGAGAATTCCACAGATTCACCACTCTCTGGGAAAAACAGTTTCAGTTTCTCCTCCTCTCCATCCTAAATCTTCTCCCCTGAATCTTGAGGCAATGTCCCCTAGTTCTAGTCTCACCTACCAATGGAAACAACTTTCCTACTTCTATCTTATCTATCCCTTTCAAAATTTTTTATGTTTCTATAAGATCCCCTGTCATTCTTCTGAATTCCAGAGAGTATAGTCCCAGGAGACTCAATCTCTCCTCTTAGGTTAACCCCTTCATCTCTGGAATTAACCTGGTGAACCTCCTCTGCACTGCCTCCAAAGCTAGTATATCCTTCCTCAAGTTGTGGAGACCAGAACTGTACACAGTACTGCAGGTGCGGCCTCACCAGTACCCTGTACAGTTGCAACATGACCTCCCTGCTCTTGAATTCAATCCCTCTAGCAATGAAGGCCAACGTTCCGTTTGCCTTCTTAATAACCTGTTGTACCTGCAAGCCAACTTTTTGCGATTCATGAACAAGCACTCCCAAGTTCCTCTGCACAACTGCATGCTGCAGTCTTTCACCATTTAAATAATAATCTGCTCTTCTATTGCCATTCCATCATGGCAGATTTTTTTCCTGTCTGTCGGTTGGTCCCTCCCTGTGTCCCATATTAATGTTCAAAATTCACAACTTGTCCTGAAATTTCTTAATGCCTTAATGCCATGCCTTTGATTTGGATTAATGCTCAGGTTTTTAAAAAATAATGCATTTCAAAGATAATATTTCGAGAATTAATATGTGCTTGAGGGAAGCAAAGCAAATTGTCTGAAATGCTGTAGGATAAATTTTTAAATATTTGCAAATGCTTTCCTAATGGTGCTTCTGAAATGGCTTTGGCTAAAGTCTTAAATGCATTTGCAAGAGCTTTGCTCATGGTAAATTTTCAGGAGGTTATTGTGCTGCCCTGGAATCCTTGAGCTGAACATCCCACACTGAGATTCCTCACAGCCCCTACAAGAACCAAGGATACTTCTCCAGTCTTCACTCTGTGGTTAACTCACTGCACCCATGAAAACAGCTTCACTTATCTCCAATGGCCTTGAGCTCAGCTGAGGGACACGGGTTCAGACAAAGTGATGAGTGCAGAGAATTAAAGGAAAAGCTCTACTTGCATTTGTCATCTTAATGACCCAAAGTGCATTATGTTTGTCCAAATGGTCCAGTCTCACACTTCTGCACATGGTATTGGGTGTCTTTTGTCAGCTGTGAATGGACCATGTAGCTTTACCTCTGAAGCATGGACACCTTTGGAATGGAAGGAATATTGCAGTTAGTTTGCAAGGCATGGTCGTAACTATGGTAGTGTGATTCTGACTTTATGAGCTGTTTCAGTGAGCAGAGCAGAACAGTACAGGTCCATAATGTTTTGCTGACTCTTTAGCATACTCTAAGATCAACCTAACCCTTCCCTCCCACATAGTCCTCCATTTTTCTATCATCCATGTGCCTCTCTAAGAGTCTCATAAATGTCCCTGATGTATCTGTCTCTACCACCACCCCGGCAGTGTGTTCCACACACCCATCACTCTGTGTAATTTAAAAAACACAGTTTGCCTTGAAAAATCACTGGCTGTCCACTCATCCCTCTGTTTCAAACAGCCATACATTCCTTTGAGGTTATGCTCTGGGGCCTCTAATATCCATCTGTGAAAATGGGTGGAGACTGTTGTAATACCTCTGCTGAAAGATAGCATCGCTGAACAGAATTCCTTTTAATACTGCAGCTGTGCTTTGGCCAGACTCATGTGCTCAGGACTTTCATCTTGTCAATGTGGGTAGGAATTTGAGAATCACAAGGTAATGCAGCTCTATAAAGCTCTGGTTAGACCACATGTGTTCAGATCTGGTTGCCTCATTAGAGGAAGGATGTGGAAGCTTTAGAGAGGGAGATTTACCAGGATGCTGCCTGGACGAGAGGGCATGTCTTGTGAGGATAAGTAGACCAAACTAGATTTTTTTTTTCTCTTTGGAGCAAAGGAGAATGAAAAGTTACTTAGACGTGTACAAGATGTTAAGAGGCAGAGGTCAAGTGGATATTTATTACATTTAGAGATATTGTGGGAACAGGGTCTTCTAGTCCAATGACCAACACCACCTAGCAAACCACCTATTTAACGCCAGCCTAATCACACAACAACTTGCAATGGCCAAATAACCTACTAACTGGTATCATAAGACCATAAGATATAGGAGCAGAAGTAGGCCATTCGGCCCATCAAGTCTGCTCTGCCATTCACAGACAGACAGACATACTTGATCCCGAGGGAAATTGGGTTTCGTTACAGTCGCACCAACCAAGAATAGTGTAGAAATATAGCAATATAAAACCATAAATAATTAAATAATAAGTAAATTATTCCAAGTGGAAATAAGTCCAGGACCAACCAGCCTATTAGCTCAGGGTGTCTGACACTCTGAGGGAGGAGTTGTAAAGTTTGATGGCCACAGGCAGGGATGACTTCCTATGACGCTCAGTGTTGCATCTCGGTGGAATGAGTCTTTGGCTGAACGTACTCCTGTGCCTAACTAGTACAATATGGAGTGGATGGGAGACATTGTCCAAGATGGCATGCAACCTGGACAACATCCTCTTTTCAGATACCACCGTCAGAGAGTCCAGTTCCACCCCCACAACATCACTGGCCTTACGAATGAGTTTGTTGATTCTGTTGGTGTCTGCTACCCTCAGCCTGCTGCCCCAGCACACAACAGCAAACATGATAGCACTGGCCACCACAGACTCGTAGAACATCCTCAGTATCGTCCGGCAGATGTTAAAGGACCTCCGTCTCCTCAGGAAGTAGAGACAGCTCTGACCCTTCTTGTAAACAGCCTCAGTGTTCTTTGACCAGTCCAGTTTATTGTCAATTTGTATCCCCAGGTATTTGTAATCCTCCATGTCCACACTAACCTCCTGGATGGAAACAGGGGTCACCGATGCCATAGCCCTCCTCAGGTCCACCACCAGCTCCTTAGTCTTTTTCACATTAAGCTGCAGATGATTCTGCTCGCACCATGTGACCAAGTTTCCCACTGTAGCCCTGTACTCTGCCTTATCTCCCTTGCTGATGCATCCAGCTATGGCAGAGTCATCAGAAACAATCATGGGCTGATCCAATTCTTTCAGTCATCCCCACTCCCCTGCCTTCTCCCCATACCCTTTGATGCCCTGGCTAATCAAGAACCCATCTATCTCTGGGTGATATTAAATACACCCAATGACTTGGCCTCCACAGTGGCTCATGGCAACAAATTCCACAGATTTAACACCCTCGGACTAAAGTAATTTCTCCGCACCTCTGTTCTAAATGGACATTCTTCAATCCTGAAGTCGTGCTCTCTTGTTCTAGAATCCCCTATCATGGAAATAATTTTGCCGTATCTAATCTGTTCAGGCTTTTTAACATTTGGAATGTTTCTATGAGATCCCCCCCCCCCCCCACCTCATTCTCCTGAACTCCAGGGAATACAGCCCAAGAGCTGCCAGATGTTCCTCATACAGTAACCCTTTGTGAATCTTCTTGGAGCCCTCTCCAATGTCAGTATATCCCTTCTAAAATAAGGAGCCCAAAACTGCACATAATACTCCAAGTGTGGTCTCACAAGTGCCTTATAGAGCCTCAACGTCACATCCCTGCTCTTATATTTTATACCTCAGGAAATGAATGCCAATATTGCATTTGCCTTCTTCACCACTGACTCAACCTGGAGGTTAACCTTAAGGGTATCCTGCACAAGGACTCCCAAGTTCCTTTGCATCTCTGCATTTTGAATTCTCTCCCCATCTAAATAATAGTCTGCCTGTTTATTTCTTCCAACAAAGTGCATGACCATACACTTTCCAACATCATATTTCATTTGCCACTTTTTTGCCTATTCACCTAAACTAAGTCTCTCTGCAGGCTGTCTGTTTCCTCAACACTACCTGCTCCTCCACCTATCTTTGTATCATCAGCAAATTTAGCCACAAGTCCATCAATCCCATAGTCCGAATCATTGACATGCATCGTAAAAAGCAACGGTCCCAACACCGACCCCTGTGGAACTCCACTGGTAACCGGCAGCCAGCCAGAATAGGATCCCTTTATTCTCACTCTCTGTTTTCTGCTGATCAGCCAATGCTCCACCCATGCTAGTGTTACGTACCCTGTAACTGGGTCACTTACCAGAAAAGATAGAGAGGTCCGTTGAAGTCTGATGGTACTATTTTTAAAAGTTTTTATTTATAAAGGGGCACAAAAATAAGGTTAATACAAACATTCAGATAATATACGTCGTCAATACTCAATCTAAAGCGCGGGTATAATAATAATTATCAATAAGAAATTGCTCTATCATTTGTCTAGGGGATAAAATATTGTCCGATGGAGATATAAGAGTCACTCAGTTTCTGCAGGCTTCCAGCTTTTGGGGACCGCTGGGTTTTCACTTGTTGGAGAGAGAGAGATTTGTGAGAAAAGAAACTTGCCCGGGTCTTTTGATGAGGCCAATCCATTGAGTCGGGGGAGTTGGTTCCCCGTTGTTAGTTCAAGAAAATTGTTTCTGTGGTACCCGCCACCGGCTTCCAGGCAAGGGAACTGAACACACGTGGCTTCCTTCAAATGGCTGCCCGCTATTACGGGATCGCTAGTGTGTCTTCTGGTGCGTCTGAGGGGGCTGTTCCTACAGCCCCTCTTTTATCTGGACTCACGGGGTCTCAGATGTCAATCAGGTTGGGATGATGCAATCTCTCCCCGTCACCCAGCCCACGTTGCCCTGAGGGCTTGCACGTAGCCCAGTCCCCAATCCACAAAGGTGTCTCCAAGAGACAATGGCCATTATCCGTGGCTTTGTCTTGCTGAGAGGCCAGGACACATTCCAAAACCTTGAGGATTCTCTCTCATTTCCTGGGTCCAAGACCCGAATTAATCGTGATCTTGCGATTCTCAAGAAGGAGGGGGCTGCGGTCATAACACCTCCCCTCTTAAAAGCGTTTTTTTACCAGTGGTTAAAAATGGAGTGGTACAGAGTCTTACAGGATTTTAGAATCTAACACAATACAAAAGCTTTTCTTTTCACTACAGAGCAATACAGTTATACATTTAATTCAGCATCTAAACAGTTAACGATTACAGTGTCAATTCCTTTACTAGCTTAACATCTTGTACCTTACTAAAGTCTTATAGCATCAGACTTCAACTTAATAACCACCTTTTTTTTGTTCAGCAAACAAAACTAACGAGTTGTGATCCCCGACGGGGAGCCAGGTGGGCTTCCAAGGGGTTTGTCTTTATTATTCACATGCTTTGCTGAAATCCCGTACAACCGGCTGGGCTATTTAAAAATGGCGCCCTTCATTAACCGTCATCTCTTTTCCGGTGAGTTCCTACGGGAGGAACTCGGGTAGTTTGGCGAGGTAAACTCCCGCTCGCCTCGTTCATAGGGGTTATTTTATCAACACCGTGTCCCAAACTTTGACCATTTCCACCCAATTCTTTAATTTTACATAGGTGGCTAGCCCTCTCGTCAGGACCCTTCAGGCGATTGGTTTTTACTTCGAACTCTTTGTTCAAGCAGCATTTCAGATTCTGCCTCGTCACACCCCATTCTGGAATAACAATAGGTTGGGGGGCCCCGGCATCTCCCAGCTTAATCTGTAAGTGATCTGCAGGGTTTAAAATTTCTTCATTTGATTTGGGGACTGCAGATTTCCCGTTTCCTTCACTAATAATATTTATCTCCCCAGTTTGGAGCTCCGTATTAAGTTTCACCACCCCTTTGAGCACAAACCTCGGGGAACTCTCACTTCCCACGATTACCAGGGTTAACCCCTTTTCCACTGAACCAAGTCTATCTGACCCAAACGGACGGCCGTCTCGTTCAGCTGAATCAAATACCTCAGACTTTTTCTGAGCTCCGTGACTAGGTTCAGGACCACGTGCATCCCCATCTTGGACACACTCAAACGGGACATTGACCTCTTCCAGGCTTTCAATACCCGTACCTTTTTCAAATTCTAAATTCCCCTGATCCTCCCAGGTACTCTCTGGGCGACTCCTTTCCGGAGTAAACTCAACCCCATGGGCTGAAGCAACCTCATCTGCCAACCCAGCAGACTTCTTCAAGGCAAGGGCACCCTTTTCATCTAGGACTGCCCTCATTTCATTGTCGGGAACACCTTTAGAATTTTCAACTTCGTCAAACAGGTCTGCCACACCAGACAGATCATCCATGTCCAACTCTGGACCTCTTAACCGCTCTAACGGTTCCTCATCTTTATTTTCTGCCTCTAGAACCTTGCCCCTCTTTAAGGGCAGATCTACCTCTTCTCCCTTACTCTCTTGCACTTTACTACTCTTCGCTTTACCACCCTCTAAACCCTTGTGGCACAGGGTCGGTAAAAACGTCTCGGCCAAATCAAAACTGGCCAGATTTAAACTGCTCTCGTTCTCAGCTGCCACTCTCGACAGGCTGTGAGTGACTGCGCATGCGGGATAGCTCTTGGGAGCTATGGGCGGAGCCTCAACACGCATAGGGGGTTTGATCAGCGTCATGGTGGCCCAAACCTTACCCCTGGCTAAATCGTTACCAAGGAGGACGTCCACGTCAGTTTTCGGGAATTCTGATGGCACCCCTATTTCAACTGGTCCATACACCAGCTCACAATCCATAATGACCTTATGTAAGGACACCATTTCTATCCTTTTATTTATCCCCTTCACCGCTACCATGCCCGTTTTTTGACCAAACTCGAGTACCTTACGGCTGATCAACGACAGCTCAGCCCCCGTGTCTCTCCAGATTCGTACGGGAGTTGGTGGGTCCCCCTTCCTCAAAGACACGGTCCCGTGTGACAGACAAGTCTCAGACCCTTCTCGTACTCTGTCTACCCGGGGCTCTCTTGTTGACTTACTGATTACCATGGCATATCCGATAGGGACTGCTGCTTTCTCTTTTCCCGTCTCCCTCCTCTGAGCAAAGCACCGAGACGCAACATGCCCGCTCTTCCCACAATTAAAACAGGTCAAGCCCAGAAATCTCTGGCCGTCTGGCCTTTCCCCCTCAACCTTACCACTAGCTCCCGGCGGGACCTCTGCCTCAGCCGGCGGACTTTCTCGATCGTTCCCACGGTCCCTCGGGGAACTTTTATTCGAGGAAAACTTTTGTGGGTTAGGGCATATTCATCTGCGAATCTAGCAAATTCTGAGATGGACTTATTCGGCTTCTCATTCAAATACATCCGGATCTCCTCCGGAACACAACCTTTAAATTCCTCAATCAAAATTAACTCCCTGAGACGCCCATGATCCTCGCCCACTACTTCTGCGGTGCACCAACGGTCCAAGAGCACCCCCTTCTCATGGGCAAACTCGGTATACGTCTGATTCCACCCTTTCCGTAAATTTCTGAACTTTTGTCTATATGCTTCAGGTACTAGCTCGTAACCCCGGAGAATGGCCGCCTTTACTTGGTCATAATTCTCTTCCCCTTCCGTGGACAACGCCGCATATGCCCGCTGTGCCTTCCCTCTTAACACACTTTGTAACAACGCCACCCACTGTGCTCTGGGCCACTTCTGATTCACTGCCACCTTTTCAAAAAGCAAGAAATAACTATCAACATCCGTCTCCTCGAACGGGGGTACCAACCTCAACGCCCGACTAACATCAAACCGCTACTCTCGGTCCGACCCCTGACTTCGTGGCTCTTGCTTTAACTTCTCCATCTCCAAGGCATGTTTCCTCTCTCTCTCTGCCTCCCTCACCTCTAACTCCTTTAGCTGGAGCGCATGCTCCCTTTCTTTCTTTCTCTTTCTCTCTCTCGGCTGCTTCCAGCTGCTTTAACTTAATTTCATGTTCCCACCTTAATTTCTCCAACTCTAACTGAGCCGTCCCACTAGCTGGTACCTTTTCAGGGATATTTTCCAATACCTCAGCTGCAAACACATTCTTCCCAATGTAATACTGAGTTATGGCCCTTCGCACCTCCCGCTTTTTCATTGACGACCTCACCTCTGTGAGGCTTAACCCCTTCGCCAAATTTACCAAGTCTGATTTGGTGGCCGCCTGTAGCGCCCCCAGAGTCGGGGTTTCCATAAATTCATTCACGTCCATCTTTGCTGGTTTCCCGTCTGGCTACCTGCGTACCAGATCCAAGTTTGGACTTACAATCCTGATTCACTGGCCCTCAATTTTGGTATCAAATCCCGAGACGAGATCCCCAAGTTGTTACGTACCCCGTAACTGGGTCACTTACCAGCAAAGATAGAGAGGTCCGTTGAAGTCTGGTGGTACTATTTTTAAAAGTTTTTATTTATAAAGGGGCACAAAAATAAGGTTAATACAAACATTCAGATAATATACGTCGTCAATACTCAATCTAAAGCGCGGGTATAGTAATAATTATCAATAAGAAATCGCTCTATCATTTGTCTAGGGGATAAAATATTGTCCGATGGAGATATAAGAGTCACTCAGTTTCTGCAGGCTTCCAGCTTTTGGGGACCACTGGGTTTTCACTTGTTGGAGAGAGAGAGATTTGTGAGAAAAGAAACTTGCCCGGGTCTTTTGATGAGGCCAATCTGTTGAGTCGGGGGAGTTGGTTCCCCGTTGTTAGTTCAAGAAAATCGTTTCTGTGGTACCCGCCACCGGCTTCCAGGCAAGGGAACTGAACACACGTGGCTTCCTTCAAATGGCTGCCCGCTATTACAGGATCGCTAGCGTGTCTTCTGGTGCGTCTGAGGGGGCTGTTCCTACAGCCCCTCTTTTATCCTGACTTGCAGGGTTGAAGATGTCAATCAGGTTGGTGGATGATGCAATCTCTCCCCGTCACCCAGCCCACATTGCCCTGAGGGCTTGCACGTAGCCCAGTCCCCAATCCACAAAGGTGTCTCCAAGAGACAATGGCCATTATCCGTGGCTTTGTCTTGCTGAGGGGCCAGGACACATTCCAAAACCTTGAGGATTCTCTCTCATTTCCTGGGTCCAAGACCCGAATTAATAGCGATCTTGCGATTCTCAAGAAGGAGGGGGCTGCGGTCATAACACTAGTAACTCCCCTGTAATTTCATGGGCTTTTATCTTGCTATCAACCTCATGTGCAGCACCTTGTCAAAGGCCTTCTGAAAATCCAAGTACACCACGTCTAATGCATCTCCTTTGTCTACCCTGCATGTAATTTCCTCAAAAAATTGCAGTTGTTTAGTCAGGCAGGATTTTCCTTTCAGGAAACCATGCTGGCTTTGACCTATCTTGTCGTGTGCCTCCGGGTACTCCGTAATCTCATCCCTAACAATTGATTTCAATGACTTCCCAAGCACTGATGTCAGGCTAACAGGTCTACGGTTTCCTTTCTGCTGCCTCCCACCCTTCTTAAATAGCGGAGTAACATTTGCAATTTTCCAGTCATCCGATATGATGCCAGAATCTATCGATTCTTGAAATTTCATAGTTAATGCCTCCTCAATCTCTCCAGCTACTTCCTTCAAAACCCGAGGGTGCATTCCATCAGGTCCAGGAGATTTATCCACCCTCAGACCATTAAGCTTCCTGAGCACCTTCTCAGTCGTAATTTTCAATGCAAATACTTCACTTCCCTGGCACTCTTGAATGTCTGGTATATTGCAGATGTCTTCCACTGTGAAAACTGATGCAAAATATGCATTCAGTTCCTCTGCCATCTGTGTCTCTCATTACAATATCTCTAGCATCACTTTCTATTGGTGCTATATCTACACTCACTCTCTTTTACCCTTTATATAATTAAAAAAAGCTTTTAGTATCTTCTTTGATATTAGTCACCAACTTCCTTTCATAATTTAGCTTTTCTAATGACTTAGTTTTCTTCCGCAAGTTTTTAAAAGCTTCCCCATCCTCTGTCTTCCTACTAGCTTTGGCTTCCTTGTATGCCCTTTCTTTTACTTTTACTTTGAAATGTGGGAGGAACCCAGTACACCTAGAGGAGATGCACGAGCTCATTGGTATGTACAAACTTGTTATAGATGGTATTGAAAATGAACTCTGAACTGGCCAGAGACATTTTTCTAGGGTGGAAATGGTGAATGCAAGGGGCCATAATTTTAAGGTGATTGGAGGAAACTATGAGAGGATGTCAGAGGTAGTTGTTTTTTTTTAAAAGCAGAAACCAGTGGCTGCATGCTGTCTGCCGGGGTTGGTGTGAGAGGCAGATACATTGGGATCTTTAAGAAATTCTTAGATACGCATATGGATGGTTGAAAAATGGAGGGCTATGTAGGAGGGAAGGGTTAGAGTCAGTTAAAAGCTTTGCCCAATATCATGGGCTGATCACCCTATGTTGTGCTGTTATGTTTTATGAGTGCACCTTTGACATTTGCTCTTCATGACTTGGCTAGGAGTGATATCTGCTGAAAAGGATTGATTCCCCTGTAGTTTTGGATCTAATGTAGAATGAGGAGTTCAACAGTTGTCCACCCTATCAGCTGAGTTATCTGTAGAGGATAGGGGATTAGTAATGAGGCTGGGACATTGACTACTGTTGTACACCTTCACAGACACAACAGATTTTATTCACGTAGTGCAATTCGCAGAGTAAATCATCCCAGGACATCTCTTAATGGATAAATGGCACCACATCTCGGTATTCCCTTGGTGCTGTCTGTGATTGTAAACGGTGTTTCAGACTTGCTCAGCACTGCCTTCAGTTGCGTTTCTCATTTGAGTCTACATTCTTTTGATCCGTGTCTTGGTAAAATTGCAAAGGGCCTCATTAATCCAAAGAGCTGCAGTTTTCTCTGTTTTGAGAAAGAATTACTGGCTTCTTGTTGGTATGTGAATTCAATTGACTGGTTCTTTGTTAATTTAAGTGCATCTCTAGGGACATAAAGAATGTTTGCATCGGTTGTGTTCTTGCTGAGGAGACTCTCCTTAAGTCAGTGTGACCAGTAATAATTGTCCTTCTACATGTGGTCTGCATTCAAAAGTTTTGCTTTAAGGAATTAACGCACTGAATTCAGCAGTGTCCTCCTGAGTTCTGGTGAATGACTGTGATATGGGGTTAACCTTCATATACGGTACATCAACATTAAGGGAGATGATTACCTTGAAAGCGGACGACAACAACAAAATATTCCCTCTTGTTGGTAAACAGGAATGTTTGTCCAAGGGAAAAGTCTAGTTAGTGATTTGTTAATCTAGATTAAACTGTTTTCCATTGATATTGCTGGGTGTTTACCTGCTGTACCAGTACTGCTCATTCAGTGGTACTTCTACTTCGAGGCTACAAATCACACTACAGAGACTGAATTTTTTATTTAATTCACAGATACAACAGGCCCTTCTGGACCCCAAATAAACCAATGTGAACAATTAACATACTAAACTGTACATCTGTGGAACGCAAGAAGAAACAGGAGGAAACCAAGGCGGGAATGGGGAGAACTGGCAATCTCTTTACTGACAGAGGATGGGCAAATTGAACCTGGGTCATAGGTGCTTTTAATTGCGTTATGCTAACCACTATGCTTTAGAGCCACCCATTACTGACTGGACAGTGAAGCTAGCGTTCTGAAGGAGACAAAAACATGAAAATAAATCTGCAGCTGTTGCACATCCAAAGCAACAGGAACGAAATATGCATCCTTAAGAACAGTCTTGACCAGAAACATCGACTGTTGTTTACTCTTTTCCATAGATGATGCCTGGCCTTGAGTGTGTGTGACTGTACTGTACAGGGGATATGTATTCTGAAGAGGGCTGAGGGTGTACTGCACTGTACAGGGGTTATTTATTCATCCATTTCAATGATTTAGTGACAGCTTCTGGTTCACCATCAGATTTCTGTGTAGTTGCTAATTATTTTTTAATTTTATTTTAATTGACATAAGAACTGTTTTACATAGAAACATAGAAAATAGGCGCAGGAGTAGGCTATTCAGCCCTTCGAGCCTGCACCACCATTCAGTATGATCATGGCTGATCATCCAACTCAGAACCCTGTACCTGCTTTCTCTCCATACCCCCTGATCCCTTTAGCCACAAGGGCCATATCTAACTTCCTCTTAAATATAGCCAATGAACCGGCCTCAACTGTTTCCTGTGGCAGAGAATTCCACAGATTCACCACTCTCTGTGTGAAGAAGTTTTTCCTCACCTCAGTCCTGAAAGGCTTCCCCTTTATCCTTAAACTGTGACCCCTCGTTCTGGACTTCCCCAACATCGAAAACAATCTTGCTGCATCTAGCCTGTCCGATCCCTTTAGAATTTTATACGTTTCAATAAGATCCCCCCTCAATCTTCTAAATTCCAGTGAGTATAAGCCTAGTCAATCCAGTCTTTCTTCATATGAAAGTCCTGCCATCCCAGGAATCAATCTGGTGAACCTTCTCTGTACTCCCTCTATGGCAAGAATGTCTTTCCTCAGATTAGGGGACCAAAACTGCACACAATACTCTAGGTGCGGTCTCACCAAGCCCTTGTACAACTGCAGTAGAACCTCCCTGCTCCTGTACTCAAATCCTTTTGCTATGAATGCCAACATACCATTTGCCTTTTTCACCACCTGCTGTACCTGCGTGCCCACCTTCAATGACTGGTGTACAATGACACCCAGGTCTCGTTGCATCTCCCCTTTTCCTAATCGGCCACCATTCAGATAATAATCTGTTTTCCTGTTCCTGCAACCAAAGTGGATAACCTCACATTTATCCACATTAAATTGCATCTGCCATGAATTTGCCCACTCAGCTAACCTATCCAAGTCACCTTGTATCCTCTTAGCATCCTCCTCACAGCTAACACCGCCGCCCAGCTTCGTGTCATCTGCAAACTTGGAGATTTAATTCCCTCATCTAAATCATTAATATATATTGTAAACAACTGGGGTCCCAGCACTGAGCCTTGCGGTACCCCACTAGTCACTGCCTGCCATTTTGAAAAGGTCCCGTTTACTCCCACTCTTTGCTTCCTGTCTGCCAACCAATTCTCTATCCACATCAATACCATACCCCCAATACTGTGTGCTTTAAGTTTGCACACTAATCTTCTGTGTGGGACCTTGTCAAAAGCCTTTTGAAAATTTAAATATACCACATCCACTGGTTCTCCCCTATCCACTCTACTAGTTACATCTTCAAAAAATTCTATAAGATTCGTCAGACATGATTTTCCTTTCACAAATCCATGCTGACTTTGCCTGATGATTTCACCTCTTTCCAAATGTGCTGTTATCACATCTTTGATAACCGACTAGCATTTTCCCCACCACCGATGTCAGACTAACCGATCTATAATTCCCCGGTTTCTCTCTCCCTCCTTTTTTAAAAAAGTGGGGTTATATTAGCCACCCTCCAATCCTCAGGAACTAATCCAGAATCTAAGGAGTTTTGAAAAATTATCACTAATGCATCCACTATTTCTTGGGCTGCTTCCTTAAGCACTCTGGGATGCAGACCATCTGTCCCTGGGGATTTATCTGCCTTTAATCCCTTCAATTTATCTAACACCACTTCCCTACTAACATGTATTTCCCTCAGTTCCTCCATCTCACTAGACCCTCGGTCCTTTACTATTTCCGGAAGATTATTTATGTCCTCCTTAGTGAAGACAGAACCAAAATAGTCATTCAATTGGTCTGCCATGTCTTTGTTCCCTATGAACAATTCACCTGTTTCTGACTGTAAAGGACCTACATTTGTCTTGACCAATCTTTTTCTTTTCACGTATCTATAAAAGCTTTTACAGTCAGTTTTTATGTTCCCTGCCAGCTTTCTCTCATAATCTTTTTTCCCTTTCCTAATTAAGCCTTTTGTCCTCCTCTGCTGGTCTCTGAATTTCTCCCAGTCCTCAGGTGTGCCGCTTTTTTTTGCTAATTTATATGTTTCTTCTTTGGACTTGATACTATCCCTAATTTCCTTTGTCAGCCACAGGTGCACTACCTTCCCTGGTTTATTCTTTTGCCAAACTGGGATGAACAATTGTTGTAGTTCATCCATACGATCTTTAAATGCTTGCCATTGCATATCCACCGTCAACCCTTTAAGTATCATTTGCCAGTCTATCTTAGCTAATTCACGTCTCATACCTTCAAAGTTACCCTTTAAGTTCAGAACCTTTGTTTCTGAATTAACTATGTCACTCTCCATCTTAATGAAGAATTCCACCATATTATGGTCACTCTTACCCAAGGGGCCTCGCACGACAAGATTACTAACTAACCCTTCCTCATTGCTCAATACCCAATCTAGAATGGCCTGCTCTCTAGTTGGTTCCTCGACATGTTGGTTCAGAAAACCATCCCGCATACATTCCAAGAAATCCTCTTCCTCAGCACCCTTACCAATTTAGTTCACTTGATCTATACGTAGATTGAAGTCACCCATTATAACTATTGTTCCTTTATTGCACGCATTTCTAATTTCCTGTTTAATGCCATCCCCAACCTCACTACTACTGTTAAGGTGGCCTGTACACAACTTCCACCAGCGTTTTCTGCCCCTTAGTATTATGCAGCTCTACCCATATCGATTCTACATCCTCCAGGCTAATATCCTTCCTTTCTATTGCGTTAATCTTCTCTCTAACCAGCAATGCTACCCCACCTCTTTTTCTGTCCTGTCTATCCCTCCTGAATATTGAATATCCCTGGATGTTGAGCTCCCATCCTTGGTCACCCTGGAGCCATGTCTCTGTGATCCCAGCTATATCATATTCATTAATAACTATCTGCACATTCAATTCGTCCACCTTGTTATGTGGATTCATCAACACCTTTGATGTTGTGTGTCAGTGATAATAAATGTGCTTCTGTTTCTGGTATGTGTGCGTTGCTGGCAGTTTGTCTTGATGAGGTATAACTTCATCTGCAGGCCCTTTCCAAAGTTCATTATGTTAAGAATGTGGACTGTGGACTGTGTGGAATGAGCTTCCTGTAGAAGTAGTAGAGGCCAGTTCAGTTGTGTCATTTAAGGTAAAATTGGATAGGTATATGGACAGGAAAGGAGTGGAGGGTTATGGGCTGAGTGCGGGTAGGTGGGACGAGGTGAGATTAAGAGTTCGGCACGGACTAGGAGGGCCGGAATGGCCTGTTTCCGTGCTGTGATTGTTATATGGTTATTATCCCACATGATACTGTTCTGAGTCATAGTGGTTATATCTGCTCAGTGTGAGTGTGCTGACATGTAGTTGGAGGGTAGGGATATCCACACACCTTTTCATGGCTCAAGTTGAACCTAGGTTTCCTCCTACCTTCTCGTCACCGACAGTGACTTAAAACTCTGGCTTGTTACCTGCCTCACATGGGTAGAACATCTCTCTTTGGGGCAAGATGCTGTTGGAAGATTGCTCTAAGATACTGATGGTCATCGTCTTCCCATGGTAGGAAATTTAAAATTAGATGGTCCTGGTTTAGAAGGTGAGTGGGGAAGATTTAATGGGGACCCATGAATCTGGTTTTCCCACCAGAAGGTGATGGAGATATGGGATGAGCTGCTAGAGGCAGGCATTAGCATGGATAAGGAAGGTTTAGATGGATTTGGACTAGATGCAGACTAAGGGACTAGTTCAGGTCAGCACCTTGATTGGCCAAAGTGCTTGTTTCCCTACTGTAGAGCTTCATGATTCTATGAAATTGGGATGAAAATTCAGAATAAAGTGAATTCCTGGTAGTTACCTTAACAATCCAGTGACTCGGCCAGGAATGTTTCCAGTACTGCAGTGTGTAGCTGGACATTATCCAACCATTCTGGCTTTGGAGAATGTGTATAGACATGTCAATCAGAGCCAGAAGCCTCCTCACCTCCTGTTGTATTCTAGCTTTTTACAGAGAGTGGTGGGTATGTGGAAAAACCCTGTCAGTGGTGATGTTAGAAGTGGGTACATTAGGCACACTAAGAAACTCTTAGATCAGCACATGGATGAAAGATAAGACCATAAGATATAGGTGCAGAATTAGGCCATTTGGCCCATCAAATCTGCTCTGTTATTTCATTATGGCTGATCCAATTTTCCCCTCAGCCCCAATCTCCTGTCTTCTTCCTGTATCCCTTCATGATTTGACTAATTGAGAATTTATCAACCTCTGCCTTAAATATACCTAAAGACTTGGCCTCCACAGCTGCCTGTAGCAATGAATTCCACAGATTCACCACTCTCTGGCTAAAGAAATTCCTCCTCATCTCCGTTCTAAAAGGACACCCCTCTATTCTGATGCTGTCCCCTCTGGTCTTAGACTCTCCTCCCACAGGAAACATCCTCTGCATAGCCACACTATGAAGGCCTTTCACCATTCGATAGGTTTCTATGAGGTTGCCTCTCGTTCTTCTGAATTCTAGTGAATATAGGCACAACCTGCAAATTAACCTTTAGAGAATCCTGCACAAGGATTCTCAAGTATCTTTGCACCTCAGTTTTTTGTATTTTCTTTCCATTTAGAAAATAGTCAGCACTTTCATTTCTTCTACCAAAGTGCATGACCATACACTTACCAATTCTGTATTCCATCTGCCATTACTTTGCCCATTCTCCTAATCCAAGTCATTCTGTAGCCTACTTCCTCAAAACTACCTGCCTCTCTACCTATCTTCATGTCGTCTGCAAACATGTCAACAAGGCCATCAACTCCATCATCAAAATCATTGACAAAAGTCTTGAAAAGAATCTTTAAGAGACCTCTGTGAAACAGTACCAATTACCAGCTGGCAGCCAGTAGAATAGGCTTCCTTCATTTGTGCTATTTGCCTCTTGCCAATCAGCCACAGTTTTATCCATGCCAGAATCTCTCCTGTGATACCATGGGTTCGTAGCTTGTTAAGCAGCCTCATGTATTGCAGTGTGTCAAAAGCCTTCTGAATCTGAATCCCTTCTGAATCCCTATTGATGACACAAAGATCATCACCAGAGGCTCAGCAATCTCCTCCCTCACTTCCTGCAGTAGCCTGGGGTATATCTCATCCAGTCCCGGTGACTTACCTAACTTAATGCCTTTCCAAAGCTCCAGCACATCCTCTTTCTTAATGTCTATACGCTCAAGCATTTCAGCCTGCTGTAAGTCATCACCACAATTAGCAAGGTCTTTTTCCCTGGTGAGTATTGAAACAAAGCATTCATTAAGTACCTCCGCTATCTCCTCCAGCTCAATGCACGCGTTTCCACTATTGCACCTGATTGTTGCTATTCTCACATGGCTCATCCTCTTGCTCTGCACATATGTATAGAATGCCTTTGTGTTTTCTTTAATCCCGCTCACCAAGGCCCTCTCATGGCCCCTTCTGGCTCTTCCAATTCCATTCATACTAAACAAGTATGAGATGTTGTACTTTGAGCAAGTCCTACCCTAGATTGTCCTCCCAGTGAGTGTTAGGGCAGTGAGGAGTGCTACAGAGCAGGAACATCTGGGAAGACAGGTCCATAATTTATTGAAAGTGGTGGCACAAGTATATAGGGTCACAAAGAGAGCTTTCGGCACATTGGCCTTCATAAATCGAAGTATTGCGTACAGGAGTTGGGATGGTATGTTGAAATTGCTGAAGATGTATATGAGGCCCAATTGTGTGCAATTCTAGTTAACTACTTACAGATTAGTGATCAATAAGATTGAAAGACAAAATTTACAAGGATGTTGCCTGGACTTTACAGGAAATAATAGGCCATTTAGCCTGACTTTACTGGTTGGGCAGATGTTGAAGTTTAATATTAAGGGTGAGGTTTCAGAGGTGCATAAAAGATAAGACCCCATTGAGTTACAGGAATGGTACTAACATGGATAGAAGATTGACTAACTGGCAGGAGGCAAAGAGTAGGAATAAAGGGGTTAGTTCGTGGTATTCTATAAGGGTCAGTATTGGGACTGCTCCTTTTCACATTATATATCAACGATTTGGATGACTAAATTGATTGTTTTCTGGCAAAGTTTGTGGATGATGTAAAGATATGTGGAGGGGCAGGTAACATTGAGGGAGCAGGGAGTCTGTAGATGGACTTGGACATTAGGAGAATGGGCAAAAAAGTAGCAGGTGGAATATAGGTTAGGAAAGTGTATTCTTTCTATTAAAGTTCATGATCATAAAGGCATAGACTGTTTTCTAAATGGAGAGAAAATTCAGAAATTAGAAGTGTAAAGGGACTTGGGAGTACTTGTGTAGGATTCCCTAAAGGTGAACTTGCAGGTTGAGTCAGTGGTGAGGAAGGCAAATGCAATATTAGCATTCATTTTGAAAAGACTAGAATAAGGAATGTCTGTGTGGAATGAGTTTCCTGTAGAAGTAGTAGAGGCCAGTTCAGTTGTGTCATTTAAGGTAAAATTGGATAGGTATATGGACAGGAAAGGAGTGGAGGGTTATGGGCTGAGTGCGGGTAGGTGGGACTAGGTGAGATTAAGAGTTCGGCACGGACTAGGAGGGCCGAGGTGGCCTGTTTCCGTGCTGTGATTGATATATATATATAAAAAAGAGTAAGGTTATAATGCTGAGTCTTTATAAGTTTTAGTCAGACCATATTTAGATTATTGTGAGCAATTTTAGTCCACTTATCTGAGAGAGGATGTGCTGACATTGAAGAGGGTCCTAAGGAAATTCACAATAATGATCCTGGGATCTATGAGACAAGGCAGTTTGCCCGATTCTCTTCTGTGGTACTCTCTGACTACATGACAGAAGACAACGTCCTGCTTTGTGGCTTTCACAGACAGCTGACATTAATAAATGGTGCCGATAGTATCAAGTTTAAATTCCAGTATCTGATGCTTTGCATCATTGTGAGGTGATTTTGCAGCAAATCCTGAACTCTCCTGCCAAATTTTAATGTGGAAACATAAGTAGATAGAGTGGTGAAGAACGTATGGCATTCTTGCCTTTATTGATTGTGGTGATGAGTATTAAAGTTTGAAAGTACCTGTTGGAGCTGTCAGGCCACATCTGAAGTATTTTGTACATTTGTGGTTGCTGTGTTCATAAGAAGGATATGGAGACTTTGGAAATGATGCAGACAAGTTCACCCAGATTTTAAAAAAAAAAATTTTTTTTATTAGTTTTTCAAAACATTTTACAAATTAAAAACCCCAAATCCCAATGAGGAGCATTAATACAGTGCAAAATTAAGCATACAATAACAATATGCTACAAAGGAAGAGAATTTAACAAAAAAGCACCTAAATTAAAGACAAGTAAGCTTAGTGTCCTCCCCAAGCCCCACAACACAAGAAAAAAAACAACAACAACTCCAGACTGACCACAACACAATATAAAGAGTATAGGTCAGGACAGTCAAACTCCCAGACTGTGAATACACTTAGCAACAGAGGATAATAATGCCTACTCCCAGAAAAAAAAAGGGAGCTGTAAGCAAGGGACTGAAAAGAAGAAAAAAAAAGGAAAAAAAAACCCTAGTCAAGAGGAAGGTTATGAAAGTACTCGATAAAAGGTCCCCAGACCTTATGGAACTTTAGATCCGAATTAAGAACTGAATAATGAATTTTTTCGAGATCCAAGCAAGCCATAATGTCGTTAAGCCATTGTGCATGAGTGGGCGGGGCAACATCTCTCCATCTAAGGAGGATCAAGCGTCTAGCCAGGAGAGAGGCAAAGGATAGTATTCGACATTTGGTCAGACCCAGACATAAATCTGTCTCGCCCCAAAAACCGAACAGAGCAATTAAGGGGTTAGGTTCCAGGTGCTGATTCAGAATACCCGATAATGTAGTGAAGACATCTTTCCAGAATTTCTCCAAGCTAGGACAGAACCAGTACATATGGATGAGAGAGGCCACGCCCCTCTTGCATTTATCACAGAGCGGACTAATGCCAGGGTAGAATCGAGATAGTTTAGATTTAGACATATGGGCTCTATGAACAATCTTAAACTGTAAAAGGCAATGGCGAGCACAAAGAGAGGTTGAGTTAACCGATTTGAGAACTGAGTCCCAGCTCTCCTCGGATAAGGAGATATTTAAATCCTGCTCCCAGGCCATTTTAATTTTATCCACAGGGGCCCGTCGTAAGGCTGCTAGTTTATCTCGGATAATTGATATTAAACCTTTACCTAGTGGATTAATGGAAAGAAATAGGTCCATAGCATTTTTCACAGGCATTTCAGGAAAGTTAGGAATTAAAGGAGTAATAAAGTGTCGGATTTGGAGATATCTGAAAAAGTGAGCGTTAGGCAGGTTGAACTTAACAGAGAGCTGCTGAAAAGAAGCGAAGCGGTTATCAATGAAGAGATCTTCAAAATGTTTAATGCCCTTCCTATACCAAACATGGAATGCTGAATCGTACGTAGTAGGTAAAAAAAGGAGATTATGTGCGACAGGGCTAGAAACGGAAAACCCCTGGAAACCATAGCATTTCCTGAACTGAGCCCATATATGCAAAGTGTGTCTAACAAGAGGATTAGCTATTGATCTGGGCAGACTACTAGGGAGTGCAGAGCCAAGAAGTGCAGATATAGATAATTCTTTAGTGGAGCTCAACTCCATTGCCACCCAGTTAGGGCACTCGGGTTGGCCGTGGAAGAAAGACCAGAAGGTAGCACAACGTATATTAGCTGTCCAATAATATAAGCGAAAGTTAGGTAAAGCCATGCCACCCTCTTTTTTAGATTTTTGGAGGTGGCTTTTATTAATTCTAGAGCGCTTATTCTGCCACAGATATGACAAAATAATAGAGTCTAAGGAATCAAAAAAAGATTTAGGAATAAAAATTGGGATAGATTGAAATAAGTATAAAAAATTTGGGGAGAACATACATTTTAACAACATTAATACGACCTACCAAAGACATAGATAGAGGTGACCATTGTACCAGACTCTGTTTTATAGCATATGAAAGATTGACAAAGTTTTCACGAAAGAGATCTTTAAACTTCCTTGTGACTGTAATTCCAAGATAAGTAAATTGATTATGGACTACTTTAAAAGGGAGATCACGAAATATTAGTTCTTGTGCTTCTTTATTAATTGGGAAAAGTTCACTCTTATGTAAATTAAGTTTATAGCCAGAGATCTGGCTAAACTGGTCAAGAAGTGAAAACATTAGAGGTAAGGATGTAGACGGATTTGAGAGAAAGAGTAATAAGTCATCAGCATAGAGAGAAACTTTATGCTCAACACCCCCTCTCCAAATCCCAGTCAATTCAGGACAGTTTCGAAATGCTATCGCCAGAGGTTCTATAGCCAAATCAAAGAGAAAGGGACTTAAGGGGCATCCCTGACGGGTGCCACGTTTGAGATTAAATACTTGGGATTTCTGAAAATTAGTTAAAACAGAAGCAGTAGGACACAGGTACAGCAATTGGATCCAAGAGATGAAACTTTGGCCGAGGTCAAATTTTTCTAAGACTGCAAAAAGGTAGTTCCACTCTATACGATCAAATGCTTTCTCCGCATCGAGGGAAATAACACATTCAGGAGTCCCAGTTGGAGCTGAGTATAAAATATTAAATAGACGCCGAATGTTAAAAAAAGGGAGACGGTTTTTAATAAAGCCTGTTTGGTCATCAGAGATAATGGAGGGAATAACGGTTTCTAATCTATGAGCCAACACTTTAGCTAAGATCTTTACATCAACATTGAGCAGAGAGATCGGCCTGTACGAGGAACACTGTTGGGTCTTTGCCCTTTTTTAAAAGAAGAATAATAGATGCCTCATTGAAAGAGGGTGGCAATTTGCTGTAATTAAATGAGTCAGATAATACTGAAAGTAACTGAGGAGAAAGAAGTGAAGAGAATGATTTATAGAATTCTACAGGGAACCCATCAGGTCCAGGAGATTTCCCTGAGGACAGTGCAGAAATTGCAAAAGATATTTTTTCTGATGATATAGGCGCATTGAGTTTGGCTTTGAAATCAGATGAAAGTGAGGGGATATTCAGATTCTGTAAAAATTGATCAACAGAGATATTGTCATTCAGAGATTCAGAGGAATAAAGCCAAGAATAAAAATTTTTAAATGCGTCATTAATTTCTAAATGATCCGATGTAAAGTCTCCTTTCTCCTTTCTCCTTCCGGATCTTTGTAATATGATCCATCCAGAGACAGAGAAGCAGTTTCAGCGACAGGTTACTATCGATGCAATGCTCCTCAGACAGGATGAAGAGGTCAATACTCCCCAATGCCATTAGGCTTTACAATTCTACCGCCAGGACTTAAGAACTTTTTAAAAGCTATTATTAATGCTTTTTGAGATAGTGATTTAGATGCATATCATATTTTTTACTGAGTTAAGTATTGTATGTAATTAGTTTTGCTACAACAAGTGTATGGGACATTGGAAAAAAGTTGAATTTCCCCATGGGGATGAATAAAGTATCTATCTATCTATATGTTGTTTGGCTTTGGAACGCCTCAGCTGATTGGCTAGGAATTTACCAGACTTATCCCCATGAATGTAAAAGCGACTCTCACTTTCGAGAAGTTGGCGTTCGACAGGTTGAGTGGACAGAAGGTTAAATTTAGTTTGGAGTTCAACGCGCTTCTTGTATAATTCAGGGTTCTTAGTTTGGGCATATATTTGATCCAAATCTTTAATCTGGTTAATGAGGTCTGATCGATCTGCACGGGATCTTCTGTTGAGATTTGCTGTGTAAGAGATTATTTGACCCCTCAGATATGCTTTCATGGCATCCCAGACAATCTGGGATGGCACTTCAGGTGATGTATTAGTGTTAAAATCCTTAATGAATTTTACAAAATCATCATCCGATAATAAAGTTGAATCAAACCGCCAGTGTTTATTCCTCTGAGGGAGACCAGGAAAGTTCAGAGAGAGGGTAATTGGGGCATGGTCAGAAATCAGTATACTCTGATAGTCACAAGTGTGGGCAAATGGGATAATTTGGTTATCGAGTAAGAAATAGTCAATTCTAGTGAAGGTATGGTGAACATGTGAGAAAAAAGAATAATCTCTCTCTGTAGGATGGAGGAAACGCCATATATCAGAGATACCAAAATTAGAGAGAAACGATTGGATAGCTAAGGCAGATTTAGTAGGTGATCTGGTAACAGAGGACGATCGATCCAGTTTAGGATCCAACCAACAGTTGAAGTCACCACCCAGTATAAGAGAGTATGAGTTTAAGTCTGGTAGTGAGGAAAAAAAACGTTAAAAAAAGTTAACATCATCAAAGTTGGGGGCGTACAGGTTTGCTAGTGCAACCTTAGTGTTATATAGTTTACCAGAAACAATAATAAAACGGCCATTTGTATCAGATATTTTATTATGGAGTTCAAAAGGAATATTTGAGTTAATAAGAATGGAGACTCCCCTAGCTTTAGCGGCAAAGGATGAATGAAAATGCTGACCTGCCCACTTTGACAGAAGCCGGAGTTATCAAAACAACGAATATGAGTTTCTTGAAGGAAAGCAATGTCAGCTTTGAGTTGTTTGATATGTGAGAATACCTTCCTCCTTTTAACAGGGTGATTCAATCCCTTTACATTCCAGCTCACGAATTTAAGTGCACTAGCCATTATCAATTACTAATGCATAAAAGGCAGCAGGCATATAAAAGGTCAAGCAATACAATAGCAGTCTGGGAGCAGAGATGTAAACATAGATTCGTAAAATCAAAACATATACATGTCCTGAGCAATAAAGAGAAACAATAAATACAGTGAGTGATGTTGGAACTGGAAAATCCACCCCATCCACACAACCCAAAACTAGACGGCTACCAAAACAAGTAGCTAGCTCTACCAAAAAAATTAACCCAAATACAACTTTCAGATCTGTGTCATTAACAACAGTTCCGTATAAATACTATAGCAAATAGTAACTAGTTTATGCACTAGAAAACATAACTACAGATTAGAACAACACCTGCAGAAATATAAAACTTAATACAGAGAAAATCGGAAGAAAACCAAAACTAACCTACCCACGAAAAATTATAGAAGAATAAAGTAAGAGAAAGGGGAAAAAAAAGGTTTAAAAAAAAAAGGGAGAGGAAGGGGAAAATTATAAATTCAAGACGAGTATTTATCAACCATTTACAGAGAGGAGAGAAAAAAATTCAGAGATTAGAAAAAAGAGGTGAAGAAAAGAAAAAAAGGTAAAATAAATAAATATAAAAAAAGGAAAAATAAATCAGCAATTAAACTGTGAACCAACAAACAGGGAGGCCTTCACTAAAGACTTCGAACCTTCAAAACAAGTTAGAGTCAGTTGTAGAGTTCTGTAGATAAAGTTATACAAGAATAAAAATAGATTACACACACACCAAATCCCGGGAGAGATTGTCAACAGCCCTTAGAGTTTCAATGAATAATGTCTGAGTGATTCAAGTGAAGTCTGAGTCCAGAAAAAGTAATTTTACTACGAGGAGTACTTATCCACCATTTTAGGAGGTCCGATCAGATTTCAAAGATGACTGGATAGCCGGAAGACTTGCCACAAATGCTTCAGCTTCCTTCACTGATTTGAACCACTTGTATTTTCCGGTATTAAGCTTGATTCGTAGATCGGCAGGATTGTGAAGAGAGGGTTTAAAACCACGATCAAAAAGCACTTTCATTGCGCCTTTAAACTCAGTGTGCATCTTTAAGGTCTGGGGTGCAAAATCTTCCACAAAGCGAATGGTTGTATCCTGGAAAGGAAAAGACCCCCTGCGACATGCCTCTACAATTAGACTGTGTTTTACCTGGTATTGATGGAAACACAAGATTACTGGTCGCAGACGGGAGCCCAGAATTCCGGGGGGAACGTAAACTCAGTGTGCCCGTTCGAGCTCGGGCGGGTTCGGAAGCAAATCTTTCCCGAATATCTCACAGAGAAACTTGGCGAAAAACTTCACGGTTGATCCCTGTTCGGTCACCTCTGGCAATCCAAGAATTCTGAGATTGCAGCATCTGCTGCGATTTTCGAGATCCACCATTTTGGAAAGGAGTTTGTTACATTTTTCCTCTAAGCTGGAACAGAGAGTCTCCAAGTATTGAACACGACTTTCTAAATCTTCAGAAGTTGAATCGATGCGAGATAGGTGTTCGGCATGCTTGTCCACTTTATCGTTGATCCGATCCAGTTTGTCTTCCAACTGTTTGAAAGCGGTTTTAAATTCCTTTAAAATTTCGTCTCGGAGCTTTCCGAGCGCAACCAGGGTCTCGTCTGAGGGAGCCATAGCTTCCTTTCTCCTGGATTTAGAACTCTTGCTAGACATTGTAAGTTAGATATGTTCACAGGCAAGTAAGAGATACCGAAAAAATTCCTAACTAAGGTTTAAAAAATGGAGACATTTAGTGCAAAGATAGTGACAGTAACGGAACAAAAGTTCGGAGCAGCTAAACAATCGCCATCTTACCGGAAGTCCCTTCACCCAGATTTTGACTGGATTAAAGAAGGTTAGACAGAAGGAGAGGATGGATGAATTTGAGATCTGAAAGGAGGTTTGATATTTATCAAATAATGAGAAGGTTTCATAAGGTAGATAGTCAGAATTATTTGCCTCTGAGTGAATATGTCAGATACTGGAGAGCAGAGCTTCGAGGTGATGCGAAAAATAGTAAGGAGACTTGCAAGGCAAATTTTATTAGAGCTATGGGTGCCTGGAATGTGCTGCTGGGGTTGCTGGTGGAAGCACATGCAATAGCAGACACCTGAACAGGCAGGAAATGGAGCATGTGCAGGCAGATGAACTCAAGATCATCAGAGCATTAGAAATAGGAGCAGGAATAGGCCATCTGACCTAAAGAGCCTGCTCCACCATTTAATAAGTTCACGGCTGATCTGGCCATGGACTCGTCTCCACCTACCTGCCTTTTCCCCATAACCCTCATTTCCCCATCTATGCAAAAAATCTATCCATCCTTGTCTTAAAAATATTTACTGATGTAACCTTCACTACTTCATTAGGCACAGAATTCCACAAATTCACCACTATCTGGGAAAAGCAGTTTCTCCTCATCTCCGTTCTGAATCTTGAAGCCATGTCCCCCTAATTCGAGTCTCACCTATCAATGGAAACAACTTTCCTGCTATCTTATTTATCTCTTGCATCTCTGGAATCAACCTAGTATATCCTTCCTCAAGTAAGGAGACCAGAAGTGCACACAGCACTCCAGGTGTGACTTCACCAGTACCCTGTATAGTTGCAGCATTACCTCTCGCTCTTAACTTCAATCCCTGTAGCAATGAAGGCCAACATTCCGTTTGTCTTCTTGATAGCTCACTGCAGCTGCAAACCAATCTTTTGTGATTCATGCACAAGCACCCCCAAGTCCCTCCGCACAGCAGCACGCTGCAATTTTTTACCACTTAAATAATAATATGCTCTTCCATTTTTCCTTCCAAAGTGGATGACCTCACATTTACCAACATTGTACTCCATCTGCCTGACACTTGCCACTCACTTAATCTATCTATATCTCTCTATAGAATCCCCATTTCTTCTGAACAATTTACTTTTCCACTCAATTTAGTATCATCAGCAAACTCAGATACACTACACTCAGTCCCCTCTTCCAGATCGTTGTACATCATGAACAGTTGTGGGCCCAGCACCAACCCCTGTGGCACACCGTTCATCACTGATTGCCAAAGAGGGGTTAGTTTAAATTGGTGTAATGATAGTCAGAGATGGTCAGCTAATGGGCCTATTCCTTCACTGTTCTTTTCATAGTGTTCTGTCCAACTACACCCCAAAATCTCATTGGGTTACATTGTAAAAATGGAAAATGCTGGAAACAGTCAACAAATCAGGCAACATCTATAGAAAGGTTAACAGAGTTGATGTCTGTTGTCAAAACTGGGATAAAGAATGTATACAGTCGTAGAACACAGCACAGAAACAGGCCCCTCAGCCCTTCCAGTCCGTGCTGAAATATTATTCTGCCTAGTCCCATTGACCTGCACCATGACCATAGTCCTTCCATCCACGTGCTTATCCAAACTTCTCTTAGATGTTCAAATCAAAATCTCATTCACTACTTTCACTGGTAGCACGTTCCACACTCTCACCACCCTCTCAGTGAAGAAGTTCCCTCGCAGGTTCCTTTAAATATTTCATCTTTCAGCCTTAATCCAAGACCTTGTTCTAGTTTCACTCAATTTCCATGGAAAAAGCCTGCTTGCATTTACCCTATACTTACAGTTTTGTACTCTATCAAGCCTCCCCTCATTCTCCTACGCTGTAGGGAATAAAGCCCTAACCTGTTCAACCTTTTCCTAACTCAGATCCTGAAATCCTGGCAATGTCCTTGCATGTTTTAACTTGCAATAGGGGAATATAGAGTTGTACAGCAGCAAAACAGGCCATTCAGCCTACGACCTGCTTGCTGACCCTTTTACTCATCTTTGCTAAAGTCATTTGCCCACATTAGGATCATATCCTCCTTTGTCTTGCCTATTTGAGCTGAATAACTGCTTCTTAAACTTTGTAATCGTACTTGACCCCACCATCTCTGCAGATCTCTGGCTGATCTCTTCCCCATGTCTAAAGTGGATATGAAGATGTTTGTCAATGCCTCATCACACTCCTCCCTTGCTTCCTTCAGTTTCTTGAGATAGATCCCCTCAGGCTCTGCAGACTTAATCACCTTGATGTTTCTTTTCAAGAGATTCAGCATCTTTTCGTCCTTGCTAACAACATGATACAACGTGAACACCAGCACAAAGTACTCATTAAGAACCTCTCCCACCACCTCTGGCTCTATATGCTGACCCCCTCCTTTGTTCGTGAGCTGACCTCCCTTTACAATCTGCCATCTTGCTCCAAAAGCGAGTGTAAAATGCCTTGGGGTTGTCTTTAATAGTAATGCAAAAACATTTCATTGCCCTTTATAGCCCTTCTAATTTTATGTTTAAGGTTTTACTTGCTTCCTTTATATTCCTCAAGAGCCTTGTCTGATTAGAATTTCTAAAATCAAATTCAGATTTATTTATCACATGTACATCAAATCTTACAATGAAATGCATTGGTTGTGTTAACCAAGCCTGCAAGTGTCACCACACATTCTGGTGCCACCATTGCATGCCCAAAATGCTCGACAGAACACAATAAAACAACATAACAGGAACGAAACAATGAAACAAGCCCTTTTCTTCCTTTCCTTCCACTCACTCACCCCCACACATGCACAATTCTCTAACCCCATGATAGGGTCTTTTTGCCTTGCAACCTCCAGCAGACTCATGGATCACAGACAACGCCCTTGGACTTCCTCAGCGGAATCTTAGAGAATCAGACTTGGCTTCTGGACCTTGACTTCTGGACTTCTGATCGACTTTTGGGGCTTCAGTTTTCAGGATTGACCCAGAACTTGCTGATGATCAATGACGATCTTGGATGAAGACCTGAATTCCAGGACTCAAACCCTGGTCTCCCAACTTGTGTTTCCACTGGTGTGCCGGTTCAATATCTGACCACATCCACGTTACTAGCTGTTGAATGTGGAACAGAGACTTAGGCTCCAGTCCATCCTCTGATTTTCCCCATATTCTCATTCCTTAACCATATCCTGACCCCTAACTCTCCTCTCTGTCCCTAAAACTATCCCTGTAAACCTAAAATAAAAACTAATAAAAATGACTATATCTGAGCCATGACATTGATAGAGATTTCTGTTTCATGCTATCTTGACTGAAGTCCTAAACCATAAATATAATCTTCCTTTTGCTTTTTCACAAAACTTTCAATAAGGATTCCCAAGTCTTCATTCTTATTGGAACATAATGATCCTGAACTTAAATCAATTGGCCTCCAACATGTCAGATTTATCTCCAAACTGCTGCTTCCAATCTACCTTCCCCAGTTACTACCTCATTTTGTTGCAATTAGCCTTTTTCCCCATTTAGTATTTTTCCACAGAGCTCGTCTAATCCATAAGTATATTAAAACCTTTGGGATTATCACCATGGTTCCCTTACAGGAAAGAGTGGGGAGAAAAGGATTTACAAGATTGTTGTCAGGGCTTGAGGGACTGAATAAGTCAGACTGGGCCTTTACTCCTTGGAGTGTAGGAGACTGAGTGGTGATCTTGGAGAGTGTATAAAATCGTAAGTGCAGAGATGAATTGACCAATCTTTTTTCAGGTTTGGGAATTGAGGTGAAAAGATTAATCAGAACGTGAGGGACATTTTTTTTACCCAGAGGGTGGGAGCTGTATGGAGCAAGCTGCCAGAGAAAGTGGTTGTGGCAGGTAATTTAGATATGTGGACAGGTAAATGACAAGAGTTTAGAGGGATATGGGCCAAATGCTAAGAAATGGGATTAGCTTGGGTATTCATCTTGGTTAGTATGGACCTTTATGGGCTGAAGGGCCTTTATCTGTGCTGTACAGCTCTCTGACTATGTGCTTACCCATTGAAAGTTCAGTCACCTGGTCATGCTCATTCCTTGGTACAAAATCAACACCCTTCCCCCACCCCATTAACCCTCCTGCTGTGACTGGCCTGTGGTGCAGTCTGGCTTTCAGTACTTCGTAGTTGAGAGCCATGCAGAATGGCTGACCAAGCCTCTCAGCTATGATCATCTTTAGCATCCATTTCAGTGGCCAGTCTTTTTTCTTAGCTGTACCAATTGTAGGGTGCTGTTTACTTGCCTGCTGTTAACCCTCCTGTGGGTCTCTCTATGTCTCTGTATCTTTCTCTGTCCATAAGACATGTGCAGAATTAGGCCATTCCATAATGGATGATTTATTATCCCTCTCAACCCCATTTTCATGCCTTCTCCCTGTAACCTTTAATATCCTTACTAAACAAGAACTGATAAACCTCCATAAGTTGAACCATATAGAACCATACAACACTACAGCTCAGAAAACAGGCCCTTCGGCCCTTCTAGTCTGTGCCAAAACTTTATTCCGCTAGTCCCATTGACCTGCACCCAGTCCATAACCCTCCAGACCTCTCCCATCCATGTATCTATCCAATTTATTCTTAAAACTTAAGAGTGAGCCTGCATTTACCATGTCAGATGGCAGCTCGTTCCACATTCCCACCACTCTGAGTGAAGTTCCCCCTAAACCTTTCCCCTTTCACCCTAAACCCTGTATTTATCTCTCCTAATCTAAGTGGAAAGAACCTACTCGCATTTACTCTGTCTATACCCCTCATAATTTTGTAACCTCTATCAAATCACCCCTCATTCTTCTACGCTCCAAGGAATAAAATCCTAACCTGTTCAATCTTTCCCTGTAACTCAACTCCTGAAGACCTGGCAACATCCTAGCAAATCTTCTCTGCACTCTTTCAATCTTACTGATATCCTTCCTATAGTTAGGTGACCAGAACTGCACACAATACTCCAAATTTGACCTCACCAATGTCTTATACAACCTCACCATAACATCTCAACTTCTATACTCAATACTTTGATTTCTGAATGCCAGGATGCCAAAAGCCTTCTTTACAACCCTGTCTACCTGTGATGCCACTTTCAGGGAATTATATATCTGAACTCCCAGATCCCTTTGTTCCTCCGCACTCCTCAGTGCCCTACTATTCATTGTGTATGTCCTACCTTGATTTGTCCTTCCAAAACGCAATACCTCACACTTGTCTGCATTAAATTCCATCTGCCATTTTCTGCCCCATTTTTCCGGTTGGTCCAGATCCCTCTGCAAGCTTTGAAAGCCTTCCTCGCTGTCCTCAACACCTACAATCTTAGTGCCATCAGCAAACCTGCTGATCCAATTTACCACATCATCATCTAGATCATTGATATGGACAACAAACATCAATGGTCCCAGCACAGATCCCTGAGGCACACCACTAGTCACAGGCCTCCATTCTGAGAAGCAATCATCCACTACCACTCTCTGTCTTCTCCCACACAGCCAATTTCAAATCCAGTTTATAACCTCTCCATGGATACCTAGTGTCTGAACCTTCTGAACTAACCTCCCATGTGGGACCTTGTCAAATGCCGTACTAAAGTCCATGTAGACAACATCCACAGCCTTTCCTTCATCTACTTTCTTGGTAACCTCCTCGAAAAAATCTACAAGATTCGTTAAACACGATCTACCACGCACAAAGCCATGCTGACTATCCTTGATCAGCCCTTGGCTATCCAATAAGAGTTGGTTTCCCTCAACCACTGGCCATATAAGTGCAAGGTGTCAAAGTAGGTTTCTATTGGGAATTGCTGTGAAATTCTCTGGCCTAATAATTTCTTTGATTATGGAGAAAAATGATTGAAGAATTCTGTTTTACAGTAATTTAGAATTATTTATTTTTAGATTGATGTCATTTTAATTCAAATATACTTAATCCAAGTGATTGGATTCCTTATTTAGTACTACTTTTAGCTATTTATGTTAACAAATTCAAATTACAGGAAAATTTATCTTTGAAAGTCAAAGAAGTGCTTTGAATTATCAGTAGTAGACAGCAGGGTGTGCTCAGAATGAAGGCAGTGGTTGTTCAGTCAGATCAGTCAAAGACCAATGTATCCTACGCTGCTGTCCGGGTCACTTACCAGTCACTGTTATGTGTGCATGGAACTTTCTGGCACGTCCTCACATCCTTCACCTCCTTTTAATTAAGACAAAGGTGCAATGTCGAAGGAGGCTATTTGGCCCATCGTATTTTCACTGACTATGGAAATGCTGGTTTTATGCATTTTTACACTATAACCTTTCAGTTTTATCTTGTGTATTTTGCCATCAGGGTATTGCTGTGGTCTCAGATTTTTGCCAGTGAAGAAGTACAGAGTGATACTTCCCAGGAGGTGGCTGTTCAGCCTGAGGGTCAGAATGATTCTGCTGTGCATCTGGCAGATCTATGCGACTGTGGGAGATAGTCCACCAGAGGATATACTGTTTTCCTTCATTGTTAATTACAGGTGCTGACAAGGTGTATGACATTTTATACACCTAATAATTTTAATTAATGTTGACATAGTAGCCAACTGTTCAGCACTGAGATTAATAAGCAATTCTTTCCACAATAGGAAATAGGAATTGAAAGTTCTCTGCCCTACAGTATGGCTGCTGAGGGTTGGCTGACCTTTCGATCACAAAGTGGACCAAGGTGTCTGGGGATGCAGCAAAGGACAATAAATGGAGCTGAGGTGCCAGTCAACACGACAGAATTAATTACCAGAACAAGTCTAAGGGGCTTAGTGGCCTATTCCTTCTCCCAAAGTTCCAATGGAATTCAATCTTTAGCTCTTGATCCATTAGTGCATGAACCCTGCCTTTTTTCATTAAGATTTATTCCTCATAGTTTGCAAAGCAAGAAAAATTCCAAAGCAATTTCTAAAGCTTTTCCCCACAGGTTGGGTGAGAAGAGAAACACGTGAAAATCTGCAGATACTGGAAATCCAAAGCAGTGCACACAAAATTATTAGAGGAACTCAGCAGGCCAGTCAGCATCGTGAATAAGAGTAAGCAGTCGATGTGTTGGGCCGAGGCCCTTCTTGGCATGAAATGGTGACTGTTTACTCTTTTTAATAGATGCTGCCTGGCCTACTATGTGAGACTAGAACTGGAGGTCATGGATTAAGGGTGAAAGGGAAATACTTAAAGGGAACCTAAGGAGGAACTCCTTTACTCAGAGGGTAGTGAGAGTGTGGAAAGTGGCCAGTGAAGGAGTGGAGATTTGAGGCTTTGACTCGCGAGGCTTCGATGAGAAGAGGCGGGGGATGAGTTTGTTCCCAGTTAGTCTTTACAATGCCTCCTGAGACGGTGATGTGCCTCTCCTGTGAGATGTGGCAGTCTTGGGGGAACTCCCCTCTCCCGCAGAGTCAGATCTGCCAGAAGTGCATGCGGCTGGGCGATCTGGAAGACCGTGTGAGGAATCTGGAGCAGCAGCTGGATGACCTTCGACTCATAAGGGAAAATGAGGCAGTCATAGATGAGAGCTACAGGGAGGTAGTCACACCTAGGCTGCCGGAAGCAGGTCGTTGGGTGACAGTCAGGGAGGAAAGCGAAGGTGAGTAGACAGGTAGTGCAGAGCACCCCTGTAGCCATTCCCCTGAATAATAAGTTTACCATCCTGGATACTGTTGGTGAGGACGACCAACTGACCAGGTGTGAGCCACGGTGGCAGGGCCTCTGGCACTGAGTCTGACCCTGTGGTGCAGAAGGTTGGGACAGAGAAGAGAAGAGCTGTCATCATTGGATACTCAATAGTCAGGGGAGCAGACAGGAGATTTTGTGGACGTGAGAAGGATACCGCATGGTTTGTTGTCTCCCGGGTGCATGACATCCTGGTACGAGAGGGAAAGCAACCAGAAGTCGTGATACATGTTGGTACCAACGACATAGGCAGGAAGAGGAATGAGGTCCTGAAGTGTGAGTTTCGGGAACTAGGCAGAAGGCTGAAGAACAGGACCTCAAGGGTGGCATTCTCAGGATTGCTGCCAGTGCTACGTGATAGTGATGGTAAGAATTGGAGGAGATGGCAGTTGAATGCATGGCTGAGGAGTTGGTGCAGGGGGCAGGGTTTTAGATTTTTGGATCATTGGGATCTCTTCTGGGAAAGGTGGGACCTGTACAGATGGGATGGGCTGCACCTGAACTCGAGGGGGAGCAATATCCTTGCAGGTAGGTTTGCTAGCATGCTTCGGGAGGGTTTAAACTAATTTGCAAGAGGGATGGGACCCAGAGCGATAGAGCAGTGAAAGAAGTGCATGGAGTAAAGCCAGATCTAACATATAAAGAGTCTTTGAGGAAAGAACAGCAGAATAAAGGGTGTAAAGGTAGTAAGGTAGAAGGGCTAAAGTGTGTGTACTTCAATGCAAGAAGCATCAGGAACAAAGGTGATGAACTGAGAGCTTGGATACATACATGGAATTATGATGTAGTGGCCATTACAGAGACTTGGCTGACACCAGGGCAGGAATGGATTCTCAATATTCCTGGATTTCAGTGCTTTAAAACGGATGGGGGGGGGGGGGAAGGGGAGGAGGGGTGGCATTACTGGTCAGGGATACTATTACAGCTTCAGAAAGGGTGGGTAATGTAGCGGGATCCTCTTTTGAGTCAGTATGGGTGGAAGTCAGGAACAGGAAGGGAACAGTTACTCTACTGGGGGTATTCTATAGGCCCCCTGGTAGCAGCAGAGATACCGAGGAGCAGATTGGGAGGCAGATTTTGGAAAGGTGCAAAAATAACAGGGTTGTTATCAATGGTGACTTTAACTTCCCTAATATTGATTGGCACTTGATTAGTTCCAAGGGTTTAGGTGGGGCAGAGTTTGTTAAGTGTGTCCAGGATGGATTCCTGTCACAGTATGTTGACAGGCCGACTAGGGGGAATGCCATACTAGAACTAGTATTAAGTAACGAACCGGGAGAGGTCACAGATCTGAGCATCTGGGGGACAGTGATCACCGCTCCCTGGTCTTTAGCATTATCATGGAAAAAGATAGAATCAGCGAGGACAGGAAAATTTTTAATTGGGGAAGGGCAAATTATGAGGCTATAAGGATAGAACTTGCGGGTGTGAATTGGGATGATATTTTTGCAGGGAAATGTACTATGGACATGCGGTCGATGATTAAGAATCTCTTGTCCCGGTGAGGAAGATAAAGAATGGTAGGGTGAAGGAACCATGGGTGACAAGTGTAGTGGAAAATCTAGTCAGGTGGAAGAAGGCAGCATACATGAGGTTTAGGAAGCAAGGATCAGATGGGTCCATTGACGAATATAGTGTAGCAAGAAAGGAGCTTAAGAAGGGGCTGAGAAGAGCAAGAAGGGGGCATGAGAAGGCCCTGGCGAGTAGGGTAAAGGAAAACCCCAAGGCATTCTTCAGTTATGTGAAGAACAAAAGAATGACAGGAGTAAAGGTAGGACCAATTAGAGATAAAAGTGGGAGATGTGCCTGGAGGCTGTGGAAGTGAGCGAGGTCCTCAATGAATACTTCTCTTCAGTATTCACCAATGAGAGGGAACGATGACGGTGAGGACAATATGAGTGAGATTGATGTTCTGGAGCATGTTGATATTAAGGGAGAGGAGGTGTTATAATACATTAGGATAGATAAGTCCCCGGAGCCTGACAGATTAATCCCCAGGCTGCTCCATGAGGCGAGGGAAGAGATTGCTGAGCCTCTGGCTAGGATCTTTATGTCCTCGTTGTCCACGGGAATGGTACCGGAGGGTTAGAGGGAGGCGAATGTTGTCCCCTTGTTCAGAAAAGGTAGTAGGGATAGTCCAGGCAATTATAGACTAGTGAGCCTTACGTCTGTGGTGGGAAAGCTGTTGAAAAAGATTCTTAGAAATAGGATCTATGGGCATTTAGAGAATCATGGTCTGATCAGGGACAGTCAGCATGACTTTGTGAAGGGCAGATTGTGTCTAACAAGCCTGATAGAGTTCTTTGAGCAGGTGACCAGGCATATCGATGAGGGTAGTGCAGTGGATGTGATCTACATGGATTTTAGTAAGGCATTTGACAAGGTTCCACATGGCAGGCTTATTCAGAAAGTCAGAAGGCATGGGATCCAGGGAAGTTTGGCCAGTTAGATTCAGAATTGGCTTGCCTGCAGAAGGCAGAGGGTTGTGGTGGAGGGAGTACGTTCAGATTGGAGGGTTGTGACTAGTGGTGTCCCACAAGGATCTGTTCTGGGACCTCTACTTTTCGTGATTTTTATTAACAACCTGGATGTGGGGGTAGAAGGGTGGGTTGGCAAGTTTGCAGACGACACAATGGTTGGTGGTGTTGTAGATAGTGTAGAGGATTATTGATGATTGCAGAGAGACATTGATAGGATGCAGAAGTGGGCTGAGAAGTGGCAGATGGGGTTCAACCCAGAGTAGTGTGAGGTGGTACACTTTGGAAGGAGAAACTCCAAGGCAAAGTACAAAGTAAATGGCAGGATGCTTGGTAGTGTGGAGGAGCAGAGGGATCTGGGGGTACATGTCCACAGATCCCTGAAAGTTGCCTCACAGGTTGATAGGGTAATTAAGAAAGCTTATGGGGTGTTAGCTTTCATAAGTCGAGGGATAGAGTTCAAGAGACGTGATGTAATGATGCAGCTCTATGAAACTCTGGTTAGGCCACACTTGGAGTACTGTGTCCAGTTCTGGTTGCCTCACTATAGGAAGGATGTGGAAGCATTGGAAAGGGTACAGAGGAGATTTACCAGGATGCTGCCTAGTTTAGAGAGTATGCATTATGATCAGAGATTAAGGGAGCTAGGGCTTTACTCTTTGGAGAGAAGGAAGATGAGAGGAGACATGATTCCGATTCAGTTTATTGTCATTTAGAAACCACAAATGCAATGCAGTTAAAAAATGAGACCACGTTCCTCCAGAATGATATCACAAAAGCACAAGACAAAACAGACTACACCAGAAAATCCACATAACGTTTGGCAATCCCCAATCCAGAGTCCGGAGAGGCTGCTGCGTATTAATATCGCGCTACCATCTTAGCGCGTTCCCTGGAAAGGAACTCCAAATCCACCAGACAAAACGAGACCAAAAACTGAAGCTACAAGACCTGCACAAAACCACATAGTTACAACATGTAGTTACAACAGTGCAAACAATAGCATAATTGGTAAAAAAACAGACCATGGGCACAGTAAAAATAGTCCAAAGATGATAGAGATGTAATTAAGTTATTAAGAGGAGTAGATAGAGTGGACAGCCAGCGCCTCTTCCCCAGGGCACCACTGCTTAGTACAAGAGGACATGGGTTTAAGGTAAGGGGAGGGAAGTTCAAGGGGGATATTAGAGGAAGGTTTTTCACTCAGAGAGTGGTTGGTGCGTGGAATGCACTGCCTGAGTCAGTGGTGGAGGCAGATACACTAGTGAAGTTTAAGAGACTACTAGACAGGTATATGGAGGAATTTAAGGTGGGTGGTTATATGGGAGGCAGGGTTTGAGGGTCGGCACAACATTGTGGGCCGAATGGCCAGTAATGTGCTGTACTGTTCTATGTGGGTTCAAATACAATATTTAAGAGAAGTTTGGATAAGTCCATGGATGGGAGGGGTGTAGAGGGCCATGGTCCTGGTGCAGGTCGATGGAACCAGCCAGAATAATACTTCAGCATTGACTAGATGGACCAAAGGGCCTGTTTATATGCTATAGCACTCTATGAATCAATGAAAATAGTCGATGATATTTTGCAGTACAGAGAACAAGCGAGTTTGAACTCAACAGAAGGTGGTCCTGGCTTTAGCGGAGATGATTATAGAACAGTCAGGGTCGTACAGGTCCGGCTGCCCTTGATGGTGTGCTGGCCTTTTAATCTAATCCAAGATGAATCTAACCCTTGACCCCCACAGCTGACCCCACATTTTTCTCTGATCCATATGATGACCCAAGAGTGTGTTAAATGCCACTAATGTACCTGATTCTATTGTCACCCCTGCACCCACCACTCTGTGGGAGAAGAAAAAATCTCAGCTTATGCGTTGTGCTGTTTTGGATTTTTCTTTCTCTCTGTCACCAGTGGCCATGAGGAGGTATTTGAGTTGCTGGAGGTTCTCCATCAGGAGCAACGTGGTATAGGTGCTGGCATCCCCATGCACCTGTGGCCTTTCATCAGTTGGCAACTCTTGTGAACTTGGACAGAGCTACTGAAGAGAGCTGGGGGAGCCTGCAGTATGCCCTGTAGATTGTACATAGTGTAATCATTGTCTGCCGTTGATGGAGAAAATAAACTGCTTCAGTTAGGAAGATGTATGTTGGAAAGGAGCCTGGATGAAGTTGGTGTAACTTTGTCCCTCCGTGTACTGGAGGTTGTTGGGTTGTCTAAGCCACACAGTTGACACTGGATGCAGTCGTTGGTTTAACTTTGTCCCTCTGTGTGCTGAGGGTTGTTGGGTTTAGCTACCTTTTGAAACAGCAATGTTTGCTATTAATTTTCATTATGAAATAAGATGTGAAGGAAAACAAAAGGGCAAAAAGAGGCATCAGAATCCTGGTATTGAAATTCTGAAATTGCATTTTGAAAATTTGAAATGATTTATTCAAGCAGAGCAGCAGGTATAAGCCAGGTAATTACAGGGCTGTGGGACTGTTGTCAGTGTAAAGGAAATAATTCTGAGAACACAGAATACAGGCCCTTTGGCGCACGATATTGTACTGACCTTTTAACCTCCTAAATGTTCCGTATTTTTCTATCATGCATGTGCCTCTCCAAGAGTCTCTTAAATGTTTCTAATGTATTTGCCTCTATCATTACTCCTCCACTCCTGGGAGAGGATTTCTTGCATTCACTACTCTCCATGTAATTAAAAAACAACTTTCCTGTGATATCCCTCCTGTACTTTCCTCCAACCACCTAGAAGTTAAATACCCTCATATTAGTCATTTCCAACTTGGGAAAAATTCTCCGGCTGTCCACTCTGTCTATGCCTCTTCTCATTTAGTATACTTCAAGTGACCTTTCATCCTCCTTCACTCTTCTTGGAGCAGTTTGTCATTGAGCCTACTAGGGAATCAGCAATACTGGGTTGGATCTTATGTAATGAACTGGAGGTGATTGGAGCCCTGAGGAGAAAGTGATCACAATATGTTTGAATTTGACACTGAGAAAATAAAGTCTGATGTAGCAGTATTTAGGGAGTGATGTAGGGAGATTTATGCCGGTTAGAAGAATGGGCTGAATGTTGGCAGATGGAGTTTAATGCTGAGAAGTGTGAGGTTCTACATTTTGGCAGGAATAATCCAAATAGAACATACAGGGTAAATGGTAGGGCATTGAGGAATGCAGTGGAACAGAGAGATCTAGGAATAACAGTGCATAGTTCCCTGAAGGTGGAGTCTCATGTAGATAGGGTGGTGAAGAAGGCTTTAGGAACGCTGGCCTTTATAAATCAGAGCATTGAGTACAGAAGTTGGGATGTAATGTTAAAATTGTACAAGGCATTGGTAAGGCCAAATTTGGAATATTGTGTACAGTTCTGGTCACCAAATTATAGGAAAGATATCAATAAATTAGAGAGGGTGCAGAGACGATTTACTAGGATGTTACCTGGGTTTCAGCACTTAAGTTACAGAGAAAGGTTGAACAAGTTAGGTCTCTATTCATTGGAGCGTAGAAGGTTGAGGGGGGATTTGATCGAGGTATTTAAAATGTTGAGAGGGATAGATAGAGTTGACGTGAATAGGCTGTTTCCATTGAGAGTAGGGGAGATTCAAACGAGAGGACATGATTTGAGAGTTAGGGGGCAAAAGTTTAAGGGAAACACGAGGGGGTATTTCTTTACTCAGAGAGTGATAGCTGTGTGGAATGAGCTTCCTGTAGTAGTAGAGGCCAGTTCAGTTGTGTCATTTAAGGTAAAATTGGATAGGTATATGGACAGGAAAGGAATGGAGGGTTATGGGCTGAGTGCGGGTAGGTGGGACTAGGTGAGATTAAGAGTTCGGCACGGACTAGGAGGGCCGAGGTGGCCTGTTTCCGTGCTGTGATTGTTATATGTTAATATTTCAGTGGAGTAAAGGAAATTATGGTAGCGTGAGAAAAGAGTTGGTCAAAGTAAATTGGAAGGAGATGCTGCTGGCAGGGATGACAGCAGAGCAGCAATGGTGTGAGTTCCGGGGGAAAAATAAGGAAGGTTCAGGACAGATGTATTCGAAAAATGAAGAAATACTCAAATGGTTAAATAGTACAACTGTGGCCGACAAGGGAAGTCAAAGCTAATGTAAAAGCAAAAGAAAAGGCATACAACAAAGCCAAAATTAGCGGGAAGATAGAGGATTGGGAAGCTGTTGAAAACCTACTGAACAGCTATTGAAAAATTATAGAGAGGAACTAAAAGAATCATTAGGAGGTAAAGATGAAATAAGAACACAAACTATCAAGGTGGATAGTAAAAGCTTTTTCATGTATGTAAAAAAAGAAACGAGAGATGAGAGTGGATATAGGACTGCTAGAAAATGAGGCAGGAGAAACAATAATGGGGCCAAGGAGATGGCAGATGAACTAAATGAGTATTTTGCATCAGTATTCACAGTGGAAGACACTTACAGTGTGCCAGATGTTGAAAGGTACAAGGGAAGAGAAGTGAGTGCAGTTACAATTACAAGGGAGAAGGTGCTCAAAAAGCTGAAAGACCTAAGGGTACATAAGTCATCCAGACTAGATGAACTGAATCCTAGAGTTTTAAAAGAGGTAGTTCTAGAGATTGATGAGGCATTAGTAATGATCTTCCAAAAATCATTGGATTCTGACATGGTGCCAGAGGACTGGAAAATTGCAAATGTCACTCCAGTGTTTAAGAAAGAGGAAGATAGCAGAAAGAAAATTATAGACCAGTTAGCCAAACCTTGGTGGTTGGGAAGATTTTGGAGTGAATTGTTAACGATGAGGTTATGGAGTACTTGGTGACACAGGACAAGGTAGGACACAGTCAGCATGGTTTCCTTCAGGGAAAATCCTGCCTGATGAACCTGTTGGAATTCTTTGAGGAGATTACAAGTAGGATAGATAAAGGGGATGCAGTGGATGTTATATATTTCGACTTTCAGAAGTCCTTTGACAAGGTGCCACACTTGAGGCTGCTTACCAAGTTAAGAGCCCGTTGTATTACTGTATAGGAAAGTTACTGCTATGGTTCAAACATTGGCTTATTGGTAGGACACAACGAGTGAGAATAAAAAAGGATCCTTTTCTGGTTGGCTGTCAGTGATAACTGGTGTTCCACATGGGTCGGGACCACATGTTGGGACCGCTTCTTCTTATGCTATATATCAATGATTTAGCTGATGGAATAGATGGCTTTGTTGCCATGTTTGCAGATGATACAAAGATTGGTGGAGGGACAGGTAGTGTTGAGGAAACAGGTAGGATGCAGAAGGACTTAGATTAGGAGAATAGGCAAGAAAGTGGCAAATGAAATACAATGTTGGAAAATGCGTGGTCATGCATTTGGTAGTAGAAATAAATGTGTAGACTATTTTCTAAACAGGGAGAAAATCCAAAAATTTGAGATGCAAAGGGACTTGGGAGTCCTTGTGTAGGACACCCTAAAGGTTACTTGCAGGTAGAGTCGGTGGTGATGAAGGCAAATGCAATGTTAGTATTCATTTCAAGAGATCTTGAATACAAGAGCAGGGATGTGATGCTGAGGCTTTATAAGGCACTGGTGAGGCCTCACCTTGAGTATTGTGAACAGTTTTGAGCTCTTTATTTAAGGAAAGATGTGCTGGCATCAGAGATTGTTCAGAGATGGTTCACAAGGATGATTCTGGGAATGAAAGGGTTATGATATGAGGAACATTTAATAGCTCTGGGTCTGTACTCGCTGGAATTTAGAAGGATGAGGGGGGATCTCATTGAAACCTTTCAAATGTTGAAAGACCTGGACAGAGTAAATGTGGAAGGGATGTTTCCTATGGTTAGGGAGATGATAGGGCACAGCCTCAGTCTAGAAGGGTATCCATTTAAAGCAGAGATGTGGAGAAATGTCTTCAGCCAGAGGGTGGTAAATTTGTGGAATTTATTACCACAGGCAGCTGTGGAGGCCAGGTCGTTGGGTGTATTTAAGGCAGAGATTGATAGGTTTTGATTGGATATGACATCAAAGATTATGGGGAGAAGGCTGGGGAGTGGGGAAAAAAGGATCTGCCATGATTGAATGGCAGAGCAGATTTGATGGGCCAAATGGCTAATTCTGCTCTTGTTTGTTATTGCCTTATAGATAGATTCTGCTATATGTGTGAGGTCATGCATATTATGAGGACTATTGAAGCTAGGGTATACCCAATTAATTGTAGAACCGTAAAAAGCATTGAGGAACAGGGGGATCTTGGTGGACATGTCTGATGATCTCTGAACATTTCAGAACACATAGATGTGGTGTTGAAGGAGGCAAGTGGAGTCATTGACCTCAACAGCCGGGGCATGGAAATGTAAAAGCAAGGAGGTAATGGTGCAACTGTATGAAACACTGATTACGCCACATTTGGGACCATTTACCCTAACGGCCATGGCATGGAATGTAAGAAAAGCAAAGTTATGGAGCAGCTTTCTAAAATGCTGGTTAGGCCACAGTTGGAGTATTGTGCAACCACATCTCCAGTTCTGTTCTGGTGAACACACCACAGGAAGATGTGATTTGTACTGGAGAGGTTACAGAGAGACAGGACTAAATCTGAGCACACGGAACAATGCCATTGGTTCAGAAAGGCATAAGGAACTATATGAATGTTGAGTCTGAGCATGATCAATGGCATCACTCACATCCAGCTACCTCTTGTCCACAGAGTTCTGAGTGTCCTTTGCTGATCTATTATCTGTTGCAATATTTAGAGATGTTCTCTGAGTCAGTGGGTGATGTAGTGGAGTTGTGCAGATCTAACTATATGTTGATTCAAATGGGAGATCCATCCAAGGTTGATTTCCTGGGCTCCTGATGCTGATCCTCTCTCTGCCAACACACTGTTTTGGTACTTTTCAGACCAAGTCCCGATATCCACATGGTTAAAAATGTTCTCATCTTCTTGTAATTTTTCTTTGCTGTTGTATCTCTGCTTTTGCTGATGTATGTTGGAGATACCCAGTAATTTACCTTTTTTCCTTCTGCAAAGGTACAATAATTTTAACAATTTGCTAAAACAAATTGTTGCAAATGAAGGAAGTCTTGACAAGTTTTCTCGTGGCTACGAATCTTTCGGTGTCAACCAACTACCTAATGGTGGAATTTATTGCAAGGAATGGATCCCAGGAGCAAAATCGGTGTCTCTTGTCGGAGAATTCAGTGAGTATTCACCTTTCATGTAAACTTGATATTACTTGATCAGCACATTATATATTCTTACTAGTGGTGAAAACTGAATGCAGGAGATCTGCAATGTAATCCAAAAAGCTACTGAATTCTCAGGTTTTCACCTTGTTAGTGTAAATGTTTATTTGATGACGGTTTCTGGGTCCAAATGTTTTAATGCTAATATTTGTTGTGAATAAAAGGCATTGTGTGATGTGACTGAATTTCCATCAACACATCACCCATAATCTAATGAAATATAGGAGGCGATTAAGGGCTGAAGGGCTTGTTTATGGTTTTAAAGCAAGTGAGTAATTATGGGTTGACTGGAAGTAGACTTACTGCTGTGATTTAGGTCACAGGATGTTATGAAGAAAAGCACTGAGCTATAGATACAATGGTGAGGTTTTGGAGAAGAAAAATGTTCAGGCATAATGAGACTATCAAACTTCAGTGTGTTATGATGTATAGTAATTCTGTATTTAATCATAGACCTGTTCATGATAGATTGGAGGTGTTTTGTTCTTTGAGCAGGAGATTATTAATGTTTCCAGCAAAACTGTTTACTTGATACCTTTCATCCAGTTTAATAGATACAGGGACAAAATTCAGATGTTTTCTTATTCATTGGCATGTTATGGAACATTAAAAGGGAATACTCTATGATTTAACTTTCACTAACAAAATCTTGCAGGTCTGTCCCCATTTGAACTTGCTGCAGGTCTTGTTCACTTGGATTTAGATACATATAGTGAAGTGTGACATTCACGTTAAAAACCAACACAACCACAAGTGTTGCCATATATTCCAGCGCCCCTTGTGTCCTCAAACCACAACAGCAACTGCCCTAATGATGGTGTTGGTAGTGATTACAGGGGGCTTTCCTCTGAATTTCTTGGCAGTCTCCTTCAGTGCCACCATCATTCAAAAGGCCCATGTTCCTGATCATTGAATTTGCATACTTCAGGCTCTCAGCGCTGAAATCCTCCCATAGATCTCTGGGCCTTTTTTCCTCTTCCTCCTTTCACAAACTCCTTCAAATAAGTCTTTAGTCATCTGTCCTAATATTTGAGACTGTCCTTCTGAAATGCCTTGAGAGATGTCCCTGTGTTTACGGAGTGTAACACTTACCCAAAAGGCTGGTATATGTCTAGGGGAAAAGGAGATCCAGCCACACACCAACCCACCTCCCGTACACGCAGGTGCTGTGAGAATCGAGTTTATGCCTCGCGCCGCCCACCGTATCAACTTCACACCAAATACCATTATGAAATACACTTTATAGAGTTTACTAACATTAACTAAAGAAGTATTAGGCAATACAATATATATATATATACAAGGAAAGAAAAAAACAAAAGGCGCCAACTTATCAAAGTTCAGTCAGTGTAGTGCACATCGTAGGAGCTCAATCAACGAATCATCCGACAGCCACGTCGTCGCACCTGGGACCACCCCGGTGGTCTTACAAGCAGTCCAGCGCCCGTCCACCTTCCTCGTCCGTCTTCCTCCCGACTCTCTTCACACTCTCAGCCCGCGCAACCCCTCCCCCAAGTTCCCAGCCTCACAAAACACAATAACATTCCCCATTGATTAACAAATGAATACAATTGCTATATCAGCCATTCTAAAGCGAAACAACGGCGAGAGAAACATTTATCAGACAAAGAAGCATTCCTACTCGTAACAAACCAAAGAAGCCATTTTGAGTAACATACACAGGACATTGTACATTCAGAAGCCATTTTGAGTAACATACACTGGACATTGTACAGGAGCTATGTAAATAATGACACGCACAACATTTTGTGTGTGTTGCTTGGATTTTCTCTTGTTTATGGAAATAATAAAAGGTTTACATGTTGTAGAATTCACTGCCAGACATGGTACTTGAGACAGATTAGACTAGAAAAGCAAAAGACTGCAGATGCTGTAAAACAGGAAAATGTTGGAAATGCAGGAGTAGGGTCTGGAGAGATGCCTGCAATTTGAAAGGTGAATAAAAAAAGTAAATTATTGAGGCAGATGGATTGGTTTGGTAGTTGAAGTGAGAGGATGCAGATTGTTGTGAGTGTATGCTCTGGTGACAATGTACATTGTGATATCTGCTGCTCACCAAATTCTCAGTCATTCTGCAGTCTGGCCTCTTCACCAAAGAAATGGACACTTGCTGAAGTTATTCTAATCCTTAGCTCCATGAATGGGTTTGATACGACTGACCAGTGCTAATTGTGTAATTATATTCATTACTGGTGCTGAGATGCTTACATTCATCTGGAAAAAGGCTAAATTTGAAGAAATGAGAAAGGATCTAAAAAGCATGGATTGGGACAGGTTGTTCTCTGGCAAGGATGTCATTGGTAAGTGGGAAGCCTTCAAAGGAGAAATTTTGAGAGTGCAGAGTTTGTATGTTCCTGTCAGGATTAAAGGCAAAGTGAATAAGAGTAAGGAACCTTGGTTCTCAAGGGTTATTGGAACTCTGATGAAGAAGAGAGAGATGTATGACATGTATAGGAAACAGGGAGCAAATGAGGTACTTGAGTATAAAAAGTGCAAACAAATACTTAAGAAAGAAATCAGGAGGGCTAAAAGAAGACATGAGGTAACTTTGGCAATCAAGGTGAAGGAATCCAAAGAGCTTCTACAGGTATATTAAGAGCAAAAGGATAGTAAGGGATAAAATTGGTCCTCTTGAAGATCAGAGTGGTCGGCTATGTATGGAACCAAAAGAAATGGGGGAGACTTAAATGGGTTTTTTGCATCTGTATTTACTAAGGAAACTGGCAAGGAATCTATGGAAATAAGGCAAACAAGTAGTGAGGTCATGGAACCTATACAGATTAAAAAGGAGGAGGTGCTTGCAATCTTGAGGCAAATCAGAGTTGATAAATCCCCAGGACCTGACAGGGTATTCCCTCGGACCTTGAAGGAGACTAGTGTTGAAATTGCAGGGGCCCTGGCAGATATATTTAAAACGTCGGTATCTACAGGTGAGGTGCTGGAGGATTGGAGGATAGCTCATGTAGTTCCGTTGTTTAAAAAAGGCTCTAAAAGTAATCCGGGAAATTATAGGCCAGTAAATTTGACGTTGGTAGTAGGTATATTATTGGAAGGAGTACTAAGAGATAGGATCTACAAGTATTTAGATAGACAGGGGCTTATTAGGGAGAGTCAACACGGCTTTGTGCATGGTAGGTCATGTTTAACAAATCTATTAGAGTTTTTCGAGGACATTACAAGGAAAGTGGATGAAGGGAAGGCAGTTGGATGTTGTCTACACGGACTTCACTAAGGCCTTTGACAAGGTCCTGCATGGGAGGTTAGTTAGGAAGATTCAGTTGCTAGGTATACATGGTGAGTTAGTAAATTGGATTAGACATTGGCTCAATGGGAGAAGTCAGAGAGTGGTAGTGGAGGATTGTTTCTCTGAATGGAGGCCTGTGACTAGTGGTGTGCCACAGGGATCAGTGCTGGGTCCATTGTATTTGTCATTTATATCAGTGATCTGGATGATAATGTGGTAAATTGGATCAGCAAATTTGCTGATGATACAAAGATTGGAGGTGTAGTGGACAGTGAGGAAGGTTTTCAAAGCTTGCAGAGGGATTTGGACCAACTGGAAAAATGGGCTGAAAAATGGCAGATAGAGTTTGATACAGACAAGTGTGCGGGATTGCACTTTGGAAGGAAAAACCAAGGTAGAACATACAAGGTAAATGGTAGGGCACTGAGGAGTGTAGCAGGACAGAGGGATCTGGGAATACAGATACAAAATTCCCTAAAAGTGGCGTCACAGGTAGATAGGGTAGTAAAGAGAGCTTTTGGTACATTGGCCTTTATATATCAAAGTATTAAGTATAAGAGTTGGAATGTTATGGTGAGGTTGTATAAGACATTGGTGAGGCTGAATTTGGAGTATTGTGTGCAGTTTGGTCACCGAATTACAGGAAGGACATTAATAAGGTTGAAAGAGTGCAGAGAAGGTTTATAAGGATGTTGCTGGGACTTGAGAAACTGAGTTACAGAGAAAGGTTGAATAGGTCAGGAGATTATTCCCTGGAGTGTAGAAGAATGAAGGGAGATTTGGTAGAGGTATATAAAATTATGATGGGTTTCGATAGAGTGAATGCAAGTAGGCTTTTTCCACTGAGGTTAGGGGAGAAAAAAAGCAGAGGACATGGGTTAAGGGTGAAGGGGGAAAAGTTTAAAGGGAACATTGGGGGGGGCGTCTTCACACAGAGAGTGGTGGGAATGTGGAATGAGCTTCCAGATGAAGTGGTAAATGCGGGCTCACTTTTAACATTTAAGAAAAACTTGGACAGGTATATGGATGAGAGGGGTTTGGAGGGATATGGTCCAGGTGCAGGTCAGTGGGACTAGGCAGAAAAATGGTTCGGCACAGTCAAGAAGGGCCAGAAGACCTGTTTCTGTGCTGTAATGTTCTATGGCTCTATAATATTGTAAATCTGTGTGCTTTATTTTAATTTGACTTAGAAACATAGAAACATCGAAAACCTACAGCATAATACAGGCCCTTCGGCCCACAAAGCTGTGCCAAACATGTCTTCATCTTAGAAATTACCTAGGGTTACCCATAGCCCTCTATTTTTCTAAGCTCCATATACCCATCCAGGAGTCTCTTAAAAGACTCTGTTGTATCCGCCTCCACCACTGTCGCTGGCAGCCCATTCCACCCACTCACCACTCTCTGTGTAAAAAATCTTACCCCTGACATCTCCTCTGTACCTGCTTCCAAGCACCTTGAATCTGTGCCCTTTTGTGTTAGCCATTTCAGCTCTGGGAAAAAGCCTCTGTCTATCCACATGATCAGTGCCTCTCATCATCTTGTACACCTCTATCAGGTCACCTCTCATCCTCTGTTGCTCCAAGGAGAAAAGGCTGAGTTCACTCAACCTATTCTCCTAAGGCATGCTCCCCAATCCAGGCAACATCCTTGTAAATCTCCTCTGCACCCTTGTCTATGGTTTCCACATCCTTCCTGTAGTGATAGATAGATAGATAGATACTTTATTCATCCCCATGGGGAAATTCAACTTTTTTTCCAATGTCCCATACACTTGTTGTAGCAAAACTAATTACATACAATACTTAACTCAGTAAAAAATATGATATGCATCTAAATCACTATCTCAAAAGGCATTAATAATAGCTTTTAAAAAGTTCTTAAGTCCTGGCGGTAGAATTGTAAAGCCTAATGGCATTGGGGAGTATTGACCTCTTCATCCTGTCTGAGGAGCATTGCATCGATAGTAACCTGTCGCTGAAACTGCTTCTCTGTCTCTGGATGGTGCTATGTAGAGGATGTTCAGAGTTATCCATAATTGACCGTAGCCTACTCAGCGCCCTTCGCTCAGCTACCGATGTTAAACTCTCCAGTACTTTGCCCACGACAGAGCCCGCCTTCCTTACCAGCTTATTAAGACGTGAGGCGTCCCTCTTCTTAATGCTTCCTCCCCAACACGCCACCACAAAGAAGAGGGCGCTCTCCACAACTGACCTATAGAACATCTTCAGCATCTCACTACAGACATTGAATGACGCCAACCTTCTTAGGAAGTACAGTCGACTCTGTGCCTTCCTGCACAAGGCATCTGTGTTGGCAGTCCAGTCTAGCTTCTCGTCTAACTGTACTCCCAGATACTTGTAGGTCTTAACCTGCTCCACACATTCTCCATTAATGATCACTGGCTCCATATGAGGCGACCAGAACTGAGCACAGTACTCCAAGTGGGGTCTGACTAGAGTCATATATAGCTGCAACATTACCTCTCGGCTGCTAATCTCAATCCCACGATTGATGAGGGCCAGTACTGTCCTCCACACTATCCACAACACCTCCAACCTTTGTGTCATCAGCAAATTTATTAACCCATCTCTCCACTTCTTCATCCAGGTCACTTATAAAAATCACGAAGAGTAAGGGTCCCAGAACAGATCCCTGAGGCACCCCACTGGTGACCGACCTCCATGCAGAATATGACCTGTCTACAACCACTCTTTGCCTAATGTGGGCAAGCCAGTTCTGGGTCCAGAAAGCAATGTCCCCTTGGATTCCATGCCTCTTTACTTTCTCAATAAGCCTTGCATGGGGTACCTTGTATCGTGTTGATCTTTGTTTAAGAATAGATCTATATTTGACTTGTATTGGATGATGGGTGCAATTATCTCACTCCAGTAAACAACTGTTACAGTAGTTATTTACTCCCCCCTCATTTCCAAACACTTGAATATTCTTCAGAGAAGCTGTTGGCTAGCTTCCCCCTCCACCCCTTAACCTCTCACCTTCCTGTACTCTGGCAGCCAAACTTGCTCATCTGCTGAAATAAGTTCCATTCAAACATCGTCAAGTTCTGCTAAATGAGCAGACAATTCTTGATGCAGTAATTCCCTCTGTCCTCGTACCATATTCATCATTATCTGGAATAGTCATTTCTTTCCGTTGACATTGCAACAAAGAAGGTAGTCATGGAGTACAACAGCACAGAAACAGGCCCTTTGGCCCATCAAGTCCATGCTGAACTATTCCATCGACTTGCATCTGGACCACAGCCCTGCATACTCCTCCCTTCCAGATCAAATGCTTAGAGCATTTATGGGGCTTGTAAAACCATTAAGTGCTTCACAATTGCTTCTCAGCCAGCCACTGAAAGGATAATAATGGAAGAGTGCAGGCAGATGTTGGATTTATGTATGCTTTCAGGCATAGCAGAGAGATGTGCAAGGGTGTTCGGAAAGATTTAAGGGAAGGGAGGCCAGGAGCTATTAATTGTGGGGTGTGGTGAATGTGTACAGGCAAGACCCAGCGGCTTGGTGAAAGTTGCTGAAATATGTGACTGTGATGACTTGAGAGACTAGTGGGAGGAAAAATGGCAAATTTTCAAAATGGAGACAATAATAGGGAGAAACTACAGAGGAGAGTTACATTCCAACCGAGAGGAATGCTATAATTGGTCAAGTGGGCTAGGGGACTGGACAAACAGAGGGAAGGAGATGTGGGACTGGTCTATTAGGGTTGGGTAGGCCCTGAGTGATCTGCTTGTCTCTTAGCCTGATGGTATGTGCTTTCAATTTTTTGTATCTTCAGACTGATAGGAGGGGTGAAAAAAGAAAATGTCCAGGGCGTTGAGGTCTTTCATTGTTTTGGTTGCTTTATTGAGGCAGCAAGAGTGTAGACAGTCCATAGAGAGGAGGCTGGATTTGTGTGATGTGCTGAGTGGGTCCACAACTCTCTATAGTTTCATGCAGTCATGGGCATAGCAGTTGCCATACCAACTGGATAAGATGCTTTCTATAGAGCATCAACAAAAGCTGCTGAAAGTCAAAGGGGACATGGCAAATTTCTTTAATCTCTTGAGGAAGTAGAAGTGACCTTTCTTTTCATGGCAAACAACATGGTTTGGACCAGGATAGGCAATAGTGGTGATGTTTTGACCTAGCACTTGAAGCTCTCAACCGTCTGGATTTCAGCACTGTTGTGCAATGCCCCCTTGCTGAATGAAATCCATGACTAGCTCCTTTGTTTTGTTGACATTGAGGGAAAGGTTGTTGTCATGACACTACGTCATCTGTCTGTACAACTGAGTGTGCGGTGGGTAGAGTAAGGGGCAGAGGACATACTCCAGTGTTGAGAATTATTGTGGTGGAGATTTTGCTGCTCCTTCTTACAGATTGCAATCTGTTGGTCAGGCATTTGAAAAGTCATTTGCAAGAGGTGCTGAGTCCCAGTATTTGAGTACATGTAGGTTACCATATACTATCCTGAAATTCACTTTCTTGCAGGCATTCACAGGAAAATAATGGTAAACAATAGAATTTATGAAAAACTGTACATAAAGATTGACAAACAACCAATGTGCAAAAGAAGGCAAATTGTACAAATAAAAAAGTAAATAATACTATGAATGTGATTTGTACAATACTTGATAGTGACTCTACTGGTAGGTTGTGAAATAGGTTCAGAGGTGAGGTCAGTGAACCAGTTTGGGAGCATGATGGTTGAAGGGTAATAACTGTTCCAGAAACTGGTGGTCTGGGACCCAAAGTTCCTCTAACTCCTGCCTGATGATGATAGTGAGAAGAGAGCATGGCTTTGGATGGTGGAGTCCTTGATCGTGCTACTTTCTTGTAGCAGAACTCTGTAAACACACTGAATGAGTACCGTAGATTCCGGATTTTAAGCCGCTACTTTTTTCCCACATTTTGAACAGCTTTGAACTCTGCGGCCTTTAATACGGAGCAGCTAATGCATGGTTTTTTTTCATGCCGCCAAAAACATTTTGCCTCGTAACAGTAGACCAATAAAATTGATGAGTAGTTCACAGAGGTCCAATGAAATTGTACGATAAATCAAGCGCACTTTCACAATTAAATTATTGTAAATCAGTCATTTGTACTCACCCTCATCAACATGGAAAACACTCGAAGAAAAGCATTGTGCTGCCTTTATGGCAGTTATTTAGTTTATAATATTTTCGCTTAGTAATTCATTTGTTAGTTAAAGTTAGAACTGTTTTAACTATATTTGTTTTCTGTACTACATCGCGGGATGCTATGACGTCACACCCGGTTTCGCCGCGTCTTGTGGGAAAAATGCCGGTTTGCGATAAACGGGAAGGCGGGGGGCGAGCGGCGGAGCGAAAACGCTGCTTTTAAGTTAAAGGCGATCAATAACTTTTCCTGGTAGGCTGCAGTATATATATTTTTTACCAGTCGTTAGGAGATATTGGAATGTTGTTCAGTAAAAAAGTATACGCAACGTATATTTAAAAGTAGCCGCGTTACAGGCACGGTTCGAAAAAAAGCATTTGCAATATGTATTTGTTTATGTTACCATATGGATTTAATTAAAAGTTAAAAAATCCTCACGTGTAATATCTTTCTGTGTAAATATCTCGTATTACAACGTGGGACACCTGTGGCCGAAAATCCGGTGCGGCCTAAAATCCGGTGCGGCCTGTACAAGTACAAAATTGATTTTCTTTCTAAAATTAGAGCCAGCGGCTTTTAATCAGGTGCGCTCTGTAGTCCAGAATCTACGGTAGTTTACTTGGAATTATAGCACTGAAGGTGGATCTGTAATAAACTATAATTTGACTGTGTAACTAATTGCAAAAGACTATTTTAGAAGGGGTGGTGATAGCTTGAAGATGGGCATGGACCATATAGAGAAAAGCAAATTGAGTGGCTTTATGTTGTAATGGATTTTGTGGATGAGATGAGCCCAAATGGGCTGGGGAATTTAGACTGGCAAGATACTGGATTGGTGTTAGATACTGATCAGTGCTGGAGCAAGAAACTGTGTTAGCAAGTGTCTCTTCCTACCTTCATAATTCTAAACCATAAGACCATAAGATATAGTACACAGAATAGTACAGCACATTACAGGCCCTTTGGACCACAATGTTGTGCTGACCCTCAAACCCTGCTTCACATATAACCCTCCACCTTAAATTCCTCCATATACCTGTCTAGTAGTCTCTTAAACTTCACTAGTGTGTCTGCCTCTACCACTGACTCAGGCAGTGCATTCCACGCACCAACCACTCTCTGAGTGAAAAACCTTCCTCTAATATCCCCCTTGAACTTCCCTCCCCTTAACTTAAAGCCATGTCCTCTTGTACTGAGCAGTGGTGCCCTGGGGAAGAGGTGCTGGCTGTCCACTCTGTCTGTTCCTCTTAATATCTTGTACACCTCTATCATGTCTCCTCTCATCCTCCTTCTCTCCAAAGAGTAAAGCCCTAACTCCCTTAATCTCTGACCATAATCCATACTCTCTAAACCAGGCAACATCCTGGTAAATATCCTCGGTACCCTTTTCAATGCTCCCATATCCTTCCTATAGTGAGGCGACCAGAACTGGACACAGTACTCCAAGTGTGGCCTAACTAGAGTTTTATAGAGCTGCATCATTACATCGCGTCTCTTAAACCCTATCCCTCGACTTATGAAAGCTAACACCCCATAAGCTTTCTTAACTACCCTATCTACCTGTGAGGCAACTTTCAGGGATCTGTGGACATGTACCCCCAGATCCCTCTGCTCCTCCACACTACCAAGTATCCTGCCATTTACTTTGTACTCTGCCTTGGAGTTTGTCCTTCCAAAGTGTACCACCTCACACTTCTCCGGGTTGAACTCCATCTGCCACCGCTCAGCCCACTTCTGCATCCTATCAATGTCTTTCTGCAATCTTCGACAATCCTCTACACTATCTACAACACCACCAACCATTGTGTCATCTGCAAACTTGCCAACCCACCCTTCTACCCCCACATCCAGGTCGTTAATAAAAATCACGAAAAGTAGAGGTCCCAGAACAGATCCTTGTGGGACACCACTAGTCACAACTCTCCAATCTGAATGTACTCCCTCCACCACAACCCTCTGCCTTCTGCAGGCAAGCCAATTCTGAATCCACCTGGCCAAACTTCCCTGGATCCCGTGCCTTCTGACTTCCTGAATAAGCCTACCATGTGGAACCTTGTCAAATGCCTTACTAAAATCCATGTAGATCACATCCACTGCACTACCCTCATCTATATGCCTGGTCACCTCCTCAAAGAACTCTATCAGGCTTGTTAGACACAATTTGCCCTTCACAAAGCCATGCTGACTGTCCCTGATCAGACCATGATTCTCTAAATGCCCATAGATCCTATCTCTAAGAATCTTTTCCAACAGCTTTCCCACCACAGACGTAAGGCTCACTGGTCTATAATTACCCAGACTATCCCTACTACCTTTTTTGAACAAGGGGACAACATTCGCCTCCCTCCAAGCCTCCGGTACCATTCCTGTGGACAACGAATACATAAGGATCCTAGCCAGAGGCTCAGCAATCTCTTCCCTCGCCTCGTGGAGCAGCCTGGGGAATATTCCATCAGGCCCCGGGGACTTATCCGTCCTAATGTATTTTAACAACTCCAACACCTCCTCTCCCTTAGTATCAACATGCTCCAGAACATCAACCTCACTCATATTAAGAACTTTTTAAAGCTATTATTAATGCTTTTTGAGATGGTGATTTAGATGCATATCATATTTTTTTTACTGAGTTAAGTATTGTATGTAATTAGTTTTGCTACAACAAGTGTATGGGACATTGGAAAAAAGTTGAATTTCCCCATGGGGATGAATAAAGTATCTATCTATCTATCTATTGTCCTCACCGTCATCAAGTTCCCTCTCATTGGTGAATACCGAAGAGAAGTATTCATCGAGGACCTTGCTCACTTCCACAGCCTCCAGGCACATCTTCCCACTTTTATCTCTAATCGGTCCTATCTTTACTCCTGTCATCCTTTTGTTCTTCACATAATTGAAGAATGCCTTGGGGTTTTCCTTTACCCTACTCGCCAAGGCCTTCTCATGCCCCCTTCTTGCTCTCCTCAGCCTCTTCTTAAGCTCCTTTCTTGCTACCCTATATTCCTCAATAGCCCCATCTGATCCTTGCTTCCTAAACCTCATGTATGCTGCCTTCTTCCACCTGACTAGATTTTCCACTACACTTGTCACCCATGGTTCCTTCATCCTACCATTCTTTATCTTCCTCACTGGGACAAATTTATCCCTAACATTCTGCAAAAGATCCTTAAACATCGACCACATGTCCATAGTACATTTCCCTGTGAAAACATCATCCCAATTCACACCCGCAAGTTCCAGCCTTATGGCCTCATAATTTGCCCTTCCCCAATTAAAAATTTTCCTGTCCTCTCTGATTCTGTCCTTTTCCATGATAATGCTAAAGGCCAGGGAGCGGTGATCACAGTCCCCCAGATGCTCACCCACTGACAGATCTGTGACCTGACTCGGTTCGTTACCTAATACTGGATCTAGTATGGCATTCCCCCTAGTTGGCTAGGGGAATATTGGAGCAGTAGGGCATTCGGCCCATCGAGTCTTCTCCACCATTCAATCATGGGCTGATCAATTCTTCTAGTCATCCCCACTCTCCTGCTTTCACCCCATACCTTTGTTTCCCTGGCTAATCAAGAACCTATCTATCTCTGCCTTAAATGCATGCTATTTGCTGCTGCTCATGGCAACAAATTCCACCGATTTACCACCCTCTGACTAAAGTAATTTCTCTGCATCTCAGTTCTAAATGGACGTCCTTCAATCCTGAAGTCGTGCTCTCTTGTCCTAGAATCCCCTACCATGGAAAATAACTTTGTCATATCTAATCTGTTCAGGCCTTTTAACATTCAGAATGTTTCTATGAGATACCCCTTCATCCTCCTGAACTCCAGGGAATACAGCCCAAGAGCTGCCAAATGTTCCTCATACAGTAACTCTTTAATTCCTGGAATAATTCTTGTGAATCTTCTCTGAACACTCTGCAATATCAGTATATCCTTTCTAAAATGAGGAGCCCAAAACTGCAAACAATACTCCATGTGGTCTCATGAGTGCCTTTATAGAGCCTCAACATCACATCCCTGCTCTTATATTCTATACCTCTGGAAATGAATGCCAACATTGCATTCGCCTTCTTCACAACCAACTCAACCTGGAGGTTAACCTTTAGGGTATCTTGCACAAGGACTCCCAAGTCCCTTTGCATCTCTGCATTTTGAATTCTCTCCCCATCTAAATACACCCTATCTTCGTTATATGCAAGGGATACGTTCCTTGCAGTCGACGCATAGTATAGAAACGCATTATGTGAATAATTATTTAAATGGAGAAAATAGAGCTGCGTCTAGAGGGCTTCCTAAATATGTTTTATCTGTAATTTATTCACATTTTCATACCAATACGACACAGAAGCAGTACCACAAGGCACATTCGTATTATATTTCATCAATTTAAGGTAATATTCAATGTAATAAATCATAGAAAGTTAACATACTAGAGTGTACAAAAAGTGGTGAGGGTTGTTTGCTTGGCAGCATTTTGTTTTTCAGCATAAATTTGCTTGTAGGGAAGAAGGGTTGAATGCAGGGAATGACTGAAATGCTGACTCCGTTCTAAACTTGAGCCTATGTCCATCGCCATTTGTGCCAAGCGTTCCCCAGCCTTAAAAAATTCTGTCAATTGCTTCACCGTAAGATCCTTCACCTGCAACTTCACACTTCCTTCTCCATCATTGTTATCACCTTCAGTCTGAGTTAAATGCAGAAGGACATCTACACTTATTTCTTCATCATGAGAATCCAGGAGTTCTACCATGTCAGCAGTCTCGAGATCTGAGAATCCTTCCCCACCAATTTTACGACCCAGGGCCACACAATCCTGGACAGCTGCAGTGAAGGCAGGAAATCCCTTGAAGGTGTGCCTCTGAACAAAGGCGACCATAAATTTCCAAAGCTTTCACATGAAGATGATGTGCACTGTGGTGTTTTATTCTTTGTTTCATGCTCATTGTACAACCTCAACATTTTCTCCATTTTTGTCATGATTGGGTGACGCACTTTGGTAACAATCTTTGAAGACACTTGTGATGGATCAATCACTGCACTTTTTATTTTCTCAGCATTTTTCTTTGTGTTCCCGATCGTGGACTCACCCAGACCGAAGTAGCATCCTAGAGCTGTGTTACCTTCACCTGACACGGCCCTGTTTATAATTTCCAACTTTTTTTCAAGTGTTAAAGCAGTTCTCTGCTGCTTGGCTGATGGCCCAGGACTTGATGTAGAATGCTCAGGAGGCGTGGTTAAATATTTCAAGCACAAAATCACTGCACCGTAGGTAATAACAACAAAAGGTTAAGAGCGCAAGATCACACATCTACATGCTGCCACTACCAATGCGAGACTGGCGGGAGTGGGACTGTGAGGCGTGCATGCGTGGCTTGCTTTGGCAGGAAAGCGGTGCGTCTCATCCCACACAATACTGGTCAGCCAGCAGTCTCGCAGACTCCACCAACATGCATGCATAACGGTGAGTTTTGGATGCATTTAAGGAGAAGTTGGTAGAAATAGGTTCGACGCACAACTGTGAAAACGGATATAACGGGGATAGGGTGTAATAGTTTTCCCGTTTATTTCTTCCACCAAAGTGCATGACCGTACACTTTACAACATTCTATTTCATTTGCCACTTCTTTGCCCATTCCCCTAAACTATCTAGATCTTTCTGCAGGCTCTCTGTTTCCTCAACACTACCCGCTCCTCCACCTATCTTTGTATCATTTAGCCACAAATCCATTAATACCGTAGTCTAAATCTTTGACATACATATTCTGTAGTCTAAATTATTAACATAAAAGTCAACCATTCCAGTCATTCCAGTAGTTGTGCTGCCGAGATGACGGTAGTTGAGCAGACTGTTCAGAGAAAACAGAGTTCAAGGGTTTTGTAAAGGAGTATATATCAGATGCTCCAAAACTAATGATATTGTGATTGCTGTTTCGTAAATCATCTCTCACTGAGACAAGACACACTCGTCTCACTTCATTTTCCACCCTTGATAGTCTCCTGTCTACTTCCTTGGGCTGGAAGTACAATTGATCAAAAAAGTCTTAAGTGCATTTTTCCTTGTGGTATTTATATTTTTTTCCAGTCAATTTCAGCAATGTGTTGCATTATCACCACTTAATTTCTTGCATCTTTTACTCGGAGTAATGAGCTCTTCAGGCTTGTGCAGGGAGTCGAAGAGGTTTTTAGAGTACCTGAATTGGTTAATTGTTTAAAGAGTGGCATTAATCATTTAGAGTTTCTTGTGTTTTTCTTGAGCAAATCGCTCTTTGTAATGTGATCTCCTGGTGCTCTCTGTTTAAACTTGTTAAGTTTATTTTGATAGGCTCAGGGATTCTGGTGTACTTGTATTATTTAAGAGGACACCCGATTAGCCCTATTCGCGGGGTCCTAGTTTTGAGAATGTTACATCTCACAGCATTACTCAGCTGAGCCAACAATGTTCTGTTGGAATTCTTGTGAACAAACTCTGATCACTGTCTCTACATCGGAGTCTGTCTTTCCTCTACATTTTCCAACTTTGCCAGTGCACATCATGACAGCTCACTTCCTGCAAATTCCTTTCTATCTTCTCCCCAATGTTTACTGGCCTGGACCCAGAAAGCGACTGCTTCTCCATTTCTCTTTAATTCTAAGCAGAAGGGTTCCACTTTTGTTGCTCACTGCACTTTCCCTTATTCATTGTTGTAAGGCCACCTTTGTATATTCAAGTAAGATACTGTGCCCATCCCTTCAGAGAACATAGAAATCTACAGCACATTACAGGCACTTCAGCCTACAATGTTGTGCTGACCATGTAACCTACTGTAGAAACAGCTCAGAATTTCCCTAATGCAGAGCCCTCTATTTTTCCAAGCTCCATGTACCTATCTAAGAGTCTCTTAAAAGACCCTATTGCATCTGCCTCTACCACCATCACCGGCAGTGCATTCCACACACACACAGCTCTGTGTGAAAAATCTTACCTCTGACGTCCCCGTTGTACCTACTTCCAAACATCTTAAAACTATGCCCCCTCGTGTTAGCCATTTCAGCTCTGGGAAAAAGGCTCTGGCTATCCAGAGTCAAAGCCTCTCATCATCTTGTATCCCTCTATCAGATCAGCTCTCATCCTCCATTGCTCAAAGGAGAAAAGGCCAAGTTCAGTCAACCTATTCTCATAAGGCATGCTCTCCAATCCAGGCAACATCTTTGTAAATCTCCTCTGCACTCTCTCTATAGTATCCACATCCTTCCTGTAATGAGGTGACCAGAACTGAACACAGTACTCCAAGTGGGGTCTGACCAAGGTCTTGTATAGCTGTAACATTACCTCATGGCTCTTGAACTCAATCCCACAGTTGATGAAGGCCAACACGCTGTACGCCTTCTTAACAACATTCTCAACCTGTGCAGCAGCTTTGAGTGTCCTATTGACATGGGCCCCAAGATCTCTCTGATCCTCCACACTGCCAAGAGTCTTACCATTAATATTATATTCTGTCTTCTAATTTGACCTACCAAAATGAACCGCTTCACACTTATCTGTGTTGAACTCCATCTGCCACTTCTCAGCCCAGTTCTGCATCCTATCAATGACCTGCTGTAACCTCTGCCAACCTTCCAGACTGCCAATAACGCCCCAACTTTTGTGTCATCAGCAAACTTACTAACCCATCTTTCTACTTCCCCATCCAGATCATTTATAAAAATCACAAAGAGGAGGGGTCCCAGAACAGATCCCTGCGGAACACCACTGGTGACTGACCTCCATGCAGAATATGAACCATCTAAAACCACCCATTGCCTTCTGTGGGCAAACCAATTCTGATCCACAAAGCAAGGTCTCCTTGGAGCCCATGTCTCCTCACTTGCATGGGGAACCTTATCAAATGCCTTATTGAAATCTATTTCCACTACATCCACTGCTCTTCCTTTATCAATGTGTTTTCTTACATCCTCAAGGAATTCAATCAGGTTCGTAAGGCACAACCTATCCTTGACAAAGCTATGCTGACTGTCCCTAATCAGATTATGTCTCTCCAAATGTTCATAAATCCTGCCTCTCGGGATCGTTTCCAACAACTTGCTCAACACTGAAGTAAGACTCAATGCTCTTTAATTTCTTGAGTTATCTTTATTCCCTTTCTTGAACAAGGGAATAATGTTCACAACCCTTCATCTGTTTAAGGTGAATCTGTTACTGCCGCAGCATCAGAATCCTACATGGTTGTTAGTGCCTGCTTCTCATTAACCTTATTTTCCCAACATTTGATATTTTACACACATATATACCAAGCCTGTCTTGCTTTACCTCACTGTTTTCTGCCCATCCGCATCCCATCCTCAGCTTGGATCCTACCTTAGAATCGAGCACTGCTTGCCTCTATGTAGCTTTCTGGCAGCATGGTTTATACTACTGCCTCTCTGACAGACTAACCTCAACATTTTCCTATTCATTCCTTTGATGTCCTTGACTCACCAGCTTTGCTGATGGATAGAATATTCCTTGATTCCTTTGTAAATGTGAACGTGTAATTTTACTCTGACAGAATGAGTTTCACAGTCTCCTCACAACTACTGGCTTTTGTGTTTGGTATCTCCTCTGGCCACCTGTACGAATGGAGATCTTGCTGTCATAAATTAGATGTGATTAAACCAAAGCCTCTGTCCGTTCTGCTCCTATATCTTAAGGTCTTATGAGCTCTGATCCTGTTGAAACCATACCAGAATCTACTGATTCTTGAAAGACCATTACTAATGTCTCCACATCTCTTCAGCCACCTATTTCTGAACCCTGGTGTGTACACCGTCTTGTCCAGGTGACTATCTATCTTCAGACCTTTCTGTTTCCAAGAACCTTCTCCTTAGTAATGACAGCTTCACACACTTCTGCATCCTGACACTCTCGAACTTCTGGCATACTGCTAGTGTCGTCCACAGTGAAGACTGATGCAAAATACTTATTTAGTTTATCCGCCATTTCCTTGTCTCCCAGTATTACCTCTCCAGCATCATTTTCCCATGGTTCAATATCTACTCATGCCTCTTTTTTTACACTTTATAAGTCTGAAGAAACCTTTGGTATTTTCTTTAATATTATTGGCTAGCTTACCTTTGTATTCCATCTTTTCTTTAATACTTTTTTAGTTGCCTTTTGTTGGTTTTTTAAAGCTTCCCAATTCTCTAATTTCTCACTAATTTTTGCCCAATTATATGCCCTCTCTTTGGCTTTTATGTTGGCTTTGACTTGTCAACCACGGCTATGTCATTGTGCTTTAGAATACTACCCTCTTCCTCTTGACTGGATGTTCCACATCTCTTGTCAACCATGATTCCTTCACCCTACCATTTTTTCCTGCCTCAATGGGACAAACCTGTCCTAAAGACCACACAAATGCTCTCTGATCAACCTCCACATCTCCATTGTGCATTCGATGAAGGATGTCAAAGCTTTGGAGAGGGTGAGAAGAGGTTTACCAGGATATTGCCTGGGTTAGAGGGTATGAGCTTTGATGAGAGGTTGGACAAACTTGTGTTGTTTTCTCTGGAGTGATGCAGGCTGGTGTGAGATTTTAAAGATTATGAGAGGCATAGGTAGAGTTGACAGGGAATATCTTTTTACAATGGTAGAAATGTTTAACACCAGAGGCCATGCATTTAAGGTGAGTGGGGAGATTTTAAAGGAGATGTGAGGGGCAAGTGTATCTTACACAGAGAGTGGTGGGTCACTGGAATGTGCTGTCTGGGGTGGTGGTAGAGGCATACTCATAGAGGACTTCTCAGAGACGTTTCGATAGGCACACGAATGTGAGGAAAGTAGAAGAGTATGGACATTTTGTAGGCAGAAGAGATTTGATTGGTTAACATTTTGATAACTTATGAGTGATGAATAGACCTGATGGACAATGGGGTACAGAGTTAACTGTTCCCCTCCTGAGAAACACGAACTATTACTGTTGCTATGCTGACCATGAGAAAGAAAGACGGAAAAACAAGTAAGAACATCGGCGACAGATAAGAGAGAGGGGGAAATTGCTGATTAACCGTATTGTGACTCCTTTTTGAATTATTTACTGTTTCGCTGCAAGGACAATAGTTTGCTCATAAACATTCCTCAGTGGATTGAAGGAGTGGCCTTATTTGATGGACACAGTCATTCAGGAGTGATGGATAGCTGAGTCCCCGTGAGTAGGGATAAAAGACAGGCCTGGAGAGACACCCTCCAGACACACCAGTGGACACTGATTGAGTGTTGGAACCCACAAGAAAGGTGGGGGCTTCGAAGACCGAACCAGGAGGTCGGTCATTAAGGCAATCAGTGTTAACGCAGGGCTGGTGGGGACTTGTGTGTGTGTCCACTCATGCCAGAGTGACAAGTCCACCACAGAAGAACAGTCTAGCAGAAGGACGGAGAGGTCATAACTGAATGACCACACCAATATGATGGATTAAGAAAGCAAAGGAAGGTTTGCCTGACTGTAGCTGTTATATCTCGCTCGCCCTCTCTCTCTCTCTCTCTCCAACGATTACAATACAACAACTATAACTACATCAGCACTCATGAACTGAACTGAACTTTATACTTTTCTATGACAATTTATTTACCCCTAGACATCGATAGAGCTTGTTTATTATTGATTATTATGATTCCTACACTTTTAGGTTTATTACTGCTAACTGGTTTTATATGTATATTTGCATTATTGATATGGTTTTGCTTATTTTTATTAATAAACACCTTTAGTATAGTACCACCAGACTCCAACGAATTCTTCTTTCTCTGCTGGTTAGACACCCAGTTACGGGGTACGTAACAAATTGGGGCCTCATCTCGAGATTTGATTACCAAATTGGGGGGGCCAGTGAATCGGGCTATAAGTCCATTATTTGATCTGGTTGTGTGGGTAACCAGACGGGAAACCAGCAAAGATGGATATAGACAACTTTTTAGAAAGCCCAACTTTGAAGGCGCTAGAGGATGCCACAAAGATGGACTTGGTGAATATTGTGAAACGATTAAATCTCCCAGAGGTGAAGTCGTCAATGAAAAAGTGGGAGATACAGAGGACCATAGCCCAGCATTATATATCCGAGGAGGTGTTTTAGGCTGGGGTATTGGATCTGTTCCCTGAAAAGAAACCAGTTGTTGGAGTGGTTCAGTTAGAGATGGAAAGATTAAGGTTGGACGCGGAACAGAAGAAAAGGGAGTATGAGCTCCAGCTAAGGGAGTTGGAGGTAAAAAGGGAGCGGGAAAGAGCTGCATGGGAGAAGGAAAAAGCTGAAAGGGAGATGGAGGAAGGGGAAAAGGAGAAACAGAGGCAGCATGCGCTGGAATTGGAGAGGTTGAAGCAACAGGGAAGAGACCGAGGGGAAGGCTCAGTTGAGAAGTTTAATGTTAGTAGGGTGTTTAGGTTAGTACCTCCATTCGAGGAGACAGATGTTGATAATTACTTCTTGCATTTTGAATAGGTGGCAGTGAATCAGAAGTGGCCCAGAGATCAGTGGGTGGCGTTGTTACTGTTACGAATGTGCCACAACTCTGAGGGGCCGAAGGGTACAAAGTAGCCCCCTCCTTTTTGAGAATCGCATGATCGCTATTAATTCGGGTCTGGGACCCAGGAAATGAGAGAGAGACGTCCAGAATACCCAGGGTTTGGAATGTGTCCTGGCCTCAGCAAGACGGAACCATTGATAACAGCTATTGTCTCTTGGAGACGGAATTGTGTATTGAGTACTGTACTATTCATTGAAACCCCTCAGGGGATGACCAGAGTGGGCTGGTTGAGGGATTGCATCATCCCAACCTGATTGACATCTGAGACCCTGTGAGTAAGGATAAAAGAGGGTCTGGGGAACAACCCCTTTAGACGCACCAGGAGAAACACTAGAAATCCCATGACAGCGTTTAATAGCGACAGCCGGTGGGGCTCGTGTGCGTCCTTTCCCTTTGCCTGGGATTGGCGGCCTTACCACGGAAGAACGGCTTAGCTAAAGGAGAGGCCAAAAGTGAACGGCCACACCAACGGGACTTCTGACTGATCAAAATCATAAAAGGAAAGCCGGCAAGTTTCTAAAAATCTCTCTTTCCAAACAAATAGGCTGCAGCCTGAATGAACTGAGTGACTTTTATATTTCCATCGGACAATCCATTATCCCCTAGACAACAATAAAGCGTATTTCTTATTGATTATTATTATACTCGCACTTTTAGATTTAGTATTGATGATGTATATTATCTTTATGTTTGCATTGATATTATTTTTGTGTATTTTTACTAATAAATACTGTTAAAAATAGTACCATCAGACTTCAACGGACCTCTCTATCTTTGCTGGTAAGTGACCCAGTTACGGGGTTCGTAACATTACAAAGTGTATTAAAAGGGAAGGCTCAATGGGCATATGCGGCATTGTCCGAGGGGGAGTCTGAGGATTATGGGGAAGTAAAACAGGCTATCCTTCAGGCCTACGAGTTGGTACCTGAAGCGTATAGACAAAAGTTCAGAGATTTAAAGAGACTGTGGAATCAGACATATGCAGAGTTTGCCTATGAAAAGGGTGTGCTCTTGGATCGCTGGTATGCTGCAGAAAGGGTGGAGGAGGATTTCCATCGTTTCAGAGAGTTAATTCTGATTGAGGAATTTAAAGGTTGTGTTTCGGATAATATCCGGATGTATCTGATCGAGAAGACGAATAAGTCTATATCAGAATTTGCCAGATTAGCAGATGAATATGCCCTCACCCTCAAGACAAAGTTTCCCCCAAATAAGAGTTACCAGTGTTACATAACCTCGTAACCAGGTAACTTACCAGCAAAGATAGCGGGATCAGCTGAGTCGGATGCTACTATTTTCAAACGTTTTATTCAAAAAGGGGCACAAACGTATGGTTAATACAAAACATTCAGATCATATACATCATCAAAACTCAATCTAAAACACTGGTGTAATAATAATCAATCAGAAATAAGCTCTATAGTTGTCTAGGGGATAATACTGAGTCCAATTGAAATATAAAGAGTCACTCAGAAGGCTGCAGGCTTTTCCCTTTTGGGAACCGCTGGGGTTTCACGTTGTGGAGAGAGAGAGATGGTTGAGAAAGGATAAACACTTGCCCGTTGTCTTTACAGAGCAAATCCTTGGAATCAGGGGAGCAGGCTTCCCCGTTGTTAGGTAAAAGCGGTCTTCCGATGGTTCCAGCCACAGATTCAAAATTTGGAATCTAACGCACGTGGCTTCCTTCAAAATGCCTTCCCGCTCCCACGGGAATCGGTATCGTGCTTCCTTGGTGTCTCCTTGGTGCGTCTGAGGGTTGTCCCCCCCTCAGACCCTCCTTTATACTTCTTCACGGGATCGCAGGTGTCAATCAGGTTGCAGGTGATGCGATCTCTCTCTCAACCAGCCCACTTTGCCCGAGGGCTTTTCACGTGGTCTTCATGAGATAATAGTCAATATCGCCTTTATTCTGCTTCTCGGGAGAACGTGGTCTTCCGCACGTCTCTCTCTCTCTCTCCCATTTCCTGTGTCTATTCAGCATGTCTCTCCCCCTCTTGGGTCAGTTGACCCCCCCCTTGACTAGGGCTCTTGCGATTCTCACAAAGGAGGGGGCCGAGGTGATAACACCAGAAAGACCATAGGGACGGTAGAGAAAGCCCGCCGGCTAAGGTCAAGAATAAGCCGGGAGCTAGTGGTCAAGGTAAGGAAGAGGAAAAGCAGGCTGGCAGGAAGGTTCCTAGCTTGACCTGTTATAATTGTGGAAAAGTTGGTCATATTGCAGCTAAGTGCTTTGCTCCGGAGACAGGAAAAGGGAAAACAGCAATCCCTACAGGTTGCATTAGCAGATCGATGAGGGAGGCAAAGGAAGGTAGAGTACGAGAGGGCTGTGAGAAATTTATTTTGGAGGGGACAGTGTCTGTGAAAGAAGGAGAAACCCCAGTTCCAGTGAGAATTTGGAGAGATACTGGGGCTGACCAGTCCTGAAACTGGAGAGGTGGTATTAAGAGGCATAGGAAAAGGGACAGAAGCTGTACCCTTGCACAGGATCATTTTAAAATGTGACCTGGTAGCTGGACCAGTCGAAGTAGGGGTGCGGTCAGAATTACCGAGAGACGGTGTGGACGTCCTTCTTGGTAATTGTCAGAAATAATCCTACACTCTGAGTCTCAGCAAACTGCAAAGCGGCAAAGCTTTATTTTTCACGAGTCTGCAGAGTCGGACCCAAAACTGCTCCAGCAGTATTGAGCCCAGAGCATTACATTTCATTTCCTTTTATACAGTTTCAAGTAGGTTATCACGTGTCCCTCAGTTGCTGTATCATTCCTACAATTATTCATAGTCAGCTCCACTCTCCCCCTCCCCACAGGCTTGTACATTTCGGGGGTCACATACACATTTTCTCATATCCTCTGTCCTTGGAGTTAGCCATCCGCAGAGCCATGTCTGCCAAGTTTTCAAACACTTATCGGCCTTGGAGTTAGCCACAAGAGTACAGCTTATCTCCATCTGTTTCATCCACCTCCGCTCTCAGCTCCTAGCTTAATGACTCCTTTTTAGTTCTTCATGATTACCACAAGGTACAGATTGTACCTATACAGTTTTGCAAGAATCTTATATCCTTATTTAGCAATGTGTCAGCATATGTTTTGTAAGCTTAGATCTTAGCACAGTCTAACCTTAACCCTTTCTCTTCTTACAATTCCACCCTTTTTCTTTTTAGAGTGTGCTAAGGATTTGTCCAGGGATTCCACTCTTCCAGTTCTCTGCCTCGTTGCAACAGCATTTTAGCCGGGTCAGCTGGGTTCCCTGGCTGCATTACCTGTACTACTACTCGCGTTATTAATGCTCTCAAGCAGGGTATTAAGCATGGTAATATGATTATCATTATGAGTATTCCGCCTAATATTAACAGGGCTATTCGCCACCAGCTTCCTCCCAGCAGACTATCCAGCCAACTCAGGTTCCCTAAGGATCTCCAAGTTTGTACTGGCACATGGGCCAACTTCCGAATTTTGTCGGATATTTTCAACACTGCCTTTCCATTATCATTTATCTTTAGGCAACAGTTTGTCAGATTGAACTTTCCACAGACCCCTCCCTCGGAGGCCAAGAGGTAATCCAATGCTAATCGATTTTGGTATATGGCTGTTCTCATCTGGCTTTGCTGCTCAGCCAGCAATTCCAGAGCCAATGCGGTTTGGTTGGTGATCACCTCTACTACAGCTTGTAGGCGTATTATTCGATTTAACATATATACCGGGGTTCGGTAACCCCATGACCCATCCTGGGCCCAAGTTGCTGGTCCGTAATATTCAATGATGCGTGCTGGAGGCCACTCGTCGCCCCATTCTCCCACCTTTATCTCCCGCTTCTCCCTTCTCAGTGAGTCAAATAACTTGATTCCCAATTCCCTATCTTCATCCCGGGGTAGGAGGAAGAACTCTGGCCTTATAAGGCCTAAGAAACAAACTCCTCCCCATCCTTTCGGCAATTTGGTGTATGCCTGATTCCCACAAATCCAGAACAGACCTTCTGGGACAAATCCTCCTTTCCTTGCTTTCCGCCAGGCTTTCCAAACACTGGGAATTCCTTCGTACGGGTTATGCCCACTGCAATTCCAGATTCCCGAATTGTTTCCCATAGCCGTACAATTGTCCTTTGCCCCTTTAGTTATGTACCAAGTCGGCTCCTCGGGCCACCAAGTGGCATTATTTTTTTGTTTTAGCCAACTTTATACTCTGACATGGGCTTTCTCCTACTTTCACCTTCCCTTTTCTTTCTACACATACTTGTCCTTCCGGATAGTTTGTTAACTTCCATTCTTGCGTCCTCCCAGTCCTTTTCTTATCCCAATCATGAGCCAATAGCTCCCACACACTCAAACTCTCACCTATCCATGGCCATTGCTCGCTCATGTGGGGTCCCCCACAAACCCAACAGTCACTTACATTTAAACTTGTAGCTATTCGAGTTGCTAAGTCTATAAACAGGTTTTCCTTCATTTCCGGTCTTGTTTTTCCATAGGTTCCCCATTCTTCTCTGACTCCACCAAACTCTGCCCTTCCTTTTTCTTTCCTTTCACATATCCATTCTGTCTCAGGGCATGTACTTTCTCGTACACTCCAACTTCTCCCTTCTCCTTTTTCTTCTCTCACTGATCCACCGGGGTATCCCCTGTTCTTTCTCAGGGTATATTTTATTCCTCCCTCTTCACATTCCTCTTTTTCTTTTCCATAACATTGGTCATTTACATGTGAATGTGACACAAGGGCCCCGGGTCGTTCTTTTCCTTTCTCCAAAACTCGGTTCCTACACTTGTCACATTTCCCTTCTATTTTTCCCACATACAGAATTAAATATATTACAGTCAATAATGTAACAGTCCACATTGAGTTCATTTTTGTTGCCTTTTCAGTTTCACCACCAACGGTTCTTCACTGGGAACACAGGTCCACTCCGTGTGTCCCTCAGGCTTAACTGGTCCCTTTATTCTGGATGCGTGGGTCCACCCTTTCTCTTTTGTTCGTACGGCCGCCTCGGTGGTTAACAGGACCTGGAAAGGGCCTTCCCACTGTGGTTGTAACTTCTCCGGCTTCCAGGTCCGTACCAGAACCCAATCTCCAGGCACGATCTGATGTAAAGCAAAGTCGAGCGGCGGAGTCTGGGCCAAGAGACCCTTCTTCCGCAGTTCTGCAAAGGAATGAGATAGTGCCAGTAAATAGTTCCTTATAAAAGTATCACCCCCTTGTAGCGTGGGGTACCCTTCTACCTTATTCCAATACGGGAGTCCAAACAGCATTTCATAGGGGGAGATTCCTATATCCTTCCTGGGTGCTGTTCGGATTCTTAACAGGGCGATGGGGAGACACTTAGTCCAGGGTAACTTGGTTTCTAGCATTAATTTGGTCAATTGCGCCTTTAAGGTACTGTTCATCCTTTCCACCCGTCCCGAACTCTGGGGATGCCACGGGGTATGGTATTTCCATTGGATACTCAATGCATCACAAATCAACTGGTGCGTCTTGGAGGCAAAGTGTGTCCCTCTGTCCGAGTCTATGGACCCCATGATCCCATATCTGGGGATTATGTTTTCTAGTAGTATTCGGGCTACTGTAGGCGCATCGGCCTTTGTGGTCGGGTATGCTTCCACCCAGTGGGTAAAATGATCCACTATTACTAACAGGTACTTCCATCTCTGCACTGAGGGTAGTTCGGTAAAGTCGATCTGGACTCTATGGAACGGTCTCATGGCCAGTGGCTGGCCACCTCTTGGAGTGGATCGCATCACTTTCTTGTTTATCCGCTGGCACGTCGGACATCCAGTTATCTCTTGCTGGGCCAGTGTGTATATTCCTTTGCATACATAGTCCCTCAGAATTGTGTCGCACATGGCCTGTACTCCCCAGTGGGTTTGATGGTGCAACTGTTGGAGGATGTTGCGGGTTACTTCCTTATTTAGTACCTGTCTCCCATCCGGGACCGTCCATTTACCATCAGTGTCTTTTCGGGCTCCTAGTTGGTTCATGCTATCAATCTCTATTTGGGTAAACATAGGTTGTTTAGTAAGTCCTTCCCTCACTGGTATCAAGGTCAGGAGTTGGATCGGGTCTTCAACGGCTGCTCGTTTGGCCTCCCCATCGGCTAGACGGTTCCCTACTGCTTCAGGTGTTGATCCTTTTTGGTGTCCGGGTACATGTACTACCGCAATCTCAGTTGGTAGGGCCAGGGCTTCCAATGTCATACTTATCATTTGCTCGTGTGCCAGTCCCTTTCCTCTGGCCGTTATCAGTCCTCTTTCTTTCCATATCTTCCCAAAGGTATGTACTATCCCATAGGCGTACTTAGAGTCAGTGTATATTGTTCCGATCCTCTTCTCCAATATCCTCAGAGCCCTCTGGAGTGCGTATAATTCGCATGACTGGGCCGACCAGTTTCCCGGTAATCTCCCGGACTCCACTATTCTTTCAGTCTCTCCGTCAATGATGGCATATCCGCTGTGCCGTACTCCATCAATACATCGTGAGGATCCATCTATATACAATTCCTGTCCTTCTCCCAGGGGAACTTCCCGTAAGTCCTCCCGGCTCTTTGTTTGCAAGTCCAGCAATTCAATACAGTCGTGTTCTGACTCCTTTTCTTCTAGTCCTCCATAGAGGAACTGGGCTGGGTTGCAACTGGAATCCTTTGCGAAGTTTAGGTCTTCTCCGGTCATCAGTATAGTTTCGTACTTTAGAATGCGGGAGTCAGTGAGCCACCGATGTGCCTTCTGGGCTAGTAGGGTGCTGACCGAGTGGGGAGAATGCACTGTGATCTTCCCTCCAAAGGTTAGTTTCCGGGCTTCCTCTACCAATACCGCTGTCGCTGCCACTGCTTGGATACAGGTGGGCCATCCACGCGATACCGGGTCTAACATTTTTGACAGGAAAGCCACGGGTTGCCGCTTTCCTCCTCTTAGTTGGGTGAGTACCCCTTGGGCCATTCCTTCGGCATTGTTGACGTACAGCTGGAATGGTTTTTCCAGGGCTGGCAAGACTAACACCGGAGCACGGATCAATTGCCCCTTGATATAGTTGAATTTTTGCTCCTCTTCCTTTGTCCATTTTACTGTTTGCTCATCTTGCCCGAGTTTATCATACAGAAATTTCACCAGGGGAGTATAATTCTCAATCCAGATTCGACAATACCCCACTAACCCCAGGAACTGTCGTATCTCCTTCTTGGTACGAGGTAGCGACATCCCTGTTATTCCAGCTATCCTTTCTGGGGTAATGCTTCGCTGTCCCTTACTGACCCGGTGTCCCAGATACCTTACTTCCTTTTCCACGAATTGTAACTTTTTCTTGGAGACCCGTAGCCCCTTTTTCCCTAGGAAGTTCAGTAATCTGATGGTATCTTCCTGCACCCCTTTCTGTGTTGGCCCGGATAGTAATAAATCATCCACATACTGTAGCAGTTGGTTCTCTGGAGCACATTGGAATTCCGCTAGTACTTGCTCCAAGACCTGCCCGAATAGGTTAGGTGACTCAGTGAATCCTTGCGGCAGGACCGTCCATCTGAGTTGTCTCTTCCGCCCTGTTGTAGGATTTTCCCATTCAAACGCAAACATGTCCCGACTGCTTTCTTCTAGCGGGCAACTCCAGAAAGCATCTTTTAGATCTATTACACTGAACCATTCATGGTCAGGGGAGATTTTACTCATCAGGGTGTACGGGTTGGGTACTACCGGGTATCGGGTCTGAACTACTGCATTTAGACCCCGCAGGTCTTGTACCATCCGATAAGTCCCGTCCGGCTTTCGCACCGGGAGGATGGGGGTATTATATGGCGACATACATTCTTCCAGCAGTCCATCTGCGATCAGCCCTTCAATTACCGGCTGCAGCCCTTTTCTTCCTTCCATCGCAATGGGATACTGCTTCCTCCTTACTGGGCGACCGTCCGGTAGCAAGGTGATCTGTAGAGGGCTGATGTTCAATCCTCCCCTATTTCCCTCTCTATACCACACCTCGGGCTCTATTTTCTGGTCGTCCTCTTCTTTTAATGCGAATAATTTTACTATTATTTCTCCATTGTTCGGCACTGTTCCAATGCCCAGTTGCACTTGCAGGTCCCTTCCTAATAGGTTGAATCCTGCCGAGGGCAGCAGGAGAAGGTCTTGCCTTGTTGCCCTATCTTCATATCCGACTTCCACATTGTCCACAATGGACACTTGTATCGTTTTTCCTCCGATACCGGATACCTTCATTACTCTTGTTCCTGTTCGGGCGCCGGGAGGTATCTGGATTACACTGGATCTTTCAGCACCCGAATCTACCATAAAGGTTGTATCTGACCCTTGGGGACCTAATTTCAGATTTACCAGGGGTTCCTGTCGATAGTTTCTTCTCCCCAAGGGTAGGAACCCCCGACCCCCCTAGTCTTCGTCCTCCATCATGGCATATGACCTGACCTCTCGCCGATACTTAGGACATTCCCGTTTAAAATGTCCTTCCTCGTTACAGTGGAAGCATCTTAGAGTCCTTCGCGTTTTCCTTCCTGGTTCTTGGCCATTGCCTCGGTCTGACCACGTTCCCCTCTTTTCCCTGTTTTCTGTGGTTACTTGCCGTACTGTCTGAACCATTATCCTAGCGGTCTTTTTCTGTTTCTCCTCGTCTCTTCTTACAAACACCTTCTGCGCTTCTCGCAGTAATTCACTCAAGGGTTTTGAATTCCAGTCCTCTATCTTCTCTAGTTTCTTCCGAATGTCTGGCCAGGCTTTCGATACAAATTCTACCCTAATTAGCTGTTGTCCCACCTCTGTCTCCGGGTCTACCCCCGCATATTGTTGCATATTTTTCCGAATTCTATCCAGGAAGTCAGTTGGGGTCTCATCGGGGTTCTGGTGGCTTCCGAACGCCTTAGTGAAGTTATGACCCTTGGGGACCGCTTGTCTTATTCCCTTTATCAGGAATTCCCTCATGTCTCTCATGTTTCCTTGACCTTCTCCGGTCTGCTTATCCCAGTTCGGGTTTAACAGGGGAAACTTAGGTTCCCCGGCATTCCCCTTCTCCTTTTCTTTCTCTCTCTCCTCTTCCGCCTGCCGTTGCGGATCATCCGGATGCGGAGCACTGGCAGCTTGTTCGGGCTGCTGGGGCCGGGGAACATAAGGGGGAGGTAGATGATTCAACACTTCCCAAGGAGGCTCTTCCTCCTTAGTTTTAGTTTCTAGTTTAAAACTTCTTGCGGAGTCTCCTGGTCCGGGAACCCAGCAAGAGGCATACTCATTTTCTTCCTCTCTCACATTTGGTTTAGAGTTTACATATATGTTTAAGGCCTGTCTAACCCAATCCTCATCTGACCCAAATGGTGGCCACCATACCGAGGACCCTTTTATTGGCTGTTTGGACCATAATTTGCAATATTCTACCATTCTCTTTTTCTGCTTTCCCTTTGTTCGTCCATATCCCCATCCTGCAAACATTCTACCGAGGGGGCTATCAGGAGGTACCTTCGGGAACAAACCCGAACTCTCCGGCTCCTCTTCCTTTGAGCTTCCCCCTCCCATTATTCCCTTCCCGGCCCGGTTCTTTTTACTCTAGGTGTCGTCACACCTACTTTACCCGGTCACACCCACCTAGATCTCAGTTAGCTAGTCTCACTTACCCGGTGTGCCGTAGAACCGTCTCCTTTCCTCCCTGCTTTGCCGCCTTGCGCTGTCCGGATCTCACTCGCTCAAGCCGTTTCAGACGACGAGCAAGGAATCAGGGACTGCCGAACTCGGCAGGGTGCACCTTCTCCGATGTCCTTCCTCTCGCCCTCCACGACCGGAGTGGGGATCCCGGACGAGCCCCCAGCTGTCAGAAATAATCCTACACTCTGAGTCTCAGCAAACTGCAAAGCGGCAAAGCTTTATTTTTCACGAGTCTGCAGAGTCGGACCCAAAACTGCTCCAGCAGTATTGAGCCCAGAGCATTACATTTCATTTCCTTTTATACAGTTTCAAGTAGGTTATCACGTGTCCCTCAGTTGCTGTATCATTCCTACAATTATTCATAGTCAGCTCCACTCTCCCCCTCCCCACAGGCTTGTACATTTCGGGGGTCACATACACATTTTCTCATATCCTCTGTCCTTGGAGTTAGCCATCCGCAGAGCCATGTCTGCCAAGTTTTCAAACACTTATCGGCCTTGGAGTTAGCCACAAGAGTACAGCTTATCTCCATCTGTTTCATCCACCTCCGCTCTCAGCTCCTAGCTTAATGACTCCTTTTTAGTTCTTCATGATTACCACAAGGTACAGATTGTACCTATACAGTTTTGCAAGAATCTTATATCCTTATTTAGCAATGTGTCAGCATATGTTTTGTAAGCTTAGATCTTAGCACAGTCTAACCTTAACCCTTTCTCTTCTTACAGTAATGATTTAGCAGGTGGGGACGTGTGTTCAGCAGTGAAGCTGACAAGCAAGCCTGTGAGTGCTGAGGACACACCCCTAGATTCTTACATCTATCCCGCATGCGCGATCACTCACAGCATGTCAAGAAAGGCAGCTGAGAAAGAGGACAGTTTAAATGAGTCCAGTGTTGATTTGGCTGAGACGTTTCTACCGACCCTGTACCAAGAGGGGTTAGGGGATGGTAAAGGGGAGAATAGGGAGGTGAAAGAGGGTAAAGGTGAGGAGGTAGACTTAGCAAGGAGGGAATTTATAGAGGCACAGAGTAAAGATGAGAAATGGATATGGCAGTTAGAAGGTCCAGGGTTGGACACGGATGATCTGTCTGGCTTGACAGAACTGTTTGCAGTTGAAGAATTTAAATGTGTTCCCGATAATGATGTAAGGGTTGTCCTAGATGAAAAGGATGCTGCTACCTTGAGGGAGTCTGCTGGGTTAGCAGACACGGTTGTTTTAACCCGCAAGGTTGAGTTTACTCCAAAGGGGGGTGGCCCAGATAGTAACTGGGAGGATCAGGGGAACTTAGAATTTGAAAAGGGGACTGGTATTGAAAGCCTGGAAGAGGTAGATGTCCCGTTTGAGTGTGTTCAGGGTGTGAAGGATGTGGATGCACAAGGTACTGAACCTAGTATTGAAGCTCAGAAAAAGTCTGAGGTATGAGATTTAGTTGAAAAGGAATGCAGTTCTTTTGGGTCAGATGGACTTGGTTCAGTGAAGAAAGGGTTAACCTTGGTATCAATGGAAAGTGAAAATTTTCAGTTGTTTGTATTAGGAGGTGTGTTAAAAGTTAATGATGAGATGAAAGCTGGTGATGTGGATATTATTGAAGGAGAAGGGAAAGGTGTTGTTCCTAAATTGAATAAAGAAAATTTAAAGTCTGAATTAGTTTTAGAAGGATTGACAAAAGGGAAGGGACCGTTAACTGAACAATGGCTTGTTAACAAGGTGCCTGTGAATCAATTACAGTTTGTTTGGAGATTCAAAGATAAACAACTTGCTGATGTTGTTCAAGTATGTGATTTGGAGAGGCAGAACTTGAAATGTTGTTTTGACCAAGAGGGATCATCTGCCGCTGTTATACTGAAAACAAATAGAATGAAAGATCCTGAAGATAAAATTAATGACTTGCTTAAAATTAAGGAATTGTGTGGAAGTTCAGCAAATGGGCTTAGTTTGGAAAACATTGGTGATAAGATAACTCCTGTGCAGGGAGTCTGTGATGGCCTATTCCACACTGGTGAGCAAGCTAACCACGTGAGAGTTAAATGGAAAAGGAACAAAGGTTGACCAAATGCTGCTTTAAATAACAGGATCTGGTTTTGAGGGAATTTGACAAAGCATGTGAAAGATAAAAACACCATGGAAGATTGATTGTTTGAATGTTAAGTTTAAAAGTAAAATAGAGATTAGTATTTGCACAAAATTTTATAATGTACCACAGTATAATCACACATGTATTGGTTCACACTTTGTAATATACACTTAAGCTAAGATCACAACCCTTTAGTATTTTTTTTTGCTGACAAAATGAAATAAAAAATAGGCTGTTATTAAATTGGAGTCTGTTGTTACGGAATTTGATATTAAAATACAACATATTAAAGGGAGTGACAATGTAATTGCTGATTGTTTATCTGGATGTTAATTTGAACGTGTATCTGTATTAGTTTAGTAGTTAAGACAACTACTGTATTTGTTAAACTCTGTAATCCAATCATGTGCTTTATTAGTTAATTTTCCTCCTGGTGAAAATTCCCAGAAGGATGGGGGTGTTATGAGTGATGAATAGACCTGATGGACAATGGGGTACAGAGTTAACTATTCCCCTCCTGAGAAACACAAACTATTACTGTTGCTATGCTGACCATGAGAAAGAGAGACGGAAAAACAAGTAAGAACATCGGCAACAGATAAGAGAGAGGGGGAAATTGCTGATTAACCGTATTGTGACTCCTTTTTGAATTATTTACTGTTTCGCTGCAAGGACAATAGTTTGCTCATAAACATTCCTCGGTGGATTGAAGGAGTGGCCTTATTTGATGGACACAGTCATTCAGGAGTGATGGATAGCTGAGTCCCTGTGAGTAGGGATAAAAGACAGGTCTGGAGAGACACCCTCCAGACACACCAGTGGACACTGATTGAGTGTTGGAACCCACAAGAAAGGTGGGGGCTTCGAAGACCAAACCAGGAGTTCGGTCATTAAGGCTATCAGTGTTAACGCAGGGCCGGTGGGGACATGTGTGTGTGTCCACTCATGCCAGAGTGACGAGTCCACCACAGAAGAACAGTCTAGCAGAAGGACGGAGAGGTCATAACTGAATGACCACACCAATATGATGGATTAAGAAAGCAAAGGAAGGTTTGCCTGACTGTAGCTGTTACATCTTGCTCGCTCTCTCTCTCTCTCCAACGATTACAATACAACAACTATAACTACATCAGCACTCATGAACTGAACTGAACTTTATACTTTTCTATGACAATTTATTTACCCCTAGACATCGATAGAGCTTGTTTATTATTGATTATTATGATTCCTACACTTTTAGGTTTATTACTGCTAACTGGTTTTATATGTATATTTGCATTATTGATATGGTTTTGCTTATTTTTATTAATAAACACCTTTAGTATAGTACCACCAGACTCCAACGAATTCTTCTTTCTCTGCTGGTTAGACACCCAGTTATGGGGTACGTAACATAACAAATTTAATTGGTTGAGCACAACATTGCAGGCTGAAGGGCCTGTTCCTGTGCTGTACTGTTCTATGTTCTATATCCCTCAGTACATCTGTTCCCAATTTACACTCCCACATTCCTGCCTAATAGAATCAAAATTTGCCCACCCCCAATTAAATACTTTCCCATGCTGTCTTCTCCTATCCTTGTATATGGTAAAGGTCAGGGAGTTGTGGTCACCCTCTCTGAAGTGTTCACCCACCGAGAGATCTGTCACCTGACCAGTTTCATTGACTAGTACCAGATTCAGTATGGCACCTATTTTATTCAGCCTGTCCACATATTGTCTCAGGAATCCTACCTGGGCACACCTAACAAATTCTACCATCCAAACCTATTGTAGAAAAGGAGTTTTCCCAATCAATATTAGGGAAATTGAAATTATCCATGACAACAACCCTGTTATTTTTGTATCTTTCCAAATTCTGCCTCCTGATTGCTCCCTTCCTGTTTTTGACCACCATCCACACTGACTCAAACAATCACTTTCACAACAACCTCCCTTTCTGCAGCTGTGATACCATTCTTAATTAGCAATGCCACTCCCCCTATTACTTTTATGTCCCTCCCTGTCCCTTTTGAAACCTGTCAAGCCCCCAGAACATTCAGCTGTCATTCACAGAGCATAAGACATAGGAGCAGAATTAGGCCATCTGGCCCATTGAGTCTGCTCTGCCATTCAATCATGGCTGATACTTTTTTAAAAATTTTCTCCTCAACCCCAGTTCCCAGCCTTCTTCCTCGTAATCTTTGATGGCATGTCCAATCAAGAACCTATCAATTTCTGCCTTAAATACACCCAACAACCTGGCCTCCACAGAGGCAGGTGGCAACAAATTCCACAAATTCGTCACAGTTCGGCTAAAGATATTTCTCCACATCTCTGTTTTGAAAGGGTGCGCCTCTATCCTGAGGCAGTGCCCTCTTGTCCTAGACTGTTCCACCATGGGGAACATTCTTTCCACATTTACTCTGTCTAGGCCTTTCAACATTCAAAAGGTTTCAATAAGATGCTCCCTCATCCTTCTGAATTCCAACAAGTACAAACCCAGAGCCATCAAACATTCCTCGTATGATAACCCTTTCATTCCTGGAATCATCTTTGTGAACTTCCTCTGGACCCTCTCCAATACCAGCACATCTTTTCTAAGATGAGGGGTCTAAAACCATTCACAATACTGAAGTTGAGGCCTCACTAGTGCCTTATAAAGTCTCAGCATCACATTCTTGCTCTTTTATTCTAGACCTCTTGAAATATATGCTAACACTTCATTTGCCTTCCTCACCACCAACTCAACCTGCAAGTTAACCTTCAGTGTGTTCTGCTAAGGACTCCCAAGTCCCTCTGCATCTCAGACTCCTGGATTTTCTCCCCGTTTAGAAAATAGTCTGTATATTTATTTCTACTACCAAAGTGCATGACCTACCCTTGTGACAGCCAAGTCACTGTAATGCCACAATGTCATATTTCCATAGTGTTGGTGCGTGGCCTAGTGAGCAAGACATCAGACTAGTAACCTGAAGGTCACTGGTTCGAGCCTCAGCTGAGGTAGCGTGTTTGTGTCCTTGAGCAAGGCATTTAACAACACATTGCTCTGCGATGTCACCGGTGCCAAGCTGCATGGGTCCTAGTGCCCTTCCCTTGGACAACATCGGTGGCGTGGAGAGGGGAAGGCCTGCAGCTTGGGCAACTGCCGGTCTCCCATACAACCCTGCCCAGGCCTGCGCCCTGGAAACTTCAGGCGCAGATCCATGGTCTCTCGAGACTGACGGATGCCACCATATTTCCAAGTGCTGACCCATGCTCTAAGTTCATCACCTTGTCCCTAATACTTGTTGCATTAAAATAGACACATTTCAACCCATCAGTGTCTGTAATTTTACCCTATCAACTGCCTATCCTGTCTCACAGTCTCTCTATACACTGCATCTACCTGTACAATAACTGCCCTATCCTCTGACCTGTCACTCTGGTTCCCACACCCCTGACAAATTAGTTTAAATCCACCTCAAGAGTTCTAGAAAACCTACCTGTGATAGAGAACACTCCGTAACTGCACTCCTCACACTTGCACATTTGCACACACACACATCACACGCATTTCCTTGTAATTCCACTGTCGTGCTGAGTGTATGCACCTCAGTGTCTTCCCTGATATATTCTCATAATGGGTCTTAAACCGAGCTGGTTGCAGTAATGGGAATGTATAAATACGTATATGTTGATTGTATCGTATCTAAGGAGGACACTTCTGTTTATTTTGTAACATGATTGTAACTACATTGTGGAGTGCATTGTATTGTAATTCATGTGTATCCTTAAGGTAACTTTGTGGGTAACTAAAAATAGTATGTCCTGGTGCTGAACAGAAAAGAGCTCAGTGAAAGAGAGATCGGGGCTGCCAGGTGTTCACACTGGGCAAGAATAGTATGGAGCTATTATTCTGTTTTCCAGTAGATATCTTTTTGTAAATATTGGAGATTTTCTTTTCACTATTTTCACTAATTTTTGTAAGTTTGATTTTTGACACACCTAATAAACACCAAAGCATTAACAGACTAAGTGACTCCAACTATTTTTCTTTCGGTCATAACCCATGTATCTAACACTGCCCATGAGGATATTGGTCCTCCTCAAGTTCAGGGGTAACCCATCCCTTTTGTACAGGTCATACCTTCACCAGAAGAGATCCCAATGAATCACAAATTGGAAACACTTCCCTGTGCACCAATTCTTTGGCCACACATTCATCTGTCAAATCATCGTATTCTTTTCTTTACTGGCCTATGGCACAGGCAGCATTCCAGAGGTTACTAACTTGGAGGTCTTGTTTTATTAGCTTCCTGCCTTGCTCCCTAAATTCTCTCTACAAGATCTCATTCCTTTTTCTGCCAATGTTGTTGGTAACGATATGATTTCTAGCTGTTCAGCCTCCCCTTTATGATGCTGTGCACCCAATCTGTTATCCCTGACCCTGACAGCTGGGAGGCAACATACCATCCAGGAGTCTCTTTCACATCCACAGAATTTCCTTTCTGCTTCCCTGATTATTGAATCCCCTATCACCACTCTGCTCCTCCTCCCCCCCCCCCCTTTTTTATCTGAGACCTGGTCACTGCAGCTGTCCTCTGGATACTATTGTTGGGGGGTGGGCGAAGAAACAAACTATCAAAGTGGTATACATATTAAGGGGAATGTTCACAGGGGTACTCTACACTGGCTGTCTTCCCTCTCCTCCCCTGGCAGTCACCTTCTTTCTGCAACTTATGGGTGACTTTCTTCCCTGTAGCTCCTGTTTATCACCTAATCATTCTCTTGAATGATCTGTAGGCCAGCCAGCTGCAGCTCCAGTACCCTAACATGTGGGCGTGATCATATTTAGAGAGGGGGAACTGAGGCTTTGGCAAGAAGAAGCAGTGGCTGAAGAGCTGCAGCTAGATGCACATCTTGCAGATATAGACATCAGGAGTACTGGCAATATCCCTTACTGCCCAGATCCTGCAAGATAGCCTTCACCTCTGTCCTGACTGCCATTCCCACTGCTCAAACCTGAGCAACAATAAAGAATGGAAGAGAACTTAACAGAACCTTATCTTAGCCACTGCCTCTTCTTGCCAAAGCTTCAGTTCCCCCTCTAAATACGTTCACACCCACAAAGGTCACCCCATTTTAACCTAAATACTACTTACTGACCCAAGTTTAACTTGTGCAATGAGACTTGCCCTTTTCAATGTTTTCCGCCTTCATTATCTCATATGATCCTCCAAAACCATTGGTGAACTATTGGTGACTTCAACCCAGGAATGCCCTCAATAAGATACTAGATAAAGTGCCTTAGACCAAGAAATTCAATGCATTCACCTCTCTTGTATCTCAGTACAAAATGTAATTTCAGATGCTTCAGCGAAGCACCTTGGGTTCATTGCTGTTGTAAACATACGGTGTGTCAGTTTGCTGTACATACGGAGAGCAGTGTAGCTGAAGGCAGAATGACCTCAATTAAATTGAGGGAGTGAAATGGTCTCCCACTCTCAACGCTTCTGTTTTACAGTGGTTCTTACTGTGAGAGATGGTGTGGGGAGGGGAAGGCATGGATTATGCTGACAATTGAATTTTTATAATATTGTACATAACTTTGTAAAATTTGTTGTTACCCTGGATTACAGCAGGATCAATCAATATTAATTGAATTGTTTAGTTAATGATTAATCATTGTGAAATAGCAGAATAAGCAAGACAAAGCATCTGTTGCAACAAATTCCGTAGGCCAAGTATGTCAAACGTTAGCATAACTCAACAAATTAGACTTAAGCAGTTTGGAACCGCATCTTGGAATTTATTCACTTTTTCATCATCTTCATTTCTTGGTGATGAGCATTTTGTGTCAAATTTTTAACAGAAGATTATAGAGTCTCATTTCTGCCACAGGACTGCTAAGCACCAGAACTTTGCCCTGAGTTAGAAGGTCATGAATTCAGATCTCAGTCCAGAGGTGATTAAGTACTGTTGATATCTGTTCAAGGCCAGTGCTAGGTCCATTGTATGTCATCTCTGGTTTAGAGTTAAGACCCTAATCCTCTCCACACCACCCTGTCTAGTTGTTTCAATTTTCTGTAGGTTTCAATGAGATCCTACACATTCTTCTAAATTCCAGTGAGTATAGGCCCAAAGCTGCCAAATGCTCCTCATATGTTAACCCCTTCATTTACGGAATCATCCTCATGAACCTCCTCTGGACTTTCTCCGATGACAATACATCCTTTCTGAAAAATGGGGCCCAAAACTGTTGACAATACCCCAAGTGAAGAATTGTGAGCATTTGGGGTCAATGTGCCTGTTCCATTTTGGTTTGTTTTTTTTATGTGGAGAGGAGAAATATGGTGTTTGATGATCACGCTACTGTTCTTTACTTCCTTGGTTTTGTGGCTTTCTGGGGAAGAAGAATTTCAGTGTTGTATAATTTGATAATAAATGAACCTTTTGAAATAAATTAATAAATAATGAGGTGCACTTATGACACAAGTTTGAAAAGTGAATAGTCTAATACCGAGACCTGGGTGGTGGGAAGGAGTTTATTCATCTCACTACCTGGGGGAAGAATCCTAACAGTTCTTGGTAAATGGTGAGAAGTATTGCAATGGACGAGAAAACATTGATTGGTCAGCTCAGCGAACAGACAAGTGGCTGACGAAATCCAATATAAGGAAGTGTGAAGTCGTACACCTTGGCAGAAAGCCTGAGATGACAAAGCTGAGTGGTATAATGTTCTGTGGAGAGGCATGATGTTTGACAAGCCTACAGCTGGAATGTACTTGGGGAGAATGGACTCTGCACAGTAAATTCCCTATCTTCTGAAATAGGCCTCACAGCATAGTAATTGAATGATGACACTTGATACACATGCTAAGCTTGGCTTGACAATGGATTGTGCTCATTATCATCCCACCCTCTGTATGTGTGGAGTGTACAACACTGCAAATGTTCTTTACCCGCAGGAACCTCTTTCCACTCAACCTCCTCACTCTTTTCTGTCCTCTTGCTACATCAATGCTACAAATTGTACTGTATTTCATTACCGAATGTTTATTTGGTCTGTCCTCTGGGTTGGTCTGTCTCACAGCTCCTTATTCGGTAACTGCCGCCATTCATCAGTGTTTCAAAGGCAGACCTGTTGTGCCTCCTTATCCAGTGGTGTTAGCTGTGAAGGCAGCTCTAGTTTAACAGTGGCACCCATCACCTGAATTGCCTCAAATTTTGTGAGTGGGGCGGTGTTAGTGGTCCGGGTTTTGCTCAACAGGCTTGGACAAGAATAGACATAGGCTCTATGTAAGCTTCTGGTAAAAAAAAAATTCTCTCTTAGTACAGTGCCTATAAAAAGTATTCACCCCACCCCCACCAGGAAGTTTTCATGTTTTATTGTCTTACAACATTGAATCACAGTGGATTTAATTTTGCTTTTTTGACACGATCGACAGAAAAAGACTGTTGTGTCAAAGTGAAAACAGATTTCTACAAAGTAATCTAAATCATTTACAAATCTAAAACATAAACTAATTGATTGCATAATTATCCACCCCCTTTACAAATCAGTATTTAGTAGATGCACCTTTTTCAGCAATTACAACCTTGAGTCTGTGTGGATAGGTCTCGATCAGCTTTGCACATTTGAACGCTCCAATTTTTCCCCATTCTTCTTTACCAAACTGCTCAAGGTCTGTCAGATTGCATGGGGATCGTGAGTGAACAGCTCTTTTCAAGTCCAGCCACAAATTCTCAGTTGGATTGTGGTCAAGACTCTGACTTGGCCACTCTAGGACATAAACTTTGTTGTTTTTAAGCCATTCCTGTGTAGCTTTGGCTTTATGTTTGGGGCCATTGTCTTGCTAGAAAACAAACCTTCTCCCAGATCGCACTTCTCTTGCAGACTGCATCAGGTTTTCCTCCTGGATTTCCCTGTATTTTGTTGCATTCATTTCCCCCTCTACCTTCACGAGCCTTCCAGGGCCTGCTGCAGTGAGGCATCCCCACAGCATGATGCAGCCACCACCATGCTTCATGGTAGGGATGGGGTGTGGTGTTTGGCTTACATGGTGTATAGTCTGATGGCCAAAATGCTCAATGTTGGTTTCATCAGACCATAGGGCATTCTTCCAGCTGACTTTAGAGTCTCCCACAAGCCTTCTGGCAAACTCTAGCTGAGATTTCACGAGTTTTTTTTTCAATAGTGGCTTTCTCTTTGCCACTCTCCCATAAAGCTGTGACTGGTGAAGCACCCAGGAAACAGCTGTTATATGCACAGTCTCTCCCATCTCAGCTACTGAAGCTTGTAACTCCTCCAGATTTGTCATTTGTCTCTTGGTGGTCTCCCTCACTAGTCCCCTTCTTGTATGGACACTCAGATTTTGAGGAAGGCCAACTCTAGGCAGATTTACAGCTGTGTCATATTCTTTTCCATTTCTAGATAATTGACAACTGTACTCCAAGGGATATTTAGTGACTTGAAAATTTCCTTGTATGCATCTCATGGCTTGTGCTTTTCAATAACATTTCACAGAGTTGCTTGGAGTGTTCTTTTGTCTTCATGGTGTAGTTTTTGCCAGGATACTGACTCATCAGAAGCTGGACCTTCCAGATACAGGTGTATATTTACTACAATTAATTGAAACACCTTGACTAAATACAGATCTCCATTTAACTAATTATGTGACTTCTAAAACCAATTGGTTGCACTAGTGGTGATTTGCTGTGCCATTTTAAAATGGGGGTGAATGCTATCACTTCGTGTTTTATATTTGTAATAAATTTAGATCATTTTGTAGAGATATGTTTTCACTTTGACACAAAAGAGTCTTTTTCTGTTGATCAGTGTCAAAAAAGCTGAATTAAATCACTGTTAATGTTGTAAAACAATAAAACATGAAAACTTCCAAGGGAGGTGAAAAATTTTTATGGGCTAGTTCACTGAGAATGGGTTCATAATTAGTGGTATGTTCTTTGTGTGAGATGTGGAACTTTGGAAGATCTCCATTCTTACTGATAACTACATCTGCACAAAGTCACTGAGCTGCAGCTCCTTGGAGACATGCTGGGTAACTGGAGCTGCAGCTGGTTGGAGACACTGGGGAACTGGAGCTGCAGCTGATTGGAGAAGCTGGGGAACTGGAGTTGCAGCTGGTTGGAGACACTGGGGAACTGGAGCTGCAGCTGGTTGGAGACACTGGGGAACTGGAGCTGCAGCTGGTTGGAGACGCTGGGGAACTGGAGCTGCAGCTGGTTGGAGACGCTGGGGAACTGGAGCTGCAGCTGGTTGGAGAAGCTGGGGAACTGGAGCTGCAGCTGGTTGGAGAAGCTGGGGAACTGGAGCTGCAGCTGGTTGGAGACACTGGGGAACTGGAGATGCAGCTGGTTGGAGACACTGGGGAACTGGAGCTGCAGCTGGTGGGAGAAGCTGGGGAACTGGAGTTGCAGCTGGTTGGAGACACACTGGGGAACTGGAGCTGCAGCTGGTTGGAGACACTGGGGAACTGGAGCTGCAGCTGGTTGGAGACACTGGGTAACTGGAGTTGCAGCTGGTTGGAGACACTGGGTAACTGGAGCTGCAGCTGGTTGGAGACACACTGGGGAACTGGAGTTGCAGCTGGTTGGAGACACACTGGGGAACTGGAGTTGCAGCTGGTTGGAGACACTGGGGAACTGGAGCTGCAGCTGGTTGGAGAAGCTGGGGAACTGGAGCTGCAGCTGGTTGGAGACACACTGGGGAACTGGAGCTGCAGCTGGTTGGAGAAGCTGGGGAACTGGAGTTGCAGCTGGTTGGAGACACTGGGGAACTGGAGCTGCAGCTGGTTGGAGAAGCTGGGGAACTGGAGCTGCAGCTGGTTGGAGAAGCTGGGGAACTGGAGCTGCAGCTGGTTGGAGAAGCTGGGGAACTGGAGCTGCAGCTGGTTGGAGACACTGGGGAACTGGAGTTGCAGCTGGTTGGAGACACGCTAGGGAACTGGAGTTGCAGCTGGTTGGAGACGCTGGGGAACTGGAGCTGCAGCTGGTTGGAGACGCTGGGGAACTGGAGTTGCAGCTGGTTGGATACGCTGGGGAACTGGAGCTGCAGCTGGTTGGAGACACTGGGGAACTGGAGCTGCAGCTGGTTGGAGAAGCTGGGGAACTGGAGCTGCAGCTGGTTGGAGACACTGGGGAACTGGAGTTGCAGCTGGTTGGAGACACTGGGGAATTGGAGCTGCAGCTGGTTGGAGACGCTGGGGAACTGGAGTTGCAGCTGGTTGGAGACACTGGGGGACTGGAGTTGTAGCTGGTTGGAGACGCTGGGGAACTGGAGTTGCAGCTGGTTGGAGACACTGGGGAACTGGAGCTGCAGCTGGTTGGAGACGCTAGGGAACTGGAGCTGCAGCTGGTTGGAGACACTGGGGAACTGGAGTTGCAGCTGGTTGGAGACACTGGGGGACTGGAGTTGCAGCTGGTTGGAGACGCTGGGGAACTGGAGTTGCAGCTGGTTGGAGACGCTGGGGAACTGGAGCTGCAGCTGGTTGGAGACACTGGGGAATTGGAGCTGCAGCTGGTTGGAGACGCTGGGGAACTGGAGTTGCAGCTGGTTGGAGACACTGGGGGACTGGAGTTGCAGCTGGTTGGAGACGCTGGGGAACTGGAGTTGCAGCTGGTTGGAGACACTGGGGAACTGGAGTTGCAGCTGGTTGGAGACACTGGGGAACTGGAGCTGCAGCTGGTTGGAGACACGCTAGGGAACTGGAGTTGCAGCTGGTTGGAGACGCTGGGGAACTGGAGCTGCAGCTGGTTGGAGAAGCTGGGGAATTGGAGCTGCAGCTGGTTGGAGAAGCTGGGGAATTGGAGCTGCAGCTGGTTGGAGACACTGGGGAACTGGAGCTGCAGCTGGTTGGAGAAGCTGGGGAATTGGAGCTGCAGCTGGTTGGAGACACTGGGGAACTGGAGCTGCAGCTGGTTGGAGACACGCTGGGGAACTGGAGCTGCAGCTGGTTGGAGACACGCTGGGGAACTGGAGCTGCAGCTGGTTGGAGACACTGGGGAACTGGAGTTGGAGCTGGTTGGAGACACGCTGGGGAACTGGAGCTGCAGCTGGTTGGAGACACTGGGTAACTGGAGCTGCAGCTGGTTGGAGACACTGGGGAACTGGAGCTGCAGCTGGTTGGAGAAGCTGGGGAATTGGAGCTGCAGCTGGTTGGAGAAGCTGGGGAATTGGAGCTGCAGCTGGTTGGAGACACTGGGGAATTGGAGCTGCAGCTGGTTGGAGACACTGGGGAGTTGGAGCTGCAGCTGGTTGGAGACACTGGGGAATTGGAGCTGCAGCTGGTTGGAGACACACTGGGGAACTGGAGCTGCAGCTGGTTGGAGAAGCTGGGGAACTGGAGCTGCAGCTGGTTGGAGACACTGGGGAATTGGAGCTGCAGCTGGTTGGAGACACTGGGGAATTGGAGCTGCAGCTGGTTGGAGACACTGGGGAATTGGAGCTGCAGCTGGTTGGAGACTGGGGAACTGGAGCTGCAGCTGGTTGGAGACACTGGGGAATTGGAGCTGCAGCTGGTTGGAGACACTGGGGAATTGGAGCTGCAGCTGGTTGGAGAAGCTGGGGAACTGGAGCTGCAGCTGGTTGGAGACACTGGGGAACTGGAGCTGCAGCTGGTTGGAGACACTGGGGAACTGGAGCTGCAGCTGGTTGGAGACACTGGGGAACTGGAGTTGCAGCTGGTTGGAGACACGCTAGGGAACTGGAGTTGCAGCTGGTTGGAGACGCTGGGAAACTGGAGCTGCAGCTGGTTGGAGACGCTGGGGAACTGGAGTTGCAGCTGGTTGGATACACTGGGGAACTGGAGCTGCAGCTGGTTGGAGACACTGGGGAACTGGAGCTGCAGCTGGTTGGAGACACTGGGGAACTGGAGCTGCAGCTGGTTGGAGAAGCTGGGGAACTGGAGCTGCAGCTGGTTGGAGGCACTGGGGAACTGGAGCTGCAGCTGGTTGGAGACACTGGGGAATTGGAGCTGCAGCTGGTTGGAGACGCTGGGGAACTGGAGTTGCAGCTGGTTGGAGACACTGGGGGACTGGAGTTGCAGCTGGTTGGAGACGCTGGGGAACTGGAGTTGCAGCTGGTTGGAGACACTGGGGAATTGGAGCTGCAGCTGGTTGGAGACACACTGGGGAACTGGAGCTGCAGCTGGTTGGAGACACTGGGGAATTGGAGCTGCAGCTGGTTGGAGACACTGGGGAACTGGAGCTGCAGCTGGTTGGAGACACGCTGGGGACCTGGAGCTGCAGCTGGTTGGAGACACGCTGGGGACCTGGAGCTGCAGCTGGTTGGAGACACGCTGGGGAACTGGAGCTGCAGCTGGTTGGAGACACGCTGGGGAACTGGAGCTGCAGCTGGTTGGAGACACGCTGGGGAACTGGAGCTGCAGCTGGTTGGAGACACGCTAGGGAACTGGAGCTGCAGCTGGTTGGAGAAGCTGGGGAACTGGAGCTGCAGCTGGTTGGAGACGCTGGGGAACTGGAGCTGCAGCTGGTTGGAGACGCTGGGGAACTGGAGCTGCAGCTGGTTGGAGAAGCTGGGGAACTGGAGGTGCAGCTGGTTGGAGACACTGGGGAACTGGAGCTGCAGCTGGTTGGAGACACTGGGGAACTGGAGCTGCAGCTGGTTGGAGACACTGGGGAACTGGAGCTGCAGCTGGTTGGAGACACTGGGGAACTGGAGTTGCAGCTGGTTGGAGACACTGGGGAACTGGAGCTGCAGCTGGTTGGAGACACTGGGGAACTGGAGTTGCAGCTGGTTGGAGACACTGGGGAACTGGAGCTGCAGCTGGTTGGAGAAGCTGGGGAACTGGAGTTGCAGCTGGTTGGAGAAGCTGGGGAACTGGAGCTGCAGCTGGTTGGAGAAGCTGGGGAACTGGAGTTGCAGCTGGTTGGAGACATGCTGGGGAACTGGAGTTGCAGCTGGTTGGAGACACTGGGGAATTGGAGCTGCAGCTGGTTGGAGACACTGGGGAACTGGAGCTGCAGCTGGTTGACCTTTGGCTTAATGGAAAACTGAGGAGGTGACTGACAGGAACTAAAGGGTGCTTGTCACCCCTAAGTTACAGGAAACAGGTAACTGGATGACTGTCAGGAGAGGGAAAGGAAATGGGCAGCCAGTGCAGAATACCCCTGTGGTTGTTTCCCTCAATAATAAGTACCGGTATACAACTTTGGATACTGTTGGGAGAGAGATACTTACCAGGGAGAAGCTGCAGCAAACAGGTGTCTGGCATTGATTCTGCTTCTGTGGCTCAGAAGGGAAGCAGGTAGAGAAGTGGAATCCAGTAGTGATGGAAGATTTATTAATTGGGAGAACAGAAAGACAGCTAGAGGTCATGGCCCATGTAGTTTCCAATGACATGGGTAGGATGGGTGACAAGGTCCTGTAAAGTTAGTTCAGGGAGTTAGGTGTTAAATTAAAGGACAGCACATCCAGGGTTGTGATCTCAGGATTACTACCTGTGCAATGTGCTGATGAGGCTAGGAGGAGGAAGAACATACAGTTTAACATGTGGCTAAGAAGTCAGTGTTGGAGAGAGCTTCAGATTTTTGGAGAACTGTGCTCTCTTTCAAAGAAAGTGGGATACGTACAGAAGAGCCGATTTGCGCCTGAACTGGAGGGGAATATCTTAGTGGGAAAGTGTGCTAGTGCTGTTCAGGAGTGGGGGAGGTTGCTTAAACTAGAGTTGCAAAGTTGCAGGGGGATGGGAACCACTGGAGTGCAAGAACAGATAGTGGAATGGTTGTGGAGAAAGATATTGTTAAGTCTACATACAAGGTCAAGAATCAAAAGTTTGGGTATGGTGGGACATATGTTCTGAGCTGCATATATTTCAATGGAAGGAGTATTGTGGAAAAGGTGGATGAGCTTAGGGCATTGCTCAGCACCTGGAATTATGACATTAGTGAGACTTGGTTGTAGGATAGGCAGTGCAATATTTTGGAGACCTGTTAATTTAGATATGGTAGAGCAGGAGGGATTAAAGGGGAAGGGGTGATACAGAGCCAGGGAAAATGTCACAGCAGTGCTTGGTCAGGACAGACTGAAGAACTTGTTTGGTGAGGCGTTATGGATGGAACTGAAGAACAGGAAAGGCATGATCACATTAATGGGGGTTCTATTACAGTCCACCCAACAGTACCTAGGATTTAGAAGAGCAAATTTGTGAAGAGATTAGAGACTTGCAAAAACCATAACATTGTGATAGTAGGTGATTTTAACTTTTCACATATTGACTGGGATGTGCATACTGTAAGTGGGCTGGATGGGAAAGAATTTATCAAGAAACAAATGAGGTACTTGAGTATAAGAAATCCAAAAGAACCCTTATAATAAAAAAATGTCAGGAAGCCAAAGGACATGAGGTTGCTTTAGAAGACAAGTGTCAGACACCTTGAGCCACTTGGAATAATTTACTTATTATTATTTATGGTTATATATTGCTATATTTCTACACTGTTCTTGGTTGGTGCGACTGTAACAAAACCCAGTTTCCTTTGGGATCAATAAAGTATGTCTGTCTGTCTGAAGGAGAATCCTAAAGACTTCTAGATATATTAAGAGCAAAAGGATTACAAGGACAAAATTGGTCCTCTGGAAGATCACGGTGGTAGTCTATGCATGGAGCTAAAAGATAATGGGGGAAGATCTTAAATGTTTTGTATTTTTATTTACTTGTAAGATGGGCACAGAGTCTATAGATATGAGGCAATGTAGCAGTGAGGTCATGAACTTGATACAGGTGACAGAGAAGGAAGTGTTTGCTGTTTTGAGGCAAATTGGGGTGTATAAGTCCCCAAGTCCTGACAAGGTGTTCTCTCAGACCCTGTGGGAGGCAAGTGCAGAAATTACAGGAGCCCAAGCAGAGATATTTAAAACATCCTTAGTCATGATGAGGTACCGGAAGTTTAGAGGATAGCTAATGTTGTTCCGTTGTTTAAGAAAGTCTCTAATAATAAGCCAGGAAATTATAGGCTGGTGAGCCTGATATCAGTAGTGGGAAAATTGGATGGTATTCTAATAGACCGGTTATATAAGTGTTTGCATAGATGAGGACTGATTTAGGATAGTCAACATGGTTTAGTGTGTGGTAAGTCGTGTCAACCAATGTAGAGTCTTTTGAGAAAAATTGATGAAGGCAAGGCGGTGGATGTTGTTTACGTGGACTTTACCGAGGCATTTGACAAGATCCAGCATGGGAGATTGGTCAAGAAGGTTCAGTTGCTTGGTGTTCAAGATGAGGTAGTAAATTGGATTAGAGAATGGCTTTGCAGAAGAAGCCAGAGAATGGTTATAGATGGTTGCCTCTCTGACTGGAGGTCTGTAATTAGTAGTGTACCTTAAGGATCATTGCTGAGTCTGTTGTTGTTTGTCATCTATATCAATGATCTGGATGATAATGTGGCCAACTGGATCAGAAAATTTGCTGATGACACCAAGATTGGTGCCACAGGACAAGATAGGACAAAGTCAGCATGGTTTACTTTAGAGTAAATCTTGCCTGATGAACCTGTTGGAATTTTTTGAGGGGATTACAAGTAGAACATGGAACATAGAATATAAAAATATACAGCATATTACAGGCCTTTTGGCCCACAATGTTGTGCCATCCATATAATCTACTCTAGAGACTGCCTAGAATTTCCCTAGTGCATAGCCCTCTATTTTTCTAAGCTCCATGTATCTATCTAAGAGGTTCTTAAAAGACCCTATTGTATTCGCTTCCACCACCGGTTCTGGCAGTGCACACACACACACCACTCTATGTGTGGAAAAGCTTACTCTGGACATCCCCTCAGTACCTATTTGTCTTCTTAACAACACTGTCAACCTGCGCAGCAGCTTTGAGTGTCCTATGAACATGGACTCCAAGATCTTGCTGATCCTCCACACTGCCAAGAGTCTTACCATTTATATTACATTCCGTCTTCAAATTGAACCGAACAAAATCTTTACACTTATCTGGGTTGAAGTCCACCTGTCACTTCTCAGCCTAGTTTTGCATCCTATCGATGTCCTGCTGTAATCTCTGACAACCCTCCAGACTATCCACAATACCTCCAACCTTTGTGTCAATAACAAACTTACTAGTAGAACTTAACAGTTCTACTTCTTGATCTAGGTCACATAAAAATCACAGAGAGGAAGAGTCTCAGAACAGATCCCTGCAAAATACCTCTGGTCACCAACCTCCATGCTGAAAATGAACTACCTACAACCACCCTTTGTCTTCTGTGGGCAAGACAATGCTGGATACACAAAGCAAGGTCTCCTAGGATCCCATGCCTCCTCACTTTTTGAAGAAGCTTTGCATGGGGAACCTTATTAAATGTCTTACAGAAATCCATATACACTACATCCACTGGTCTACCTTCATCAATGTGTTTAGTTACTTCCTCCAAGAATTCAATCAGACTCGTAGGGCACGGCCTGCCCTTGACAAAGCCATGCCGACTATCCCTAATCAGATTATGTCTCTCCAAATACTCATAAATCCTGCCTCTCAGGATCTTCTCCAACAACTTGCCCAACACTGAAGTCAGACTGGCTGGTCAAGAATTTCCTGGGTTATCTCTACCTACTTTCTTGCACAAGGGAACAACATTTACAACCTTACAATTCTTCAGTATGTCTCATGTCTCTACTGATAATGCAAAGGTCATTGCAAGAGTCTTAGCAATCTCTTCCCTCACTTCCCACAGTAGCCTGGGGTGCATTTCATCTGTTCCCAGTGACTTACCTAAGTTAGTGCTTTTCAAAAGCTTCATCACATTCTCTTTCTTAAAGTCTGTATACTGAAGCATATTAGCCTGGTGTAAGACAACCCCACAATTGCTAAGGTCCTTTTCCCTGGTGAATACTGAAGCAAAGTATTCATTAAGTACCTGTGCTACCTCCTTCATGTCCATGCACACATTTCCACACTGCTCATCCTCTTGCTCTTCACATACTTGTAGAATGCCTTGGGGTTTTCTTTAATCTTGCTCACCAAGGCCTTCTCATGGCCCTTGCTGGCTCTCCTAATTCCATTTTTAAGTCTTTCTTAGCAACCGTGTAATTTTCTAGACCTCTAACAGCACTTTGTTTCTTGAACCTTCCATAAGCTTTTCTTTTTAACTAGATTTTCTACATCCTTCATACACCATGGTTCTTTAACTCTACCATCCTTTTCCCTGCCTCAATGGAACATGCCTGTGCAGAACTCCATGCAAATGTTCCCTGAACATTTGCCACATTGCTGCTGTGCATTTCCCTGAACACATCTACTCCCAATTTATGCTACCAAGTTTCTGCCTAATAGCGTCAAATTTCCCCCTCCCCCAATTAAATGTTTTCCCACATTGTTTGCTCCTGTTCCTCTCCAGCGCTATGGTGAAGGAGATAGAGTTGTGGTCACTACCTCCAAAATGCTCTCCCACTGAGAGATCTGACACCTGACCAAGTTCATTTCCCAATACCAGATCAAGTACAGCCTCTGCTCTAGTTGGCTTATCTACATATTGCATCAGGAAATCTTCCTGAACACATATAACAAACTCCACTCCATCTAAACCCCTTGGGCTATGGAGATGTCAATCAAACTTAGGAAAATTAAAATCTTCCATCAGAACAACCCTATTATTGCACCACTCCAGAATCTGCCTCCCTATCTGTTCTTTGATATCCCTGTTGCTATTTGGGGGTCTAAAAAAGGGGTTATGGCCCCTTTCCTGCTGACTTCCATCCACACTAACTCAGTAGACCAACCCTCCATGACTTCCTCCCTTTCTGCAGCCGTGACACTATCCCTAATTAGCAATGCCACTCCCCACCTCTTTTGACTCTCTGTTCTTTTTGAAATATCTAAAGCCTGACACACTCAGCAGCCATTCCTGCTCTGAGACATCCAAGTCTTTGAAATGGCCACGTCACAGTTCTACGTATTGATCCACACTCTAAGTTAATCCAACTTGTTTATGATACTCCTTGCATTAAAATAGACACATCTCAAACCATCAGGCTGAGTACATCTTTGCTCTTACATCTGTCTGTTCTTCTTCACAAACTCCCTACAAGTTGACTGTACTTGTGCTCCAACCTCCTCATCCTCTGCCTCTTCACTTCAGTTCCTACCTCCCTGCAATCTAGGTTGAAAGTTGGATAGATAAAGGGGATGCAGTGGATGTTGTATATGAAGCAGGTAGGCTGCAGAAGGACTTAGACTGATCAGGAGAATGGGTGAGAAAGTGGCAAATAAAATACAATGTTGGAAAATGCATGGTCATGCACTTTGGTAGGAAACAGCTCAACAGATGATGCCATTGCCACCTCCCTCCACCTGGCCCTCACCCACCTGGACAAAAAAGACACATACATTTGAATGCTGTTCATAGACTTCAGTTCAGCATTCAAAACGATCATTCCTCAGCACCTGATTGGAAAGCTGAGCCTACTGGGCCTGAACACCTCCCTCTGCAACTGGATACTAGACTTCCTGACTGGGAGACCTCAGTCAGTCCGGATCGGAGGCAGCATCTCCAACACCATCACACTGAGCACGGGGGCCCCTCAGGGCTGTGTGTTCAGTCCACTGCTGTTCACTCTGCTGACCCATGACTGTGCAGCAATACACAGCTCGAATCACATCATTAAGTTCGCTGATGACACGAACGTGGTGGGTCTCATCAGCAAGAACGACGAGTCAGCTTACAGAGAGAATGTGCAATGGCTAACGGACTGGTACAGAGCCAACAACCTGTCTCTGAGAGAACAAAACAAAAGAGATGGTTGTTGCCTTCAGGAGAGCATGGAGCGACCACTCTCTGTTGAACATTGATGGCTCCTCTGTCGAGATCGTTAAGAGCACCAAATTTCTTGGTGTTCACCTGACGGAGAATCTCACCTGGTCCCTCAACACCAGCTCCATAGCAAAGAAAGCCCAGCAGCGTCTCTACTTTCTGCGAAGGCCGAGAAAAGTCCATCTCCCCCCCCCCCCCCCCCCCCCCCCCCATCCTCACCACATTCTACAGGGGTTGTATTGAGAGCATCCTGAGCAGCTGCATCACTGCCTGGTTCGGGAATTGCACTGTCTCCGATCGCAAGACCCTGCAGTGGATAGTGAGGTCAGCTGAGAGGATCATCGGGGTCTCTCTTTCCACTATTACGGACATTTACACCACACGCTGCACCCGCAAAGCTAACAGCATTGTGAAGGACCCCACGCACCCCTCATACAAACTCTTCTCCCTCCTGCCATTTGGCAAAAGGTACCGAAGCATTCGGGCTCTCACAACCAGACTGTGCAACAGTTTCTTCCCCCAAGCCATCAGACTCCTCAGTACTTAGAGTCTGGACTGACATCTACATCATTTATTATTATATTGTAATTTATCCTCTACTGTGCCTATTGTCTTGTTTATTAATTATTGTACTGCCCTGCACTGTTTTGTGCTCTTTATGTAGTCCTGTGAAGGTCAGTAGTCTAGTGCAGTTTTTATGTTGTTTTACTTAGTCTTGTGCTGTCTCACATAGTCTAGTGTAGTTTTGTTTCATGTAGCACCAGGGTCCTGAAGGAATGTTGTTTCGTTTTTACTGTGTACTGTACTAGCAGTTTATGGTCGAAAGGACAATAAACTTGACTTGAGAAATAAAACTGTAGACTAATTTCTAAACGGGGAGAAAATAAAAAAAAAAACTGACTTGCAAAGTTACTTGGCAGTCCTTGTGCAGATCACCCTAACTTGCAGATAGAGTCAATAGTGATGAAGGCAAATGGAATATTAGCATTCATTTCAAGAGGACTAGAATGCGAAAGCAGGGATGTGATGCTGAGGCTTTATCAGGCACTGGTGAGGTCTCACCTTGAGTATTGTGAACAGTTTTTGGCTTTTCATCTCAGAAAAGATGTTCTGGCATGGAGAGGGTTCAGAGGAGGTTCACAAATACGAATCTGGGAATGAAAGGGTTATACGAGGAACATTTTGATGGCTCTGGGTCTGTATTTGCTGGAATTCTAAAGGATGGGGGGGGGGGGATCTCATTGAAACCTTTCAAATGTTTAAAGGCCTAGACAGAGTAGATGTGTTTCTCATGGTGGGAGAGTCTAGGATAAGAGGACACAGCCTCAGGATAGAGGGGCCATCCATTTAAAGCAAAGATGCTGAGAAATTTCTTTAGCCAGAGGGTGGTAAATTTGTGGAATTTATTACCACAGGCAGCTGTGGAGGTCAGGTCATTGGGCGTATTTAAGGTGGAGATTGATAGGTTCTTGATTGGACAGAGCATACTGCCTCCTACCAATCAGGCAATGCTCTAACCAGGTTAGTAACTTGCCTGTAATACCATGGGCTCTTAACTTGGAAAGCAGCCTCATGTGTGGCACCTTGTCATAGGCTTTCTGAAAGTCCAAATATACAACATCCTCTGCATCCCCTTTATCTATCCTATTTGTAATCTCTTCAAAGAATTCCAACAGGTTTGTCAGGCAGAATTTTCCCTGAAGGAAACCATGCTGACTTTGTACTATCTTGTTCTGTCTCACCAAGTACTCCATCACCTCATCTACCGCTGCCTCTTTCAGGACCGTAGGGTGCAGTTCCTCTGGTCTGGGTCACTTATGTACCTTTAGGTCTTTCAGCTTTTTGAGCACCATCTCCCTTGTAACAGTAACTGCACCCACTTCTCTTCCTTCACACACTATAACGTCAGGCATACTGCTAGTGTCTTCCACAGTGAAGACTGACTAAAATACCGGTACTCATTTAATTCATCAGCCATCTCCATTATTGAAACTTGAAAAAACTTTTACAATCCACTTTGATATTATTTGCTAGCTTGCTTTCATATTTCATCTTTTCCCTGCTAATTATTTTTTCAGTTGCCCTCTGTAGGTTTTTAACTGGTCTATAATTTCCTTTCTACTGCCTTCCTCCTTTCTTAAAGATTTGCAATTTTCCAGCCCATGATTTTTGAAAGATCATTTCTGATGCCACCACAATCTCTAACATTACCTCTTTCAGACCTTTGGGTGCAGTTCCTCTGGTCTGGTTGACTTATGTGCCTTTAGGTCTTTCAGCTTTTTGAGCACCTTTCACAAATTCATCATCCTTTGGCTAAAGGAATTTCTCAGCATCTGTTTTGAAAGGGCACCCCTCACAATGGGGAATTTAATCAGGGGCTGACAAGCATGTGGAATCAGCTGCCAGCACAACTGGTGGACACAGGGTCAATTCAACATTTAAGAGAATTTTGAATAGGTACATGGATAGGAGGCCTATAGTGGACTATGGTTCGGCTGCAGGTCGATTTGACTAGGCTGATTAATGGTTCAGTATAGAATAAATGGTAGTGGGGAAGATGCTAGAGTCCATTATTAAAGATGAAATAGTGGCATATCTAGATAGCAGTGATAGGATTGGGCCGAGCCAGCATGGATTTACCAACGGTAAATCATGCTTGACTAATCTATTGGAGTTTTTCGAGGATGTAACCAGGAAGTTAGACAAGGGAGATCCAGTGGATGTAGTGTACCTCGATTTTCAGAAGGCATTTGATAAGGTCCCACATAGGAGATTGGTGGGTAAAATCAAAGTTCATGGCATTGGGGGGAAGACATTGACATGGATAGAAAACTGGTTGGCAGATAGAAAGCAAGGGGTAGTGGTGAACGGGTGTTTCTCGGAATGGCAGGTGGTGACTAGTGGGGTGCCACAGGGCTTGGTATTGGGACCACAGCTGTTTATGATTTACGTCAACGATTTAGATGAAGGCATTGAGAATAACATCAGCAAGTTTGCTGATGATACTAAGCTGGGTGGCAGTGTGACGTGATGAGGATGTTAGGAGAATTCAGGGTGACTTGGATAGGCTGGGTGAGTGGGCAGATACTTGGCAGCTGACGTTTAATGTGAATAAGTGTGAGGTTATCCACTTTGGGAGTAAGAACAGGAAGGCAGATTATTATCTGAACGGTGTAAAGTTAGGTGAGGGAGAAATACAAAGAGATCTCGGAGTCCTTGTTCATCAGTCACTGAAGGTGAATGAGCAAGTGCAGCAGGCAGTGAAGAAGGCTAATGGAAAGTTGGCCTTTATTACAAAGGGAATTGAGTACAAGAGCAAGGAAATCCTCTTGCATTTGTACTGGGCCCTGGTGAGACCACACCTGGAGTATTGTGTACAGTTTTGGTCTCCAGGGTTAAGGAAGGACATCCAGGCTGTAGAGGAAGTGCAGCGTAGATTCACAAGGTTAATTCCTGGGATGTCCGGACTGTCTTACGCAGAGAGGTTAGAAAGACTGGGCTTGTACATGCTGGAATTAAGGAGATTGAGAGGGGATCTGATTGCAACATATAAGATTATTAAGGGATTGGACAAGATAGAGGCAGGAAATATGTTCCAGATGCTGGGAGAGTCCAGTACCAGAGGACATGGTTTGAGAATAAGGGGTAGGTCATTTAGGACAGAGTTAAGGAAAAACTTCTTCTCCCAGAGAGTTGTGGGGGTCTGGAATGCACTGCCTCGGAAAGCAGTGGAGGCCAATTCTCTGGATGCTTTCAAGAAGGAGCTAGATAGGTATCTTATGGATGGGGGAATCAAGGGATATGGGGACAAGGCAGGAACCGGGTATTGATAGTAGATGATCAGCCATGATCTCAAAATGGCGGTGCAGGCTCGAAGGGCCGAATGGTCTACTTCTGCACCTATTGTCTATAAATGGACCAAGGACCTGGTTTTCTGCTGTAGTGTTATATGTCTCTAAACATTGAGTCACCCTTCATTGCATTTCCCCTTCGTTACCATATTGTGCTTGCAGATCAGGTTACAGATAGAGTTTCTGCTCAGACAGTTGATTATAATCATATGTAAAATCCTCCATCAACCAATGCCATCAGGCAGCGTAATACAACATAATTGAATATTTTCAATTTTAAAAAATATTCCTCAATGTATTTAGGAATGAAACTTTGGTTGGGTTGGCTGGTTGTTAATATATGTGAGAGTGGGTTGATGTGAAATGATCAGTGTGTTTAAGTGGGGGCACCTGTGAGCAACCTTGTTGAAAGTCAATGCGATAAAACTTAGTCATTTCATTGTTGCACTCTGCTCAGAATTTTTTTTAACAGAAATCATCATATTTAGTGACTTTTAACATATTGCACTTGCAGTGAAGGAGATGCATAGTGACTGGGCCTGAGTAGTAAGCAGAATCCCACAACCATCCCCAGGGGTGAGGTCTTAATGCTGAACCACACTCAGAAAATGTCAAGTTAAGTGATGGTACGTGTGGGCAGTTTCCATTGGTCTGTTTGTGCAGATCCTCTGCCTTTATGTTATGGGCAGCAGGGTTGCCCAGCGGTCAGTGTACTGCTTTATAGTGCCAGCGATCGGGCTCAATTCCCACCACTGTAAGTAAGGAGTTTGTACGTTCTCCCTTTGACCATGTGGATTTCCTCTGGTTGCTCCAGTTTCCTCTCACATCCCAAAGATGTACTGATTAGGGTAGTTTGTTGTGGATGTGCTATATTGCCACTGGAAGCATGCTGACACCTGCTGGCTGTTCCCAGCACATTCCTCGGAATATGTTGGTCATTGATGCAAATGGCAAATTTCAGTGTATGCTTCGATATACATGTCTCAAGTGAAGCTAATCTTTAATCTATACTGATGGGCCTGACCAGACCGAGCTTCATGCTGTTATGTGACTGAGTTTCTGCAGATGCTGGAAATCCAGAGCAACATATACAACAGCCTCGATTTCCTGCTGAGTTCCTCTCACATTTTGTGTGTGTTATGTGATCGATAATGTCTATGGCTGACCCTGTGTTAGTCCTTGCATTTTGCATCATTATCTGGACAATGTAATAACTGAGTTTCCAGTATGTGACCCATCAGCAATGCTTCAAGGACCAGTCTGAACACCACACAAAACACAGCGGCTGGAGAGGACGAGACAAATGAGTCAAGGATGTGCAATGTGCCAACTGGCCAGTTTGCTCAGGCTGAATTATACTGAATAAAAAATAAGGAGCAGGGATTGTCCTTTGTGCTGAGAGGGTTGGTAATTGCTACTGTAAACGGGTTTAATGTTACGAAGAGTTTAGTTTGATTCAATAAAAAGCCACTGCTTCTGGAGACTGGGAAATGTGTGCCCAGAAGGTTCAGAATTCCTGTGATTGGCAACAGAAAATGAGCTAACGAGGAAAATGTTCTTCTGCAATGGGTCCGACAGGTTTGGAAAGAATTGGCTAATGAGCAGATGCCGTTCAGAAGGAAATTTAGTATTTCCCTGAAAGGAGACAAAATTACAAGGATATGGAGAAAGAGTGGATCAGTGGAAAAGTGGTGTTGGGATTTACGGATAGTAGCCCTGATTGTAAGGGATGATATTAGGGTGGTAATGGGGAATGACCTTGGCCAGAAGTACAGGGAGTACAAACAATTAAAGCAGTGGTAAGAGGGGAAAAAAGTCCAGTTTCAGTAGATCACAGGCTCTCTTCTTGGTGAAGAAAGAATCAACCCAATGGGGCCAGCTGGAAAGAGGCATCCTGGTTGTCACAGACCGGTTGGGCAGACGGGCCTGGAGTATATCACCTTGTTGTCATTAGGCCCTATTGGGTGAAGGATGTGCTGAAGGACATGGAGGCATTGAGCAGGACACCCATTCCAGGGATGTGAGAGTTACTGTTTATCGATAGCTCTTGTATAGGTTCACATCATTAGGTATTCTGACCAAGTACAGCAGCCAGCAATGAAACAGGGCTTCACCGTGAATGGGACATGGTTCTAACAGGTAAATGCGACATGCAATTAATTTCTTTAATGTTGCAGTAGTATTGCTGAACAATGTGGCACTGTTCACCACATCCCTCTGTGTTCTGTCTTGGAATTTTTTAATCCAGGTTTCCACTAAATCTTCAAATTTATGGTACTCAGTGTATGTGTTTATATAGGATTTTGTCAAGCACTTTCTGAAAATCCATGTATATGGTATCCACTGCATTGCCCTCATCAGCCCTCTGTTACCTTCCTTTTATAAAAAAAATGACTAGAACAGTTGAGAAGATTCCTTATGGCAGTTGGTCCAGAGTGGTAAGTAGAAAGGAACAGAATTGGCTTTGTCGTGGATGACAGAAAGAAATAGTGGAGCAGTGTTTCTCACACTGTTCCATAGGACCATAAGACCACAGGAGCAGAATCAGGCCATTCGGTCCATTGAGTCTGCTCCTTCATTTCATCATGGCTGGTTCAATTTTCCTCTCAGCCCCAATCTCTTGCCTTCTCCCTGTGTCCCTTCATGCTTTGATCAAGAATCTATCAACCTCTGCCTTAAATATACATACAGACTTGGCCTCCAGAGCTCCCTGTGGCAACAAATTCCACAGATTCACCACTCTTTGGCTGAAGAAATTCCTCCTTTTCTCCATTCTAAAAGGATGCTCCTCTACTCTGAGGCTGTGACCTCTGGTCTTCAACTCACCCATCATAGGAAACATCCTCTCCACATCCACTTTATCAAGGCCATGTTCATCCATACTTTTCCTAAAAACCTATTCCAGTAATATTTAAACAACACAAATGCTGGTGGAACGCAGCAGGCCAGGCAGCATCTATAGGGAGAAGCGCTGTCGACATTTCAGACCAAGACCCTTCAAGTATTTTCAAGCAATTCAAGCATTTTGTGTGTGTTGCTTGAATTTCCAGCATCTGCAGATTTCCTCGTGTTTGCCAGTAATATTTATGTTGGTTTTGCTGGCCTGTATTTTTCTGTACTATCCCTGTGGCCCTTGCACGAAGGAACAACATAGGCTTCCTGAGATGCTGACAAAGATCTCTGTCAGGACTCCAGCAATTTTGTTAAAGGTTTGTGAAAGATCCCACTGTGCTGTTGAGCAGAAGACCTGGGAATCCAGGCCAATACTTGCTCTGCAACATAGGACTTGCACAATCACATTACAGCATCAGTCGTAAAACTGGGGTTCAATTCACGCTGCTGACTGCAAGGAGTCTGTATGTTCTACCCATGACTGCATGGGTTTGCTCTGGGAGCTCCAGTTTCCTCCCACAGTCCAAAGACTTACAGTTAAGGTTAGGAAGTTGTGGGAATGCAATAGAACCATAGAACATTACAGCACAGAAACAGGCCTTTTGGCCCTTCTTGGCTGTGCCGAACCATTTTTCTGCCTAGTCTTACTGACCTGCACCTGGGCCATATCCCTCCAAGCCCCTCTCATCCATATTACCTGTCCAAGTTTTTCTTAAATGTCAAAAGTGAGCCCACATTCACCACTTCATCTGGCAGCTCATTCCACACTCCCACCACTCTCTGTGTGAAGAAGCCCCCTCAATGTTCCCTTTAAACTTTTCCCCCTTCACCCTTAACCCATGATCTCTGGTTTTTTTCTCCCCTAGCCTCAGTGGAAATAGCCTGCTTGCATTCACTCTATCTATACCCATCATAATTTTATACACCTCTATCAAATCCCCCCCTCATTCTCGTACGCTCCAGGGAATAAAGTCCTAACCTATTCAACCTTTCTCTATAACTCAGTTTCTCAAGTCCCGGCAACATCCTTGTAAACCTTCTCTGCACTCTTTGAACGTTATTGATATCCTTTCTGTAATTAGGTAACCAAAACTGCACACAATACTCCAAATTCGGTCTCACCAATGTCTTATACAACCTCACCATTACATTCCAACTCTTATACTCAATACTTTGATTTATAAAGGCCAATGTACCAAAAGCTTTCTTTACAACCCTATCTACTTGTGACGCCACTTTTAGGGAATTATGTATCTGTATTCCCAGATCCCTCTGTTCTACTGCACTCCTCAGTGCCCTACCATTTACCTTGTATGTTCTACCTTGGTTTGACCTTAGTGCAATACCTCACACTTGTCCGCATTAAACTCCATCTGCCATTTTTCAGCCCATTCCTCCAACTGTTCCAAATCCCTCTGCAAGCTTTGAAAACCTTCCTCACTGTCCACTACACCTCCAGTCTTTGTATCATCAGCAAATTTGCCACATTATCATCCAAATCATTGATATAGATGACAAATAACAATGGACCCAGCACTGATCCCTGTGGCACACCACTTGTCACAGGCCTCCACTCAGAGTAGCAATCCTCCACTACCACTCCCTGGCTTCTTCCATTGAACCAATGTCTAATCTAATTTACTACCTCTCCATGTATAACTAGCGACTGAATCTTCCTAACTAACCTCCCATGCAGGACCTTTTCAAAGGCCTTACTGAAGTCCATGTATACAACATCCACTGCCTTCCCTTCGTCCACTTTCCTGGGTAACTTCCTCGAAAAACTCTAATAGATTGGTTAAACATGACCTACCACGCACAAAGCCATGCTGACTTTTTCTAATAAGTCCGTGTCTATCCAAATACTTGTAGATCCTATCTCTTAGTATTCCTTCCAATAATTTACCTACTACCAATGTCAAACTTACCGGCCTATAATTTCCCGGCTTACTTTTTGAGCCTTTTTTAAACAACGAAACTACATGAGCTATCCTCCAATCCTCCGGCACCTGACCCGTGGATATTGACATTTTAAATATTTCTGCCAGGGCCCCTGCAATTTCAACACTAGTCTCCTTCAAGGTCTGAGGGAATACCCTGTCAGGTCCTGGGGATTTATCTACTCTGATTTGCCTCAAGACAGCAAGCACCTCCTCCTCTTTAATCTGTATAAGTTCCATGAATTTCCTACTTGTTTGCCTTGTTTCCAATGTTAGCACTGGAAACATAGTGACACTTGTGGGCTGCTCAACACAATTTGTGCTGAATTGATTTGACACAAATGACATTTTAGTATGTTTTGATGCACATTGCTCAAGTAAAGCTAGTCTCTTTAATCTTTCTTTTAACTGACATATACTATCTGTTCATGACTGAATTACTACTGTAGGATCTTTCTGTGCAGATATTGGCTACCAGAGTCCATATGTTGTTTGTTTATAAGGCATGTAGAAACACTCGTTCGACTCTTTTTATTTATTCTTTTTAACTTGTAGTAATTTTCTACTTCCGGGGTGCCTAGGGGCAACTCATGTAGCAGCAGAGCTCTCAATGGATATGATTAAATATTCTCGCCTCAGCCTGATACAGTTAAAAAGCACAACTGCTTCCAAGGTTAGTACAGTCAACAAAGATGTCTTAATGCTTTTAAATGAACTATTGCTGCTTAAAACAGACGGAAACAATACTGATTGTGGACGGATGCGTCCTCGTAGAATTCCATGGAGGAAGCGTGGCTGCAGGTCAGGAATACAAGTGCATTTAAGGAAACTCGTTTTAAATTTCCAATTCCGACTATCTTGCTGGTAAACGTGCAGTCTCTGGTGAATAAAATCGATGATCTCAGAGCTAGTGTGCTGAATCAGAGGAACGTTAGGGCCGTGTGTGTCCTTTGTTTCACAGAATCCTGGTTGACCCCTTATGTACAAGATGCAGCGATTCAGATCGACAGGTTTACTATACATACACACACAATCAGGATAGATCTATAGTCTCTCAAAAGCAGAGGTGGAGGTGTATGCCTCATGATCAACTCTTCTTGGTGCACAAATTTATCATTGCTGTCCCATTTCTGCTCACCAGATCTGGAATATCTAGCAGTTAAGTGTCTTTTTTTTTTAAACCTACCATGGAAGATTTGTGGGATCATTTTGGCAGCAGTATACATTCCACCTCAGGCCAATGTCAATCAAGCTTTGGATGATCTGAGCAATGGGATCAACATGTACGAAACAGCACACCTTAACGCCTTCACCATCGTTTTGGGGAATTTTAACCAGACCAGTCTGAAAAAAATCACTAAGCAACTACCATCCGCAGATCACTTGCAATACCAGAGGAAACAACACACCAGACCATTGTTACACCACCATCAAGAATGCCTACCGTGCTATTCCACGCCCTCACTTCAGGAAGTCTGATCACCTAGCTGTACTTCTACTCCCTGAGTATAGGCAGAGACTGACGACTGCAGCACCAGCAGTGAGGACCAAGAAGGTTTGGACAAGGGAAGCACAGGAGCACCTATGAGACTTTTTTGAATCAGTGGACTGGTCTGTATTCAAGGATTCATCTTCAAACCTTGATGAGTATGCTGCAGTTGTTACCGACTTCATTAAAACCTGTGTGGATGAGTGTGTGCCTACAAAGACTTGCTGTACATTCCCAAATCAAAAGCCGTGGATGAACCAGGAGGTACATTGTCTGCTGAAGGCTAGATCTGTGGCATTCAAGTCTGGCAACCCAGTCCTGTACCAGAAAATCAGGTATGAGTTGCGAAGGGCTATTTCAAGGGTGAAGGGACAATTTCGAACAAGGTTGGAGGCGATATCAGATGCATGGCAACTCTGACAGGGTTTGCAAGACATTACTTCCTACAAAGCGAAACCCAATAGCATGAATGGCGGGGATGCTTCACTACCAGATAAACTCAACACCTTCTATGCCTGCTTTGAGAGAGAGAATATAACTACAGCTGTGAAGATCCCAGCTGCACCTGATGACCCTGTGATCTCTGTCTCAGAGGCCAATGTTAGGCTGTCTTTAAAGAGAGTGAACCCTCGCAAGGCAGAAGGCCCAGATGGAGTACCTGGTAGGGCTCTGAAAACCTGTGCCAAACAACTGATGGGAGTATTCAAGGACATTTTCAGCCTCTCACTGCCTTGGGCGTAAGTTCCCACTTGCTTCAAAAAGGCAACAATTATACCAGTGCCTAAGAAAAATAATGTGAACTGTCTTTGCCGGGAGTAGGCCAGTGGCAAGAGTAGAAGCGACAGGCTTCGGCTCAAAAGGAGGCTTTGGCTTGGAAAAGGTGTTGTCTCTGTGTAGAGCGGCTGTTAAGGTTTCCTTATTTTTTGGGAGAACCACATCTATGTAAAGTGCATCCAGCTGCAGCTCCTTGAAGACTGTGTTAGGGATCTGGAGCAGCAGCTGGATGAACTTCAGCTTGTACAGGAGAGCCAGGATATAACTGATCAAAGTTACAGGGAGGCAGTCACCCTGAAGTTACAGGAGGTGAGTAACTGAGTCACTGTCAGGTGAATGGGAATGGGTCGTTAGAGCAGAGCACCCCTGTACCCATTCCCCTCAAAAAGAAGTATACCGCTTTGGATACTGTTGTGGGGGATGACCTCCCGGTAGAATGCCATGGAGACTGGGTTACAGGCACTGAGCATGGGTCCGTGGTACAGAGGGGAAAGAGGGAGAAGAAGGGAGCAGTAGTGATAGGGGACTCAGTAGTGAAGGGAACAGACAGGAGATTCTGTGGATGTTGTCTCTTAGGTGCCAGGGTCAGGGATGTCTCAGATCATGTCCACAACATTTTGGAGAGGGAGGGGGAGCAGCCAGATGTCTTAGTACATATTGGTACCAATGACATAGGAAGAAAAACCAGTGAGGTTCTGAGAAGAGAATTTAGAGAGCTAGTTAGAAAGCTGAGAAGCAGGACCTCCCAGGTAATAATTTCTGGATTGCTGCCGGTGACAAGTGCCAGGGAGGGCAGAAACAGGATGATTTGGCAGATTAATGTATGGCTGAGAAGCTGGTGCAGAGGGCAGGGCTTCAGGTTCTTGTATCATTGGGATCTCTTCTGGGGGAGGTATGACCTGTTCAAAAGTGATGGGTTGCTTCTGAACCTGAGGGGGCAGGTTTGTTAGAGCTGTTGGGAAGGGTTTAAATTAACTTGGCAGTGGGGTGGGAACCGGAGTGAAGGGTCTCAAGATAGGATAGATAGTAAAAAAGTAAAAGATAGCATGCAGTCAGACTGTCAGGAAGGGCAGGCAGGTGATGGGACTTAGTTGCAACCAATAGGCTGAGTATCAAATCATTAGGGATGCAGAATCAGAAAGGATAGCAATTACAGTACTCAAGGTGTTGTATCTAAATGTGCGTAGTACAAGAAATAAGGTGGATGATATTGTTGGGCAACACGAGTGGATCTGCAGATGCTGGAAATAAATAAAAACACAAAATGCTGGCAGAACTTGGAAGGGTTTCGGCCCGAAATGTCGTCACTACCTCCTCCCATAGATGCTGTCTGGCCTGCTGAGTTCTGCCAGCATTGTGTTTTTATGGATGATATTGTTGCAACATTACAGATTGTCAGGTAAGAGTGGTGGCCATCACTGAATTGTGGCTGAAGGATGGTTGTAGCTGGGAGCTGAATGTCCAAGATTGCATGTTATATCGGAGGGATAGGAAGGTAGGCAGAGGGGGTGGTGGGGCTCTACTGGTAAAGAATAACGTCAAATCAATAGAAAGATGTGACATAGGATCCAAAGATGTTGAATCCTTGTGGGTTGAGTTAAGAAACTGCAAGGGTAAAAGTACCCTGAAGGTAGTTATATACAGGCATCCCAACGGTGGACCACAAGTTACAACGGGAAACAGAAAAGGCGAGTCAAAAGTGCAATGTTATGGTAGTCATGGGAGATTTTAACATGCAGGTCGATTGGTAATGGATCTCAAGAGAGTGAGTATGTTGAATGCCTAAGATATAGCTGTTAGAGCAGTTTGTCGTTGAGCCTTCTAGGGGATCAGCTACACTGGATTGGGTGTTATGCAATGAACTGGAGGCGATTAGGGAGGTGAAGGTAAAACAACCCTTAGAAACAAGTGATTACACTGGCAGGGATGTCAGCAGAGCAGTAATGGTGTGCATTTCAGGGAAAATGAGAGTGTGGGATATATATATATTCCAAAAATGAAGAAATATTCAAAGAGCAAAATAGTACAACCATGGCAGACTAGGGAAGTCAAAGCCATTGTAAAAGCAAAAGAAAGGGCATACAACAAAGCAAAAGTTAGTGGGAAGATAGATGATGGGATGTTTTTAAAAACCTACGGAGGGCAACTAAAAATCAGAAAAAAACGAAATATGAAAGCAAGCTAGCAAATAATATCAAAGTGGATAGTAAAAGTATGTTTTCAAGTATGTTAAAAATAAAAGAAATGAGAGTGGATATAGGACTGCTAGAAAATAAGATGGGAGAAATAATAATGGGGACAAGGAGATGGCTGATGAACTAAATGAGTATTTTTTTTATTAGTCTTCACTGTGGAAGACACTAGCAGTATGCCTGCTGTTGTAGTGTGTGAAGGAAGAGAAGTGGGTGCAGTTACTGTTACAAGAGAGACGGTTCTCAAAAAGCTGAAAGTCATAAAGGTACTTAAGTGGCTTGGACCAGATGAAGTGCACCCTAGGGTTTTGGAAGAGGTAGCGTTAGAGATTGTGGTGCACTAGAAATGATCTTTCAAAAATAATTGGATCAGAAGACTGGAAAATTGCACATGTTATTCCACTCTTTAAGAAAGGAGGAAGGCAGCAGGAAGGAAATTATAGACCAGTTAGCCTGTACTCAGTGATTGGGAAGGTGTTGGAGTCAATTGTTAAGGTTGAGGTGACGGAGTACTTGATGACACAGGGCAAGATTGTACAGAGTCAGCAATGTTTCCTTCAGTGAAAATCCTGCCTGACCCACGTGTTAGAGTTCTTTGAGGAGATTACAAGAAGGATAGATGAAGGGGACACAGTGGATGTTGTAGATTTGGACTTTCAGAAGGCCTTTGACAAGGTGCCACACATGAGGCAGTTTACCAAATTAAGAGCCCATCGTATTAAAGGAAAGTTACTAACATGGTTAGAGCATTGGCTGATTGGTAGGAGGTGGCAAGTGGGAATAAAAGGATCCTTTTCTGGTTTGCTGCTAGTGACTAGTGGTGTTCTGCAGGGGTCGGTGTTGAAACCTCTTCTTTTTATGCTGTATATAAATGATTTAGATGATGGAATAGATGGCTTTGTTGCCAAGTTTGCAGATGATATGAAGGTTGGTGGAGGGGCAGGTAGTGTTGAGGAAACAGGTAGGATACAGAAGGACTTAGACAGATTAGGAGAATGGGCAAGAAATTGGCAAATGAAATGTTGGAAAATGCATGGTCATGCACTTTGGTGGAAGAAATATATCTGTGGACTATTTTCTAAATGGGGACAAAATCCAGGAATCTGAAATGCAGAGTGACTTGGGAGTCCTTGTGCCGAACACCCTGAAGGTTAACTTGCAGGTTGAGTCTATGGTGAGGAAGGCAAAGGCCATGTTAGCATTCATTTTAAGAGGTCTAGAATGCAAGAGCAAGAATGTGATGCTGAGGCTTTATAAGGCACTGCTGAGGCCTCACCTTGAGTATTATGAACAGTTGTGGTCCCCTCATCTTAAAAGATATGCTGGCATTGGAGAGGGTCCAGAGGAGGTTCACAAGGATGATTCCAAGAATGAAAGTGTTATCATATGAGGAACGTTTGATGGCTCTGGGTCTATACTCACTGGAATTCAGAAGGATGAGGGGCGGGATCTCATTGAAACCTTTCGAGTGTTGAAAGGGCTTCACAGAGTAGATGTGAAAAGGATGTTTCCTATGGTGGGAGAGTCCAGGACAAGAGGGCACAGCTTCAGGATAGAGGGGCACCCTTTCAAAATAGAGATGCGGAGAAATTTATTTTATGAATTTGTGGACTTTGTTGCCACATGCAGCTGTGGAGGCCAGGTTCTTGGGTGTATTTAAGGCAGAGATTGATAGGTTCTTGATTGGGCATGGCATCAAAGGTTATATGGAGAAAGCCAGGAAGTGGGTTTGAGGAGGATATAGAAAAAAAGGATTAGCCATGATTTAATAGTGGAACCGACTCGATGGGCCAGATGGCCTAATTCTGCTCCTATGTCTTATAGTCTTATACCTTAATGACTGTCGCCCAGTAGCACTCCCATCTACAGTGATGAAATGCTTTGAGAGGTTGGCCATGATTAGACTGAACTCCTGCCTCAGCAAGGACTTGGATCCATTGCAATTTGCCTATCCCCACAATAAGTCAACGGCAGACGCAATCTTAATGGCTCTTCACACGGCTTTAGATCAACTGGGCAACACAAATACCTATGTCAGGGTGCTGTTCATTGACTATAGCTCAGTATTTAATACCATCATTCCCACAATCCTGATTGAGAAATTACTTTACCTCACTCTGAAATTGGTTCCTCGACTTCCTAACTGGAAGACCACAATCTGTGCGGATTAGTGATAACATATCCCGCTTGCTGACGATCAACACCTGTGCACCTCGGGTGTGTGCTTAGCTGACTGCTCTACACTCTCTGTACCCATGACTGTGTGGCTAGGCATTGATCAAATGCCATCTATAAATTTGCTGATGATACAACCATTGTTGGTAGAATCTCAGATGGTGACCTGAGGGATACAGGAGCGAGATATGTCAGCTAGTGGAGTGGTGTCACAGCAACAGCCTAGCACTCAACATCAGTAAGACGAAAGAGCTGATTGTGGACTTCAGGAAGGGTAAGATGAAGGAACACATACCAATCCTCATAGAGGGATCAGAAGTGGAGAGAGTGAGCAGTGTCAAGTTCCTGGGTGTCAAGATCCCTGAGGATCTAACCTGGTCCCAACATATCAATGTCATCATAAAGGCAGCAAGACAGTGCCAATACTTCATTAGGATTTGGAAGAAATTTGGTATGTCAACAAATACACTCAAAAACTTCTATAGATGTAGAGAGCATTCTGACTGGCTGCATCACTGGCTGGTATGGAGGGGTTACTGCACAGGACCAAAAGAAACTGCAGAGGGTTGTAAATCTAGTCCACTCCATCTTAGCTGCTAGCTTACAAAATACCCAGGGTATCTTCGAGCAGTGTTGTCTCAGAAAAGCGGTGTCCATTATTAAGGACCTCCAGCACCCAGGGCACGTCCTTTTCTCACCGTTAACATCAGGTAGGAGGTACAGAAGCCTGAAGGCACACACTGCAATTTAGGAACAGCTTCTTCCCCTCTGCCATCCAATTCTTAAATGCACATTGAACCAGTGAACATACCTCATTTTTTTAGAACATAGAACATAGAGAAGTACAGCACATTACAGGCCCTTCAGCCCACAATGTTGTGCCGACCCTCAAACCCTGCCTCCCATATAACCCCCCACCTTAAATTCCTCCATATACCTGTCTAGTAGACTCTTAAACTTCACTAGTGTATCTGCCTCCACCACTGACTCAGGCAGTGCATTCCACGCACCAACCACTCTCTGAGTAAAAAAACCTTCCTCTAATATCCCCCTTGAACTTTCCTCTCCTTACCTTAAAGCCATGTCCTCTTGTACTGAGCAGTGGTGCCCTGGGGAAGAGGTGCTGGCTGTCCACTCTGTCTATTCCTTTTAATATCTTGTACACTTCTATCATGTCTCCTCTCATCCTCCTTCTCTCCAAAGAGTAAAGCCCTAGCTCCCTTAATCTCTGATTATAATCCATACTCTCTAAACCAGGCAGCATCCTGGTAAATCTCCTCTGTACCCTTTCCAATGCTTCCACATCCTTCCTACAGTGAGGCGACCAGAACTGGACACAGGACTCCAAGTGTGGCCTAACCAGAGTTTTATAGAGGGGCATCATTACTTCGCGACTCTTAAACTCTATCCCTCGACTTTTGAAAGCTAACACTCCATAAGCTTTCTAAACTACCCTATCTACCTGTGAGGCAACTTTCAGGGATCTGTGAACATGTACCCCCAGATCCCTCTGCTCCTCCACACTACCAAGCATCCTGCCATTTACTTTGTACTCTGCCTTGGAGTTTGTCCTTCCAAAGTGTACCACCTCACACTTCTCCGGGTTGAACTCCATCTGCCACTTCACAGCCCACTTCTGCATCCTATCAATGTCTCTCTGCAATCTTCGACACTCACTCACTGGCCGCTTTCCACAGCTTTTTAAATATATATTTTTGCAAGATTTTTAATCTGTTCAATATGCGTATACTGTAATTTATTTATTAGCATTGAACTGCGGCTATCTTAACAAATTTCATGACACATGCCAGTGATAATAAATCTGATTCTGATTATGCCGTGTACTATACCCCTGCTCAAAATAAAACGATTCACCATGTATGCTGGTGATAATAAACCTGATTCTGAATCTGACACTCTTAAGAATGTGTAAAGCTTTCCTCCAATAAGCAGCAAGTGCTCCAGGCCTGTGAGCGCATGACTGGAGGTGGGTTGGAGGGAAGAGTTCGGGCATTGGACAGTCTGTAAATTCCCATTGTGTTTGACCAGCTGTATATGCTCAGTCTTCTCCATGGATTGTTACCTTGTCGTGGTGGAGAAGCTTGTGTGGTCCTGAGATCCCGAGAGCGATGCTGTCTGGAGCTATGCTCCTGGTAGGGTCACTCATGGCGGTAAGGTTGAGGGTGAGGTCCCTGACAAAGAACAGTACAACCAAGACCTCAACGGTGGAACAGGCGGACAAAGTTACTTTGAACTCAACGGCTATGAAGGCGGATGAAGGCTGTAACAAATCCGTCAACTCCAATCGCCATGGTTTCCATGCCATTGGAATCAGTTGATTGATTTGTGACGTATCGTGTGCTTCTTGGAGTGCAATATCAAGTACACGTTAAATAAATACACGCACAGGTGTCTTTGCTCTGTGGACCACTTACTTGAGGGTCCATAAATAGATCAACAGAACGAAGACCATCATCCTTAACCTCGAGGGATAGCCACGACAACGATGCTCAATGCATTAACAATTGTGACAATTTATAAACCTGCACTCTAAATGCACTATTTATTAGGCTGGGGTTGAATGTTTTTATTTCCTCGATTTCCATTTTAACTCCTTACTTGTGACCTCTGAATCTTTAACAGAAAAATCTTTTGCTGGAACAAAGATCGTTAGAAATCGACAGTAGACTATTCAATGCCTTAAGTAGAATGGATGCATTAATATTTCTAGTGCTGCTGTTTATAAGAGAGCACTTAACAATGTTGGGGAAGGAGAGGTTGGTAGTACTTCCAGCAGCAGCCTGTAATCTACTCCCATGGCCTCACAGATCGAAACAATTGTGTACAAGATGATAAGAGGCATTGATTGAGTGGACAGCCAGTGCCTTTTGCCTAGGGCAGAAATGGCTTATAGGAGGGGACATAATTATAAGTGATTGGAGGAAAGTATAGGGAAGATGTCGGAGGTGGAGTTTGTTTACATAGCAAGTGGTAGGTGTGAGCAACTGGAGTGGTGGTAGAGGCAGATACATTAGAGACAATTTAGGCACAGGGATGTGAAAAAATGAGTGTTATGTAAGAGGGAAGGGTTAGATTGATCTTAGAGTTGGTTAAGATGTTGGCACATCATCGTCGGCCTATACCGTGCTGTCCGCTTCTATGTTCTATAACAGACCATAAGACATAGTTGTCTTTTGGCTAAAGAAATTCCTCCTCATCTCTGTTCTAAGTGGATGCCCCTCTATTCTGAGGCTGTCTCCTCTGGCCCAATACTGTCCCACTTTTGGAGACATCCTCTCCATATCCACTCTCTCTAGACCAGGGGTTCCCAACCTGGGGTGCCTGCACCCCCAGGGGGTGCGAGATGGAATTTCAGGGGGTGCGACAAAGAGTGGCTTATGTCCTTGAGTGACGAGTCACGAGTCATCACTCAGCCAGTTGCCAGTGTGCCTTGAGAAGTGGTAGTAACGTTTGTCCCAAGCACACTCCAGTCTCCCGCTGGCCGAGTGGAGAGAGACGTAAACTCACTCCGGTCTCCCGCTGGCCGAGTGGAGAGAGACGTAAACTCACTCCAGTCTCCCGCTGCCCGAGTGGAGAGAGACGTAAACTCACTCCAGTCTCCCGCTGCCCGAGTCGAGAGAGACGTAAACTCACTCCAGTCTCCCGCTACCCGAGTCAGCGTTGAGGAGTCTCATCAATGTTAGCTAGAAGGTTACATCTCAGAGTTAAAAATCATCTCATAATGCCAAAATCTTTATACATCCCGAATCAACCATCGAGTAACGACTTCGAGTTAAAACCAAACCCACAGACAGTAGGTAAATTATTCAATTATAAAATTTTAAAAAGCCACATTTTTATAAAAAGCAGCTGAAATCATTCATTTGTATTTGTCTCAATGTATTAAAGAAGTTTTTGAATTTCAAAGGTTTTTTTTCTGTTAAAAGGTTTTTTTCTTGAATCATTGATAATTTTGAATTGTGTTAGTTGAGGAGGTATCATGGTTAGCACCGAGGACTTTGAATCGTGTGATAGGAGTTCATATCTCCGGTAATTATCAGAAATAGGTGTGTAAATTCAGTAGAGAGTAGCCTAATAAGTTGCGTCGCGTCCCCATAGCATTTCCACCTGACGATTTATCTTGGCGTAACTGCAGATAATATCGTAATATAATATTCGAAAGCATATTTCTCACGATACTTTGCCGTAGGCATGTCTGGTTGAGTAAAGCGGTCATCCCTGACTTAGTCAGATAGTTTTTCTCATATTAGCTCATATTTTTCTCTTTACCATTAACCCTTCATCATGTCAAAAAGAAGGAAATGGAATGATGACTATGTGTGCTTTGGTTTCACTTGCACAACAGGAAATGATGGCTTGCAAAAACTCCAGTGCATTCTTTGTAGCATTGTGTTTTCCAACTCAAATCTGAAGCCATCCAAGCTTCAAGAACACTTCAAGAACAAGCATGGCGGAGCTGATGTTGAAGGACATGATGTTGGGTCATTGAAAATCAAAAGAGCTCATTTTAATTCACAAGGGACTCTTCCAAAATTAGGTTTCGTTTCTGTTGGAAAAACTACTACTACTTGCTTCATACCAAGTGGCATATAAAGTGGCCAAATCCAAGAAGCCCCATACAATTGCGGAAGATCTCATCAAGCCATGTGCACTGGAAATGGCAACAATTATCCTGGGCAAAGAAGCAAGAAAAAAATTTGAACAGGTGCCCCTATCAATGTTAACTTCTCTAACTTCCGTTAATGCCCCTCCTCCACTTCTTACCCCATCCCTGACATATTTAGTTGTTTGCCTGTTCTCCATCTCCCTCTGGTGCTTCCCCTCCCCCCCTTTCTTTCTCCTGAGGCCTCCCGTCCCATGATCCTTTCCCTTCTCCAGCTCTGTATCACTTTCGCCAATCGCCTTTCCAGCTCTTAGCTTCATCCCACCCCCTCCGATCTTCTCCTATCATTTTGCATTTCCCCCTCCCCCCACTACTTTCAAATCTCTTACTATCTTTCCTTTCGGTTAGTCCTGACGAAGGGTCTCGGCCCGAAACGTCGACAGCACTTCTCCCTATCGATGCTGCCTGGCCTGCTGTGTTCTACCAGCATTTTGTGTGTGTTGTAGATAGGAGAAGATGTTTCCTTTGGTGGGGGTATCTAGAACTAGAGGGCACAGCATTATAATTGAGGGGCAACCTTTTAGAACAGAAATAAGGGCTTTTTTTTTAGCCAGAGGGTAGTGAATCTGTGGAATGCTATGCCACAGGCTGGGTATATTTCAGGTGGAAGTTGATCGTTTCCTGATTAGTCAAGACATCAAAGGATATGACGAGAAGACAGGTGTATGGGGTTGAGTAGGATCTGGCATTAGCCTTGATGGAATGACAGAACAGACTTGATGGGCTGAATGGCCTAATTCTGCTCTATGCTTTATGGTTTTGTGGGAGAGTTTTAAATAGAAGTAGGGCAAATTACAAGGGCATTAGGCAGGAACTTAAAAGTATTAATTGGGAACACCTTCCCTCTGGCAAGTCTATATCAGACATATGGAGGGTGTTTAAAGATCAATTGCTCAGAACCATAGAACATTACAGCCCAGAAACAGGCCTTTTGGCCCTTCTTGGCTGTGCTGAACCATTTTTCTGCCTACTCCCACTGACCTGTACCTGGGCCATATCCCTCCAAATCCCTCTCATCCATATACATGTCCAAGTTTTGCTTAAATGTCAAAAGTGAGCCTGCATTCACCACTTCATCTGGCAGCTCATTCCACACTCCCACCACTCTCTGCGTGAAGAAGCCCCTCCTAATGTTCCCTTTAAATTTTTCCCCCTTCACCCTTAACCCATAACCTCTGGTTTTTTTCTCCCCTTGCCTCAGTGGAAAAAGCCTGCTTGCATTCACTCTATCTATACCCATCATAATTTTATATACCTCTATCAAATCACCCCTCATTCTCCTACACTCCAGGGAATAAAGTCCTAACCTATTCTACCTTTCTCTGTAACTCAGTTTCTCAAGTCCCGGCAACATCCTTGTAAACCTTCTCTGCACTCTTTGAAAGTTATTGATATCCTTCCTGTAATTAGATGATCAAAACTGCACACGATACTCCAAATTCGGTCTCACCAATGTCTTATACAACCTCACCATTACATTCCAACTCTTATACTCAAAACTTTGATTTATAAAGGCCAATGTACCAAAAGCTTTCTTTACAACCCTATCTACTTGTGAAGCCACTTTTAGGGAATTATGTATCTGTACTGCCAGATCCCTCTGTTCTACTGCACTCCTCAGTGCCCTACTATTTACCTTGTATGTTCTACCTTGGTTTGACCTTCCGAAGTGCAATACCTCACACTTGTCCGCATTAAACTCCATCTGCCATTTTTCAGCCCATTCCTCCAACTGTTCCAAATCCCTCTGCAAGCTTTGAAAACCTTCCTCACTGTCCACTACACCTCCAATCTTTGTATCATCAGCAATTTTGCTGATCCAATTTGCCACATTATCATCCAGATCATTGATATCGATAACAAATAACAATGGACCCAGCACTGATCCCTGTGGCACACCAATAGTCACAGGCCTCCACTCAGAGTAGCAATCCTCCACTACCACTCTCTGACTTCTCCCATTGAGCCAATATCTAATCCAATTTACTACCTCTCCATGTATACCTAGCGACAGAATCTTCCTAACTAACCTCCCATGCGGGACCTTATCAAAGGCCTTACTGAAGTCCATGTAGACAACATCCACTGCCTTCCCTTCATCCACCTTCCTGGTAACTTTTTCAAAAAACTCTAATAGATTGGTTAAACATGACCTACCACGCACAAAGCCATGCTGACTTTTTCTAATAAGTCCGTGTCTATCCAAATACTTGTAGATCCTATCTCTTAGTATTCCTTCCAATAATTTACCTACTACCGATGTCAAACTTACCGGCCTATAATTTCCCGGCTTACTTTTTGAGCCTTTTTTAAACAACGGAACTACATGAGCTATCCTCCAGTCCTCTGGCACCTGACCCGTGGATATTGACATTTTAAATATTTCTGCCAGGGCCCCTGCAATTTCAACACTAGTCTCCCTCAAGGTCCGAGGGAATACCCTGTCGGGTCCTGGGGATTTATCTACTCTGATTTGCCTCAAGACAGCAAGCACCTCCTCCTCTTTAATCTGTATAAGTTCCATGACCTCCCTACTTGTTTGCCTTGTTTCCATAAACTCCATTCCAGTTTCCTTAGTAAATACAGATGCAAAAAACCCATTTAATATCTCTCCCATTTCTTTTGGTTCCATACATAGCCGACCACTCTGATCTTCAAGAGGACCAATTTTATCCCTTACTATCCCTTACGAGCACAGAGTAGAGGGATGGTATGCTCCTGTTAGAAGGAAGGACTGGGATGGAACAATAAGAGAACCTTCGATGATTAGAGACGTTGATGAATTTAGTCAAGAAGAAAAAGGAAAAGTATGTAAAGCTTTGTAAGTCAGGAACAAACAAAGCATGTGAGGAGGTTTAGGAATCAAGAAAATAACTAAAGAAGGGAATTAGGAAAACCAGGAGGGGGCATGAAAAGCCTCCTGACAAGTAGGATCACAGTGAATCTCAAAGCATTTTTTGCATACATCAAGAGTGAGGGGATAACTAGGGAGAGGGTGGGACCACTCAGAGATAAAGGGGGAAACATTTGCTTGGATGCAGGGAATGTGAGTGAGGTATTTAATGAGTACATTGCTTCAGTATTTACTAAGGAAAAGGATATAGAGGACCAGGAGATCAATGCTGAGTGTATAAATGCGTTAAGGCATTTTAGAGGTCAAGAAGGAGGAAGTATTGGACCTAATGAGTATTAAGGTGGATAAGCCCCTAGGGTCTGATAGAATTTACCCCAAGTTATTGAGCGAAGCAAGAGACAAGATTTCTGGGCCCTTGACCGGTATCTTTGTATCCTTTGTAGTCACAGGCGAGATCCTGGAGGACTGGTGGGTTGATACTGTTGTACCTCTATTTAAGAAGAGAACAAAGAAAAATCCTGGGCAGTATAGACTGGTGTCTCACAGTATTCGTAGGAAAATTGCTGTAGAAAATTCTTAGGGATAGGATATATGAGCATTTGGAAACCTATAACCTAATTAGGGAGAGCCAGCTTGGCTTTGTGCATGCATGGCAGGTCATACCTTACTAGCGACTGAGATTTTTGACAAGGTGACAAGAGATTGTTGAGGGTAGGGCTGTGGATATCGTCTGCATGAATGTAGTAAGGTGTTTGACAAAGTTCCTCATGGGAGGCGAATCGAGAAGATTAACCTGCATGTGATCTGTGGCCTGTTTGGGTTCAGTACTGGCTTGTGCAAAGAAGATAGAGGTTGGTGGTTGAAGGGACTTACTCAAGCTGGAAGTCTGTAATCAGTGGAGTTCTGCAGGATCTGTGCTGGGACCTCTGCTATTTGAAATGTATGTAAAGGTCCTGATGAAAGGTAGGTTAATAAATTTGCGGGTGATACCAAGATTTGTGCTGTTGTGGATAGTGTAAGGCTAGCAAAGAATACAGATATGAGCTGAGAAATGGCAAATGGAGCAGGGAGATCTTAGGAGCAAAGTTCAATGCTCCTAGAAAGTGGCGATACAGGCTGATAAGGTGGTTAAGAAGGCTTATGGAATACTTGTTTTTATTAGTTGAGGCATTGAGTTCAAAAGTCAGGAGATTACATTGCAACTTTATAAAACTCAGGTTAGGCCACATCTGGACTATTACATACAGTTCTGGTTAGAAGGAAGGATGTTGAGGCTTTGGGGAGAGTGCAGAAGAGGTTTACTGGGGTGCTGCCTGGTTTAGAGGGCGTGTACTATATCACAAGAGCCTGGATAAACTTGGACGCTCCAGAGTAAACAACCTGAGGCTGAGGGGAGATAGAAACATAGAAAACCTACAGCACAATACAGGCCCTTCGGCCCACAAGGTTGTGCCAAGCATGTCCCTACCCTTGAAATTATTAAGCTTACCTATAGCCCTCTATTTTTCTAAGCTCCATGTACCTATCCAAAAGTCTCTTAAAAGACCCTATCGTATCTGCCTCCACCATCTTTGCCGGCAGCCCATTCCACACACCCACCACTCTCTGAGTAAAAAAACTTACCCCTGACATCTCCTCTGTACCTACTCCACAGCACCTTAAACCTGTGTCCTCTTGTGGCAACTATTTCAGCCCTGGGAAAAAGCCTCTGACTCTCCACACGATCAACGCCTCTCATCATCTTATACACCTCTATCAGGTCACCTCTCATCCTCTGTCGCTTCAAGGAGAAAAGGCCGAGTACACTCAACCAAGATCCGATAAGAGGTTTACAAGGTTATGAGAGGCATAGAATGGACAGAGAGTATCTGTTTCCCAGGGCTGAAATATTTTAATACCATGCATTGAAGGAGAGTGGGGATAGGTTCAAAGGGGATATGATAAGTAAGTTTTCTTTACTTAAGAGAGTGGTGGATGCCTGGAATGTGCTGCCTGGTATGGTGGTAGAGGCAAATATATTAAGGCTTTTAAGACTCATTTGGATAGGCACATGGATGTAGGAAGATGGAGGGGTGTGGACGTGATGTAGGTAGGAGGGATTAGTGTTTGGGTGTTTTTGATTTACTTTTTAGAAACATAGAAAGCACAGAAACGTACAAAACCTACAGCACAATACAGGCCCTTCAGCCCACAATGCTGTGCCAAATATGTACTTACTTTAGGAAATTACCTAGGGTTACCCATAGCCCTCTCCTAAACGCCATGCACCTATTTTAGCTGGTTCATCACAACATTGTGGGCTTAATTGCCTGTTCCTGTGTTGCACTGTTCTATGTTCTATGTATTTGTACAGTTTGTTGTCTTTTGCACATCTGTTGTTTGTCCCTCTTGTGTGCAGCTTTTTATTAATTCTGTGGTGTTTCTTTGAATCTACTCTGTGCACAAGAAGTTGCACCTCTGGGTTGTAAACAGTGACATATGTGTTTGGTGATAAATTTACTGTGAACGTTGTACCTCTACCAGTTGTTCTGTATCTATTCTCATCATACTTGCTTCCTGATGGGCTGTGTATTTCCAGCACCTTGTTCTGTTACAAAGTGCAAAGTAACACTTAAGTCTATCTACAGTACAGTTAATGAGCTGCTACACTGGATGAATAGGAGTGGATTTATCTTCGCTTCTGATCAGTACAGTTCTTTATTTTTCTTACCTTATCACATAGCATTTGTCCATCCAATGAATGACTGTCTAACCAAGTGATGAACTCACTAGCTAACACTTTATGTTCCCTCTGTGCTCTCCACTTTGAAATTCATTCTCCATTTTTCATCCTTTGTGTCTTTGTGAAATCCACTTTCTTCATCATTGGTCTGATTGGTCAAAAATAGTGCTTGACTTTCCATGCTGAATATAGTGCAGGAGATTCATAACTTAGGGACAATAAAGCAGTGCCTTGTTACCAATCCCCTGTACTATATTGCACATATAGGGAGATTCCTGAGTCAGTTCCCCTTCAGCTGTGGTGTGTTAACTACATCTCCATCTTCTATCGCTGTAATGGAATTGGTATGAATTTAGTAGATCTGGGTGTATTTGGCTCTTTCTACACATCACCTGTTTAAATTGGAAATTCTATTCCTCATTTTCACTCAGTCCAATGTCTGAGTCCAAATCCACATCTGCTGGAGGCCAAACAAGATGGCCTGTTGGGGTTAGAAGACTGTTCTTGTGCTTGGGTGTTTTGCTGTTAGTTTGTTGCTTGCTGTGTTCTGCGTTGTTCTGCCGAACATTGTGGGCATGCTATGTTGGCACCGGAATGTGTAGTGACACTTACGGGCTGACCCTGCACACCCTCGTTTGGTTGTTAACGCAACAATACATTTCACTGTATATTTCAACATACATGTGATAAATGAATTTGAATCATGAATGTACTGGTGGATTTGTTATCTTTGAACCATTGGAAAAGCTATGCTGAGAAATCAGCTTTCTGATGAGTATTTATGTGTGGGGTGAATTAACGACGAGCATGTTTCTAAGCAAGGAAGGATTTTGTGAGGAATTGTGGAAAGTGTAAAAATCAGTCTTTCCAATGATGATACTTGGACTGAGATGTTATATCTGGCAGGGAAGGCTGAACAGGTTGTGAGTCTGTTCAAGGAAGTAGCAAATCAAGTTCAAATTTAAGATTAATTGTCATTCAACCATACAGTTGAATACAGCCAAACAAAATGCTTGAGCTTGTAGATATTAAGAAAGAGGATGTGCTGCAGCTCTTGAAAAGCATCAAGTTGGATAAGTCGCCGGGAATGGACAGGATGTATCCCAGGCTACTGTGGGAAGCAAGGGAGGAGATTGCTGAGCCTCTGGTGATGATCTTTGCATCATCAATGGGGATGGGAGAGGTTCCGGAGGATTGGAGGGTTGCAGATGTTGTTCCCTTATTCAAGAAGGGGAGTAGGGATAGCCCAGGAAATTATAGACCAGTAAGTCTTACTTCAGTGGTTGGAAAGTTGATGGAGAAGATCCTGAGAGGCAGGATTTATGAACATTTGGAGAGGCATAATATGATTAGGAATAGTCAGCATAGCTTTGTGAAAGGCAGGTCGTGCCTTATGAGCCCGATTGAATTTTTTGAGTATGTGACTAAACACATTGATGAAGGTAGAGCCATAGATGTAGTGTATATAGATTTCAGCAAGGCATTTGATAAGGTACCCTATCCAAGGCTTATTGAGAAAGTAAGGAGGCATGGGATGTAAGGGGACATTGCATTGTCAATCCAGAATTGGCTTGCCCACAGAAGGCAAAGAGTGGTTGCAGATGGGTCATATTCTGTATGGAGGTTGGTCACCAGTGGTGTGCCTCAGGGATCTGTTCTGGGAACCCTACTCTTTGTGATCTTTATAAGTGACCGATATGAGGAAATGGAGGGATGGGTTAGTATATTTGCTGATGACAGAAAGGTTGTGGGTGTTGTGGATAGTGTGGAGGGCTGTCAGAGGTTACAACTGGATATTGATAGGATGTAAAACTGGGTTGAGAAGTGGCAGATGGAGTTCAACCCAGATAAGTATGAGTTGGTTCATTTTGGTAGATGAAATATGACGGCAGAATATAGCATTAATGGTAAGACTCTTAGCAGTGTGGAGGATCAGAGGGATCTTGGGGTCCGAGTCCATAGCACACTCAAAGCTGCTGCGCAGGTTGACTCTGTGGTTAAGAAGGCTTACGGTGAATGGGCCTTCGTCAACCGTGGGATTGAGTTTAAGAGCTGAGAGGTAATGTTGCAGCTATATAGGACCCTGGTCAGACCCCACTTGGAGCACTGTGCTCAGTTCTGGTTGCCTCACTACAGGAAGGATGTGGAAACCATAGAAAGGGTGCAGAAGAGATTTACAAGGATGTTGCCTGGATTGGGGAGCATGCGTTATAAGAATAGGTTGAGTGAACTTGGCCTTTTTTCCTTGGAGTGACGGAGGATGAGAGGTTACTTGATAGAGGTTTACAAGATGATGAGAGGCATTGATCATGTGGATAGTCAGAGGCTTTTTCCCAGGGCTGGACTAGCACAAGAGGGCATAGTTTTAAGGTGCTTGGAAGTAGGTACAGAGGAGATGTCAGGGGTATGATTTTTTCACTCAGTGGTGAGTGCGTGGAATGGGCTGCCGGCAACGGTGGTGGAGGCGGATACGATAGGGTATTTTAAGAGACTCTTGGATGGGTACATGGAGCTTAGAAAAATGGGCTATGTGTAAGCCTAGGTAGTTCTAAGCTGAGGACATGCTCGCCACAGCTTTGTGGGCTGAAGGGCCTGTATTGTGCTGTAGGTTTTCTATGTTTCTATGAATGAGTGTTCTTCCGGGGCCAAGGTGCAAAACACAGAACTAACAATCATGTACAGCACATACAACACAGTGAAGCAGTGGGTGTTGTCTATATAGACTTCAGTAAGGCCTTTGACAAGGTTCCGCACAGAAGATTAGTTAGGAAGATTCAATCGTTAGGTATTAATATTGAAGTAGTAAAATGGATTGAAGAGTGGCTGGATGGGAGATGCCAGAGAGTAGTGGTGAATAACTGTTTGTCAGGTTGGAGGCCGGTGACTAGTGGTGTGCCTCAGGGATCTGTACTGGGTCCAATGTTGTTTGTCATATACATTAATGATCTGGATGATGGGGTGGTAAATTGGATTAGTAAATATGCAGATGATACTAAGGTAGGTGGCATTGTGGATAATGAAGTAGGTTTTCAAAGTTTGCAGAGAGATTTAGGCCAGTTAGAAGAGTGGGCTGAATGATGGCAGATGGAGTTTAATGCTGATAAGTGTGAGGTGCTACATTTTGGTAGGAATAATCCAAATAGGACATACATGATAAATGGTAGGGTATTGAGGAATGCAGTAGAACAGAGTGATCTAGGAATAATGGTGCAAAGTTCCCTGAAGGTGGAATCTCATGTGGATAGGGTGGTGAAGAAAGCTTTTGGTATGTTGGCCTTTATAAATCAGAGCATTGAGTATAGGAGTTGGGATGTAATGTTAAAATTGTACAAGGCATTGGTAAGGCCGAATTTGGAGTATTGTGTACAGTTCTGGTCACCAAATTATAGAAAAGATGTCAACAAAATAGAGAGAGTACAGAGAAGATTTACTACAATGCTACCTGGATTTCAGCACCTAAGCTACAGGGAAAGATTGAACAAGTTATGTCTTTATTCTTTGGAGCATGGAAGGTTGAGGGGGGACTTGATAGAGGTATTTAAAATTATGAGGGGGATAGATAGTGTTGACGTGGATAGGCTTTTTCCATTGAGAGTAGGGGGAGATTCAGACAAGAAGACATGAGTTGAGTTAGGGGGCAAAAGTTTAAGGGTAACATGAGGGGGAATTTCTTTACTCAGAGAGTGGTAGCTGTGTGGAATAAGCTTCCAGTAGAAGTGGTAGAGGCAGGTTCGGTATTGTCATTTAAAGCAAAATTGGATAGGTATATGGATAGGAAAGGAATGGAGGGTTATGAGCTGAGTGCGGGTCAGTGGGACTAGGTGAGAGTAAGCATTCGGCACGGACTAGAAGGGCCGAGGTGGCCTGTTTCCGTGCTGTAACTGTTATATGGTTATACAGCACATAAAAACCATGATAGCAGATAAACATAGTTACAAAAATTGTAATAGTTACAAAAATATATGTAGTCCAAGACTCTGAATTTTGTGGCCTGGAGATTGATGGTACATGGATGTTGTCCTGGAGCCACGTATCTTCAAGAACAAGCCTGCAATCGTTCGCCATATCGTATAGTTTAGCCACAGACGAATGCAATCCGGTTTGTCTTCTACTGAATGAACGCCGGAGGGCCAGACCGATGGGAGGGCCAGCTCCGAAATGAGTGCGGATTCCAGCAGAACACCAGAGAGACTTAACTTTCTGAAGCAAAAATTACTTGGAATGATTTGGATGACTTGGTGTATTGTGTTCAGTTCTGGTTGCCTTATTATAGGAAGGATGTGGAAACTTTAGAGAGGGTACAGAGGAGATTTACTAGGATGCTGCCAGGATTAGAGAGCATGCCTTGTGAGGATCGGCTGAGTGAGCAAGGGCTTTTCTCTTTGGAGTGAAGGAGTGTGAGAGGTGACTTGATAGAGGTGTACAAGAAGATAAGAGGCATAGATAGTGGCCAGGCAAAGACTTTTTCCCAGGGCAAAAATGGCTAATATAATGGGGCATATTTTAAGGTGACTGGAGAAAAGTATAGTGGGGAGTATGTCAGATTTATTTTTTACAGAGTGGTGGGTGCATGGAATGTGCCACCGGGGTGGTGGTGGAGTTAGATACGTTAGGAACATTCAAGTGACTCTTAGATAGGCAAATGGATGATAGAAATACGGAGGGCTGTGTGGAGGGGGGGGGGGGAATGTTAGATTGATCTTGCAGTAGGTTAAAATGTTGGCACAACATTGTGTGCTAAAGAGCCTGTACTGTGCTGTAGTCTTCTAAGTTTGTGCTCGCAGGGGAGAGCACCACATTTACTGACGGAGGTCTTCAAAATTAGGATTGGGTCACCTTCAGTCTGGGTGATAGGATGCTCTGTGAATGGGAGAGTAAATGGTGTTACATTCCCCAGTAACCGGGTGACTTACCAGCAAAGATAGATAGGTCCGCTGAAGCCTGATGCTACTATTTTCAAACGTTTTTATTTATAAAGGGGCACAAACGTATGGTTAATACAAAACATTCAGATCATATACGTCGTCACAACTCAATCTAAAGCACAGGTATAGTAATAATCAATCAGAAATAAGCTCTATCGTCTAGGGGTAATGTAGATATATATTGTTTACTGGATATCTAAAAGTCTTTTGCGGTCACTGCAGTTCCACCAGTTGCCGTCGTTGTGGTGTCGCGTTGGTGCACTTTTGTTAGAAAGAGAGAGAGATAATTGAATGAAACAGTTACCCGACAGGTTTTCCAACCTGTAGGAGTTCGGTTTGTCGGAGCCTCGTTGGGGGAATGAACGCTCATTGGTGGCCTCCCCTGTAGCTAAGCCGTTCTTCCGTTGTGGGGTCGCCAATCCCAGGCAAGGAAAAGACGCACACGAACCCCACCACCGGCTGTCGCTATCAAAATGCTGTCACAGGATTTCTAGCGTGTCTTCTGGTGCGTCTGAAGGGGTCGTCCCCCCCAGACCCTCCTTTATACTTCCTCACGGGATCGCCGGTGTCAATCTCTCTCTCAACCAGCCCACGTTGCCCGAGGGCTTTACACGTGGTCTTCATGAGACAATAGTCAGAGTCACTTTATTCTGCTTCCCGGGGGAACGTGGTCTTCCGCACATCTCCCTCTCTCTCCCATTTTCCTGTGTCTATTCAGCACGTCTCTCCCCCTCTTGGGTCATTTGACCCCCCCTTGACTAGGGCTCTTGCGATTCTCACAAAGGAGGGGGCTGGGGTCATAACAATGGCTTGTCTGGATATGTAAATGCAGTGGGAGTTTGTGTCTCTGCTGCCCTCTTAGGCAGCATACCAGATTCCACCCACACTCAGGTTCCCTCTAAATGTTTCAGCCCTTACCTGTGCCCTCTAGGAGACATCTCTCCTCTTATACTCCTTAGTATTTGTACTCATCTATCAGCCTCCTTTATCTCAAGGAAAACAACCCCTGCATCTCTAGTAACCCCAGTAATGTTGAAACTTTATAAGCACTGGTGAGGCCTCACTTGGAGTATTGTGAATAGGTTTGGGCCCCTTAACTTAGAAAGGATGTGCTGAAACTGGGGAGGGTTCGAAGAAGGTTCACAAAAATGATTCCAGGATTAAATGGCTTGTTATATGAAGAGCACTGGATGGTTCTGGGCCTGCCTGTATTCACTAGAATTCAGAAGAATGAGGGGTGACTTCAATGAAACCTTTCAAATGGTGAAAGGCCTTGATAGAGTGGATATGGAAAAGATGTTTCCTATGATAGGAGAGAGTCTAAGACCTGAGGACACAGCCTCAGAATAAAGGGGGCTCCTTATAGTACGGAAATGAGGAGGTATTTTGTTAGCCAGAGAGTGGTGAATCTATGGAATTCTTTGCCACAGGCAGCTCTGGAGACCAAGTCTTTATGTGTATTTAAGGCAGAGGTTGATAGATTTTCGATTAGTCAAAGCATGAGGGGATACAGGGAGAAGGCAGGAGATTGGAGCTGAGAGGAAAATTGGATTAGCCATGATTAAATGATGGAGCAGACTCGATCTGCCAAAATGCCTAATTCTGTTCCTATATCTTATGGTCTTGTGGCTGTCCTCATAAATGAATCATTCCACCCTAGACATTGTCCTGGTGAGTTTCTGCTAAACCCTGTACAGTGTAATTACATCCTTCCTGTAGCATGGCAACCAGAACCGCATGCAAACTCCAGTTGATGAAAATAAATAAAAACAGCTGATGATGGAAATCAAAAATTTGTCAGGCCATCGTCCCCTCAATTACTAAGCTTCAAAACCTGGGCCTCTTCCTCCCTTTGCAACTTGATTCTTGACTTCACTGAGCAATCACAGTCAGTGTGAATTGGAAATAATTTCTCCTCCTTGCTGACAGTCAACAATGGTGCACCTCAAAGATGTGTGCTTAGCCTACTGCTCTACTATCTTCACTCTGCCTACACACATGACTGTGTGGCTAGACACGGCTCAAACACCATCTATAAATTTGCCATTGATACCACTGTTGTTGGCTGAGCCTCAAATGGTGTACAGGAGTGTGATGGATTAGCTACTGGAGTGGTGTTGCAACAGTAACCTTGCGCTGAACATCAGTACGACCAAAGTATTGATTGTGGAATATAGGATAGAGAAGTCTTCCCTTACACAGTGGTCCTTGTAGAGAGATTAGTGGTAGCAAGGCAGCTTCAAGTTCCAGGATGTCAACATCTCAGATGATATCCATTGCCTAACATACTGATGCAATCATGAAGAAAGCACATCAGTGGCTCTCCTTCCTTAGGAGTTTGAGGAGATTTGGTATGTCATCAAAGACTTTGGCAGAATTCTATAAATGTACTGTGGTGAGCCTCCAATGCACAGGATCACAAGAGGCGGCGGAGGTTGTAGACTCAGCCATCTCCATTGCAGGCACAATCCCAGGCATCCATCGTTAAAGACCCTCACCATTTAAGACACACCCTCCTCGTGTTAATATCTTTGGGAAGGAGATACAGGAGTCTGAACACACACTCAATGCTTTAGGAACAGCTTTTTCCCCTCTGCAATCAGATTAAGGAACAGTTCATGAACAGTATTTACTTTTTTTGCACTATTTATTTGTAATTTATAGTAATTTTTATGTCTTTGCATTGTACTGATGCTGTATAACAAGTCGATGGTAATAAACAAGATTCCAAAATACAGAACACACTGGAAAGCCTCAGCTGCTTATTGAGGAAAAAGTTCATGTTTTGAGGTTGTTTCCTTGGGTCTGAGACTCTCCTACTATCGGAAACATCCTCTCCACATCGACTCTATCTATGCCCGTGGGTCTGAGACTCTCCCACTATCGGAAACATCCTCTCCACATCGACTCTATCTGTGCCCTTGGGTCTGAGACTCTCCTACTATCGGAAACATCCTCTCCACATCGACTCTATCTGTGCCCTCTGGTCCTAGACTCCTCCACTATAGGAAACATACTCTCCACATCCACTCTATCTGTGCCCTCTGGTCCTAGACTCTCCTAGTATTGGAAATACACTCTCCACATCCACTCTATCTGTGCCCTCTGGTCCTAAACTCCCCCACTATAGGGAACATCCTCTCCACATCCACTCTATCTGTGTCCTCTGGTCCTAGACTCCCCCACCATAGGAAGCACCCTCTCCACATCCACTCTATCTGTGTCCTCTGGTCCTAGACTCCCCCACCATAGGAAACACCCTCTCCACATCCACTCTATCTGTGTCCTCTGGTCCTAGACTCTCCTAGTATTGGAAATACACTCTCCACATCCACTCTATCTGTGCCCTCTGGTCCTAAACTCCCCCACTATAGGGAACATCCTCTCCACATCCACTCTATCTGTGTCCTCTGGTCCTAGATTCTCCTACTATAGAAGCTGAAGGCTGCTAGATGCCCAGACAGAAGTTGAGGTGCCATTTATCAAGTTTGTATTGAGTTTATTACAGTATTCTAGCAATGTTGTGTAAAACTGTATGAAGCCTGAGCACTGTGCTTGGATTCTGTGCCCATGTGCCTTCTTAAGCACTTTGCCTACCTGTGTTGCCTCCTTTAGGGATCACTGGGTTGTACACCAGTGTCTTCCTGCTTCTCCAAGCTCCCCTAGGACCCTCCCATACATTGTGTGTCCTTTCAAAGTGCATCACCTCACTCTTCTCAGGATTATGCTCCTTCTGCCACTGCCTATGTCCATGTTCTGCAGACGAACAATGTTGCAATATGGGCTTTCTCCTGAACTTACTCATCCATCACCTTCCTCCCTCTCACATCCCACAAATTCTCCTTCCTCCTCCTTGTAATCTGCCCTTCTGCTACCACTCTGACTCCTCCACCCAGTTCCTTCTTCCCCTGCCCCATTCCAACCCCTACTTGGGTTTTTCTTTTTCAAGCCTTTAGTCATACAGCACAAAGCAGGCACTTTGGCCTGCCTCATCCTTACTTCAAGTTCATGCTTATTGTCATTCAGCCATACACATGGATACCGCCAATAAGTGTGAGGTGGTTCATTTTGTTAGGTCAAATATGATGGCAGAATATAGCATTAGTGGTAAGACTCTTGGCAATGTGGAGGATCAGAGAGATCTTGGGGTCCGAATCCATAGGACACTCAAAGCTGCTGCACAGGTTGACTCTGTGGTTAAGAAGGTATACTGTGCATTGGCCTTCATCAACCGTAGGATTGAGTTTAAGAGCCGAGGTAATTTTGCAGCTATATCTGATCCTGGTCAGACCCCACTTGGAGTACTGTGCTCAGTTTTGGTTACTTCACTATAGGAAGGATGTGCAAACCATAGAAAAGGTGCAGAAGAGATTTACAAGATGTTGCTTGGATTGGGAAGCATGTGTTATGAGAATAGGTTGAATGAACTTGGCCTTTTTTCCTTGGAGCGATGGAGGATGAGAGGTGACTTGATAGAAGTTTACAAGATGATGAAAGGCTTTGATCGTGTGGATAGTCAGAGGCTTTTTCCCAGGGCTGGAATGGCTAGCATAAGAGGACACAGGTTTAAGGTGCTGGGGAGTAGGTACAGAGGAGATGACAGAGGTTGGTTTTTTACTCAGAGAGTGGGGAGTGTGTGGAATGGGCTGCCAGCGATGGTCGTGGAGGCAGATACGACAGGGTCTTTTAAGAGACTGCTGGACAAGTACATGGAGCTCAAAAAAATAGAAGTCTATGGGTAACCCTACGCGATTTCTAAGGTAAGGACACGTTCGGCATAGCTTTGTGCTGTAGATTTCCTATGTTTCTACGTTTCAAACAAAACAACATATCTCTGGACCAAGGTGCAAAACACAGTATGTATAATTCACACATACACAGAGTAATATTACCACAAATAAGTTAACAAATAATAAGATGCATTTACAACACAAGTTAAAAAATAAACAGTATAATGCTACTGGTGCTTCATATGTGATGAGACCTGGGTGGTGGCAGGGAGCTCAGTTGTCTCATCCTAACAGTTCTTGTCGTAATGTTACAGTAACCCCTGCCTGATGGTAGGGGGTCAAAGTGGTTGTGGGACGGATGGGAAGGATCATTGACAATGCAAAGGGTCCTGCGTAAGCAGCATTCTAGATAATCTCAGATGGGTGAAAGAGAGATCCCAATGATCCTCTCAGCATTTGTCATAATCCTTTGTAGAATCTTGCAGTCAGTTGCCTTACAATTCCCATTGAAGACATACTTCACTGATACTTCTCTGAGCTGGCCCATGTCTTATCCAAATATATTTCAAAACATTGTAATTGTACATTCCTCTGGCAGATTCCTCCATATATCCACCACCTACTGTGTGGAAAAAGTTGCCCCCTTATGTCCTCTGTACACTTTAACTTCTCCCCTTAAACCTATGTCCTCGAGGTTTAGAGTCTTCTATCCTGGGGAAAAAGTCTGTGACCATCCACCTTATCTACATCTCTCACAATTTTATAAACCTCTGTAAGGATATCTGTCAGCCTTCTAAGCTCCAGGGAAACCAGTCCCAGCTGATCTCATCTCTCCTAATTGAAGCCCTCCTTGTGAATCCTTTCTGATCCTCTCCTGCTTTTGACATCCTGCCTACAGCTAAGTGACAGAACTGCACATCATAATGCAAGCATGGTATCATCAGGGAACTATGTACAGTACCTGTAACCCTCCCTGGCTTCCACTGGAACAGAGTCCCAGTGACCCAGCCCCTTTAACCCCTGTACCTGACCTATCACAGCCAAGGTGTCAGTAGGCTGGGACGCAGAAAACATTGAGCCAGCAAGTTCAATAAAATGGCTCTTTAATGATCCTTCAGCTGTGATGGATTCTTTGCATTTTCAATTATGTAGAGTGCTAATCTTTGCAGGAGAGATGTGGATGGTGTAAATGTCATTTTAAATTCTGAATTAGCAGACAGATTGTTGAACTTTGTAAGTGATCTTCATGTAGCAGCACTTTGTAGAATTAGCCCAATCTGCAGTTTTCACTGTTGCCAGCTAGAGTTACAACATCACAGCCAATTCAGTAACTGTTGGCCTATTCACTTTTCCTTTCCTGTCCCAAGATCCTTCCCCTATTGGCACCTTGTCTATCTTACTCCTCTCTCTTCCTCACAAGCTCAAGAAATGAGAGTGGCTAAGGACGTCAACGGTTATGGAGAGAAGGCAGGAGAATGGGATTAAGAGGGAAAGTACATGAGCAATGATTGGATGGTGGAGCGGTCTCAGGCTAAATGGCCTAATTCTGCTCCTATATCTTATGTTCTTGTATAAGCAAAAAAACAAAACAACATTCCTCTAGACTGCAGTGTACCCACAAAATATATATCACACACAGCACGCCGTCCAAAATGCGTGTGAAGTGCACAGCACACGTAAGCAGCTCGTCGTCCCAGTGATGAAACCTTGTTGGTGGCAGGGTATTCATTAATCTCACAGCCTGAGGGAAGAAACTATTATCCAGTCTGGTAGTATTAGTCCTGATGCTCCTGTACCACCTCCACGATGGTAGAGGTTCAAAGAGATTGTGGGATGGTTGGTGGAGATTCTCAACAAAGCTTTGAGCCCTTGGTCTGCAACACTCCTGGAAAATGTCACAAATAGTGGGGAGGGGACCCCGGTGATCTTCTCAATGTTTTTTTTTACTATCCTCTGTCTTGTGGACCAAAGTCTTGCAGCTTTTTTACAAAGGGTGGTGAATCTGTGGAATTCTCTGCCCAATGAAGCAGTGGAGGCTACCTCAGTAAATATATTTAAGTCAAGGTTGGATGTATTTTTGCATAGTAGCGAAATTAAGGGTTATGGAGAAAAGTCAGGCAGGTGGAGATAAGTCCATGGCCAGATCAGCCATGATCTTATTGAATGGCAGAACAGGCTCGACAGGATCCTATTTCTTATGTTCTTTCGTACCACGCAATGATGTAGCCGCACTGGATGCTCTTGAAGGTGCTGCTATTGGAAGTTGTTAGAGTGGGGGCAGAGAACCTTGCGTGCCTCAGTCTCCTCAGGAAGTGTAGATGCCATCTTGACTAATGAGGGCATGTTGTAGCTCCAGGTTAGATCATCCATTATGTACACAGCAACAAACTTTGTGCTCTTCACTCTCCCCACTTTTTGTTCTTCTGAGAGGGTTCTGACAGGTTACCAGCAAAACCAAAGAGATGGTCACTGACTTCAGGAAGCAAGTGGTGCTGAGAGCTTCAGATTCCTAAGTATAAATATCACCATTGGCTGTGCTGATCTAACAGATTGGCTCTACAGCCAAGAGAGCACACCAACCCCTCTATTTCCTCAGAAAGCTAAGGATATTTTCCATGCTCTAAAGTTATGGTTTATGAAAACTGTTCTGCCTATGACCTCAAGAAACTGCAGAGAGTTTAAACTACATCTCAGCACATCATGAAAACCAATCTTCCCTTCATGGACTCTGTCTATGTTTCTTGCTGCCTCAATAAAGCAGTCAATGAAGTAAAATACACCATCCATAAAACATTACAGCATAGAAACAGGCCTCTTGGCCCTTCTTGGCTGTGCTGAACCATTTTTCTGCCTAATCCCACTGACCTGCACCTGGGCCATATCCCTCCAAACCCCTGTCATCCATGTACCTGTCCAAGCTTTCCTTAAATGTCAAAAGTGAGCCTGCATTCACCACTTCATCTGGCAGCACATTCCACACTCCCACCACTCTGTGCGTGAAGAAGCCCCCCCAATGTTCCCTTTAAACTTTTCCCCCTTCGCCCTTAACCCATGACCTCTGGTTTTTTTCTCCCCTAGCCTCAGTGGAAAAAGCCTGCTTGCATTCACTGTATCTATACCCATCATAATTTTATATACCTCTATCAAATCACCCCTTATTCTCCTACACTCCAGGGAATAAAGTCCTAACCTATTCAACCTTTCTCTGTAACTCAATTTCTCAAGCCCTGGCAACATCCTTGTAAACCTTCTCTGAACTCTTAGAACGTTATTAATATCCTTCCTGTAATTAGGTGACCAAAACTGCACATAATACTCCAAATTCGGTCTCATCAATGTCTTATACAACCTCACCATTACATTCCAACTCTTATATTCAATACTTTGATTTATAAAGGCCAATGTACCAAAAGCTCTCTTTATGACCCGATCTACTTGTGACACCACTTTTAGGGAATTTTGTATCTGTACTCCCAGATCCCTCTGTTCTACTGCACTCCTCAATGTCCTACCATTTACCTTGTATGTTCTACCTTGGTTTGACCTTCCGAAGTGCAATACCTCACACTTGTCCGCATTAAACTCCATCTGCCATTTTTCAGCCCATTCCTCCTACTGGTCCAAATCCCTCTGCAAAGCTTTGAAAACCTTCCTCACTGTCCACTACACCTCCAATCTTTGTATCATCAGCAAATTTGCTGATCCAATTTGCCACATTATCATCCAGATCATTGATATCGATAACAAATAACAATGGACCCAGCACTGATCCCTGTGACACACCAATAGTCACAGGCCTCCACTCAGAGTAGCAATCCTCCACTACCACTCTCTGACTTCTCCCATTGAGCCAATGTCTAATCCAATTTACTACCTCTCCATGTATACCTAGCGACTGAATCTTCCTAACTAACCTCCCATGTGGGACCTTGTCAAAGGCCTTACTGAATCCATATATACAACATCCACTGCATTCCCTTCATCCACTTTCCTGGTAACTTCCTCGAAAAACTCTAATAAATTGGTTAAACATGACTTACCACGCACAAAGCCATGCTGACTTTTTCTAATAAGTCCATGTCTATCCAAATACTTGTAGATCCTATCTCTTAGTATTCCTTCCAATAATTTACCTACTACCGATGTCAAACTTACCGGCCTGTAATTTCCCGGCTTACTTTTTGAACCTTTTTTAAACAACGGATCTACATGAGCTATCCTCCAATCCTCCGGCACCTGACCCATGGATATCGACATTTTAAATATTTCTGCCAGGGACCCTGCAATTTCAACATTAGTCTCCTTCAAGGTCCGAGGTCCTGGGGATTTATCTACTCTGATTTGCCTCAAGACAGCAAGCACCTCCTCCTCTTTAATCTGTATAAGTTCCATGACCTCTTTACTTGTTTGCCTTGTTTCCATAGACTCCATTCCAGTTTCCTTAGTAAATACAGATGCAAAAAACCCATTTAATATCTCTCCCATTTCTTTTGGTTCCATACATAGCCGACCACTCTGATCTTCAAGAGGACCAATTTTATCCCTTACTATTCTTTTGCTCTTAACATACCTGTAGAAGCTCTTAGGATTATCCTTCACCCTGACTGCCAAAGCAACCTCATGTCTTCTTTCAGCCCTCCTGATTTCTTTCTTAAGTATTTTCTTACTCTTTTTATACTCCTCAAGCATATACATCTCTCTCTCCTTCTTAATCAGAGTTCCAATATCCCTCGACAACTAAGGTTCGTCATTCTTATTCAGTTTGCCTTTAACCCTGACAGGAACATACAAACTCTGCACTCTCAAAATTTCTCCTTTGAAGGCCTCCCACTTACCAATCACATCCTTGCCAGAGAACAACCTGTCCCAATCTACGCTTTTTAGATCCTTTCTTATTTCTTAAAATTTGGCCTTTTTCTTGTTTAGAACTTCAACCCGAGGACCAGACCTATCTTTATCCATGATCAAGTTGAAACTAATGATGTTACGATCACTGGAACCAAAGTGTTCCCCTACACACACTTCCGTTACCTGCCCTAACTCATTTCCTAATAGGAGATCTAATATTGCATCCTCCCTAGTTGGTACATCTATATATTGATTTAGAAAACTTTCCTGAACACATTTTACAAACTCTAACCCATCTAGACCTTGAACAGTATGGGAGTCCCAATCAATGTATGGAAAATTAAAATCCCCTACAATCACAACTTTCTGTCTCCTGCAGTTGTCTGTTATCTCTCTGCAGATTTGCTCCTCCAATTCTCGCTGACTATTGGGTGGTCTATAATACAACCCCATTAATGCAGTCATACCTTTCCTGTTTCTCAGCTCCACCCATATGGCATCGGTAGACAAGCCCTCTAATCTGTCCTGCCGAAGCACTGCTGTAATATTTTCCCTGACTAGCAAAGCCACCCCCCACCCTTCATCCCTCTGCCTCTATCACGTCTGAAACATCGGAATCCTGGAACATTGAGCTGCCAGTCCTGCCCCTCCTGTAGCCAAGTTTCAGTAATGGCTATGATGTCATAATTCCATGTGTCAATCCAGGCCCTCAGCTCGTCTGCCTTTCCCACAATACTCCTCGCATTGAAATATACACACCTCAGAAGAGTATTACCACCACACACAACCTTACTATTTGTGACTTTGCATGAACTACTAACATCATTTATTTTTACCCCGTTCCACTATCTACTCTGGCACTCTGGTTCCCACCCCCATGCAAATCTAGTTTAAACTCTCCCCAATAACACTAGCAAACCTCCCTTCAAGGATATTGGTCCCCTTGTAGTTCAGGTGTAACCCATCTCTCTTGTACAGGTTCCACCTGCTCTAGAAATCTGAAACCCTGCCCCCTACATGTTTATCAGCCACATGTTCATCTGCCAGAGCATCCTACTCTTACCCTCACTGGCACGTGGCACAGGCAGCAATCCGGAGATTACTACCCTCGAAGTCCTGTTTTTCAACTTCCTACCAAGCTCTCTGTACTCAGTTCAGGACCTCCTGACTCTTTCTACCTATGTCATTGGTACTGATGTGTACCACGACATCTGGCTGAGCACCCTCCCACCTCAGAATGCTGTGCACGCGATCAGGGACATCCCTGACCCTGGCACCCTGGAGGCAACAAACCATCTGGGAGTCTCTGTCACGACCACAGAATCTCCTGTCTGTACCCCTGACTATTGAGTCCCCTATCACTACCACTCTTCTCTTCTTCCTCCCTCCCTTCTGCACTGCAGAACCAGACTCAGTGCCAGAGATCCGGCTGTCACAGTTTGTCCCAGGTAAGCCATTCCCCCCCAACAGTATCCAAATCGGTATACCTGTTTTGAAGGGGAATGGCCACAGGGGAATCCTGCACTACCTGCCCTTTCCCCTTCCCTCGCCTGACGGTAACCCAATTACCTGTGCCCTGTTCCTTAGGTGTAACTACCTCCCGGAAGCTACTATCTATAAACTGCTCAGTCTCCTGAATGATCCGGAGGTCATCCAGCTCCTGCTCCAGTTCCCTAACACAGTCTGTTAGGAGCTGCAGCTGGATGCACTTCTTGCAGGTATCGTTGTCAGGGACACCGGCGGTCTCCCTGACTTCCCACATCCTGCAAGAGGAGCATTCCAACATCCTGCCTGGCATATTCTGTAGTCTGAACAAAAAAAAAGAAGAAAAACGAAACTTACCGGAACCTACCCTTGCCTCTGCTTGTTACTCGCCGAAGCCTGATTGAGCCAAAGCCGTCCCACTCCGACTCAGTCCATTCCAACAATGGCCACTGTATACGGTGGTCTTTCTTTCAAACCTTGGCACGCTACGTCACGTGCCTGCGCAGTCTAGCCTCTTTTCCCCGAGCTGTTAAAGAAAAAAAAAGACCTCTCCGCGATGCCTTCAGTCTTCCACTCTCAGCCTCTTGCTTCGATTGAAAATCTAGTCATTCTCTCTTCGCCTCTCTTCCATTGAGCAGAAGATAACAACAATGTGAAAATTGCACCAGCAGGTTCAAGGACAGATTCTATCTCACAGTTATAAGACTCTTGACTGTTCTTCTGGTACATTAAAGATGAACTTGTGATCAGTTTTTTTTTGTAATTTCTCTCTATTTCATTTCATTTCATTCATTTTATTCCTTTCATTTCTTCTACCGAAGTGCATGACCATACACTTCCTGACACTGTATTCCATCTGCCATTTCTTTGCCCATTCTCATAATCTCTCTAAGCCCTTCTGTAGCCTCTCTATTTCCTCAAAACTACCTGCCCCTCCCCCATCTTCAGAATCATCTGCGAAGTTTACAACAAAGTTCTCATCCAGGCCATTGACTTATAACATAAAACAAATCAGTCCAAAAACAGATCCCTGTGGAACACCACACCAGCAGCCAGCCAGAAAGGCTCCCTTCATTCTCAATCTCTGCTTCCTGCCAATCAGCCACTGCTTTATCCATGCCTGAATCTTTCCTGTAATACCGTGGGCTTGTAGCTTGTTAATCAGTCTCATCTGTGGCACCTTGTCAAAGGCCTTCTGAAAATCCAAGTACACAACAACATCCACCAATTCTTCTTTGTCTATACTGCTTGTTATTTCTTCAAAGATTTGTCAGGCACGATTTTCTCTTGAAGAAACCATGCTGACTACAGCCTATTTTATCATGTGCCTCCAAGTACCCTGAGACCTCATCCTTAATAATTGACAAAAACATCTTCTCAACCACTGAGTTCAGATTAACTGGCCTATAGTTTACTTTCCTGTGCCTCTATCCCTTCTTGAAGAGTGGAGTGACAATTGCAATTTTTTATTCTTTTGGAATCATTCCAGAATCTAGTTATTTTTGAAAGATCATTACTAATGCCGGCACGATCTCTTCAGCCACCTCTTTCAGAGCATTAGGTCCAGGTAACTTACCTACCTTCAGACCTTTCAGTTTCCGAAGGACCTTCTCTCCAGTTACAGTAACTTCACACACTTCATGATGCCTGACACTTGACATTTCCACCACACTGCTAGTGCCTTCCATAGTGAAGACTGATGCAAAATACTTATTTAGTTTGTCTGCCATTTCATTAACCCCCTCTCCAGCACTTTTTTCCAGCAGTTCAATGTCCACTTTTGCCTCTCTTTTACATTTTATGTATCTGAAGAAACTGCTGGTATCCTCTTTAATATTACTGGCTAGCTTACCTTTGTATTCTATCTTTACCTTCTTAATGACTTTGTTAATTGCCTTCTGTTGGTTTTTAAAGGCTTCCCAACCTCTAACTTCCCACTAATTTTTGCTCTATTTTATACCCTCTCTTTGGCTTTTATGTTGGCTTTGACTTCTCTTGTTAGCCACAGTTGTGTCATCTTTCCTTCAGAATACTTCTTCCTCTTTGGGATGTTTATACCCTGTGCCCTCTGAGCTGCTTCCAGAAATTCCAGCCATTGCTGCTCAGCCATCAAATTGTTCTTTTTCAATCAGTTCTGTCCAACTCCTCTCTCGTGCCTCTGTAATTCTCTTTACTCCACTGTAACACTGATACAAATTACTTTAGCTTATCATCAGGGTTTTGTTACCTTAATTCATTCTGGTTTATCGCAGAACAACCAATCCAGAACAGCTGATTTAAGGAATGAAAGGGTTAATGTTGGAGGAGTATCTGATGGCTCTTGGAGTTTAGAAAAATGAGGGGTGATTGAAACCTATTAAATATTGAAATACCTAGTCAGAGTAGACACAGAGAGGTTATTTTTATAGCGAGCAAGTCCAGGACCAGAGGGCACAGCCTCAGAATGGAGAGTTTTCCATTTAGAACAGAGGAGAGGAGAAAACTGGGGTGCCATGGTATTTTAGTGGTCAGCACAATGCTCTTACAGCTCGGTGTGTCTGAATTCAGAGTTCAATCTGGTGGCATCCTCAATAAGAGATTGTACATCCTCCGCGTAGAATGAGTAGAATTCCTCCAGGTGCTCTGGTTTTCTCCCATAGTCCAAAGATGTACCAGTTAATAGATTTAGTGGTCATTGTCGACTGTCCCATGACAGGCTTCAGGTTAACTCAGGGGTTGCTGGTGGCATGGCTCGAAGGGTTAAAAGGGCCTATTCCCCGCTGTATCCCAAAATAAATTCTTTAGCAAGTCAGACCCCACTTGGAGTATTGTGCTCAGTTCTGGTCACCTCACTACAGGAAGGATGTGGAAACTATAGAAAGGGTGCAGAGGAGATTTACAACGATGTTGCCTGGATTGGGGAACATGCCTTATGAGAATAGGTTGAGTGAACTTGGCCTTTTCTCCTTGGAGCGACAGAGGATGAGAGGTGACCTGATAGAGGTGTATAAGATGATGAGAGGCACTGATCATGTGGATAGTCAGTGGCTTTTCCCCAGGGTCGAAATTGCTAATACGAGAGGGCACAGTTTTAAGGTGCTTGGAAGCAGGTACAGAGGAGACGTCAGGGGTAAGTTTTTTACTCAGAGAGTGGTGCGTGGAATGGGCTGCTGGTGACGGTGGTGGAGGGGAATACAATAGGGTCTTTTAAGAGGCTCCTAGATAGGTACATGGAGCTTAGAAAAATGGAGGGCTATGGGTAACCCTAGGTAACTTCCAAAGTAAGTAAATGTTTGGCACAGCATTGTGGGCCGAAGGGCCTGTATTGTGCTGTAGGTGTTCGATGTTTCAATGAATCTGTTGAATTCATTGCCACAGATTGCTTTGGTGGCCAAGTCATTGAGTATATTTAAAGCAGAGGTTGATAGGTTCTTGGTTAGTCAGCATGCGTGAGGCATCCATTAGTCTCGCGAGACCATGGATCTGCACCTGGAAAGTCTTGCTTCAGTCTGTGCTGGTAGAGTAGCGTCTGTTGTGGCTGTAGAGTCCCACACGGGAGTGACAGTCTGGGCTGTAGTGACTGCACTTGAAAGCGCTGTCCTCTGGTGTTGTCTCGGCGAGTACACTTTTCTTTAGCAGCAAGCCTCAGCTTCTCTTCTCTTTTTAGTCCTCTGTGTAGTTCCAGCCTCCACTGAGAGCAGTCGCATGCAATGTCCTCCCACCTCTCGACGTTCATGTTCAGTGACTTCATGTCTCTCTTGCAGACATCTTTGAAACAAAGTTGGGGCTGCCCTTGTGCTCTCTTGCCGGAGGCCAGTTCCCCGTACTGCAGGTCTTTCGGGATCCTCCCGTTTGACATGCAGTGTACGTGGCCCAGTCAGCGGAGACGGCGTTGTTGGAGCAGGGTGAAGAGGCTGGGTATCTGGGCCTCATTGTTGGTGACTCGGTCAGTCCACTTGATGTCCAGGATGCGTCTCAGGCTGCGAAGTTGGAAGATGTTGAGACACTGCTCTTATCTGAAGTAGAGGCTTCAGGTCTCGCTGCGATAAAGCAGTGTGCTGAGGATGCGGGCCCTGTAGACTGCAATCTCGGTGTGCGTCATCAGCTTTCCGTTCTCCCAGACTCTCTTTGTCAGCCTGGCGAATGTTGAGGCTGCTCGTCCGATCCATCTGTTGTTTTCAGGGTCTAGGGAGAGACTGTCCGTGATGGTGGAGCCAAGGTATGTAAACTTGTGAACTACCTCAAACTTGTTGATGGTAATGGCAGGGGGGTGCACAACGCCTTGGCCCAACACGTTGGTCTTCTTCAGGCTGACGGTCAAGCTGAAGTCCTGGCAGGCTCGTGAGAAGCTGTCCATCAGGCATTGCAGTTGCTCTTCAGAGTGTGTTGCCAGTGCTGTGTCGTCTGCAAACAACATGTCCCTGATGAGTACTTCATGAACCTTGGTTTTTGCCCTCAGCCGGGACAGATTGAACAGCCTCCCGTCCGATCTGGTGTGGAGGTAGACGCCATCAGTTGATGTTCCAAGGCGTGCTTCAGCATGACTGTGAAGAAGATGCCGAACAGGGTGGGGGCAAGCATACAGCCCTGCTTCACACCGCTGAGGATGTTGAAGGCCTCTGAAGAAGAGCCATCAAACTGAACGACACCCTTCACATATGTGTGGAATGACTGAACTATCCTGAGGAGCCTTGGGGGACATCCAATTCTGGCGAGGATTTTGAACAGGCCATCTCTGCTCACAAGGTCGAAGGCCTTCTTGAGGTCAATTAAAGTAATGCAGAATGGTTGTCTTTGCTCTCTGCATTTCTCTTGTAGCTGTTGAAGGAAGAAGATCATGTCGATTGTGGAGCTTTTTGACCTGAAACTGCACTGAGACTCAGGATATACCCTTTCAGCTATTTTCTGCAATCTGTTCAGGACCACGCAGGCAAAGACCTTCCCAACGATGCTCAGCAAGGAGATTCCCCTGTAGCTGTTACAGTTGCTTCTGTCCCCTTTGTTCTTAGAAAGGGTGACAATGTTGCAATCTCTCATGCCTTGCGGCACTGCTCCCTCTATCCAGCACTGGCACAGTAGTTCATGTAGGTGCTTTAGCAAGACGCCCTTTGCGCACTTAATGGCCTCTGTGGAATGCCATCCAATCCTGGTGCCTTCCCAGTGGGCAGGCTGTCGATGGCTTTACTCAGCTCTTTGGCAGTCGGCAAAGCATCCAGTTCCTCCATGACAGGCAGGCATTCCACGGCATCTGGCACGCTGTCCAAAATGCTGTTTTCTCTGGGGAAGAGTTCAGAGTGATGCTCCACCATTCTCTCCATCTGCTTGCCTTTGTCATTGATGGTCTCGCCTGTTATGGCTTTCAGTGGTGCTACCTTGCTCTGGGTTGGACCGATGGCTTTCTTGATCCCATTGTTCACTCAACGGATGTTGCCTGTGTCAAATGATGACTAAATGCTTTCACATAGTTGTAACCAGTAGTCATTTGCACAGCATCTGGCTGTTTCCTGGGTCTTGCTTCTTGCTGTCCTTAGCGCTTGCAGTGTTGCCTGGGTGGGGTGGCGTTTGTGCTCTAGTAGTGCAACATGCTTTACCTCGATGACAGCAGTGAGCTTACTTGAGCTCGCTTCAAACCAGTCCTGTGTCTTGCCCCGTTTCTTCCCAAAGGCCTTGAGTGCAGTGCTGTGGGTAGTATGGATAGCAGAGTCCCTTCTCTGCTGAGCATCTCCTTCTGGTGGGTCTGCAAGGACAGCATCCTCCAGTGACCTGCTAAACTCTGCCACTTTGTCTGGGCGTCGTGTCTTACTGGCATCGATGCGCTGCTTGCCTGGAGGCTTGGCATAGTGCATCTTCTTTTGCCGAAGTCTGAACTTGCAGCAAACCAGACAGTGATCCATGTCGCAGTCGGCACTCTGAAAGGAGCGAATCATGAGCACGTTTCTCAGGTGATGGTGTCTTGTGATTATCAGGTCCAGCTGGTGCCACTGTTTGGAGCGAGGATGTTGCCAAGACACTTTGTGCTGAGCTTCGGTCTGGAAGTAGGTGTTGGTGACACACAATTCATGGAGCATGCAAAGCTCAAGCAGTCATTGCCCGTTGTCATTCATGCTGCCAATCCCATACTGCCCCAGGCAGTTTGGCCAGGAGTCGTGGTCGGCACCCACTTTGGCATTGAAGTCGCCAAGTAGCAGCAACTGTTCCTGACTTGGGATCTCCTGTATCATTGAGAGCTGGTCGTAGAACTCGTCCTTTATGTCTTGTGTAGAGTAGAGGGTTGGGGCATAGACACTGACAAGGTTGACAGGCCTGTTGGATGTGTGGAGTTGAAGTGAGAAAATCTGCTCCGTCCCTTTCTCACTAGGCTCCACCATCTTCACCATGAGTTCTTCACGGCAAAGCCGACACCATGCTCTCTGGTCTCGTCTGAACCCTTCCCCTGCCAGAAGAAGGTATAGTCTCTCTCACGTAAGGTTCCTGATTCTGCGAGACGTGTCTGTTGGAACGTTGCGATGTCCACTTGGAGTCTTAACAGTTCATTGTTAATCACTGCTATCTTGCGTGTGTCGCTGATCTCCTGAAGGTCATCTGATAGACCAGTGGTTATGGTTGGTATATTCCAGTATCCTAGTCTGAGTGCTGGCTTCTTTCTTTGTCTTCTTGCTGTGCCTTGTGCAGTGTTTACAGTCCGCAGTTCGGGCTACTTGTCTCCCTAAGCCCCACACACCCACTGGAGCGGGTGGTTTGTGGCGGGACAGCACCTAATTGGCTGGGGGCTGCTCAGCTTGAGGTGGTGGTAGCTGTCCAGTGAGACGCAATAGTCTGTCCTTCCATCGAAAGCAACCCCTGGCGCCTTGCTGTACGCCAATCGAGTGCAGGCTGATAACCGGTAGATTGCTGCCTTCCATGTTGTACCATCACAGTGAGGCGGCAGTGGAGTGTCCTCTCCAGGGCACAGGCCTGGGCAAGGTTGTATGGAAGACCGGCAGTTGCCCATGCAACGAGTCTCCCCTCTCCACGACACCGCTGTTGTCTAAGAGAAGGGCAAGGGCCGATACAGCTTGGTACCAGTGCCTTCACAGGAGTTGCCAGAGCAAGGTTGAAGACGATGGCGGATTGCCTTAGGGACTCCAGCTCCGGATTTGTCCTCAGGGTTTACTCCCGAAGCCTTTCCCATGAGTGAGTATGGCTGCAAGGCAGCGGAGGTTTGAAATCAGAGTTTTCCCTCCCTTAGATGGACTGCCTTCCCAGGCTGACGAGCTCCATCTACCCGAAGCACTGGCTTTAAGGTGCCAGGATCTGCCTTCGCCCTTCTCCTGTCAGTAGAAACAGTTCTGCCGGGCATAGAGGCTAAGGCACACGAGAAGGCCAGGAGTTCGACTTGGTTGTCAGAGGCTATTTGAGGCACAAGCCGTGAGGAGCACTTTTAGGTAGTGGGAGCTTGTCCCCACTACCACCCCTCGGCTTGACAACCTTGGAACCAGTCAGCATGTAAAAGCTAGCAAATAATATCAAAGTGAATAGTAAAAGTTTTTTCAAGTTTCAAAATAAAAGAGAAATGAGAGTGGATATAGGACAGCTAGAAAATGAGGCAGGAAAAATAATAATGGGGACAAGGAAGAGAAGTGGGTGCAGTTACTATTACAAGAGAGAATGTGCTCAAAAAGCTAAAAGACATAAAGGTACATAAGTCACCCAGACCAGATGAACTGCATCTTAGGGTTTTGAAAGAGGTGTTGTTAGAGATTATGATGGCATTAGAAATGATTTTCAGAAATCATTGGACCAGAGGACTGGAAAGTTGCAAATGTCATTCCACTCTTTAAGAAAGGAGGAAGGCAGCAGAAAGGAAATTATAGACCAGTTAGCCTGACTTCAGTGGTTGGGAAGATGTTCGAGTCAATTGTTAAGGATGAGGTAATGGAGTATTTGGTGACATAGGAGAAGATAGGGCAAAGTCAGCACGGTTTCCTTCAGGGAAAATCCTGCCTGACAAACCTGTTGGGATTCTTTGAGGAGATTACAAGTAGGATAGATAAAGGGGATGCAGTGGATATTGTATATTTGGACATTCAGAAGGCCTATGACAAGGCACCACACATGAGGCTGCTTACCAAGTTAAGAGCCCATGCTATTACAGGAAAGTTACTGACATGGTTAGAGCATTGGCTGATTGGTAGGAGGCAGCGAGTGGGAATAAAAGGATCCTTTTCTGGTTGACTGCCATTGACTAGTGGTGTTTCACAGGGTCGGTGTTGGGACCACTTCTTTCTATGCAGTATATAACTGATTTGGATGATGGAATAGATGGCTTTGTTGCCAAGAAACAGGTAGGATGCAGAAGGACTTAGACAGATTAGGAGAGTGGGCAAGAAAGTGGCAAATGAAATTACAATGTTGGAAAATGCATGGTCATGCACTTTGGTAGTAGAAATAGATGTGCAGAGTATTTCCTAAATGGGCAGAAGATACAGGAATCTGAGATGCAGAGGGGCTTGGGAATCCTTATGCAGAACACCCTGAAAGTTAACTTGCTGATCAGTCGGTGGTGAGGAAGGCAAATGCCATATTAGCATTCACTTCAAAAGGACTCAAATACAAGAGCAAGAGTGTGATGCTGAGGTTTTATAAGGCACTCGTGAGGCCTCAGCTTGAGTATTGTGAACTGTTTTGGGCCCCTCATCTTAGAAAAGATGTGCTGGCATTGGAGAGGGTCCAGAGGAGGTTCACAAGGATGTTTCCAGGAATGAAAGGGTTATCATTTAAGGAACGTTTGATGACTCTGGGTCTGTATTTGCTGGAATTTAGAGGATGAAGGGAGGGGATCTCATTGAAACCTTTAGAATATTGAAAGGCTTTAAGAGAGTAAATGTGGAAAGCATGTTTCCCATGGTGAGAGTATCTAGGACAAGGGGACACAGCTTCAGGATAGAGGGGTGCCCTTTCAAAACAGAGAAGTGGAGAAATTCCTTTCGCCAAATGGTGGTGAATTTGTGGAAGTTGTTGCCATATTCAGCTGTGGAGGCCAGGTCATTGGGTGTATTTAAGACAGAGATTTATAGGTTCTTGTTTTGACATAGCATCAATGGTTACAGGGAGAAGGCTATGAACTGGGGTTGAGGAGCAGGAAAAAAAGGATTAGCCATGATTGAAGGCAGAGCAGACATGATAGGCAAGATAGCCTAATTCTGTTCCTATACCTTATGTCTTATGATCTAAAAGGTTATAGGGAGAAGGTAGGAGAATGGTTTTTGAGGGATACTGAGGCCTTGGTTAAGAGAGAAAAAGGAGGTAATTGCAGGTATAGACAGCTGAGGTGCTTATGGAATACAAGAAATGCACTAGAACACTTAAAGAAATCAGGAGGACTAAAAGAAGGCTTGACATTACTCTAGCAGACAAGATGAAGGAGAATCCTAAGGGTTTCTACAGATATATTAAGAGCAAATAGTAAGGGAGAATATTGGCCTGGAAAATCAGAATGGTATTGCATACATGGAGCCAAAAGTGATGGGGGAGATCTTAAATGGATTTTTTTACATCTGTATTTAGTCAGGAGACAGGCACAGGGTTCATAGAAGTGAGACAAAGCAGCAAGGTCATGGACCCCATACAGTTTACAGAGGAGAAAGTGTTTGGGAGGCAAGTTAGGGTGGATAAATTCTCAGCACCTGACAAGGTGTTCCCTCAAACCCTGTGGGAAATAAGTTCAGAAATTACAGCGACAGGTGAGATAGCAGAACATTGGAGGATAGCTTATGCAGTATGTGCGGTTGGGAGACTGTAGGTCTGACACGGTGGTCAGCAGCACAGGAGCGCCGCAGGGAACCGTACTCTCTCCGGTCCTGTTCACCCTGTACACATCAGACTTCCAATATAACTCGGAGTCCTGCCATGTGCAGAAGTTCGCTGATGACACGGCCATAGTGGGGTGTGTCAGGAATGGACAGGAGGAGGAGTATAGGAAACTGATACAGGACTTTGTGATATGGTGCAACTCAAACTACCTGCGTCTCAATATCACCAAGACCAAGGAGATGGTGGTGGACTTTAGGAGATCTAGGCCTCATATGGAGCCAGTGATCATTAATGGAGAATGTGTGGAGCAGGTTAAGACCTACAAGTATCTGGGAGTACAGTTAGACGAGAAGCTAGACTGGACTGCCAACACAGATGCCTTGTGCAGGAAGGCACAGAGTCGACTGTACTTCCTTAGAAGGTTGGCGTCATTCAATGTCTGTAGTGAGATGCTGAAGATGTTCTATAGGTCAGTTGTGGAGAGCTCCCTCTTCTTTGTGGTGGCGTGTTGGGGAGGAAGCATTAAGAAGAGGGACGCCTCACGTCTTAATAAGCTGGTAAGGAAGGCGGGCTCTGTCGTGGGCAAAGTACTGGAGAGTTTAACATCGATAGCTGAGCGAAGGGCGCTGAGTAGGCTACGGTCAATTATGGAAAACTCTGAACATCCTCTACATAGCACCATCCAGAGACAGAGAAGCAGTTTCAGCGACAGGTTACTATCGATGCAATGCTCCTCAGACAGGATGAAGAGGTCAATACTCCCCAATGCCATTAGGCTTTATAATTCAACCGCCAGGACTTAAGAACTTTTTAAAAGCTATTATTAATGCTTTTTGAGATAGTGATTTAGATGCATATCATATTTTTTACTGAGTTAAGTATTGTATGTAATTAGTTTTGCTACAACAAGTGTATGGGACATTGGAAAAAAAAGTTGAATTTCCCCATGGGGATGAATAAAGTATCTATCTATCTATCTTAAGAGCGGCTCTAAGAACAAACCAGGAAACTATTGGCTGGTGAGCCTGACAGCAACAGAGGGAAAGTTATTGAAAGGTGCTTTAGGGACTGGAGATTTGAGTATTTGGATAGACAGGGACTGATTAGGCATAGTCAGCATTTCTTTGTGTTTGATCGGTCATGTCCAACCAATCTTAAGAGTTTTTCGAGAAACTGCCAGGAAGTTGCCGGGAAAGTTGATGAAGGCAAAGCAGTGGATGATGTCTCCATGGACTTTAGCAAGGCACTTGCTATGGTCCTGCATGAGAGATTCGTCAAGAAGGTTCAGTCACTCTGCATTCAGATGAGGTAGTAACATAGGAACATAGAAAACCTACAGCACAATACAGGCCCTTCAGCCAACAATGCTGTGCCGAACATAGTAATTTCGATTAGACAACACACAGGACGAAGGGTTTCGGCCGGAAACATTGACTGTACTTCTTCCTATAGATGCTGCCTGGCCTGCTGCATTCCACCGGCATTTTGTGTGTGTTGCTTGAATTTCCAGCATCTGCAGATTTCCTCGTGTTTGAATTTCATTTAGACATTGGCTTCATGGAAGAAACCTCAGATTAGTTGTAGAAGTTTGTCTCTCTGACTGGAGGCCTGTGACTAGTGGAGAGCTACTGGGATCGGTGCTGGCTTGTTGCTGTTTGTCATCTATATCAATAATCTAGATGATAATATGGTTAACTGGATCAGCAAATTTGTGGATGACACCAAGATTGTGGTCCTGTCCATGACTCTGCCACCATGACTGTGTCTGGTGGGGTGTTCCAGACACCAAATATAAGAGGGCTGGAGTGAGAGAAGGAATGTTTTAAGGAGATATCCATATTAAGACTTTTACACAGAGTGCTTGGTGCTGAGAATACACTGCCCAAGTTATAAGATTAGAGGATGCCTCCCTGCTTCCTGATGAAGGGTCTTGGCCCGAAATGTTGACTGTTCATCTGTTTCCATAGATACTGCCTGACCTGCTGAGTTCCTCCGGCATTTTGTGTGTGTCGCTTTGGATTTCCAGCATCTGCAGAATCTGCTAAGTTTATAACCTTTTTGCTGTTATGTTCAGTGCCCCAATTAATGAGGGGCAGCAACCCATTTGCTTTAACCATGCTGTCAACCTGTGCTGTCAAGTTCAAGGGTCTTTGGGCTTGTGCACTAAGATCCCTCTGTTTAATAGGTTTCAATCTTTTTCTTTGCAAACATCCATGAAAACAGAGGAGTGCCCCAAAGAATGAATGACAGTTAAATTTTAGAACCTCAAAGCCCCCCTCCCACACACAAACAGCAGCAAAGCAATGATCCTCCTCCCCCACCAGCAAAAAAAGCATCTGCACCCTCTACCGAGCACTCAAGCGCGCAGCAAAGCATCAATAAGTACACAGACTTGCAGTGCCCCAAAGACTACTCGTTCACCCAGTAACTCGATGTACCACAGGCTCTCTCTCTCCCTAATAAGGGAGAAAGAGGTGTCTCTGTTTCACGGGGAGAGTGGAGACATAACAAAACAACCCGCTGATTTATGCTGTTAAAAGTCTGTTGCGTCGCTTTTTCTGAGCTCTGTGCCCAAAGAACTCGGGTGTCTGGGCACACAGACACCTCGCTGCTTTCGATCTTCCATGTTCTCCCACGACATATCAGGCGGTGGCACCGGCCTCGAATCCGCCCACCTCCAGAGCCACAAAAATCTGGCACCCTAAAGGTGCGCTAGTCTTCCAGGCCATGTCCTTGGCATATCGAAAAGCGTCCGGTCGCAAGGCCCTGAGAGCGTGTCCCATTTTCACAAAGAACCAAAGTCAGTGTAACTCCAGGCCAGGGTCTTCAAAAGATCCTTGAAAAGGAAAAGAAGAGATATCAAAGGTAGAAATAGAAATAGAGCTGTTTCCAAAGACACAAACAAAGGAGTCGCTGTTAGGCACCATCATCCCCAGCTCCACCCCAATATCCTCATTCCTAAATCCTCAGTATTCCCTAAGATGTTACCATTCATGGTGTATGTACTAACCACATTAATACTTTAAGAGTATAATCACCTCAATTTTACCTGGATTAAAATCCATCTGCCCTTTCTCAGTCAGTTTCTCCCACGCATTGATACACTGTAGCTCAAGACTACTATGGTCACCTAGCAGTTAGCATGACACTATTACAGTTAGGAGTGCTGGAGTTTGGAGTTCTGTCCCGGAGGAGTTGTACATTCTGCCAATGGAATGTGTAGGTTTTCTCTGGGTGCACCACATTCTTCCCATAGTCCAAAGATGTACTGGTAGGTCATTGTAAACTGTCCCATGATTAGGTTAGGGTTAAATCAGAGCTGTTGGGAGTTGCTTGGGCAGTGTGGCTTAAAGGGAAAGGAGGGTCTATTCTCTGCTGCATCTCTAAATAAATGAACCTTCCTGATGATCATGGTCAGACCTAGTATCCAATCCCAAAAACGATGCTCCATTATCACCCCCTGTCTCTGATTGCCCAGCCAACCTCAGATCTAACTAACTGACTGACACCCAGTCCCATGTGCCCTAACGTATAGACCAGTTTCCCAAGAGAGACCTAGTTGAAGGACTTACCAAAGACGTTAACTCTTTCTTTAACTACAGATGTTGTCTGGCTTGTCGAGTACTTCCAGGTTTTTTTTTTTGTGTTTATTTGAATTTCTAGCATCTGCAATTTCTTTAAAAGTTTTACTGATTGCAGATTTGGAAGCTGCATTTGGAATAGTTGTGCCCTCTGTAAGTGCTGCACACTCGCTGTGCTCTCTTTACTAATGCTATAGCTGTTGTTACATATGTTGCTGCTTCACCAATCTGACATCTCATTTTTAGCATTGTTTCCTGCTCGTGTACAGTACATCAATGTTCTAAGTTAGAGTGGTAAGCCTTTACTGCAGCAGGAAGACAGCACTTTGGGCTGAATGCCCATCTTTTTTTTTTAACATTTTTGTTCCTCTCCATTCCTCCTCCCCTGAAGATATGTCATGTACATATTTACAGCATTGTTTCCAGTTGCATTGGCAAAAGAGTGTCAGCTCAGGAATCAAGTTCAGTACTTAGCTTTACACCCAGGTTGAGGAGAGTGCTGGTTGTTTACCAGTGCAGGAGATAGCTCTATTGGATTCCAAACTCCAAGTTTTGAAGCACTTTTTAAAGGAAACTCTTCAGTTATAAGTGTCTAAAAATCATGTCACACACATGTTTCTGGAGGTGTCTCCTTCAATACTAATGTATTCATTTCCACTAAAGACTCAGAACGCTGGAGGAACTCAGCAGCCAGGCAGCATCTGTGGAAAAGAGTACAGTCAACGTTTTGGGCCTTTGATAAGATGCCACACGTGAGGCTACTTGCCAAATTGAGAGCCCATGGTATTATAGGAAAGTTACTAACATGGTTAGAGCATTGGCTGATTGGTAGGAGGCAGCAAGTGGGAATAAAAGGATCCTCTTCTGGTTGGCTGCCAGTGACTAGTGGTGTTCCACTGGGGTCAGTGTTGGGACCACTTCTTTTTATGTTGTATACTAATGATTTAGAAGATGGAATAGATGGCTTTGTTGTCAAGTTAGTGTTGAGGAAACAGGGAAGCTGCAGAAGGAGAATGGGCAAGGAAGTGACAAGTGAAATACAATGTTGGAAAATGCATGGACATGCACTTTGGTAGAAGAAATAAATGTGCAGACTATTTTCTAAACGCGGAGAAAATTCAAAAATCTGAGATGTAAAGGGACTTGAGATTCCTTGTGCAGAACACCCTAAAGGTTAACTTGCAGGTATAGTCGGTGGTGTAGAAGGCAAATGCAATGTTGGCATTCATTTCAAGAGGTGTAGAATACAAGAACAGGGATGTGATACTGAGGCTTTATAAGGTACTGGTGAGGCCCCACCTTCAGGATTGTGAACAGTTTTGGGCCCCTCATCTGAGAAAAGATATAGTGGTATTGGAGAGGGTTCAGAGGAGGTTCACAAGGATGATTCCAGGAATGAAAGGGTTACCTTATGAGGAACATTTAATGGCTCTGGGTTTGTACACACTGGAATTTAGAGGATGAGGGGGGATCTCATTGAAACCTTTCAAATGTTTAAAGGCCTTGACAGAGTAGATGTGGAAAGAATATTTCTCATGGCAGGGGAGTCTAGGAAAAGAGGGCACAACCTCAGGATAGAAGGGCATCTATTTAAATCAGAGGTATGGAGAAATTTCTTCTGCCAGAGGGTGGTGAATTTGTAGAATTTATTACCAGAGGCAACTGTGGGGGCCAGGTTGTTGAGTGCAATGAATTTGGATTTAAGGCAGAGCTTGATAGGTTCTTGATTGGACATGGTATTAAAGGTTACGGGGAGAAGGCCGGGGAGTGGGACTGAGAAGGGGAAAAAAAAGCATCAGCTATGATTGAATGGTGGAACAAACTCAATTGTCCAAATGGCCTAATTCTGCTGCTATGTCTTATGATCTTATGGTCTTATTACATCCTTCATTAGAATTTTTTTTGTTGACACTTGGTAACCACCAGAGAATGTAGGGCATTAAAGTGTGTGATTGTGTAAAAATAACTGTGGGGCAGAGTACAGTAAGAAGAGAGAGAAAATGGCAGGTAGAATATAATCGGCGGAAATATTATCAACCGATTGGAAAAACAGAATTGTTTTTCAGGTGAGCAGTAGTGTGCAGAATGAAGTTCCCTGCGGCTTATAACCCAGGACCAGATTTGTTAATAGCATTCTAGGGCATTATCTGAAAGACTGTATATGACGGAAGCCTTGGGCAGGAACCCACTTCAGGGCATAGAGCATTGAAGCAAACCAGATTAACTTAATGCCTTTTCAGTTGGAGAAATAGGTGTTCATGCCATCAGGTTGGAGGCTGCCGAGATGAAATATGAGGTTTTGTGACTCCTGAGAGTTGCCTCATCATGGCAGAAGAGGAGGCCATGGACTGACATGTTGGAATGGGATTTGGGATAGGAATTAAAATGGTTGGCCACTGAGAAATCCTAACAGTTGCAGGCGAAGCGGAGGTGCTTGACAAAGTGTTCTGCCAATTTACTATGGATCTCACCAAGGTTGAGGAGGGTACATCAGGAAAACAATACAATAGACAACTCCAACAGATTTGCAGGTGAAGTGTTGCCTCACCTGGAATGACTGTTTGGGACCCTCAAAGGAGATGAGGGAGGAGGTGAATGGGCAGGAGTAGTACTTCTGCTACTTTCAGGGATAAGTGCCAGGAGGGAGATTAGTGGGCAGGGGCAAATGAACAAGGGAATCAGAGAGAGAGTGCTCCCTGCGGAAAGAGGAGATTGGGGGAGGTAAAGATGTGTTTGGTGGTAGGATCGCATTGAAATGGCAGTAATTGTGGAGAATGAAGTGTTTGATGTGGAGGCTCATGGGGTGGGTAAGTTTTAGGACAAGAGGAACTATACTCCTGTTAAAGCAGCAGGACGATGGGGTGAGCGTGGATGTCTGGGAAATGGAGAAGATGCAGGTGAGGGCAACATCAATAGTGGAGGAAGAGAAACTCCGTTCTTTGAAGAAGAAGATCTTCTCTGCTCCCCTGAGAACAGATACAACTGATGAAGGAACTGAGTATTTTTACAGGAGGAAGGGTGGGAAGAGGTATGTTGTGTTGTTCTGGAGGAGACTTGCCATTCCCTTCTCAGAGGACAGCTGGAGGAGGGCACTAAATACAGAGCTTCCTGATACTGTTAGTGTGGCAGGTGAATGAGGCCTGAGGGTAAACGCTGACAGGATAGAAACAGGTAGGAGGTATCAGGAGGGAAAAGGCAATGGTGCAAGGTGCTAGTGGCCATAGAGCATTGGGAAAGAGTTGTGCTTATGGGTGTGAGTGAAGCATGAAATAGACATGGTACAGTGCAAGAACAGGCCATTCAGCCCACCTTGTGGGTGCCAACAGTGGTGCCAGTTTAAGCTAAACTTGAAGTTGGTGTAGGGAGAAAAGGGGCTTGTTTCTGTTGTTGTTGCTTAGTTCTATGTTGTTCTGCTGAGTTTGGTGGTCACACCTGCGAGCTGCACCCAGCACATCCTCAAGTTTGTTGGTTGTTAACGCAAGCAATTCATTTCAATATACGTTTCCATAAGTCCATAAGAAATGGGAGTGGATGTAAGCCATTCAGCCCATTGAGTCTGCTCTGCCATTTCATCCTGGCTGATCCAATTTTCCTCTCAGCCCCAATCTCCTACTGTTTCCCGATAACCTTTGAACCTAATCAAGAACCTATCAACATCCACCTTAAATACACCTTATGACTTCCACAGCTGCCTGTGGCAACGAATTCCATAGATTCACCACTCTCTAGCTAAAGAAATTCTTCCTCAATGGTCGTCCCTCTATTCTGAGGCTGTGTCCTCTAGTCCTAGACTACCCTACTACAGGAAACATCCTCTCCACATCCACTCTGTCCAGGCCTTTCATGGTTCGATTGTTTCAATGAGATTCTCCCTCAATATAACTTTCAGCAAGTACCCGCCCAAAGCCATCAAACATTCCTCATAGGATAATCCTTTCATTCACAGAATCATTCTCGTTACCCTCCCCGAATCCTCTCCGATGTCAGCACATTCCTTCTAAGATGGGGTGTTATATGGTAAGCAGGGTTTAAGGATCAGCACAACATTGTGGGCTGAAGGGCCTATACTGTGCTGTACTATTCTATGTTTCTGTGTTTCTAAGATAAGGGGCCCAAAACTGCTCACAATACAGCATGCGGTCTGACGAATGCCTCATATAACCTTAGCATTACACCCTTGCCTTTATATTCTAGTCCTCTCAAAATGAATGCTAACGTTGCATTTGCCTTCCTCACCATCCACTTAGTCTGCAAGTTAAGTTTTAGGGAATCCTGCACGACTCTCAAATCCCTTCGCAACTCATATTTTAAAATTTTCTGCCCTTTAGAAAATAGTCTGTGTTTTTGTTCCTTCCTCCGAAGTGCATGACCATCCACTTCCCAACACTTTCTTCTGTCTGCCATTCTTTGCCCATTCTCCTAATCTGTCTGTCTGCAGACTCCCTGCTTCCACTGCATTGCCAACTATCTTCGTATTGTCCACAAAATTGGTCACAAAGCCATCAATTTATCCAAATAGTTGACATAACTTAAAAAGCAATCCCAAGCACTGACCCCTACAGAATACTGCTAGTCAACAGCAGCCAACCAAAAAAGGCTTATTTTATTCCTACTCTTTGCCTCCTGCCAATCAGCCAATCTTTAATCCATGCTAATTCCATGGTAATTTTCATTAGTACCATTGTCTCTTATCTTATTAAACAGGCTCACGTTCAGCTCCTTGTCACTGGTCTACTGAAAGTCCAAATACACAACATTAAACAATTCTCCTTTGTCTATCCTGCTTGATATTTCTTCAAAAATTCCAACAGATTTGTCAGGCAAGATTTTCCCTAAAGGAAACCAAACTTATTTTATCATGTGTCTCCAAGTACCCTGAGACCTTATGCTTAATAATCGACTCCAACATCTTCCCAACCACTGAGTTCAGACTAACTGTCCTATAGTTTGTTACTTCTGCTTCTCTTCCTTTTAAGAGTGGAGTGACATTTGCAATTTTCTAGTCCTCTGGAACCATTATAGAATCTGGTGATTCTTGAAAGATCTTTACCAATGCCTTCACACTTTTCAGCCACTTCTTTCAGAACTCTGAAGTGTATACCATCTGGTCCTAGTGACTTAGATACCTTCCGAGCTTTCGGTTTCCCAAGCACCTTCTCCCTAGTAACAGCAAGTGCACTCACTTTTGCCCCCTGTGTGTGTGTATATATTTATTATTTGCTAGCTTTCTTTCATATTCCATTATTTCCCTTATGACTTTTTTTTAGCTGTCTTCTATTGGTTTTTAAAAGCTTTCCAATCTTCTAATTTCCCACTAATTTTTGCTGTATTATATGCCTTCTCTCTCACCTTTATGTTGTTTTTGACTTCCCTTGTCATCTATCATGCCTTTAGAATACTACTTCTTCTTTGGGATCTTGCACCTTCTGAATTTCCCCTGGAAACTCACACCATTGCTGTTCTGCTTCAACCCTGCTAGTGTCCTCTTCCAATCAACTTTGGCCAGCTCCTCTCTCATGCCCCTATAATTGCCTTTATTCCACTGTAATACTGATAGATCCGAGTTTAGCTTCCTCTCAAATTGCAGGGTGAATTCTATCATATTATGATTTCTGCCTCCTAAAAGTTAATTTACCTTAAACTCCCTAATCTAATCTGGTTTTTTAGACAACACCCAGTCCAGGATTATCTTTTCCCCTTGTGGGTTCAATCATAAGCTGCTCTAAAAAAAACATCTTGTAGGCACTCTACAAATTCTCTCTCTTGGGATCCAGCACCAACCTGATTTTCCCAATCTACCTGCATTTTGAAATTTCCTATGACTATTGTAATATTGCTCTTTTGACATGCATTTTCTATCTCCCATTGTAACTTACCCCTCATCCTGGCTACTGTTCGGAGTTCTGTATATAACACCCATCAGGGTCTTTTTACCCTTACAGTCTTTTAACTCTACCCCTAGGAATCTTCACCTTCTGGTCCTATGTCACCTATTTTGAAGGATTTGATTTCATTTTTTTTAACAACAGAGCCACCCACCCCCTCTTCCTCCCTGCCTGTCCTTTTGATACAAGGTGCATCCTTTGATGTTAAGCTCCCAGCTATGATCTTCTTTCAGCTACGACTCAGTGTTGCCTACAATGTTGTACCTACCGATTTGTAACTGTGCTGCAAGATCATCTACCTTATACACAGTGTATATCTGATAAATTAACTTGAACCTTGAACTAACCCCATCTACCAACGAGTGGTCCATATTCCTGCATTCCCTCTCCATCTGTGCCCAAAAACGTACCTCTTAAATGTTGCTATCGCATTTGCTCCCACCTTCTCCCCTAACAGCACGTTCTCGGCACTTGCAGCTCTCCAGAGGGACAGTCAGGTAAACTAATAAGCTAAAATTAAAGGCAAAATATGAAAAGGAATGAAGAAGGCAGTTCACACTCAATGAGGTCAGCATAAAGATTTTACTGTGGTCAGTGAAATGCAAGTAAACCTGGTTCACTTTGCATCTGTGTGGATGCGCTGAGTGTGGTAAATCAGGCGCAGAGAGCCACGCGGGAGCGTAGTGTGCTGATAACAGAAACTTAGCTCTTAAAGGGACAGGACAGAGAAAATACTCCTGGTGTAAGAAGGACAGGGAAAGAGGAAAGCAGGGTGTTTGATCAGAATCAGGTTTAATATTGCTGGCATATGTCATAAAAATTGTTGTTTTCTGGTAGCAATACATTGCAATACATAATAATAAAAGCAATAAGTTTCAATAAGAATATATTGAAAATTCAGTAAGTAGTGCAAAAAGAGAAGAAAGAATATAGTGAGGTAGTTCATGGATTCATTGTACATTCAGAAATCTGATGGTGGAGGGGAAGAAGCTGTTCCTGAAATGTTGAGTTTGTGTCTTCTGGCCCCTGTACCAGCTCCTTGATGGTAGTAATGTTAAAGGGACATCTTGTTCAAAGAGACTGATACAGTGCTGCAGAGAGGCAATAGAGTCAAAGATGGAATGTTTGGATAGAGATACTAAACAGGAGAAACAGTATTATGCTGTTGTGAGCTCACCGGGGATGGGAGATGAAGAATTGAAAAAGGGCTGGTGGTGAGCTCGCTGGGAATCGGAACTCGCTGGGTAATGGGAGATGAAGCATTGAAAAGGGCTGGTGGTGAGCTCACTGAGGATGGGAGATGAAGCATTGAAAAGGGCTGGTGGTGAGCTCACTGGGGATGGGTGATGAAGCATTGAAAAGGGCTGGTGGTGAGCTCACCGGGGATAGGAGATGAAGCATTGAAAAGGGCTGGTGGTGAGCTCACTGGGGATAGGAGATGAAGCATTGAAAAGGGCTGGTGGTGAGCTCACTGAGGATGGGAGATGAAGAATTGAAAAGGGCTGGTGGTGAGCTCACCGGGGATAGGAGATGAAGTATTGAAAAGGGCTGGTGGTGAGCTCACTGGGGATAGGAGATGAAGTATTGAAAAGGGCTGGTGGTGAGCTCACTGGGGATAGGAGATGAAGCATTGAAAAGGGCTGGTGGTGAGCTCACCGGGGATAGGAGATGAAGTATTGAAAAGGGCTGGTGGTGAGCTCACTGGGGATGGGAGATGAAGCATTGAAAAGGGCTGGTGGTGAGCTCACTGGGGATGGGAGATGAAGAATTGAAAAGGGCTGGTGGTGAGCTCACCGGGGATAGGAGATGAAGCATTGAAAAGGGCTGGTGGTGAGCTCACTGGGGATGGGAGATGAAGAATTGAAAAGGGCTGGTGGTGAGCTCACCGGGGATAGGAGATGAAGTATTGAAAAGGGCTGGTGGTGAGCTCACTGGGGATAGGAGATGAAGTATTGAAAAGGGCTGGTGGTGAGCTCACTGGGGATGGGTGATGAAGTATTGAAAAGGGCTGGTGGTGAGCTCACTGGGGATAGGAGATGAAGCATTGAAAAGGGCTGGTGGTGAGCTCACTGGGGATGGGAGATGAAGAATTGAAAAGGGCTGGTGGTGAGCTCACTGGGGATAGGAGATGAAGCATTGAAAAGGGCTGGTGGTGAGCTCACTGGGGATGGGAGATGAAGAATTGAAAAGGGCTGGTGGTGAGCTCACTGGGGATGGGAGATGAAGCATTGAAGAACTCGCTGGGTAATGGGAGATGAAGCATTGAAAAGGGCTGGTGGTGAGCTTACTGGGGATAGGAGATGAAGCATTGAAAAGGGCTGGTGGTGAGCTCACTGGGGATAGGAGATGAAGCATTGAAAAAGGGCTGGTGGTGAGCTCGCTGGGAATCAGAACTCGCTGGGTAATGGGAGATGAAGCATTGAAAAGGGCTGGTGGTGAGCTTACTGGGGATAGGAGATGAAGCATTGAAAAGGGCTGGTGGTGAGCTCACTGGGGATGGGTGATGAAGTATTGAAAAGGGCTGGTGGTGAGCTCACTGGGGATAGGAGATGAAGCATTGAAAAGGGCTGGTGGTGAGCTCACTGGGAATCGGAACTCGCTGGGTAATGGGAGATGAAGCATTGAAAAGGGCTGGTGGTGAGCTTACTGGGGATAGGAGATGAAGCATTGAAAAGGGCTGGTGGTGAGCTTACTGGGGATAGGAGATGAAGCATTGAAAAGGGCTGGTGGTGAGCTCACTGGGGATGGGTGATGAAGTATTGAAAAGGGCTGGTGGTGAGCTCACTGGGGATAGGAGATGAAGCATTGAAAAGGGCTGGTGGTGAGCTCACTGGGAATCGGAACTCGCTGGGTAATGGGAGATGAAGCATTGAAAAGGGCTGGTGGTGAGCTTACTGGGGATGGGTGATGAAGCATTGAAAAGGGCTGGTGGTGAGCTCACTGGAGATGGGAGATGAAGAATTGAAAAGGGCTGGTGGTGAGCTCACCGGGGATAGGAGATGAAGTATTGAAAAGGGCTGGTGGTGAGCTCACTGGGGATAGGAGATGAAGCATTGAAAAAGGGCTGGTGGTGAGCTCGCTGGGAATCAGAACTCGCTGGGTAATGGGAGATGAAGCATTGAAAAGGGCTGGTGGTGAGCTTACTGGGGATAGGAGATGAAGCATTGAAAAGGGCTGGTGGTGAGCTCACTGGGGATAGGAGATGAAGCATTGAAAAAGGGCTGGTGGTGAGCTCGCTGGGAATCAGAACTCGCTGGGTAATGGGAGATGAAGCATTGAAAAGGGCTGGTGGTGAGCTTACTGGGGATAGGAGATGAAGCATTGAAAAGGGCTGGTGGTGAGCTTACTGGGGATAGGAGATGAAGCATTGAAAAGGGCTGGTGGTGAGCTCACTGGGGATGGGTGATGAAGTATTGAAAAGGGCTGGTGGTGAGCTCACTGGGGATAGGAGATGAAGCATTGAAAAGGGCTGGTGGTGAGCTCACTGGGAATCGGAACTCGCTGGGTAATGGGAGATGAAGCATTGAAAAGGGCTGGTGGTGAGCTTACTGGGGATGGGTGATGAAGCATTGAAAAGGGCTGGTGGTGAGCTCACTGGAGATGGGAGATGAAGAATTGAAAAGGGCTGGTGGTGAGCTCACCGGGGATAGGAGATGAAGTATTGAAAAGGGCTGGTGGTGAGCTCACTGGGGATAGGAGATGAAGCATTGAAAAAGGGCTGGTGGTGAGCTCGCTGGGAATCAGAACTCGCTGGGTAATGGGAGATGAAGCATTGAAAAGGGCTGGTGGTGAGCTTACTGGGGATAGGAGATGAAGCATTGAAAAGGGCTGGTGGTGAGCTCACTGGGGATAGGAGATGAAGCATTGAAAAAGGGCTGGTGGTGAGCTCGCTGGGAATCAGAACTCGCTGGGTAATGGGAGATGAAGCATTGAAAAGGGCTGGTGGTGAGCTTACTGGGGATAGGAGATGAAGCATTGAAAAGGGCTGGTGGTGAGCTCACTGGGGATGGGTGATGAAGTATTGAAAAGGGCTGGTGGTGAGCTCACTGGGGATAGGAGATGAAGCATTGAAAAGGGCTGGTGGTGAGCTCACTGGGAATCGGAACTCGCTGGGTAATGGGAGATGAAGCATTGAAAAGGGCTGGTGGTGAGCTCGCTGGGAATCAGAACTCGCTGGGTAATGGGAGATGAAGCATTGAAAAGGGCTGGTGGTGAGCTCGCTGGGAATCAGAACTCGCTGGGTAATGGGAGATGAAGCATTGAAAAGGGCTGGTGGTGAGCTCACTGGGAATCAGAACTCGCTGGGTAATGGGAGATGAAGCATTGAAAAGGGCTGGTGGTGAGCTCGCTGGGAATCAGAACTCGCTGGGTAATGGGAGATGAAGCATTGAAAAGGGCTGGTGGTGAGCTCACTGGGGATGGGAGATGAAGCATTGAAAAGGGCTGGTGGTGAGCTCACTGGGGATGGGTGATGAAGCATTGAAAAGGGCTGGTGGTGAGCTCACCGGGGATAGGAGATGAAGCATTGAAAAGGGCTGGTGGTGAGCTCACTGGGGATAGGAGATGAAGCATTGAAAAGGGCTGGTGGTGAGCTCACTGAGGATGGGAGATGAAGAATTGAAAAGGGCTGGTGGTGAGCTCACCGGGGATAGGAGATGAAGTATTGAAAAGGGCTGGTGGTGAGCTCACTGGGGATAGGAGATGAAGTATTGAAAAGGGCTGGTGGTGAGCTCACTGGGGATAGGAGATGAAGCATTGAAAAGGGCTGGTGGTGAGCTCACCGGGGATAGGAGATGAAGTATTGAAAAGGGCTGGTGGTGAGCTCACTGGGGATGGGAGATGAAGCATTGAAAAGGGCTGGTGGTGAGCTCACTGGGGATGGGAGATGAAGAATTGAAAAGGGCTGGTGGTGAGCTCACCGGGGATAGGAGATGAAGCATTGAAAAGGGCTGGTGGTGAGCTCACTGGGGATGGGAGATGAAGAATTGAAAAGGGCTGGTGGTGAGCTCACCGGGGATAGGAGATGAAGTATTGAAAAGGGCTGGTGGTGAGCTCACTGGGGATAGGAGATGAAGTATTGAAAAGGGCTGGTGGTGAGCTCACTGGGGATGGGTGATGAAGTATTGAAAAGGGCTGGTGGTGAGCTCACTGGGGATAGGAGATGAAGCATTGAAAAGGGCTGGTGGTGAGCTCACTGGGGATGGGAGATGAAGAATTGAAAAGGGCTGGTGGTGAGCTCACTGGGGATAGGAGATGAAGCATTGAAAAGGGCTGGTGGTGAGCTCACTGGGGATGGGAGATGAAGAATTGAAAAGGGCTGGTGGTGAGCTCACTGGGGATGGGAGATGAAGCATTGAAGAACTCGCTGGGTAATGGGAGATGAAGCATTGAAAAGGGCTGGTGGTGAGCTTACTGGGGATAGGAGATGAAGCATTGAAAAGGGCTGGTGGTGAGCTCACTGGGGATAGGAGATGAAGCATTGAAAAAGGGCTGGTGGTGAGCTCGCTGGGAATCAGAACTCGCTGGGTAATGGGAGATGAAGCATTGAAAAGGGCTGGTGGTGAGCTTACTGGGGATAGGAGATGAAGCATTGAAAAGGGCTGGTGGTGAGCTCACTGGGGATGGGTGATGAAGTATTGAAAAGGGCTGGTGGTGAGCTCACTGGGGATAGGAGATGAAGCATTGAAAAGGGCTGGTGGTGAGCTCACTGGGAATCGGAACTCGCTGGGTAATAGGAGATGAAGCATTGAAAAGGGCTGGTGGTGAGCTTACTGGGGATAGGAGATGAAGCATTGAAAAGGGCTGGTGGTGAGCTTACTGGGGATAGGAGATGAAGCATTGAAAAGGGCTGGTGGTGAGCTCACTGGGGATGGGTGATGAAGTATTGAAAAGGGCTGGTGGTGAGCTCACTGGGGATAGGAGATGAAGCATTGAAAAGGGCTGGTGGTGAGCTCACTGGGAATCGGAACTCGCTGGGTAATGGGAGATGAAGCATTGAAAAGGGCTGGTGGTGAGCTTACTGGGGATGGGTGATGAAGCATTGAAAAGGGCTGGTGGTGAGCTCACTGGGGATGGGAGATGAAGAATTGAAAAGGGCTGGTGGTGAGCTCACCGGGGATAGGAGATGAAGTATTGAAAAGGGCTGGTGGTGAGCTCACTGGGGATAGGAGATGAAGCATTGAAAAAGGGCTGGTGGTGAGCTCGCTGGGAATCAGAACTCGCTGGGTAATGGGAGATGAAGCATTGAAAAGGGCTGGTGGTGAGCTTACTGGGGATAGGAGATGAAGCATTGAAAAGGGCTGGTGGTGAGCTCACTGGGGATAGGAGATGAAGCATTGAAAAAGGGCTGGTGGTGAGCTCGCTGGGAATCAGAACTCGCTGGGTAATGGGAGATGAAGCATTGAAAAGGGCTGGTGGTGAGCTTACTGGGGATAGGAGATGAAGCATTGAAAAGGGCTGGTGGTGAGCTCACTGGGGATGGGTGATGAAGTATTGAAAAGGGCTGGTGGTGAGCTCACTGGGGATAGGAGATGAAGCATTGAAAAGGGCTGGTGGTGAGCTCACTGGGAATCGGAACTCGCTGGGTAATGGGAGATGAAGCATTGAAAAGGGCTGGTGGTGAGCTCGCTGGGAATCAGAACTCGCTGGGTAATGGGAGATGAAGCATTGAAAAGGGCTGGTGGTGAGCTCGCTGGGAATCAGAACTCGCTGGGTAATGGGAGATGAAGCATTGAAAAGGGCTGGTGGTGAGCTCACTGGGAATCAGAACTCGCTGGGTAATGGGAGATGAAGCATTGAAAAGGGCTGGTGGTGAGCTCGCTGGGAATCAGAACTCGCTGGGTAATGGGAGATGAAGCATTGAAAAGGGCTGGTGGTGAGCTCACTGGGGATGGGAGATGAAGCATTGAAAAGGGCTGGTGGTGAGCTCACTGGGGATGGGTGATGAAGCATTGAAAAGGGCTGGTGGTGAGCTCACTGGGGATGGGTGATGAAGTATTGAAAAGGGCTGGTGGTGAGCTCACTGGGGATGGGAGATGAAGCATTGAAAAGGGCGTGTGGTGAGCTCGCTGGGTAATGGGAGATGAAGCATTGAAAAGGGCTGGTGGTGAGCTCACTGGGGATGGGAGATGAAGCATTGAAAAGGGCTGGTGGTGAGCTCACTGGGGATGGGAGATGAAGCATTGAAAAGGGCTGGTGGTGAGCTCACTGGGAATCAGAACTCGCTGGGTAATGGGAGATGAAGCATTGAAAAGGGCTGGTGGTGAGCTTGCCAGGGATGGGAGATGAAGTGTTGAATAGGGCAGTTGATGATGTGTCAGGTTGTAAATACCAGCAAAGTGTTCATGCCCCCACAGTCTTACTGTCTTAGACACTTCCTTTTCACTGAAGAGTAAAGCCGAAGCTCGCTCAACCTTTCCTCATACTCACCTCACTGCTGTTCAAGCTGCTACTCATGAATGCACTGCCAGATTCATCTCAACCCCATCGCCAAGTTTGCTGATGATACTACAGTAGCTGGCCTCATCAGCATCAATGATGAGTGGAGGCAGAGAAGCACATTGAGGGAATTGGCCACAGGGATATTCTGCACTGATGGTCACCTAGTTACCTGCCTCCTGCAACCTATGGGTGACTGATCCCTGTAACTTCTATCTATCACTTCCTCAGTTTCCCATATGAGCCGAAAGTCATCGAGCTGCAGCTCGGTGCACCTGGTGCAGATGTGGTTATCAGGGAGACTGGAGGTCTCACAGAATTCTCACATCTCAGACACAGAATAAAACATTACCTCTAGAGCTATCACAAACAAGAGAAAACCTGTAGATGCTGGAAATCCAAGCAACACACACAAAATGATGGAGGAACTTAACAGGTCAGGCAGCTTTTATAAAAAAGAGTACAGTCAAGGTCTTGGTCTGAAACGTCATCTGTACTCTCTCCATAGTTGCTGCTTGGCTTGCTGAGTTCCTCCAGCATTTTGTGTGTGGCCCTTGTAGCCATTCCTACTGCGCTAAGTGTGCCTTAACAGACGAGGCCTGAAAAATAAAGAGGAAGGAGAAACTTACCAGATACTTACCTCACATAATGGCCACTCACTTGCCCCTGCCTTATTTTCATTAGCTCTTTCTATTGAATCCCATTCACTGATTGGGTGCAGTTCAACTCCAAAAACTTCAGTGAAGTGCTGCTTTTTTTAAACTTCAGCCGAGTACCTAAATGAAATGGCTGCTTCCTTTTATGATCCTACTCACTGATTAGGTGCAGTCCACCTGATAGTGTGAGATTTTTATTAATGTTTTTTTCCTGCAGATGAATGGAACGTTTCTTCCCATCATTACAAACTATTGCCATTTGGAAAATGGGAGTTGTACATCCCCCCCAAAGCTGATGGTTCATCCCCTATACTGCACGGATCCAAGCTAAAGGTAAATTCCTCATGATACTGTTGTGTTTGAAATTCGTGGCAGGAAAAGTCTGGTGGCTTCAGGACTTGACTTGTTTTGCTGATTTGACCAACCTCTTGAGAAAAGTGTTGTTGCTCTTTTCCTGCCAAGTACTTGAAGACCAGCTCAGGAAAATGGCAGATATGCAATTTGCTTCATGTTCTGGAAGGATGTCAGCAATTTTATCTGTGTCTGACTTGTGTATAAGAGTCAGCAAGTCAAGCAGCAGCTGTATAAAACCTTGCTTGGGCCACATTTGTGCCACCGGGTTCAGGAGTAGTTGTCCTGTAGCCATCAGACTCCTGGACTGGCTCCTCGCCTCAGCACTGACCTGACTCCGTGGCTGTGGAATCAGTTGCTGGGACTCTGCATTTCATCTTCTGTGTATTATTTGTTTTTTTTTATTGTTTGCATGACTTTTTTTTGCATATTAAACATTTGTCAGTCTTTATTGTGCGGGGTTTTTCATGGATTCAGTTGTGTTTCTTTGTTTTGTGGCTGCCTGTAAGATAATCTCAAAGATGTACATGGTATGCATACTTTAATAAAAACTACTTTGAACTGTGACTTCTGCTTGCTGCTTTACAGGAAGGGTGCAAAGCAGGTTCACCAGGAAGTTGCCTGGATTGGAGAGTATAAGCTACAAGGGGAGTTTGCATACACATCAGTTGTTTTCTGTCGGGCACTGGAGGCTGAAGGACAACCTGACTGAAGTATATTAAATAATGAGAGGCATTAATGGAGTAGATAGTCAGAGTCTTTATCCCAAGGTGGAAGTATCAAATACAAGAGGGTGTAGGTGGGGGTGGGTGGAAGTTTTAAGGAGATTCAAGGCAAATTTTATTTTACACAGAGAGTGGTAAGTGCAGTTCCCAGCTGGAGGAAGTGGTGGAAGCAGATGGAATGTTTGAGATATATATGAATAGGCAGGGAATGCAGGGATACAGCTGATGTGCAAACAGAGAGGATTAGTTTTAATTGGCATCATGGTCGAAGGCCCTGTTCCAACATTGTACTGCTTTGCTTATATCAGCCTCAAATCTTTTCGCTATTTTCTTTGCTCACAGCATGGAAACAGGCTCTTCGGTCTGCTTTGACTTGAATTGTAAACTTATTCTGGTATTTGCAAACAATGTCCCTTCATCGGTTTCATTCCTCAGTGAACGGGCCCTTCCCTGAGCCATTCTGTTAGTAGCATCAAAAATACAAATAGATGTGTAAACTCTGCCTTTACAGTGAAGGATGAGATGAGAAATATGAAGGGGTGAGGGATCATTTAGCCTCCGGAGCTCTCCTGTTACTTATCAAGATCATGGCCAACCATCCACCTCTTCATTCTCCTACACACCTTCGTGTGTTTAAATTTGTGAAGATTTGGCATGACATCTAAAACTTTGACAAACTTCTATAGATGTGTGGTGGAGTGCAAATTGACTGGCTGCATCACAGCCTGGTATGGAAACACCAATGCTCTTGAATGGAAAAGCCTACAAAAAGTAGTGGATACAGCCTAGTCCATCACAGGTAAAGCCTTCCCCACCATTAAACATATCTACATGAATCTCCATCACAAGAAAGCAGCATTAATTATCAGAGACCCCACCACACAGGACATGCTCTCTTCTTGCTGCTGCCTTCAGGAAAGTAGTACAAGAGCCTCAGGATTTTCACCACCAGGTTCAGAAACAGTCATTACCCCTCAACCAACAGCCTCATGAACCGAAGGGGTAACTTCACTCACCGCTTAATTGAAATGTTCCCATAACCTATGTACTCACTATCACAGACTCATCATCTCATGTTTCTGATATTTATTAGAAACATAGAAAAAAACATAGAAGCATAGAAAACCTACAGCACAATATAAGCCCTTCAGCCCACAAAGTTGTGCTGAACATGTCCCTACCTTAGAAATTACTAGGGTTACCCATAGTCCTCTACTTTTCTAAGCGCCATGTACCTATCCAAAAGTCTCTTAAAAGACCCTATCGTATTCTCCTCCATCACCGTTGCTGGCAGCTCATTCCACGCACTCAGCACTCTCTGCGTTTAAAAAAAAAACCCACCCCTGACATATCCTCTGTACCTACTTCCAAGCACCTGAAACCTGTGCCCTCTTGTGGCAGCCATTTCAGCCCTGGGGAAAAGCCTCTGACTACCCACACGATTAATTCCTCTCATCATCTTATTGCTCATGTATTTATTATTATTATTTCTTTCCTTCCTTCTTTTGTATTGAAGTTTTGTTGTCTTTTGCAATCTGGTTGATTGTCTAAGTTGGTGTGGTCTTTCATTGGTTCTATTATGGTTATTATTCTATAGATTTATTGAGTATGTCCATAAGAAAATGAATGGCAACATACATATACTTTGAACTTTGATTTTCCTAATGACCTATAATTCAATCAACCCAGTGTCTGAACCTGTGAGGGAAGGAGTCCCAAAGATCCACCGTCTTGTAGGTGAAAGTATTTCTCATCTCAGTTCTTGACCTTAATCGGAGACTTGACACTGCTTCTAGTCTTGTTCACCAGGGAAAATATCTTAACCGTAGAAAATGCAACACTGAACAGGCCAATCTGCCCACCATGTTATGCCAATTTATGCCATCTCTAAATTTGCTGATGATACAACCATTATTGGCAGAATCTCAGATGGTGACAAGAGGTGTACAGGAATGTGATAGATAGATAGATACTTTATTCATCCCCATGGGGAAATTCAACTTTTTTTCCAATGTCCCATACACTCAGTAAAAAATATGATATGCATCTAAATCACTATCTCAAAAAGCATTAATAATAGCTTTTAAAAAAGTTATTAAGTCCTGGCGGTAGAATTGTAAAGCCTAATGGCATTGGGGAGTATTGACCTCTTCATCCTGTCTGAAGAGCATTGCATCGATAGTAACCTGTCGCTGAAACTGCTTCTCTGTCTCTGGATGGTGCTATGTAGAGGATGTTCAGAGTTATGCATAATTGACCGTAGCCTACTCAGCGCCCTTCGCTTAGCTACCGATGTTAAACTCTCCAGTACTTTGCCCACGACAGAGCCCGCCTTCCTTATCAGCTTATTAAGACGTGAGGCGTCCCTCTTCTTAATGCTTCCTCCCCAACACGCCACCACAAAGAAGAGGGCGCTCTCCACAACTGACCTATAGAACATCTTCAGCATCTCACTACAGACATTGAATGACGCCAACCTTCTTAGGAAGTACAGTCGACTCTGTGCCTTCCTGCACAAGGCATCTGTGTTGGCAGTCCAGTCTAGCTTCTCGTCTAACTGTACTCCCAGATACTTGTAGGTCTTAACCTGCTCCACACATTCTCCATTAATGATCACTGGCTCCATATGAGGCCTAGATCTCCTAAAGATCTATGGTAAATATACCAGTTAGCTGAGTGGTGTTGTAGCAACAAATTTGTACTCAATGTCAGCAAGACCAAAGAGCTGATTATGGACTTCAGAAAGGAATGAGGGAACACAAATAATCCTCATAGAGGCATTAGAAGTGGAGAGAGTGACAATTCCAAGTTCCTGATTGTCAATATCTCTGAGGATGTAACCTGAATGTAACATATTGATGCAGCTATAAAGAAGCCAAGACAGCGGCTATATTTCATTAGGAGTTTCAGGAGGTTTGGTATGTCATAAAAAACATTCACAAATTCCTAGAAATGTGCCAAGCTTGCAGACATTAAAGAAACAATAGACTTCCGGTAAGATGACGGCATGCTTGAGTGCAGTGGCTTCTTCGGGGTCAACCGTCCGCCCACGGGTCCCCCAAGTGACCATTTGTCCCTGGCTCATGGATTTAACTGTAGCAGGAATGGGCACATGTCTGTAAAGTGGTGGGAATTCCAGCCTGGATGTTGGTTTTGAGGGTGGTAGGCATGAAGGAGATGCGTTCAGAAGTGGATGCAATGTGGGCAATGGGGTTTTTGCAAGAATTATCTCATGGTTTAAGGTACAGCTATTGAATTTCCTTTCTCTTTTATTTGTTTAGAAATATAACTGCAGAGTGTCCTTGGTGATAGGAGATGTTTATGCCCTGCTGCCTCTGGGGTCCTACAGTACAGTATTGGTACACCAGCATTTGACTTGGTACAAAGGGGGGACACTGCAGTAAAAACAGAAGTGAAAACAGAGTTATGTTCTCTGGCAAACACGAGGAAATCTGCAGATGCTGGAAATTCAAACAACAACACACACAAAATGTTGGTAGAACACAGCAGGCTAGGCAGCATCTATAGGGAGAAGCGATGTCGACGTTTCGGGCCAAGACCCTTCGTCAGGACTAACCGAAAGGAAAGATAGTAAGAGATTTGAAAGTAGAGGGGAGAGGGGGAAATGCAAAATGATCAACCTCTGGCAACCTGTTTTGGAAAACGCAGGTTTCAACCAACACCTGGCAACCTCTGTGCCCTCTCATGCTAGCCATTTCAGCCCTGGGAAAAAGCCTCTGACTGTCCCCACGATCAATGCCTCTCATCATCTTATACACCTCCATCAGGTCACCTCTCATCCTCTGTCGCTCCAAGGAGAAAAGGCCGAGTTCACTCAACCTATTCTCATAAGGCATGCTTTCCCAATCCAAACAACATCCTTGTAAAGGTCTTCTGCACCCCTTCTATAGTTTCCACATCTTTCCTGTAGTGAACTGACCAGATCTGAGTGCGGGTTAGTAGATTAATTGGTCAGATGGGTGTAATTGAGCGGCGCGGACTCGTTGGGCTGGAAGAGCCTGTTACTGTGCTGTATCTCTAAATAAATAAATGACACCACATCCGTCAAAGAATAAATCAGCGTTCCTCCCTGTGCACCTTGTAGCTGCCTGCTAGCTGGATTTATGTGAGCTAGTTGGTGAGGTCTGCCAGTCTTGGCTGGGATGGGGATTAGAGAAAAAAATCCTGTGAAGAGTCACACATGCATTCTTGCTGCCTCCTTCTCCCACACCTAATTAACCTTTGGATAAACTTGTATAAATTTGCACGACAGCTGAAGATTATTGTATCTTGTTCTGGGGATGCGACCTCATTGTTTTCGGGGTTCAGTGACGTGGATTTGCGTGTATGTTGGTCTGATTGTGTTTGCAACCAGTCTCACATTGAGAGCAGAACTCCTAATTATTATCAAACCACCCACGTCAGCGCACTCAGTGTTGTGATGATGACCCTACCAGTTAACGTTACATTATTAATCTATTAATTGTGGTGCCTTTGTGTAGGAAACAAAAGAGGTGAGGTATGTGCTCAGTGCGGTGCTTTTGTTTTTAGAAGTGTATGTCTCAGGCCGTGGCTTGATGCTGAGTTCAGTTTACGGAGTGACTAGCAGACTGTGCAAGCCCTGTTGTGTTTATGAACTATCCCAACCACTCTGAGAAGCTTTAAGTCTCATTAATTTCTCAAGGGAGCTCAAGATGCATAGCCCATTGATCAGGAAGTCAGCAGTCAGTAGCAGTTGTTGTTCTGTTGTCTTGATTGACATCTCACATATATTTCAGATGTGGTGTACTTTTTGTTTGTTGGAAACAATGACAGCAAGAAGCTGAGTGATTTGATAATCTGTAAAGAAGACACTTTCTAAAATCAAGCAATAATTTGCTATCAGCCTGAGTAGTGAATACATGGGGATAGGGGGTGTTTGTAAGTGTTAACACTAAGCAATATAGCTTCATTTTTGTTAATCAGAGACTGAGTTTATTTAACTGGTTTTTGAGAAAGGAAAATAGTGAACTTCATGGTACCCCACAGGAGAACTCACTGTTTTAGGAGCATCACCCCAAATCCCTGGTTTATTATCCAATCAGTTGAGACTACTTGCTGGTGTTGAATGTTTTTTGATTGAAAGTCTAATTGTACCAAGTAGTTGTGATCGAACAGTCAACAGGAGTAGTCGTAAGCCCTTCGATCCATCATGTCTGTGCTATCTGATGTACCCAGCTACATAAGCAGAGGTAGGTGAACTTGTAGCACAGTTACAGATTGGCATGTGTGACACTGTAGGCATTACTGAATAGTAGCTGAAAGAAGATTATAGCTGGGAGCTTAATATGCAAGGACAGATGGTAGGGGGGTGGGGGTAGCATGGTTCTGTTGGTAAAAACTGAAATCAAATCATTAGAAAGAGGTAACATAGCATTAGAAGGCGTAGAATTGTGAGTAGAGCTAAGAAATTGCAAGAGTATAAAGATCCTGTTGGGAATTGTATACAGTAGAAAGATGTGGTCTACAAATTACAGCGGAAGAAAGAAAGTGTATGTCAAAAGGGCAATGTTGCAATAGTCATGGGGGATATCAATATGCAAATTGATTGGGAAAATCAGGTTGATGCTGCATTCGAAGAGGGAGAATTTGTAGAATGACTACGAGATGGCTCTTTAGAACTGAGCCTATTAGGGGATCAGCTATTCTGGATTGGGTTTTGTGTAATGAACTGGAATTGCTTAAAGAGCTTAAGGTAAAGGAACTCTTAAGGGCCAGTGATCATAGTATGATAGAATTCACCTTGCAATTTGAAAAGGAGAAGCTGAAGTCAGATGTATCAGTATTACAGTACTGTACAGAGGCATGAGAGAGGAGAAATTAAATAAAAAATAATGGGAAGTCAGAGGATTGGGAAGCTTTTAAAAACCACAGAAGGCAAATAAAAATGTCATAAAGAAGGAAAATGAAGTACAAAGGTAAGCTAGCCAATAATATTAAAGAGGATATCAAAAGTTTCTTCAGATTTATAAAGTGTACATGAGAGTCAAGTAGATATCAGATTGCTGGAAAACAATGCTGGAGAGGTAGTAATGAGCCGACAAGGAAATAGCGGATGTACTTTTTAAGTATTTTGCATCAGTCTTAACTGTGGAATACACTAGCAGTGTGCCAGAAGTTCGAGAGTGTCAGGGGACAGAAGTGAGTGATGTTGCCGTTACTAGGGAGAAGGTGCTTGGGAATCCGAAAGGTCTGAAGGTAGATGAGTCACTTGACCTGATGGTGTACACCCCAGGATTCTGACAGAGATGGCTAAAAAGATTGTGGAGGCATTAGACCATAAATCTAGGAGCAGAATGAGGCCCATTGATTCTGCTTTGGCTTTCCATTATGGCAATCCCAGATCCCACTCAACCCCATACACCTGCCTTTATGCCATATCCTTTGATGCCCTGACTGATCAGGAAGCGATCAACTTCTGTCTTAAGTAGCCAATGTGCAGGTGCTGGAAACATCAGAGGCATTGGTAGCAATGGAAGGCAGGTGAAGCACCACCAAACTCAGTGAGTTATTTTTCTTTACGTGGGGGCTTTTCTTATTTTTTAAACCATAAAAGAGAGATGGGGTCTAGCGGAGCGGCCATTGTCAGAGTGGGAACTTAGAGGCTTTTTGACTCAAAAGACTCCATGAGAAGAGGCTGAGGCCAAAGAAACAGGCAAGAATGACTTATCTGGGCAAGGCAGCAACAGCCAGACCAATTACACTGTGGTCAGCTCTGAGCCTCAGAAGGCTAGGGTGAAGACAAGTGCAGCAGTCATAGGGGACTCTACAGTCATGGGGACAGAAAGGAGATTCTGTGGCAGCAAAAGAGACACCAGGAATGTGTGTTGCTTCCTGGGTGCTAGGGTCCAGGATGTCTCTGAATGGTTGCAGAATATTCTTGAAGGCAAGGGTGAGCAGTCAGAGGTCGTGGTACATATTGGTACCATTGACATAGGCAGGAGAGGGGTAGAGGTCCTGCGCAGTAAGTTTAGGGAGTGAGGAAGGAGGCTGAAGAGCAGGACTGCCAAGGTGGTAATCTCCAGATTACTCCCAGTTCCACAAGCTAGGGAAGGTCAGAACAGGAAGATAGCGCAGATGAATGAGTGGCTGAGGAGATGGTGCAGGGGGCAGGGTTCTTGAATCATTGGAACATTTTCTGGAAAATGAGTGACCTGTACAAGTGGACAGGTTGCACCTGGACTGGAGGGGAGCCAATATCCTGGGAGTAAGGTTTTCTTATGCTATTGGGGAGGGTTTAAACTAGATATGCTAGGTGAGGTAGGAACTGAAGTAAAGAGGTAGAGGATGGGGTGGTTGGCGCACATCACGTGCCAACTTGTAGGGATTTTGTGAGGAAGGAAGGCAGATGATTGAGCAAAGATGCACTTAGCCAGATGGTTTGAGATGTGGCTATTTTAATGCAAGGAGTATCATAAACAAGGCGGATGAACTTAGAGCGTGGATCAATATTTGGAACTATGATGTTGTGGTCATTACAGAGACTTGGATGTCTCAGTCAAGAATGGCAGCTGAGTGTGCCGGGGTTTAGATATTTCAAAAAGGACAAGGAGGGAGGCTAAAGAGGTGGGGTTGGCATTGCTAATCAGGGATAGTATCACGGCTGCAGAAAGTCATGGAGGGATTGTCTACTGAGTCATTGTGAGTGGAAGTCAGAAACAGGAAGAGGGCAATAACTTGACTTGGTATTTTTTATAGATCCCACAATAGTAACAGAGACCGAGGAACAGATAGGGAGGCAAATTCTGGAATGATGCAATAATAATAGGGTTGTTATGATGGGTGATTTTAACTTTCCTAATATTGATTGGCATCTCCTTAGAGCAAGGGGTTTGGATAGATTGGAGGTTGTTTGGTGTGTTCAGAAAGGTTTCCTGATGCCATTTGTAGATAAGCAAACTGGAAGAGAGGTTGTACTTGATTTGGTACTGGGAAATGAACCTGGTCAGGTGTCAGGTCTCTCAATGGGGGAGCATTTTGGAGGTAGTGATCACAACTCTATCTCCTTCATCATAGTGCCGGAGAGGGAGAGGAGCAGACAATTTGGGAAAACATTTAATTACGGTAGAGGGAAATATTATGCTGTTAGGCATCATAAATTGGGAGCAGATGTTCTCAGGGAAATGCATGGCAGAAATATTACAAATGTTTAGGGAACATTTGCATGGCACTCTACATAGGTATGTTTCGTTGACGCAGGGAAACAATGGTAGGGTAAAATAACCATCTTGTACAAAGCATGTAGAAAATTTAGTTTAGAAAAGAAAACCTTACAGAAGGTTGAAGAAACTACCGGTAGGTACTGTTAGAGCTCTAGAAACTTACAAGTTTGCCAGTGTAACCCCCTGGGTCGCCTCAGGCTCGCTCAGCTCGTTCTCGTCTAGGGGGAGCAGCCTTCGGCCCCGCCAAACTGGGTAATTGTCAGAAACGAGCCACGCTCCCGAATAATGGCTTCAAGACAAATTCAAGGAAACAAAGTTTATTAACAGTTCTGCAGAGCTGGGGCCCCTTCAGAGAAGGGAACCCTGAACCTTACAGGGCAGCAGGTTTTATCCTTCTTCCTTACCACCCCTCCTCCCTGACTCGGGAGGTACATAGTCTTATCCCATTCCATATTTGGAGTTGTTTTTTTACACGTTTCTGTAAAACAATAGTCCATATCTCAGGACTTCAGTGATTCCACAAACAGTTAATTTTGTCAAGGCTTCTGCATTCATAATTAGATCACACTTGTTTACAGACTTTAACCCAGACATAATTAAATCACAGTTGTCCTTTGACTTTAACCCAGACCTGTCAGAAACGCACATCTTAATTTTGAATCTTACAATAAATACCACCCTTTTTCTTTTTAAGATGTGCGTTTCAGCTAGCATTTCTCTCACTCCCAGGGGGCCCACCTTCTTCTTTAATAGCATAAGTTTTAGCTCGTTTGTCCCATGATGGGGTATCGCTACTGCCTGGAGCTGGAATATACTGTGCCTGATCAGTGTTCGTATACAAGGAATCAAACACGGCAAAAGTAAGAGAATCATTAGACTCCCGCCTGCTACTAGGAGAGCGGTGCGCCACCAACTACCTCCCAGTAGCCCATCTAGCCAACTCATGTTCCCCAGGGATCTCCAGGTTTGTACTGGCACGTGGGCCAGTTTCCGAATTTTGTCGGATATTTTTAACACGGCCTTTCCACTGTCGTCTATCTTAAGGCAACAGTTTGTAAGATTGAACTTCCCACATACCCAGCCTTCAGAGGCCAATAGGTAATCCACAGCCAGCCTGTTCTGGTATATTGCTGTTCGCATCTGACTCTGCTGTTTTGCCAACAGCTCCAATGCCAGTGCCGTTTGATTGGTTATCACTTCCACCACCGCCTGCAGTCTAATAATTCGGTTTAACATGTAGACAGGAGTGCAATACCCCCACGACCCATCCTGGGCCCAGGTCACTGGCCCATAGTATTCAATGATGCGAGCCGGTGGCCACTCATCACCCCACTCGCCCACCTTTATCTCCCGTGTTTCTCTCCTTAATGAATCAAACAGCTTAATTCCCAGCTTCCGGTCACCCTCCTGAGGCAGGAGGAAGAACTCCGGTCTTATGAGACCCAGGAAGCAAACACCCGCCCAGTCCCACGGTAGTTTGGTATATGCCTGATTACCGCAGATCCAGAATAACCCCTCCGGGGCAAATCCTCCTTTCTTTGCTTCCTTCCATACTTCCCTGACCCTGGGGACCCCTTCGTACGGATTCGTTCCGCTGCACTTCCAGAGTTTAGAGCCGTTTCCTACGGCCTCGCAACTGCCATTCGGTTCTCTGGTTATGTACCATGCTGGCTCCTCTGGCCACCAGGTAACATTACCTTCCCTCTTTGCTAATTTAATGCTTCGGCAGGGACTTTCTCCCACCTTTACTTTCCCCTTTCTTTCAACACATACTTGTCCCTCCGGGTAATTGGTCAATTTCCACCTTTGCTTCTTCCGGTCTGGGACATTTGTCCAATTGTGCGCAAGCAATTCCCACACACTCAAGCTCTCACCCCTCCACGGCCACTGTTCACTCATGTGCGGTCCTCCACAGACCCAACAACCACTCACATTTAGGCTCGTGGCAATCCGAGTCACTAAGTCTATAAAGAGGTTCTCTTTAACATCGGGGAGGACTATATCTCTCTCTATCTCCTGATATATAGACGGGTCCGTGGAGACCACTGCCGCCTTCCTTTGCTCGCGCTCTTCCGCCTCCTTTTTCTTCTCATCCTGTATTATAATCTCCTTTACCTTATCTGCATGTTCCTTAACCAGTGTAGATGGGATGTCCCACTGCCCTCCCTTGTTTATACACAACCACCGGTCTTTCCTGGGACAGCTGAGACTTCTCATGGTCCCCCCTGTCCCATGTATCCTTTATTATAGACTTGGTAATAAGGTTTACTATTCTCCCAACATGTTTCTCTCTTGCTTAGATCATAGCATCGATCATTCACATGCGAGTGGGACACAAATGATCCTGGGAACACCCTCTGCCCCACTCGTACCACGGTTCTGCACTTGTCACATTTCCCTTCAATTTCCCCGACATATAGAATCAAATATATTACAGTCAATAATGTTACAGTCCACATAGAGTTCATTTTTGCTGCCTTTTCAGCCTCACCACCAATGGTTCTTCACCGGGAACACAGGTCCACTCAGTGTGGCTTTCGGGCTTCACCGGTCCTTTTACCCTGGATGCGTGTGTCCACCCTTTTTCTTTTGTCCGTACAGCCGCCTCTGTTGTTAGCAGGACCTGGAAAGGGCCTTCCCACTGTGGCTGTAACTTCTCCGGCTTCCAGGTCCTTACCAGAACCCAATCTCCAGGCACGATCTGATGTAAAGCAAAGTCGAGCGGCGGAGTCTGGGCCAAGAGACCCTTTTTCCGTAGTTCTGCAAAGGAACGGGACAGTGCCAGTAAATAGTCCCTTACAAAGATATCACCCCCTTGTAGCGTGGGGTACCCTTCCACCTTATTCCAATACGGGAGTCCGAACAACATCTCATATGGGGATATTCCTATGTCCTTGCGGGGCGCTGTTCGTATTCTTAAAAGGGCAATAGGGAGACACTTAGTCCATGGTAGTTTGGTTTCTAACATCAACTTGGTCAGTTGTGCCTTTACTGTTCATTCGTTCTACTCTTCCCGAACTCTGGGGATGCCACGGGGTATGGTACTTCCATTCGAAATCAAGTGCATCGCAAATTAACTGGTGCGTATCTCCTTCTTGGTACGTGGTAGTGACATTCCCGTTATTCCAGCTATCCTTTCTGGGGTAATGCATCGCTGTCCTTTACTGACCCGGTGTCCCAGGTACCTTACTTCCTTTTCTACAAATTGTAACTTTTTCTTTGAGACCCGTAGCCCCTGCTTCCCCAGGAAGTTCAGTAGTCTGATGGTGTCTTCCTGCACCCCTTCCTGTGTTGGCCCGGATAGTAATAGATCGTCCACATACTGTAGCAGTTGGCTCTCTGGAGCACATTGGAATTCTGCTAGTACTTGCTCCAAGACCTGCCCAAATAGGTTAGGTGATTCGGTGAACCCCTGTGGCAGGACCGTCCACCGGAGTTGTCTTTTCCGCCCCGTCGTAGGATTTTCCCATTCGAACGCAAACATGTCATGACTGCTCTCTTCTAGCGGGCAACTCCAGAAGGCGTCTTTTAGATCTATTACACTGAACCATTCATGGTCAGGGGAGATCTTACTCATCAGTGTGTAAGGGTTGGGCACTACCGGGTATCGGGTTTGGACTACTGCATTTAGACCCCGCAGGTCTTGTACCATCCGATAAGTCCCATCTGGCTTTCGCACCGGGAGTATTGGGGTATTATACGGTGACATACATTCCTCCAGTAGTCCGTCAGCAATCAGTCCTTCAATCACCGGCTGCAGCCCTTTTCTTCCTTCCATTGAAATAGGGTACTGTTTTCTCCGTACTGGCGAACTGTTAGGTAATAGTGAGATTTGCAAGGGGGGACGTTCAAACCCCCCCGGTTCCCTTCCTGGTACCATACCTCCGGGCTTATTTTCCTATCGTTTTCTTCCCTGAGGGCAAACAGCTGTACCATTATCTTCCCGTTCCTGGGCACAGTCCCGATGCCTAGCCTGACTTGCAGATCCCACCCGAGCAGGTTGAATCTCGCAGAGGGTAACAAAAGTAGGTCCTGTCCCGTTACCCTATCCTCATGTTCAATTTTCACATTTTCTATAACAGGTACTTGTATTATTTTGCCTCCAATACCGGATACTCCCATTACCTTTGTTCCGGTTCGGGCGCTGGGAGGTATCTGGATTACGCTAGATCTTTCGGCACCCGAATCTACCATAAAGGTTGTATCTGACCCTTGGGGACCTACTTTTAAATTTACCAGGGGTTCCTGCCGATAATTCATCCCCAAGGGGTGGAACCCCCGACCTCCCTAGTCTTCATCTTCCATCATAGCGTACGAGCGCACTTCCCGTCGGTATCTGGGGCACTCGCGCCTGAAGTGTCCTTCTTCGTTGCAGTGAAAACATCTTAAAGCCTTCCTTAGCCCTCCTCCTTGCTCCTGGCTACTACCTCGATCCAACCATGGTCCCCGTCTCTCTCTCTACTATCTGCGGTTACTTGTCGCACTGTCTGGACCATTATCCTTGCCGTCTTCTGCTTCTCTTCATCCCTTCTTACAAACACTTTCTGTGCCTCCCTAAGTAGTTCACTTAAGGGTTTAGTATTCCAATCTTCTAGTTTATCCAGTTTTTTTTTCTGGCCATGCTTTCGATACAAATTCAACACGAATCAGCTGTTGGCCAACCTCCGTCTCAGGGTCTTCGATTTGCGGAGCGGTAGGGGGCACATATGGGGCGGCAGGTGGTCGAGCACCTCCCATGTATTCTTTTTCTGTCCCCCTTCATTTATCGTTTTCAATTTATAACTATTTGTCGTTGGTAACCAGCATAGGGCATAATCACTTTCTTCGGGTTTAACGTTAGGTTTTGAATTCACGTACAGATTAAAGGCTTGTTGTACCCAATCCTCGCTAGACCCGAACTTAGGCCATCACACAGCCGACCCTTGGATTGGCTGGCGGGACCAGAATTCACAGTACTGTATCATTTTTTCTTTGATTTCCCTTTTCGCCTCCCATAATCCCAATTTTCTAACATCCGTCCCAACGGACTATCGGGGGTACCCCGGGGTATTTTTCATCATTGGCGCCTGGATTTCCTTTACCCTTGTCTCTCTTAGACCCCTTATTCCCCATCTCGAGGACTTGCCCGGTTCCAATCCACCCGCAGGCACCCCGTAATTCCACAATTCTCGTGCACTACGTCTCTGCAGGAATTTAATTTGAATGTGACCCACCTAGCTCGGTCACTCCTGTCCAATTCCGGAACCTGTATTACCGCGATCGCCCAGGAATTCACCTGCAGGAACCCCGCAGTTCCACAATTCTCGTGCACTATGTCTCTACAGGAGAAATCACCTGCAGGAACCCCGCAGTTCCACGATTCTCGTGCACTACGTCTCTACAGGAATTTAATTTCTTACCTGGGTCCTGTGCACAGAAATTACTCGATCGCTCACTGTCTCAACTGCCTCGACAACCCCTCTTTGTTTCCTTGAGTCCGCCGGATATCACTCGCCCAAGCCGCGCGGGGCGACGAGCAAGGAATCAGGGACTGCCGAACTCGGCAGGGTGCACCTTCTCCGATGTCCTTCCTTGCCCCCCTCACGGCTGGAGTGTGGATCCCGGACAAGCGCCCCAAGTTGTCAGAAACGAGCCACGCTCCCGAATAATGGCTTCAAGACAAATTCAAGGAAACAAAGTTTATTAACAGTTCTGCAGAGCTGGGCCCCTTCAGAGAAGGGAACCCTGAACCTTACAGGGCAGCAGGTTTTATCCTTCTTCCTTACCACCCCTCCTCCCTGACTCGGGAGGTACATAGTCTTATCCCATTCCATATTTGGAGTTGTTTTTTTACACGTTTCTGTAAAACAATAGTCCATATCTCAGGACTTCAATGATTCCACAAACAGTTAATTTTGTCAAGGCTTCTGCATTCATAATTAGATCACACTTGTTTACAGACTTTAACCCAGACATAATTAAATCACAGTTGTCCTTTGACTTTAACCCGGACCTGTCAGAAACGCACATCTTAATTTTGAATCTTACAGTAATCAACTTGTGTGGATGCTGTGTGATGTCCCCGCCTCGCCAAAGAACAAACAGGATACCATATGCGATTAAATGATTGCAGTTTATAAAGATTACTATAACTAAGTAATTAATAACGATACAGTATACATGAAGGAAAAGAAAATAAAGAAAAGGCGCCAAACTTATCAAAGTCCAAACCACTTCGTGCACAACCGTTGGAGCTCAATTACTGAAGTTTTCTGGCCACCATTCGATCCCTTCCAAACTCCTCGACTCGCAGCTCGGGACCACCCGAAGTGGTCAACCAAGCACATCTATTGTCGTCTCCTCTCCTCGGGGTACCTCCTGGCCCTGGGACCCCCACTTGGGGTCCGTTCCTCGCCCAGTTTACAGCATCACATCCTCTCTCTCTCACCCCTTCGCGCCAATCTCCCCAAAAGCCCGCCAACAATAGTTTACAGACTCAGAAGAAAGAACAACATTAATCCCAATTGGTTAACAAAGGAATACAATTCTCGTTATCAGTAAATTTTAACCCAAACAAGCTTCCAGCACCCTCTCGCAACAAAGAAGCATTCCTACTTTTAACAAAACAAAGAAGCGATTTGGATTAACATACACAGTAACAAAGAAAAAGAAGAAACCCCCTTTACACCAGTAAGGAGTTTAAGAATGAAATTAGGAGAACTAGAAGGGGCCATGCAAAGGCCTTTGTGAGCAGGATTAGTGAAAACCCCAAGGCAGTCCACAAGTATGTGAAGAGCAAGAGGATGAGCAGTGTGGAAACGTGTGCTTAGAGTTGGATGAGGTTTCATAGGTACCTAATGAATACTTTGCTTCAGTATTCACCAGGGAAAAGGACCTTGGCAATTGTGGGGATGACTTACAGCAGACAAACGTTTGAGCATACAGACATTCAGAAAGAGGATGTGCTGGAGCTTTAGAAAAGCATTAAGTTAGATAAGTTGCTGGGACCAGACAAGATATACCCCAGGCTACTGTGGGAAGTGAGGGAGGAGATTGCTGAGCTTCTGACGATGATCTTTGTATCATCAATAGGGACAGGAGAAGTACCAGAGGATTGGAGGGTTGCAAATGTTAGGATGTTATGCCCTAGTTGCCCTTGTTCATGAAAGAGAGTAGAGATAACCCAGGAAATTATAGACTATAGACAATAGACAGTAGGTGCAGGAGTAGGCCATTCAGCCCTTCTAGCCAGCACAGCCATTCACTGTGATCATGGCTGATCATACACAATCAGTACCCCGTTCCTGCCCTCTCCCCATATCCCTTTTCCCCGCTATCTATAAGAGCTCTATCTAACTCTCTCTTGAAAGCATCCAGAGACTTGGCCTCCACTGCCTTCTGGGGCAGAGCATTCCACATATCCACCACTCTCTGGGAGAAAGAGTTTTTCCACATCTCTGTTCTAAATGGCCTACCCCTTATTCTTAAACTGTGGCCTCTAGTTCTGGACTCACCCATCAGCGGGAACATGCTTCCTGCCTCCAGCATGTCCAATCCCTTAATAATCTTATATATTTCAATCAGATCCCCTCTCATCCTTCTAATTTCCAGGGTATACAAGCCCAGTCACTCCAATCTTTCAACATGTGACAGTCCAGCCATTCCGGGAATTAACCTTGTGAACCTACGCTGCATTCCCTCAATAGCAAGAATGTCCTTCCTCAAATTTGGAGACCAAAAATGCATACAATATTCCAGATGGGGTCTCACCAGGGCCCTGTACAGCTGCAGAAGGACCTCTTTACTCCTATACTCAATTCCTCTTGTTATAAAAGCCAGCATGCCATTAGCTTTCTTCACTGCCTGCTGTACCTGCATGCTTGCTTTCATTGACTGATGTACAAGAACACCTAGATCTCGTTGTACTTCCCCTTTTCCTAACTTGACTCCATTTAGATAGTAATCTGCCTCCCTGTTCTTGCCACCAAAGTGGATAACCTCACATTTATCCACATTAAACTGCATCTGCCATACATTTTCCCACTCACCCAACCTGTCCAAATCACCCTGCATTCTCATAACATCCTCCTGACATTTCACACTGCCACCCAGCTTTGTGTCATCAGCAAATTTGCTAATGTTACTTTTAATCCCTTCATCTAAATCATTAATGTATATTGTAAACAGCTGCGGTCCCAGCACCGAACCTTGCGGTACCCCACTGGTCACAGCCTGCCATTCTGAAAGGGACCCGTTAATCACTACTCTTTGTTTCCTGTCAGCCAGCCAATTTTCAATCCATGTCAATACTCTGCCCCCAATACCATGTGCCCTAATTTTGCCCACTAACCTCCTATGTGGGACTTTATCAAAAGCTTTCTGGAAGTCCAGATACACTACATCCACTGGTTCTCCCTTGTCCATTTTCATAGTTACATCCTCAAAAAACTCCAGAAGATTAGTCAAGCATGATTTTCCCTTCATAAATCCATGCTGACTCGGACTGATCCTTCTACTGCTATCCAAATGTGTCGTAATTTCATCTTTTATAATTGACTCCAGCATCTTTCCCAACACTGACGTCAGGCTAACTGGTCTATAATTCCCTGTTTTCTCTCTCCCTCCTTTCTTGAAAAGTGAGACAACATTAGCCACCCTCCAATCAGCAGGAACTGTTCCTGAATCTATAGAAGATTGGAAAATGATTACCAATGCGTCCACGATTTCTAGAGCCACCTCTTTAAGTACCCTGGGATGCAGACCATCAGGTCCCGGGGACTTATTAGCCTTCAGACTCAACAGTCTATCCAACACCGTTTCTTGCCTAATATAAATTTCCTTCAGTTCATCCTTTACCCTAGTTCCTTTGGCCACTATTACATCTGGGAGATTGTTTGTGTCTTCCCTAGTGAAGACAGATCCAAAGTACTTGTTCAACTCATCTGCCATTTCCTTGTTCCCCATAATAAATTCACCCGTTTCTGTCTTCAATGGCCCAATTTTGGTCTTAAATATTTTTTTGCTATTCACATACCTAAAGAAGCTTGTACTATCCTCCTTTATATTCTTGGCTAGTTTACCTTCGTACCTCATTTTTTCTTGGCGTATTGCCTTTTTTGTTATCTTCTGTTGCTCTTTAAAAGCTTCCCAGCCTTCCAGTTTCCCGCTCATCTTTGCTATGTTATAATTCTTCTCTTTTATTTTTATACTGCCCTTTACTTCCATCATGAGCCACAGCCGCCCCTTATTCCCCTTAGGATCTTTCTTCCTCTTTGGAATGAACCCATCCTGCACCTTCTGCATTATTCCCAGAAATACCTGCCATTTTTGTTCCACTGTCTTCCCTGCTAGGGTATTGTTCCATTGAAATTTGGCCAGCTCCTCCCTCATAGCTCCATAGTTCCCTTTGTTCAACTGTAATACTGACACATCCGATTTTCCCTTCTCCTTCTCAAATTGTAGGTTAAAACTTATCATATTATGGTCACTACCTCCTAATGGTTCCTTTACCTCGAGGTCCCTGATCAAATCCGGTTCATTGCACAACACTAAATCTAGAATTGCCTTCTCCCTGGTAGGCTCCAGTACAAGCTGTTCTAAGAATCCATCTCGGAGGCACTCCACAAACTCCCTTTCTTGGGGTCCAGTACCATTCTGATTCTCCCAGTCTACCTGCATGTTGAAATCCCCCATGACAACTGTATCATTACCTTTGCGACATGCCAATTTTAACTCTTCATTCAACTTACACCCTACATCCAGACTGCTGTTTGGGGGCCTGTAGATAAATCCCATTAGGGTCTTTCTACCCTTAGAATTTCTCAGTTCTATCCATACTGACTCTACATCCCCAGATTCTATGTCCCCCCTCGCAAGGGAATGAATATCATTCCTCACCAACAGAGCCACCCCACCCCCTCTGCCAGTCAGTCTGTCCTTTCGATAAGATGTATATCCTTGAATATTCATTTCCCAGGCCCTGTCCGCTTGAAGCCATGTCTCAGTTATTCCCACAACATCATACTTGCCAATTTCCAACTGAGCCTTAAGCTCATCTACTTTATTCCTTATACTTCATGCATTCATATATAATACTTTTAATTCGGTACTCCCCTCTCCTTTCATATCAATTGACACCATATACACCACTGGCCCTCAACTCTCACCACATCACAGCAAGCAGACAGCAGAGTAAGTTGCAGTTTTTTGGGAGAAAATTCAGATTTTTTTTAACTATGTGGGATAAAAGAGGCACAACTGCGCAGGTGTGTGACCTCAGAGTGCAGAAGGCTTAAAAAGAACACCGCCATATCCAGTGGGCAGCGGAGTGAGAGGGTGCAGAGTGATAGGGCTTTGGCTCAATGGGCTTAGCAGAAATGGGGAGAGGCTTCCTGCAACCATTGAGTCTTATAGTAAAGGGGTAAGTTACAGGCTTATTTATTTAGTAATAACAGTAGCATTAGAGGTATGCATCTAGGATTAGTGTTGTGCTTGAAGTGCCAGATGTGGGAACCCTGGGAGACTCCCAACCTCCCCAAGGATTACATCTGCACCAGGTGCATTGAGGAGAGGCTCCTTAAGGACCGTGTTAGGGATCTGGAGCTGCAACTTGATGACCTTCAGCTAATTAGGGAAAGTGAGGAGGTGATTGATAATACCTATAGGGAGATAGTGGACAGCACCTCTGTGACAGACCCCTCAGAAATCGATATATCATTTTAGATACCGTTGGAGAGGTTGACCTGACAGAGGAAGACCACAGCAAACGGGCTGGCACTCTGCCTAATGCCATGATCAAGAGAGCAAGGAGAAATGCCATAGTTATAGGGGATTCCATAGTGATGGGAACAGATAAGAGATTTTGCGAGCTGGACAAGGGTACCCGGATGGTGTGCTTTCTCCCTGGTGCCAGGTCTCAGATCGGGTCCAGAGTATTCTGAGGAGACAGGGCGAGCAACCAGAAGTCTTGGTACATGTTGGTACCAATGACATAGACAGAAAAAGAGAGGAGGTCCTGAAGGAAGATTACTGGGAACTAGGAAGAAAATTGAAAAGCCACACCTCCAGAGTAATAATCTCAGGATTACTGCCTGAGCCACGCGCTAATGAAGGTAAGAATAGCAGAATTAAGCAGATGAATGTGTGGCTAAGTAACTGGTGCAGGGGGCAGGGCTTCAAATTCTTGGATCATTGGGATCTATTTTGGGGAAGGCATGACTTATACAGAAACGATGGGTTACACCTGAACTCAAAGGGTACTAATATCCTGGCGGGATTGTTTAATATAGCTGTTAGGGGGAGGTATAAACTAAGTTGGCAGGGGGGAGGAAACCAGGGTGTTAGGGTCGAGGAAGAGGAAAATAGAAATAAGTCAAAGATACTGAGCAGCAAAGATGGCAAGAAGGACGGGGAGGTGAATAGACGGGATAATCTGCTGTGCGATAGAAATATAGCAAAATCAGTAACAGATACTGATCTAAATGTACTGTACTTAAATGCACGCAGCATTAGAAATAAAGGGTATGACCTTGTTGTACAGCTACAGGTTAAAAGATTTGACATTGTGGCCATCATCGAGTCATGGCTAAATGATGGATGTGATTGGGAGCTGAATGTTCAAGGATACACTGTGTATGGGAAAGATAAGAAGGTAGGTAAAGGGGGTGGCGTGGCCCTGATGGTAAGCAACGATATCAAATCACTAGAAAGAAGGGACATAGGATCAGAAGAGGTAGAATCCTTATGGGCCGAGTTAAGAAATGGCAAGGGTAAAAAGACACTAATAGCAGTTATATACAGGCCTCCAAACAGCAGCCGGGATGTGGACTACAAGTTACAGCTGGAAATAGAAAAAGCGTGTCAGAAGGAAAATGTCAAGATAATTATGGGGGATTTTAATACGAAAATTGATTGGGAAAGTCAGGAAGGTACTGGGTCTCAGGAGAGGGAGTTTGTAGAATGCCTACTGGATGGCTTTTTGGACCAGCTTGTCCATAAGCCCATCAGGGGATCGGCTGTTTTGGATTGGGTGCTGTGTAATGAACCTGAGGCAATTAGGGAGCTAGAGGTAATGGAACCCCTTGGAAGTAGTGATCATAATATGATTGAGTTCAGTTTTAAATTTGAAAGGAAAAACTGATATCAGGTGCATCAATATTTCAGTGGAACAAAGGAAATTACAGTGGTATGAGAGAGAAACTGGCCCAAGTTGATTGGAAAAGTAAGCTAGATGGAGGGACGGTAGAGCAGAATTGGATGAAATTCCTACAAGAAGTAAGGAAAGTGCAGGAAAAATATATTCCAAGAAAAAAGAAAATCATGAATGGAAAAATGACACAAATGTGCTGACGAGAGAGGTTAAGGCTAAAATAAAAACAAAAGAAACAGCATACAAGGAAGCAAAAATTAGTGGGAAAACTGAGGACTGGATGACTTTTAAAAACTTACAGAAGGAAACTAAGAAAGTCATTAGGAAAGAAAATGATCTTCCAGAAATCAATATACTCTGGCATGGTTCCGGAGGACTGGAAGATCGCAAATGTAGTTCCGTTGTTTAAGAAAGGAGGGAGGCAGAAAAAAGGAAATTACAGACCTATTAGTCTGACATCGGTAGTTGGAAAGTTATTGGAGTCGATCCTCAAGGACGAGGTTATGAAGTACCTCGAGGTGCATGACAAGATAGGCCCAAGCCAGCATGGTTTCATGAAGGGAAGATTCTGCCTCACCACCCTATTGGAATTTTTTGAGGTAATCTCAAATAAAATTGACAAGGGAGAGGCTGTGGATGTTGTGTATTTGGATTTTCAAAAGGCCTTCAATAAGGTGCCACATAAGAGGCTGCTTAATAAGATGAGAGCCCATGGAATTACAGGAAAGATATTGGAATGGGTGGAGCACGGGCTGATAGGCAGAAAGCAAAGGGTGGGAATAAAGGGATCCTATTCTGGTTGGTTGCCAGTTACTAGTGGTGTTCCGCAGGGGTAGATGTTGGGGCTGCTTCTTTTTACACTGTATATCGATGATTTACAAGAGTGGGCAAATGGGATAAGTTGGTTATCGAGTAAGAAATAGTCAATTCTAGTGAAGGTATGGTGAACATGTGAGAAAAAAGAATAATCTCTCTCCGTAGGATGGAGGAAACGCCATATATCAGAAATACCAAAATTAGAGAGAAACAATTGAATAGCTAAGGCAGATTTAGTAGGTGATCTGGTAACAGAGGACGATCGGTCCAGTTTAGGATCCAACCAACAGTTGAAGTCACCACCCAATATGAGAGAGTATGAGTTTAAGTCTGGTAGTGAGGAAAAAAACCGTTCAAAAAAGTTAACATCATCAAAGTTGGGGGCATACAGGTTTGCTAGTGCAACTTTAGTGTTATATAGTTTACCAGAAACAATAATAAAATGGCCATTTGTATCAGATATTTTATTATGGAGTTCAAAAGGAATATTTGAGTTAATAAGAATGGAAACTCCCCTGGCTTTAGCGGCAAAGGATGAATGAAAATGCTGACCCGCCCACTTTGACAGAAGCCGGGAGTTATCAAAACAACGAATATGAGTTTCTTGGAGGAAAGCAATGTCAGCTTTGAGTTGTTTAATATGTGAGAATACCTTCCTCCTTTTAACAGGGTGGTTCAGTCCCTTTACATTCCAGCTCACGAATTTAAGTGCACTAGCCATTATCAATTACTAATGCATAAAAGGCAGCAGGCATATAAAAAATCAAGCAGTACAATAGCAGTCTGGGAGCGGAGATGTAAACATAGATTCGTAAGGTCAAAATATAAACATGTCCTAAGCAATAAAGAGATGTTGGAACTGGAAAACCCACCCCAGCCGCACAACCCAAAACTAGACGGCTACCAAAACAAGTAGCTAGCTCTACCAGAAAAATTAACCCAAATACAACTTCCAGATCTGTGTCATTAACAACAGTTCCGTATAAATACTATAGCAAATAATAACTAGTTTATGCACTAGAAAACATAACTACAGATTAGAACACCTTCTGCAGAAATATACAACTTAATACAGAGAAAATCGGAAGAAAACCAAAACTAACCTACCCTCAAAAAATTATAGAAGAATAAAGTAAGAGAAAGAGAAAAAAAAGGTAAGAAGGAAAAAGAAAAAAGAAGGGGAAAATTATAAGTTCAAGACGAATATTTATCAACCATTTACAGAGAAGGGAGAGAAAAATTCAGAGATTAGAAAAAAGGGGTGAAGAAAAGAAAAAGATAAAATAAATAAATATTTAAAGCAAAGGAAAAATAAATCAGCAATTGAACTGTGAACCGACAAACAGGGAGGCCTTCACTAAAGACTTCGAACCTCCAAAACAAGTTAGAATTAGTTGTAGAACTCTGTAGGTAAAGTTATACAAGAATAAAGATAGGTTACACACACACCAAATCCCGGGAGAGATTGTCAACAGCCCTTAAAGTTTCAATGAATAATGTCTGAGTGATTCAAGTGAATTCCGAGTCCAGAGAAAGTAATTTTACTACGAGGAGTACTTATCCACCATTTTAGGAGGTCCGATCAGATTCCGAAGATGACTGGATAGCCGGAAGACTTGCCACAAACGCTTCAGCTTCCTTTGCTGATTTGAACCACTTGAATTCCCCGGTATTAAGCTTGATTTGTAGATCAGCAGGGTTACGAAGGGAAGGTTTGAAACCACGATCAAAAAGCACTTTCATTGCGCCTTTAAACTCAGCGCGCATCTTTAAGGTCTGGGGTGCAAAATCTTCCACAAAGCGAATGGTTGTATCCTGGAAAGAAAAAGAGCCTCTGCGACGTGCCTCCACAATCAGACTGTGTTTTACCTGGTATTGATGGAAACACAAGATTACTGGTCGCGGACGGGAGCCCAGAATTCTGTGGAGAACGTAAACCCTGTGGGCCCGTTCGAGCTCGGACGGCTTCGGAAGCAAATCTTTCCCGAATAACTCACAGAGAAACTCGGCGAAAAACTTCGCGGTTGGTCCCTTTTCAGTCGCCTCTGGTAATCCCAGAATTCTGATGTTACAGCGTCTGCTACGATTTTTGAGATCCACCATTTTGGAAAGAAGTTTATTAGATTTTTCCTCTAAGCTGGAACAGAGAGTCTCCAAGTATCGAACACGACTCTCTAAAGCTTCAGAAGTCGAATCAATGCGAGATAAGTGTTCAGCATGTTTGTCCACTTTATCGTTGATCCAATCCAGTTTGTCTTCTAACTGTTTGAAAGCGGTTTTAAATTCCTTTAAGATTTCGTCTCGGAGCTTTCCCAGCGCAACCAGCGTCTCGTCCGACGCGGTCATAGTTTCTTTTCTCCCGGATTTAGAACTCTTGCTAGATAAGTTAGATATATTCACAGGCAAGTAAGAGATACCGAAATAATTCCTAACTAAGGTTTAAAAAATGGAGACATTTAGTGCAAAGGTAGCGACAGTAACAGAACAAAAGTTCAGAGCAGCTAAACAATCGCCATCTTACCGGAAGTCCGGTATATCGATGATTTAGATTATGGATTAAATGGTTTGCGGATGACACCAAGATGGAGGAGTAGGAAGTGCTGAGGAACGGAAAGGTTGCAGAGAGAGTCAGTTTAGGAGAGTGGGCAAAGAAATGGCAGATGAGATACAATGTTGAGAAGTGTACGGTTGTACGTTTTGGAAGAAGAAATAATCGGGCAGATTATTATTTAGATGGGGAGAAAATTCAAAAATCGGAAGTGCAAAGGGACTTGGGGGTCCTCGTGCAGGATACCCTAAAGGTTAACCACCAGATTGGATCGGCAATAAGGAAAGCGAATGCTATGTTGGCATTCATTTCGAGAGGAATAGTGTATAAGAGTAAGGAGGTGTTGATGAGGCTCAGTGGGGCAATGGTGAGACCTCATTTGGAATACTGTGTGCAGTTTTGGGCCCCCTATTTTAGAAGGGATGTACTGATGTTGGAGAGAGTTCAGAGAAGATTTATGAGGATGATTCCTGGAATGCAGAGGCTAACATATGAGGAGCATTTGTCAGCTCTTGGACTGTATTCATTAGAGTATAGAAGAATGAGAGGGGATCTCATAGAATCATTTCGAATGTTGAAGGGTTGGACAGAGTAGATGCGGAAAGGCTGTTTCCCTTGGTGGGTGAGTCCAGGACAAGAGCCCACAGTCTTAGAATTAGAGGGAACCTATTTAAAACGGAGATGAGAAATTTTTTTAGCCAGAGGGTCGTGGATTTATGGAATTCGTTGCCACATACAGCTGTGGAGGCCCAATCATTGAGGGTGTTTAAGGAGGATATTGATAGGTATATAATTCATCAGGGTATCAAGGGATATGGGGAAAAAGCCAGAATTTGGAACTAGGTGGGAGAATAGTTTAGCTCATGGTGGAGTGGTGGAACAGACTCGATGGGCCGAATGGCCTACTTCTGCTCCTTTGTCTTGTGATCACTGGCCCCAAACCTTCCACCACTGACATTCGACCCTCAATTTTCAACTCTCCACCACTGACATTCGACCCTCAATCTTCAACCTTTCACCGCTACTCTTGCCCCCTCCCTACACTACCTCCTACTCTGCCCCATCTCTTTTGTCACCTCCCTACACTATCCCCTTCTCTATCCCATCTCTCTTGCCCCCTCCGTATACTATCCCCCTACTCTACCCCATGTCTCTTGCCCCCTCCCTACTATGCATGTCTCTCTGTTCATTGAAGAGCAGATTGCATGGGGTTTTGTGTAATTCTTTGTGAAGATAAGTCCAAGACGTTTCTGCTGTCTGTTCCTGACAGACTTGCTCAGGTAGTGACTCTATTAGAGTGCCTTCTCCGACAGCAACCCTCGGTGTTCGTGACTCAAGAAGAAGCTGCTGGAAAAAGCAACTGTGGTTCTCTGTCACAGTGGTACAAAAATCATTAAATATTGATCGAATTTAAAGCTTTCAGAAACTGGCCATTCCTTAATTTTGCATTCTCCACACTCCTTCATGTTGACCTCTAATGTAGCTCCAAACAGCATAATATGTTGTGGCCACGATATGGCACTTAGTCACTGTTTCCTTCATTGCATTGTCACTGTGGCTTCACGTGGAGTGTGAAATGGCCAATGAGTGCAGTTAACCTTGTTGATGTGCTGCTCTCTGACTGCGACTGATAGGCTGAGTGGTAAATGGTGTTATTGATATTTGGTGTGAAGAGAGGGGAACAGGTGGGTGCCATTCTATCAAAGTGCTAATGAGAAAACCCGAGGAGCGGTGGAACCTTTTCACAGCACTCACAGTGTGTGTGACGAAATCGTTCTTCCACCATATCTCTTGTGCTTCTAGGTTCAACTGGCTGGTTTCTGTAGCAGCCAGCAACAGCAAGTGTCTCTAAGCTCAGTCCATAGAAACATAGGACAGGAGCAAAACTGAAGCCCTTACATCCTCACAGGAGGCCACAGCCAGTGCAGATTGGAAGTAACATCTCCTCACTGACGGTCGACACTGGTGTACCACAAGGATGTGTTCTGTTCTCTCTGCATCCATCATTGTGTGGCAGGGCATAGCTCAAACACCATGGGCATAGTTCTGTGCGAGCAGCACTTACCACGCAACACAGAGCTTACGCTGCCAGCAAGCAGCTGGAGTTCAAGAAAAGCAGCTACGGTCTGCACAAAGCTATCAGTGCTGTGAAACAACAATACAGGGACAATATTGAGTCAAGATTCACGACGAATAGCACATGTGACTTGTGGTGAGGGTTGCATACCATCGCAGACTTCAAAGCCAAACGTAGTGGTGCCGCCAACCTCGCGGCCTCTCTCCCGGATGAGCTCAATGGCTTTTACGCCTGGTTTGATGTCGCTAACTCTGAGTCTCCGAGGAAAGCCACCACTACAACCTGCAACCTGGTTATCTGTGAGGCCGAGGTACGCAGGTGTTTACAATGAGTGGACAGTCACAAGGCTGCGGGACCAGACGGCATCCCAGGGCGAGTACTCAGGATGTGCACAGCATAACTGGCAGGAGTGTTTACTGACAGTGTAGAATGCTCTCCTGCTTTAAATTATCCACCATTGTCCCTGTACCAAAAAAGACCAAGGTAACAGGCCTGAACGACTGGCATCCTGTCGCACTCACCTCAATAGAACCGTAGAACATTGCAGCACAGAAACAGGCCTTTTGGCCCTTCTTGGCTATGCCGAACCATTTTTCTGCTTAGTCCCACTGACCTGCACCTGGACCATATCCCTCCAAACCCCTCTCATCCATATACCTGTCCAAGTTTTTCTTAAATGTTAAAAGCGAGCCCACATTTACCACTTCATTTGGCAGCTCATTCCACACCCCCAACGGTTCCCTTTAAACTTTTTCCCCTTCACCCTTAACCCTTGTCCTCTGGTTTTTTTCTCCCCTAACCTCAGTGGAAAAAGCCTGCTTCCATTCACTCTATCTATACCCATCATAATTTTATATTCCGCTATCAAATCTCCCTTCATTCTTCTACGCTCCAGGAAATAAAGTCCTAACCTATTCAACCTTTCACTGTAACTCAGTTTCTCAAGTCCTGGCAACATCCTTATAAACCTTCTCTGCACTCTTTCAACCTTATTAATATCCTTCCTGTAATTTGGTGACCAAAGCTGCACACAATACCCCAAATTTGGCCTCACCAATGCCTTATACAACCTCACCATTACATTCCAACTCTTATACTCAATACTTTGATATGTAAAGACCAATGTACCAAAAGCTCTCTTTACTACCCTATCTACCTGTGATGCCACTTTTAGGGAATTTTATATCAGTATTCCCAGATCCCTCTGTTCTACTGCACTCCTCAGTGCCCTACCATTTACCTTGTATGTTCCACCTTGGTTTTTCCTTCCAAAGTGCAATACCTCACACTTGTCTGTATTAAACTCCATCTGCCATTTTTCAGCCCATTTTTCCAGCTGGTCCAAATCCCTGTGCAAGCGTTGTAAACCTTCCTCACTGTCCACTACACCTCCAATCTTTGTATCATAAGTAAATTTGCTGATCCAATTTAGATAGATAGATAGATAGATACTTTATTCATCCCCATGGGGAAATTCAACCTTTTTTCCAATGTCCCATACACTTGTTGTAGCAAAAACTAATTACATACAATACTTAACTCAGTAAAAATATGATATGCATCTAAATCACTAACTCAAAAAGCATTAATAATAGCTTTAAAAAAAAGTTCTTAAGTCCTGGCGGTTGAATTGTAAAGCCTAATGGCATTGGGGAGTATTGACCTCTTCATCCTGTCTGAGGAGCATTGCATCGACAGTAACCTGTCGCTGAAACTGCTTCTCTGTCTCTGGATGGTGCTATGTAGAGGATGTTCAGGGTTTTCCATAATTGACCGTAGCCTACTCAGCGCCCTTCGTTCAGCTACCGATGTTAAACTCTCCAGTACTTTGCCCACGACAGAGCCCGCCTTCCTTACCAGCTTATTAAGACGTGAGGCGTCCCTCTTCTTAATGCTTCCTCCCCAACACGCCACCACAAAGAAGAGGGCGCTCTCCACAACTGACCTATAGAACATCTTCAGCATCTCACTACAGACATTGAATGACGCCAACATTATCATCCAGATCACTGATATAGATGACAAATAACAATGGACCCAGCACTGATCCCTGTGGCACACCACTAGTCACAGGCCCCCACTCAGAGTAGCAATCCTCCACTACCACTCTCTGGCTTCTTCAATTAGAAATTGAGCCAATTTCTAATCCAATTTACTACCTCTCCATGTATACCTGGCGACTGAATCTTCCTAACTAACCTCCCGTGCGGGACCTTGTCAAAGGCCTTACAGAAGTCCATGTAGACAACATCCACTGCCTTCCCCTCATCCACTTTCCTTGTAACCTCCTCGAAAAACTCTAATAGATTTGTTAAATATGACCTACCACGCACAAAGCTGTGTTGACTGTCCCTAATAATTCCCTGTCTATCTAAATACTTGTAGATCCTATCTCTTAGTACTCCTTCCAATAATTTACCTACTACCAATGTCAAATTTACCAGCCTATAATTTCCCGGATTACTTTTAGAGCCTTTTAAAGCAAATGCTTTGAGGGGCTTGTCAAGGATTATATCTGCAGCTTGCTACCATCCACACTGGATCCCCTACAATTCGCCTACTAACACAACCGATTGACAGACGACACAATAGCCACTGCTCTACAAACTGTCCTTACACATCTGGAGAAGAAGGATGCTCATGTGAGAATGCTGTTCTTGAACTACAATTCAGCATTGAACACCATAAATCCATCCAAGCTCGACAGGAAGCTCAGAGACCTCGGCCTTGTCCCTCTCTTGTGCAGCTGGATCCTGGACTACGTGTCAGATTGCCAGCAGGTGGTAAGAGTGGGCTCCCTCACCTCCACCTCTCAGACTCTCAACACAGGAGCCCTTCAGGGCTGTGTATGAAGTCCACTCCTTTACTCCCTGTATACCCATGACTGTGTCACCACCCACAGCTCTAATCTGCTAATTAAATTTGCTGATGACACTACATTGATTGGCCTTATCTCAAGCAATAATGAGGAGGCCTACAATGAAGAAGTCACCTCTCTTGACACAGTGGTTTCAAGAAAACAACCTCTCCCTCAATATTGCAAAAACAAAGGAGCTGGTTATGGATTACGGGAAGAATGGAGACTGGTTAACCCCAATTGACATCAATGGATCTGGGGTTAAGAGGGTAAACAGCTTTAAGCTCCTCAGCATCCACATCACCGAGGATCTCGTGGTCTGTACACACCAGCTGTGTGGTGAAAAAAGCACAACAGCTCCTCTCACCTCAGACAGTTGAGGAAGTTTGGTAGGGGCCCCCAAATCCTAAGAGCTTTCTACAGGGGCACAATTGAGAGCATCCTGACTGGCTGCATCACTGCCAGGTATGGGAACTGTACCTCCGTTAATCATAGGTTTCTGCAGAGAGTGGTGCAGATAGCCCGCACATCTGTAGATGTGAACTTCCCATGATTCAGGACATTTACAAAGACAGGTGTGAGAAAAGGGCCCGAAGGATCATTGGGGACCCAAGTCACCCCAACCACAATCTATTCCAGCTGCTACCATCTGGGATCGGTACTGCAGCATAAAAGCCAGAACCAACAGGCTCTGGGACAGCTTCTTCTACCAGGCCATCAGACTGATTAACTCATGCTGATTTGAGTGGATTTCTATGTTATATTGACTGTTCTATTTATTATAAATTACTGTAATTGCACGTTGAACATTTAGATGGAGATGTAACGTAAAGACTTTTACTCCTCATGTCTGTGAAGGATGTAAGAAATAAAGTCAATTCAAATTCAAATCTATAAATTTGCTGATGACAGCTGTTGAAAAACAGAATCTTAGATGATGAGGGGGTGTACAAGAGTGAGGTAGATCAGCTGGTTGAGAGGTGTTGCAGCAACAACTTTGCACTCAACGTCAGTAAGACAATGGAACTGATTATGGACTTTAGAAAGGGGAGGTCGAGGGAACACGCACCAGCTCTCATCTAGGGATCAGAAGTGGAAAGGGTGAGCAGTGTTAAGTTCCTGGTGGTCAACTTCTCTGAGGATCAATCCTGGGTCCAGCAGCAGCTATATTTCATTAAGCATTTGAGAGGACTTGGTATGTCACCAAAGCCTCTTGAAATTTCTGCAAATGTACCATGGAAGGCATTCTGGCAGCTTGAATCACCTTCTGGTATGGAGGGGGCACTGAACGGGATAGGGAAAGGCTGCAGAAAATTGCATACTCAGTCATCTCTGTCATGGGCACTCGCCTCCCCAGCATTGAGGACATCTTCAGAAGGCGATGCTTCAAAAAGGCAGCATCCATTATTAAGGACCACATCACCCAGAACATGCCCTCTTCTCATTGTTATGATCAAGTAGAAGTTACAGGAGCCGGAAGGCACACACTCAACATTTCAGGAATAGCTTCTTCCCCTCCACCATCAGATTCCTGAAAGGATGATGAACAAATTGTAATTTATGGTGTTATATTCTGCATTACAAAATATATTTCACAACATATGCCAGTGATATTAAATCTGATTCTGATTAGACCATTAGGTGCATTGAGTTGCTCTGCCATTTCATTAGGGCTGAATTAACCCTCTCAAACCCATTCTGCCTTACCCCCATAACCTTGAAGCTCTTCTACTGTTTATAAATCAAAGTACAAAGTTTGATTATAACTTTTTAAAAAGTTTAAAGTAAATATATCACCATATACAACCCCGAGATTCATTTCCTTGCGGGCATTCATAGTAAATTCAAAGAAACAATAGAATCGATGAAAAATGTGACACAAAGACTGACAAACTACCAATGTGCAAAAGATGATATTTGTGCAAATACAAAATATAAATAAATAAATAAATATTAGGTAAATAAATAGACAAATATCAAACATGAGTTCTTGAAAGTGAGTCCAACAGTTGTCGAATCAGTTCATAATTGGGGTGAGTGAAGTTGTACATTCTGATTAAGGAGCCTGATGGTTGAGGAGTAATCCCTGTTTCTGAACTTGGTGCTGTGGAATCTAAGGCTCCTGTACCTCCTTCCTGATGGCAGCAGTGAGAAGAGAGCATGGTCTGGATGGTAGAGGTCCTTGACGATGGATGCTGCTTTCCTGGGACAGCGCTCCTTGCTAGAGATTATGGAGAAGAGATTAATTTCCATAGATGCTGCCTGACCTGCTGAGTTCCTCCAGCATTTTGTGTCTGTTGCTTGGATTTCCAGCATCTGCAGATTTTCTCTTGTTTGTGAATGGACTGAGCTATATCCACTACTTTTTATAGTCATTTCTGTTCAAGGGAATTGGTGTTTCCATACCAGGCCATGATGCAACCAATCAGTATATTCTCTTCTGCACATCCATAGAAGTTTGTCAAAGTTTCAGATAACATGCCAAATTTTTGCAGACTTTTAAGAAAGTAGAGGTGCTGCCGTGCCTTCTTTGTGAAGACACCTGCTGCTGAACCCAGGTTCGGTCCTGTGAAATGATAATGCTGAAGAATTAAAACTTACTGACCCTCTCTACCTCTGATGTCCTGATGAGGACTGGCCGATGTTCCTCCGGTTTAGTCAATAAATAACTTGGCATCCACAGCCATCTGTGACAATGAATTCCACAGAATCACAACCTTCTGGCTAAAAAAATTTCTCCTTATCTTTGTTGTTTCTCCTGGTAACTTCCTCAAAAAACTTCTTAAGATTGGGTAGACATGATTTGCCTCACAGGAAGCCTTGCTGACTCTCCTTAATCACTCCATGTCTATGCAAATACTCGTACAGTATATCTGGTCCCTCAGAATACCTTCCAATAACTTTCCCACTACTGATGTCAGGCTTACCACCCTATAATTTCCTGGCAACACACACAAAATACTGGAGGAACTCAGCAGGCCAGGCAGCTTCTATGGAAAAAAGTACAGTGGACATTTTGGGCCAAAACCCTTCAGCAGGACTGCAGAAAAAAAGCTGAGGAGTAGATTTAAAAGTTGGGGGGAGGGGAGAGAGAGAAACACTAGGTGATAGGTGAAACCTGGAGGCAGTGGGGGTGGGGGGAATGAAGCAAAGAGCTGGGAAGTCGATTGGTGAAAGAGAAGGCCATGGAAGAAAGAAAGAAAGGGTGGAGGAGCACCGGGATGGGGGGGGGGGGGGCGATGGGAGGGCAAGGTGAGATAAGGTGAGAGGGAAAGGGGGATGGGTAATGGTGAAGGAGTGAGGTTGGGGGGCATTACTGGAAGTTTGAGAAATCGATGTTCATGCCATCAGGTTGGAGGCTACCCAAACGTGTTGCTCTCCAGCCCAAGTGTGGCCTCATCATGATAGTGGAGGAGGCCGTGGATGGACATATCAGAAAGGAAATGGGAATGGGCAGTGGAATTAAACTGGATGGCCACTGAGAGATCCACTTGTTCTGGCAGACGGAGCGTAGATGCTCAATAAAGCGGTCTCCCAATCTATGTCAGGTTCCTCCGATGTTCAGGAGGGCAAACTGGGAGCCCCAGACACTGTAAATGGCCCCCAGCAAACTCTCAGGTGAAGTGTTGCCTCACCTGGAAGGTACCACTTTGCCGAGCATCTACACTCAGTCTGTCAGAACAAGAGGGATCCCCCAGAGGCCACCCATCTTAATTCCACTTCCCATTCCCATTCCGATATGTCCACCCATGGCCTCCTCTACTGTCATGATGAGGCCACACTTAGGTTAGAGGTGCAACACCTTATATTCCGTTTGGACAACCTCCAACCTGATGGCATGAACATAGATTTCTAAAACTTCTGGTAATAACCCCTGTCTCTCCACCTTCACCATTCCCCTCCCCCTTTCCCTCTCTCATCTCCTTGCCAGCCCATTGCCTCCCTCTGGTGCTCCGTCCCCTTTTCCCTTTCTTCCATGGCCTTCTGTCTCTGTCATTAATCGCCTTCCCAGCTCTTTGATTCATCCCTCCCCCTCCTGGTTTCACCTATTGCCTGGCGTTTCTCTCTCCCCTCCCCCACCTTTCAAATCTACTCCACAGCTTTTGGTCTCCAGTCCTGCCGAAGGGTTTTGCCTGATACATTGACTGTACGTTTTTCTATAGATGCTGCCTGACTTGCTGAATTCCTCCAGTATTTTGTGTGTGTTGCTTGGATTTCCAGTATCTGCAGATTTTCTCTTGACTATAATTTCCTGGTTTATTTTTAGAGCCTTTCTTGTACAATGGACCAACATTGGCTATCCTCCAATACTCTGGTGCCTCAACTGTTGCTAAGAATGATTTAATTATCTCTGCTAGGACCCTGGCATTTTCTGCTTTGCCTCACTTCTGCAGACTATGTTTGTCTCCTGAGTAAATACAGATGCAAAAAAAAATATTTAAGATCTCCCCCATCTCTTTTGGCTCCACACATATTTACTTTGAAGCTAATGGCATTGTGATCACTAGATGCAAAGTATTCCTCTACACATCTTGGGTCATCTGCCCTGTCTCATTCTCTAATAGCAGGTCAAGGACCACACATTCTCTCATTGGGACTTCTACATACTGCTTAAAGAAAACTTTCTGAACATGTTTGACAATCTCTGTTCCATCTAGTACTTTTACAGTCACAGTCCATATGTGGAAAGTTAAAATCACCAACTATAACAGCTTTATGTTTCTTGCAACAGTCTGCCTTCTGTCTGTAAATTTGTTCCTCTAAATCCCTCGGACTGTTGGGTGGTTTGTAATATAGCCCCATTAACTTGGTCATACCTTTCATATTTCTCAGTTCAATCCATCATGCCACACTAGACAAGTTCTCCAGTCTGTCCTGAGTGAGCACTGCCATGATATTTTCCAAGAATAGTAATACGACTCCTCCTCCTTTAATTCCTTCGCACTCTTTCCTGTCTAAAACAACAGAACCCCAGAATATTGAGCTCTAGTCCTGCCCCTCCTGCAGTCAAGTCTCACTAATGGCTCAATATCATAATTCCAGGTGTTGATCCAAGCCCTGAGCTCAACTGCCTTTCTTGCGATACTTAGAAACATAGAAAACCTACAGCACAATACAGGCCCTTCGACCCACAAAGCTGTGCGGAATATATTCTTACCTTAGAAATTACTTAGGGTTACCCACAGCCCTCTATTTTTCTAAGCTCCATGCACCCATCCAGGAGCCTTTAAAAGACTCCATCGTATCCACCACCACCACCACCATCGCTGGCAGTCCATTCCACACACTCACCACACTCAGTGTAAAAAATAAAACTTACCCTGATATCTCCTCTGTACCTTCTTCCAAGCACCTTAAACTGTGCCCTCTTCTGCTTGCCATTTCAGCACTGGGGAAAAAGCCTCTGACTATCCACACATGCTCCCCAATCCAGGAAACATCCTTTTAAATCTACTCTGCACCCTTTCTATGGTTTCCACATCCTTCCTGCAGTGAGGCGACCAGAACTGAGCACAGTACTCCAAGTGGGGTTTCATCCAGGTCATTTATAAAATTTATAAATAGAAGAGGTCCTAGAACAGATCCCTGAGGCACACCACTGGTCACACGCCTCCATGCAGAATATGACCCGTCTACAACCACACTTTGCCTTCTGTGGGCAAGCCAGTTCTGAATCCACAAAGCAATGTCCCCTTGGATCACATACCTCCTTACTTTTTCAATAAGCCTTGCATGGGGTACCTTATCAAGTGCCTTGCTAAAATCCATATAACTATATCTACTGCTCTACGTCCATCAATGTGTTTAGTCACATCCTCAAAAAATTCAATCAGGCTCGTAAGGCAGGACCTGCTTTTGACAAAGCCTGCTGACTATTCCTAATCATATTATTCCTTTCTAAATGTTCATAAATCCTGCCTCTCAAGATTTTCTCCATCAGCTTACCAATCTCTGAAGTAAGACTCACTGGTCTATAATTTCCTGGGCTATCGTTACTCCCTTTTTTGAATAAGGGAACAACATCCTCAACCCTCCAATCCTATAGAACCTCTCCCGTCCCCATTGATGATGCAAAGATCATCGCCAGAGGCTCAGCAGTCTCCTCCCTCACCTCCCACAGTAGCCTGCGGTACATCCCATACGGTCCCGTTGACTTATCCAACTTCGAGGAAATCTTTCAAATCTCTTACTATCTTTCCTTTCAGTTAGTCCTGACGAAGGGTCTCGGCCCGAAACATCAACAGTGCTTCTCCTCTGCTTGGCCTGCTGTGTTCCACCAGCATTTTGTGTGTGTTGACTTATCCAACTTGATGCTTTCCAAAAGCTCCAGCACATCCTCTTCCTTAATATCTACATGCTCAAGCTTTTCAGTCCGCTACAAGTCATCCCTATAATCGCCAAGATCCTTTTCCATAGTGAATACTAAAGCAAAGTATTCATTAAGTACCTCTGCTATTTCCTCCAGTTCCATACACACTTTTCCACTGCCACACTTGATTGGTCCTATTCTCTCACATCTTATCCTCTTGCTCTTCACATACTTGCAGAATGCCTTGGGGTTTTCCTTAATCCTGTTGCCAAGGCCTTCTCATGGCCCCTTCTGGCTCCTAATTTAATTCTTAAGCTCTTTCCTGCTAGCCTTATAATCTTCTAGACCTCTATCATTACCTTGTTCTGGGATGCCTACTCTTTGTAATTTTTATAAATGACTTGGATGAGGAAGTGGAGGGATGGGTTAGTAAATTTGCTGATGACACAAAGGTTGGGGGGGTTGTGGATAGTGTGGAGGTTGCAGCGGCACATTGATAGGATGCAAAACTGGGCTGTGAAGCAGATGGAGTTCAACCCAGATAAGTGTGAGGCGGTTCATTTTGGTAGGCAGATATGATGGCAGAATATATTATTAATGGCAATGTGGAGGATCAGAGAGATCTTGGGGTTCGAGTCCATAGGACACTCAAAGCTGCTGCACAGGGTGACTCTGTTGTTAAGAAGGCATAAGGTGCATTGGCCTTCATCAATCGTGGGATTGAGTTTAAGAGCCGAGAGGTAATGTTGCAGCTATATAGGACCATGGTCAGACCCCTCTTGGAGTACTGTGCTCATTTCTAGTTGCCTCACTACAGGAAGGACATGGAAACCATAGAAAGGGTGCAAAGGAGATTTACAAGGATGTTGCCTGGATTGGGGAGCATGCCTTATGACAATAGGTTGAGTGAACTCGGTCTTTTCTGCTTGGAGCAACGGAGGATGAGAGGTAACCTGATAGAGGTGTATAAATTGATGAGAGGCATTGATCGTGTGTCTAGTCAGAGGCTTTTCCCAAGGGCTGAAATGGCTAGCACAAGAGGGCACAGTTTAAGGTGCTTGGAAATTGGTGCAGAGGAGATGTCAGGAGTAAGTTTTATTTTTATGCAGAGAGTGGTGAGTGTGTGGAATGGACTGCCAGCAGCGGTGGTGGCGGCAGAAACGATAGGGTCTTTTAAGAGACTCCTAAATGGATACATGGAGTTTAGAAAAATAGCAGGCTATCAGTAAGCCTAGGTAGTTCTATTGTAGGGACATGTTCAACACAGCTTTGTGGGCCGAAGGACCTGTATTGTGCTGTAGATTTCCTATGTTTCTAACATTGGATTTTTCTTCCTTACCACCAACTCAACCTACAAATTAATCTTTAGGGAATCCTGCACAAGGACTCCGAAGTCCCTTTGTACCTCTGAATTTTGAATTTTCCCCCTAATTAGAAAATAGCCTATACTTTATTTCTTCTACCAAAGTGCATGCCCATCCACTTCCCTACAATGCATTGCATCTGCTGCTTCTTTGCCCATTCTCCTAGTCTTTGTAAATCCTTGTGCAGACTCCTTCTTCAACACTAGCTGCCCCTTCACCTACATATTGTCTGCAAACTTGGCCACAAAGCCATTAACTCTGTTATCCAAGTCATTAAGATATAATGTGAAAAGAAGCGGTCTGTCTTCTCTATCTGGCTTGTCCTCTGATATCATCAATCCACCAAAAGCCAGAATTCACTCTTTCAACTGCTACAGCGTTAAGCTTCAAAATTCTTTCCTGGAAAATGCTCAGTTTCTTTCCTTTCCAGACTTGCTCCTTTAAACTTTCCTCTTCCACCAAGACTTTGCTCATCTGATTTAGTGTTTTCTTATGTGCCTTAAACTTCGTTTGTAAAACTTACAAAGCCCATTGAAAATTGGTGAACTTATTTATTATTGTCATGTGCATCAAGGTACAGTGAAAAACTTGCCTTGCACACTGTCCATACAATTCAGTTTATTGCAGTAGTGCACTAAAGTAAAACAAGAACAGAGAGAAGAATGTAGGTTGTTACAGAGAAAGTGCAGTGCAGATAGAAAATGCAGTGCAAGGTCATATCGAGGTAGATTGTGAGGTCAAAGAGTCCACTTTATTGCACTAGGGGATGTTCAATAAGACTGGGGTAGAAGGTTTACAGTTTGTGCAGGGAGCTATGTCCTGTTCTGGCCATAGTCATTTGTTGTGATTACAAGAAAGTTACAAGATCCATGTACAATCTTTAGAAAGCCATCTCACAGGCGAAGTGACAATTCCAGATCAAACTCAAATCAATGAAGGATGATCCACAGTTGTGCAGGGCTTGAATGTTATCACCTCTTATAAAGTTAAATCAAGTGACGTCGGCAACAACAGGGTTTGCTTCTGGATGAGCTCAATGCCTTCTAAGTTCCCTTTGACTTTCAAAGCATGGAGGAACTATTCTGAACTTCCGCAGCCCCTGATGATCCTGTGATTTCAGTCTCTGAGGCCGACATATGAGTAGCTTTCAAGAGTGTGAACTCATAACAAACGTCTCACCCAGGCAGGGTATCTGGCCAAGTACTAAAGATTTGTGCTGATCAACTGGCTGGAGTGGTCATTGAGATCTTTAGCTTCTTATTTTGGCTTTTTGAGGTATCCATCTGCTTAAAGCAGGCTTCAATTATACCAATGCCTAAGAAGAACATTGTAACCTGCCTCAATGACTACCACCCAGTAGCACTTATATCCACAGTGGTGCAGTGTTTTGAGAGATTGGTGATGAAATATATCAACTCCTGCTTGAGAAGCAACTTACAAACATTTGTAGATCCACTCCAACTTGCCTACTATCACAACAGGTCTACAGCAGATGCCATCTACAATTCTGGATCATCTAGACAGCAAAGGTGCATACGTCAGGATGCTCTTTATCGACTATATCTCGATATTCAATATATCGTTCCTCAAAACTGTTCAACAAGCTTCAAGACCTTGGTCTCAGTACCTCCTTGTGCAATTAGATCCTCACTTGCTGACTCCACTCAGTTCAGATTGCCAACAGCATCTCCTCCACAATCTCTGTCAGCAAAGCACTGCAAGGCCGTGTGCTTAGTTGATTCTGTTTGCTTTACACTTAGTTAATGACAGCACCAATGCCATATTTAAGTTTCCTGATTATCGTACTGTCAACGGCCAAATCAAAGGAGGAGACGCATCAGCATATCAGAGGGAGATTGAAAATCTGACAGAGTGGTGCCACAACCACAACCTCTTACTCAATGTCAGCAAAACCAAGAAGCTGATTATAGACTTCAGGAAGAGGAAACTGGAGGTCCATGAGCCAGTCCTCATTGGAGGATCAGAAGTGGAGATTGGTCAGTAACAGTAAATTCCTCAGTGTTATTATTTTGAAGGACCTGTCCTGGATCCAGCATGCAAGTACAATTATAAAGAAAGCAAGGCAGCTCCTCTATTTTCTTAGAAATTTGTGTAGATTCAGCATGACATCCAAAACTTTGACAAACTTCTATTAATCTGTGAATTAATGAATTGCAGCCTGGTATGGAAACATCAAGGCCATTGAATGAAAATCCCACAAAAAAGTAGTGGAAGTGGCTCAGTCCATCACGGATAACGCCCTCTCCACTAGTGAGAGCATCTACATGGAGTATTGTAGGAAAGCAGCATCCATTGTCAGGGATTCTCACCACCTTGGTCATGAGGGGGGATCTTATTGAAACGTATAAAATTCTAAAGGGATTGGACAGGCTAGATGCAGGAAGATTGTTTCTGATGTTGGGGAAGTCCAGAATGAGGGGTCACAGTTTAAGGATAAAGGGGAAGCCTTTTAGAACCGAGATGAAGAAAAACTTCTTCACACAGAGAGTGGTGAATCTGTGGAATTCTCTGCCACAGGAAACAGTTGAGGCCGGTTCATTGGCTATATTTAAAAGGAAGTTAGATATGGCCCTTGTGGCTAAAGGGATCGGGGGTATGGAGAGAAAGCAGGTACAGGGTTCTGAGTTAGATGATCAGCCATGATCATACTGAATGGCAGTGCAGGCTCGAAGGGCCGAATGGCCTACTCCTGCACCTATTTTCTATGTTTCTATGCTCTCTACTCACTGCTGCCATCAGGAAGAAGGTACAGGAGCCTCAGGACCCTACACCACCTGGTTCAGGAATAGTAATTACCCCTCAACCATCAGGCTCTTGAACAGAGATGGATAACTTCATTCAACTTCACTTGTCCCACCAATCATAATATTTCCACAACCTATGGACTCACTTTAAAGGACTCTTCATCTCATGTTCTTGATATTTATGTTTATTTATTTATTATTATTTCTTTTTGTATTTGCACAGTTTGTTGTCTTTTGCACACTAGTTGTACGCCCAAGTTGGGGTGGTCTTTCATTATGTTATGGCTATTGTTCTGTTATGGACTTATTGAGTATGCCCAGAAGAAAATGAATCTCAGTTTTGTATATGGTGACATAGAAACATAGAAATCTACAGCCCATAATGTTGTGCCAACCGTGTAACCTAGAATTTCACTATCACATAGCCCTCTAGTTTTCTAAGCTCCATGTACCTATCTGAGAGTCTCTTAAAAGACCTCTACCACTTTCAATGTCAGTGCATTCCACGCCCCCACCAGTCTCTCTGCTCAAAAAGTTGAAAGACCTAAAAGAACCTAAGTCACCTGGAACTGCACCATAGCATTCTGAAAGAGGTAGTGTTGGAGATTGTGGTGGCATGAGAAATAATCTTTCAAAAGATGGACCAGGGAACTGAAAAATTGCAAATGTTACTTCACTCTTTAAGAAAGGAGGAAGGCAGCAGAAGGGAAATCAGTTAGCCTGATCTCAGTGGATGGGAAGGTGTTAGAGTCAATTGTTAAGGATGAGGTGATAGAGTACGTACTTAGTGAGACAGGACAAGATAATACAAAGTCAGCATGGTGTCCTTCAGGAAAAATCTTGCCTGATGAACCTATTGTACTTCTTTGAGGAGATTACAAGTAGGATAGATAAAGGGAATATAATGGATGTTGTATATTTGGACTTTCAGAAGGCCTTTGACAAAGTGCCACACATGAGGCTGCTTACCAAATTGAGAGCCCATGGTATTACAGGAAAGTTACTAACATGGTTAGAGCACTGGCTGATTGGTAGGAGGCAGTGAGTGGGAATAAAAGGATCCTTTTCTGGTTGGCTGCCAGTGACTAGTTGTGTTCTGCAAGGGTGAGTGTTCGGACCACTTCTTTTTATGCTGGATATAAATGATTTAGATGATGGAATAGGTGGCTTTGCTGCCAAGTTTGCAGTTGATATGAAGATTGGTGGAGAGTCAGGTACTGTTGAGGAAACTGATGACAGCAGAGCAGCAATGGCGTGAGTTTCTGGGGAAAATGAGGAAGATGCAGGATAGATGTATTCAAAAACTGAAGAAATACTTAAATGGCAAAATTGTACAACTGTGGCTGACAAAGGAAGTCAAAGCTAATCAAACAGCAAAAGAGAGGGCATACAACAAAGCAAAAATTAGTAGGAAGACAGACGGTTGGAAAGCTTTTTAAACCCTACAGAGTGCAACCAAAAGGTTCATCAGGAGGGAAAAGATGAAATATGAAAGCAAGCTAGCAAAACAATATCAAAGTGGGTAGTAAAAGCTTATTCAACTATATAAAAAATAAAAGAGAGATGAAAGTGGATATAGGACCGCTAGAAACTGAGGCTGAAGAAATAATAACAGGCCAAGGAGATAGCAGATGAACTAAATGAGTATTTTGCATCAGTCTTCACTGTGAGAAACACTATCAGTGTGCCTGATGTTGAAGGGTGTGAGGGAAGAGAAGTGAATGCAGTTACTAATACAAGCGAGAAAGTGCTCAAACAGCTGAAAGACCTAAGGGTACATAAGTCACCCAGACCAGATGAACTGCACCCTAAGGTTTTGAAAGGCAGCAAGAGAGATCATGGAGGCATTAGTAGTGATCTTTCAAAAATCAGTGTACTCTGACATGGTTGTGCACTTTCGTAGAAGAAATAAATCTGAGGTGCAAAGGGATTTGAGCGTCCTTGTGCAAAACACCCTGAAGGTTAACTTGCAGGTTGAATCGGTGGTGAGGAAGGTAAATGCAATGTTAGTATTAATTTCAAGAGATCTAGAGTACAAGAGCAAGGATGTGATTCTGAGACATTATAAGGTACTGGTGAGGTCTCACCTTGAGTGTTGTGAACAGTTTTGGGCTCCTCATTTCATAAATATGTGCTGGCATTGTTTAGGGTTCAGAGGAGGTTCACAAGGATGATTCTGGGAATGAAGTGGTTATCATACAAGGAATGTTTGATCTCTTGAGTCTGTACTTGCTGGAGTTCAGAAGGATGAGGGAGGATCTCATTGAAATCTTTCAAATTTTGAAAGGCCTAGTCTGTGCAGATGTGGAAAGCATGTTTCCCATGGTGAAGGACTCCAGGACAAGAGGGCACAGCCTCAGGATGGAGGGGTGTCCATTTAAAACTGAAATATGGAGAAATTTCCTTTGCCAGAAGATGGTGAATTTGTGGAATTTATTACCACAGGCAGCTGTGGAGGGCAGATTATTGGGTGTATTTAAGGCAGAGCTTGGTAGGTACTTGATTGGACACGGCATTAAAGGTTACAGGGAGAAGAGCCAGGAGCGGGGCTGAGGAGGTGATAAAAGGATCAGCCATGATTGAAATTGAATGGTGGAGCAGACTTCATGGGCTCCTCTCTTTGTAGTTTTATGGTCTAGAGATAGAATCCGAAAGTAAGCTTGCTAATATTATTGCAGAGCATGAAAGTATAAAAGAGAGTCAAGAGTGGATATTGGACTGATGGAAAGTCATAAGAACATAAAAACAGAAGAAATAGGAGCAGGAGTAGGCCATCCAGCCCATTGAGCCTGCCCCGCCATTCAATATGATCATGGCTGATCTCTCTGTAAACTCAGCTCCATCTACTTGCCTTTTCATGACACGAAGTTGGAGGAGTATGACACGAAGATTGGAGGAGTTGTAGGTTGTCGAAGATTACAGAAGGATATAGACAGGCTGCAGAGTTGGGCAGAAAAATGGCAGATGGAGTTCAATCTGGACAAGTGTGAGGTGATGCATTTTGGAAGGATAAACCAGAAGACTGAGTACAGGATTAATGGTCATTTACTTAAGAGTGTGGATGAACAACGGGACCTTGGGGTTCAAATCCATACATCCCTCAAGGTCGCTGCGCAGGTTGATAGGGTAGTTAAGAAGGCCTATGGGATGCTAGGCTTCATTAACAGGGGGATTGAGTTCAAGAGTAGAGAGGTCATGTTGCAACTCTACTAATCTCTGGTGAGACCGCACTTAGAGTATTGTGTTCAATTCTGGTCACCTCATTATAGGAAGGATGTGGAAGCTATGGAGAGGGTGCAGAGAAGATTTACCAGGATGTTGCCTGGTTTGGAGAACAAGTCATATGAAGCAAGGTTAGCATAGCTGGAACTTTTTTCTTTGGAGCGTAGAAGAATTTGAGGGGACTCGATAGAGGTCTACAAGATTATGAGAGGTATAGATAGGGTGGATAGTCAGTACCTGTTTTCCAGGGCACCAATAGCAAACACCAGAGGGCATATGTACAAAATTAAGGGAGGGAAGTTTAGGGGAGACATTAGGGGTAAGTTTTTTACACAGAGGGTTGTGAGTGCCTGGAATGACTTGCCAGGGATGGTGGTGGAGGCTAAAACATTAGGGGTATTTAAGTGCCTCTTGGACAGGCACATGGATGAAAGAAAAATGGAGGGTTATGGGGTAGTGTGGGTTTAGTACTTTTTTTTAAGGATTATATGGGTCGGCACAACATGGAGGGCTGAAGGGCCTGTACTGTGCTGTAGTGTTCTATGGTTTCCCCCATAACCCTTAATTCCCTTACTATGTAAAAATCTATCTAACTGTTTCTTAAATATATTTAGTGAAGAAGCCTCAACTGTTTGCCTGGGCAGAGAATTCCACAGATTCACCACTCTCTGGGAAAAACAGTTTCTCCTCATCTCCATCCTAAATCTTCTCCCCTGAATCTTGAGGCAATGTCCCCTAGTTCTAGTCTCACCTACCAATGGAAACAACTTTCCAACTTCTATCTTACCTATCCTTTTTAAAATTTTGTATGTTTCTATAAGATCCCCTCTCATTCTTCTGAACTCCAGAGAGTATAGTCCCAGGCGACTCAATCTCTCCTCAAAGGTTAACTCCTTCATCCCTCGAATCAACCTGGTGAACCTCCTCTGCATTGCCTCCAAAGCCAGTATATCCTTCCTCAAGTATGGAGACCAGAACTGTATATAGTACTCCAGATGCAGCCTCACCAGTACCCTGTACAGTTGCAACATGACCTCCCTGCTCTTGAATTCAATCCCTCTAGCACTGAAGACCAACATTCCGTTTGCCTTCTTAAGAACCAGTTGTACCTGCAAGCCAACCTTTTGCAGTTCATGCACAAGCACTCCCAAGTCCCTCTGCGCAACAGCATGCTGCAATCTTTCACCATTTAAATAATAATCTGCTCTTCTATTATTCCTTCCAAAGTGGATGATCTCACATTTACCAACGTTGTATTCCATCTGCCAGACCTTGGCCCACTCACTTAACCTATCTATATCCCTCTACAGGCTCTCCACATCCTCTGTATAATTTGCTTTTCCACTCAGTTTGGTCATCAGCAAATTTTGCTACATTACACCCAGTCCCCTCTTCGCTACACTCAGTCCCTTCTTCCAGATCATCAGTGTAAATGGTAAACAGCTGCGGGCCCAGCACTAACCCCTGTGGCACCCCACTCACCACCGACTGCCAACCGGAGAAACACCCATTTATACCAACTCTCTGCCTTCTATCGGTTAACCAATCCACTATCCATGCCAATACATTTTCTCCAACTCTATGTGTCGGTATCTTATTTATAAGTCTCTTGTGCAGCACCTTATCGAACGCCTTCTGGAAATCCAAGTATACAACACAACATCCACCTGTTCCCCTCTATCCACTGCACTCATTATGTCCTCAAAGAACTCTAGTAAGTTTGTCAAACAGGACCTGCCCTTTCTGAATCCATGCTGCGTCTGTCTAACTGAACCACTCCTTTCTAAATGTTTTGCTATTTCTTCCTTAATGACAGTTTCAAGCATTTTCCTGACTACAGATGTTAAGCTAACTGGCCTATAGTTGCCCATCTTTTGCCTACATCCTTTTTTAAAAAGTAGCATGACATTTGCTGTCTTCCAATCTGCCAGGACCTGCCCAGAGTCCAGAAAGTTTTGATAAATGATTACTGTACCAACACGTCTACTATAACCTCCGCCAATTCCTTCAGCACCCTGGGTTGCATCCTATCAGGATCAGGGGACTTATCTACCTTCAGGCCCTCTAGTTTGCTCATCACTATTTCTTTAGTGGCAGTGATTTTATCAAGGTTGTCACCTCCCACTTTGTCTATAAGATCCTTCTTTGGCATATTAGATGTGTCCTCCACCATGAAGACTAACACAAAATAGTCATTTAATGCCTCGGCCATTTCCTTATCACCCAATATCAATTTCCCCTTATCGTCTTCCAAGGGATCTACGTTGACTTTAGCCACCCTCTTCAGCTTTATATATTTTTTAAAACTTTTGCTATCTGTTTTTATATTTTGTGCTAATTTATTTTCATACTCCATCTTCCCTTTCCTTATTTCTTGTTTAGTTGTTCTCTGTTGCTTTTTAAAGTTTTCCCAATCCTCCAGACTCCCACTACTCTTTCCAACTTTGTACACATGAACTTTTAATTTGACACTATCTTTTATTTCCTTAGTTATCCAAGGCTGGCTGTCCCCACACTTATTGTCCTTACTTTTGAACACAAAGTGCACTGCAGATGCTGTGGTCAAGGCAACATGTACAGCAAGCTGGAGGAACTCAGCAGGTCAGGCAGCATCTGTGGAAACGAGCAGTCTACGTTTCAGGCTGAGACCCTTCGTCAGGACTTGATGAAGGGTCTCGGCCCGAAACGTTGACTGCTCATTTCCACGGATGCTGCCCGATCTGCTGAGTTCCTCCAGCTTGTTGTACATGTTGCTCTTCCCTTACTTTTGACTGGAATATACTTTTGTTGAGCATTGTGAAGAATCTCTTTGAAAGTATTCCACGGTTCCTCAACTGTCCTACCAAATAACCTGTGCTCCCAATCCACATTAACCAGCTCCTCCCTCATCCCATTGTAGTCTCCCTTGTTCAAGCATAGTACACTAGTTTTAGATCTAACTATTTCATTCTCCATCTGAATGCGAAATTCAATCATACTATGATCGGTCTTTCCAAGAGGATCCCTGACTGCAAGATCATTAATCTTACCTGTCTCATTGCACAGGACTAGATCTAAGATAGTATTTTCCCTTGAAGGTTCACTAACATGCTGCTCAAGAAAGCCATCATGGATGCATTCTATGCTGGAGGTGTAACTCTGGGAACAGTGGACGAATGGCTAAGTATTTTGAATCAATCTTCACTCTAGAAGACACTGGCAGTATGGTGGGTTCCGGGAGTCGGGGGGCATGAAGTGTGTGAAGTTACCATAACTAGTCAGAAAGTTCTTGGGAAACCGGACGGGCTAAAAGTAGATAAGTCACCTGGATAAGGTAGTGTATACACCTGTGTTCTGAAAGAGCATCCAAAGAGATCATGGAGGCATTTGTAATGATTTTTCAAGAATCACTAGATTTTGGAATGGTATCAGAAGACAGAAAAATTGTAAATGTCACTTCACTCTTCCAGAAGGGAAAGAGGCAGAAGAAAGTAAACTATAGGCCAGTTAGTCTGACCACAGTGGTTGGGAAGATGTTGGAGTCTATTATTAAGGTTGAGGTCTCAGGGTACTTGGAGGCACATGATAAAATAGGCCACAAGCAGCATGGTTTCCTCAAGGGAAAATCTTACCTGAACAAATCTGTTGGAATTCCTTGAAGAAATAACAAGCAAGATAGACAAAAGAGAATTAGTTGATGTTGTGTACTTGGATTTTCAGAAGGCCTTTGACAAGGTGCCACGCATGAGGCTGCTTAACAAGCTGCGAGCCCATGGTATTACAGGAAAGATTCTAGCATGGATAAAGTAGTGGCTGGTTGGCAGGGGACAAAGAGTGGAAAGGAAGGGAGCCTTTTCTGGTTGGCTGTGGGTAACTGGTGGTGTTCCACAGGGGTCTGTGTTGGGACCAATCCTTTTTACGTTATATGTCAATGATTTGGATGGTGGATTGATGGCTTTGTTGCAAAATTTGCAGACAATAAGAAGATAGGTGAAGGGGCAAATAGTTTTGAGGAAGGAGGGAGGCTACAAAAGGACTTGGAGATTAGGAGAATGAGCAAAGAAATGGCAGATGGAAATCAGTTTTGGGAAGTATGTGGTCATGCACTTTGGTAGAAGAAATGAAAGGGTTGATGATTTTCTAAAAATACAAGAAACCTGAGGTGCAGTGGAACTTGGGTCCTTGTGCAGGATTCCGTAAAGGGTCATGTGTAGTTTGAGTCTGTAGTGAGGAAGGCAAATGTAATGTTTGCATTCATTTCAAGAGGACTTGAATATCAAAGCAAGGTTGTAATGTTGAAACTTTGTAAAGTTTGTAAAGTGAGGCCTCACTTGGAGTATTGTGAGCAAGATTGGGCCCTTTATCTTAGAGAGGATGTGCTGAAATTGGGAAGGGTTCAAAGGATGTTCAGGAAAATAATTCCAGGATGGAATGACTTATCATATGAAGATTGATAGCTTTGGGTCTGCATCGCTTGAATTCAGAAGAATGAGGAGTGACCTCATTGAAACCTATGAAATGGTGAATGGCTTTGATAGAGTGGATGTGGAGGGGATGTTTCCTGTGTTAGGACATCATCAAGAGGACATATCCTCAGGACAGAGGGGCATCTTTTTAGATTGGAGGTTTCTTTAGCCAGGGTGGTGACTCTAGAATTCTTTGCCACCGACAGCTGTAGTGACCAAGTCTTTAAATATATTTAAGGCTGAGGTTGATAGAGCTTGACTGGTCAGGGCATGGAGGGATATGTGGAGAAAGCAGGAGATAGGGGCTGAGAGAAAAATTAGATCAGCCATAATGAAATGGCGGAGCAGGGACAATGGTCCAAGTGGCCAAATTCTGCTCCGATATCTTATGATCCAAATGACCGTTCAGAGACTTGGGTTCGTCAAAGTCAGAAGCAGAATTACTGGGTTCATGATTGCAAGGATGGAATCTGCTGTCACTAGGCACAAATATTTCTGTGAAAGATTTCGATATTTGAGATAGAAGTTTCCCAGAATAACTGATGCCAAGATTAAGGAAGGCATTTTTTGTTGGTCCACAAACCAAACAGATTATCAATGACAAGCACTTCTAAGAACTTCTAGTGGGATTGGAGAAAATCACTTAGAATGGATTGCTGGTGAAAATTGTTATGCCCGCAGCCCCCTCCTTTGTGAGAATCGCAGGTGTTATGCCCGCAGCCCCCTCCTTTGTGAGAATCGCAAGAGCAATGGGGGGGGGGGGTCAGTGGACCCAGGAAATGGGAGAGAGACGTGCCGGATGCCTCGTTCCCCGTCGATGCAAAATAACGCGACATTGGCCATTGTCTCTTGGAGACACATTTGTGGATTGGGGACTAGGCTACGTGCAAGCCCTCGGGCAAAGTGGACTGGTTGAGAGAGGGATTGCATCACCCCCAACCTGATTGACATCTACTACCCTGTGAGTCAAGATAAAAGAGGGGCTGTAGAGATGGCCCCTCAGACGCACCAGAAAACACACTAGCGATCCCGTAATAGCGGGCAGCCATTTGAAGGAAGCCACGTGCGTTCGGTTCCCTTGCCTGGGAGCCGGTGGCAGGTACCACAGAAACAATTTTCTTGAACTAACAACGGGGAACCAACTCCCCCGACTCAACGGTTTGGCCTCATCAAAAGACCTGGGCAAGTTTCTTTTCTCACAAATCTCTCTCTCTCCAACAAGTGAAAACCCAGCGGTCCCCAAAGGCTGAAGCCTGCAGAAACTGAGTGACTTTTATATTTCCATCGGACAATACATTATCCCCTAGACAAACGATAGAGCTATTTCTTATTGATGATTATTACTATACCCGCGCTTTTAGATTGAGTATTGACGACGTATATTATCTGAATGTTTGTATGAATCTTATTTTTGTGCCCCTTTATAAATAAAGACTTTTAAAAATAGTACCATCAGACTTCAACGGACCTCTCTATCTTTGCTGGTAAGTGACCCAGTTACGGGGTACGTAACAAAATCATTAGAGGATGTTGGCAACTGCAGAGCACCAAACTAAGTGCAGAGTTGGTGGACAACACGCCTCATACATACAAAACCATAAAGTGCAACATGTCACTAAAGATTCATTGTCTGCCGTCCCATCTAGACTTCTTCCCTGCAGGTTTTAGCACTGTCAGTGACGAGCATGCTGAAAGGCTTCACTCGGGTTTGCAGTCATGGAGAGACCGTGTCTGGGCAACTGGATTCCATCAATGCTGATACTTAAGTGAGAAGCCTCAGTCACTGAGTAGAAACAAAAATCATCAACAAAACATTTTTAACTTAGTTCAACGATTGCAAAGTGTCAGCACCGTTATGCAATTAAACTCATTATATTCGATAACAGTTAATTTCTTGTTTCTCCAAATTCCTATGTAATACAAGTAAACTGAAATTATATTTATGTTCAGCTTCAAATGGTCTAAAAATCTGAGGACGCAACACTTTTAGAAAAAGATTGCTGTCCAATGTACAGTGGCATGCAAAAGTTTGGGCAACCTTGGTCAAAATTTCTGTTACTGTGAATAGTTAAGTGAGTAGAAGATGAACTGATCTCCAAAAGTCATAGAGTTAAAGGTGAAACATTCTTTTCAACATTTTAAGCAAGATTAGTGTATTTGTTTTGTACAATTTTAGAGTGAAAAAAAAGGAAAGGAGCACCATGCAAAAGTTTGGGCACCCCAAGAGATTTGAGCTCTCAGATAACTTTTACCAAGGTCTCAGACCTTAAGTAGCTTGTTAGGGCTTTGGCTTGTTCACAGTCATTGTTAGGAAAGGCCAGGTGATGCAAATTTCAAAGCTTTGTAAATACCCTGACTCCTCAAACCTTGTCCCAACAATCAGCAGGCATAGGCTCCTCTAAGCAGCTGCCTAGCACGCTGAAAATTTAAAATAAATGATGCCCACAAAGCAGGAGAAGGCTATAAGCAGAAAGCAAAGCATTTTCAGGTAGCAGTTTCCTCAGTTCATAATGTAGTTAAGAAATGGCAGTTAACAGGAACGGTGGAGGTCAAGTTGAGGTCTGGAAGACCAAGAAAACTTTCAGAGAGAACTGCTTGTAGGATTGCTAGAAAGGCAAATCAAAACCCCCGTTTGACTGCAAAAGACCTTCAGGAAGATTTGGCAGACTCTGGAGTGGTGGTGCACTGTTCTACTGTGCAGTGACCCCTGCACAAATATGACCTCATGGAAGAGTCATCAGAAGAAAACCTTTCCTGCATCCTCACCACAAAATTCAGCATCAGAAGTTTGCAAAGGAATATCTAAACAAGCCTGATGCATTTTGGAAACAAGTCCTGTGGCCTGAGGAAGTTAAAATAGAACATTTTGGCCGCAATGAACAAAGGTATGTTTGGAGAAAAAAGGGTGCAGAATTTCATGAAAAGAACACCTCTCCAACTGTTAAGCACAAGGGTGGATCAATCATGCTTTGGGCTTGTGTCGCAGCCAGTGGCACGGGGAACATTTAACTGGTAGAAGGAAGAATGAATTCAATTAAATACCAGCAAATTCTGGAAGCAAAGATCACACCATCTGTTAAAAAAAAATGCTGAAGATGAAAAGAGGATGTCTTCTACAACAGGATAATGATCCTAAACACACCTCAAAATCCACAATGGACTATCTTAAGAGGCGCAAGCTGAATGTTTTGCTATGGCCCTCACAGTCCCCCGACCTAAACATCATCAAAAATCTATGGATAGACCTCAAAAGAGCAGTGCATGTAAGACGGCCCAAGAATCTCACAGAACTGGAAGCCTTTCGCAAGGAAGAATGGGTGAAAATCCCCCAAATAAGAATTGAAAGACTCTTAGCTGGCTACAGAAAGTGTTTACAAGCTGTGATATTTGCCAAAGTGGGTGTTACTAGGTACTGACCATACAGGGTGCCCAAACTTTTGCTTTGGGCCCTTTTCCTTTTTTATTTTGAAACTGTAAAAAATAGAAATAAAAAAGTAATCTTGCTTAAAATATTAAAGAAATGTGTCATCTTTAACTTTATGCCTTTTGGATATCAGGTCATCTTTTACTCGCTTAGCTATTCGCAGTAACAGAAATTCTGACTGGGGTGCCCAAACTTTTGCATGCCACTGTAATTGTTAACAATGGAAGAAAATGCAGTGCTGCCTTGTCTCTTAGGCCATTGGGCTTTTCTGGACCTTCCGTAACCGGGCTGGAATGACTGCTCAGCATTCCCTGGCTGCTGGGACTTGCTAGGATATGGCTCCCTCTATTGGAAGTGGGAAAGCTGCACAGTTCGAAAAATTCTGGTCCACACATAACAACACACACAAAATGTTGGTGGAACACAGCAGGCCAGGCAGCATCTATAGGGAGGAGCGCTGCAGATTTCCTCGTGTTGGCCCACACATGTCTGCTTTGCCTTGCATTCCCAAACTAATGCAGAGACCCAGAGTCTGGCAGGCAGCCGGGGTCATCTGGGAGTGTGAACATTGTCACAAGAGGGGTGGTGAGACAGAGGGGAGGACGATGAGAGAGAGAGAGAGGAGGATGGGGAGAATAGAGAGAGGGAGGGATTAGAAGAGAGAGAATGGGAAGAGATGAGGGATGGAGAGTGGGGGATGGGGAGAGATGGAGAGAGGGTACAGGGTGAGAAGGGGTGTGGTGAGAGAGGTAGAGAAGGAGAGAGAGGTATCGGGGAGAAAGAGAGGAGGGTATGGGGAGACAGATGGGGTATGGGGAGAGAGTAGGGGGGATGGGGAAATAGGGAGTAAGGGGGGATGGGGAGAGAGAGAACGGGGATGAAGGGAGAGTGGGATGGGGAGAGAAAAGGAAGAGAGGGGGATGGGGAGAGAGAGGAGACGTAGAGAGTGGGGCAAAGAAAGAGAGTTGTTGCTGGAGTTCTTCTGCTGAATATTGAACAAGCTATATTGCTGGTGCAGTGTGTGGCAGCACTTGTGGGCTGCCCCCAGCACACGCTTATGTTGAGCTGGTTGTTCATGCAATATAATCGATCTGTTCCACCGTGCGCTGTGATGTTCAGCACAGACTAACCGCCACCAAAGTTGTTTATATAGTAAGGTGATGGAAAACAGCCAGTAATAATCTGAAGAAATCCACCCAACCTGCTCATAGACTGAAAAAGGGTTTTGGCTCAAAATGTAAACTCTTTCCTCTTTTCTGTAGATGCTGCCTGGCCTGCAGAGTTCATCAACCATGTTCTGTGTTGCTCATGGACTGTCTGTCTAACTCCCATCAGGGAGGAGGCTGTGTAGCATCCATGCCAGAACCACCAGGCACAAAAACAGTGACTTTCCCCAAGCAGTAAGGCTGATCAACACCTCCACCCACTAACCCACCCCCCAGCACACTAACCCACTCCCACACACTAAACCACAACCCACAAACATCCACACCCACATATTAAGCCACAGCTCGCAGACACTAACCCACACCCCCGACACTGAACTGCGCCCACACATTAACCCACACCCCCAGACACTAACCGACAACCCCCACGCGCCACAGACCCCCCACACGTCACAAACCCTCCACACGCCAAAAACCCACCACAAACCATACAAACCCATGACACACAGCACCCCCACGATTAACCACACACCCCACACCCAGTACTAACCACAGCACAGGTCCACAACAGGCCCAGCACGAACCACATGCTCACACCACACATGCCCACCGCCAACTACACACCAACCCGTCCTGACCCACCCCGACCTAAACTGTAGTACCTACAGCTACTGTAACTTTATGTATGTTATTTTATTGCTTACATATATAGTTTGTATATTTTGTACAATCTGTGTATGTGAATACTACATAACAGATGCTTTTATGTAGAATTTATTCAGATTGCTTACACTTAACATTTCATTTTCGTGTTATTATATTGCACTGGTTCTGGAGAGTACGGTGGGATCAGTGGGATGTTGGATGGTTCTGGGGAGGACGGTGGGATTAGTGGGATGTTGGATGATTCTGGGGGGACGGTGGGAGCAGTGGGACATTGGATGGTTCTGGGGAGGACGGTGGGATCAGTGGGATGTTGGATGATTTTGGAGCAGACGATGGGATCAGTGGGACGTTGGATGGTTCTGGGGAGGAATGTGGGATCAGTGGGATGTTGGATGATTCTGGAGCAGACGATGGGATCAGTGGGACGTTGGATGGTTCTGGAGAGTACGGTGGGATCAGTGGGATGTTGGATGGTTCTGGGGAGGACGGTGGGATCAGTGGGATGTTGGATGGTTCTGGGGAGGAATGTGGGATCAGTGGGATGTTGGATGATTCTGGAGCAGACGATGGGATCAGTGGGACATTGGATGATTTTGGAGCAGACGATGGGATCAGTGGGACGTTGGATGATTCTGGGGGGACGGTGGGATCAGTGGGACGTTGGATGATTCTGGGGGGACGGTGGGATCAGTGGGACGTTGGATGGTTCTGGGGAGGATGGTCGGATCAGTGGGACGTTGGATGATTCTGGAGCAGACGATGGGATCAGTGGGACGTTGGATGGTTCTGGAGAGTACGGTGGGATCAGTGGGATGTTGGATGGTTCTGGGGAGGACGGTGGGATCAGTGGGATGTTGGATGGTTCTGGGGAGGACAGTGGGATCAGTGGGACGTTGGATGGTTCTGAAGAGAACGGTGGGATCAGTGGGATGTTGGATGGTTCTGGGGAGGACGGTGGGATCAGTGGGATGTTGGATGGTTCTGGGGAGGACGGTGGGATCAGTGACACGTTGCATGGTTCTGGGGAGGACGGTGGGATCAGTGAGATGTTGGATGGTTCTGGGGAGGACGGTGGGATCAGTGGGATGTTGGATGGTTCTGGGGAGGACGGTGGGATCAGTGGGACATTGGATGATTCTGGGGAGGACGGTGGGATCAGTGGGACGTTGGATGGTTCTGGGGAGGACGGTAGGATCAGTGGGACGTTGGATGGTTCTGGGGAGGACGGTGGGATCAGTGAGATGTTGGATGGTTCTGGGGAGGACGGTGGGATCAGTGAGATGTTGGATGGTTCTGGGGAGGACGGTGGGATCAGTGGGATGTTGGATGGTTCTGGGGAGGACAGTGGGATCAGTGGGACGTTGGATGGTTCTGGGGAGGACGGTGTGATCAGTGAGATGTTGGATGGTTCTGGGGAGGACGGTGGGATCAGTGGGATGTTGGATGGTTCTGGGGAGGACGGTGGGATCAGTGGGACGTTGGATGATTCTGGGGAGGACGGTAGGATCAGTGGGACGTTGGATGGTTCTGGGGAGGACGGTGGGATCAGTGGGACGTTGGATGGTTCTGGGGTGGACGGTGGGATCAGTGGGACGTTGGATGGTTCTGGGGAGGACGGTGGGATCAGTGAGATGTTGGATGGTTCTGGGGAGGAGGGTGGGATCAGTGGGACGTTGGATGGTTCTGGGGAGGACGGTGGGATCAGTGGGACGTTGGATGGTTCTGGGGAGGACGGTGGGATCAGTGGGACGTTGGATGGTTCTGGAGAGTACGGTGGGATCAGTGGGATGTTGGATGGTTCTGGGGAGGACGGTGGGATTAGTGGGATGTTGGATGATTCTGGGGGGACGGTGGGAGCAGTGGGACATTGGATGGTTCTGGGGAGGACGGTGGGATCAGTGGGATGTTGGATGATTTTGGAGCAGACGATGGGATCAGTGGGACGTTGGATGGTTCTGGGGAGGAATGTGGGATCAGTGGGATGTTGGATGATTCTGGAGCAGACGATGGGATCAGTGGGACGTTGGATGGTTCTGGAGAGTACGGTGGGATCAGTGGGATGTTGGATGGTTCTGGGGAGGACGGTGGGATCAGTGGGATGTTGGATGGTTCTGGGGAGGAATGTGGGATCAGTGGGATGTTGGATGATTCTGGAGCAGACGATGGGATCAGTGGGACATTGGATGATTTTGGAGCAGACGATGGGATCAGTGGGACGTTGGATGATTCTGGGGGGACGGTGGGATCAGTGGGACGTTGGATGATTCTGGGGGGACGGTGGGATCAGTGGGACGTTGGATGGTTCTGGGGAGGATGGTCGGATCAGTGGGACGTTGGATGATTCTGGAGCAGACGATGGGATCAGTGGGACGTTGGATGGTTCTGGAGAGTACGGTGGGATCAGTGGGATGTTGGATGGTTCTGGGGAGGACGGTGGGATCAGTGGGATGTTGGATGGTTCTGGGGAGGACAGTGGGATCAGTGGGACGTTGGATGGTTCTGAAGAGAACGGTGGGATCAGTGGGATGTTGGATGGTTCTGGGGAGGACGGTGGGATCAGTGGGATGTTGGATGGTTCTGGGGAGGACGGTGGGATCAGTGACACGTTGCATGGTTCTGGGGAGGACGGTGGGATCAGTGAGATGTTGGATGGTTCTGGGGAGGACGGTGGGATCAGTGGGATGTTGGATGGTTCTGGGGAGGACGGTGGGATCAGTGGGACGTTGGATGATTCTGGGGAGGACGGTGGGATCAGTGGGACGTTGGATGGTTCTGGGGAGGACGGTAGGATCAGTGGGACGTTGGATGGTTCTGGGGAGGACGGTGGGATCAGTGAGATGTTGGATGGTTCTGGGGAGGACGGTGGGATCAGTGAGATGTTGGATGGTTCTGGGGAGGACGGTGGGATCAGTGGGATGTTGGATGGTTCTGGGGAGGACAGTGGGATCAGTGGGACGTTGGATGGTTCTGGGGAGGACGGTGTGATCAGTGAGATGTTGGATGGTTCTGGGGAGGACGGTGGGATCAGTGGGATGTTGGATGGTTCTGGGGAGGACGGTGGGATCAGTGGGACGTTGGATGATTCTGGGGAGGACGGTAGGATCAGTGGGACGTTGGATGGTTCTGGGGAGGACGGTGGGATCAGTGGGACGTTGGATGGTTCTGGGGTGGACGGTGGGATCAGTGGGACGTTGGATGGTTCTGGGGAGGACGGTGGGATCAGTGAGATGTTGGATGGTTCTGGGGAGGAGGGTGGGATCAGTGGGATGTTGGATGGTTCTGGGGAGGACAGTGGGATCAGTGGGACGTTGGATGGTTCTGAAGAGAACGGTGGGATCAGTGGGATGTTGGATGGTTCTGGGGAGGACGGTGGGATCAGTGGGATGTTGGATGGTTCTGGGGAGGACGGTGGGATCAGTGACACGTTGCATGGTTCAGGGGAGGACGGTGAGATCAGTGGGATATTGGATGGTTCTGGGGAGGACGGTGGGATCAGTGACAAGTTGGATGGTTCTGGGGAGGACGGTGGGATCAGTGAGATGTTGGATGGTTCTGGGGAGGACGGTGGGATCAGTGGGATGTTGGATGGTTCTGGGGAGGACGGTGGGATCAGTGGGACGTTGGATGATTCTGGGGAGGACGGTGGGATCAGTGGGACGTTGGATGGTTCTGGGGAGGACGGTAGGATCAGTGGGACGTTGGATGGTTCTGGGGAGGACGGTGGGATCAGTGGGACGTTGGATGGTTCTGGGGTGGACGGTGGGATCAGTGGGATGTTGGATGGTTCTGGGGATGACAGTGGGATCAGTGGGACGTTGGATGGTTCTGAAGAGAACGGTGGGTTCAGTGGGATGTTGGATGGTTCTGGGGAGGACGGTGGGATCAGTGGGATGTTCGATGGTTCTGGGGAGGACGGTGGGATCAGTGACACGTTGCATGGTTCTGGGGAGGACCGTGAGATCAGTGGGATATTGGATGGTTCTGGGGAGGACGGTGGGATCAGTGACAAGTTGGATGGTTCTGGGGAGGACGGTGGGATCAGTGAGATGTTGGATGGTTCTGGGGAGGACGGTGGGATCAGTGGGATGTTGGATGGTTCTGGGGAGGATGGTGGGATCAGTGGGACGTTGGATGATTCTGGGGAGGACGGTGGGATCAGTGGGACGTTGGATGGTTCTGGGGAGGACGGTTGGATCAGTGGGACGTTGGATGGTTCTGGGGAGGACGGTGGGATCAGTGGGATGTTGGATGGTTCTGGGGGGGATGGTGGGATCAGTGGGACATTGGATGATTCTGGGGAGGACAGTGGGACGTTGGATGATTCTGGGGAGGACGGTGGGATCAGTGAGATGTTGGATGGTTCTGGGGAGGACGGTGGGATCAGTGGGACATTGGATGGTTCTGGGGAGGACGGTGGGATCAGTGGGACGTTGGATGATTCTGCGGGGACGGTGGGATCAGTGACACGTTGGATGATTCTGGGGGGATGGTGGGATCAGTGGGACGTTGGATGGTTCTGGGGAGGACAGTGGGATCAGTGGGATGTTGGATGGTTCTGGGGAGGTCGGTGGGGTCAGTGACACGTTGGATGGTTCTGGAGAGGACGGTGGGATCAGTGGGACGTTGGATGGTTCTGGGGAGGACGGTGGGATCAGTGGGATGTTGGATGGTTCTGGGGAGGACGGTGGGATCAGTGGGACGTTGGATGGTTCTGGGGAGGACAGTGGGATCAGTGGGATGTTGGATGGTTCTGGGGAGGAGGGTGGGATCAGTGGGACGTTGGATGGTTCTGGAGAGGACGGTGGGATCAGTGGGACGTTGGATGGTTCTGGGGAGGACGGTGGGATCAGTGGGACGTTGGATGGTTCTGGGGAGGACGGTGGGATCAGTGGGACGTTGGATGGTTCTGGGGGGACGGTGGGATCAGTGGGACGTTGGATGGTTCTGGGGAGGACGGTGGGATCAGTGACACGTTGGATGGTTCTGGGGGGACGGTGGGATCAGTGGGACGTTGGATGGTTCTGGGGAGGATGGTGGGATCAGTGACACGTTGGATGGTTCTGGGGAGGAGGGTGGGATCAGTGGGACGTTGGATGGTTCTGGGGAGGACAGTGGGATCAGTGGGATGTTGGATGGTTCTGGGGAGGACGGTGGGATCAGTGGGACGTTGGATGGTTCTGGGGAGGACAGTGGGATCAGTGCGACGTTGGATGGTTCTGGGGAGGACGGTGGGATCAGTGGAATGTTGGATGGTTCTGGGGAGGATGGTGGGATCAGTGACACGTTGGATGGTTCTGGGGAGGAGGGTGGGATCAGTGGGACGTTGGATGGTTCTGGGGAGGACAGTGGGATCAGTGCGACGTTGGATGGTTCTGGGGAGGACGGTGGGATCAGTGGGATGTTGGATGGTTCTGGGGAGGACGGTGGGATCAGTGGGACGTTGGATTATTCTGGGGAGGACAGTGGGATCAGTGGGACGTTGGATGGTTCTGGGGAGGACGGTGGGATCAGTGAGACGATGGATGGTTCTGGGGAGGACGGTGGGGTCAGTGACATGTTGGATGGTTCTGGAGAGGACGGTGGGATCAGTGGGACGTTGGATGGTTCTGGGGAGGACGGTGGGATCAGTGGGATGTTGGATGGTTCTGGGGAGGACGGTGGGATCAGTGGGATGTTGGATGGTTCTGGGGAGGACGGTGGGATCAGTGGGACGTTGGATGGTTCTGGGGAGGACAGTGGGATGTTGGATGGTTCTGGGGAGGAGGGTGTTATCAGTGGGATGTTGGATGGTTCTGGAGAGGACAGTGGGATCAGTGACACGTTGGATGGTTCTGGAGAGGACGGTGGGATCAGTGGGACATTGGATGGTTCTGGAGAGGATGGTGGGATCAGTGGGACGTTGGATGGTTCTGGGGAGGACGGTGGGATCAGTGGGACGTTGGATGGTTCTGGGGAGGACGGTGGGATCAGTGGGATGTTGGATGGTTCTGGGGAGGACGGTGGGATCAGTGGGATGCTGATGGTTCTGCCTGAGGAGTGGCATAAATCCCATCCTTCCACATCCTATCATTTGTGGGCCGAACCTAAGCTCTGGATTAAATACTGTAACTTCACACACTTTTGTGTTTGTGTCTCCTGAGATGGAATATCCAGTTGTCGAACACATTCACGTGAAAGTTGCTGTTAGCTTATTGATGAAGCTGTCAGTCTGGGTATTTCAAGCTGGGGAAGAGGAATTTGATACAAGTTGTGTTGGCATTTATACAATATTGCACTGTGAGTTAGTGGCTCTAATTTCATCAGTGTTACACATTTTTCTTGTATAATCGACACTTGTCATCAAACAGAAGAAGCTGAAGGGCAGGCGGCAGAATTTTGTTCTGTTCCCACCTCACCGATCTTCAGCATTCTTCCTCTACCGAATCGTGTTCAGACTGAGACATCGTAGAGCCGGTAGTTAAAGGGAGTGTACTGCAATATTGATCAAGGAAACCATCCCTGCAACTCTGGTTAGGTCACACTAGGAGTACTGTGTCCTGTTCTGGCCGCCTCACTATAGGAAGGATGTGGAAGCATTGGAAAGGGTACATAGGAGATTTACCAGGATGCTGCCTGGTTTAGAGAGTATGGATTATGAGCAGAGATTAAGGGAGCTAGGGCTCTACTCTTTGAAGAGAAGGAGGATGAGAGGAGACATGATAGAGGTGTGCAAGATATTAAGAGGAATAGACAGAGTGGACAGCTAGCCTCTTCCCCAGGGCACCACTGCTCAGTACAAGAGGACATGGCTTTAAGTTAAGGGGAGGGAAGTTCAAGGGGGATATTAGAGGAAGGTTTTTCACTCAGAGAGTGGTTGGTGTGTGGAATGCACTGCCTGAGTCAGTGGTGGAGGCAGACACACTAGTGAAGTTTAAGAGACTACTAGACAAGTATATTCTAATTGGCCAGTCTAGATTGGGTATTGAGCAATGAGGAAGGGTTAGTTAGCAATCTTGTCACGCGAGGCCCTTTGGGTAAGAGTGACCATAATATGGTCGAATTCTTCATTAAGATGGAGAGTGACATAGTTAATTCAGAAACAAAGGTTCTGAACTTAAAGAAGGGTAACTTTGAAGGTATGAGACGTGAATTAGCTAAGATAGACTGGCAAATGATACTTAAAGGGTTGACGGTGGATATGCAATGGCAAGCATTTAAAGATCGCATGGACAAACTACAACAATTGTTCATCCCAGTTTGGCAAAAGAATAAACCAGGGAAGGTAGTGCACCCGTGGCTGACAAGGGAAATTAGGGATAGTATCAAGTCCAAAGAAGAAACATATAAATTAGCAGAAAAAAGCGGCATACCTGAGGATTGAGAGAAATTCAGAGACCAGCAGAGGAGGACAAAAGGCTTAATTAGGAAAGGGAAAAAAGATTATGAGAGAAAGCTGGCAGGGAACATGAAAACTGACTGTAAAAGCTTTTATAGATATGTGAAAAGAAAAAGATTGGTCAAGACAAATGTAGGTCCTTTACAGTCAGAAACAGGTGAATTGATCATAGGGAACAAAGACGTGGCAGACCAGTTGAATAACTACTTTGGTTCTGTCTTCACTAAGGAGGACATAAATAATCTTCCAGAAATAGTAAGGGACCGAGGGTCTAGTGAGATGGAGGAACTGAGGGAAATACATGTTAGTAGGGAAGTGGTGTTAGGTAAATTGAAGGGATTAAAGGCAGATAAATCCCCAGGGCCAGATGGTCTGCATCCCAGAGTGCTTAAGGAAGTAGCCCAAGAAATAGTGGATGCATTAGTGATAATTTTTCAAAACTCCTTAGATTCTGGATTAGTTCCTGAGGATTGGAGGGTGGCTAATGTAACCCCACTTTTTAAAAAAGGAGGGAGAGAGAAACCAGGGAATTATAGACCGGTTAGTCTGACATTGGTGGTGAGGAAAATGCTACAGTCGGTTATCAAAGATGTGATAACAGCACATTTGGAAAGAGGTGAAATCATCAGGCAAAGTCAGCATGGATTTGTGAAAGGAAAATCATGTCTGATGAATCTTATAGAATTTTTTGAAGATGTAACTAGTAGAGTGGATAGGGGAGAGCCATTGGATGTAGATAGATAGATACTTTATTCATCCCCATGGGGAAATTCAACTTTTTTTCCAATGTCCCATACACTTGTTGTAGCAAAACTAATTACATACAATACTTAACTCAGTAAAAAATGTGATATGCATCTAAATCACTATCTCAAAAAGCATTAATAATAGCTTTTAAAGAGTTCTTAAGTCCTGGCGGTAGAATTGTAAAGCCTAATGGCATTGGGGAGTATTGACCTCTTCATCCTGTCTGAGGAGCATTGCATCGATAGTAACCTGTCACTGAAACTGCTTCTCTGTCTCTGGATGGTGCTATGTAGAGGATGTTCAGAGTTATCCATAATTGACCGTAGCCTACTCAGCGCCCTTCGCTCAGCTACCGATGTTAAACTCTCCAGTACTTTGCCCACGACAGAGCCCGCCTTCCTTACCAGCTTATTAAGATGTGAGGCGTCCCTCTTCTTAATGCTTCCTCCCCAACACGCCACCACAAAGAAGAGGACGCTCTCCACAACTGACCTATAGAACATCTTCAGCATCTCACTACAGACATTGAATGACGCCAACCTTCTAAGGAAGTAAAGTCGACTCTGTGCCTTCCTGCACAAGGCATCTGTGTTGGCAGTCCAGTCTAGCTTCTCGTCTAACTGTACTCCCAGATACTTGTAGGTCTTAACCTGGTATATTTAGATTTTCAAAAGGCTTTTGACAAGGTCCCACACAGGAGATTAGTGTGCAAACTTAAAGCACATGGTATTGGGGATATGGTATTGATGTGGATAGAGAATTGGTTGGCAGACAAGAAGCAAAGAGTAGGAGTAAACGGGACCTTTTCAGAATGGCAGGCAGTGACTAGTGGGGTACCGCAAGGCTCAGTGCTGGGACCCCAGTTGTTTACAATATATATTAATGATTTAGACGAGGGAATTAAATGCAGCATCTCCAAGTTTGCAGATGACACGAAACTGGGCGGCGGTGTTAGCTGTGAGGAGGATGCTAAGAGGATGCAGGGTGACTTGGATAGGTTAGGTGAGTGGGCAAGTTCATGGCAGATGCAATTTAATGTGGATAAATGTGAGGTTATCCACTTTGGTTGCAAGAACAGGAGAACAGATTATTATTTGAATGGTGGCCGATTAGGAAACGGGGAGATGCAACGAGACCTGGGTGTCATTGTACACCAGTCATTGAACGTGGGCATGCAGGTACAGCAGGTGGTGAAAAAGGCAAATGGTATGTTGGCATTCATAGCAAAGGGATTTGAGTACAGGAGCAGGGAGGTTCTACTGCAGTTGTACAAGGCCTTGGTGAGACCGCACCTAGAATACTGTGTGCAGTTTTGGTCCCCTAATCTGTGGAAAGACATTCTTGCCACAGAGGGAGTACAGAGAAGGTTCACCAGATTGATTCCTGGGATGGCAGGACTTTCATATGAAGAAAGACTGGATTGACTAGGCTTATACTCACTGGAATTTAGAAGATTGAGGGGGGATCTTATTGAAACGTATAAAATTCTAAAGGGATTGGACAGGCTAGATGCAGGAAGATTGTTTCCGATGTTGGGGAAGTCCAGAACGAGGGGTCACAGTTTAAGGATTAAGGGGAAACCTTTTAGGACCGAGATGAGGAAAAACTTCTTCACACAGAGAGTGGTGAATCTGTGGAATTCTCTGCCACAGGAAACAGTTGAGGCCGGTTCATTGGCTATATTTAAGAGGAAGTTAGATATGGCCCTTGTGGCTAAAGTGATCAGGGGGTATGGAGAGAAAGCAGGTACAGGGTTCTGAGTTGGATGATCAGCCATGATCATACTGAATGGTGGTGCAGGCTCAAAGGGCTGAATGGCCTACTCCTGCACTTATTTTCTATGTTTCTATGTTTCTATATGGAGGAATTTAAGGTGGGGGATTATATGTGAGGCAGGGTTTGAGGGTCAGCACAACATTGTGGGCCAAAGGGCCTGTAATGTGCTGTACTATTCTATGTTCTAACCCTCCAATTTTCTGGAATCTCTCCCATCCCCGTTGATAATGAAGGATCATTGCCAGAGACTCAGCAATCTCTTGCCTCGCCTCCCACAGTAGCCTGGGGTACATCTCATCCGCTCCTGGAGACTTAGCTAACTTGATGTTTTCCAAAAGCTCCAGCACATCCTCTTTCTTAATGTCTATATGCTCAAGCTTTTCAATCTTCTGTAAGTTATCCCTACAATCGCCAAGATCCCTTTCCATAGTGAGTAATGAAGTAAAGTATTCATTAAATACCTCTGCTATCTCTTCTGTTTCCATACACCGTTTTCCACTGTTACACTTATAAGATGCTATTCTCTAGCATCTTATCTCTTGCTCTTTACATACTTTTAGAAAGCCTTGGGGTTTTCCTTAATCCTGTTCACCAAGGTCTTCTCATGGCCCCTTCTGGCTCTCTTAATTTCATTCTTAAGCTCCTTCCTGCTAGCCTTATAATCTTTTAAATCTCTATCATTGCCTAGTTTTTTGAACCTTTCATAAGCTTTTCTTTCTTTCTTGACTAGATTTTCAACAGCCTTTATAATCCATGGTTCCTGTACCCAACCATCCTTTCTCTGTCTCATTGGAATGTACCTATGCAGAACGCCATGCAAATATCCCCTGAACATTTGCTACATTTCTGTCGTACATTTCCCTGAAAACATCTGTTCTAAATTTATGCTTCCAAACTCCTGCCTGATAGCTTCATATTTCCCCTTACTCCAATGAAACACTTTCCTAAATTGTCTGTTTCTATCCCTCTCTAATGCTATGGTAAAGGAGATAGAATTGTGATCACTGTCTCCAAAATGCTCTCCCATTGAGAGACCTGACACCCAACCAGGTTCATTTCCCAATACCAGATCAAGTACAGCCTCTCTTCTTGTAGGTTTATCTACATATTGTGTCAGGAAAGCTTCCTGAACACACCTAACAAACTCCACCCCATCTAAACCCCTTGCTCTAGGGAGATACCAATCAATATTTGGGAAATTAATAACTCCCACCACGACAACCCTGTTATTATTACACCTTTCCAGGATCTGTCTCCCTTTTTTTACTTTTCAATGTCCCTGTTACTATTGGGTGGTCTATAAAAAAAATCACCCAGTAGAGTTATTGACCCCTTCCTGTTCCTAACTTCCTCCCACAGAGACTCAGTAGATGATCCCTCCATGATTTCTCCTTTTCTGCAGCCGTGACATTATCTCTGATCAACAGTGCCACGCCCCCACCTCTTTTGCCTCCCTCCCTGTCCTTTCCGAAACATCTAAAGCATGGCACTCTAAGTAACCATTCCTGCCCCTGAGCCATCCAAGTCTCTGTAATGGCCACAACATCATAGTTCCAAGTACTGATCCACGCTCTAAGCTCATCCACTTTGTTCATGATGCTTCTTGCCTTAAAATAGACACAGCTCAAACCATTGGTCTGAGCATATGCCTTCTCTATCACCTGCCTATCCTCTCTCTCTCACACTGTCTACAAGCTTTCTCTATTTGTGAGACACAGCTTCTTCCTCCGTCTCTTCAGTTCGGTTCCCACCCCCCAGCAATTCTAGTTTAAACTCTCCCCATTAGCCTTAGCAAACCTCCGCGCCAGGATATTGGTCCCCCTGGGATTCAAGTGCAACCCGTCCTTTTTGTACAGGTCACACCTGCCCCAAAAGAGGTCCCAATGATTCAGAAATCTGAATCTCTGCCCCCTGCTCCAATCCCTCAGCCACGCATTTATCCTCCACCTCATTCTATTCCTATCCTTACTGTTGCGTGGCGCAGGCTGTAATCCTGAGATTACTTCCTTTGAGGTCCTGCTTCTCAACTTCCTTCCTAACTCCCTGTAGTCTGTTTTCAGAACACCCTCCCTTTTCCTGCCTATGTCGTTGGTACCAATATATACCATGACCTCTGGCTGTTCTCCTTCCCACTTCAGGATATATTGGACATGATCCGAAACATCCCGGACCCTGGCACCTGAGAGGCAAACTACCATCCGAGTTTCTTTCTTGTGTCTACAGATTCGCCTGTCTGACCCCCTAACTATAGAGTCCCCTATCACTACTGCCTTCCTCTTTCTTTCCCTACACTTCTGAGCCACAGGGCCAGACTCTGTGCCAGAGGCACGGCCACTGCCGCTTCCCCCAGGTAGTCTGTCCCCCCCAACAGTACTCAAACAGGAGTACTTATTGTTATGGGGGACAGCCACAGGGGTATTCTCTAATATCTGACTCTTCCCCTTCCCCCTCCTGACTGTGACACACTTGTCTGTCTCCCGAGGCCCCGGTGTGACTCGTTGCCTCTAGCTCCTCTCTATCACCTCCTCACTTTCCCTGACCAGACGAAGGTCATCGAGCTGCATCTCCTATTCCCTAACACGGTCCCTAAGGAGCTGCAGCTTGACACATCTGGCGTACATGTGGCCGTCTGGGAGAGAGTGGGAGTACCCCAAACTTTCCACATCTTATACAGAGCACAGAACACAGACATACTTCCTGTTTCGGTTCCTCACAGGTAACTTACCTCGCCACTGACAGGCCACGTACAATGGGCAAATACTCTCGAAGCTCCCTTTTTAAATAACTGCCTCAGACCTGCGAGAAATCCCTCTTAGTAAAGCTTTGTTGACACCGCTGATAGGCCACGTACATAAACTTTTCTAAGATGAGGGTCCAGAAACTGTTACAATTCTCAAGGTGAGACCTCACCAGTGTCTTATAAAGCCTCAGCATTACATCCTTGCTCTTGTATTCTAGACCTCTTGAAATGAATGCTAACATTACATTTGCCTTCATCATCACTGACTCTACTTGCAAGTAACCTTTCGGGTGTCCTGCACAAAGACTCACAAGTCCCTTTGCATCTCAGATTTTTGGATTTTCTCCCCGTTTAGAAAACAGTGCCCCGTTCTCCTAATCTGTCTAAGTCCTTCTGCATCCTACCTGTTTCCTCAATACTACCTGCCCCTTAACCAACTTCCATATCATCTGTAAACTTGGCAACAATGCCATCTATTCCATCATCTAAATCATTGATATGCAGCATAAAAAGAAGTGATCCCAACACCGACCCATGTGGAACACCACTAGTCACTGGCAGCCAACCAGAAAAGGATTATTTTATTCCCACTCGCCACCTCCTACAGATCAGCCAATGCTCTAACCATACCAGTAACTTTCATGTAATGTCATGGGCTCTTGGGAAGCAGCCTCATGTGTGGTGCTTCTGAAAGTCCAAATATGCAACATCCTCTGCATCCCCTTTATCTATCCTACCTGTAATCTCCTTAAAGAATTCCAACAGGTTTGTCAGGCAGTATTTTCCCTTAAGGAAACCATGCTGACTTTGTCCTATTTTGTCCTGTGTCACCAAGCACTCCCTAACCTCATCCTTTACAATTGACTCCAACATACTCCCAACCACTGAGGTCAGACTAACTAGTTTGTAATTTCCTTTCTATTGTCTCTCTCCATTTTTGAAGAGTGGAATGAAATGTGCAATTTTTCAGTCCTCCGGAACCATGCCAGAATCTATTTACTCTTGAAAAATCATTACTAATGCCTTCACAATCTCATCAGCTACCTGTTTTAGAACCCTGGGGTGTTGTCCAGCTGGTCCAAGTGACTTATCTACCTACCGACCTTTCAGTTTCCAAAGTACCATCTTTCCAGCAATAGCAGATGCATTCATTTCTTCTATTGACACCCTCGAACTTCCAGCATACTATTTGTGTCTTCCACAGGGAACACAGATGCCAAATACTTACTCAGTTCATCTGCCATTTCTTTGCCCCCCGTTACTATCTCGGCAATGTCATTTTCCTGCAGTCTTTTATTTACTCTTGCCTCTCTTTTAGTCGCTATACATCTTTAAAAAACCTTTGGTATCATTTTTGATATTATTGGCTAGCTTACCTTCCTATTTAATCTTTCACCCACATGGTTTTTCTTAGTTGTTTTTTGTTAGTTTTTAAGAATTCTGAATCCTCTAAATTCCCACTTATTTTTGTTCCATTCAATGCCTTCTCTTTTGCTTTTATGTTGGTTTAACTTCCCTACTCAGGCACAGTTAAGTCATGATGTCTTGGCCCGAATCGTCAACTGTTCTCTTTTCCATGGACGCTGCCTGGCCTGTTGAGTTCCTCCAGCATTTTGTGTGCATTGCACAGTTAAGTCATCCTTCCTTTAGAGTACTTCCTCTTCTTTGAGATGTATCTATCCTTCACCTTCCAAACTGCTCCCAGAAACTCCAGCCATTGCTCCTCTGCCATCATTCCTGCCAGTGTCCCCTTCCAGTCTCTTTACACCTCTGTAATTCCCTTTACTCCACTGTAATACTGATAATTCTGACTTTAGCTTCTCCCTCTCTAGTTGCAGGGTGAATTCTATCACATTATGATCACTGTTTCCTAAGGGTTCCATTGCCTTAAGCTCCCTAATCATATTCGGTCTATTATACAACATCCAATCCAGAATTGCATATCCCCTAGTGGGTTCAATCACGAGTTGTTCCAAAAAGCAATCTCTACGATTTCTACGAATTTCTACAATTTCTACAAATTTTGTCTCGGAATCCAGCATCAACTTCTGATCTGCCTGCATATTGAAATTCCCCAAGAATAATATGACATTCCCTTTTGACATGTTTTTTCTATCGTCCTGGCTACTGTTTGGAGGCCTATAAATAACTCCCTTCAGGTTCTTCTTACCCTTGCAGTTTCTTGTTTCTACTGTTACGAACCCCGTAACTGGGTCACTTACCAGCAAAGATGGAGAGGTCCGTTGAAGTCTGATACTATTTTTAACAGTATTTATTAGTAAAAAGACACAAAAATAATATCAATGCAAACATACAGATAATATACGTCGTCAATACTAAATCTGAAAGTGCGGGTATAATAATAATCAATGAGAAATAAGCTCTATCGTTGTCTAGGGGATAATGTATTGTCCGATGGAAATATAAAAGTCACTCAGTTCATGCAGGCTTCAGCCTTTGGGGACCGCTGGGTTTGCAATTGTTGGAGAGAGAGAGATTTTGAGAAAAGAAACTTGCCGGCTTTCCTTGATCCGATCTTGATCCGTATTCGTCCTTTAGCGAGGCCGTTCTGTGGAGGACTTGTCATCCAGGCAAGGATGGACACACACACACAAGTCCCCACCGGTCTCATACGTTTCTCCTGGTGTGTCTGAAGGGGTTGTTCCCCAGACCCTCTTTTATCCTTAGTCATGGGGTCTCAGGTGTCAATCAGGTTGGGATGATGCAATCCCTCAACCAGCCCACTCTGGTCATCCCCTGAGGGCTTCAATGAATAGTACAGTACTCAATACACAATTCCGTCTCCTTGAGACAATGGCCGTTATCCGTGGCTTTGTCTTGCTGAGGGGCCAGGACACATTCCAAAACCTTGAGGATTCTCTCTCATTTCCTGGGTCCAAGACCCGAATTAATAGCGATCTTGCGATTCTCAAGAAGGAGGGGGCGACTTTGTACCCTTCGGCCCCTCAGAGTTGTGGCACATTCGTAACAGTACCCACAAGGATTCCACATCTTCTGATCCTATGTCACCTTTTTCTAAAGATTTAATTTCAATTTTTACCGGCAGAGCCACTCCTCCTCCTCCTCTGCCTACCTACCTGTCCTTTCAATACAATGTGTACCCTTGGATATTAGTCTCCCAACTAGAATTGTCTTTCAGCCATGACTCCATGATGCCCACAATGTCATACGTGCCAGTCTCTAATGCACTACAAGATCATATGTCTTATTTTATATACCATGTGCAAATATAACACCTTCAGTCCTGTATCTGTCACCCTTTTCAATTTTGTCCCCCTTTTACACTGCAACCTACCTCACTGACTACAATTTTGCCCCATCATCTCCCTGTCCTTTCTGGCAGTCTCAAAATACCCTGTCTCTACTTGTAAACCAACATCCCTCAAAGAAGAGGATCAGAGGGATCTTGGATTCCGAGTACATAGGGCGCTCAAAGCAGCTGTGCAGGTTGACTCTGTGGTTAAGAAGGCGTACAGTGTATTGGCCTTCATCAACCATGGAATTGAATTTAGGAGCCAAGAGGTACTGTTGCAGTTATATTGGACCCTGGTCAGACCCCACTTGGAGTACTGTGTTCAATTCTGGTCGCCTCACTACAGGAAGGATGTGGAAGCCATAGAAAGGGCGCAGAGGAGATTTACAAGGATGTTGCCTAGATTGGGGAGTATGCCTTATGAAAACAGGTTGAGTGAACTCGGCCTTTTCCCCTTGGAGCAACAGAGGATGAGAGGTGACCTGATAGAGGTGTATAAGATGATGAGAGGCATTGATCGTGTGGATAAGCAGAGGCTTTTTCCCAGGGCTGAAATGGCTGCCACAAGAGGACACAGGTTTAAGGTGCTTGGGAGTAGGTACAGAGGAGATGTTAGAGGTAAGTTTTTTACACAAAGACTGGTGAGTGTGTGGAATGGGCTGCTGACAACGATGGTGGAGGCGGATATGATAGAGTCTTTTAAGAGACTTTTGGACAGGTACATGGAGTTTAGAAAAATGGAAGGCTATGGGTAAACCTAGTAATTTCTAAGACATGTTCGGCACAGCATTGTGGGTCGAAGGGCCTGTATTGTACTGTAGGTTTTCTATGTTTCTATCCCTATCCTCAGTCCAATCACTCCAGTTCCCATCCCTATGCCAAATTACTTTAAATCATCCCCATCAGCTCTAGTAAACCTGCCTGCAAAGATATTTTCAGGTGTAGTCCGTCCCTTTTGAAAAGATCATACCTTCCCCAGAAGAGATCCATAAATCTGAAACCTTTCCTCCTGCATCAGTTTCTCAGCCACACATTCATCAGCCACATCATCCAATTCTTGCCCTCAACGGCATACTGCACAGGAGAATAATCCATAGATCGTTACTCTGGAGATGCTCCTTTTCAGCTTTTTACTTAGCTCTCTTTAGGACCCCCTCTCTTTTCCTTCCTATGTCATTGATATCAATATCTACCAAGACATCTGGCTGTTCACCCTCCCCTTTTTGAATGTTGTGGACATGATCCAAGATGTCCCTGACCCTGGCACCTGAGAGACAAGGTACTATCTGAAGGTCTCTATCGCATCCACAGACTCATCTACTCCTCTAGCTATGGAATCTCCCATCACCACTGCATTCCTCCTCTGCCCCTTCCTTCTGAGCCACAGCCTGAGACCCAGTCACTATGGCCCCCTCCCCCACTAGGTCATTTCTCCACCCCCACCCAACAGTATCCAACACATTATACTTGTTATTGAAGGAAATGGCCATAGGGGTCGTCTGTACCAGCTGCCAATTTCCTTTCCTTCTGACAGTCACCCATTCACCTGCCTCCTGCAACCAAGGAGTTGCAACTTTGCTGTAGCTCCTATCTATTACCTCCTCAATTTCCCTGATGAGCTGAAGGTCATTGAGTTGCAGCTCCAGTTCGTTAACTCATTCTCTGAGGAGCTGCAGCTCGGTGTACATGGTGCAGATGTGGTTATCTGGGAGGCTAGTGCTGTCCCAGGATTCCCACATCTCACATACAGATGGAAACACAGTCACTGGAGCCATCCTTACTGCCCAAACGATGCACTTACAGATGAAAAATGAGCAACAACAAGCTTACCAGGGACTTACATCACCCACGCTTGTTCGCCAAAGCCAAAAGTCTCTCCATGCTAACACTGCCCCACTCCAACAATATTGACAGTTATCTCTGTGTGATGTCTTTTTAAATCTTAAATACAGCATTGGTACTGTTCTTAGCCTCACAGTCATAAGTGCAAAGCAAGTAGTGCAGGGGCTAAGCACACAGCCTTGTGCATCTGTGCTGGTAGAGAACATGGAGGAGATGTTGCCATTCCAAACTGACTGAGGTCTGCAAGTGAGGAAATCAAGGATCCAGTTGCACCAGGAGGTATGAAAGCCCCAGTCTTGAAGCTCATTGATTAGTTTTGAAGGGATGATGGTATTGAATGCTCACTAAAGGGCATCCTGATGTGTGTATCTTTGCTGTCCAGATGTTGTGAGGTTAAGTGAAGAGTCAATGTAATGGCATTTGCTGTTGGTCTGTTGTGATGGTAGGAAAATTGGAGCTGATCCAAGTCACTTGACTGGCAGGAGTTGATATATTTCATCACCAACCTGTCACTGTGGATGTATGTGCTCCTGTATGATGGTCATTGAGGCAGGTTCTCCTTAGACACTGGTGTAACTGAAGCTTGTGTGAAATAGGTGGGTACCTGAAGTGAGTGGTTAAAGATATCAGTGAGCACCCAGCCAGTTGATCAGTACTGATCTTTAGTACTCGGCCAGTACCCCATCTGGGCTGGATTCTTTCCATGGGTTCACCCTCCTGAAGGATGCTCTCACATCAGACTCAGAGTCTGAAATCACAGGATAATTGGGGTCTGTGGGAGTTCATTATGGTTCTTCCATGTTTTGATGGTCAAAGCTAGCATAAGAGGTATTGAGATTATCTGGGAACGAAGCCTTGTTGTTGATCAGCATATAGGAGGGAAACTGAAAACCTGACTGAGTGGTGCCACAACAACCTCTCATTCAATGACTAAGGAGCTGATTATTGACTTCAGGAGAAGAAAATCGGAGGTCCTTGATCCAATCCTCATCAAGGGATCAGAGGTGGAGAGGGTCAGTGTTATCACCTCAGAGGACCTGTCCCAGCACGTCAGTTTCATACAAAGAAAGCACAGCAGAGCCTCTACTTAGAAGTTTGAGAAGATTCAGCCTATCATTTAAAACTCTGACAAAACTTCTGTAGATGTGTGGCAAAGAATATATTGACTTGTTGCATCACAGCCTGGTATGGAAACACCAATTCCCTTGAATGGAAAATCCTACAAAAAGTAGTGGATATGGCCCAGTCCATCATAGGTAAAGCCCTCCCCACCATTGAGCATATCGACATGGAGTGTTATCACAGGAAAGCAGCATCCATCATCAGAGACAACCACAACTCAGGTCATGCTCTCTTCTCACTGCTGCCATTGGCTCAGGAACAGTTATTACCCCTCAACCATCAGGCTCTGGAACCAGAGGGGATAACTTCACTCACCCCAACACTGAACTGTTTCTACAACCTATGGACTCATTTGCAAGGACTCTTCATCTCATATTTATGATATTTATTGCTTAATTATTTATTATTATTCTTTTTGTAATTGCACAGTTTGTCATCTTTCATGCTGGTTGTCTGTTCTATTGGGTGTGGTCTTTCATTGATTCTGTTGTGTTTCTGGTATTTACTGTGAATGCCAGCAAGAAAATGAATCTCAGGGCTGCATATGGTAACATATATATAGTTTGATAATAAATTTACTTCGAATTTTGAAATGTTTAGTAGTTGAAATTTAACAATTTCCCTTGAGAATATGAAGGGAAGTTTTTCAGGCATCACTAGATGGGTTGAAGGTGTCTTTCTGTGCTGTAGTGTTCTATGACTAAGATAATGTAGACCATTCAGCCCTTTGCCCCAGCTTGCCATTAATGCCAATCGTGACTGATTTGCCATAGAAACACCGTGTCTCCATACTCTCCCACACTCCTTGATTTCTGCTGCATCTGGAAATCTCTGTTGCTTCCTTCTGAAAATCCACAGTAACCTCCTTAGCCCCCTGTGGGAGGCAGATCTGCTCAGCTCAGCTCCCTTATCTTCTCTCTATGACCCGTGACAAGCTGCTGCTTGCCCCTGCGGTTAGAGCACATCAAAATGTCCCAAGACTCTTCAGAAATGTCCCAAGCTTCTGCTGGCACAAATGAAAGCTGATGAAAGGAAATTGAAACAGGTGGTACAACCTGAGCAGCCTGAACTGTCAGGAAGGAGGGGAGAGTAATGAAGAGGTTTCTGGGCCCAAGTATCTGAAGGAGTGGATACTGGTGATGGAGTTAATGAAATCATAGCAGAAATCAAGGGATGACATGATCAGAGAGTTCAGAGAGGTTAAAGAAACAGGAGGGTGCTGAGGTTCTGATCAGTGAACCAGCATTACTTGGAATGAACTGCCTCACTAGCTTTTTGTTCATTTTATTTAGAGATACAGCATGGAATGGGGCCTTCTGACCCACCAAGTCATGCGGCCCAGCAACTTACTGATTTAGTTCTAGTCTAATTACAGAACGGTTTACAACTTCACATACAAAATGCTGGTGGAACGCAGCAGGCCAGGCAGCATCTGTAGGAAGAAGTATAGTTGACGTTTCGGGCAGAGACCCTTCGTCAGATGCTGCCTGGCCAGCTGCGTTCCTCCAGCATTTTGTGTGTGTTGCTTGAATTTCCAGCATCTGCAGATTTCCTCATGTTTACAGCTTACAACTTGTTGGAGTACATCAATTTATTGTTACGATGTGAGTCTAATGTAAGCTAAACTAACCAAGCAACTGTTTTCTTCCGAAGGTGGTGATTGAGGACAGTACTGGTCAGCAGCTTTACCGCATCTCTCCCTGGGCAAGATATGTCACCCGCCAGGTGAACTCCAGGATCTACGATTGGGTGCACTGGCAGCCACCCCACCGATACATAGTAAGCAGTTCCTTTGTATTCATCCTGGAAAAAGCTTCAACACAGAAGGCATTGTCCTAGTTTTTAACCTTCTGACTGAAAGCACAAAACCAAACAAAAAATCAGGAAGAATTGTGTATTAGAATTTTGGAGATTAAGGGTTATGTCTTGTACACATGGGGTGGTGGATACATGGAAGTGGTAAAGATTACAATGCTTAGAAGGCATGAAGACAGGTCCAGGGAGATATGGCCCAGATCCAGAAACATGGGGTTCATAGACAGACAGCACAATCAGTACGAACAAGCCCATTTCTGAGCCCTATGTTTCTATGATTCTACCAAAAATCTCACAAAATTTGTTGCGATTTTTGTGTAAATCAGACAGCCACTTACAACACGAGGTTGGTTCTTATGAAAGCTCTTAGCTTGAAATGTCAGCTACTTATTCATTTCCGTGGATGCCACCTATCCCATTGAGTTCCTCCAGCATTTTATATGTGTTACAAAGGTTGTTCGAATTGTGAATACTATGCCTTGTAGGTTACAGCAAGACATTGACAGGTTGCAGAGCTGGGCTGAGAAGTGGTAGATGGAGTTCATCACAGAAACTTGTGAAGTGATTCACTCTGGAAAGTCGAACTTGAAAGCAGAATACAGGGTTAATGGCAGGATCCTTCACAGTGAAGGAACGGGGTTAATGTTAGGATCCTTCACAGTGAAGGAACGGAGTTAATGGTAGGATCCTTCACAGTGAAGGAACGGGGTTAATGTTAGGATCCTTCACAGTGAAGCAACGGGGTTAATGGTAGGATCCTTCACAGTGAAGGAACGGGGTTAATGTTAGGATCCTTCACAGTGAGGGAACGGGGTTAATGGTAGGATCCTTCACAGTGAAGGAACGGGGTTAATGTTAGGATCCTTCACAGTGAGGGAACGGGGTTAATGTTAGGATCCTTCACAGTGAGGGAACGGGGTTAATGTTAGAATCCTTCACAGTGAAGGAACGGGGTTAATGGTAGGATCCTTCACAGTGAAGGAACGGGGTTAATGTTAGGATCCTTCACAGTGAAGGGACGGGGTTAATGGTAGGATCCTTCACAGTGAAGGAACGGGGTTAATGTTAGGATCCTTCACAGTGAAGGAACGGGGTTAATGGTAGGATCCTTCACAGTGAAGGAACGGGGTTAATGTTAGGATCCTTCACAGTGAAGGAACGGGGTTAATGGTAGGATCCTTCACAGTGAAGGAACGGGGTTAATGGTAGGATCCTTCACAGTGAAGGAACGGGGTTAATGGTAGGATCCTTCACAGTGAAGGAACGGGGTTAATGGTAGGATCCTTCACAGTGAAGGAACGGGGTTAATGGTAGGATCCTTCACAGTGAAGGAACGGGGTTAATGGTAGGATCCTTCACAGTGAAGGAACGGGGTTAATGTTAGGATCCTTCACAGTGAAGGAACGGGGTTAATGTTAGGATCCTTCACAGTGAAGGAACGGGGTTAATGGTAGGATCCTTCACAGTGAAGGAACGGGGTTAATGTTAGGTTCCTTCACAGTGAAGGAACGGGGTTAATGGTAGAATCCTTCACAGTGAAGGAACGGGGTTAATGTTAGGATCCTTCACAGTGAAGGAACGGGGTTAATGGTAGGATCCTTCACAGTGAGGGAACGGGGTTAATGTTAGAATCCTTCACAGTGAAGGAACGGGGTTAATGGTAGGATCCTTCACAGTGAAGGAACGGGGTTAATGGTAGGATCCTTCACAGTGAAGGAACGGGGTTAATGGTAGGATCCTTCACAGTGAAGGAACGGGGTTAATGGTAGGATCCTTCACAGTGAAGGAACGGGGTTAATGTTAGGATCCTTCACAGTGAGGGAACGGGGTTAATGGTAGGATCCTTCACAGTGAAGGAACGGGGTTAATGGTAGGATCCTTCACAGTGAAGGAACGGGGTTAATGGTAGGATCCTTCACAGTGAAGGAACGGGGTTAATGGTAGGATCCTTCACAGTGAAGGAACGGGGTTAATGGTAGGATCCTTCACAGTGAAGGAACGGGGTTAATGTTAGGATCCTTCACAGTGAAGGAACGGAGTTAATGGTAGGATCCTTCACAGTGAAGGAACGGGGTTAATGGTAGGATCCTTCACAGTGAAGGAACGGGGTTAATGGTAGGATCCTTCACAGTGAAGGAACGGGGTTAATGGTAGGATCCTTCACAGTGAAGGAACGGGGTTAATGGTAGGATCCTTCACAGTGAAGGAACGGGGTTAATGTTAGGATCCTTCACAGTGAAGGAACGGGGTTAATGGTAGGATCCTTCACAGTGAAGGAACGGGGTTAATGTTAGGATCCTTCACAGTGAAGGAACGGGGTTAATGGTAGGATCCTTCACAGTGAAGGAACGGGGTTAATGTTAGGATCCTTCACAGTGAAGGAACGGGGTTAATGGTAGGATCCTTCACAGTGAAGGAACGGGGTTAATGGTAGGATCCTTCACAGTGAGGGAACGGGGTTAATGTTAGAATCCTTCACAGTGAAGGAACGGGGTTAATGGTAGGATCCTTCACAGTGAAGGAACGGGGTTAATGGTAGGATCCTTCACAGTGAAGGAACGGGGTTAATGTTAGGATCCTTCACAGTGAAGGAACGGGGTTAATGGTAGGATCCTTCACAGTGAAGGAACGGGGTTAATGTTAGGATCCTTCACAGTGAAGGAACGGGGTTAATGGTAGGATCCTTCACAGTGAAGGAACGGGGCTAATGTTAGGATCCTTCACAGTGAAGGAACGGGGTTAATGTTAGGATCCTTCACAGTGAAGGAACGGGGCTAATGTTAGGATCCTTCACAGTGAAGGAACGGGGTTAATGTTAGGATCCTTCACAGTGAAGGAACGGTGGGGTGGTGGTGGTTGAGGTCCACCTTCATAGATTCCTCAACATTGGTGTGCAAGTTGATAAGGTGGTTAAGGAGATAAGTGGTTGCTAACCTTCTTTAGTTGAGTTTGTTGAGTTCAAGGTAATGTTGCAGCTCTACATAATCTGTTAGACCACACTTAGAGTATTGTGTTCAGTTCTGGTCACATTGTAGGAAGTAAGTGGAAGCTTTAGAGAGGGTGCAGAGGAAATTTACCAGGATGCTGTCAGGATTAGAGAATTTATGAGGAAAGGTTATGTGAACTTGGGCTTTTTTCTTTGAAGTAACAGTGAATGAGAGCCAATTTACAGAGGTGTGTCAGATTATGAGAGGTATCGATCAAGTGGTCAGTCAGAGATTTTTTCCCAGAGCAGCAATGGCCAATACCAAAGGACATACACTGAACATGAATGGAGAAAGTTGTAAGGAGAGGAATGTTTTACACAGAGTGTTGGGTGCCTGGAATGCACTGCCAGGCTGATGAATAGGGACATTAACATGGCAAACAGGTGTAAGAAAGATGTAAGAGCTATGGGCTGTGTCAGAGGAAGGTAAAAGAAGCTTGGAGAGAAGCTGGTTTTTTTTTAACTGTTCGGGGCAAAGAGGCTAGACTGCGCAGGCGTGTGATGTAGCACGCCAAAGGTTTAAGAAGAAAGACCACCATATACAGCAGCCATCGTCAAAGTGGACTGAGGCAGAGTGGGAGGGCTTTGGCTCAATCAGGCTTCGGCAAGAACAGGCAGAGGCGAGGTTTGAACGAGGCACGACTGCACAAGCGCATGAAAGTCGGCCCATGAGGCAGTGGGGGAATTTAAATAGCGAGCAGAGGCTGAGTACGAGCTTCACTCCAGGTGAGGTAAGGCCGGGTAAGCTCCTTTAATTAATCTAATTAGATTAGGAGGAGGTAATAGAGGCAGCAGTTAGGGCAGTTGAGTACTCCGTTTGCAGTATGTGGGAAGTCAGGGCAAGCACTGTTGTCCCTGATGACTACACCTGCAAAAGGTGCATCCAGCTGCAGCTCCTGACAAACCGTGTTAGGGAACTGGAGCTGGAGCTGGATCTGGATCAATTTCGGATCATTCGGGAGGCAGAGGCAGAAATAGACAGGAGTTTCAGGGAGATAGTCACCCCTAGGAATCAGGAGACAGGTAGTTTGGTGAATGTCAGGAGAGGGAGGGGAATAGACAGGAAGAGCAGAGCATCCCTATGGCCGTTCCCATCAACAATAAGTATACCGTTTTGGATACTGTTGGTGGGGACGACCTACCAGGGACAAGTTGCAGTGGTTGCGTCTCTGGCACCGAGACTGGACCCTCAGCTCAGAAAGGAAGGAGGGAAAAGAGGAGAGCAGTAGTGATAGGGGATTCGATAGTTAGGGGCACAGATAGGAGGTTCTGTGGAAGAGAGCGAGAATCCCGGATGGTCTGTTGCCTCCCTGGTGCCAGGGTTTGCGATATCTCGGATCGAGTTCTCAGTATTCTCAAGAGGGAGGGTGAACAGCCAGATGTCGTGGTCCATGTAGGAACCAATGACGTGGGTAGGAAGAATGAGGAGGTCCTGAAAGGTGAGTTTAGGGAGCAAGGTGCCAAGTTAAAAGACAGGACCTCCAGGATAGCAAACTCAGCATTGCTACCAGTGCCACGTGCAGGTGGGTTTAGAAACAGTAAGGTAGTGCAGACCAACACGTGGCTGAAGACATGGTGCAGGAGGGAGGGCTTCAGGTTTATAGATAATTGGGCAGTTTTCCAGGGAAGGTGGGACCTGTTCCGGCGGGACAGTTTACATCTGAACTGGAGGGGGACAAATATTCTTGCAGGTAGGTTTGCTAGAGAGGCTCCAGTGGATTTAAACTAGATACGAGGGGGGAGGGGAACCAGAGTGTAGGAACAGATGTATGGGAGAAGGAAGAAAAAGAAGACAGTAAAGTTCTTTATACTGTTAGAGATAAACAGAGAGGAAGAGGTGGAGAATTTCTTAAATGCAATTATTTTAATGCTAGGAGCATTGTAAGAAAGGTGGATGAGCTTAGAGCATGGATTGACACCTGGAAATATGACGTTGTAGCTATTAGTGAAACATGGTTGCAGGAGGGGTGTGATTGGCAACTAAATATTCCTGGATTTCGTTGCTTCAGGTATGATAGAATCAGAGAGACAAGAGGGGGAGGTGTCGCGTTGCTTGTCAGGGAAAATATTACAGCGGTGCTCTGGCAGGATAGATTAGAGGGCTCGTCTAGGGAGGCTATTTGGATGGACTTGAGGAATGGGAAAGGTGTAGTAACACTTATAGGAGTGTATTGTAGATCACCGAATGGAGAGCGAGAATTGGAGGAGCAAATTTGTAAGGAGATAGCAGATATTTGTAGTAAGCACAAGGTTGTGATTGTGGGACATTTTAATTTTCCACACGTAGACTGGGAAGCCCATACTGTAAAAGGGGTGGATGGTTTGGAGTTTGTAAAATGTGTGCAGGATAGTTTTTTGCAGCAATACATAGAGGTACCAACTAGAGAAGGGGCAGTGTTGGATCTTCTGTAAGGGAATGAAATAGGGCAGGTGACGGAGGTATGTGTTGGGGAGCACTTAAGGTCCAGTGATCACAATGCCATTAGTTTCAATATAATTATGGAGAAGGATAGGACTGGACCCAGGGTTGAGATTTTTGATTGGAGGAAGGCTAACTTTGAGGAGATGCGAAAGGATTTAGAAGGAGTGGATTGGGACAATTAGTTTTATGGGAAGGATGTAATAGAGAAATGAAGGTCATTTAAAGGTGAAATTTTGAAGGTACAGAATCTTTATGTTCCTATTAGGTTGAAAGGAAAGGTTAAAAGTTTGAGAGAGCCATGGTTTTCAAGGGATATTGGAAATTTGGTTCGGAAAAAGAGAGATATCTACAATAAATATAGGCAGCATGGAGTAAATGAGGTGCTCGAGAAATATAAAGAATGTAAGAAGAATCTTAAGAAAGAAATTAGAAAAGCTAAAAGGGATGCCTCTTTAATTCATTTGTTTTGGTTTTGCCCTACAATTGAAAAGTTTTGGCGGGAAGTATTTCATACCTTCTCACAACTTTTTAGGGTCCGATTTGACCCAAATCCCCTTACTGCCTTGTTTGGTATTATTGCAAATGAAGATATAACTTTAAATACTCCTAACCTACAGGTTTTAGTTTTTACCTCTCTTTTAGCAAGAAGAGCAATCTTGCTTAAATGGAAGGAGTCTACCCCTCCTACACTTCTTCAATGGCTAAGTGATATTATGTCTTATTTAAATTTGGAAAAGATCCACTGCTCAGTCTTAAATTCGAAACAATCTTTTTATGATATTTGGGGACCTTTCCTAAATTACTTTTCCAATTTATAAAGTTTAACAGTGCACAGACTTTTATGTATATTTTTATCTTCTCTTCTTAAGTGAATATGTCTTTTTTTTCTAATTATCCATTGTCATCCATCAGCTTTTTTCTTTGGTAGTTGGTAGGGGGTTGACTTTTTTTATATAAAAAAAATTCTTTTATGATGTATGACTTTAAATTTTTGATTACAGAGTGGTATACCTTTGTGTTATGCTATAACATTTTGATCAATTTTATTACAATATATGAATGTACACAAGTTATGTTGAGATGTATCTATGTGTTGCACTCTGTAAATCTTGTTTTTTTTCTTCTGAATAAAAATATTGTCAAAAGAAAAGAAAAGAAAAGCTAAAAGAAGATACGAGGTTGCTTTGGCAAGTAAGGTGAAAATAAGTCTGAAGAGTTTCTACAGTTATATTAATAGCAAAAGGATAGTGAGGGATAAAATTGGTCCCTCAGAGAATCAGAATGGACAGCTATGTGTGGAGCTAAGAGAGATAGGGGATATTTTGAACAATTTCTTTTCTTCAGTATTCACTAAGGAGAAGGATATTGAATTGTGTAAGGTAAGGGAAACAAGTAAGGAAGTTATGGAAACTATGACGATTAAAGAGGAGGAAGTACTGGCGCTTTTAAGGAATATAAAAGTGGATAAATCTCCGGGTCCTGACAGGATGTTCCCTAGGACCTTGAGGGAGGTTAGTGTAGAAATAGCAGGGGCTCTGACAGAAATATTTCAAATGCCATTAGAAACGGGGATGGTGCTGGAGGACTGGCGTATTGCTCATGTGGTTCCATTGTTTAAAAAGGGTTCTAAGAGTAAACCTAGCAATTATAGGCCTGTCAGTTTGACGTCAGTGGTGGGTAAATTAATGGAAAGTATTCTTAGAGATGGTATATATACTTATCTGGATAGACAGGGTCTGATTAGGAACAGTCATCATGGATTTGTGCATGGAAGGTCATGTTTGACAAATCTTACTGAATTTTTTGAAGAGGTTCCGAGGAAAGTTGACGAGAGTAAAGCAGTGGATGTTGTCTATATGGACTTCAGTAAGGCCTTTGACAAGGTTCTGCACTGAAGGTTAGTTAGGAAGGTTCAATCGTTAGGTATTAATATTGAAGTAGTAAAATGGATTCAACAGTGGCTGGATGGGAGATGCCAGAGAGTATTGGTGGATAACTGTTTGTCAGGTTGGAGGCCGGACACTAGTTGTATGCCTCAGGGATCTGTACTGGGTTCAGTGTTGTTTGTCATATACATTAATGATCTGGATGATGGGGTGGTAAATTGGATTAGTAAGTATGCAGATGATACTAAGGTAGGTGGTGTTGTGGATAATGAAGTAGGTTTTCAAAGTTTGCAGAGATTTAGGCCAGTTAGAAGAGTGGGCTGAAAGATGGCAGATGGAGTTTATTGCTGATAAGTGTGAGGTGCTACATTTTGGTAGGAATAATCCAAATAGGATATACATGGTAAATGGTAGGGCATTGAAGAATGCAGTAGAGCAGAGTGATCTAGGAATAATGGTGCATAGTTCCCTGAAGGTGGAATCTCATGTGGATAGGGTGGTGAAGAAAGCTTTTGGTATGTTGGCCTTTATAAATCAGAGCATTGAGTATAGTATGTAATGTTAAAATTGTACAAGGCATTGGTAAGGCCAAATTTGGAGTATTGTGTACAGTTCTGGTCACCAAATTATAGGAAAGATGTCAACAAAATAGAGTACAGCGAAGATTTACTAGAATGTTACCTGGATTTCAGCACCTAAGTTACAGAGAAAGGCTGAACAAGTTAGGTCTTTATTCTATGGAGCGTAGAAGGTTGAGGGGGGACTTGATAGAGGTATTTAAAATTATGAGGGGGATAGATAGAGTTGACATGGATAGGCTTTTTCCATTGAGAGTAGGGGAGATTCAAACAAGAGGACATGAGTTGAGAGTTAGGGGGCAAAAGTTTAAGGGTCACATAAGGGGGAATTTCTTTACTCAGAGAGTGGTAGCTGTGTGGAATGAGCTTCAAGTAGAAGTGGTAGAGTCAGGTTTGGTATTGTCATTTAAAGTAAAATTGGATAGGTATATGGACAAGAAAGGAATGGAAGGTCATGGGCTGAGTGCAGGTCAGTGGGACTAGGTGAGAGTAAGCGTTCGGCACGGACTAGAAAGGCCGAGATGGCCTGTTTCCGTTCTGTAATTGTTATATGATAAAGTGGTTAGATTGATCTTGGAGAGGGCTTATATAGGTTGGCAGGATACTGTGGACTGAAAGGTCTGTACTGTGCTGTACTATGCTTTGTTCTTAACAAATAACTCTGGTTTTCGGTTCATGGGCACCAAGGTGGTTGATCCTACTTTGACAAACAGACAGACATACTTTATTGATCCCGAGGGAAACTGGGTTTTGTTACAGTCGCACCAACCAAGAATAGAGTAGAAATATGACAATATAAAACCATAAATAATTAAATAATAATAAGTAAGTAACTTATGCCAAGTGGAAATAAGTCCAGGACCAGCCTATTGGCTCAAGGTGTCTAACACTCCGAGGGAGGAGTTGTAAAGTTTGATGGCCACAGGTAGGAATGACTTCCTATGACGCTCAGTGTTACATCTCGGTGGAATAAGTCTCTGGCTGAATGTACTCCTGTGCCTAACCAGTACATTATGGAGTGGATGGGAGTCATTGTCCAAGATGGCAAGCAACTTGGACAGCATCCTCTTTTCAGACACCACCGTCAGAGAGTCCAGTTCCACCCCCACAACATCACTGACATTACGAATGAGTTTGTTGATTCTGTTGGTGTCTGCTACCCTCAGCCTGCTCTGCCCCTTCTTGTAGACAGCCTCAGTGTTCTTTGACCAGTCCAGTTTATTGTCCATTCGTATCCCCAGGTATTTGTAATCCTCCACCATGTCCACACTGACCCCTTGGATGGAAACAGGGGCCACTGGTGCCTTAGCCCTCCTAAGGTCCACCACCAGCTCCTTAGTCTTTTTCACATTTCACATTAGCAGATGATTCTGCTCACACCATGTGACAAAGTTTCCCACCGTGGCCCAGTATTCCACCTCATCTCCCTTGCTGATGCATCCAACTATGGCAGAGTCATCAGAAAACTTCTGAAGATGGCAAGACTCTGTGCAGTGGTTGAAGTCCAAGGTGTAGATGGTGAAGAGAAAGGGAGATAGGACAGTCCCTTGTGGAGCCCCAGTGCTGCTGACCACTCTGTCTGACACACACTGTTGCAAGCGCACGTACTGTGGTCTGCCAGTCAGGTAATCAATAATCCATGACACCAGGGAAGCATCCACCTGCATCACTGTCAGCTTCTCACCCAGCAGAGCAGGGCGGATGGTGTTGAACGCACTGGAGAAGTCAAAAAACATGACCCTCACAGTCCTCGCCGGCTTGTCCAGGTGGATGTGGACACGTTTAAGCAGGTAGATGATGGCATCCTCAACTCCTAGTCAGGGCTGATAGGCAAACTGGAGGGGGTCTAAGTGTGGCCTAACCACAGGCCGGAGCTTCTCTAGAACAAGTCTCTCCAGAGTCTTCATGATGAGGGAGGTCAATGCCACCAGTCTGTAGTCATACTGGACACTGATGCAGCCAGTTAGAAAGCTCTCCACAGTACATCTGTAGAATTTTACCAGAGTCTTTAGTCACATCCCGGGCCCATCAGCGGTTTCAACAGAGCACTACGAAGAGGTGTTTCCTCGCAGGTTGGCAGCAGTTATTTAAAAAGAGAGTTTCACGGGTATTTGTCCATCCTATGGGGCCTAGCAGCGGTGTCAACAAAGCTCTACAAACTAAATAAAAGTACAGAAGGGATAGGCAGAGTGGCCATTGTCGGGAGTAGGTCAGTGGCGAGAGTAGAAATGACAGGCTTTGGCTCAATAAAGACAAAAGGTTTCCTTTTTTGTTTTTTTCCCTCTCTTACTGTACCATTTAAATGGCCATGTTGTGCTCTTCATGCCGGATGTTAGAGTCCTGGGAGACCCAGAGATCTATCATATCCGCCTCCACCAATGTCGCCGGCAGCCCATTCCACACACCCAGCAGCCTCTGTGGAAAAAAAAACAACCACTGACGTCTCGTCTGTACTTACTTCTAAGTGCTTTGCTTCAGTATTCACTATGGAAAAGGATCTTGGCGATTGTAGGGGTGACTTATAGTGGACTGAAAAGCTTGAACATATAGACATTAAGAAAGAGAATGTGCTAGAGCTTTTGAAAAGCACCAGATTAGATAAGTCATTGGGACCGGATGAGATATAACCCAGGCTACTGTGAGAGGCAAAGGAGGAGATGCTGAGCCTTTGGCCGGCACCAGGGCAGGAATGGATTCTCAATATTCCTGGATTTCAGTGCTTTAAAAGGGATAGAGAGGGGGGAAGAGGGGAGGAGGGGTGGCATTACTGGTCAGGAATACTATTACAGCTACAGAAAGGGTGGGTGATGTAGCAGGATCCTCTTTTGAGTCAGTATGGGTGGAAGTCAGGAATAGGAAGGGAGCAGTTACTCTACTGGGGGTATTCTATAGGCCCTCTGGTAGCAGCAGAGATATCGAGGAGCAGATTGGGAGGCAGATTTTGGAAAGGTGCAACAATAACAGGGTTGTTATCATGGGTGACTTTAGCTTCCCTAATATTGATTGGCACCTGATTAGTTCCAAGGGTTTAGATGGGGCAGAGTTTGTTAAGTGTGTCCAGGATGGATTCCTGTCACAGTATGTTGACAGGCTGACAAGGGGGATTTCCATACTAGATCTAGTGTTAGGTAATGAACCGGGTCAGGTCACAGATCTGTCAGTGGGTGAGCATCTGGGGGACAGTGATCACCGCTCCCTGGCCTTTAGCATTATCATGGAAAAGGATAGAATCAGAGAGGACAGGAAAATTTTTAATTGGGGAAGGGCAAATTATGAAGCTATAAGGCTAGAACTTGTGGGTGTGAATTGGGGTGATGTTTTTGTAGGGAAATGTACTATGGACATGTAGTTGATGTTTAGGGATCTCTTGCAGGATGTTAGAGATAAATTTGTCCCAGTGAGGGAGATAAAGAATGGTAGGGTAAAGGAACCATGGGTGATAAGTGAGGTGGAAAATCTAGTCAGGTGGAAGAAGGCAGCATACATGAGGTTTAGGAAGCAAGGATCAGATAGGTCTATTGAAGAATATAGGGTAGCAAGAAAGGAGCTTAAGAAAGGGCTGGGAAGAGCAAGAAGGGGGCGTGAGAAGGCCTTGGTGAGTAGCGTAAGGGAAAATCCCAAGGCATTCTTCAATTATGTGAAGAACAAAAGGATGACAGGAGTGAAGGTAGGACCAATTAGAGGTAAAAGTGGGAAGATGTGCCTGCAGGCTGTGGAAGTGAGTGAGGTCCTCAATGAATACTTCTCTTCAGTATTCACCACTGAGAGGGAACTTGATGATGGTGAGGACAATATGAGTGAGGTTGATGTTCTGGAGCATGTTGATATTAAGGGAGAGGAGGTGTTGGAGTTGTTAAAATACATTAGGTCGGATAAGTTCCCAGGGCCTGACGGAATATTTCCCAGGCTGCTCCACGAGGCAAGGGAAGAGATTACTGAGCCTCTGTCTAGGAGCTTTATGTCCTTGTCCACAGGAATGGTACCGGAGGATTGGAGGGAGGCGAATGTTGTCCCCTTGTTCAAAAAAGGTAATAGGGTTAGTCTGGGTAATTATAGACCAGTGAACCTTACGTCTGTGGTGGGAAAGCTGTTGGAAAAGATTCTTAGAGATGGGACCTATGGGTATTTAGAAAATCATGGTCTGATCAGGGACAGTCAGCATGGCTTTGTGAAGGGCAGATCGTGCCTAACAAGTCTGATAGAGTTCTTTGAGGAGGTGACCAGGCATATAAATGAGGGTAGTGCAGTATATGTGATCTACATGGATTTTAGTAAGGCATTTGACAAGGTTCCACATGATAGGCTTATTCAGAAAGTCAGAAGGCATGGGATCCAGGGAAGTTTGGTCAGGTGGATTCAGAATTGGCTTGCCTGCAGAAGGCAGAGGGTCGTGGTGGAGGGAGTACATTCAGATTGGAGAGTTGTGACTAGTGGTGTCCCACAAGGATCTGTTCTGGGACCTCTACTTTTCGTGATTTTTATTAACGACCTGGATGTGGGGGTAGAAGGGTGGGTTGGCAAGTTTGCAGATGACACAAAGGTTGGTGGTGTTGTAGCTAGTGTAGAGGATTGTCGAAGATTGCAGAGAGACATTGATAGGATGCAGAAGTGGGCTGAGCAGTGGCAGATGGAGTTCAACCCGGAGAAGTGTGAGGTGGTACACTTTGGAAGGACAAACTCCAAGACAGAGTACAAAGTAAATGGCAGGATATTTGGTAGTGTGGAGGAGCAGAGGGATCTGGGGGTACATGTCCACAGATCCCTGAAAGTTGCCTCACAGATAGATAGGGTAGTTGAGAAAGCTTATGGGGTGTTAGCTTTTATAAGTCAAGGGATAGAGTTTAAGAGTCGCGATGTAATGATGCAGCTCTATAAAACTCTGGTTAGGTCACACTTGGAGTACTGTGTCCAGTTCTGGTCGCCTCACTATAGGAAGGATGTGGAAGCATTGGAAAGGGTACAGAGGAGATTTACCAGGATGCTGCCTGGTTTAGAGAGAATGGATTATGATCAGAGATTAAGGGAGCTAGGGCTTTATTTTTTGGAGAGAAGGAGCATGATAGAGGTATACAAGATATTAAGAGGAATAGATAGAGTGGGTAGCCAGCGACTCTTCCCCAGGGCACCACTGCTTAGTACAAGAGGACATGGCTTTAAGGTAAGGGGAGAGAAGTTCAAGGGGGATATTAGAGGAAGGGTTTTCACTCAGAGAGTGGTTGGTGCGTGGAATGCACTACCTGAGTCAATGGTGGAGGCAGATACACTAGATACACTACTTGACAGATAGACCTCAGTATGTGCAGTTGGGAGACTGTAGGTCTGACACGGTGGTCAGCAGCACAGGAGCGCCGCAGGGAACCGTACTCTCTCCGGTCCTGTTCACCCTGTACACATCAGACTTCCAATATAACTCGGAGTCCTGCCATGTGCAGAAGTTCGCTGATGACGCGGCCATAGTGGGGTGTGTCAGGAATGGACAGGAGGAGGAGTATAGGAAACTGATACAGGACTTTGTGATATGGTGCAACTCTAACTACCTGCGTCTCAATATCACCAAGACCAAGGAGATGGTGGTGGACTTTAGGAGATCTAGGCCTCATATGGAGCCAGTGATCATTAATGGAGAATGTGTGGAGCAGGTTAAGACCTACAAGTATCTGGGAGTACAGTTAGACGAGAAGCTAGACTGGACTGCCAACACAGATGCCTTGTGCAGGAAGGCACAGAGTCGACTGTACTTCCTAAGAAGGTTGGCGTCATTCAATGTCTGCAGTGAGATGCTGAAGATGTTCTATAGGTCAGTTGTGGAGAGCGCCCTCTTCTTTGTGGTGGCGTGTTGGGGAGGAAGCATTAAGAAGAGGGACGCCTCACGTCTTAATAAGCTGGTAAGGAAGGCGGGCTCTGTCGTGGGCAAAGTTCTGGAGAGTTTAACATCGGTAGCTGAGCGAAGGGCGCTGAGTAGGCTACGGTCAATTATGGATAACTCTGAACATCCTCTACATAGCACCATCCAGAGACAGAGAAGCAGTTTCAGCGACAGGTTACTATCGATGCAATGCTCCTCAGACAGGATGAAGAGGTCAATACTCCCCAATGCCATTAGGCTTTACAATTCTACCGCCAGGACTTAAGAACTTTTTAAAAGCTATTATTAATGCTTTTTGAGATAGTGATTTAGATGCATATCATATTTTACTGAGTTAAGTATTGTATGTAATTAGTTTTGCTACAACAAGTGTATGGGACATTGGAAAAAAGGTTGAATTTCCCCATGGGGATGAATAAAGTATCTATCTATCTATCTATCTATCTAGTGAAGTTTAAGAGACTACTAGACAGGTATATGGAGTAATTTAAGGTGGAGGGTTATATGGGAGGCAGTGTTTTAGGGTCAGCACAACATTGTGGACCAAAGGGCCTGTAATGTGCTGTACTATTCTATGTTTGGCAATGATCTTTGCATCATCAATGAGGACAGAAGTTCTGGAGGATTGGAGGGTTGCAGATATCCTGCAGTGGGAGGGAGAACAGCTAGAGGTCGTGGTACATATTGGTACCAATGACACGCCATCTAAACCCCTTGCTCTAGGGAGATGCCAATCAACTTTGAGAAATTTAAAATCTCCCAACACAACAACCCTGTTATTTTTGCACTGTTCCAGAATCTGTCTCCCTATCTGCTCCTCGATGTCCCTGTTAATATCGGGTGTTCTGTAAAAAAACACCCAGTAGAGTTATTGACCCCTTCCTGCTTCTAACTTCTACCCACAGAGACTCCGTAGACAACCCCTCCATGACTTCCTCCTTTACTGCAGCTGTGACACTATCTCTGATCAACAGTGCCACATCCCCACCTCTTTTGCCTCCCCTGCTGTACTGGCATGGATAGAGGAATGGCTGACAGGCAGGAAGCAGCAAGAGAGAATAAAGGGGGTCTTTTCTGGTTGGCTGACAGTGACTAGTGTTCATCCTCACGGATTGGTATTGGGACCGCTGCTTTTCACATTGTTTGTCAGTGATTTAGATAGTGGAATTGATGGCTTTGTGGTAAAGTTTAGGGATGATCTAAAGAGGTAGGTGGCATTGAGGAAGCAGTGTAATTGCAGCAGGACTTGGACAAATTGGAAGTTAGACTTAGGAGTCCATGTACAAGTTGAGTCTGTTGTAAAGAAAGCCAATGCAATGTTGGCATTTATTTCAAGGGGAATTGAATATAAAAACAAGAAGATAATGCTGAGGCTTTATAAGACACCAGTCAGGTGGCAATTTCAGTATTGTCAACTGCTTTGAGCCCTGTACCTCAAACAGGATGTGTTGTCATTGGAGAGAGTCCAGAGGAGGTTCATGAGAATGATTCGGGGGGTGAAGGGGTTAACGTATGAGGAGTGTTTGGCAGCTTTGGGCCTGTACTCACCGGAATCTGGAAGAATGTGGGGGGATCTCATTGAAACCTACTGAATGTTGAAAGGGTGGATGTGGAGATGATGTTTTCTGTGATGGGGTATCCAGAACTAAGGGGCACAACCTCAAAATTGAGGGGTGACACTTTGGAATAGGCAAAAAAGTGGAAGATGGAGTACAGTGAAGAGAAGATCTGCAGATGCTGGAAATCTGAACAACACACACAAAATGCTGGAGGAACTCAATAGGCTGGGCAGCATCTATGGAAAAAGTCGATGTTTTGAACCGAAACCCTTCGGCAGGACACAGATGGAATACAGTCTTGGTAACTGTATGATAATGCATTTTGGTAAAAGGAACAATGGTGCATACTATTATCTAAATGGAGAGAAAATTCAAAAATCAGAGGTGCAGAGGGACTTAGAAGTCCACGTGCAAGACTCCCAGAGGTTAATTTACAGGTTTTGTCTGTGGTAAAGAAGGCAAATGCAATGTTGGCATTTATTTCAAAGGGAATAGAATATAAAAGCAAGGAGATAATATTGAAGCTTTATAAGACACTAGTCAGGCTGCACTTGGAGTATCATCAACAGTTTTGGGCCCCTTATCTCAAAAAGGATATGTTGTCATTGGAGAGAGTCCAGAGGAGGTTCATGAGGCTGATTCTGGGAGTCAAGGGGATAACATGTGATGAGGGTCTGGCTCCTTTGGGCCTGTACTCACTGGAATTTAGAAGAATGTATGGGGATCTTATTGAAATCTACCAAATTTGAAAGGACTAGATAAGGTGGATTTGGAGAGGATGCTTCCTCTGGTGCAGGTATCCAGAACTAGAGGGCAATGCCTCAAGTACTGGCCCGAAAAGTTGACTGTGCTTTTTTCCCATAGGTGCTGCCTAGCCGCTGAGTTCCTCCAGCATTTTGTGTGTGTTTCTCAGATTTCCAGTGAATGCAGATTTTCTCTTGTTTGTTAAAATTGAGAGGCGACCTTTTAGAACAGAAGTAAGGAGGAATGTTTTCTAGCCAAAGAGTGGTGAACTTGTGGTGCAGGCCAAGTCCATGGGTATATTCAAAGAGGAAGATGATAAATTCTGCTCCTTTGTCTTGTGGTCTTCTAGACTTGGATAGATTAGGAGAATGCGCATCGAAATTGCGGATGGAATACAGTGTCGGGAAGTGAACGGTCATGCACTTTGGTAGAAGAAATGAAATGGTTGTCTATTTTCTAAGAAGAGAAAAAATACAAACTGAGATGCAAAGGTACTTTGAAGTCCTTGTGCAGGATTCCCTAAAAGTTAATTTCTGGGTTGGGTCTGTAGTGAGTTTGTGGAGAGGATATATCCTCTGGTGAGAGAGTCTAAGACCAGAGGACACAGCCTCAGAACAGAGTGGAGTCCTTTTAGAATGGAGATGAGAAGGTATTTCTTTATCCAGAGAGTGGTGAATTTGTGGAATTCTTTGTGAAAGGCAGCCTTTATATATTTTGAAAGCAAAGGTTGATAAATTCTAAGTTGGTCAGGGGGTGAAAGGAAACAGTTTCTCCCCCTCTGCCATCTGATTCCTAAATGGACATTGAACACTACCTCACTATTTTATATATTATTTCTGTTTTTGCATGATTTGTAATCTATTCAATATATGTATACTGTAACTGATTTACTTATTCATTAATATTTTTTTTCTTCTATATTATGTATTGCATTATGCTGCTGCTAAGTTAACAAATTTCCTGATAATAAACCTGATTCTGATTCTGAAGAGGAAGACAGGAGACTGGGGCTGAGGGGAAAATTGGATCAGCTATGATAAAATGGTGGAGCAGACTTGATGGGCTGAATGGCCTAATTCAGCTCCCCTATCTTATGGTCTTATTTTTCTGCAGTCTGCACTCATGTTATTTGTCCAGTTTCTTTATCAGTTTCCTGGTTATTCTCTGGCAAGATGTAATCTGCTCCCAATCCTCAAGTCTGCTGCTATTTCTGGAAACTTCATAAGCCTCTTCTTTGAATTGAATACTAGTTTTAATTTCTTCTGTCAGCCATGGATGAATCATTTTTCTTGCTGTTATTTTCTGCCTTGGGGATTCTGTTTCTATTGCACCATGCATTATTTTGCTGTGTGCTAAAAATTGCCCATCTATCCTTTTATCCTTCTCCCAGTCAGCTCCATGTGGTGGTTCTGAAGGTGGTGTGGGGAACGAGGTGAGAGGATGTGGTGGAGAATGGAGCAGTGAGTATCATGGGAGTGGGGAGAGGGGGAATCAGGCTACATCAGAATAGGAGACTGAGTTACCTCATCTCATCTTTCATTGAGTTTCAGTGTTCAAAGTCCTGGAGTGACAAAAGTCCAGGGCCTGGCACTTATTGCCCCTGGGCCAACTATCTGTCGGCCTCTCCAGTGACACAGTAACAAGGCCCAGTTCTCATTGCCCCTGGGCCAGATATCTGTCGTACTCTCCAGTGACACAGTAACAAGGCCCAGTTCTCATTGCCCCTGGGCCAACTATCTGTCAGCCTCTCCAGTGACACAGTACCAGGGCCCGGTGCTCATTGCCCCTGGGCCAGATATCTGTCGTACTCTCCAGTGACACAGTAATAAGGCCCAGTTCTCATTGCCCATGGGCCAGATATCTGTCGTACTCTTCAGTGACACAGTAACAAGGCTCAGGTCTCATTGCCCCTGGGCCAACTATCTGTCAGGCTGTCCAGTGACACAGTACCAGGGCCCAGTGTTCATTCCTCCTGGTCATTCGCCGTGACAAAGTTATTTCCCAAGGTAGGGGCGTCTAGGACAAGACTGCATGACTTCAGGATTGAAGGATGTCCACTTAGAACAGAGATGCAGAGAAATTAGTTTAGACAGAGAGTGGTAAATCTGTGGAATTTGTTGCCGCGAGTGGCTGTGGAGGCCAAATCATTGGGTGTATTTAAGGCAGAGATAGATAGATTCTTGATTAGCCAGAGCATCATAGGGTATGGGGAGAAGGCAGGAGTGTGGGGATGACTGGAAGAATTGGATCAGCCCATGATTGAACAGTGGAGCAGACTCGATGGGCCGTATGGCCTACTTCTGCTCTTATATCTTATGGTCTTTTGTCCAACTGAAGGTAGTGTAACCCAGCAGAAACTGACATCACAACAACTGGTGGTCAACACTTAAACAAAGAGTTCAATTAAAGGTGGAATGAGATGAATTTTCAGAGGAAGTTTTGGTGATACAAAATGGAGCTATAAGTGGTGGGGTGATTAAGACCAGCAAGGTTCATGGGCAAACATGGAGATGAGCCATTGCAGGAGCTTAAGACAGTGGAGGATTTGAAGGGAGGGATGACGGGCATGAGCAAACTGTTGGCTTTTCCTTCCCAATGAAATTAGCTGCCTCTCCTGCCTGGGAGCTGCTTTTGACTTCTCAGTGGCAGATGGCTGCTCTTAGCTCTGTCAGTGTCGCATGCATTCCTGTCAAACCATCTCCTGAGAGAAGAGATTGTGCTGTCTCTTTCAGTCTGTTAGATTTGCAACTCATTTAACACCTGCAGAAGCTTCTATGTTCTTCAGGGATTGTGGCGTATGCCAAAATCAGATCTGAGTGGTTACATGTCAATAGTTCTGTGTGTCAGCGAGGTGGGGTGTGGATAATGTACACACAGGAAGAGGAGAGGGTGCAGAAGCCATGATAATTACGTGCCTGAGATATTCTCTTCTTGTGTGCTCACAGTTGGGCAATAGACTATGATCATTCGTGTCTTCTTTGCCCTGCTGCTATTCTTGATTCCAACAAATAAATTCCACCTCACTATCCATGGCCTCCATACCACCACTATCTACATTATCACCATAACAGCGTTTGGATAGGTAATGGATAGGAAGGTTTTACAGAGATGTGGGCCGAACATGGGGCACCAAGGTCAGAATGGAAGAGTTGGGCCAAAGGGCTTGTTTTCATGTTGCATTTCTCAGTGACTGCTCCAATGCCTTTCTTGATTGACAATGCTACCCACCTCTTTCTGCTTTTGGGTTGTTCATTTGGAACTTGGAATAAGCTATAATACTGAGTACCCAGCCCTGGTCACAGGGTGCTGTGGTACTGTAGTAACACATTGATATCTTCACATTTCTGTCTGTGATATCAAATCATCTTTGTCACTGAGTTCAGCAAACATTCACAGAAACTACACTCAGCTCTGTTTTCTGATACCAGTTTACATGGCCTCTGGGTTGCATACGGCTATTTCCAGCCAAGAACACACACGAACACGATCACACGCAAGTACACACACTGACATGGTCACACATGCAGGCATACACATGGACACAGACACGCAGGTACACACATGAACACGGGCACATGCAGGTGCACACATGGACACAGTCACACACTGACAGGTGACATGGTCACACATGAGGTACAGACATGGGCACACATAAGTATGCACATGGACATGACACACAGTCGCACAAACGGAAACAAGCACTAGCAGATGTATGTATAGACACAGGCACAAACAGTTGCACGAAAGGACATGGGCACACGCAAGTGCAGAAATGGACACGAGCACATTCAGTTGCACAAATGCACAGAAGCATTAGCAGATGCACAAACCAACATGAGCACCAGCAGGTGCACAAACAGGCATGGATATACAGACATGCACAAACGGACACAGGCACATGCAGATGCACAAGTGGACACAATCACTATCAGATGCACAAATGGACACGAGGACTAGCTGATGCACGCGCGCGCACACACACACACACACACACACACACACACACACACACACACACACACACACACACACACACACACACACACACACACCAGATACGTACACTGACACAGGCACCCACTCAAGACACACACACACACACCAGATACGTACACTGACACGGGCACCCACTCAAGACACACAGACACGGGCACCCACTCAAGACACACACTGACACGGGCACCCATTCGATACACAGACAGACACAGGGACACATGTAGATTCACACAAAAATGTTCAATGACACATGCAGCCACCGGAACAAACAGGACACACAGACATACTTGCTGGCTCATATGCGCATATGGACACCACTACTGCTCATTTGCTGCAGATTTGTCCAGCTGACCCTTCTAAAGATTGAACAGGAAACTACAGCGGCAGGCCCTGTGAAATGAGAGAAACAATGGAAAGACCATAAGACAAAGGAGCAGAAGTTGACCATTCGGCCCATCGAGTCTGCTCTGCCATTTCATCATGAGCTGATCCAATCTCCCCTTTAGTCCCATTCCCCCGCCTTCTCACCATAACCTTTGATGCCCTGACTACTCAGATACCTATCAATCTCTGCCTTAAATACACCCAATGATTTGGCCTCCACTGCCGCCCATGGCAACAAATTCCATAGATTCACCACTCTCTGGCTAAAAAATTTTCTTGCATCTCTGTTCTGAATGGGTGCGCTGCAATCCTCAAGTCACGTCCTCTCGTACTAGACTCCCCACCATGGGAAACAACTTTGCCACATCCACTCTGTCCATGCCTTTCAACATTCGATATGTTTCTATGAGGTCCCCCCTCATTCTTCTAAACTCCAAGGAGTACAGTCCAAGAGCGGTCAAACGTTCCTCATATGTTAACCCTCTCATTCCCAGAATCATTCTAGTGAATCTTCTCTGAACCCTCTCCAATGTCAGCACATCCTTTCTTAAATAAGGAGCCCAAAACTGCACACAGTATTCCAAGTGAGGTCTTACCAGTGCCTTATAGACCCTCAACATCACATCCCTGCTCCTATACTCTATTCCTCTGGAAATGAATGCCAACATTGCATTCGCCTTCTTCACCACCAACTCAACCTGGAGGTTAACCTTAAGGGTATCCTGCACGAGGACTCCCAAATCCCGTTACATCTCAGAACTTCAAATTCTCTCCCCATTTAAATAATAGTCTGCCCGTTTATTTCTTCTACCAAAGTGCATGACAGTACACTTTCCGACATTGTAATTCATTTGCCACTTCTTTGCCCATTCCCCCAATCCAAGTCTCTCTGCAGACTCTCTGTTTCCTCAGCACTACTGGCCCCTCCACCTACCTTTGTATCATCAGCAAATTTAGCCACCAAATCGTTGATATTCAACATAAAAAGAAGCGGCCCCAACACGGACCCCTGTGGAACACCACTGGTAACTGGCAGCCAACCAGTATGGGATCCCTTTATTCCCACTCTCTGTTTCCTATCAATCAACCAACGCTCTATCCACGTATGTAACTTTCCCGTAATTCCATGGGCTCTTATCTTGTTTAGCAGTCTCATGTGCGGCACCTTGTCAAAGACCTTCTGAAAATCCAAATACACAACATCTGTTGCATCTCCCTTGTCTAGCCTACTTGTAATTTCCTCAAAAAATTGCACTAGGTTTGTCAGGCAGGATTTTCCTTTAAGGAAACCATGCTGAGTTCTGCCTATCTTGTCATGTGCCTCCAGGTACTCCGTAACCACATCCTTGACAATCGACTCTAACAACTTCCCAACCACTGATGTCAAGCTAACAGGTCTATAATTTCCTTTTTGCTTCCTTGCCCCCTTCTTAAATAACGGAGTGACATTTCGAATCTTCCAGCCCTCCAGAACCAGGCCAGAATCTATTGACTTTTGAAAGATCATTACTAATGCTTCCACAATATCCACTGCTACTTCCTTCAGAACACGAGGGTGCCTTCCATCTGGTCCAGGAGACTTACCAACCCTTAGACTGTTCAGCTTCCTGAGTACTTTCTCTGTCGTAATTGTGACTGGGCACACTCCTCGTCCCTGACACCCTTGTCCGGTATATTGCTGATGTCATTGAAGACAGAAACGGGTGAATTTATTATGGGGAACAAGGAAATGGCAGATGAGTTGAACAGGTTTTTTGGATCTGTCTTCACTAGGGAAGACACAAACAATCTCCCAGATGTAATAGTGGCCTAAGGAACTAGGGTAAAGGATGAACTGAAGGAAATTTATATTAGGAAAGAAATGGTGTTGGATAGACTGTTGAGTCTGAAGGCTGATAAGTCCCCGGGACCTGATGGTCTGCATCCCAGGGTACTTAAAGAGGTGGCTCTAGAAATTGTGGACGCATTGGTAATCATTTTCCAATCCTCTATAGATTCAGGAATAGTTCCTGTTGATTGGAGGGCGGCTAATGTTGTCCCACTTTTCAAGAAAGGAGGGAGAGAGAAAACAGGGAATTATAGACCGGTTAGCCTGACGTCAGTGGTGGGAAAGATGCTGGAGTCAATTATAAAAGAGGAAATTACGACACATTTGGATAGCAGTAGAAGGATCAGTCCGAGTCAGCATGGATTTATGAAGGGAAAATCATGCTTGACTAATCTTCTGGAGTTTTTTGAGGATGTAACTATGAAAATGGACAAGGGAGAGCCAGTGGATGTAGTGTATCTAGACTTCCAGAAAGCTTTTGATAAAGTCCCACATAGGAGATTAGTGGGCAAAATTAGGGCACATGGTATTGGGGGCAAAGTACTGACATGGATTGAAAATTGGCTGGCTGACAGGAAACAAAGAGTAGTGATTAACGGGTCCCTTTCGGAATGGCAGGCTGTGACCAGTGGGGTACCGCAAGGTTCGGTGCTGGGACCGCAGCTGTTTACAATATACATTAATGATTTAGATGAAGGGATTAAAAGTAACATTAGCAAATTTGCTGATGACACAAAGCTGGGTGGCAGTGTGGAATGTCAAGAGGATGTTATGAGAATGCAGGGTGACTTGGACAGGTTGGGTGAGTGGGCAAATGTATGGCAGATGCAGTTTAATGTGGATAAATGTGAGGTTATCCACTTTGGTGGCAAGAACAGGAAGACAGATTACTATCTAAATGGAGTCAAGTTAGGAAAAGGGGAAGTACAATGAAATCTAGGTGTTCTTGTACATCAGTCAATGAAAGCAAGCATGCAGGTACAGCGGGCAGTGAAGAAAGCTAATGGCATGCTGGCTTTTATAACAAGAGGAATTGAGTATAGGAGTAAAGAGGTCTTTCCGCAGCTGTACAGGGCCCTGGTGAGACTCCACCTGGAGTATTGTGTGCAGTTTTGTTCTCCAAATTTGAGGAAGGACATTCTTGCTATTGAGGGAGTGCGGCGTAGGTTCATAAGGTTAATTCCCGGAATGGCGGGACTGTCATATGTTGAAAGATTGGAGCAACTGGGCTTGTATACACTGGAATTTAGAAGGATGAGAGGGGATCTGATTGAAACATAAGATTATTAAGGGATTGGACACGCTGGAGGCAGGAAGCATGTTCCTGCTGATGGGTGAGTCCAGAACTAGAGGCCACAGTTTAAGAATAAGGGGTAGGCCATTTAGAACTGAGATGCGGAAAAACCTTTTCACCCAGAGAGTGGTGGATCTGTGGAATGCTCTGCCCCAGAAGGCAGTGGAGGCCAAGTCTCTGGATGCATTCAAGAGAGAGTTAGATAGAGCTCTTATAGATAGCGGGGTCAGGGGATATGGAGAGAGGGCAGGAACGGGGTACTGATTGTGTATGATCAGCCATGATTATAGTGAATGGCGGTGCTGGCTAGAAGGGGCGAATGGCCTACTCCTGCACCTACTGTCTACTGTCTTCCTCAGTGAAGACTGATGCAAAATACTCATTCAGTTCCTCCGCCATCTCCTTATCTCCCATTACAATTTCTCGAGCATCATTTTCTATCAGTCCTATATCTACTCTCAGCTGTCTGAGAGAGGATACAAACAGTGCTGCGGTCGAGGAGGACAAAAACATGCAAATACTGACAATCAGAAAGAGAAACAAATGCTGAAATATTGGTCGTCAGTACCATCTGCAAGGGGCCACCATCAGTTTCAGGTCAGAGGCCTTTCTATTTGTAAATCTGCTTACGTGAGCTTGCTGGATGTTTACTAATTCACACTATTGTGAACCAGGTCACGCGCTGAGGTGCCGAGTCTGGACCTTATCTTGGGTTTCTGGGAATCAGGTGGAAGTCTGTGTGGGGCCGAGAATTAAAGTGACTGGCAGCTGGAAGCTGGAGATCATTGCTGCAGACTGAGGGGGCTCCCAAGCCCTGGGTTTTCTCCAGTGTTGAGGAGACCATGGTGTGAACTCTGAATGTAGTGCACCGGATCGGAAGATGTGCAAGTGGATCTCTGCTTCACCTGGAACAACTGGATGGTGGGAAGAGAAGGTGAAGGCAAGATATTACATCTCCAGAGGTTGTGTGAGAGACAGGTTTGTGAAGCAGAAAGAGAGAAGAGAAGCTGTGCGCAATCATAGCATTGAGTTTTAGGTTGTGTACATTCAGAAGATGAAGTGAAGAAAGGGAAAGCTTCTGCTTGTTCTAACTGAGAGAAGAGGAAATGAGAGTTGAAATTCTGGAGAAGGGAATTAACATGGCTGGCTCTGTCAACAGTGGTGGAGGAGATTATAGGTAAGTAACAAAGGAGACATCACAGACACATAGAGTTAGCAGATGTCACCATCAGATCTGATCAGAATGTGAAAATGTCTTTAAAGGAACCAGGTCAGGGAGGAGATGTGATGGAGATAGTATAGAAACAGGGGTCAATCATTGGTCACTAACCCATGATGGAATGATATATTAGCAAAACGTTGGTCAGTCATTGGTTACAAACTCGTGATGAATCGAGATAGTGTAGAAACATGAGTGAATCATCAGTTACAAATCCGTGATAGCTGGAGATAGTGTGGAAACATGAGTCAATGATTGTTTTCAAACCAATGATGGATGAAGATAGTATGGGAAACATGGTCAGTCATTGGCCATGAACACATGACCTGAGATATGGAGGTATGAAAGTAAAATGGAGTAGCTATGTGGGAGTAAAAGTTTAAATTGATCTTGGAGTAGATAAAATGATCAGCACAACATTGTGGGCCAAAGCGCCTGTGCTTTGTTATGCTCTTCTTTGTTCCATAGTGAAAATGGAAGGAAAGCAGGAAGAATGAGATAAAACCTTAATGACATTGAAAGCAGAGACATTAAATCCCACATGTCACACCTCCAGCCTTCAAATTCTGCACTTCTCTCATCAGCTTCCTTCTTGTAATCTATTTTAATCCTCTTTGCCATCTCTGTCCTTTGTGTATGACAAGAACTGTATACAGAATCCCATCCAAGGTTGATGCAACTTTATGTTATCCATCCCATTTGTAATAAAGCCCAGTGTCGTTTGTTTTTTCTTCAGTAGTTTTGTTCCAGATTACACAATCCTTGGCTCCTCACTCCATTTGCATCTCGACTTTCAAAATGCTTGGTGGCCTGCTTATTTTTCTTGCTTAAAGGTAACTTTCCTTACTATCTGGGTTGCAATTTGTTTTCCTACTCGGCAAATTTTATGTGAAGTTCACAATGTAAAGTCACAGTGTGCATTCTCAGAGCTGTTTTGTGATGCTGTAGCCTCCTGCAATATCTGCTATCATGGACCCTCCGAATTCACACTCAGAGCTGCTCTCACCTTTTACTTCAACTTGTGTGCAAACATATAACAGTTCTTTGGAGCGAAGGAGGATGAGAGTGACTCAATAGAGGTGTACAAGATGATAGGAGGCATAGATCGAGTGGACAGCCAGAGACTTTTTTCCAGGACAGAAATGGCTAATATGAGAGGGCATAATTTTTAAGATGATTGGAGCAAAGAATAGAGGGAATATTGGAGTATGTCATTTACCCAGAGAGTGGTGTGTGCATGGAATGAACTGCCAGGGGATGTGGTACAGGCTGATATGTACATTAGGTACAGTTAAGAAATTCTTAGGCACATGGATGATAGGAAAATGGAGGGCTCTCTAGGAGAGAAAGATCTTAGAGTAGGTTAAAAGGTCAGCACAACTTCATGGGCTGAAGGGCCTGTACTGTGTTGTATTGTTCCACATTCTGTGTTCCAGCTCATCACACTGGTGTTGATGGTAATTTAGTATTTACACTCAGCCTGTGAAGAATTTGGGAATGAGGAGTCACATCTGTGATCACATCAACTATTGCCCACTACATTGTCTCCTGGAAGTTCATCCTGTTTAGTTGATGCCCCTATCCCTAATTTAATCATATTGGAGCACTGTGTCCAGTTTCCTGCTATAAGAAAGATGTCATTAAACTGGAAGGTGTGCAGAAAAAATTTACAAGGATGTTGCCCGGACTTGTAGGCTGAGTTATAGGGAAAGGTTGGGCAAGCTAGGACTTTATTCCTTGGAGCAAAGGAGACTGAGGAGTGACCTTACAGAGATGGTAAATGCACTCAGTTTTTTATCCCATGGTTGGGAAATCAAGAACTGGAACATATAGTTTAAGTTGAGAGGAGCATTTTTTAAATTTAGAAACTGCATTTTTGAATCTCAAGTCTGAACCATTAACGTAAACTGGGAACCCAATGGCTAGCGCAGAGATTAGGGGCTCCTAACTTAACAAGCTGCCCTCTGGCCCACCTCTTCATTCCATCTGCTACCCCTGACCCTCTCTTTCTCCTACACCATTGCTCAGGACACTTTGTAACTGCCTTATTACATATTCTGAATCATCTTAATGACTGTTGCCCTTATTCCTTCAAAGGACTTATTAAAATTGATCAAGGCAGACTTTCCTGTTTGAAATCCCTGCTGATTCCTGTTATACTTTGCTCCTGGGTGGTTCTGTTTTCTCTTCCTGTTTCAAAGGATCACTCTGAGTCTGAAGGTAGCTACTCTGTTGTTTCCTGCACACACACTTTGTCCTTCCATAATCTGAGATGGTTCAGCAGCTCACTGGGGCCTCTGCAGAACTAAATGTTCTCATTTGCCCTCATGAGATGGACTGCTGCACTGGAGGATGTATCTCGTACTAAATGTTTGGGTGGATTGGGCTACCGACCCCCAGGTTTGTCAGGTAACAGACTGAGGTGAAACAGGGTAATACCCTTCCCAGGAGCTTCTATAGCCTCTTGGCAGAGCTTAATACCCATTGGCCTAAGGTTAATTTCTCAGTGTGATTGGTTCATTTAGCAGGTTTTAATTGTCTTCTCACTGTGATGATGTAATTTCTGATCTCATCACATCTGCCTGATTTCTCTCCCTGGTAATAACAGAACAATGTATTTCTTTATTATTTCTGGAGTTGATTTTATCTATGGACTCCTCACTGACCCATTCCCATTTCTTCATTTTCCTCATGCCTGTCCTTCCATGTGCCTATTCAAACTTCTCTTAAAAGCCTCTAATGTATTTGCCTGTACCACGACACCAAGAAGCAAATTCCGAGAATCCGCCACTCTGAGTAAAATATTTACCCATCACATCCCCCTTGACCCTACCTCCTCTCACCTTCAAGGCATGCCCTCTGGTATTAGGCATTTAAAACCTGGGAAACAGACAATCTCTGTCTACTCTATTTGTGCCTCTCATAATCTTGTGAACCTCTATCAGACCTCCCCTCAACCTCTGACAGTCCAGAGAAAACAACCCAAGTTTATCCATCCTCTCATGATAGCACATGCCCTTTAAACCAGAAAGCATCCTGGTAAACCTCTTCTGCACCATCTCAAAAGTCTCAACATCTTTCTTATATTGGGATGACCTGAATTGTATGGAACACTCCAGATGTTACCTAACCAGAGTTTCATAAATTTGCAGCATAACCTTGTGACTTTTGAACCCAATGCCTGGACTAATTAAAGCAAGCATTCCATAAACCTTCTTAATTGCCTTATTGACCTGTATAGCCACATTCAAGGAGCTATGACCTTAGATCCCAAGATCTCTCTGATCAACAACACTGTTAAGGACCTTGCCATCAACAGTGTGCTGTGTCCTTGCATTTGTTCTACCAAGGTGCAAATCCTCACATTTATTTGGGTTAACCTCCATCTGCCATTTATTAGCCCATATCTGTATTCTTTACCAGTGCTCTACACTATCCACAACTCCACCAATCTTGATATCATCCGCAAATTTAGTAATCTACCCATCTAAATTTTCATCCAGGTCATTTACGTACATTACAAACAGCAGAGGTCCCAACACAGATCCCTGCGAACTCACTAATTACAGACCTCCAGCTCAAATAAGTACCTTCAGCCACCACCCTCTATCTTCTATATGCAAGTCAGTTCTAAATCCAAACAGACAATTCACTGAGGATCCCATGTATTTTAATCTTCTGGATTAGTCTTCCATGAGGGACTTTGTCAGACGTTTTACTAAAATCAATGCAGACAACATCCACTGCCCTACTTCATCAATCTCTCTCATCATTTTGTCAAAAAACTCAATCAAGTTGGAATGGCACGACCTGCCACAAACACAACCATGCTAGCTCTCCTTAATTAGGCCATGGGTTTCCAAATTCTCATATATCCTTTCCCTAAAAATTTTCTCCAGCAATTTCCCGACACCTGTCGTGAGACTCACTGGTCTATTGTTCCTAAGATTTTCCCTTGTTCGCTTTTTAAATAGAGGTACAACATTAGTTATTTGCCAGACCTCTGGGACTCCATGTGGCTAAAGAGGTCACAAAGATACTGGTCAAGGCCCCAGCAATCTCATCTCATCTTCTTCAATTACCTGGAATATATCCCATCAGGGTCTCAGGGACTTATCCCCCTTAATACACTTCCTTCTCCTTGACCTGTAAATACCCTAACATATTAATACACTCAGTACCGATCTCCTATCCTCCAACACACGCAAAATGCTGGGTGGAACACAGCAAGCCAGGCAGCATCTACAGGGAGAAGCACTGTTGACGTTTCGGGCCGAGACCCTTCGTCAGGACTAACTGAAAGGAAAGATAGTAAGAGATTTGAAAGTAGGAGGGGGAAGGGAAAATGTGAAATGATAGGAGAAGACCGGAGGGGGTGGGATGAAGCTGAGAGCCAGAAAGGTGAATGGCAAAAGAGATACGGAGCTGGAGAAGGGAAAGGATCATGGGACGGGAGGCCTAGGGAGAAAAAAGGGGGAGGGGAGTACCAGAGGGAGATGGAGAACAGGCAGAGTAATGAGCAGAGAGAGAGAGAAAAAAAGAGGGGGGGAAAGAACTGAATATATATCAGGGATGGGGTAAGAAGGGGAGGAGGGGCATTAAGCCTGAAGTCTTTGTGTGTCAATGTGAGGAGCATTCGTAACAAGGTGGATGAATTGAATGTGCAGATAGTTATTAATAAATATGATATAGTTTGGATCACAGAGACATGGCTCCAGGGTGACCAAGGATGGGAGCTCAACATCCAGGGATATTCAATATCCAAGAGGGATTGACAGGACAGAAAAAGAGGTGGGGTAGCATTGCTGGTTAGAGAGCAGATTAACACAAAAGAAAGGAAGGGCATTAGCCTGGAGGATGTGGAATCGATATGGGTAGAGCTGCATAACACTAAGGGGCAGAAAACGCTGGTGAGAGTTATGTACAGGCTACCTAGCAGTAGTAGTGAGGTTGGGGATGGCATTAAACAGGAAATTAGAAATGTGTGCAATAAAGGAACAGTAGTTATAATGGGTGACTTCAATCTACATATAGATTGGGTGAACCAAATTGGTAAGGGTGCTGAGGAAGAGGATTTCTTGGAATGTATGCGGGATGGTTTTCTGAACCAACATGTCGAGGAACCAACTAGAGAGCAGGCCATTCTAGATTGGGTATTGAGCAATGAGGAAGGGTTAGTTAGCAATTTTGTCGTGCGAGGCCCCTTGGGTAAGAGTGACCATAATATGGGGGAATTCTTCATTAAGGTGGAGAGTGACACAGTTAATTCAGAAACAAAGGTTCTGAACTTAAAGAAGGGTAACTTTGAAGGTATGAGACGTAAATTAGCTAAGATAGACTGGCAAATGATACTTAAAGGGTTGACGGTGGATATGCAATGGCAAGCATTTAAAGATCGCATGGATGAACTACAACAATTGTTCATCCCAGTTTGGCAAAAGAATAAACCAGGGAAGGTAGTGCACCCCTGGCTGACAAGGGAAATTAGGGATAGTATCAAGTCCAAAGAAGAAACATACAAATTAACCAGAAAAAGCAGCACACCTGAGGACTGGGAGAAATTCAGAGTCCAGCAGAGGAGGACAAAGGGCTTAATTAGGAAAGAGAAAAAAGATTATGAAAGAAAGCTGGCAGGGAACATAAAAACTTACTAAAAGCTTTTATAGATATGTGAAAAGAAAAAGATTGGTTAAAACAAATGTAGGTCCCTTACAGTCAGAAACAGGTGAAAATTGATCATGGGGAACAACGACATGGCAGATCAATTGAATAACTACTTTGGTTCTGACTTCACTATGGAGGACATAAATAATCTTCCAGAAATAGTAGGGGTCCGAGGGTCTAGTGAGATGGAGGAACTGAGGGAACTACCTGTTAGTAGGGAAGTGGTGTTGGGTAAATTGAAGGGATTAAAGGCAGATAAATCCCCAGGGCCAAATGGTCTGCATCCCAGAGTGCTTAAGGAAGTAGCCCAAGAAATAGTGGATGCATTAGTGATAATTTTTCAAAACTCCTTAGATTCTGGATTAGTTCCTGAGGATTGGAGGGTGGCTAATGTAACCCCACTTTTTAAAAAAGGAAAGAGAGAAAAACCGGGGAATTATAGACCGGTTAGCCTGACATCGGTGGTGGGGAAAATGCTAGAGTCAGTTATCAAAGATGTGATAACAGCACATTTGGAAAGCGGTGATATGGAACAAAGTCAGCATCGATTTGTGAAAGGAAAATCATGTCTGACGAATCTTATAGAATTTTTTGAAGATGTAACTAGTAGGGTGGATAGGGGAGAGCCAGTGGATGTGGTATATTTAGATTTTCAAAAGGCTTTTGACAAGGTCCCACACAGGAGATTAGTGTGCAAACTTAAAGCACATGGTATTGGGGGTATGGTATTGATGTGGTTAGAGAATTGGTTGGCAGACAGGAAGCAAAGAGTGGGAATAAACGGGACCCTTTCAGAATGGCATGCTGTGACAAGTGGGGTACCACAAGGCTCAGTGCTGGGACCCCAGTTGTTTACAATATATATTAATGATTTAGACGAGGGAATTAAATGCAGCATCTCTAAGTTTGCAGATGACATGAAGCTGGGTGGCAGCGTTAGCTGTGAGGAGGATGCTAAGAGGATGCAGGGTGACTTGGATAGGTTAGGTGAGTGGGCAAATTCATGGCAGATGCAATTTAATGTGGATAAATGTGAGGTTATCCACTTTGGTCACAAGAACAGGAAAACAGATTATTATCTGAACGGTGGCCAATTAGGAAAAGGGGAGGTGCAATGAGACCTGGGTGTCATTGTACACCAGTCATTGAAAGTGGGCATGCAGTTACAGCAGGTGGTGAAAAAGGCAAATGGTATGTTGGCATTCATAGCCAAAGGATTCGAGTATTGGAGCAGGGAGGTTCTACTGCAGTTGTACAAGGCCTTGGTGAGACCGCACCTAGAGTATTGTGTGCAGTTTTGGTCACCTAATCTGAGGAAAGACATTCTTGCCGTAGAGGGAGTACAAAGAAGGTTTACTGGATTGATTCCTGGGATGGCAGGACTTTCATAAGAAGAAAGACTGGATCGACTAGGCTTATACTCACTGGAATTTAGGTGATTGAGGGGGGATCTTATTGAAACGTATAAAATTCTAAAGGGATTGGACAGGCTAGATGCAGGAAAATTGTTTCCGATGCTGGGGAAGTCCAGAACGAGGGGTCACAGTTTAAGGATGAAGGGGAAGCCTTTTAGGACCGAGATGAGGAAAAACTTCTTCACACAGAGAGTGGTGAATCTGTGGAATTCTCTGCCACAGGAAATAGCTGAGGCCGGTTCATTGGCTATATTTAAGAGGAAGTTAGATATGGCCCTTGTGGCTAAAGGGATCAGGGGGTATGGAGAGAAAGCAGGTACAGGGTTCTGAGTTGGATGATCAGCCATGATCATACTGAATGGCGGTGCAGGCTCGAAGGGCCGAATGGCCTACTCCTGCACCTATTTTCTATGTTTCTAATCAGACCCTGTCTATCCAGATAATTATATATACCATCTCTAAGAATACTTTCCATTAATTTACCCACCTGTCAGGACCCGGAGATTTATCCACTTTTATATTCCTTAAAAGCTCCAGTACTTCCTCCTCTTTAATCATCATAGTATCCATAACTTACCTACTCATTTCCCTTACCTTACACAATTCAATATCCTTATCCTTAGTGAATACCGAAGAAAAGAATTTGTTCAAAATCTCCCTCATCTCTTTTGGCACCACACATAGCTGTCCACTCTGATTCTCTAAGGGGCCAATTTTATCCCTCACTATCCTTATGCTATTAATATAACTGTAGAAACCCTTTGGATTTATTTTCACCTTACTTGCCAAAGCAACCTCGTATCTTCTTTTAGCTTTTCTAATTTCTTAAGATTCTTCATACATTCTTTATATTCCTCGAGCACCTCATTTACTCCATGCTGCCTATATTTATTGTAGATATCTCTCTTTTTCCTAACCAAGTTTCCAATATCCCTTGAAAACCATGGCTCTCTCAAACTTTTAACCTTTCCTTTCAACCTAACAGGAACATAATGATTCTGTACCCTCAAAATTTCACCTTTAAATGACCGCCATTTCTCTATTACATCTTTCCCATAAAACAAATTGTCCCAATCCACTCCTTCTAAATCCTTTTGCATCTCCTCAAAGTTAGCCTTTCTCCAATTAAAAATCTCAACATTGGATCCAGTACTATCCTCCTCCATAATTATATTGAAACTACTTGAAACTTGAATATGGCATTGGAGCTATGCTTACCCAAACTGTCACAGTGTGAAGCTAATAGAGCAGGGGGATAGGCCCGCAGCCTTGTTTTGCACCTGATGAAGATAGTAGAGAAGATGTTGTTGCCAATCCAAACTGACTGGGGTTTGCAAGTGAAGAAATCCTGGAGGTATTGAGGCCAAGGTCTTGAAGTTATTGATTAGTTTTGAGGGGATGGTGGTATTGAATGCTGAGCTGTAGTTGATAAAGAGCATCCTGATGTATGCATCTTTGCTGTCCATATGTTCCAGGGTTAAATGAAGAGTTAATGAGATGGCATCTGTTGTGGACCTGTTGTGACCGTAGGGAAATTAGAGTGGATCTAAATTGCTTCTCAGTCAGGAGTTGATATATTTCAATACCAACCTCTCAAAACTTTTTCTCTCTGTGGATGTAAGTGCTGCTGGGTGGTAGTCATTGAGAGAGGTCACTGCACTTTTCTTGGGCCCTGGTATAATTGAAGCCTGCTTGAAGCAGGTGGGCACCGCACAGTACCAAAGTGAGGGGGTATCACCGTAGCTGACCAGCACAGTCTTTGGTACTTAGTCAGATACCCCAGCTGGACCACATGCTTTCCATGGGTTCCACATCAGCTTCAGAGAAAGAACTCATAGCATCATCGGGGGATGTGGGAGTTTGTAATGGTTCCTCCATGTTTTGATGGTCAAAGCGAGCAGAGAAGGCATTGAGCTCACCTGGAAGTGAAGCCCCATTGTCTTCTATGCTGTGATAGTTCTGGGGTGCCTTGGGGTGACTCGTGTAGCAGCAGAGCTCTCAATGGATATAATTAAATACTCTCATTTTGGCCTGATACAGTTAAAAAATACAACTGCTTCCAAGGTCAGTACATGTATTTATTACATGTACATGTATTAAAAATGTCATAGTGTATTTAAACGAGCTATCGCTGCTTAAAACTGATGGAAACAGTACAGATTGTGGATGGATGAGACCTTGTAGGATTCTAGATCAGGGATACAAGTGCATTTAAGGAAACAGGGTTTTAAACTCCCAATATCGACTAACTTGCTGGCAAACGTACAGTCTCTGGTGAATAAAATCAATGATCTCAGAGCTAGGATGCTGAATCAGAGGGACATTTGGACCGCATGTGTCCTTTGTTTCACAGAATCCTGGTTAACCCCTTCCATTCTGGATGCAGCGATTCAGACCGACGGGTTTACTATACACTGTCAGAATAGATCTGTAGAGTCTCTCAAAGCAGAGGTGGAGGAGTATGCCTCATGATCAGCTCTTCTTGGTGCATGAATATATCAGTGCTGTCCCAAATCTGCTCACCAGACCTGGAATAGCTAGCAGTTAAGTACTGTCCATTTTACTTACTGCGGTGGATCTCTGGGACCATCTTGGTAGCAGTATACATTGCACCTCAGGCTAATATTAAGCAAGCTTCTGAGCAATGGGATCAACATGCATGAAACAGCACGCCCGAACACTTTCACCATCATTTTGGGAGATTTTACCAAGACCAGTCTGAAAAAAAATCACTAAGCAATTACCATCAGCAGATCTCTTGCAATATCAGAGGAAACAACACACCGGACCATTGCTACACAACTATTCAGAATGCCTACCGTACTATTCCACACCCTCACTTCGGGAAGTCTGATCACCCATCTGTACTTCTACTTCCTGAGTATAGGCAGAGACTGAAGACTGCAGCACCAGTAGTGAGGACCAAGAATGTTTGGACAAGGGAAGCACAGGAGTGCCTACAGGACTGCTTTGAATCAGTGGACTGGACTGTATTCCAGGATTCATCTTCAAACCTGGATGACTATAGTGCAGTTATTACCGACTTCAGTAAAACCTGTGTGGATGAGTGTGTGCCTACAAAGACTTACCCAAATCAAAAGCCATGATGAACCAGGAGGTAAGTTGTGTACTGAAGGCCGGGTCTGTGGCATTCAAATCTGACAAACCAAGCCTGTACCAGAAAACCAGTTATGATTTGCGGAGGGCTATTTCAAGGGCAAAGAGACAGTTTCGAACCAGGTTGGATGCGACATTGGATGTACGACAAGTCTGGTAGGGTTGCAAGACATTACTTCCTACAAAGCGAAACCCAATAGCAATGGCAGTGGTGCGTCACTACCAGATGAACTCAACGCCTTCTAAGCCCACTTTCAAAGGGAGAATATAACTACGGCTGTGAAGAACCGTCGCAAGGTGGAGGTCCTGATGGAATACCTGGTAAGGCTCTTAAAACCTGTGCCTACCAACTGGCAGGAGTATTCAAGGACATTTTCAACCTCTCACTGTTATGGGTGGAAGTTACCACTTGCTTCAAAAAGACACCAATTATACCAGTGCCTAAGAAGAATAATGTGGGCTGCCTTAATGACTATTGCCCAGTAGCACTCACATCTACAGTGATGAAATGCTTTGAGAGGTTGGTCATGACTAGACTGAACTCCTGCCTCAGCAAGGACCTGGACCCATTGCTATTTGCCTATTGTCACAATAGGTCAACAGTAGATGCAATCTCAATGGCTCTTCACACGGCTTTAGACCACCTGGACAACACAAGCACCTATGTCAGGATGCTGTTCATCGACTGTAGCTCAGCATTTAATAGAATTGAATTGAATTTTGGTTTATTGTCATTTAGAAACCACAACTGCAATGCAGTTAAAAAATGAAACAACGTTCCTCCAGAATGATATCACAAAAGCACACGACAAAAGAGACTACACCAGAAAATCCACGTAACGTTTGGCAATCCTCAAATCCAGAGTCCAGAGAGGCTGCTGCGTATTAATATCACATAACCATCTTAGCGCGTTCCCTGGAAAGGAGCCCCAAATCCACCAGACAAAACAAGACTACCCAGACACACCAAGTCAGGAGACCAACTCTACCACCCAACAAACCAAAAACTAAAGCTACAAGACCTGCACAAAACCATATAGTTAAACATATAGTTATAACAGTGCAAACAATACCATAATTGATAAAAGAAAATAGACCATGGGCACAGTAAAAATAGTCCAAAGATGTTAAAAGACTATAAGTTCGAAAGAAACCACCACACAGTTTCCACAAGTCCTCAGGGTCTCGATAGACTCGTCATCCCACGCAGGCGGCAGAAGGGAATACCCCCGCTATGAACTTCCAGGGCACCGCCGGATTCAGCCTCGCAGACGCAGCACACAGTGAAAGCGCCACCAGTCTGAGCCTCACAGACGCAGCACACAGTGAAAGCGCCATCAGTCTGAGCCTCACAGACGCAGCACACAGTGAAAGCGCCACCAGTCTGAGCCTCACAGACGCAGCACACAGTGAAAGCGCCACCAGTCTGAGCCTCACAGACGCAGCACACAGTGAAAGCGCCACCAGACAGAGCCTCACAGACGCAGCACACAGTGAAAGCGCCACCAGACCGAGCCTCACAGACGCAGCACACAGTGAAAGCGCCACCAGACCGAGCCTCACAGACGCAGCACACAGTGAAAGTGCCACCAGTCTGACCCTCACAGACGCAGCACACAGTGAAAGCGCCACCAGTCTGAGCCTCACAGACGCAGCACACAGTGAAAGCGCCACCAGACAGAGCCTCACAGACGCAGCACACAGTGAAAGCGCCACCAGACCGAGCCTCACAGACGCAGCACACAGTGAAAGCGCCACCAGACCGAGCCTCACAGACGCAGCACACAGTGAAAGCGCCACCAGACCGAGCCTCACAGACGCAGCACACAGTGAAAGCGCCACCAGTCCGAGCCTCACAGACGCAGCACACAGTGAAAGCGCCACCAGACCGAGCCTCACAGACGCAGCACACAGTGAAAGCGCCACCAGTCCGAGCCTCACAGACGCAGCACACAGTGAAAGCGCCACCAGACCGAGCCTCACAGACGCAGCACACAGTGAAAGTGCCACCAGTCCGAGCCTCACAGACGCAGCACACAGTGAAAGCGCCACCAGACCGAGCCTCACAGACGCAGCACACAGTGAAAGCGCCACCAGACCGAGCCTCACAGACGCAGCACACAGTGAAAGCGCCACCAGTCTGAGCCTCACAGACGCAGCACACAGTGAAAGCGCCACCAGTCTGAGCCTCACAGACGCAGCACACAGTGAAAGCGCCACCAGTCCGAGCCTCACAGACGCAGCACACAGTGAAAGCGCCACCAGACCGAGCCTCACAGACGCAGCACACAGTGAAAGCGCCACCAGACCGAGCCTCACAGACGCAGCACACAGTGAAAGCACCACCAGTCCGAGCCTCACAGACGCAGCACACAGTGAAAGCGCCCCAACCGCAGCGGACTCTTTGAGTCCGTCGAACCTCCGAGCCTCCGACCGTTCCCTCCGGCATAGCCTCTCTGAGCACCATCCTCTGCCGAGCGCACTGTGATGCCACCAGCAACGCGACCCCAAGGACTGGGGGCCTGTTCTTTCCAGCAGAGACCCAGACCTCACAACAGCAGCAGCAACAAAGAAGGGCTTCCTGGAGATTTCCAGATGTTCCACCATGCTCCCACGTCCGTTTTTCATCAGATTAGGATTGTGCACAGCACCCCGCTTAACAAGTAACAGACATCAACTCCTGAGAGGCTGCTGCAAACTGTGTTGCGCCGCCATCTTGAAGCTTCCCACAAATCTGATATAGAAGTTGCAGAACCTGGGCCTCCATATCTCCCTCTGCAATTGGATCCTTGACTTCCTAACCGGAAGACCAAAATCTGTGCAGAGTGGTGATAACATCTCCTCCTTTCTGGCGATCAACACTGGTGCACCTCAGGGGTGTGTGTTTAGACGACTGCTCTACTCTCTATATCCCCATGACTGTGTGACTAGGAATAACTCAAGTACCATCTGTAAATATGCCGATGATACAATCATTGTTGGTAGAATTTCAGGTGGTGACGAGAGGGCATACAGGAATGAGATATGCCAACTAGTGGAGTGGTGTTGCAGCAACAACCTGGCACTCAATATCATCCTGTGCAGCTGCTTTGAGTGTCCAGTGGACTCAGACCCCAAGATCCCTCTGATCCTCCACACTGCCAAGAGTCTTACCATTAATACTATATTCTGCCATCATATTTGACTGACCAAAATGAACCACTTCACACTTATCTGGGTTGAACTCCATCTTTCACTTCTCAGCCCAGTTTTGCATCCTATCAATGTCCCACTGTAACTTCTGTCAGCCCTCCACACTATCCACAACACCCCCAACCTTTGTGTCATCAGCAAACTTACTAACCCATCCCTCCACTTCCTCATCCAGGTCATTTATAAAATTCACGAAGAATAAGGGTCCCAGAACAGATTCCTGAGGCACACCATTGATCACCAACCTCCATACAGAATATGACCCGTCTACAACCACTTTTTGCTTTCTGTGGGGAAGCCAGTTCTAGATCCACAAAGCAATGGATCCTTGGATCCCATGGCTCCTTATTTTCTCATTAAGCCTTGCATGGGGTACCTTATCAAATGCCTTGCTGAAATCCATATACACTACATACACTGCTCTTCCTTCATCAATGTGTTTAGTCACATCCTCAAAAAATTCAATCAGGCTCGTAAGGCACAACCTGCCCTTTACAAAGCCATGCTGAATATTCCTAATCATATTATACCTCTCCAAATGTTCGTAAATCCTCCCTCAGGATCTTCTCCATCAACTTACCAGTATACTTGTAGAATGCCTTGGGGTTTTGCTTAATCCTGCCCTCCAAGGCATTCTCATGGCCCCTTCGGGCTCTCCTAATTTCCTTCTTAAGATCCTTCCTGTTAGCCTTATAATCTTCTAGATCTCTAACATTACCTAGATCTTTGAACCTTTTGTAAGCTTTCTATTCTTCTTGACTATGCCAGCCCCCTAGGCCTGAGCCAAGGTAGTAGTAGTCTTCTTCAGCCTTTGTACACCATGGTCCCTGTACCCTACCATAACTTCCCTGTCTCATTGGAACGTACCTATGCAGAACTTCACACAAATATCCCCTGAACATTTGCCACATTTCTTTCATACCTTTCCCTGAGAACATCTGTTCCCAATTTAAGCTTCCAAGTTCCTGCCTGATAGCCTCATAATTCCCCTTACTCCAATTAAATCCTTTTCTAACTTGTCTGTTCCTCCAATGTCTCTCCAATGCCTCCAATGTAAAGGGGATAGAATTATGATTACTATCTCCAAAATGCTCTCCCACTGAAAGATGTGACACTTGGCTATACTTGATGAAGGATATACTAGCTTTGGAAGCAGTGCAGAGGAGGTTCACCAGGTTGATTCCAGAGATGAAGGGGTTGACCCATGAGGAGAGACTGAGTCGCCTGGGACTATACTCTATGGAGTTCAGAAGAATGAGAGGGGATCTTATAGAAACATACAAAATGTTGAAAGGGATATATAAAATAGAAGTAGGAAAGTTGTTTCCATTGGTAGGTGAGACTAGAACTAGGGGACATTGCCTCAAGATTCAGGGGAGAAGATTTAGGATGGAGATGAGGAGAAACTGTTTTTCCCAGACAGTGGTGAATCTCTGGAATTCTCTGCCCAGGCAAGCAGTTGAGGCTTCTTCACTAAATATATTTAAGAAACAGTTAGATAGGTTTTTACATAGTAAGGGAATTAAGGGTTATGTGGAAAAAGCAGGTAGATGGAGCTGAGTTTACGGACAGTTCAGCCATGATCTTATTGACTGGCAGGGCAGGCTCGATGAGCCGGATGGCCTACTCCTGCTCCTATTTCTTATGTTCCAGTGAGTGCTGAATTAACAGCAACATTGTGATGTTCGTCAGGCTGCACAAAGGCCTCCGCTCAGACTTCCTGGTAATGCTGTGAAGTACATCTGTCAAGTGCTCTGAACTGTCAGACAGAGCACCAAAAGGAGAACAGAGGTTCTGATCCAACAGTCTGAAGCTCGAGAGGTGAGGCTCTAATCTGTCAGTCTGTACCCCGAGAGCAGAGGAGATGAGAGACTCCATCAGTCTGAACAGTGAGAGCAGAGCAGACGTTCCGATCCATAGTCTGAACCCAAAGAGGAGAGGAGAGGCTCTGATCTGTTAGTCTGTATCTGAGAGGACAGGAGAGGTTTTGATCTGTCAGTGTGTATCCAAGAGGAGAAGAGAGTCTTTGATCTGTCAGTCTGTGTCGGGAGGAGAGGAGAGGCTTTAATATGTTGACCTGAACCCCGAGAGGTGAGGAGAGGAGAGGCTCTGATCCGTCAGTCTGTGTCCGAGAGGAGAGGCTCTGATCCATCAGTCTGTATCCGAGAGGAGAGGCTCTGATCTGTCAGTCTGTATCCGAGAGGAGAGGCTCTGATCCGTCAGTCTGTGTCCGAGAGGAGAGGAGAGACTCTGATCCGTCATTCTGTATCCATGAGGAGAGCAAAGGCTCTGATTGGTCAGTCTGTGTCCAAGAGGAGAGGGCTCACTCCATCTCAACCTGTTGATTCTGAGTTTTGAGGTCTTACCAACATCAGCCTCCACAACCTCTCCTCTAACTGTTCTGGCACTCTGCTTCCCATCCCCCTCATCACTAACTCCTCATCACTTGTTCTATCCATGTCATTGGTCCCTACATGGACCACACTTTATGACTTGAACATCTTCAGTGATATTGACGCCCTTGTACCATTTCTTGAAGGATTGATAACACACCATTTAATATTTCTCTACAGCTTTCTCATTGTTACAAAGCACACCTTTAGGTTTGCTTATCAAACTCCTATCAATCTACCCCTCAGAAATGTCTTGCTCAGGAACATGTGTTAGTTTAATGAGTCAAGTCTTCGCCAGATTATACTGGAATAGGCTTTGTCATCCGGCAAAGAAACCCACACAATATCATATTTTGGATACTTCGTTATGTTTGAAATGCAGCAGATGGGAGAGCTGGCTCGACTATTACATTGGACAACAAAGATTTTGCTTCCTGAATACCTTTAGGTGTATCTTATGTATTTTGGGCTACCGATCATGAAATTTCCCTGTCACACACCATTTTTAATAAACTTATGTTTATTATTTCAAGTCGTAATTCAAAGTCAATTCAAATATTGCCTACAATGTAAGCTGGAAAATTTCCTATCTTGTCCAGGCATGCTTAGGCGACTTGGCTGCTGCACAGCAGGACAGCTTTTAGTAATAATTACCGTAGATTCCGGATTTTAAGCCGCTACTTTTTTCCCACATTTTGAACAGCTTTGAACTTTGCGGCCTTTAAAACGGAGCGGCTAATACATGATTTTTTTCATGCCGCCTCGTAAACATTTTGCCTCATAACAGTAGACCAATAAAATTGATGAGTAGTTCACAGAGGTCCAATGAAATTGTACGATAAATCAAGCGCACTTTCACAATTAAATTATTGTAAATCAGTCATTTGTACTCACCCTCATCAACATGGAAAACACTCGAAGAAAAGCATTGTGCTGCCTTATGGCAGATATTTAGTTTATAATATTTTCGCTTAGTAATTCATTTTCTAGTTAAAGTTAGAAGAGTTTTAACTATATTTGTTTTCTGTACTACATCGCGGGATGCTATGACGTCACACCCGGTTTCGCCGCGTCTTGTGGGAAAAACGCCGGTTTGCGATAAAACGGGACGGAGGGAGGGAGCGCATTACGCGAGCGGCTTTGGATCTGAGCGAACGCTGCTTTTAAGTTAAAGGCGATCAATAACTTTTCCTGGTAGGCTGCAGTATATATATTTTTTACCAGGCGTTAGGAGATATTGGAATGTTGTTCAGTAAAGAAGTATACGCAACGTATATTTAAAAGTAGCTGCGTTACGGGCACGGTTCGAAAAAAAGCATTTGCAATATGTATTTGTTTTTGTTACCATATGGATTTAATTAAAAGTTAAAAAATCCTCACGTGTAATATCTTTCTGTGTAAATATCTCATATTACAACGTGGGACACCTGCGGCCGAAAATCCGGTGCGGCCTGTACAATTAAAAAATTGATTTTATTTCTAAAATTAGAGCCAGCGGCTTTTAATCAGGTGCGCTCTGTAGTCCGGAATCTACGGTATTGGGTTCAGGACTGTAAGGATGGAATTTGCTAGCAGGAGGCACAAAAGTTTCTTTGAAGGATTTTGATATTTGAGACAGATGCTTCCCAGAATAACTGATGCCAATAGACAATAATAGACAATAGGTGCGGGAGTAGGCCATTCAGCCCTTCTAGCCAGCACCGCCATTCACTATAATCATGGCTGATCATACACAATCAGTACCCCGTTCCTGCCCTCTCCCCATATCCCCTGACCCCGCTATCTATAAGAGCTCTATCTAACTCTCTCTTGAATGCATCCAGAGACTTGGCCTCCACTGCCTTCTGGGGCAGAGCATTCCACATATCCACCACTCTCTGGGTGAAAAGGTTTTTCCGCATCTCAGTTCTAAATGGCCTACCCCTTATTCTTAAACTGTGGCCTCTAGTTCTGGACTCACCCATCAGCAGGAACATGCTTCCTGCCTCCAGCGTGTCCAATCCCTTAATAATCTTATATGTCTCAATCAGATCCCCTCTCATCCTTCTAAAGTCCAGTGTATACAAGCCCAGTCGCTCCAATCTTTCAACATATGACAGTCCCGCCATTCCAGTAATTAACCTTGTGAACCTATGCTGCACTCCCTCAATAGCAAGAATGTCCTTCCTCAAATTTGGAGACCAAAACTGCACACAATACTCCAGGTGGGGTCTCACCAGGGCCCTGTACAGCTGCAGAAGGACCTCTTTACTCCTATACTCAATTCCTCTTGTTATAAAGGCCAGCATGCCATTAGCCTGCTGTACCTGCATGCTTGTTTTCATTGACTGATGTACAAGAACACCTAGATCTCGTTGTACTTCCCCTTTTCCTAACTTGACTCCATTTAGGTAGTAATCTGTCTTCCTGTTCTTGCCACCAAAGTGGATAACCTCACATTTATCCACATTAAACTGCATCTGCCATACATTTGCCCACTCACCCAACCTGTCCAAGTCACCCTGCATTCTCATAACATCTTCCTGACATTTCACACTGCCACCCAGCTTTGTGTCATCAGCAAATTTGCTAATGTTACTTTTAATCCCTTCATCTAAATCATTAATGTATATTGTAAACAGCTGCGGTCCCAGCACCGAACCTTGCGGTACCCCACTGGTCACAGCCTGCCATTCCGAAAGGGACCCGTTAATCACAACTCTTTGTTTCCTGTCAGCCAGCCAATTTTCAATCCATGTCAGTACTCTGCCCCCAATACCATGTGCCCTAATTTTGCCCACTAATCTCCTATGTGGGACTTTATCAAAAGCTTTCTGGAAGTCCAGGTACACTACATCCACTGGCTCTCCCTTGTCCATTTTCGTAGTTACATCCTCAAAAAACTCCAGAAGGTTAGTCAAGCATGATTTTCCCTTCATAAATCCATGCTGACTCGGACTGATCCTTCTACTGCTATCCAAATGTGTTGTAATTTCCTCTTTTATAATTGACTCTAGTATCTTTCCCACCACTGACGTCAGGCTAACCGGTCTATAATTCCCTGTTTTCTCTCTCCCTCCTTTCTTGAAAAGTGGGACAACATTAGCCACCCTCCAATCAGCAGGAACTGTTCCTGAATCTATAGAAGATTGGAAAATGATTACCAATGCATCCAGTATTTCTAGAGCCACCTCTTTAAGTACCCTGGGATGCAGACCATCAGGTCCTGGGAACTTATCAGCCTTCAGACTCAACAGTCTATCCAACACCGTTTCTTGCCTAGTATAAATTTCTTTCAGTTCATCCTTTACCCTAGTTCCTTTGACCACTATTACATCTGGGAGATTGTTTGTGTCTTCCCTAGTGAAGACAGATCCAAAGTACTTGTTCAACTCATCTGCCATTTCCTTGTTCCCCATAATAAATTCACCAGTTTCTGTCTTCATTGGTCCAATTTTGGTCTTAACTATTTTTTTGCTATTCACATACCTAAAGAAGCTTTTACTATCCTCCTTTATATTCTTGGCTAGTTTACCTTCATACCTCATTTTTTCTTGGCGTATTGCCTTTTTTGTTATCTTCTGTTGCTCTTTAAAAGCTTCCCAGTCCTCTGGTTTTCCGCTCATCTTTGCTATGTTATACTTCTCTTTTATTTTTATACTGCCCTTTACTTCCCTTGTCAGCCACGGCCGCCCTTTACTCCCCTTAGGATCTTTCTTCCTCTTTGGAATGAACCCATCCTGCACCTTCTGCATTATTCCCAGAAATACCTGCCATTTTTGTTCCACTGTCTTCCCTGCTAGGGTATTTTTCCATTGAACTTTGGCCAGCTCCTCCCTCATAGCTCCATAGTTCCCTTTGTTCAACTGTAATACTGACACATCCGATTTTCCCTTCTCCTTCTCAAATTGTAGGTTAAAACATATCATATTATGGTCACTACCTCGTAATGGTTCCTTTACCTCGAGGTCCCTGATCAAATCCGGTTCATTGCACAACACTAAATCTAGAATTGCCTTCTCCCTGGTAGGCTCCAGTACAAGCTGTTCTAAGAATCCATCTCGGAGGTACTCCACAAACTCCCTTTCTTGGGGTCCAGTACCATTCTGATTCTTCCAGTCTACCTGCATGTTGAAATCCCCCATGACAACTGTATCATTACCTTTGCGACATGCCAATTTTAACTCTTCATTCAACTTACACCCTACATTCAGACTGCTGTTTGGGGGCCTGTAGATAACTCCCATTAGGGTCTTTCTACCCTTAGAATTTCTCAGTTCTATCCATACTGACTCTACATCCCCAGATTCTATGTCCCCCCCCTCGCAAGGGACTGAATATCATTCCTCACCAACAGAGCCACCCCACCCCCTCTGCCAGTCAGTCTGTCCTTTCGATAAGATGTATATCCTTGAATATTCATTTCCCAGGCCCTGTCCGCTTGAAGCCATGTCTCTGTTATTCCCACAACATCATACTTACCAATTTCCAACTGAGCCTCAAGCTCATCTACTTTATTCCTTATACTTCGTGCATTCATATATAATACTTTTAATTCGTTACTCCCCTCTCCTTTCATATAAATTCCTATTTCACTTGGCCAAGATTAAGGAAAGCATTTTTGTTGGTCCACAAATCAAACAGGTCATCAATGACAGGCAATTTGAAGAATTTCTAGTGGGACTGGAGAAAATCACTTGGAAGGCTTTCAAGGAAGTTGTTGAAATTTTTCTCGGTATCTGCAGAGCACCAAACTACATGCAGTTAGTTGAAAGCATGCTTCAAGCATATAAAACCATGAAATGCAACATGTCACTAAAGATTCATTTTCTGCATTCCCATTTAAACTTCTTCCCTGCAAATCTTGGTGCTGTTAGTGATAAGCATGGTGAAAGGTTTCACCAGGACATTGCAATCATGGAGAAAAGATACCAGGGCAACTGGAATCCATCAATGCTGGTGAATTATTGTTGGAAACGTAAGCGAGAAGCCTCAGACACTGAGTACAAATGAAAATCATTAACAAAATATTTTAAACTTAGTTGAACTATTGCAAAGCATCAGCACCATTATGCAATTAAGCACATTATATTCAATAAAAGTTAATTTGTTGTTTCTCCAAATTCCTACATGATACAAGTAGTCTGAAATTATAATTGTGTTCATCCTCAAGCAGTCTATCATAAACAAGAAAAAGCTTGAGGAAGCAACACTTTTGAAAAAAATTGTTGTCCAGTGTTATGGAGAGTGCTCCATCTCTGCCAGGACGCTGGTCAGTTTGCAGCCTTTTATTCCAGAACCTGTGATTGGATCTGTACCTGAAAGAGGGAGGCACTGACACAGGCAGCATCTCTGCAGGGAATAAGCAGATGAAGGTTAAAGCTGAGACCCTTCTTCAAGGCTGCTGAAGTATTGGCAGTTTATTTCCCTCCATAGATGCTGCCTGAACTGCAGAGTTCTTCCAGGATTTTGTGTGTGTCTTGCTCTGGATTTCCAGCATCTGCAGAATCTCTCGTGTTCTTTAAAGAGTGAGTCTGCAAGTCCTAGTAGAGATTCAGGGGGTCGAATTACAAATTAATTTGAAAAGCATAGGTTTGGATGGGATCTGAGGAACTTCCTCACTCAGATGGTGGTTAAATCTGGATCTCTCAGCCTGGATGGCTGCTGGGGTCTGGTATGCTCTTGATATTTTAAGACATATCTGCAGATTGCCAAAGTGCAGAAAAGTATGGACCAACTGCTGGTATGTGGGATTGCTAAATGCAGCAGGATCTGATGGACTGAAGGGATTGAGATGACACTGCTGAAGGCAGGCAATAACTTACTGGTTGATCCAAAACAAGGAAAACAACTACCGGTAAATATTTTATTAATAACACTTTATCTGTAAAAGATTATGATCACCACAAACAATGAAGAGGTGAGCGAAGGTAAGACTGACTCAAGAGTTGAAGCATGCAGGTACAGTACAGAGTTGCTGGAGTTAGAGCTAGGTGGAGGTATGCTTGAGGAGGAGTTGGAGCAAAGTGGAGGCTTGTTCGAAACAGAGCTGGGCAGGCAAAGTGGAGAAAAGTCAATGTGGAGGAAACTAGGAGTGAGGTCTAATCGATCTAAGTGATGGGCCAATTTGGAAAGGTCAGATGTGGGCCAAAATATGGTGCCAGAGTTCAGATCCAGAGCCTATCAAAGCGACAAAGCCCAGGTCCTAGTGCAAGGAAACCATATAACCATATAACCATATAACAATCACAGCACGGAAACAGGCCATTCCGGCCCTCCTAGTCCGTGCCGAACTCTTAATCTCACCTAGTCCCACCTACCCGCACTCAGCCCATAACCCTCCACTCCTTTCCTGTCCATATACCTATCCAATTTTACCTTAAATGACACAACTGAACTGGCCTCTACTACTTCTACAGGAAGCTCATTCCACACAGCTATCACTCTCTGAGTAAAGAAATACCCCCTCGTGTTTCCCTTAAACTTTTGCCCCCTAACTCTCAAATCATGTCCTCTCATTTGAATCTCCCCTACTCTCAATGGAAACAGCCTATTCACGTCAACTCTATCTATCCCTCTCAACATTTTAAATACCTCGATCAAATCCCCCCTCAACCTTCTACGCTCCAATGAATAGAGACCTAACTTGTTCAACCTTTCTCTGTAACTTAAGTGCTGAAACCCAGGTAACATCCTAGTAAATCGTCTCTGCACTCTCTAATTTATTGATATCTTTCCTATAATTCGGTGACCAGAACTGTACACAATATTCCAAATTTGGCCTTACCAATGCCTTGTACAATTTTAACATTACATCCCAACTTCTGTACTCAATGCTCTGATTTATAAAGGCCAGCGTTCCAAAAGCCTTCTTCACCACCCTATCTACATGAGACTCCACCTTCAGGGAACTATGCACTGTTATTCCTAGATCTCTCTGTTCCACTGCATTCCTCAATGCCCTACCATTTACCCTGTATGTTCTATTTGGATTATTCCTGCCAAAATGTAGAACCTCACACTTCTCAGCATTAAACTCCATCTGCCAACGTTCAGCCCATTCTTCTAACCGGCATAAATCTCCCTGCAAGCTTTGAAAACCCACCTCATTATCCACAACACCTCCTACCTTAGTATCATCAGCATACTTACTAATCCAATTTACCACCCCATCATCCAGATCATTTATGTATATTACAAACAACATTGGGCCCAAAACAGATCCCTGAGGCACCCCGCTAGTCACCGGCCTCCATCCCGATAAACAATTATCCACCACTACTCTCTGGCATCTCCCATCTAGCCACTGTTGAATCCATTTTATTACTCCAGCATTAATACCTAACGACTGAACCTTCTTAACTAACCTTCCATGTGGAACTTTGTCAAAGGCCTTGCTGAAGTCCATATAGACTACATCCACTGCCTTACCCTCATCAACATTCCTCGTAACTACTTCAAAAAATTCAATAAGGTTTGTCAAACATGACCTTCCACGCACAAATCCATGCTGGCTACTCCTAATCAGATCCTGTCTATCCAGATAATTATAAATACTATCTCTAAGAATACTTTCCATTAATTTACCCACCACTGATGTCAAACTGACAGGTCTATAATTGCCAGGCTTACTTCTATAACCCTTTTTAAACAATGGAACCACATGAGCAATACGCCAATCCTCCGGCACAATCCCCGTTTCTAATGACATCTGAAAGATCTCCGTCAGAGCTCCTGCTATCTCTACACAAACTTCCCTCAAGGTCCTGGGGAATATCCGGTCAGGACCCGGAGATTTATCCACTTTTAAATTTCTTAAAAGCGCCAGTACTTCCACCTCTTTAATTGTCATAGGTTCCATAACTTCCTTACTTGTTTCCCACACCTTACACCATTCAATATCCTTCTCCTTAGTGAATACCGAAGAGAAGAAATCGTTCAAAAAAAAAAAAGACCCAGTGTTCGGACGATTAAAATGCCGAGCCAGATGAATTGAAAAAACTTGGTGTCAGGACCAATAGACAAGAGTCAGGCAGGTTCAGCTCACTGCTTATGATGTTTACTGCACTCCTCGCTGCGCTGAGGCTATGGGCCTGCTCCGGGCTCCTTGTCTGAGGACTCACTTCCATTCTAAATGCTGTTTGCTTACTTTTATTGTCTGCACAATTTGTTTTCTCCCCCTCTTGTTTGTCAAGGTTCTTTATAGGTTCTTTTGGGTATCTTCAATTGAGTTTCTTGTTTTGTGGCTGCCTGTAAGGAAATGAATCTCAAGGTCATATGGTGAATACGTACTTTTGTAAACCTCAGGTTCTGTTGGCTGCGCAAGTCCAGGGAAGACAATCTCTGGCCCCACTAATCGTATTAGATTGAGGTGCAAAACTTCCTGTTTGTACAGATGCTGCGTGATAGACGTAGAAAACCTACAGCACAATATAGGCCTTTTGGCCCACAATGCTATGCGGAACATGTACGTACTTTAGGAATTACCCAGGGTTACCCATAGCCCTCTATTTTTTGAAGCTCCATGTACCTATCCAGGAGTTTCTTAAAAGACCCTATTGTATCCACCCCCACCACCATTGCCGGCAGCCCATTCCACACACTCACCACTTTGTGTAAAAATCTTACCCCTACATCTCCTCTGTACCTACTTCCAAGCACCTTAAAACTGTACCCTCTCATGCTAACCACTTCAGCCCTGGGGAAAAGTTTCTGACTATCCACGCGATCAATGCCTCTCATCATCTTATGCACCTCTTTCAGGTCACCTCTCATCCTCCAACGCTCCAAGGAAAACCTATTCTCAAAAGGCATGCACCCCAATCCAAACAACATCCTTGTAAGTCTCCTCTGCACCCTGTCTATGGTTTCCACATCCTTCCTGTAATGATCCGACCAGAATTGAGCACAGTACTCCACGTGGGGTCTGACCAAGATCCTATATAGCTGTAACATTACCTCTCGGCTCTTAAAATCAATCTCACGATTGATGAAGGCCAATGCACCGTATGCTTTCTTAACCACAGAGTAAACCTGCACAGCAGCTTTGAGTGTCCTATAGACTCACACCCCAAGATCCCTCTGATCCTCCACACTGCCAAGAGTCTTACCATTAATACGATATTCTGCCATCATATTTGATCTACCAAAATGAACCACCTCACACTTAATTGGGTTGAACTCCATCTGCCACTTCTCAGCCCAGTTTTGCATCCTATCAATGTGCTGCTGTAACCTCTTACAGCCCTCCACACTATCCACAACACCTCCAACCTTTGTGTCATCAGCAAATTTACTAACCTATCCCTCCATTTCCTCATCCAGATCATTTATAAAAATCACGAAGAGTTCGGGTCCCAGAACAGATCTCTGAGGCACACCATTGGTGACCGACCTCCATGCAGAATATGACCCGTCTACAACCACTCTTTTCCTTCTGTGGACAAGCCAGTTCTGGATCCACAAAGCAATTTCCCCTTGGATCCCATGCCTCCTTACTTTTTCAATAAGCCTTGCATGGGGTACCTTGTCAACTGCCTTGCTGAAATCCATATACACTACATGTACAGCTCTACTTTCGTCAATGTGTGTAATCACATCCTCAAAAAAATTCAATCAGGCTCATAAGGCGTGACCTGCCTTTCAGAAAGCCATGCTGACTATTTCTAATCATATTATGCCTCTCCAAGTGTTCATAAATCCTGCCTCTCAGGATCTTCTCCATCAACTTACCAACCACTGAAGTAAGACTCACTGGTCTATAATTTCCTAGGCTGTCTCTACTCCCTTTCTTGAATAAAGGAACAACATCCAGAACCCTCCAATCCTCCGCAACCTCTCCCATCCCTGTTGATGATGCAAAGATTATCGCCAGAGGCTCAGAAATCTCTTCCCTTGCCTCCCGCAGTACCCTGGGGTACATCTCATCCCAGTGACTTATCCAATATGATGCTTTCCAAAAGCTCCTGCACATCCTTTTTCTTAATATCGACATGCTCAAGCATTTCAGTCCGCTGTAAGTCATCTCTACAATCGCCAAGATATTTTTCTGTAGTGAATACTGAAGCAAAGTATTCATTAAGTACCTCTGCTATTTCTTCCAGTTCCATACACACTTTCCCACTGTCTCACTTTATAGGTCCTATTCTTCCATGTCTCACTATCTTTCCTTTCGTTAGTCCTGACGAAGGGTCTCGGCCCGAAACGTCGACAGCGCTTCTCCCTATAGATGCTGCCTAGACTGCTGTGTTCTACCAGCATTTTGTGTGTGTTGTTGTTTGAATTTCCAGCATCTGCAGATTTCCTCGTGTTTGCTCTTTAAATGCTTTCCTATCTTGTCTGTTCCTATCCCTCTCTAATGCTATGGTAAAAGAGATAGAATTGTGATCAGTATCTCTAAGGCGCTCTCCCACTGAGAGATCTGACACCTGGCCAGATTCAATTCCCAATACCAGATCAAGTACAACCTCTCTTGTAGGTTTATCTACATACTGTGTCAAGGAACCTTCTTGAACACACCTAAGAAACTCTGCTCTAGGGATATGCCAATCGATATTTGGGAAATTAAAATCTCCCACCACGACAACCTTGTTATTATTGCATCTTTCCAGAATCTGACTCCCAATCTGCTGCTCGATATCCATGTTACTATTGGGTGGTCTATAAAAAAACACCCAGTAGAGTTATTGACCCCTTCCTGTTCCTAAACTCCACCCACAGAGACTCCGTAGACAATCCCTCCATGTCTTCCTCCTTTTCTGCAGCCATGACACTATCTCTGATCAGCAGTGCCATGCTCCCACCTCTTTTGCCTCCCTCCCTGTCCTTTCTGAAGCATCTAAAGCCTGGCACTCTAAGTAAACATTCCTGCCCCTGAGCCATCCAAGTCTCTGTAATGGCCACCACATCATAGCTCCAAGTATTGATCTATGCTCTAAGCTCATCCACTTTGTTCATGATGCTTCTTGCATTAAAATAGACACATCTCAAACCATGAGTTTGAGCGCGTCCCTTCTCTATCACCTGCCTATCCTCCCTCTTGCACTGTCTCCCTGCTTTCTCTACTTCTGAGACAACAGCCTCTTCCTCCGTCTCTTCAGTTCGGTTCCCACCCCCCCAACCAATTCTAGTTTAAACTCTCCCCAATAGCCTTAGCAAACCTCTCCGCCAGGATATTGGTCCCCCTGGGATTCAAGTTTAACCCGTCCTTTTTGTACAGGTCACTCCTGCCCCAAAAGAGGTCCCAATGATCCAGAATTCTGAATCCATGCCCCCTGCTCCAATCCCTCAGCCACACATTTAATCCTCCACCTCACTCTATTCGTATACTCACTGTCACGTGGCATGATTTTCGATAGGTTTCAATGAGATTCGCCTTCTTTCTTCTAAACTCCAGCAATCAAATGCTCCTCATACATTAGGTCTTTCATTCCCGAAATTATTCTCGTGAACCTCCTCTGGACTCTTTCCAATAGCATCACATCCTTTCTTAGATAAGGGGCCCAAGGCTGCTCACAGTATTCCAAATGTGGTGTGACCACAAGATCAGAAGACAAAGGAGCAGAAGTAGGCTATTCAGCCCATCCAGTCTGCTTCGCCACTCCATCATGAGCTAAACTATTCTCCCATCTAGTTCCAATTTCCAGCTTTTTCCCTATATCCCTTGATACTCTGACTAATTAGATACCTATCAATCTCCTCCTTAAACATCCTCAATGATTGGGCCTCCACAGCTGTATGTGGCAACGAATTCCATAAATCCATGACCATCTGGCTAAAAAAATTTCTCCTCATCTCTGTTTTAAATGGGTACCCTCTAATTCTAATACTCTTGTCCTGGACTCACCCACCAAGGGAAACAGACTTTCCACATCTACTCTGTCCAACCCTTTCAAAATTTGAAATATTTCTGTGAGATCCCCTCTCATTCTCCTATACTCTAGTTAATACAGTCCAAGAGCCAACAAATGCTCCTCATATGTTAGCCGCTGCATTCCAGGAATCATCCTCGTAAATCTTCTCTGAACTCTCTCCAACATCAGTATATCCCTTCTAAGGAAGGGGGCCCAAAACTGCACACAGCATTCCAAATGAGGTCTCACTAGTGCCCCATAGAGCCTCATCAACACCTCCTTACTCTTGAACACTATTCCTCTTCCTCTTGAAATGAATGCCAACATGGCATTCGCTTTCCTTACTGCCGATCCAACCTGGTGGTTAACCTTTAGGGTATCCTGCACGAGGACCCCCAAGTCCCTTTGCACTTCCGATTTTTGAATTTTCTCCCCATCTAAATAATAATCTGCCCGATTATTTCTTCTTCCAAAATGTACAACCGTACACTTCTCAACATTGTATCTCATCTGCTATTTCTTTGCCCACTCTCCTAAACTGACCAAGTCTCTCTGCAACCTTTCAGTTTCTTCAACATTTCCTGCTCCTCCACCTATCTTGGTGTCATCCACAACTTAGCCACAAAACCATTTAATCCATAATCTAAATCATCGATATACAATATAAAAAGAAGCGGCCCCAACACCGACCCCTGCAGAACACCACTAGTAACCGACAACCAACCAGAATAGGATCCCTTTATTCCCACCCTTTGCTTTCTGCCTATCAGCCAATGCTCCACCCATTCCAATATCTTTCCTGTAATTCCATGGGCTCTCATCTTATTAAGCAGCCTCTTATGTGGCACCTTATTGAAGGCCTTTTGAAAATCCAAATACACAACATCCACAGCCTCTCCCTTGTCAATCTTATTTGAGATTACCTCAAAAAATTCCAATAGGGTGGTGAGGCAGAATCTTCCCTTCATAAAACCATGCTGGCTAGGGCCTATCTTGTCATGCACCTCGAGGTATTTCATAACCTCGTCCTTGAGGATCGACTCCAATAACTTTCCAACTACCGAAGTCAGACTAATAGGTCTGTAATTTCCTTTTTGCTGCCTCCCTCCTTTCTTAAACAGCAGAACTACATTTGCGACCTTCCAGTCCTTCGGAACCATGCCAGAATCTATTGATTCCTGGAAGATCATTTCCAATGCCTCCACAATCTCCAAAGCCACCTCCTTCAGAACCCATGGGTGCACCTCATCTGGTCTGGGAGACTTATCTATCCTTTGTCCATTTAGCTTCCCAAGCACTTTCTCCCTAGTAATCTTGACTGTACCTAACTCTATTCCCTGAGACCTCTGGCTATCAAGTATGTTGCTAATGTCTTTCACTGTGATGACTGATGCAAAATACTCATTTAGTTCCTCTGCCATCTCTTTGTTACCCATTATAACTTCTCCAGCATCATTTTCCAATCGGTCCTGTATCTACTCGTGTCACTCCTTTACTCTTCATATATTTAAAAAAACTCTTAGTATCTTTTTTTATGATAATGGCCAACTACCTTTCATAATTCATCTTTTCTTTCCTAATGACTTTCTTAGTTTCCTTCTGTAAGTTTTTAAAAGATGTCCAGTCCTCAGTTTTCCCCCTAATTTTTGCTTCCTTGTACACCGTCTCTTTTGCTTTTATTTCAGCCTTGACCTCTCTCGTTAGCCACATTTGTGCCATTTTTCCATTCATGATATTCTTTTTTCTTGGAATATATTTTTCCTGCACTTTCCTTATTTCTTGTAGGAATTTCATCCAATTCTGCTCTACTGTCCCTCCATCTAGCTTACTTTTCCAGTCAACTTGGGCCAGTTCCTCTCTCATACCTCTGTAATTTCCTTTGTTCCACTGAAATATCGATACACCTGATAACAGCTTCTCCTTTTCAAATTTAAAACTGAATTCAATCATATTATGATCACTATTTCCAAGGGGATCCATTACCTCTAGCTCCCTAATCACCTCAGGTTCATTACACAGCACCCAATCCAAAACAACCGATCCCCTGATGGGCTTATGGACAAGCTGCTCCAAAAAGCCATCCTGTAGGCATTCTACAAACTCCCTCTCCTGAGATCCAGTATCTTCCTGACTTTCCCAATCCACTTTTATATTAAAATCCCCCATAATTATCTTGATATTTTCCTTCTGACACGTTTTTTCTATTTCCAGCTGTAACTTGTAGTCCACATCCCGGCTGCTGTTTGGAGGCCTGTATATAACTGCTATTAGTGTCTTTTTACCATTGCCATTTCTTAACTCGACCCATAAAGATTCTACCTCTTCTGATCCTATGTCCTTTCTTTCTTTTTTTTGTAATTTATTTTTTATTGAAGTTGATCATCAAACAAACATTTCCATAAGATGTATTTCAGACATTGTACATATATATCACAAATCTCCACAAAGTATTTATCTGAGGTATACACTTAGAGAAAAGAGTGGAAAGAAAAAACAAGCAAAAGGAAAGAATTATGTATAAGTAGGGAGTGATTTTTTTTTTACAACATATTCATTGATTTGTGTGAATAAAATCAGGCCTATGAGGCATTATGTAGTTAAACCATTTTTCACAGTATGAATCAAATTGTTCCAGCTTATGATTAACAGATGCTGTTTATCTTCTCCATTTTGTACATGTCCATTGTAATTTCCATCCATGCATTTAAAGTTGGGCTCTCCTGTGATAACCATATCTTAGTAAGAGTCTTTTTACCAGCCACCAACAGTATATTCATTAAATATTTATCTCTCTTCAACCATTCTTGAGGTATATATCCAAAATATATGGTCTTACTCTCTAAGAGTATTTCACATTTAAAGATGTCTTGTAGGGCATTGTGTATCCCCCTCCAATAGTTTTTGATAACAGGACAGTCCCAAAAAATATGATAATGATTTGCATTTTGATTTCCACAATTTCTCCAGCAAACAGGGAGGTTACTATCATAATGGGATTTCTGAGAAGGTGTAATAAAATATCTTCTCAAGTTTTTCCATCCAAACTCCCTCCATTTCTGTGAACTGGTACACTTTCATTGATACCTCCATATTATTGTCCATTCTTCCTCAGATATAATTATCCCTCCTTCCTTCTCCCATTTTGTTTTAATGTATGAAGTCGAATGTGTTTTAAGATTTGACAACCCCCTATACATGTTTGAAATGATTCTACTACCATTATCTGAATTATATGCTTTTCTAAATAGCTCTATCAAGCATGTACTTGCCTTGGTTACATTTTTAAGCATCTTATTAACATATTGTCACATCTGTAAATACCGATAAAAATCTTGTTTTTCTAATAAGTGTTTCTCTTTAAGCATTTCAAAACTGAACAGTGTTCCTTCTTTCATTATGTTGCAAAGAACTGTTATTCCTTTAGCTGCCCAGTCTTTAAATCTAGCATCCAATTTATTTGATGTAAAATCTGAGTCATATGCACACCATTTAAGAATTGTAATATCTCCCTCTAGTTTATATTCTTTTATAGTAGCTTTCCATATTTTAAGAGTCAATTTCACCCATGGGTTATCAATAGTATTTATGTACCTTTGCAGGTTGTTATCAGCCAACATTGCTTGTATGGGGATGGGAAGTACCCGCTCCTCAATGTTTTTCCATTGAGCGTCATATGATGGGTTGCACCAACATATCACAGCTCTCAACTGTGCTGCAAAATAATAATCTCTAAGAGAAGGTAGGCCGCACCCCGCCCCCTTTCCTTTGCTAATTGCAAAGTTTTGAGACGAACTCTAGGCCTTTTACCCTGCCAAATATACCTTGATAACATCTTGTTCCATTCATAGAATTGATTTTGATTACTCTCTATTGGTAGGGTCTGAAAGAGATATAACAGTCTAGGCAGTATATTCATTTTAATAGACTCAGTCCTTGAACTGAGACTGAAAAAAGGAATCAGATTCCATCTTGCCATATCTTCTTTAATTTTTTTATATAAAGGCTGATAATTACATTGTGATAATTTTGCCAAATCTTTTGGCATAATGATGCCCAAATATTTGAAAGACTCTGTGTGCCATGCCCAAGGATATCTACTTTCAGTTTCTCTTGGTGGGCTATAGTAATATGAAAGTAATTGTGTTTTATCTATGTTGATCTTGTATCCTGATAATTGACCATATTGTTCAAAGGATTGCATCAATTTAGGTAAAGAGTATGTCGGTTGCCCTAGATAGATCAAAATGTCATCTGCGTAACAAGTCAATTTATGCTCTGTCCCTTTAATAGTAATTCCCCTGATATCTTCATTTTGTCTGATGTATTGAGTTAATGGATCCAGATATAATGTGAAGAGTAGCACTGACCATGCACAACCCTGTCTTGTGCCCTTTCTAGAGTAAGACTATTTGATAAATATCCATTGATTTTAATCCTAGCAGTAGAGTTGTCATATAGTGTCTGTATCATTTTAATAATTGTGTCTTGGAAACCAAATCTATGTAAAACTCTGTAAAGAAAATTCCAATTAACCGAATCAAATGCCTTTTCAGTGTCCACGCTTATCACTATTGCTTCGATTTTATTTTTTTGTATATGATCCATAATGTGAAGTGTCCTTCGTATATTGTCTTGTGTCTGGCGTTGTCGTATAAAACCTGTCTTGATCGTTATGTATCAGTATGAGTAGAAACTCCTCTAATCGTTTGGCCTCGATGGAGGTAAATAATCTATAATCTACATTAAGAACGGATATTGGTCTAAATGACCCGCATTCTATTTTATCCTTGCCTTCTTTCAGTATAGCTGAGATTATCAATTCCTTCCAACTGGGTGGCATTTGTGCCTTTTTTAGAGCCCAGTTAAGTGTGGGGAGTAAAACAGGAATTAACTCATTTTTAAATTCTTTGTACCACTCTGCCGTGTACCCATCTGATCCTGGTGACTTGCTTAATTTAAGCCTACTAATTGCAGCTTTTAATTCAACTTCAGTTACATCAGCAGTCATCGTTCTATTTTGTTCTTCACTTAAAGTGGGTAACTCTAGAGAATTCAAGGTGGTGTCAATTTGGATTCTGCTTCCCCCTGGAACTTTGCAATATAGAGTTTTGTAAAACACTTCAAAAGCTTCTTGAATTTCACTTAGCTTATTTTTTATCATTTTTGTTCTTGGGTCCCTAATTCTATGAATTGTATTTTCTGCTATCTTTTTTTTCCAGTTTCCACGCCAGTATTTTCATAGATTTTGATCCACTTTCATAATATCTCTGTTTCAGAAACATTAAATTTTTCCTGATTTCTTGCTTAGCCAAACTATTAATTTCATTCCTATTTCTTTTAATTTCCCTTAATGTATCCTGTGCCAAATTCAATTTGTGTTTTTTTCTAGTTTCTTCAGCCTATTTTGTAATTCCTCTAATGTTTTATTCCTTATCTTTTTCTTATATGAAGATATCGCTATAATTTTCCCTCTAAGACAGCCTTCAGAGTATATGTCCCTTCTTTCTAGTGATTTGATATCATTTGATACCATCAGGGCCACGCCACCCCCTTTACCTACCTTCCTATCTTTCCTATACACAGTGTATCCTTGAACATTCAGCTCCCAATCACATTCATCATTTAGCCATGACTCGGTGATGGCCACAATGTCATATCTTTTAACCTGTAGCTGTACAACAAAGTCATCCACTTTATTTCTAATGCTGCGTGCATTTAAGTACAGTACATTTAGATCAGTATCTGTTACTGATTTTGCTATATTTCTATCGCACAGCAGATTATCCTGTCTATTCACCTGCCTGTCCTTCTTGCCATCTTTGCTGCTCAGTATCTTTGACTTATTTCTATTTTCCTCTTCCTCGACCTTAACACCCTAGTTTCCTCCCCCCTGCCAACTTAGTTTAAACCTCCCCCTAACAGCTATATTAAACAATCCCACCAGGATATTAGTACCCTTTGAGTTCAGGTGTAACCCATTGTTTTTGTATAAGTCATGCCTTCCCCAAAATAGATCCCAGTGATCAAAGAATTTGAAGCCCTGCCCCCTGCACCTGTTACTTAGCCACACATTCATCTGCTTAATTCTGCTATTCTTACCTTCATTAGCGCGTGGCTCAGGCAGTAATCCTGAGATTATTACTCTGGAGGTGTGGCTTTTCAATTTTCTTCCTAGCTCCCAGTAATCTTCCTTCAGGACCTCCTCTCTTTTTCTGTCTATGTCATTGGTACCAACATGTACCAAGACTTCTGGCTGCTCGCCCTCTCTCCTCAGAATACTCTGGACCCGATCTGAGACCTGGCACCAGGGAGAAAGCACACCATCCGGGTACCCTTGTCCAGCTCGCAAAATCTCTTGTCTGTTCCCGTCACTATGGAATCCCCTATAACTACTGCATTTCTCCTTGCTCTCTTGATCACGGCACTGGGCAGAGTGCCAGTCCTGTTTGCTGTGGTCTTCCTCTGTCAGGTCAACCTCTCCAACGGTATCTAAAATGATATATCGATTTCTGAGGGGTCTGTCACAGAGGTGCTGTCCACTATCTCCCTATAGGTATTATCAATCACCTCCTCACTTTCCCTAATTAGCTGAAGGTCATCAAGTTGCAGCTCCAGATCCCTAACACGGTCCTTAAGGAACCTCTCCTCAATGCACCTGGTGCAGATGTAATCCTTGGGGAGGTTGGGAGTCTCCCAGGGTTCCCACATCTGGCACTTCAAGCACAACAACTAATCCTAGATGCATACCTCTAATGCTACTGTTATTACTAAATAAATAAGCCTGTAACTTACCCCTTTACTATGACTCAATGGTTTCAGGAAGCTTCTTCCCATTTCTGCTAAGCCCGTTGAGCCAAAGCCCTATCACTCTGCACCCTCTCACTCCGCTGCCCACTGGATATGGCGGTGTTCTTTTTAAGCCTTCTGCACTCTGAGGTCACACACCTGCGCAGTTGTGCCTCTTTTATCCCAAATACCGTAAATTCAGGTGTATAAGCCGAGAATTTGGCCCTAAATTTTGGTCCTAAAATTAGGGAGTCAGCTTGTACAGAGGGTGCCAACTTTGGAAAAACGAATACATGGAAGACAGGTCGTAATTATTGGCTGTTTTAAGTCAAATTCATTCCATTGTCGGCGCATGAATTCTTTGAATGGTTTGTTTAAACTCACATCTAGTGGCTGGAGCACGGACATCAAACCACTGGGGATGACTGCAATGTCTGTCTTTTCAGCTTTCAATGCTGCTTTTGTCTCACCTGACAAGTGCGCTTTGAACATGTCCCCAGACAAGTAGCGACTTTTCCTTCCTGACACCTTTGGGATGTCGACGCCACACCTCTTTAATCCACTTCAAGCAACCCGCTTCATCCATCCAGCAGCGTTCTTGAATGTAAACGACACCCTGCGGGAATTTTCTGAGCAATCTTTGTTTTTTGTCTCAACGCAAGATCACGTCTATTCATAAATCGGGTGCACCAACTTCGCGTAGCTTTGAAATTTTCACTGACCTCACGGTGTTTTTCCTCCCATTTCAATGCTTGAACTTGAATAATTTTTCTGGTAACAATGTATCCAGACGATCGCTGGTGATTCACCCACTCTAAAACTTTTTCTTCCAGTTCTGACCACTGGCATTTTTTCCCTAAGTTTACACATTTCTTCTTTGGCATTTCCCTCAGCGTGTCCTCTGCCTTTCTCCACTCTCTCACTTGTTTCTCGTTTACAATAAACTTCTTAGCAGCTGCAGAATTATTCGTTCGTTTAGCAAAATCAACAACCTTCAGCTTGAAGCCAGCATCAAATCGCATTTGTTTTAATCGTTGTAGATGGTGGTCGCAAACCCAATACTGTGTACACGTACTGATCCCGCCACCCCGTGTTATGTTTTAACGAGATTACAATAGGCGCTAAATGGTTTCACGGGGGTTACGTTTCAGAGGATTCTTTTCCATTGGAAACCTAATCCAAAGTTTCTCTCCCTGATTAATTTATTAAGAATTCACCTATAACGCTCCACAATGTGCAGGCCTGTTTTCTTAGCAGGTACTGGTTCACAAAAGTTCCAGGTTCCGGATCCAGTAAAGCTGAGTACCGGCATGTGAGATCACATGATCTTTTCTGGTTAAATCCAAAAACTCTATAAAAGGGGTTGGCTTATACAAAAGTAACATGAAAAAGTCACTTTTTAACCTTGAAAATGGGGGGTCGGCTTGTACTCCGGGTCAGCTTATATGGTAGTTTTTTAAAAAATCTGAATTTTCTCCTGAAAAACAGCGACTTACTCCACTCACAAAATGCTGGTAGAACACTGTGTTCTACCAGCATTTTGTGTGTGTTGTTGTTTGAATTTCCAGCATCTGCAGATTTCCTCGTGTTTGCGACTTACTCCACTGCCTGCTTGCTATGAATTGAAAAAATTGTTGAAAATTGCTTCCCTTTTTAAACCTTACGTACTCTGAGATCATGTGCCTGTGCAATCATGCCTCTTTTATCCCAAGTAGTTAAAAAAAATATATATCTGAATTTTCTCCCAAAAAACGGCGACTTACTCCGCTGCCTACTTGCTTTGAATCGAAAATGCCTTCCGGTTTCTGCTAGCGCTGATGAAGCACAGCAAAGACTTGCTGGCAGAAAACACAAATATGAGCTACTTTATTACACTTTTTCTCAGAAATGATCACTGCAATCACTGCCTGTAACTTCCCTTTCAGAGTTGTGCTTTTGAAACACTTGGTTGATCTAGCATTTTTCTGGTGTGAACTGAAGTCTCAAAGGAGCAGGACAGTTGCAAATAGCACGTATGGGCCAAATGGATGCAACTAGACCCCGGCCTGATCCCGAGGCTGACAAGCGAGCCAATGTTTGGCCATTGCTGCAGTGGAGTTAGAGGTGATTTGAGTGGCAGAATCGAGGAGAGGTGGTGGGGCCCAGGCCTGAGTGTGAGGGACGACTGGCTGTGTGGTCGATTTAAGTGCCGGGCCAGTTTGAAAAGATCAGGGTGTTGGAGCCAGAGGCAAGGGTCAGGCCAGTGTTCAGCTAACTCTCCACAAGTTTTATTCACCTCTGCACTGAACTGAGGCTGTGGTCTGCAACTAACGGGCTCCTGGACCAGCTGGGGCTGGCTTCATGGCTGTGAGCTCACTTCTGTGAACTTCAGATCTCAATGTTATTTGCTTATTTTTATTGTTTGCACCATTTGTTTTTCTACACGTTGGTGTTGGTGTTTCTACACGGTGTTGAAACATATCAGCTCCTGAGTGGTGACTTGCATCCACTTGAATTTGCATGGCAGATGCAATCTCACTGGCTCTTCACACAAACCTGGAACATCTGATAGATAGATAGATAGATAGATAGATACTTTATTCATCCCCATGGGGAAATTCAACTTTTTTTTCCAATGTCCCATACACTTGTTGTAGCAGAACTAATTACATACAATACTTAACTCAGTAAAAAAAATACGATATGCATCTAAATCACCATCTCAAAAAGCATTAATAATAGCTTTTAAAAAGTTCTTAAGTCCTGGCGGTAGAATTGTAAAGCCTAATGGCATTGGGGAGTATTGACCTCTTCATCCTGTCTGAGGAGCATTGCATCGATAGTAACCTGTCGCTGAAACTGCTTCTCTGTCTCTGGATGGTGCTATGTAGAGGATGTTCAGAGTTATCCATAATTGACCGTAGCCTACTCAGCGCCCTTCGCTCAGCTACCGATGTTAAACTCTCCAGTACTTTGCCCACGACAGAGCCTGCCTACCTTACCAGCTTATTAAGACGTGAGGCGTCCCTCTTCTTAATGCTTCCTCCCCAACACGCCACCACAAAGAAGAGGGCGCTCTCCACAACTGACCTATAGAACATCTTCAGCATCTCACTACAGACATTGAATGACGCCAACCTTCTAAGGAAGTACAGTCGACTCTGTGCCTTCCTGCACAAGGCATCTGTGTTGGCAGTCCAGTCTAGCTTCTCGTCTAACTGTACTCCCAGATACTTGTAGGTCTTAACCTGCTCCACACAGCAAAGATGCAAACATCAGGATGCTCGTTACAGCTCAGCATTTAACACCATCATCCCCTCAAAACTAATCAGTAAGCTCCAACAACTGGACCTTAATAACATCTTGTGCAATTGGATGCTGGATTTCCTCGCTTGTAGACACCAGTCAGTTCAGATTGGCAGCAACATCTCCTCCACAATCTCCATCAGCACAGGAGCACCACAGGGAAATGTACTTAGTCTCCTGCTCTACTCATTTCATACCCATGACTGTGTGGCAAAGTACAGCTCCAACAAGTTTGCTGATGACTCCACTGTTGTGAGCTGTATCAAAAGGGGTGATGAATCAGCACACAAGAAGGCGATTGAAAATTTGGCTGAGTGGTGTTGTAACAACAACCTCTCAATCAATGTCAGTAAGACCAAGGAACTGATTGTAGACTTCAGGAGAGGGAAACCAGAGGTCCATGATCCTGTACTCATCAGAGGTGGAGAAGGTCAGTAACTTTAAATTCCTGGGCATCACTATCTCAAAGGACTGTCCTAGGCACATCATATAAATGTAATTGCAAAGAAAGCACAGCAGCGCCTCTACTTCCTCAGGAGTCTGTGGAAATTCGGCATGTCATTAAAAACTTTGGCAAATTTCTATAGATGTGTGATTGAAAGTGTACTGACCGGCTGCATTACAGCCTGGTATGGGAACACCAATGCCTTTGAGTGGAATATCCCTTGAAAGGTAGTGGATTCAGCCCAGTACCTCACAGCTAAAGCTCTCCCAACCATTTAGCACATGGACAAGAAATGTTGCCGTAGAAAAGCAGCATCCATCATCAAAGATCCTCACCACCCAGGCCATGCTCTTTTCTCGTTGCTGTCATCAGGTAGGAGGTACAGGAGCCTCTGGACTTGCACCACCAGGTTCAAGAACACTTACTACCTTTCATCCATCAGGCTCTTGAGCAAGGTGCATGTGGAAGGGCATCCAGGACATCACCAATTACAAGGCAACATCACCTGACTGTGCAGGTGATGCCTTCCTCCCAGATGTGCTGAATAACTTCTACACCCAATTTGAGGCGGAAAATGACTTGGCGGCGAGGAAGTCCACCACTCCTACGAATGACCAGGGGCTGTGTCTCACTGTGGCCGATGTGAGAAGAATCCTGAGCAGGGTCAACCCATGGAAGGCTGCTGGACCAGACAACATTCCTGGTAGAGTGCTCAGAGGATGTGCAGACCAGCTAGCAGATGTTCTCACCGACATCTTCAACGTCTCCCTGAGCAGCACCACCGTTCCAACATGCTTCAAGGCCGCCACCATCGTCCCCGTGCCGAAGAAGTCTTCAGTGTCCTGTCTAAATGACTACCATCCTGTTGCACTCACATCCATCATCATGAAATGTTTCCAGAGGCTCGTCATGAGGCATATCAAGACCCTGCTGCCCCCCTCACTGGACCCCCTGCAGTTTGCGTACTGTCCCAACCACTCAAAATGACGCCATTGCCACCACCCTCCACCTGGCCCTGACCCACCTGGACAAAAAAGACACATACGTTCGGATGCTGTTCATAGACTTTAGTTCAGCATTCAACACAATCATCCCTCAGAAACTGATTGGAAAGCTGAGCCTACTGGGCCTGAACACCTCCCTCTGCAACTGGATCCTAGACTTCCTGACTGGGAGACCTCAGTCAGTCCGGATCGGGAGCAGCATCTCCAACACCATCACACTGAGCACGGGGGCTCCCCAGGCTGCATGCTCAGTCCACTGCTGTTCACTCTGCTGACCCACGACTGTGCTGCAACACACAGCTCGAACCACATCATCAAGTTCACCGATGACACGACTGTGGTGGATCTCATCAGCAAGAACGACGAGTTAGCTTACAGAGAGGAGGTGCAGCGGCTAACAGACTGGTGCAGAGCCAACAACCTGTCTATGAATGTGAACAAAACAAAAGAGATGGTTGTTGACTTCAGGAGGGCACGGTGCAACCACTCCCTGCTGAACACTGACGACTCCTCGATAAAGATCGTTAAGAGCACCAAATTTCTTGGTGTTCACCTACCGGGGAATATCACCTGGTCCCTCAACACCAGCTCCATAGCAAAGAAAGCCCAGCAGCGTCTCTACTTCCTGCGAAGGCTGAGGAAAGTCCATCTCTCACCCCCCCACCCCCATCCTCACCACATTCTACAGGGGTTGTATTGAGAGCATCCTGAGCAGCTGCATCACTGCCTGGTTCGGAAATTGCACCAACTCGGATCGCGAGACCCTGCAGCAGATAGTGAGGCAGCTGAGAAGATCATCGGGGTCTCTCTTCCCGCCATCACAGACATTTACATTACATGCTGCATCCGCAAAGCAAACAGCATTATGAAGGACCCCACACACCCCTCATACAAACTCTTCTCCCCCCTGCCGTCTGGGAAAAGGCACCAAAGCATTCGGGCTCTCACGACCAGACTATGTAACAGTTTCTTCCCCAAAGCTATTAGACTCCTCAATACCCAGAGCCTGGACTGATACCTTACTGCCCTATTGTCCTGTTTATTATTTATTGTAATGCCTGCACTGTTTTGTGCACTTTATACAGTCCTAGGTAGGTCTGTAGTCTAGTGTAGTTGTTTTTTTTTTCTCTGTGTTTTTTTTATGTAGTTCAGGCTAGTGTTTGTACTGTGTCATGTAACACCATGGTCCTGAAAAACGTTGTCTCATTTTTACTATGTACTGTACATAGCAGTTATAGTCGAAATGACAATAAAAGTGACTTGACTTGACTTGACTTGAAAAACACTCATTCTGTTTCTGGTGTCCCCACAACCAATGGTCTCATTTTAAGGACTTTATCGTATTATTTCATGCCCTGGTTATTTATTTCAATTTGCATTTGAACAGTTGTTGTTCATTGATCCTGTCACAATTACTGTTCTATAGATTTGTTAAGTATACCTGCAGGACATGTATGTACTCTGATAATAAATTTTACATTGACTTTAACTTTGTTTGATGGTTGTTTTTTAATGGGTTCTCTGTGTGGGTGGGAGTATTTGCTCACAGGGTGTGTATGAAGTGTCTAGTGTAGTAGTGCTTGTAGTTAGTGTATGCTGCATGCTGTATGCCGCATAGTGCTCTCTGCTTACAGCTATTGCCACTGGCTGGCCGTCTCAACAGAGAGTGAAAAGAGCTGAGTGTGTAAGCCTCCTCCTGCCAGTACAGAGCCTCTCCACCACCAAGACTCCTGCAGTCCCTCTTGGGGGCCACACATGGAATCTGGGTATCTTACGGTCCCCGGCTAAACTACAGGAGATCTCGGAGCAGCAGTGGGCCCCAGAGACATGGCGTGCAGACCCACCACTGTGTGGATACGCCCTGGCGCCTGTCAACCACTGTCCCAGCTATGGGTAAATAGCCCCACTGCCTTGTGGTAAGTCTGTTGAGACAAGGCTAAGGGAGCACACCCTGACAAAAAAGTAGTGCGCTGGCAGCGCGCAATAGGCGGGCCTTAATAGACCAAGGACCCGGCAGCCTCCTGCAGCCAAGATGTGGGACCGGTTGTCCTGGGTTTACCCTTGCCACCGGGATTTACCTCATCATGGTGAAGATAGTGCTACTGGGGATGGCGCACCCCCTGTGGCACTTTAGTATCTTCCTTGCGCAGGTCTCCACCTCTGACCACAGTGAACAATACCTGGACCTTACATATGGTTGAAGTCTGACAGCGATGGAGCATCTGCAATGGGAGCAGGTACGAATGGACTGGGAGCTCCTAGTCAGAACCCTGCACGGCAGCGGCACAGGGTATTTGGTCGCTGGCAGCTGGGACTGAGTGGCAGATGTTTTCGGCAGACCCCTGTGCAACTCAGCAGCCCTATTTAGGGACTGCACTTCTCACCCTAATTGGGGGGAGGGGCCTAGAAAAGGTGGCCTAAAAATTGCCCATTCAGTCACTCACTTGGATAGGTTACTGCGCCTATCGGGCTATTCCACTACTGCGGTCGAAATAAGAAACAATATAACCTAAAACTGGCAACATGGAATGCAAGGACTCTCCTGGACTCGTACGGCATCTCTAACAGACGTCACCAGAGAACAGCCTTGATCGCTGCTGAGCTGAGGCACTACAACATCGACTTTGTTGCCCTGAGTGAGACCAGGCTCCTGGATGAAGGCTCTTTAACAGAGGAAGGGATGGGTTACAACTTCTTCTGGAAAGGTTTCCCCCCAGGTGGACATCATCTCCACAGAGTAGGATTGGCCATCAAGAACACCTTTCTACCAAGTCTGACAGAAACACCTGTTGGCATTAGTGAAAGACTAATGACCCTCCGCATCTCCCTGGCAAAGAAACATTATGCCACACTTCTCAGTGCCTATGCACCAACTTTGCCATCTGAGAACAAGGCCAAAGAATGCTTTTATCAGACATTGGATGAAGCTCTTTGCCGGATCCCTAAGAATAATAAGATCCTTTTGCTTGGGGACTTCAACGCTAGGATGGGACAGAACAACAGGATTTGGAGTGGAGTGCTCGGTAGGCATGGTGTTGGCAAGGTCAATGCAAATGGCATGAGGCACTTACTCCTTGCTCTGAGCATAACCTTACCATAACCAACACCATCTGCCAGCAGAGGGCAAAATATAAGACCTCGCTCTGAACATTGGCACATGATCGACTTCTTCGTGAGACTTAGTGACATCAAGGATGTTCTCATCACCCGTGCCATGAGAGGTGCAGAGTGCTGGACTGACCACTGTATGATTGTGGCCAAGCTCCATATGAAAGTGCGTCCCCCCTTGTGGCTGCAAAATACCAATAAAAAGCGGCTAAATTGCAACCGTCTGAGAAACACAGAAGCAAGAAGTGAATTTCGACACATCCTAGCTGAGAAACTAATGGAGCTGGAACCTTGTCTGAGATCAGAAAATACCATGGAACAACAGTGGACCTACATCAGCTCTACGCTCTATGAGGCAGCAGCCCAATCCATCGGCCAGAAGAGCAGAAACCACCAAGACTAGTTTGACGATAACTCAGATACCATCCACAACTTGCTTAAGGACATGCACAAAGCACACTGGGAAACTTTAGATAACCCTTCATCCATCAGCATCAGACAGCATTGGCAAGCAGCTCGGAGGAAAGTGCAAAAGGCAATACGGGCCATACAAAATGAGTGGTGGATTGAAAAGGCACATGAAATCCAGTCCTTTGCCGATAATAATGACATGCATAGTTTTTACAATGCTGTCAAAACCATCTACGGCCCAATAAATTGATGCGTTACTCCCCTGAAAACAGCAGATGGTCTAACACTTCTGAAGAATCAGAATACCATTCTGCTGAGGTGGGCTGAACATTTTAACACCCTGCTTAATCAAGATTCTGACACAGACCCCACTATCCTGAACGAACTACCTGAACTTCCTCCTATCCACGACCTCAGTCTAACACCAACCTTCCAGGAGGTTCTATCAGCTGTCCATTCCCTTAAGAACAACAAGTACCTTGGCACTGATAATATCCCTGCTGAGTTACTGAAGAACGGAAGGTACATGTGTATGCGCACCCTCTACCAGTACATCACCAAGGCCTGGAATGATGAGAACATCCCACAGCAACGGAGAAATGCAAACATCATTGTCATTCATAAGAACAAGGGTGACAAGGCCATCTGTGGCAATAGTAGGGGCATATCACTCCTTTCTGTTGCTGGAAAGGTCCTGGCTAAGGTAATGCTTCAGAGGCTCATCAGCAACTTCACCGAGTCAATGCTGCCTGAATCGCTGTGTGGATTTAGGAAGAACAGGAGCACGATCGACATGATCTTCACAGCCCGGCAGCTTCAGGAAAAGTGCCGGGAGCAACATCAGGACCTGTTTATGGCCTTTGTTGACCTCCCCAAAACATTCGACACTGTGCAAACAGAGCTCTTACGGGATGTCCTCCTCAGGTTTGGCTGCCCCAATAAATTTGTTAACATCCTCTGCCAGTTCCATGATGTGATGACTGCTCGGGTGACCATAGGAGGACAAGAGTCCGAGCCCTTCCTTGTATGCACAGGAGTGAGGCAGGGGTGTGTGCTAGTGCCAGTGCTCTTTAACATCGTCCTCTTGTGTGTTACCAAGCTTCTTCACAACGAGATTGAGGACAGCAGCGGTGTGGCAGTGGATGTCAGATTAGATGGCAACCTCTTTCACATCAGGAGGCTCCACACAACCACCAAACTCCATAGAGAGCGGGTCCTGGAGCTGCAGTGTGCAGATGACTGTGCTCTTGTGGCCCATACTCTGGAGGATCTTCAGACTGTCCTTGCTGTGGCAGTGAGAGCGTACAGCAGGATGGGGCTGACCGTCAATACCACCAAGACAGAAGTGGTTTGCCGATGGAGTGCCAGTGTCCCACCCACCCTACCTGCCTTCACTGTTGGTGATGAAAAGCTGTCAGTAGTGCCATCTTTCAAATCTCTGGGGAGCATTCTCTCTGAGGATAGCGGCATTGACAATGACATCCACAGCCGGATTAAACAGGCATCAGCTGCTTTTGGGAGACTTCAATGCAGAGTCTTTCAGAACAGGAGCCTTGGTGGACAACCTCCACAAAGGTCGCCGTATACGAAGCGGTCTGTGTCACCACCCTCCTTTATAGCTGTGAAGCTTGGGTAACCTACAACCGTCACATCAAGTCTTTGGAGCACTTCCATATAAGCTGCCTTCAGTGCATCCTGGGAATTACCTGGCATGAACCGGTGCCTCACACTGAAATACTTGTAAAGACCAACTGCAGAAGTATTGAGGCCATGATCACCCAGCGTCAGTTGCAGTGGCTGGGGCACGTGATAAGGATGCCCCCATGTCGGCTACCCCGCAGAGTGTTATACGGCCAGCTACATCATGGTCGACGCTCAGCTGGAGGGCCGAAGAAGCGCTATAAGGATCGGATGAAGAATGCTATAAGGAAGTGTAAGATCAGACCCGAGGACCTGGAGGATGTTGCTGCTGACCGTATCACTTGGTGACAGCTGTGTAGGGACGGGGTTTGTATTCTGGCGATGGAAAGAACAACCAGAAGACAATGGAAGAGAGCCAGGAGAAATGCAGCCATGGCTGCCACCACTACCAACACTACCACATATACATGTCCCACCTGCAAGAGAGCTTGAGGGTCCAGGATAGGACTGTATAGTCATCAAAGATCTCACCGTTAAAGGAGTGGACGTCATCATCGGAGTTCAACGGAGAACCGAAAAAGAATGAGTTCTATTTGGTTTCTTTGTTTTGTGGTTGCTTGTAAGGAGACAAATCTCAAGGTTGTTTTTAGTATACATACTTTGATAATAAATGTACCTTGAACGTTGAACTTCACACATCCCCAGCATTACATCCTTGTTTTTATATTCTAGTCCTCTTGAAATGAATACTAACTTTGCATTTTCCTTCCTTACCACCAATTCAACCAGCAAGTTAGCCTTTAGAGTATCATGCACAATATCATTCCCGAGTCCCTTTGCACCTCTCATTTTTGAATTTTCTCCCCATTTCGAAAATAGTCTACGCCTTTTTTCAGCCATGATGAAATAATGGAGCAAACTTGATGGGCCAAATGGCCTAATTCTGCTCTGATACGTTATGGTCTTATAGTCTTTATTCCTTCTGCCGAAGTACGTGACCATACACTTCCCAGCTAGCACCTCTGCCTATTCTCAAGTAAAGTCCTTCTGCAGACTCTCTGTTTCCTCACAGTATCTGCCCCTCCACCTAGCTTGGTATCATTTGCAAACTTGGTCACAAAGCCATCAATTTTGTCAAGCAAATCATTGGCATATAATGTGAAAAGAAGCATCTCCAGTACCAACCCATGTGGAACACACTAGTCACCGGCAGCCAACAGATTAGTTCCCTTTATTCCGACTCTGTCTTCCACCAGTCAACCAATGTTCTATCCATGCTAGAATCTTTCCTGTAATACCATGGGCTCTTAACTTGTTAAGCAGCCTCATGTGTGGTACCTCGTCAAAGACCTTCTGAAAATCCCAAGTACATAACATCAACCTTTCTCTTTTGTCTATCCTGCTTGTTATTTCTTCAAAGAATTTCATCTGATTTTTCAGGTAAGATTGTCCCTTAAGGAAGACATGTTGACTTTGGCCTGTTTTACCATGTGCCTCCAAATACCCTGAAACCTCATCCTTAGCAGTGAACTCCAATATCTTCCCAACCACTGAAGTCAAGCTGACCGGCTTATAATTTCCTTTCTTCCTTTAGAGAATCCTGCATGAGGACCTCCAAGTCCCTTTGCTCCTGAAACAAGAGAAAACCTGCAGATGCTGGAAATCCAAGCAACTTGCACAAGATGCTGGAGGAACTCAGCAGTCCAGGCAGCATCGATGGAAAAATGTACAAGTCCTGCCAAAGGGTTTTGGCCAAAAATGTCAGCTACTTTTTTCCATAGATACTTGCTGAGTTCCTCTACCACTTAGTGTGTATTGTTCCCTTTGTTTAGTTTAGATTTTCTCCACATTTAGAAAATAGTCTACGCCTTTATTCCTTCTACCGATCGTACTCTTCCCTATGCTGTATTCCATCTGCTGCTTCCGTGCACACCGCCTCCCCCGAGACCACAAAGTGAATCCTAGCCTCTCGAGTCTTTGACTTCAGATTAGTTCACTGGGTTTTGTCTCAGCTCTTTCACAACTGTTGTCATCTTCAATTAAGCTGCTTCTCAACAGTGTTTCACATTGACTTTAATTTTGTGAGTGAAGTGGCTTGTATCAAAGCTGCAGTGAAGTATCCCCATCGGACCTTGTGACTTTTGTAACAACGTGCCTTTTCGTCATAAATGAATTAAATCTGTAAAGGTGCACAAAATAATTTTTGTTGCAACTGTCAGGTCAGGGGAGGAATGATAAATGCTGGAGCATTGCGATCCTTTGTAAAGTGGCAGGAGTGATAAGAATTAAATGTATATTATAAGAAATTGCAAATGCTGTCTTGTTGCTATGGGAGCTGGAATCTTTTGTAGAGTGAGGAGTCAATGCTTTTGTACCTGATGCTGTATTGGTTTCTTAGATGGAGCATCTGGCTTATCGCCACCCAGCTCGTGATATGAGTTGGAAAACCAGAGTGGGGATTTCTGTTCCCACACTGGAATTCAAACACGGAACATGTCCACTGTACTGTTCTATGTTCTACCACCCTCTTCTTCCTACACTAAGTCAACTTTAGACTGTAAGACATAGGTGCAGAATTAGGCCATCTGTCCCATCGAGTCTGCTCCACCATTCAATCATGGCTGATCCTTTTTTTTTCTCCTCCTCAACCCCAGTTCCCGGCCTTCTCCCATAATCTTTGATGCCATGTCCAATCACGAACCTATCAATCTCTGCCTTAAATACATCTAACAACCTGGCCTCCACAGCTGCCTGTGGCAACAAATTCCACAAATTCACCACCTTTGGCTAAAGAAATTTCTCCACATCTCTGTTTTGGAAGGGTGCCCCTCTATCCTGAGGCTGTGCCCTCTTGACCTAGACTTTCCTACCATGGGAAACATCCTTTCCACATCTACTCTGTCTAAGCCTTTCAACATTCGAAAGGTTTCAATGAGATACCCCACCATCCTTCTGAGTTCCAGCAAGTACAGACCCACAGCCATCAAACGTTTCTCATATGATAACCCTTTCATTCCCGGAGTCATCCTCTGGACCCTCTTCAATGCCAGCACATTTTTTCTAAGATGAGAGGCCCAACACTGTTCACAATACTCAATGTGAGGCCTCACCAGTGCCTTGTATAAAGCCATATGCATTATCCCTAAACAGTCCTTGCCGGTATGTCCTGTTCCACAGAATCCCTTCCAGTAACTTCTGTGATAGTATCCAGAGCTTCAATGTCCATTTAGGAATCGGATGGCAGAGAGGAAGAAGCTGTTCCTGAATCGCTGAGTATTTGTCTTCAGGCTCCTATACCTCCTACTTGATGGTAACAATGACAAAAGAGCACGCCCTGAGTGCTTAATAATGGACGCTGCCTTTCTGAAACACTGCTCCCTGAAGATGCCTGACCTCCTTTGAACCCACTCCAGTTTCAGCACCTGCCTTCTGAGATAAGCGACCCAAAACTGTTCACAATACTCAACGTGCGGCCTCACCAGTGCTTTATAAAGTCTCAACATTACATCCTTGCTTTATTCCCTTCTGAAGGCTCCTGTTTAATCCATAATTCAGCTTCCCAACATTTGATCTAAAGAATGATCCTGCCTGGGTAAATCATAAAAGTTAACCTACATCCCTCAGGGAGTATGTTCCAGATTCCAATCACCGTCTGGGGTGTAAAGTTCTTCCTGCAACTCCTCTTATACCCTTACCCAAAACAATGCCTGTACAAGAGTTTGAAAACCTCCAGCAATATCCTTTTCATTTCTGTCACTGGAGAGTGACCCGCAGCTGCATGTATCTGTCCACATCCTCACCCTTGGGACATATCTCTGCACCCTTTCCAGAGCAACACACACACAGTGCTGGAGGAACTCAGACAAGATCTAGGGAAAGGAAGAAACAATCGATGTTTTGGGCCAAGACTCTTCATCAGGACTGAAAAGGAAGGGGGCAGAAGCCAGAATAAAAAGGTGGAGGGAGGGAAGGAGTACCAGCTGGGAGGTGATAGGTGAGGAGATGAAGTGGGAAGCTGGAAGGGATAGGTGGAAAAAGTAAAGGGCTGAGAAGAATGAATCTTATAGAGCCTTCAGAAGGGAATAAAGCAAGGATATAATGTTGAGACTTTATAAAACACTGGTGAGGCCGCATGTTGAGTATTGTGAACAGTTTTGGGTCGCTTATCTCAAAAGGCAAGTGCTGAAACTGGAGTGGGTTCAAAGGAGGTCAGGCATCTTCAGGGAGCAGTGTTTCAGAAAGGCAGCGTCCATTATAGAAGAGTGGACCATGGCTGAAAGAGAAGGAAGAGGGCAACCGGGGGAGATGAGGTGAGGAGAAAAGATGGGATAGGAATGGAGCCAAAATGGGGAATGGGGAGAGATTACCAGATTGGAGAAATTGAAGTCCATGTCATCACGTTGGAGGCTAACCAAGTGGAATACAAGGTGTTGCTCCTCCAATATGAGTGTGAACTCATCTTGGCAGGAGAGGTGGCCATGGACAGACATGTCAAAATAGGAATGGGAAGTGGAATTAAAATCCTCACTGCTGTGGATGGAATGAAGGTACTAACCCTTTCCAGGATCTTCCCGTAGCACATTGGTCAGAGGTGTTCACTCTTCATTTGACTCTCACCATCCCTCATTCCCGGCTCATCGTCGTGTGAGACCCTCACCACCCCTCATTCCTAGTTCAGTTTTTCATGGAAGACCCTCATCATCCCTCATTTCCTGCTCAGTTTGTCGAGACCCTCACCACCCATTGTTCCTGCTCTGTTCCTGCGCCTGGTTTAAAATTGCCCTACACTGCTTCAATTGCCATTCCTAATTTTTCATTTTGAATTATGTGAGATTGCACTTCAGGGCATCCACTGATGGAGTGTCAGATTAGAGGCAGGGGATATAGTTAAAATTCTCTCTATTGAAGAGATTTACACCTCTCGGTATCAGCTGTGTTACTGACAAAGAACCTGGTTTTATTTGTGTGCAGCTCCGGCATCCTCGTCCCCCAAGACCAAGGAGTGTACGAATCTATGAAGCTCATGTTGGCATTGCATCTCCTGAAGGAACGATAGCGACGTACAGGAATTTCACGCAGAATGTGCTGGCCAATATCAAGAATCTGGGTAAGGTTATGTAGAGAAGTGGCTCTGCCTGTCCGTACATTGATTGAGCTCAGAACAGGACATGTGCACTGATCTCCATGTGAGAAATGGATGGATGAGGGGGAGACTGTGCCGTAACAAGGTAGAACCATAGAACACTACAGCACAGTACAGACCCTTCAGCCCTCCATGTTGTGCTGACCCATATAATCCTTAAAAAAAAGTACTAAACCCACACTACCACATAACCCTCCATTTTTCTTTCATCCATGTGCCTGTCCAAGAGGCTCTTAAATACTCCTAATGTTTTAGCCTCCACCACCATCCCTGGCAAGTCATTCCAGGCACTCACAACCCTCTGTGTAAAAAAACTTACCTCTGATGTCTCCCCTAAACTTCCCTCCCTTAATTTTGTGCCTATGCCCTCTGGTGTTTGCTATTGATGCCCTGGGAAACAGGTACTGACTATCCACCCTATCTATGCCTCTCATAATCTTGTAGACCTCTATCAAGTCCCCTCTCATTCTTCTATGCTCCAAAGAGAAAAGTCCCAGCTCTGCTAACCTTGCTTCATATGACTTGTTCTCCAAACCATCCAACATCCTGGTAAATCTCCTCTGCACCCTCTCCATAGCTTCCACATCCTTCCTATAATAAGGTGACCAGAATTGAACACAATACTCTAAGTGCTGTTTCACCAGAGATTTGTAGAGTTGCAACATGACCTCTCTACTCTTGAACTGAATTCCCCTATTAATGAAGCCTAGCATCCCATAGGCCTTTTTAACTACCCTATCAACCTACGCAGCGACCTTGAGGGATGTATGAATTTGAACCCCAAGGTCCCTTTGTTCATTCACACTCTTAAGTAACTGACCATTAATCCTGTACTCAGTCTTCTGGTTTGTCCTTCCAAAATGCATCACCTCACACTTGTCTGCATTGAACTCCATCTGCCATTTTTCCGCCCAACTCTGCAGCCTGTCTATATCCTCTTATAACCTTCGACAACCTACAGCTCCATCCACAACTCCTCCAATCTTCGTGTCATCCACAAACTTACTCACCCATCCTTCCGCCTCTACATCTAGGTCATTAATAAAAATTACAAATAGCAGGGGTCCCAGGACAGATCCCTGTGGCACTCCACTAGTCACCAACCTCCAGGCAGAATACTTTCCTTCCACAACTACCCTCTACTTTCTTCCTTTAAGCCAATTTTTTATCCAAACAGCCAAGGTTCCACTTATCCCATGCCTCATGACTTTCTGAATGAGTCTCTCATGAGGGACCTTGTCAAATGCTTTGCTAAAGTCCATGTAGACCACATCCACTGCCCTACCCTCATCAATTTCTTTTGTTACCTCTTCAAAAATCTCAATCAGGCTCGTGAGGCATGATCTTCCCTTCACAAAGCCATGTTGACTATCCATGAGTAGACTGTATTTCTCCAAATGCTCGTAGATACTATCCTTAAAAGTCCTTTCCAGTAGTTTGCATACCACCGACGTAAGACTCACCGGTCTATAGTTCCCAGGTTTCTCCCTATTACCTTTTTTAAACAAGGGAACTACATTTGCCATTCTCCAGTCCTCCAGCACTTCCCCTGCAGCCAAAGAGGATTCAAAGATCATAGCTAATGCTCCTGCGATCTCTTCTGTCAATTCCCACAACAACCTGGGGTGTATCATATCTGCCCCTGGGGATTTATCAATCTTAATGTTTTTAAGAAGATCCAGCACTTCTTCATCCTTAATCTCCACATTGTCCAGCACACAGGCCCGCTCTACTTCGACCTCATCCTGATCAAGATTCTTTTCACTTGTGAATACTGAAGCAAAGTATTCATTTAGGACCTCCCCAACCTCCTCCGCTTCCAGGCATATGTTGCCCTCTTTATCCTTTAGCGGTCCCACCTTCGTTCTCGTCATCCTCCTATTCTTCACATACACATAGAACACCTTGGGGTTCTCCTTAATCCTACATGCCAAGGCCTTCTCATGCCCCCTTTGAGCTCTCCTAAGTCCTTTCTTTAGCTCCTTCCTGGCTACCCTATATTTCTCATAAGCCCCTCCTTCTTCCTGCTTCTTATATCTATCATATGTTTCCATTTTCCTCTTGACGAGTTGCCTCACATGTTTCATCAGCCACGGTTCCCTTTTCCTACCATTTCTTCCTTGCCTCAGTGGAACAAACCTATCCTGAACCCAGCTCAAGTAGTCCCTAAACTTCTCCCACATTAATTCCGTGTTTTCCCCTTTGAACATCTGTTTCCAATTTACTCTCACTAGTTCCTGCCTCATCCCTTCAAAGTTAGCCCTTCCCCAGTTAAGCACTTTTCCATTTTGTCTGATTTTAACCCTTTCCATAGCTATGCTGAAGTTAAGGGAGTTGTGGTCACTCTCAGCAATATGCTCCCCCACCAAGAGGTCTGTCACCTGACCAGGTTCATTACCCAGAACTAGATTCAGTATAGCCTCTCCTCTCGTTGGCCGGTCCATATACTGTGTCAGGAATCCCTCTTGAACATACCCAACAAATCCAGCCCCATCTATCCCCCTTGCACTCAGGAGGTGCCAGTCAATATGAGGGAAGTTGAAATCCCCCATAACTACTACCCTGTATTTCCTGCACCATTCTAAAATCTGCCTGCTTATCTGCTCCTCGGTGTCCCGAGGGCAATTTGGGGGCCTATAGACTACTCCCAGCACAGTGATTGATCCTTTCCTATTTCTGACTTTCACCCAGACTGACTCCGCGGACACTCCTTCTGCAGCGTCCTCCATTTCTATAGCCGTGATACTATCCCTGACCCCCAATGCCACTCCCCCCCTTTTCTACCTCCCATCCTATTCCTTGTAAAACACCTGAACCCCAGGACCTGCATCATCCAATCCTGCCCTTCCTCCAACCAAATTTCAGTAACGGCCACAACATCGTAGTTCCACGTACTAATCCATGCTCTAAGTTCATCCTCCTTGTTCCTAATACTCCTAGCATTGAAATAGACACATTTCATCCCCTTTAACTGGCTACAATTATGTTCTGTCCCATGCCTGTCCTTCATCACCAACTCAAAACTCTTAGCATTATGCCCTTGTCCTTCTACCTTAATCCCTGCACTCACATTCTGATTCCCACCTCCCTGCCAAGCTAGTTTAAACCCTCCCCAACAGCTCTATCAAACCTGCCCGCCAGGATATTGGTCCCCCTGGGATTCAAGTGCAACCCATCTTTTTTAAACAGGTCACACCCGCCCCAAAAGTGGTCCCAATGATCCAGAAATCTGAATCCCTGCCCCCTGCTCCAATCCCTCAGCCACACATTTATCCTCCACCTCATTCTATTCCTATTCTCACTGTCACGTGGCACAGGCAGTAATCCTGAGATTACTACCTTTGAGATCCTGCTTTTCAACTTCCTTCCTAACTCCCTGTAGTCTTCTTTCAGGTCCTCTTCCCTTTTCCTACCTGTGTCATTGGTACCAATATGTACTACGACCTCTGGCTGTTCTCCCTCCCACCGCAGGATATCTTGGATGCGATCAGAAACGTCCCTAACCCTAGCACCTGGGAGGCAAACTACCATCCGAGTTTCTTTCCTGCATCCATAGAATCGCCTGTCCGACCCCCTGACTATAGAGTCCCCTATCTCTTCTGCCTTCCTCTTCCTTTCCCTACCCTTCTGAGCCACAGGGCCAGTCTCTGTGCCAGAGGCACGGCCACTGTTGCTTCCCCCAGGTAGGCTGTCCCCCCAACAGTACTCAAACAGGAGTACTTATTGTCAAGGAGTACAGCCGCTGGGGTACTCTCTAGTACCTGACTCTTCCCCTTCCCTCTCCTGACTGTGACCCATTTCTCTGTCCCCCGTGGCCCCGGAGTGACCACCCGCCTGTAACTCCTCTCTATCACCTCCTCACTCTCCCTGACCAGATGAAGGTCATCAAGCTGCAGCTCCAGTTCCCTAACACGGTCCCTTAGGAGTTGCATCTCGATGCACTGGGTGCAGATGTGGCCATCCGGGATGCTGGGAGACTCCAGAACCTCCCACATCTGACACCAACCACAGAAAACTGGCCTCACATACATACTACCTTCTTTTGCAATCAACAACTGCCTCACCTCATCCCGTTACCGCCGAAGCCCGTGGAGCCAAAGCCCTTTCACTCTGCTGCCCACTCCCAATGCTGCCTGCTGGATATGGCTGCCTTCTTTTTAAATTGTTCGCACTGGACTCTCTGACATCATGCGCCTGCACAGTCTGGCCTCTCTCTTCCCCCGAGAACTCAAAATGTCTTCCTGCTGGAAATCCTTAGGTGCTCTCCCGCTGCCTTCTTGTTCCGAATCAAAAACTTCTGGAGACCCCTTGCCCTTTGTAAACTGTTGGCGCTCAGCCCCCGAGAACTCCCGTTGCCTTCGTGTTCCAAAGTGGATGTGGGTGGTATCAAGTGAGATGTGCACAGTTTGAAGTGTAGGGACAACCTGAAGACAGGACGGAGGCAAAAGGCTGTGTCTGATCAGTCTCAGGATCTTCACATCTCTGCAGAAGTTATGACTCCTGGTCCAGTATCATCTTGTCTGAAATGAACAGTGAATGAATGAACTATAGATGCACTGGGCTGTCCGCACCACTCTCTGCAGAGTCCTGCGATTAGGGAGCTACAGTTCCCATACCAGGCAGTGATGCAGCTCGTCAAGATGCTCTCAAATGTGCCCTGTAGAAAGTTCTTGGGATTTGCAGGTCCATACCAAACTTCCTCAATCGTCTGAGGTCTGTGTTTTTCACCACACAGCTGGTGTGTACAGACCACATGAGGTCCTCGGTGATGTGGATGCCAAGGAGCTTAAAGCTGTTTACCCTCTCAATCCCAGATCCATTGATGTCAATAGGGGTTAGCCTCTTTCCATTCCTCCTGTAATCCACAACCAGCTCCTTTGTTTTTGTGACATTGAAGGAGAGGCTGTTTTCTTGACACCACTGTGTCAGAGAGATAACTTCTTCCCTGTAGGCCACCTCGTTATTGTTTGAGATTAGGCCAATCAATGTAGTGTCGTTGGCAAATTTAATTAGCAGATTAGAGCTGTGGGTAGCGATACCATCATGAGCATACAGGGAGTAAAGGAGGGGACTTAGTACACAGCCCTGAGGGGCTCCTGTGTTGAGAATCAGAGGAGTGGAGGTGAGGGAGCCCACTCTTACCACCTTCCAGCGATCTGACAGGGAGTCCAGGATGCAGCTGCACAAGACAGGGTGAAGGCCGAGGTCTCTGAGCTTCCTGTCAAGCCTGGATGGAATTATGGTGTTGAATGCTGAACTGTCGTCCAAGAACAGCATCCTTCTTCTCCAGACGTGTAAGGACAGTGTGTAGAAAAGTGGCTGTTGCGTTGTCTGTCGATCGGTTGTGTTGGTAGGCAGATTTTAGGGGATCCAGTTTTGATGGTAGCAAGCTGTAGATGTAGTCCTTGACAGACCTCTCAAAGCATTTGCTTATTCTGAAGGGGGTTTCTGGCTAAAGAAAGAGATGTAGCAGCTTGAATGTGAATAATTAGGAAGTTTCAGAGTACTGTAAACGGCAGAATACAGGATCTTTAGGAGCACATATGAGCAGAGGGCTCCAAGGGTCCATGCTTGTAACTCCCCAGGAGTGGCAACATGGGTAGACAGGGTGTTGCCTTCATGTCTGGGCACAAGTTATAAAAGTTGGGTTGTTAAGCTTCAAGTTTACAAAAGTCTGATTTGGCCACATTTAGTGTGTAATATGTAATTCTGGTTGTCACACAGTGATTGTGTTGAAGAGAGAGCAGAGGATCTCAATGAGAGCTGCTGGACCTTCAGTGAGCAATACTGGGCTTGGCTACAGATGACGTACACACGTTGTTTTTGAAGCTTGAGAGGAGGGTTTTGCTTCAATGAACAGCCCTGGTCCAGGCAGCTGCTGGTTTGGCTGTGAACAGTGACTCCAGGGTCACTGGGAGATTGTGTAAATTCCTTACAGGCAGCTCTGCGAATTGAACTTGGGTCACTGGCACTGTAAGCCACTACACTCCCATATCATCCAGCCGCCAGGAGAGATTTTAAGGCAGGTTTCCGGAGGTCATGTTTAAAAGGAGAGTTTCCCAGGCGTTCAGGCTTACTCCAATGGTCCAGTCAGCAGGAGCAGCAGGCCACAGGCTGGTGACGCTTCGCAGGCGTTCGGGCTGATTCTGATGGCTCAGTCAGCAGCAAGAGCAGGCCATGGCAATGAGGTTTCTCGCAGGTTGGCGACACTTGTTTAAAAGTACAGAAAGAACAAGCCGGTCAGCCTTTGTTGGGAGTAGGCCAGTGGCAAGAGTAGGAGTGTCAGGTTTTGCCTCAGAGGATGCTTCAGCTCGAAAGAGGCATTGGCTCTGAGTAAGTTTCTGTTAAGGTTCCCTTTTCTCCCCCCTTATTATACCTAGTGTACTGAATGGCTGTTGTGTGTTCTTCATGCCAGATGTTGGAGTCCTGTGAGACCCAGAGTCTGCCAGGGAACTATATCTGCTTGAAGTGCATCTGGTTGCAGCTCCTTGAAGACCGTGTTAGAGATCTGAAGCAACAGCTGGATGACCTTTGACTTGTACAGGAGAGTGAGGAGATCATCGATCAGAGTTACAGGGAAGTAGTCACCCTGAAGTTGCAGGAGGTGAGTAGCTGGGTGACTGTCAGGAGAAATGGAAATGTGAATAGACAGTTAGAGCAGAGCAGCCCTGTAGCCATTCCCCTCAAAAATAAGTATACCATTTTGGATGCTGTTGTGGGGGATGACCTCCCAGGGGAATGGCATGGAGACTGTGTTACAGGCACTGAGCATGGGTCCGTGGTGCAGAAGGGAAAGAGGGAGAAGAAGGGAGCGGTAGTGATAGGGGGCTGGATAGTGAGGGGAACAGACAGGAAATTCTGTGGACGTGAATGGGACACCCAGATGGTATGTTGCCTCCCAGGTGCCAAGGTCAGGGATGTCTCAGATCATGTCCACAACATTTTGGAGAGAGGGGGGAGCAGACAGATATCTTGATACATATTGATACCAGTGACAGGAAGAAAAAGCTAAGAGGTCCTGAAAAGAGAATTTAGAGAGTGAGATAGAAAGCTGAGAAAGAAGCAGGACCTCCAGGATAGTAATTTCTGGATTGCTGCCTGTGCCACACACCAGAAAGGGTAGAAACAGGATGATTTGGCAGATAAATGTGTGGCTGAGAAACTGCTGCAGGGGTCAGGGCTTCACGTTCTTGGATCATTGGGATCTCTTCTGGGTGAGATATAACCTGTTCAAAAGTGACGGGTTGCACCAAAACTCAAGGGAAACCAATATTCTTGTGGGCAGGTTTGTTAGAGCTGTTGGAGAGGGTTTAAACTAATTTGGCAGTGGGATGGGAACCAGAGTGAAGGGACTCAGGATAGGACGGATGGTTAAAACAACAAAGATAGCGTGCAGTCAGACTGTCAAGAAGGGCAGGCAGATGATAGGATATAATTGCACCAAGCAGGGTGAACATCAGTGTATTAGGGATGCAGAATCAAAAACGGTAGCAAATGCAGCATTCAAAGTGTTATTTCTCAATGCACGGAGTAAAAGAAATAAGGTGAATGATCTTGTTGCACTATTGGAGATTGTCAGGTATGATGTTGTGGCCATCACTGAATCATAGCTGAAGGATGGTTGTAGTTGGGAGCTGAAGGTCCAAGGTTGCACATTGTATTGGAGAAATAGGAAGGTCATCAGAGGGGGTGGTATGGCTCTGCTGGCACTGAAAGAGTAAAAAAGATGTGACAAGGATCGGAAGATGTTGAATGCTTGTGAGTTGATTTAAGAAACTGCAGGGGTAAAAGGATGTTGATGGCTGATATATACAGATCTAACAACAGTGGCTGGATTGTGGATCACAGATTACAACAGGAAATTGAGAAGGTGTGTCAAAATAATGATGTTGTGATAGTCATGGGAGGTGTTAACATGCAGGTCAATTGGGAAAATCAGATTGGAATTGGATTCCAAGAGAGTTTATTGAAAGCCTATGAGATATCTTTTTACAGCAGTTTGTTGTTGAGCCTACTAGAGGATCAGCTATACTGGATTGGTTGTTATGTAATGAACAGGAGGTGATTAGGGAGCTAAAGGTAAAAGAACCCTTAGGAGACAATGATCACAATATGATTGAGTTCAAACTTGAAACTTGATAGGGAGAAAGAAAAGTCAGATGTAGCAATATTTCATTGGAGTAAGGGAGTTACAGCGGTGTGACAGAGGACTCGGCCAAATTAAATTGTAAGGAGATGCTGGCAGGGATGACAGCAGAGCAGCAATGGTGTGAGCTCCTGGGAAAAATGAGGAAGGTACAGGATAGATGTATTCCAAAAACAAAGAAATACACAAATGGGCAAATAGTATAACCATGCCTGTCAAGGGAAGTCAAATAAATGTAAAAGCAAAAGAGAAAGCATACAACAAAGCAAAAATTAGTGGGAGTACAGGATTGGGAAGCTTTTAAAATTCTACAGAGAGCAGCTAAACAACTTATTAGGAGAGAAAAGATGAAATATGAAAGCAAGCTGGCAGACAGTATCATAGTGAATAGTAAAAGCATTTTTAAGTATGTAAAAATCTAAATGAGAGATATGAGTTGATATAGGTCTGCTAGAAAATGAGGCCAGAGAAATAATAATGGAGGCCAAGAAGATGGCAGTTGAACAAAATGAGTATTTTGCATCAGTCACTAGTGTGCAAGACACTAGCAGTGTGCCAGATGTTAAAGGGTGTAAAGGAAGAGCAGTGGGTGCAGTTTCTATTACAAGGGAGAAGGTACTCAAAAAACTGAAAGAGGTAATGGTAGAGATTGTGGAGGCATTAGTCTAATGCTCTTTCAAAAATCATTGGACTCTGGCATGGTGCCAGAGGACAGGAAAATTGCAAATGTTGCTCTACTCTTTAAGAAAGAGTAAGGCAGCAGAAAGGAAATTCTAGGCCAGTAAGCCTGACCTCAGTGGTTGGGAATATGTTGGAGTAAATTTTTAAGGATGAGGTTGTGGAGTACTTGACGACACAGGACAAGATAGAAAAAAGTCAGTATGGTTTCCTTTAGGGAAAATCTTGCCTGACGATCCAGTTGGAATTCTTTGAGGAGGTTACACAGAGGATAGATAAAGGGGATGTAGTGGACTTGGTATATTTTGACTTTCAGAAGGCTTTTGACAAAGTGCCATGCATGAGGCTGCTTTCAAAGTTCAGAGCCCATGGTATTACAGGAAAGTTACTGGCATGGTTAGAGCATTGGCTGATTGGTAGGAGGCAGCGAGTGGGAATAAAATAATCCTTTTCTGGTTGACTACCAGTGACCACTTCTTTTTATGCTGTATATCAATGATTTAGATGATGGAATAGATGGCTTTGTTTCCAAGTTTGCAGATGATACGAAGATTGGTGGAAGAGTAGATGGTGTTGACGAAACAGGAATGCTGCAGAAGAACTTGGACAGATATGGATAATGGGGAAAAAAGTGGCAAATGAAATTCAATGTTGGAAAATGCATGGTCATGCACTTTGGTAGCAGAAATAAATGTGCAGACAATTTTTTAAATGGGGAGAAAATCCAGGAATCGGAGATGCAAAGGGACTTGCAGATAGTGTCAGTGGTGAGGAAGACAAATGCCATGTTAGCATTCATTTCAAGAGGTCTAGAATACAAGAGCAAGGATATGATGCTGAGGCTTTATAAGGCACTGGTGAGGCCTCACTTTGAGTATTATGAACAGTTTTGGGCTCCTCAGCAAAGAAAAGATGTGCTGGCATTGGTGAAGGTCCAGAGGAGGTTCACAAGGATGATTCTGGGAATGAAAGGATTATCATACGAGGAACGTTTGATGGCTCTAGGTCTGTACTCGCTAGAAATCAGAAGGATGGGGGGGGGGGGGGGGGATCTCATTGAAAACTTTTGAATGTCAAAAGGCCTAGACAGACTAGATGTGGAAAGGATGTTTCGCATTATGGGGTAGTCCAGGACAAGAGGGCACAACCTCAGGATAGAGGGGCGTCCATTTGAAATAGACAGACAGACAGACATACTTTATTGATCCCGAGGGAAATTGGGTTTCGTCGCACCAACCAAAAATAGTGTGGAAATATAGCAATATAAAACCATAAATAATTAAACAGATAATTAATTAAATAATTATTTAATTATTATTACAGCGATGCAAAGAGAAATTTCTTCAGCAAGAGGGTGGTTAATTTGTGGAATTTATTACAATGGGCAGCTGTGGAGTCCAGGTCATTGGGTGTATTTAAGGCAGAGCTTGATAGGTTCTTGATTGGACACGGCATCAAAGGTTACGGGGAGAAGGCTGGGGAGTGGGAATGAGTAGGGGAAAAAAGGATCAGCCATGATTGAATGGTGGAACAGACTTGATGGGCCAAATGGCCTAATTCTGCTCCTATGTCTTATGGTCTTATGGAAAACTTGGCAGGGCGGAGAAGGCAGTCCAGAGATTGGGGTCTGAATATTGACCCCTGTACCTGGCCCAAACAGTGGCACTGAGTGTGGCAGGTGGGGTGAGTGGATGTAGGCCTGAACCTGGGTGATAGTAGTGGGTGACACTATCATGTAGAGGTTGGCACCAGTAATTCAGGTCAAATTCCCACCGCTTTCTGTATAAGTTTGTATGTTCTTCCCATGACCATGTGGGTTTCCTCTGGGTGCTCCAATTTCTTCCCACATTCCAAAGGCATACAGATGAATTAGCAGGTCAGATGGTCACATGGGTGTAATTGGGCAGTGTAGGCTCACTGGGCCAGTAAGGCCTATTACCGAGCTGTTTTGTGAATAAAGTTTTTAAAAAGGCTGGACCGGGAATGGTTGGAAGTGATAAAGAGGTGGCAAAGGGTCTTTGTCAGCAGTTGGCTGGAGGTAGTCTTACATAGGGTCAGTGTTTGTGTCCGTTGAGGGGAGATCATAGCTGCAGACAAAGCTTCAATAATAATGAAGAAACCAAATCTTTGCTTCGTACAGACCAAAGATAGTCATGTAGCCCCACCATCCCCATCTCCAAGGTTAATCATATAGACACACCCCACCATCCCCATCTCCAAGGTTGATCATATAGACAGACCCCACCATCCCCATCTCCAAGGTTAATCATATAGACACACCCCACCATCCCCATCTCCAAGGTTGATCATATAGACAGACCCCACCATCCCCATCTCCAAGGCTGATCATATAGACAGACCCCACCGTCCCCATCTCCAAGGTTAATCATATAGACACACCCCACCATCCCCATCTCCAAGGTTGATCATATAGACACACCCCACCATCCCCATCTCCAAGGTTAATCATATAGACACACCCCACCATCCCCATCTCCAAGGTTGATCATATAGACAGACCCCACCATCCCCATCTCCAAGGCTGATCATATAGACAGACCCCACCGTCCCCATCTCCAAGGTTGATCATATAGACAGACCCCACCGTCCCCATCTCCAAGATTGATCATATAGACAGACCCCACCGTCCCCATCTCCAAGGCTGATCATATAGACAGACCCCACCGTCCCCATCTCCAAGGCTGATCATATAGACAGACCCCACCGTCCCCGTCTCCAAGGCTGATCAGAATCAGATCAGGTTTATTATCACCGGCATTTGTCATGAAATTCGTTAATTAAGCATCAGTAGTTCAATGTAATACATAATATAGAAGAGGAAAAAATAATAAATAAATAAATAGGTAAATTAGTTGAATAGATTAAAAAATAATAATAATATATATTAACAAAATGAGGTAGTGTTCATGGGTTCTGTGTCCATTTAGGAATCGGATAACAGGATGCTGTTCATCGACTATAGCTCAGCATTTAACACCATCATTCCCACAATCTTGATTGAGAAGTTAATGCCTCTGTATTTCCCTCTACAATTGGATCCTTGACTTCTTAACCAGAAGACCACAGTCTGTGTGGATTGGTGATAATATCTCCTCCTCGCTGACAATCAATACTGGTGCACCTCAGGGATGTGTGCTTAGCCCATTGCTCTACTCTCTCTATACCCATGACTGTGTGGCTAGGCATAGCTCAAATACCATCTATAAATTTGCTGATGATACAACCATTGTTGGTAGAATCTCAGGTGGAGATGAGAGGGTGTACAGGAGCAAGATATGCCAGCTAGTGGAGTGGTGTGGCAACATCAACCTTGCATGCAGTGTCAGTAAGATGAAAGAGCTGATTGTGGATTTCAGGAAGGGTAAGACGAGGGAACACATACCAATCCTCATAGAAGGTTCAGAAGTGGAGAGAGTAAGCAGTTTCAAGTTCCTGGGTGTCAAGATCTCTGAGGATCTAACCTGGTCCCAACATATCGATGCATCTATAAAGAAGGCATGACAGCGACTATAAATCATTAGGAGTTTGAAGAGATTTGGTAAGTCAAGAAAAACACTCAAAAACTTATATAGTTGTACCATGGAGGGCATTCTGACAGGCTGCATCACCGTCTGGTATGGAGGGACTACTGCACAGGACCAAAAAAAGCTGCAGAAGTTTGTAAATCTAGTCAGCTCCATCTTGGGTACTAGCCTACAAAGTACCCAGGACATCTTCAGGGAGCAGTGTCTCAGAAAGGCAGCGTCCATTATTAAGGACCTCCAGCACCCACGGCATGCCCTTTTCTCACTGTGACCAGCAAGTAGGAGATACAGAAGCCTGAAGACACACACTCAGCAATTCAGGAACAGCTTCTTCCCCTCTGTTTCATGTAGTCAGACCCCACCATCCCCAATTACCAGGCTGATCAGAATCAAAATCAGGTTTATTATCACCGGCATGTGACATGAAATTTGTTAACTTAGCAACAGCAGTTCAATGCAATACATAATCAAACCCCATCCCTTCTCCATTTTGTGGCTTGGGATCAGAATGAAACATGAGTGTGCCGACACGGAGATGAACACATTGACAGTACTTGCTGGTGTGTGTCTGTCAAAAAGTGGAAATGTGCTTCCTGCAAGATCCATCAGCAAAAACCAAAGTGGCTGAGGTGTTTATTGCTGGTTACATCCTTTAACTTCCGCATTTTACAACAACGGTGATATCCTTGTGGTTTAATTGGTGTGCATCTGGACAATTGCTGTATTTATTTGAAGTTAGTGCATAAGCATATGGTTCAACATAATGAAGTTACTCACTAATCAGACAATCACACTCATCTTCATACCTTCCTACAGATAATACTGTCCTGATAGATTGCTTGGCAACTACATAAAAGATTTTTATGAATAGTTTTGTTGGATTGGAATAAAAAATCTGTAGTTTGCAGAGCAATTACTGTAGGTTTGGAATTGCGATAAAGTCTGTTTTGATCAAAGCAAAATACGTTATATTTGTTTTAAATTTATAGAGCTATTGGATGAAGGTAAAATATTTTTGTCTGGATTGCCATTTACAATCATTCCTATTGTTTTGCCTTTGATAGTGTAAATCATGAATGCACCATAATCCCAAAGGTGCTCCTTGGTGATCTGGCTCCATCACTACCTGTATTGTGAGAACCCCGATCACAGCAATCTGGAACCTTCCCCACACTAGCATTTCCCTTCAGAACCTTGGCATTGCCTGCATGCACGCGAGTGTATCCAGGACAAAGTCTTCAGTAATGAAACGCCAGCAGTGCTAGGAGCTCTCAGCAAGTTGGGCAGCATCTCTGGAGATGCAGGGTGTACACATGAGGCCAAAGGACATTCAGAACTGGCAGATGGAGTCGACTGACACAGTTGGGGGGGAACGGTCTGAACTTCTATGGACTGACCCAGGGCAAGCGTATCTATCGGTCATCTGTAATTCACCAAGTCCTCCAGAGCAGTTTATCCCAGGGAGAAGAATTTTTGCAGGTTATTTTCCAAGCTGGTACATGTGGAGTACTGCGTCATGGAAAGCTAGGCTGACCAGGATGTTTCCTGTGATGCTGGTGTTGACTTCTGGAGAACGTCTGAGCAGGTCGGACCTGTGTCAATAAATTTGAAAGAATAGGAGGTCATCTGATTGAAATGTCGAACATCTTGAGGGGTTGACAGGGTGATGCTGAGTGCTGGTGAGATCTAGAACCGGGGAGGCCATTTTCAGAGTCCCTGGGTATGCATGTCTGTGTGTCTGTCTGTCTGTCTGTCAGTGTGTCTGTGTCTGTCTGTATGTGTGTATGTAAGTGAGTGTGTATCTGTGTGTGTTTCTGTATGCATGTGTGTGTGTGTGATTGTATGTTCCTGTCCGAGTGTCTCCTACCCTGTTCCTGTCCGACTGTCTCCTATGCCTGTCTGTCCGAGTGTCTCCTATCCCTGTCTCTGTCCGAGTGTCACCTACCCAGTCCCTGTCCGAGTGTCTCCTATCCCTGTCCCTGTCCGAGTGTCTCCTATCCCTGTTCCTGTCCGAGTGTCTCCTATCCCCATCCCTGTCCGAGTGTCTCCTACCCCTGTTCCTGTCCAAGTTTCTCTTTTCCTGTCCCTGTCTCCTTTATGGCTGAGAAGCTTGGGTAACCTACAGCCGTCACATCAAGTCCTTGGAGCATTTCCACATAAGCTGCCTTCAGTGCATCCTGGGAATTACCTGGCGTGAGCGGGTACCTCACACTGAAATACTTGTAAAGACCAACTGCAGAAGTATTGAGGCCATGATCACCCAGCGTCAGTTGCAGTGGCTGGGGCACGTGATAAGGATGCCCCCATGTCGGCTACCCCACAGAGTGTTATACGGCCAGATACATCATGGTCGATGCTCAGCTGGAGGGCCGAAGAAGCGCTATAAGGATCAAATGAAGAATGCTTTAAGAAAGTGTAAGATCAGACCCGAGGACCTGGAGGATGTTGCTGCTGACCGTATCACTTGGTGACAGCTGCGTAGGGACGGGGTTCGTATTCTGGAGATGGAAGGAACAACCAGCCAACAGCAGAAGATCTAAGAGAAATGCAGCCATGATTGCCATCACTACCACCACTACCACATATACAAACGTTTGTACATGTCCCACCTGCAGTAGAGCTTGTGAGTCCAGTATAGGATTGAATAGTCATCAAAGATCTCACCGTTAAAGGAGTGGACATCGTCATCGGATTTTGATGGAAAACCGAAGAAGAAGTATGTATTGGCACATCTGCTCTCACCTTTCTCTGACTGACAAGGGGCTCCTTTTCTCATTCTAACTGACAACTGTTTGTTTTGGGAAATCAGTGTTGGACAGATTATCGCTTGGGTTTGAACACGAGGATAGGGATAGGAGACACTCGGACAGGAACAGGGATAGGAGGCACTCGGACAGGAACAGGGTAGGAAACACTCAGACAGGAACAAGGATAGGAGACGCTCGGACAGGAACAGGGATAGGAGACACTCGGACAGGGATAGGAGACACTCCGAAAGGGACAGGGATAGGAGGCACTCGGACAAGAACACGGATAGGAGACACTCGGACAGGAACAGGGATAGGAGACACTCGGACAGGGACAGGGTAGGAGACACTCGGACAGGGACAGGGATAGGAGGCACTGGGACAGGAACAGGGATAGGAGACACTCGGACAGGGACAGGGATAGGAGGCACTCGGACAGGAACAGGGATAGGAGACACTTGGACAGGGACAGGGATTGGAGACACTCGGACAGAGACAGGGATAGGAGACACTCAGACAGGGACAGGGATAGGAGACACTCAGACAGAGACAGGGATAGCAGATGCTCGGACAGGAACAGGGATAGGAGATACTCGGACAGAGACAGGGATAGGAGACACTCAGACAGGGACAGGGATAGGAGACACTCAGACAGAGACAGGGATAGGAGACACTCGGACAGGGACAGGGATTGGAGACACTCGGTCAGGGACAGGGATAGGAGACACTCAGACAGGGACAGGGATAGGAGACACTCGGACAGAGACAGGGATAGGAGACACTCGGACAGGAACAGGGATAGGAGACACTCGGACAGAGACAGGGATAGGAGACACTCAGACAGGAACAGGGATAGGAGACACTCGGACAGGAACAGAGGTAGGAGACACTCGGACAGGGACAGGGATTGGAGACACTCGGACAGAGACAGGGATAGGAGACACTCAGACAGGGACAGGGATAGGAGACACTCAGACAGAGACAGGGATAGCAGATGCTCGGACAGGAACAGGGATAGGAGATACTCGGACAGAGACAGGGATAGGAGACACTCAGACAGAGACAGGAATAGCAGACGCTCGGACAGGAACAGGGATAGGAGATACTCGGACAGAGACAGGGATAGGAAGCACTCGGACAGGGACAGGGATTGGAGACACTCGGACAGGGACAGGGATTGGAGACACTCGGTCAGGGACAGGGATAGGAGACACTCAGACAGGGACAGGGATAGGAGACACTCGGACAGAGACAGGGATAGGAGACACTCGGACAGGGACAGGGATAGGAGACACTCGGACAGGTACAGGGATAGGAGGCACTCGGACAGGAACAGAGATAGGAGACACTCGGACAGAGACAGGGATAGGAGTCACTCGGACAGATGTTGTAGATGGGTCATATTCTGCATGGAGGTCAGTGACCAGTGGTCAGCCTCAGGGATCTGTTCTGTGACCCTTACTCTTTGTGATTTTTATAAATGACCTGGATGAGGAAGTGGAGGGATGAGTTAGTAAATTTACTGATGACACAAAGGTTGGAGGTGTTATGGAGTGTGGAGGGCTGTCAGAGGTTACAGCGGAACGTTGATAGGATGCAAAACTGGACTGAGAAGTGGCAGATGGAGTTCAACCCAGATAAGTGTGTAGTGATTCATTTTGGTATGTCAAATATGATGGCAGAATATAGCATTAATGGTAAGACTCTTGGCAGTGTGGAGAATCAGAGGGTTCTTGGGATCCAAGTCCATTGGACTCTCAAAGCAGCTTTGTAGGTTGACTCTGTGGTTAAGAAGGCATACAGTGTATTGGCCTTCATTAATCATGGAATTGAATTTAGGAGCTGAGAGGTAATGTTGCAGCTGTATGGGATCTGGTCAGATCCCACTTGGAGTACTGTGCTCAGTTCTGGTCGCCTCACTACAGGAAGGACGTGGAAGCCATAGAAAGGGTGCAGAGGAGATTTACAGGGATGTTGCCTGGATTGGGGAGCATGCCTTATGAGAATATGTTGAGTGAACTCAGCGTTTTCTCCTTGGAGTGACAGAGGATGAGAGGTTAAGAATACGTACACGACGCTGGAAGAACTCAGCAGGTCAGGCAGCATCCGTGAGAAAAGAGTAACCAATGTTTCGGGCCGAGACCCTTCATCAGGAAGGGTCCTGATGAAGGGTCTCGGCCCGAAACGTTGGCTACTCTTTTCTCACAGATGCTGCCTGACCTGCTGAGTTCTTCCAGCGTCGTGTACATATTCTTTGATCCACAGCATCTGCAGTTGTATTTTTGTGGGAGGATGAGAGATGCCCTGATAGATGTGCATAAGATGACGAGAGACATTGATCACATGGATAGTCATAAGCTTTTTCCCAGGGCTGAAATGGTTGCCACAAGAGGGCACAGGTTTAAGGTGCTGGGGAGTAGCTACAGAGGAGATGTCAGGGGTAACATCAGATGTCTGTGGAAGGGTTAACTTTGAAGGGATGAGGCAGGAACTAGTGAGAGTAAATTGGAAACAGATGTTCAAAGGGGAAGGCACAGAAGTAATGTGGGAGAAGTTTAGGGACCACTTGAGCTGGGTTCAGGATAGGTTTGTCCCACTGAGGCAAGGAAAAAATGGTAGGAAAAGGGAACCATGGCTGACGAAACATGTGAGGCAACTCATCAAGAGGAAATATGAAGCATATGTTAGATATAAGAAGCAGGAAGTAGGAGGGGCTTATGAGAAATATAGGGTAGCCAGGAAGGAGCTAAAGAAAGGACTTAGTAGAGCTCAAAGGGCATAGGATTAAGGAGAACCCCAAGGTGTTCTATGTGTATGTGAAGAATAGGAGGATGACGAGAACGAAGGTGGGACCACTAAAGGATAAAGAGGGCAACATGTGCCTGGAAGTGGAGGAGGTTGGGGAGGTCCTAAATGAATACTTTGCTTCAGTATTCACAAGTGAAAAGGATCTTGATCAGGATGAGGTCGAAGTAGAGCGGGCCTGTGTGCTGGACAATGTGGAGATTAAGGAAGAAGTGCTGGATCTTCTTAAAAACATTAAGATTGATAAATCCCCAGGGCCGGATATGATACACCCCAGGTTGTTGTGGGAATTGACAGAAGAGATCGCAGGAGCATTAGCTATAATCTTTGAATCCTCTTTAGCTGCAGGGGAAGTGCTGGAGGACTGGAGAATGGCAAATGTAGTTCCCTTGTTTAAAAAAGGTAATAGGGAGAAACCTGGGAACTATAGACCGGTGAGTCTTACGTCGGTGGTATGCAAACTACTGGAAAGGACTTTTAAGGATAGGATCTACGAGCATTTGGAGCAGTACAGTCTACTCATGGATAGTCAACATGGCTTTGTGAAGGGAAGATCATGCTTCACGAGCCTGATTGAGATTTTTGAAGAGGTAACAAAAGAAATTGATGAGAGTAGGGCAGTGGATGTGGTCTACATGGAGTTTAGCAAAGCATTTGACAAGGTTGCTCATGAAAGACTCATCCAGAAAGTCATGAGGCATGGGATAAGTGGAACCTTGGCTTTCTGGATAAAAAATTGGCTTAAAGGAAGAAAGCAGATGGTAGTTGTGGAAGGAAAGTATTCTGCCTGGAGGTCGGTGGAGTGACTAGTGGAGTGCCACAGGGATCTGTCCTGGGACCCCTAATATTTGTGATTTTTATGAATGACCTGGATGTAGAGGTGGAAGGATAGGTGAGTAAGTTTGCGGATGACACGATGATTGGAGGAGTTGTGGATGGAGCTGTAGGTGGTCAGAGGTTACAAGAGAATATGGACAGGCTGCAGAGTTGGGCATAAAAATGGCAGAATGAGTTCAATCTGGACAAGTGTGAGGTGATGCATTTTGGAAGGACAAACCAGAAGACTGAGTACAAGATTAATGGTCAGGTACTTAAGAGTGTGGATGAACAAAGGGACCTTGGAGTTCAAATCCATACATCTCTCAAGGTTGCTGCACAGGTTGATAGGGTAGTTAAGAAGGCCTATGGGATGCTAGGCTTCATTAACAGGGGGATTGAGTTCAAGAATAGAGAGGTCATGTTCCAACTCTACAAATCTCTGGTGAGACCGCACTTAGAGTATTGTGTTCAATTCTGGTCACCTCTTTATAGGAAAGATGTGGAAGCTATGGAGAGGGTGCAGAGGAGATTTACCAGGATGTTGCCTGGTTTGGAGTACAAGTCATATGAAGCAAGGTTAGCAGAGCTGGAACTTTTCTCTTTGGAGCATAGAAGAATGAGAGGGGACTTGATAGAGGTCTACAAGATTATGAGAGGCATAGATAGGGTGAATAGTCAGTACCTGTTTCCCAGGGCACTGATAGAAAACACCAGAGGTCATATGTACAAAATTAAGGGAGGGAAGTCTAGGGGAGACATCAGGGGTATTTTACACAGAGGGTTGTGAGTGCCTGGAATGACTTGCCAGGGATGTTGGTGGAGGCTAAAACATTAGGGGTATTTTAGAGCCTCTTGGACAGGCACGTGGATGAAAGAAAAATGGAGGGTTCTGGGGTAGTGTGGGTTTAGTACTTTTTTTTAAGGATTATATGGGTCGGCACAACATTCAGAGCTGAAGGGCCTGTACAGTGCTGTAGTGTTCTATGGTTCTATGGTAAGTTTTTTAACTCAGAGAGTGGTGAGTGTGTGGTATGGGCTGCCTGCAACAGTGATGGAGGCGGATATGATAGGGTCTTTTAAGAGACTTTTGGATGGTACATGGAGCTTAGAAAAATAGAGGGCTATGGGTAAGCCTAGTAATTTCTAAGGTAGGGACATGTTCAGCACAGCTTTGTGGGCTGAAGGCCTGTATTGTGCTGTAGGTTTTCTATGTTTCTGGGTTTCTATGTCTATTTCAGTGGAGTAAGGGAAATGACAGTGGTATGAGAGAGGTAAACACAAGAAAATCTGCAGATGCTGGAAATTCAGGTAATATACACAAGATGCTGGTGGAACGCAGCAGGCCAGGCAGCATCTATAGGAAGGTGTACAGTCGACGTTTTGGGTCGAGACCCTTTGTCAGAACTAACAGAAAAAAGAGATAGTAAGAGATATAATTGCAGCCAGCAGGGTATCAGTGCATTAGGGATGCAGGATCAAGAAGGATAACAAGTGCAGCATTCAAAGTGTTACAGTATATCTCAATGCACAGAGTATAAGAAATAAGGTGAATGATCTTGTTGCACTATTGGAGATTGTCAGGTATGATTTTGTGTCAACACTGAATTGAGGCTGAAAGATGATTGTAGTTAGGAGTTGAATATCCAAGGTTACACGTTATATCGAAGGGATAGGAAGGTAGGCAGAGGGGGTGGTGTGGCTCTGCTGGTAAAGAATAGCATCAAATCAGTAAAAGGATGTGACATAGGATCGGAAGATGTTGAATGCTTGTGAGTTGATTTAAGAAACTGCAGGGGTAAAAGGATGTTGATGGCAGATATATACAGATCTAACAACAGTGGCTGGATTGTGGACCACAGATTACAACAGGAAATCAAAAAGGCGTGTCAAAAGGGCAATGTTATGATTGTCAGGGGAGATTTCAACATGCAGGCCGATTGGGAAAATAAGGTTGGAAATAGATCCCAAGAGAGTGAGTATGTTGAATGCCTATAAAATGTTTTTATTTTTAGAGCAGTTTATCATTGAACCTACAAGCTATACTGAATTGGGTGTTATGAACAGGAGGTGATTAGGGAGCTTAAGGTAAAAGAACCCTTAGGAACCAATGATAACAATATGATTAAGTTCAACTTGAAATTTGATAAGGAAAAAGTAGAGTCTGATATAGCAGTATTTCAGTGAAGTAAAGGGAATTACAATGGTATGAGAGAGGAGTTGGCCAAAGTAACTTGGGAAGAGATACTGGCAGGATTGATAGTGGAGCAACAATGGCATGAGTTTCTAAGAAAAATTAGGAAGGTGCAGGACATGTGTATTCCAAAAATGAAGAAATACTCAAATAGTAAAATAGTACAACTGTGTCTCCCCTGGCCTCAGTGGAAAAAGCCCGCTTGCATTCACTCTATCTATACCCATCATAATTTTATATACCTCTATCAAATCTCCCCTCATTCTTCTACGCTCCAGGGAATAAAGTCCTAACCTATTCAACCTTACTCTATAACTCAGTTTCTCAAGTCCCGGCAACATCCTTGTAAACCTTCTCTGCACTCTTTCAACCTTATTAATATCCTTCCTGTAATTCGGTGACCAAAACTGCACACAATACTCCAAATTCAGCCTCAAGGATCCTCGTCTGGTTGGCTGCCAGTGACTAGTAGTGTTTCACAGAGGTTGGTGTTGGGACTGCTTCTTTTTTATGCTGTAATCAGTGATTCAGATGATGGAATAGATGGCTTTGTTGCCAAGTTTGCACATGATATGAAGATTGGTAGAGGAGCAGGTACTATTGAGGAAATGGGTAGGATACAGAAGGTCTTAGACAGATTAGGAGAATGGACAAGAGATTGGCAAATGAAATATGTTGGAAAATGCATGGTCATGCGCTTTGGCAGTAGAAATAAATCTGTAGACTATTTTCTAAATGGGGAGAAAATCCAAAAATCTGAGATCCCAAGCAGCTTGACAGTCCTTGTGCAGTACACCCTGAAGGTTAGCCTGCAGGTAGAGTCGGTGGTGAGGAAGGCAAATGCCATGTTAGCATTCATTTCAAGGAGTCTAGAATACAAGAGTAGGGATTTGATGCTGAGGCTTTATAAGGCACTGGTGAGGCCTCACCTTGAGTATTATGAACAGTTTTGGGCTCCTGATCTAACAAGAATGTCCTGTTGGAGTGTCCCTCCCTGTACAAGCGTCACTACCTGTCGAAGTGTTACCACATGTTGTAGTGTCACCCCTTGTAGGAGTGTCACCCTCTGAAGGAGCATCATCCTCCCCCCCCCCCAGTAGAAGCATCACCCTCCTGTAGAACAATAACCCCCTGTAGGACTGTCACCTTCTATAGGAGCTTCACCTCATGTTGGAGTGTCACCCCCTGTACGAGTATCAGCCCCTGTACAACCATCATCCCTGTAGGATGTCACCCCCTGTCGGAGCGTCACCCCCGTACAAGTATCAGCACCTGTACCACTGTAACCCCTGTAGGAGCATCAACCACTGTAGTAGTGACAACCCCTGTAAGAGAGGCACCTCCATTAGGATGTCACCCCTGCAAGGGTTTCAGCCTCTGTAGGAGAGTCACCTCCTGTTGGGTGACACTCTCTATAAGGGTGTCAACCCGTGTAGGAGTGTCACACCTTGCAGGACATCACTCACTGTGGGATCGTCACCCTCTTTGTGACCTCACTTGCTGTAGGATTGTCAACCCTGTCTGAGCGAACCTCTCTGTGGGATCGTCATCCTGTGTGTGACCTCACCCACAATGGGAGCATCACCCCCACTGTGGGATCGATGCTCCCCATGGGAACGTCACCAACTGTGGGTGTGGCACGCCAGTGGGTACAGAGGATCATCACAGCACAATGCAAGAGAGCACATGTGCTGCTGTGGGGCTGGGGTTCCCAGGGCAGGGGTGCTGGGATCAGCTGGGCCAGCACAAGGTGGTTGTGCTGAATAGCTATCCCTGCCAATGGTGGTCTGTGAGGTGGGAGAGAAGACTTTTGTACCAGAGTGAGGGGTGGTGTTGTACAGGCTGGTGTCAGAGACGTTTGGCCACAGAGAGTGATCTTGTCCCCCTGCAGGTTACAACTGTATCCAGCTAATGGCCATCATGGAACACGCCTACTATGCCAGCTTTGGATATCAAGTGACCAGTTTCTTCGCTGCATCCAGGTACAACACACAGAGGGGTTTCCCCACATTCTTCCGCTCAAATGCATCCTGCTGGAGTGAGGGGCAAGGCAGCTGGAGGGAACATGGCTGATCAGAGGCAGCAAGGGGAAAGGGAGAGGCTGGGGAATGAAGAACTGTGTAGGAGAGAGCCCACCCCTCAAAACACCCTCCACACCTCCTTCCCGCACCCACCCCTCCAAACCTCCTCCCCGCACCAACCCCTCCACACCCTCTCCCCGCACCCACCCCTCCAAACCTCCTCCCCGCACCCACCCCTCCAAACCTCCTCCCCGCACCCACCCCTCCACACCCCCTCCCCGCACCCACCCCTCCAAACCTCCTCCCCACACCCACCCCTCCAAACCTCCTCCCCGCACCCAACCCTCCACACCTCCTCCCCGCACCCACCCCTCCAAATCTCCTCCCCACACCCATCCCTCCACACCTCCTCCCCACACCCAACCCTCCAAATCTCCTCCCCACACCCACCCCTCCACACCTCCTCCCCGCACCCACCCCTCCACACCCCCTCCCCGCACCCACCCCTCCAAACCTCCTCCCCGCACCCACCCCACCAAACCTCTTCCCCACACCCACCCCTCCACACCTCCCCACACCTACCCCTCCAAACCTCCACCCCACACCCACTTCTCCACCCCTCCACACCTCCCCACACCCACCCCTCCAAACCTCCACCCCACACCCACCCCTCCACACCTCCTCCCCACACCCACCCCTCCACACCTCCCCACACCCACCCCTCCACACCTCCTCCCCATACCCACCCCTCCACACCCCCTCCCCACACCCACCCCTCCACACCCCCTCCCCGCACCCACCCCTCCAAACCTCCTCCCCACACCCACCCCTCCAAATCTCCTTCCCACACCCACCCCTCCACACCTCCCCACACCCACCCCTCCAAACTTCCACCGCACACCCACTTCTCCACACCTCCTCCCCACACCCACCTCTCCACACCTCCTCCCCACACCCACCACTCCAAACCTCCTCCCCACATCCACCCCTCCACACCCCCCATATCCATCCCTCCACACCCCCACACCCATCCCTCCACACCTCCTCCCCACACCCACCACTCCAAACCTCCTCCCCACATCCACCCCTCCACACCCCCCATATCCATCCCTCCACACCCCCACACCCATCCCTCCACACCTCCTCCCCACACCCACCCCTCCACACCACCCACCCCACCACACACCCCCTCCCCACACACACCCCTCCACACCTCCTCCCCGCACCCACCCCTCCACACACCCCTCCCCACACCCACCCCTCCACACCTCCTCCCCATACCCATCCTTCCACACACCCACCTCTCCAAACCTCCACCCCACACCCACCCCACCACACCACCCACACCCACCCCTCCAAACCTCCTCCCCACACCCACCCCTCCACACCACCCACACCCACCCCTCCAAACCTCCTCCCCACACCCACCCCACCACACCTCCTCCCCGCACCCACTCCTCCAAACCTCCACCCCATACCCATCCTTCCACACACCCCCTCCCCACACCCACCCCTCCAAAACTTCTGCCCACACCCACCCCTCCACACCTCCTCCCCACATCCACCCCTCCACACCCCCCACACCCATCCCTCCACACCCCCACACCCATCCCTCCACACCTCCTCCCCACACCCACCCTTCCACACCACCCACACCCACCCCCTCCCCACACACACCCCTCCACACCTCCTCCCCGCACCCACCCCTCCACACACCCCTCCCCACACCCACCCCTCCACACCTCCTCCCCATACCCACCCCACCACACCACCCACACCCACCCCTCCAAACCTCCTCCCCACACCCACCCCTCCACACCACCCACACCCACCCCTCCAAACCTCCTCCCCACACCCACCCCACCACACACCCCCTCCCCACACACACCCCTCCACACCTCCCCACACCCACCCCTCCAAAACTTCTGCCCACACCCACCCCTCCACATCTCCTCCCCACGCCCAACCCTCCACACACCCCACACACACCCTTACAAACCTCCTGCCCACACCCACCCCTCCACACCCTCCACACTTACTCCCCGCACCCACCCCTCCACACCCCCCACACCCATCCCTCCACACCTCCTCCCCGCACCCACCCCTCCACACCCCCCACACCCACCCCTCCAAACCTCCTCCCCACATCCACCCCTCCACACACACCCCTCCAATTCTCCATGTCTCTCTCAAACATCTCTTGCTCTCCTCATCCCACATATTCTCTTCTGGCCCTAACCCTACTCTTCCCTCCGTTTCCACTTCCCTTTTCTCCCAAACCACTCTGCTTCTCCATTCTATCCCTTCCTGCATTTCCCTTACCCCCTCTATGTGACTTTTCACTCCCTCCCTCCCCTCTCCCACCCCAATCCCTCCCCGCTGCCTCCATCTCCTACGCCCTCTCTCCCTCTCCCCCTCTCGCCCCTCTCTGCCCTCTCTCCCTCTCTCTCCCTCCCCCTTATCTCACCTCTCAACCCACACTCATCCCCATTCTTCCCCCTCTCCCTCCCCCTCTCTCCCTCTCTCTCTCTCCTACTCTCTCCCCCACCTTCTCTCCCTCTCACCATCTCACTCTCTCTCTCTCTTTCTCTCTCTCCCTCTTCTGCTCCCACTCTCCCCCTCTCTCCCTCTTCCCTCTCCCGCCTTCCAACCACTCTCTCCCCTTTCCCCCTCTCCTCACCCCTTCTCCCCCTCTTCCCTTATTCTATCTCTTTCTCTCTGTCCCTCTCTCCCTGCTTTCTCCCTCCCTTTTTCCCCCTCTCTCCCCTTTCCCGGTCTCCCACAACCCTCTCCCCCAACTCTCTCTTTTTCCCTCTCTCCCTCTCCCTCTCTCTCCCTCTCTCTCTCTCTATCCAGCATTCCCACACTCACTCACTACACTCACTAGTTATTCTGTTTTGATTTTCCTCAACAACAACAAAAATAAAAGATGACAAAGGCTATTTGTGCAGAAATTGATGTAAAGGCCCAGAGAGCATTTGCAGCTCAGTAGTTTCAAGCAAGAACACAGAAGATGAGAAGGGAAAGCTAACAGTGTATTACTGTATTGTGTGCATGTCCAGCCGCTACGGGACTCCGGACGAGCTGAAGGAGCTGGTTGACACAGCACACTCCATCGGATTGCTGGTGCTTCTTGACATTGTCCACAGCCATGCATCGAAAAACACAGAGGACGGGCTGAACCTTTTTGACGGCACTGATTCCTGCTTCTTCCATACGGGGAACCGGGGCACTCACAGCCTGTGGGACAGTCGGCTCTTCAACTATTCCAAGTACGTACTCCCTCAACATGCCCTTGGCAGCCCATTACTGCTCTGGTTCCACTTGCACCCCTCCTTCCTCCCCACTCACGGCTCCCAAGGTGTCCATGGGCTGTTAGGATTTTCTTTCAGTCAGCATCCTGCTGTTGAAGCTGAACAAATTCTTTGTAACTCGCTCTAATTAATTCTCCAAGGGCTCTTTCAGATGGATATTTTAGAAAGTTTTGCCAGAAAGCACAGAACTCAAGATTACTTTGTTTGTAACATAATTTTTTTATTCCTTTTATTTTACCAACTACTGATGATCAGTTTTTGCTGAACATGGTTCCATCAGTGCATGTTGCTGGGGAGAGTAGGATGCTGCTGGGGAGAGTGTGATGTTGCTGGGGAGAGTAGGATGCTGCTGGGGAGAGTGTGATGTTGCTGGGGAGAGTAGGATGCTGCTGGGGAGAGTGTGATGTTGCTGGGGAGAGTAGGATGTTGCTGGGGAGAGTGTGATGTTGCTGGGGAGAGTGTGATGTTGCTGGGGAGAGTGGGATGCTGCTGGGGAGAGTGGGATGTTGCTGGGGAGAGTGGGATGTTGCTGGGGAGAGTAGGATGCTGCTGGGGAGAGTGTGATGTTGCTGGGGAGAGTGTGATGTTGCTGGGGAGACTAGGATGTTGCTGGGGAGAGTGTGATGTTGCTGGGGAGAGTGTGATGTTGCTGGGGAGAGTAGGATGTTGCTGGGGAGAGTGTGATGTTGCTGGGGAGAGTGTGATGTTGCTGGGGAGAGTGTGATGCTGCTGGGGACAGTGTGATGTTGCTGGGGAGAGTGGGATGTTGCTGGGGAGAGTGGGATGCTGCTGGGGAGAGTGGGATGTTGCTGGGGAGAGTGGGATGCTGCTGGGGAGAGTGTGATGTTGCTGGGGAGAGTGTGATGTTGCTGGGGAGAGTGTGATGTTGCTGGGGAGAGTAGGATGTTGCTGGGGAGAGTGTGATGTTGCTGGGGAGAGTGGGATGTTGCTGGGGAGAGTGTGATGTTGCTGGGGAGAGTGGGATGCTGCTGGGGAGAGTGTGATGTTGCTGGGGAGAGTGGGATGTTGCTGGGGAGAGTGTGATGTTGCTGGGGAGAGTGGGATGTTGCTGGGGAGAGTGGGATGTTGCTGGGGAGAGTGTGATGTTGCTGGGGAGAGTGTGATGTTGCTGGGGAAAGAGTGGGATGTTGCTGGGGAGAGTGTGATGCTGCTGGGGAGAGTGGGATGTTGCTGGGGAGAGAGGGATGTTGCTGGGGAGAGTGGGATGTTGCTGGGGAGAGTGGGATGTTGCTGGGGAGAGTGTGATGCTGCTGGGGAGAGTGGGATGTTGCTGGGGAGAGTGGGATGTTGCTGGGGAGAGAGGGATGTTGCTGGGGAGAGTGTGATGTTGCTGGGGAGAGTGTGATTTTGCTGGGGAGATTGGGATGTTGCTGGGGAGAGTGTGATGTTGCTGGGGAGAGTGTGATGTTGCTGGGGAGAGTGGGATGTTGCTGGGGAGAGTGGGATGTTGCTGGGGAGAGTGGGATGCTGCTGGGGAGAGTGGGATGTTGCTGGGGAGAGAGGGATGTTGCTGGGGAGAGTGGGATGTTGCTGGGGAGAGTGTGATGCTGCTGGGGAGAGTGGGATGCTGCTGGGGAGAGTGGGATGTTGCTGGGGAGAGTGGGATGTTGCTGGGGAGAGTGTGATGTTGCTGGGTAGAGTGTGATGTTGCTGGGGAGAGTGTGATGTTGCTGGGGAGAGTGGGATGTTGCTGGGGAGAGTGTGATGTTGCTGGGGAGAGTGTGATGTTGCTGGGGAGAGTAGGATGTTGCTGGGGAGAGTGTGATGTTGCTGGGGAGAGTGTGATGTTGCTGGGGAGAGTGTGATGTTGCTGGGGAGAGTAGGATGTTGCTGGGGAGAGTAGGATGTTGCTGGGGAGAGTGTGATGTTGCTGGGGAGAGTGGGATGTTGCTGGGGAGAGTGTGATGTTGCTGGGGAGAGTGTGATGTTGCTGGGGAGAGTAGGATGTTGCTGGGGAGAGTGTGATGTTGCTGGGGAGAGTGTGATGTTGCTGGGGAGAGTGGGATGTTGCTGGGGAGAGTGGGATGCTGCTGGGGAGAGTGGGATGTTGCTGGGGAGAGTGTGATGTTGCTGGGGAGAGTGTGATGTTGCTGGGGAGAGTAGGATGTTGCTGGGGAGAGTGTGATGTTGCTGGGGAGAGTGTGATGTTGCTGGGGAGAGTGTGATGTTGCTGGGGAGAGTAGGATGTTGCTGGGGAGAGTGTGATGTTGCTGGGGAGAGTGTGATGTTGCTGGGGAGAGTGGGATGTTGCTGGGGAGAGGGTGATGTTGCTGGGGAGAGTGTGATGTTGCTGGGGAGAGTGGGATGTTGCTGGGGAGAGAGTAGGATGTTGCTGGGGAGAGTGTGATGTTGCTGGGGAGAGTGTGATGTTGCTGGGGAGAGTGTGATGTTGCTGGGGAGAGTGGGATGTTGCTGGGGAGAGTAGGATGTTGCTGGGGAGAGTGGGATGTTGCTAGGGAGAGTGGGATGTTGCTGGGGAGAGTGTGATGTTGCTGGGGAGAGTGTGATGTTGCTGGGGAGAGTGGGATGTTGCTGGGGAGAGTGGGATGTTGCTGGGGAGAGTAGGATGTTGCTGGGGAGAGTGGGATGTTGCTGGGGAGAGTGTGATGTTGCTGGGGAGAGTGGGATGTTGCTGGGGAGAGTAGGATGTTGCTGGGGAGAGTGGGATGTTGCTAGGGAGAGTGTGATGTTGCTGGGGAGAGTGTGATGTTGCTGGGGAGAGTAGGATGTTGCTGGGGAGAGTGTGATGTTGCTGGGGAGAGTGGGATGTTGCTGGGGCGAGTGGGATGTTGCTGGGGAGAGTGGGATGTTGCTGGGGAGAGTGGGATGTTGCTGGGGAGAGTGGGATGTTGCTGGGGAGAGTAGGATGCTGCTGGAGAGAGTGGGATGTTGCTGGGGCGAGTGGGATGTTGCTGGGGAGAGTGGGATGTTGCTGGGGAGAGTGGGATGTTGCTGGGGAGAGTGTGATGTTGCTGGGGAGAGTGGGATGTTGCTGGGGAGAGTGGGATGTTGCTGGGGAGTGTAGGATGTTGCTGGGGAGAGTAGGATGTTGCTGGGGAGAGTGGGATGTTGCTGGGGAGAGTGGGGTGTTGCTGGGGAGAGTGGGATGTTGCTGGGGAGAGTGGAATGTTGCTGGGGAGAGTGGGATGCTGCTGGGGAGAGTGTGATGTTGCTGGGGAGTGTAGGATGCTGCTGGGGAGAGTGGGATGCTGCTGGGGAGAGTGGGATGTAGCTGGGGAGAGTGTGATGTTGCTGGGGAGAGTCTGATGTTGCTGGGGAGAGTGGGATGTTGCTGGGGAGAGTCTGATGTTGCTGGGGAGAGTCTGATGTTGCTGGGGAGAGTGGGATGTTGCTGGGGAGAGTGGGATGCTGCTGGGGAGAGTGTGATGTTGCTGGGGAGAGTGGGATGCTGCTGGGGAGAGTGGGATGTTGCTGGGGAGAGTGGGATGTTGCTGGGGAGAGTGTGATGTTGCTGGGGAGAGTGTGATGCTGCTGGGGAGTGTAGGATGTTGCTGGGGAGAGTGGGATGCTGCTGGGGAGAGTGGGATGTTGCTGGGGAGAGTGGGATGTTGCTGGGGAGAGTAGGATGTTGCTGGGGACAGTGGGATGCTGCTGGGGAGAGTGGGATGTTGCTGGGGAGAGTGTGATGCTGCTGGGGAGAGTGGGATGTTGCTGGGGAGAGTGGGATGCTGCTGGGGAGAGTGGGATGCTGCTGGGGAGAGTGGGATGTTGCTGGGGAGAGTGTGATGTTGCTGGGGAGAGTGGGATGTTGCTGGGGAGAGTGGGATGTTGCTGGGGAGAGTGGGATGTTGCTGGGGAGAGTGGGATGTTGCTGGAGAGAGTAGGATGTTGCTGGGGAGAGTGGGATGCTGCTGGGGAGAGTGGGATGCTGCTGGGGAGAGTAGGATGTTGCTGGGGAGAGTAGGATGTTGCTGGGGAGAGTGGGATGCTGCTGGGGAGAGTGGGGTGTTGCTGGGGAGAGTGGGATGCTGCTGGGGAGAGTGGGATGTTGCTGGGGAGAGTGGGATGTTGCTGGGGAGAGTGGGATGCTGCTGGGGAGAGTGTGATGTTGCTGGGGAGAGTGTGATGTTGCTGGGGAGAGTGGGATGTTGCTGGGGAGAGTGTGATGTTGCTGGGGAGAGTGTGATGTTGCTGGGGAAAGAGTGTGATGTTGCTGGGGAGAGTGTGATGTTGCTGGGGAGAGTGTGATGTTGCTGGGGAGAGTGGGATGTTGCTGGGGAAAGAGTGGGATGTTGCTGGGGAGAGTGTGATGTTGCTGGGGAGAGTGGAATGTTGCTGGGGAGAGTGTGATGTTGCTGGGGAAAGAGTGGGATGTTGCTGGGGAGAGTGGGGTGTTGCTGGGGAGAGTGTGATGTTGCTGGGGAGAGTGGGATGTTGCTGGGGAGAGTAGGATGTTGCTGGGGAGAGTGGGATGTTGCTGGGGAGAGTTGGGTGTTGCTGGGGAGAGTGTGATGTTGCTGGGGAGAGTGTGATGTTGCTGGGGAGAGTGATATGTTGCTGGGGAGAGTAGGATGTTGCTGGGGAGAGTAGGATGTTGCTGGGGAGAGTGTGATGCTGCTGGGGAGAGTAGGATGTTGCTGGGGAGAGTAGGATGTTGCTGGGGAGAGTGTGATGTTGCTGGGGAGAGTGGGATGTTGCTGGGGAGAGTAGGATGTTGCTGGGGAGAGTGTGATGCTGCTGGGGAGAGTGTGATGTTGCTGGGGAGAGTGTGATGTTGCTGGGGAGAGTGGGATGTTGCTGGGGAGAGTGGGATGTTGCTGGGGAGAGTGGGATGCTGCTGGGGAGAGTGGGATGCTGCTGGGGAGAGTGTGATGTTGCTGGGGAGAGTGGGATGTTGCTGGGGAGAGTGTGATGTTGCTGGGGAGAGTGGGATGTTGCTGGGGAGAGTGTGATGTTGCTGGGGAGAGTGGGATGTTGCTGGGGAGAGTGGGATGTTGCTGGGGAGAGTGGGATGTTGCTGGGGAGAGTAGGATGTTGCTGGGGAGAGTGTGATGTTGCTGGGGAGAGTGGGATGTTGCTGGGGAGAGTGGGATGTTGCTGGGGAGTGTAGGATGTTGCTGGGGAGAGTGGGATGTTGCTGGGGAGAGTGGGATGTTGCTGGGGAGAGTGTGATGCTGCTGGGGAGAGTGGGATGTTGCTGGGGAGAGTAGGATGTTGCTGGGGAGAGTAGGATGTTGCTGGGGAGAGTGGGATGTTGCTGGGGAGAGTGGGATGCTGCTGGGGAGAGTGGGATGTTGCTGGGGAGAGTGGGATGTTGCTGGGGAGAGTGGGATGTTGCTGGGGAGAGTGGGATGCTGTTGGGGAGAGTGGGATGCTGTTGGGGAGAGTGTGATGTTGCTGGGGAGAGTGGGATGTTGCTGGGGAGAGTGGGATGTTGCTGGGGAGAGTGTGATGTTGCTGGGGAGAGTGGGATGCTGTTGGTGAGAGTGGGATGTTGTTGGGGAGAGTGGGATGTTGTTGGGGAGAGTGTGATGTTGCTGGGGAGAGTGTGATGTTGCTGGGGAGAGTGGGATGTTGCTGGGGAGAGTAGGATGTTGCTGGGGAGAGTGTGATGTTGCTGGGGAGAGTGTGATGTTGCTGGGGAGAGTGGGATGTTGCTGGGGAGAGTGGGATGTTGCTGGGGAATGTCGGATGTTGCTGGGGAGAGTGGGATGTTGCTGGGGAGAGTGGGATGTTGCTGGGGAGAGTGGGATGTTGCTGGGGAGAGTAGGATGTTGCTGGGGAGAGTGTGATGTTGCTGGGGAGAGTGTGATGTTGCTGGGGAGAGTGGGATGTTGCTGGGGAGAGTGGGATGTTGCTGGGGAGAGTGTGATGTTGCTGGGGAGAGTGTGATGTTGCTGGGGAGAGTGGGATGTTGCTGGGGAGAGTGGGATGCTGCTGGGGAGAGTGGGATGTTGCTGGGGAGAGTGGGATGTTGCTGGGGAGAGTGGGATGTTGCTGGGGAGAGTGGGATGTTGCTGGGGAGAGTGGGATGCTGCTGGGGAGAGTGTGATGTTGCTAGGGAGAGTGGGATGTTGCTGGGGAGAGTGGGATGTTGCTGGGGAGAGTGTGATGTTGCTGGGGAGAGTAGGATGCTGCTGGGGAGAGTGGGATGTTGCTGGGGAGAGTGGGATGTTGCTGGGGAGAGTGGGATGTTGCTGGGGAGAGTGGGATGCTGCTGGGGAGAGTAGGATGCTGCTGGGGAGAGTAGGATGTTGCTGGGGAGAGTGTGATGTTGCTGGGGAGAGTGTGATGTTGCTGGAGAGAGTGGGATGCTGCTGGGGAGAGTGGGATGTTGCTGGGGAGAGTGGGGTGCTGCTGGGGAGAGTGTGATGTTGCTGGGGAGAGTGTGATGTTGCTGGGGAGAGTGTGATGTTGCTGGGGAGAGTGGGTTGTTGCTGGGGAGAGTGGGATGTTGCTGGGGAGAGTGTGATGTTGCTGGGGAGAGTGGGATGTTGCTGGGGAGAGTGTGATGTTGCTGGGGAGAGTGTGATGTTGCTGGGGAGAGTGTGATGTTGCTGGGGAGAGTGGGTTGTTGCTGGGGAGAGTGGGATGTTGCTGGGGAGAGTGTGATGTTGCTGGGGAGAGTGGGATGTTGCTGGGGAGAGTGTGATGTTGCTGGGGAGAGTGGGATGTTGCTGGGGAGAGTGTGATGCTGCTGGGGAGAGTGTGATGTTGCTGGGGAGAGTGTGATGTTGCGGAGGAGAGTGTGATGTTGCTGGGGAGAGTGTGATGTTGCTGGGGAGAGTGTGATGTTGCTGGGGAGAGTGGGATGTTGCTGGGGAGAGTGTGATGTTGCTGGGGAGAGTGGGATGTTGCTGGGGAGAGTGTGATGTTGCTGGAGAGAGTGGGATGTTGCTGGGGAGAGTGTGATGTTGCTGGAGAGAGTGGGATGTTGCTGGGGAGAGTGTGATGTTGCTGGGGAGAGTGTGATGTTGCTGGGGAGAGTAGGATGTTGCTGGGGAGAGTGGGATGTTGCTGGGGAGAGTGGGATGCTGCTGGGGAGAGTGGGATGTTGCTGGGGAGAGTAGGATGTTGCTGGGGAGAGTGTGATGTTGCTGGGGAGAGTGTGATGCTGCTGGGGAGAGTAGGATGTTGCTGGGGAGAGTTGGATGTTGCTGGGGCGAGTAGGATCTTGCTGGGGAGAGTGTGATGTTGCTGGGGAGAGTGTGATGTTGCTGGGGAGAGTGGGGTGCTGCTGGGGAGAGTGTGATGTTGCTGGGGAGAGTGTGATGTTGCTGGGGAGAGTGGGATGTTGCTGGGGAGAGTGGGGTGCTGCTGGGGAGAGTGTGATGTTGCTGGGGAGAGTAGGATGTTGCTGGGGAGAGTGGGATGTTGCTGGGGAGAGTGGGATGTTGCTGGGGAGAGTAGGATGTTGCTGGGGAGAGTGTGATGTTGCTGGGGAGAGTGGGATGTTGCTGGGGAGAGTGGGATGTTGCTGGGGAGAGTAGGATGTTGCTGGGGAGAGTGTGATGTTGCTGGGGAGAGTAGGATGTTGCTGGGGAGAGTGTGATGTTGCTGGGGAGAGTGTGATGTTGCTGGGGAGAGTGTGATGTTGCTGGGGAGAGTGGGATGTTGCTGGGGAGAGTAGGATGTTGCTGGGGAGAGTGGGATGCTGCTGGGGAGAGTGGGATGTTGCTGGGGAGAGTAGGATGTTGCTGGGGAGAGTGGGATGTTGCTGGGGAGAGTGGGATGTTGCTGGGGTGAGTGGGATGTTGCTGGGGAGAGTGGGATGCTGCTGGGGAAAGAGTGGGATGTTGCTGGGGAGAGTGGGATGTTGCTGGGGAGAGTGGGATGTTGCTGGGGAGAGTGGGATGTTGCTGGGGAGAGTAGGATGTTGCTGGGGAGAGTGGGATGTTGCTGGGGAGAGTAGGATGTTGCTGGGGAGAGTGTGATGCTGCTGGGGAGAGTGTGATGTTGCTGGGGAGAGTGGGATGTTGCTGGGGAGAGTGGGATGCTGCTGGGGAGAGTGTGATGCTGCTGGGGAGAGTGTGATGCTGCTGGGGAGAGTGTGATGTTGCTGGGGAGAGTGGGATGTTGCTGGGGAGAGTGTGATGTTGCTGGGGAGAGTAGGATGTTGCTGGGGAGAGTGGGATGCTGCTGGGGAGAGTGTGATGTTGCTGGGGAGAGTGTGATGTTGCTGGGGAGAGTGGGATGCTGCTGGGGAGAGTGTGATGCTGCTGGGGAGAGTGTGATGCTGCTGGGGAGAGTGGGATGTTGCTGGGGAGAGTAGGATGTTGCTGGGGAGAGAGTGGGATGTTGCTGGGGAGAGTAGGATGTTGCTGGGGAGAGTGGGATGTTGCTGGGGAGAGAGTGGGATGTTGCTGGGGAGAGTGGGATGTTGCTGGGAGAGTAGGATGTTGCTGGGGAGAGTAGGATGTTGCTGGGGAGAGTGGGATGTTGCTGGGGAGAGTGTGATGTTGCTGGGGAGAGTGTGATGTTGCTGGGGTGAGTGTGATGTTGCTGGGGAGAGAGTGGGATGTTGCTGGGGAGAGTAGGATGTTGCTGGGGAGAGTGGGATGTTGCTGGGGAGAGAGTGGGATGTTGCTGGGGAGAGTGGGATGTTGCTGGGGAGAGTGTGATGTTGCTGGGGAGAGTGTGATGTTGCTGGGGTGAGTGTGATGTTGCTGGGGAGAGTGTGATGTTGCTGGGGAGAGTGTGATGTTGCTGGGGAGAGTGGGATGTTGCTGGGGAGAGTGGGATGTTGCTGGGGAGTGTAGGATGTTGCTGGGGAGAGTGTGATGTTGCTGGGGAGAGTGGGATGTTGCTGGGGAGAGTGGGATGTTGCTGGGGAGTGTAGGATGTTGCTGGGGAGAGTGTGATGTTGCTGGGGAGAGTGTGATGCTGCTGGGGAGAGAGTGGGATGTTGCTGGGGAGAGTAGGATGTTGCTGGGGAGAGTGGGATGTTGCTGGGGAGAGAGTGGGATGTTGCTGGGGAGAGTGGGATGTTGCTGGGGAGAGTGTGATGTTGCTGGGGAGAGTGTGATGTTGCTGGGGTGAGTGTGATGTTGCTGGGGAGAGAGTGGGATGTTGCTGGGGAGAGTAGGATGTTGCTGGGGAGAGTGGGATGTTGCTGGGAAGAGAGTGGGATGTTGCTGGGGAGAGTGGGATGTTGCTGGGGAGAGTGTGATGTTGCTGGGGAGAGTGGGATGTTGCTGGGGAGAGTAGGATGTTGCTGGGGAGAGTGTGATGTTGCTGGGGAGAGTGGGATGTTGCTGGGGAGAGTGTGATGTTGCTGGGGAGAGTGTGATGTTGCTGGGGAGAGTGGGATGTTGCTGGGGAGAGTGGGATGTTGCTGGGGAGAGTAGGATGTTGCTGGGGAGAGTGGGATGTTGCTGGGGAGAGTGGGATGTTGCTGGGGAGAGTGTGATGTTGCTGGGGAGAGTGGGATGTTGCTGGGGAGAGTAGGATGTTGCTGGGGAGAGTGTGATGTTGCTGGGGAGAGTGTGATGCTGCTGGGGAGAGTGTGATGTTGCTGGGGAGAGTGGGATGTTGCTGGGGAGAGTGGGATGTTGCTGGGGAGAGTGTGATTTTGCTGGAGAGAGTGGGATGTTGCTGGGGGGAGTGTGATGTTGCTGGAGAGAGTGTGATGCTGCTGCAGAGATAGGGAAGAGCTCCTGGGGAGAGAGGGAGGAACTGCTGGGAATCGAGGGAAAAACTGCTTGGGAGAACCAAACTGAAGGGCGGAGGAAGGGGCAGTTGACTCATAAATAGAGAAAGCTTGTAGATAGTGCGAGTGGGAGGATAGGCAGGTGATACAGAAGGGACGCGCTCAGACTGAGCATCATGAAGAAAGCGGATGAGCTTAGAGCGTGGATCAGTACTTGGAGCTATGATGTGGTGGCCATTACAGAGACTTGAATGGCTCAGGGGCAGGAATGGTTACTTAGAGTGCCATGCTTTAGATGTTTCAGAAAGGACAGGGAGGGAGGCAAAAGAGGTGGGGGCGTGGCACTGTTGATCAGAGATAGTGTAACAGCTGCAGAAAAGGAGGAAGACATGGAGAGATTGTTTACAGAGTCTCTGTGGGTGGAAGTTAGAAAAAGGAAGGGGTCGATAACTCTACTGGGTGTTTTTTATAGACCACCCAATAGTAACAGGGACATCGAGGAGCAGATAGGGAGACAGATTCTGGAAAGGTGTAATAACAACAGGGTTGTCATGGTGGGAGATTTTAAATTCCCAAGTATTGACTGGCATCTTCCTAGATCAAGGGGTTTAGATGGGGTGGAGTTCCTTAGGTGTGTTGAGGAAGGATTCTTGGCACAATATGTAGATAAGCCTACAAGAGGAGAGGCTGTACTTGATCTGGTATTGGGAAATGAACCTGGTCAGGTATTAGGTCTCTCAGTGGTAGAGCATTTCCACCGTCTTTTATAGAGCATTTCCTGCTCTATAAGGCTGTCTCCTTTTTAAACTCTTCCCGCTGTTCTCATTGGCTGACCTCCACATGCTGTGTAGTCATGCCCTGTTCAAATATACCTAAAAATTAAATAAGTTGTGCAAAAAGAGAGCAAAAATAAAAAACAAAATAGTGAGGTATTGTATGTGGGTTCATTGTCCATTCAGAAATCGGACTATGGAGGGGAAGAAGCTGTTACTAAGATGTTGTGTGTGTGTGTGTGTGTGTCATCAGGCTCCTGTACCTTCTCTTTAACAATAGTCGTGAGAAGATCCTTGGTAATAGGGATCCTTCATGATGGATGCCACCTTTTCGATCACAGCATTTTGAAGGTATCCTCGATGCTGACGAGGCTATTACCCACAATGGGGCTGACTGAGTTTACAACTTCTGCAGCTTTTTCCAATCCTGTGCAGTGGCCCCTCCACTCCAAACGGCGATACAACCAGTTATGCCTTCTTTGTAATTCCATTTATACGCTGTTGAGACCCAGGAGCTGTATCCTTTCCGCTGCTGCTCTGTTGATGAGGACTCGTGTGTGTCCTCTTGGCTTCCCTTTATGAAGTCGTCAATTCCTTGCTCTTACTGACTTTGAGTGCAAGGTTGTTTCTGTGACATCACTCAAGGCAGCTGATCTAATTCACTCCTGTACACCTCTTCGTCACCATCTGAAATTCTGCCAGCAATCGTTGTATCTCAGCAAATTTTCAGATGGGGTTTGAGCTGTGCCTGGCCATGCAGTTGTGGATGCAGAGAGAGTAGATCAGTGGGCTCTACTCATGGGTGGGAGAGGTGGTTGGAGATGATCTCAGGGTAAATGACAGCAGCAGCCAAGGTAGTGTCGCTAGTAGGGCAGATCAGAGACTCTGTAGCCATGAATAACAGGAAACTCTTCAGTCACAGAGACAGACAGTAAGGCTATATCCACACTAGACTGGATAATTTTGAAAACGCCGGTTTCACGTAAAAACGATAGGTGTCCACACCAAGCATTTTTGAAAATACCTCCGTCCACATTAAAACGGGTATTTGAGCAAATCTCCTCCTACTGGGCATGCACAGGACACATATACAGAAAACAAGCGACATGTTTGGTGTAGAATCTCGCTGCGCATTTGTCCAGTTACAGACTAGAAAAACTTAAAAGGAAATTGCCAAACGACAGACTGCTGTTGGCTCTTGTGCAGGAGGACTTAAAACTGAAAAAACAAATACTGGAACGTATGGAGGCAACCAACAGAGAGTTCACGGACAGTATGACCCGGCTGACAACGAACATTGAAAAACTGACTAACTGTGTTGCATTAATAAAATACCTTGTTAAATGTATAAAACATACAATGTTGCATTAGGCTGTAACACATCTATTGTCAGAGAGGTACTTACATAAATAGGTAAACCACCCTCATACCAGCAAGGCCAGAAAACAGGGCAAAGTGAGTATACTTATTTATTCAGTAAGTTATGGGTCAAAGTATTTAGTGAGTACATTTTTAATTCTTCTGGCTTCAGTCTCGTTGCCATCTGATCTGAAATTGTTAGGTTGTATGTGGGGGTTGCGTTCAAGAAAACTATGAAATGCCACGCTGCCGTCACCATCTGTTCCGGCACATCATGACAGCATTTTTAAAAATCTCCGGTTTCCCCGTCCACACTACTCTGCCCAATCGGTGTTTTCAAATTTACACACTCTGGAGGGCGTTTTAGAAAAGCTCCATTTTCAGGGGAGGAAAACGCTGTTTCAGTGTGGACGGGGGGTCAAAACGAAGAGAAAAAGCTTCAGTTATGGATTTATCCGGTCTAGTGTGGACATAGCCTAAGTCTTCAGGGTGGTGTGTTACGTCCCTGGTCCCAGGGTCGAGGATACGTCCCTGAGTGGCTGCGGAAAATTCCCAAGAGGAATTGGTGCAGCCAGACAGTGATGTGCATTGCGGCTCCAATGACATCAGTAATGAAGAGGATGAGGTCCTGCAGAGTGAATATAGGGAGCTCGGAGGTTAAAAAATCAAGACCTCAAGGGTTGTCATCTCTCAGTCATACCCAGTGCCACACACAGGTGAGGATTGGAATTGAAGAATAGCACACATGAAGGATGTGGCTGAGAAGCTGGTATAGGTGGGAGGGTTTCTGGTTCTTGGACCTTTGAGATCCCTTCTGCAGCAGAGGTGAGCTGGACAAGAGGATGTAGATATCATCTGTACATGAGAATTAGCAAATTGCACTGTAGCTGGAGGGTTCCAATATCCTGGAGAGGAGATGTGCTAGTACGAGTCACACTAGTCTGGTGGTGGTGGGACCCATAGCAGATCAGAAAATTAGGACAAGTAAAAAAGTGAAAATGTGCAAGGCTTGTAGAGGACGGTTTCACAGTAGGTAGGGCATATGGGTAGTTTGAGCAGCGGCCAAGGTGAGGGACATAGCTCACTCAGGATTGTCGATTGAGTACATAAGGCATCAGTTCATGGTAGTTTGGTATTTGATCAGGATTAGACCAGAAGATATCAGAGCAGAATTAGGCCATTTAGTCCATTGACCCTGGCTGATCCAATTTTCCTCTCAGCTCCAATCTCCTGCCTTCTCCCCGTATCCCTTCATGCCCTGACCAATCAAGAATCTATCAACCTTTGCCTTAAATATACATAAAGACTTGGCCTCCACAGCTGCCCGACAATCCTGAAATCATTTTCATGAACCTCTTTTGAACCCTCTTCAGTTTCAGCACATCCTTTTTCAGATAAGGGGCCCAAACTGCTCACAACACTCCAAGTGAGGCCTCACCAGTGCTTTATAAAGTCTCAAAATTACATCCATATTTTTATATTCTAGTCCTCCTGAAATAAATCCTAACACTGCATTTGCTGTCCTCACCACAGATTCAACCTGCAAATTAACCTTCAGGGAATTTTGCATAAGGACTCCTAAGTCTCTTTGCACCTCAGTGTTTTTGTTTTTTCTCTCCGTTTAGAAAATATTCAACCCTTTCATTCCTTTAGTGGAGGAGACTCAATGGGCTGAATGGCCTAATTCTGTTCCTATGTCTTATGATCTTCTACCAAAGTGCATGACCATACACCTCCTAACACTGTATTCCTATTTTCCTTCTGTAGCCTCTCTCCTTCCTCAACACTTTCTGCTCCTCCACCTATCTTCATCTCATATGCAAACTTCTTAACGAAGCCATCAGTTCCAACATCCAAATCATTAACTTCTTCTTCATGTGCCTTGCGCATTACACGCTTGGGCGATCGTGGCTCTCCACATCGAACGATCCCTCGCAGCATCAATGATATCTCACACATTTAGATTTGTTAGTTCTTTCAGTGTCCATATATTTTCTTCTTTGCCTTCCTCTTCTGCGTTTCCCAGGCCTACTGCCTTGTAATGTAAGGTATTCTATTTCTCCCTTTCTGATGACATTACCCAGGAAATTAACTTTCCTCTCATTTAATGTTCTCATTAAAGATCTTTTTGAATGGGCACATTGGAGTACTGTCTCATTAGTTATCCTATTTCTATATGATATTTTCAGCATGCTTCTAAGAAACCACATTTCTGGTGCTTCTAAGATTCTTTGGAGTTCTGGTGTTATAGTCCATTTTTTGGAAGCATACAGCAAGATTGACCAGAGGTAACATTTTAGTAGCCTAAGCCTTGTTGTCATAGAAGTGTGTCTGTTGGTAAAAATGGGTTTCATTTTTTGAAAGTTGGTTTTGGCAATGGCAATTCTTTTTATTTCTACTTTACTTCTAGCATCTTGTGATATAAAGCTACCAAGGTAATTAAAGCTGATCTTTTGTTTCATCTCTTGGTTACCGATGTACAATTGGCAGTTTGGAGTATCCTGCTGTTTTGTATTACCATACATTTGGTTTTTTTACAGTTGATGGTTAGACCAAAATCTGTACTTGTTTGTACTACTTTATCTAGGAGGATTTGTAGGTCTTCTATTAGGGTAGCACTTGCTATTAGGGTGGTATCGTCTGCGTATCTTATATTGTTGATGTTAACACCTCCAATTTTCATCCCATCTAGTTCTTCTATTTCTCTGAGAATCACTTCACTATAGATATTAAATAATTCTGGTGAAGCGACATATCCCTGTCTAACTCCTGTTTGAATTTTAGTCCATCTGCTTATATTATCATGAATTTTTACCGCCGCCATTTGATTCCAATAATGAAGCAGTTGTTGGTTCCTTCCATCAATGTTTAGTTTAGCAAGAATTTGAAATAATTTTTCATGTTGCACTTTGTCAAATGCTTTAGTGAAATCAATAAAACTGAAAAAGACATCATTTTGATATTCAATTCATAGTATTGAAACTTCTAAGCATTCATAATATGAAAATTGTGTTTCTACTTCCTCTATCCTCAATAAACCCATACTGCAGTTTAGAAGTTTCTGGCCTTAATTTGTTTTTAATTCGACTCAGAACAATTCTTAACAAAATCTTTATTATGTGACTCATAAGACTGATTGTTCTATAATTTTTGCAGTCAATAGTTCCAGGAATTTTTGGCAGAGTTATAAATACTAATTTCAAGAGATCGTCAGGCAATACACCAGATTCATATATGCCATTAAGCAGTTCAACCAGCAGACGGATCCATACTACCAGATCCAGATAAAATATGTAAGAGGTGGATTCAGTATATAGAGCAGCTTTTTGAAGATAATAGAGGGGAACTCCCAGATATTAAACACCCTAATTCTGGCCCACCTATTACCAAAGAAGAAATAACTAAAGCATTGAAAAGCATGAAACATGGTAAAGCCACTGGACCTGATGAAATTTCAGTGGAAATGACACAAGCCCTAGAAGATCTGGGCATTGATATTCTTTTTGAACTGTTTAATGGCATATATGAGTCTAGTGTATTGCCTGACAATCTTTTGAAATCATTGACATATAACATTAAAAAGAATCATTTCCAACACAAAACCCTGTGGAAAACCACTAGGCAGCCAACCAGAAAAGGCTCCCTTTATTCCCACTCTTTGTCTCCTGCCAATCAGCCACTGTTTTAGCCATACTAGAATCTTTCCTGTAATACCATGGGTGTGTAGGTGTTGAGCAGCCTCAAGTGTGACACCTTATCAGAGGCCATCTGAAAATCCAAGTGCACAAGATCATCTGATTCTCCTTTGTCTATCCTATTTGTTACTTCCTCAAAGAATTCCAACAGATTTGTCAGACAAGGCTTTCTCTTGAGGAAACCATTCTGAATATGGCCTATTTTATCGTGTGCCTCCAAGTACCCTGAGACCTCATCCTTAATAATCAACTCCAACATCTTCTCAACCTCTGAGGGCAGACTAACTGGCCTATAGTTTCCTTTCTTCTGACTCCTTCCCTTCTTGAAGAGTGGAGTGACATTTGCAATCTTCCAATCTTCTGGAACCTTTCCAGATCTAGTGATTCTTGAAAGTTCATTGCTGATGCCTCCACAATCTCTATAGCTACCTCTTACAAAACCCTGGGCTGTACACCATCTGGTCCAGGTGATTTATCTACCTTCAGACCTTTCAGTTTCCCAAGACCTTTCTCTCTAGTTATGGTAACTTCACACACTTCATGACCCCGACACTTGGAACTTCCACCATACCACTAGTGTCTTCCACAGTGAAGAATAATAACCATCAGGGCCTTGGGACTTATTCACCTTAATTCACATTAGGAGACCAAACACTTCCTCCTCCTTGACTTCTAAATGCCCTAATGTATTTACACACTCAGCACTGATGTCCTGCTCCTTCATATCCCTAATGTGTTTACACACTCGACACTGATGTCCTGCTCCTTCATATCCCTAATGTATTTACACACTCGGCACTGATCTCCTGCTCCTCCATATCCTCGGTAAATACTGAAGCAAAGTAATCATTAAGTCTCACTCACATTCTCTGCATCCAATCAAATGTTTCCCCATTTTATGCTTAAGTGGTCCCACCCTATCCCTAGTTTTCCTCTTACTCTTTATGTATGTGAAGAATGCTTTTGGAGTCACCTTACCCCTTCTTGCCAAGGACTTTCCTAATTCCCTTGTTTAGCTCTTTTCTGGCTTCTTTATACTCCTCGTGTGCTTTATTTGATCATGGTTCTGAAGCATTATGTATTTTCCCTTTTTCTTCTTGGCTAAATTCAGCATCTCTCTGGTCATCGATGGGTCTCTTATTGTTCCATCTAGTCCTTCCCACAAGGACCGTACATATCATTGTCTATAGCTATGCTGAAAGGTAAGGGATTGTGGTCACTGTTCCCTAAATGTTTACCCACTGAAAGGTCAATCACCTGGCCAGGCTCATTACCCAACATCAGGCTGTCCCAATATTGATTTAAGAAACCTTCCTAGATAAACTCAAACAAATTCTTCCCTCTTTATAGTAAGAAGGTTGCAGTTTATATCAGGGAAATTGAAATCCCCTATGACAACATTTCCTATTAATTTTACACATTTCCTTAAGCTGATTACATATCTGTTCCTCAATGTCCCAGTGGCTATTAGGGGTCTGTAGTACAATCCCATCAGTGTGATTGCATCCTTCCTGTTCCTGAGTTCTACCCAAATGGACTCAGTGTCTGACCCATCCATTTTGCCTCCTCTGATTACAGCTGTGTGACTGTCTCCGATTACTAGTGCAACTCCATCCCCTCTTTTACCTCATCCTCTATCTTTTCTAAAACTTTGAAAACCTGGAACATTAATCACCCATTCCTGACACTCCCTGAACCAAGTTTCAGTAGTGGCTACAACATCATAGTTCCATGCACCGATCCATACTCTTAAGTTCATCATTCTGGCCTATAATACTGCTAGTATTAAGATATACACACTTCAAACTATCTGACCCATCATAACCTGTTATTTTGCTTTTGTCATTCAATACTTTTCCTGACATCTGTCTTCTGGTTCAATCTTTCCCTTACCAATCTGAGGTTTCAGTTCCCAGCCCCCTGCAAAACTAGTTTAAACTCTCCCAAGTAACAATCAGCAAACCTCCCAGTCAGGATGTTGGTTTTCCTCCACTTCTGGCGAAACCCATCCCTCCTGTACATGTCACACCCCCTTCCCCAGAAATGACCCAAGACCTTGAAACCCTGTCCCCCGCATCATCTTCTCAGCTACTTGTTCGTCTGTGCTATCATCCCATTTCCACATGCACCAGCCTGTGGCTCAGGGAGTAATCCAGAGATTACAATCTTGGAGGTCCTTCTCTTCAGCCTCTTCCCTAACTCACTTCGTGGGACCTCTGCCCCTTTTGTGCCTATGTCAATGGTGCCAGTGAGCACCAGGACCTCTGGCTGTTCCACCTCCTCTTGAGAATATCCTGCAGCCGCTCCAATGCGTCATCAGCCCTAGTACCCAGAAGGCAACACACCATCCTGGTGTGGCTTTTGTGGTCAGAGAATCTCCATTCTGCCCCCCTACCTATCGGTTCCCTATAACCACCACATTGTCACCAGCCTGGCAGCCGCTGTAGTGGTCTGATGGATCACCCTCCCCAGCGGTATCCAAAGGGCTAAATTCTCCCATCCACTTGTTGGGCTTGAAATTCTGCCCTGTGTTCGTTTAGGAAGAGAGACAACCAACACCGGAATATTACAAAACTTGGCTTTAATGGTGAATCGTAACTGGCACAGCGAATCCACGGAGTCGCTGGAGAAGGTGTGTTCTGTCTTCCCCTTACAATCTGCTCTTATTTATACCCCTTTTCCCCCCAGCACAACCCCCCGCTACATATTAGGTAATATCGGGCACTTGTGTCCATCTGATTGGCCCGATGCCATACACTCACGAGTTACCTGTTTCTTTTGTTTACTGAATCGCGTGACACTAGTAGTTTCGGTGTAGCGGAATCCCCAGTTTCGCTTCCCCCCTCCCTCGCATTCCGGTCTCCTAATATTACGTGAGCCACTCCTGACCTGTAATGGCAGTCTCGAATTAACCCTAACATTAACCCTAACAACTCCATAAGGTACTGGTTAGGCACAGGAGTACATTCAGCCAGAGACTCATTCCACCGAGATGCAACACTGAGCGTCATAGGAAGTCATTCCTGCCTGTGGCCATCAAACTTTACAACTCCTCCCTCAGAGTGTCAGACACCTTGAGCCAATAGGCTGGTCCTGGACTAATTTCCACTTGACATTATTTACTTATTATTATTTAATTATTGAGGGTTTTATATTGCTATATTTCTGCATTATTCTTGGTTGGTGTGACTGTAACGAAACCCAATTTCCCTCGGGATCAGTAAAGTACGTCTGTCTATCTGTCTGTCTGTAAATTTGTTGTTGAGGGGAATGGCAAAGGAGAGCCCTGACTGACTTTTTAATCCTGTATCTCTCCTGGTCTACCCATCTACTGTCCGAAGTCTGTACTCTACTCTGGGTGTGACCACCTCTTCAAAAGTCTTGTATCTAATATCTTCAGCCTCTCAAATGATCCTGAATACATCTAACTCCATCTCCAACTCCTTGACCCAGTCAGTCAGGCACTAAAGTTGGGTGCACCTTCTGCAAATGTCAATCAATGGTGGCATCCGTCAGTCTCAAGCTGCAGGCCTTCCCCTCTCCACGCCACTGATGTTGTCCAAGGGCACCAGGACCCATGCAGCTTGGCTGTTGTTAAGCGCCTTGCTTAAGGACACAAACACGCTGCCTCAGCTGAGGCTCGAACCAGTGCCTTGCCCACTAGGCCACGTGCCAAATGTAGTCATCGGGGAAACCGTCAAGTATCCCAAATTTCCCATGTCTGACAGGAGAAGCATTCCTACTCTATACCAACAAAGTAAAAGGTTTGCCTTTTCTTAACTGTGCCTTCGCCTATTCACACCGAAGCCTGTTAAGCCAAAGTCTTCACACTCTGTCATTGGCACATTCAAGAATGGCTGCTTTCCTTGAACTTCTTTTACTTGCTGCTGGGGTTAGGTCTCTGATGCCAACACTTTCTGCACCTGTGCAGCCCAAAAACTCTGGCCTTCAGTTTCAAAGTAAATATGGTCTGGTCCACACATTGAGATTAAAAATTGGAGAAAGGACAATTTTCATGGCTTCAGCAAGGGTCTGGCAATTGTGGATTGGGACAGATTATTTTTCTGGCAAAAGTGTACATGGTAAGTGGGAACCTTCAAAAGTGAAATTTTGAGTGTGCAAAGCTTGTACATGCCTGTCAGAATAAAAGGTAAAGATAACAGGTTTAGAAACCTTGGTTCTTAAGAGATATTGAGGCTCTGTTTAAGTAAGAGGAGATGCATAGCAGGTATAGGCAGGTGGGAACAAGAGAGGTACTTCTGGGTATAAGAAATGCAAGAAAACACTTAAGAAAGAAATCAGGAGAGCTGAACAAAGGCATGTGGTTGCCCTGGCAGACAAGGCAAAGGAGAATCCTAAAGGATTCTATAGCTTTGTTAGAGCAAAAAGATTACAACAGACAAAGTTGGTACTCTGGTCATCTTTCTGTGGACCCAAAAGAGATGAGGGACATCTTAAATGGATTTTTTGCAACTGTATTTTGTCTGGAGATGGACACAGATTCTATAGAATGAGGCAAGGCAGCAGTGAGGTCATGGACTATACTGATTACAGAGGAAGAGGTGTTTTCCAGTCTTTAGTCAAATTAGAGTGGATAAATCCCCAGAGCCTGACAAGGTGTTCCCTCGGACCCCATGGGGGGCAAGTACAGAAATTGCAGAGGTCCACGCAGAGATATTTAAATCATCCTTAGTGACAGGTGAGGTACCTGAGGATTAGAGGATAGGTAACGTTGTTTCACTGTTTAAGAAAACCTCTGAAAAATTAACCAGAAAATTATGTGCTGGTGAGTCTGATGTTAGTAGTGAGAAAGTTCTTGGGAGGTACTCTAAGAGACTGGGTGTGTGACTATTTGGATAGTCAAGGACTGATTAAGGGTAGTCTGCATGGCTTTGTGTGTGGTAGGTCACGTATAACCAACCTTATAGAGATTTTCGAGGAAGTTGCCAGGAAAGTTGATGAAGGCAAGGCAGTGGATGTTATCTACATAGACTTCAGCAAGGCATTTGTCAAGGTCCTGCATGGGAAATTGATCAAGAAGGTTCAGTCCCTAGCAAAGATATTAAAATCATCCTTAGTGACAGGAGGGGTACCAGAGTATTGGAGGATATAGCTAATGTTGTTCCACTGTTTATGAAAGGCTGCAAACATAAACCAGGAAGTTATAGGCCGGTGAGTTACTGGAAGATTTACCAAGTGACCAGATATATAAGTATTTGGATAGACATGAACAGATTAAGGAAAGTCAGCATGGCTTTGTGTGTGGTAGGTCATGACTAACCAATTTTGTAGAGTTTTTCGCGGAAGTTACCAGGAAAATTGATGAGGGCAAAGCAGTGTATGTTGTCTCCATGGACTTTAGCATGGTATTTGACTAGGTCCCACATGGGAGGTTGGTCAAGAAGGTTCAGTGGCTCAGAATTCAAGATGAGGTAATTCAAGATTGATTACACATTGGCCTTGTGGGAGAAGCCAGAGGATGGGAGTATATGGTTGCCTCTCTAACTGGAGCCCTGTGACTCATGGAATGCTGCAGGGATCAATGCAGGGTCCATTGTTGTTTGTCATCTATATTAATAATCTGGATGAGAATGTGGTTAACTGGATCAGCAGATTTGTGGATGATGCCAAATTGGGGGTGCAGTGGACAGCAAGAAGGATTAACAAAGCATGCAGCAGGATCTGGACCAACTGGAAAAATGGGCTGAAAAAATTCTAATGGAATTCAATGCAGACAAGTGCGAAGTTTTGCACTTTGGTAGGACCAGTCAGGGTAGGTCCTATGTTGAATAGTAAGGCACTGAAGAGTGTGGTAGAACAAAGGGATCTGGAAATACAGGTCCATAATTCATTGAAAGTAGCATCACAGATAGATCGAGTAAAAAAAAAAGACAACTTTTGGCACTGAGCCTTCATAAATTGAAGTATTGAGTATAGGAGATGGGATGTTATGTTGAAGTTGTACAAGACATTGGTGAGGCATAATTTGTGGTATTGTGTGCAGTCTTGGTCACCCACCTACAGGAAAGATGTAAGTAAGTTTCAAAGAGTACAGAGAAAATTTACAAGGATGGTGCTGGGTCTGGAGGACCAGAGTAATAAGGAAAAATTGAATAATTAGGACTTTATTCCTTGGAATGTGGGGAGATTGAGGGACACTTAGTAAAGGTATACAAATTTATGAGGGGATAGATGCAGTAACTGCAAGCTGGCTCTTTTCACTGAGATTGGGTGGGACATGGGTTAAATGTGAAAGGTGCAAAGTTCCCACCCAATCTCAGTGAAATCTCCCCACATTCCAAGGAATAAAGTCCTAATTATTCAATTTTTCCTTATTACTCCTATACACTGGAGAATTTTGGATGGGTACATGGATGATTAGCACATGGAGAGCGATAATCCAGCTGCAGCTCGATGGACTAAGGTAGTTTAAATGGTTCAACATGCACTAGATGGGCTGAAAGACTTGTTTCTGTGCTGTACCTTTCTTTGACACTGTGGATCTATGACATGTGGGGGCAGAACAGGGAATCGGGAAGAAGTGATGGATCAAACCATCAATTGTAACACAGGAAGTCAGTTTGGATTGTCACATGGGTATGGGATATTCTAGCCTGATGGGCAGAGGAACTCTGTGTCGGACTTAAGAACATAAGAATTAGGAACAGGAGTAGACCATCTGGCCCGTCGAGCCTGCTCATCCATTCAATAAGATGATGGCCAATCTGTCCATGGACTCATCTCCACCTACCTGTCTTTTCCCCATAACTCTTAATTCCCCTACTATGCAAAAATCTATCCAACCTAATCTTAAATATATTTACTGAGGTAGCCTCCACTGCTTCATTGGGCAAAGAATTCCACAGATTCACTATTCTCTGAGAAAAGCAGTTCCTTCTCATCTCCATCCTAAATCTACTCTCCCGAATCTTGAGGCTGTGTCAACTTCCTTGCCTCTATCTTATTGATCCCTTTTATAATTGTATATGTTTCTATAATATTAGGCAGCCATCAATCTCAGGGGATCATGGATTTGCCCCTCTGGTGGACTGTGTCCTCTCCAGGGTGAAGCCTGAGTGGGAAGATTTGAAGAACCGGCTGTTACCCATGCAGCGGGCTCGCCCCTCCCTCTCCTCGTCACTGATGTCGTCCAAGGGAAGGGCAAGTGCTGATACAGCTTGGCACCAGCATCATCATTGAGGTTGCCAGAGTGAAATTGTAAACAACATCAAACTGCCTGAGGGACCTCGACTCCAGATTTCTTCCTCAGGGTTTACTCCAAAGCCTTTCCCATGGGTGGGTATGACCACAAAGCAGTGGAGGTTTAAAATCAGAGTTTTCCTTCTCCTAGGTGGGCTGCTGTCCAAGGCTGATGGGCCCCACCTGCCCAAAGCAGCTGGTTTTGAGTTGCCAGTGGTCCAGCTTTGCCCCTTCTCTTGTCAGTAGAAACAGTTCCAACAGGCCGAGTAGCTAAGCCAATGTGAAGGCCAAGAGTTGGACGGTTGTCAGAGGCTGTTTGAGATACACGCCATTTGGAGAACTTTATAGGTAGTGGGAGCTTATCCCCACTACCACCCTCGGCTATGACAACCTTAGATCTCCTCTCGTCCTTCTGAACTCCAGTAAGTACAGACCCAGGCGACTCAGTCTCTGTTCATAGTCTAGCCACCTCATCTCTGGAATCAACCTGGTGAACCTCCTCTGCACTGCCCCCAAAGCCAAGGATATCCTTCCTCAAGTAAGGAGACCAGAACTGCATACAGTACTCCAGGTGTGACCTCACCAGTACCCTGTACAGTTGTAGCATAACCTTCCTGTTCTTAAATTCAATCCCTCTAGCAATGAAGGCCAACGTTCCATTTGGCTTCTTGACAGCCTACTGCACCTGCAAACCAACCTTTTGTGATTCATGCACAAACACTCCCAAGTCCTATGCTGCAATTTTTTTTACCATTTAAATAATAATCTGCTCTTTGATTTTTCCTTCCAAAGTGGATGACCTCGCATTTACCAACATTGTATTCCATCTGCCAGCCACTTGCCCACTCACTTAGCCTATCTATATCTCTCTAGATTGTCAGAGAGGAATGGGCTATTACAGTCTGACAAACAGAGGAAATCAGTGTAGATTATCACATGGGAATGGGATATTACAGTGTGACAAGCAGGAGTGTTGTAGATTGCCATATGAGAATGGGATATTACAGTCTGACAAACAGGAACAGTGTAGATTGTCTCATGGGAATGGGATACTACAGTCTGACAAACAGAGGAACTCAATATAGATTGTCACATGGGAATGGGATATTACAGCCTGACACAGAGGAAATTAGTGTAGATTATCACATAGGAATGGGATACTACAGTCTGACAAACAGGAACAGTGTAGATTGTCACATGGGAATGGGATATTACAGTCTGACAAATTGGAAGAATGGGCAAAAAAGTGGCAGATGGAATAAAGTGTTGGGAAATGTATAATACATTTTTGTAAAAGGAACAATAGTGAAGAGTATTATCTGAATGGGGAGAAGGTACAAACATAAGAGGTGCAGACTCCCAGAAGTTAATTTACAAGTTGAGTCTGTGGTAAAGAAGGCAAACATAATGTTGGCATTTATTTCATGGGGAATGGATATAAAAGCAAGGAGAGAATGCTGAGTCTTTATAAGACACTAGTCAGGCCCCACTTGAAGTATTGTCATCAGTTTTGGGCCCCTTATCTCAGATATGATGTGTTGCAATTGGACAGAGAGTCCAGAGGAGGTTCATGAGGATGATTCCAGATATGAAAGGGTTAACCTGTGAAGAGTATTTGGCAGCTTTGGACCTGTACTCACAGAATTTTAGAAGAATGCAGGGGAGGATCTCATTGAAACTTCCCAAATATTGAAAGGACTAGATGGGGTGGTTGTGGAGTGGATGTTTACTATGGTGGGCGTATCCAAAGCTGGAGGGCACTGCCTCAAAAATTAAGGGGTGACCTTTTAAAACAGAGTTAAGAAGGCATTTTTTTAGCCAGAGAGTAGTAGATCTGTGGAATGCTCTGCCACAGGCTGCAGTGGAGGCCAAGTCCGTGCACATATTTAAGGCAGAAGTTGATTGTTTGCTGATTGGTCAGGGCAATTCTTTCTTATTCTTATTTTTATTCTTTCTTATTTCTCTTCTAATATTTGTATATCTGTGCACTTGTAATGCTGTAGCACTAGGACGCTGTAGTTTCCTTTGGGATCAATAAAATCTATATATCTACATTTGTTATTATATATCTATTCTCACTGTAATATAGGAGGCTGAGGGGTGACTTTATAGGGGTTTATAAATGATGAGGGTCAAAGAGAGATTAGATTGCCCAAGTTGTTTCCACAGGATGGAAGTAGAAGACACAGGTTTAAGGTAAATTATGAGGTTTAAAGGAGATGTGATAGGTGGGTTTTTCACATTAAAATCATATTATTATCACCAACATAATTGTGAACTTTGTTGTTTTGCAGTGGCAATACAGTGTGAGACATATAACGATAAATTACAAAATAAATAAATAAATAAATAATGTGGGGGGGGGAATAATGAGTGTGTTCATGGACCATTCAGTATAATAAGGGAACTGAAGAAGCTGTTCCCAAAATGTTGAGTGTGCGTGCACAAGCTCCTGTAGCTTCTCCCTGATGGTAATAATCGGAAGAGGGCATGTCCTTGGTGATGAGGGTCCTTCATGATGGATGCTGTCTTTTTGAGGCACTGCCTCTTGGAGATATCTTCGATGGTGGGAGGGTTATGGCCATGGTGGAACTGGCTGAATTTACAACACTCTGAGGCTTTTTCCAATCCTGTGCATTGCATTGGAGCCTCCATACTAGACAATGTTGCAACCACTCAGAATACTCTCTACTGTACATCTGGAGAAATTTTCAGGAGACTTCGGTGACATACCAAATCTCCTCAAACTCCGAATGAAGTAGTACATTGCAGTGCCTTCTTCGTGATTGTTGAGAGATCTGTCCTGTTGAAGCTGCAGATCCCTTGATGTTGTCAGTTTCTGAAGAAGCTGTCTGAGGAACAGACAGGTAAAAGCCATTTGAACAGGAGCCTCGCGCCCCAAAATGTCGACTCTACTTTTTTCCATAGATCCTACCTGGCCTGCTGAGTTCCTCCAGCACTTTGTGTGTGTTGATTGGATTTCCAACATCTGCAGATTTTCTTTTGTTTCCCATTTGAACAGGTGTGTGGATAGGAGTGAAGTGGAGGGATAGGGGCCGAGTCATGTGGATAGGAGTGAAGTGGAGGGGTAGGGGCTGAGTGAGTGTGGATAGGAGTGAAGTAGAGGGATAGGGGCTGAGTCAGTGTGGATTGGAGTGAAGTGGAGGGATAGGGGCTGAGTCAGTGTGGATTGGAGTGAAGTGGAGGGATAGGAGCCGAGTCAGTGTGGATTGGAGTGAAGTGGAGGGATAGGAGCCAAGTCAGTGTGGATTGGAGTGAAGTAGAGGGATAGGGGCTGAGTCAGTGTGGAATGAAGTGAGCTGGCCTGCAAGTGTTGCTGTGCTCTGTAATTCTGGAACTGTGTGTCTGCTCCTCACAATATTATGCTGCGGTGTGTACCTTACAAATATCCCCGTATTTCTGACAACTCTGTTGTGAGGCTTTGAATTCTGGTTGAGCCAGGAAAACATTTTGTCTGTTTCTACAAAACTCCACAGTTTTTTTTTTTTGCTTACCTTTCCAAATTTTGCATTGCTGTCTGTGCTGGGACTTAATTGGTCTCCTTCCTACTCCACAATGACAAACCTGCTAAATTATGAAAAAAGAACCCTTTTAAAAATCACCGGAGATTGGAAAAGTGCAGCGTTAGTGACTCTTGAGAAATGATGCAATGAAGATGTAACTGCGAGCTGATTCTGCTTCGCCGTTGTCAGGGCTGACTACACCACCACTGATAGAGACGTCAGCTCGCAGCTAGCCAGGCTGACAAACACGCCAGAATCTTGATTCAAATCCCCAACCTCCCCCAGCTTGATGTCCTGGGACTCTGGCATTGGGTGGAGCCGGTTTCCTGGAATCCCTGCCCGTCTGCTGCCAGTGATGCTTCCCGTAGATGAGGTGAAATGGATCCTGAGGGCCTGAAGATCCCCAGCTGCTAACTGCTTCATGCTGAAGACTGCTGCAGTCCCAGAGATGACTAGAGGACTTCTCCCAGTGTTGTGGCCAATGCTTCTCTCCAAACAGCATCATAAAAGCAGTTGTCTGATTTTCTCAATGGGAGATAGTGCCTGTGGATGTTTAAAGAGGATTTGCTATTTATCTACTGCTTTGCCCACTCACAGGATGGACCCGGTGCTGTCTGGCCAGTGAAATATCTTCAGAAAGGTGGTCGCTGTGTGACAGTAAATTGGTTTATTATTGTCATGTGTACCAGATACGGTAAAAAAAAATTGTCTTGAATACCGTTCGTACAGATCAATTCATTACAACAGTTCATTGAGGTAGAACAAGGGAAAACTAATAACAGGATGCAGAATAAAGTGTTACAGCTACAGAGAAAGAGCAGAGCAGGCAGACAATGAGGTGCTGGGCCATAATGAGGTAGATTATCAGGTCATGAGTCCATTTTATCATATAAGAGTCTGATAACAGCAGGGTAGAAGTTGTCCATAAGTCTGGTAGTATGTGCTTTCAGGCTTTTATATCTCCTACACAGTGGAAGAGGGGAGGCCTGCATCTGGTGCATGGGGTGAGTCTCATCTGGTGTGCAAGGAGACCCTCACTCAGTGACTGGGAGACCTATGTTGAGATCTCAGGCAGCTTCTGAGTGCTGAGTTTAATACTCTTTGCTTTGCTATTGTGTTGTGTCCTCTGAACCGGCCAAGTGCAGCCACTGACCACTGCTTCTGCATTGCAGAGAGAGGGCTTCATGGAGCAGGTTGAAGGTTACCCTCTGTAGTGTGAGACAGGAGTGCCTGCTGCCTCTTACTGTGAGCTCTGACAGGAATGAGCTGAATCAAAGTCACTGTAACAAAATGCATTTTCTAATGCCTTTCATTACTGGAATATTCTGAAAATTTTATAGAACTGCAATGGGGCTTTTATGGACAATGAAGATTAAGAGATTGTTTTTGATTTGAGTTTTACTTTACAAAGCAGTTGACAGTAGTGTTGTGTGGTTGTGTTGTCCGGTACATCTGTGTAGATAGAGGGACCGATAAGCAGCCCTGCCGTCCTTTCAGAGATGCTTTACCAAGCCGCAGCCTTGTGTGAATGCAAAGGATTACAGTACGGCAGGTGCAGGGTTATTCCTGACATTTCTGTGTTTCAATCAAAGAAACCTCTCTGATTACTCAGCTCTTTAGTGAAACAAATTTGACGAAGAGTGGAGGGCAGGAGGTAATTAAGTAAATCGATATGATAATAGTACAAGGCTAAATGAAGAGAAATGAGAGAACTGGTGAGCCCCAGTGGCTGTGCTCTTCACGTAACAGAGGAAAGAGGTGGGCATGATAGAGGGAGGCAGAGGGGGCATTTCCACCCCACCCACACCCATGGAGCGAGTCACTGAAACCTGAGGTGGCAGTGTAGTGTACTAGTGGTTAGCATAACATTTTACAGCACCAGCAATAAGGATGCAATTCCCACCACTATCTGTAGGGAGTTTCTACCTTCTTCTGGTGATCTGCTTTCCTGCCATATCCCAAAAATGTACAAGTTAGGTTTAGTAAGTTTTGGGAATGCCAACACTTGCAGGTTGCCCCAACACACAATCTCAGACTGCATCGGTCATTGACATAAATGATGCATTTCACTGGATGTTTCAATGTACATATGACAAATAAAGCTCATCTTTATCTTTGAACAGCTGAGCACGGAGGTCCTTTCACCAAACACTCCCTGCAATGTTGAGTCACCTCGACCCAGCAGCCTCTGTGGGTGATACATCTCACTGCACAGGTCATGAGTTGGAGTTCCACTCCAGGGTCATCAGGGCCATTCTCAGGCTTTGGCCTTCCCTCATTGAAGGTGCTGCCCTTTTGCCCCTTTACACAGCAGCAGCAGGGAGGGGGAGCTCTCCTCTTCTCCAGCCAAGTGCCCTAAATCTGAGGGACAAGCCTTATCTGCAGCTTTGAAACTTGCTTCCTCAGCCCCTGTATGACCTGTATCTGTAAAATATTCTCTTGTCTGCTGGACATCCTGAGGCTTTTGAAAAGTACCCCCTTTATAAATGTGAGAGAACTTCAATCTCATTCCTTATCCAGTAATGATTTAGCTTCTCAGCTCTTGGAAGAATTAAATCAATGCGGATAAATTGCTTTTACTGGCAATTGGATCTTGGTGCTGACGAGCACAAAGTAACTGCATTCTCATTTTAGTTGAAAGCATGAGTGTTGGCTACATAATGGCTCAGATATAACTTTAAGCCATGCCTCACTTCTCCCGAGGCATTTCACAGGATCACACTCAGACAGATGAGGTATGGAGCCACGTACGAACAGATGATGCAGACACTGTGGAGTCAGAGCGTCGTGCTGAGTTTACTGGAGTTGGAATCCCACCATGGGGAATTCAGCTCATGAAGCTTGTTGATCTGCTCCACTGAAGCACATCAGGTGAACATGTCTGCCTCCCTTCCCAAGTGTGACTCACAGAAACATAGAAAACCTACAGCACAATAAGGCCCTTCAGACCACAAAGCTGTGCCGAACATGTCCTTACCTGAGAACTACCTAGGCTTACCAATAGCCCTCTGTTTTTCTAAGCATGGGGTACCTTATCAAATGCCTTGCTAAAATCCATATACACGACATCTACTGCTCTACCTTCATCAATGTGTTTAGTCACATCCTCAAAAAATTCAGTCAGGTTCGTAACGCACGACCTGCCTTTGACAAAGCCATGCTGACTATTCCTAGTCATATCATACCTCTCCAAATGTTCAGAAATCCTCCCTCTCAGGACCTTCTCCATCAACTTACCAACCACTGAAGTAAGACTCACTGGTCTGTAATTTCTTGGGCTATCTCTACTCCCTTTCTTGAATAAAGGAACAACATCTGCAACCCTCCAATCCTCCAGAACCTCTCCCGTCCCCATTGATGATGCAAAGATCATCGCCAGAAGCTCAGCAGTCTCCTCCCTCGCTTCCCACAGTAGCCTGGGGTACATCCTGTCTGGTCCCGGTGACTTATCCAACTTGATGCTTTCCAAAAGCTCCAGCATGTCCTCTTCCTTAATATCTACATGCTCAAGCTTTTCAGTCCACTGTAAGTCACCCCTACAATTGCCAAGATACTTTTCTGCAGTGAATACTGAAGCAAAGTATTAATTCAGTACCTCTGCCATCTCCTCCGGTTCCATACACACTTTTCCACTGTCACACTTTACTGGTCCTATTCTCTCCTGCTTTTAACATACTTATAGAATGCCTTGGGGTTTTCCTTAATCCTGTCCGCCAAGGCCTTCTCATGGCCCCTTCTGGCTCTCTTAATTTCATTCTTAAACTCCTTCCTGCTAGCCTTATAATCTTCTGGATTTTTATCATTACCTAGCTTTTTGAACCTTTCGTAAACTCTTCTTTACTTCTTGACTAGATTTACAACAGCCTTTATGCACCATGGTTCCTGTAGCCTAACATCCTTTTCCTGTCTCATTGGAACATATCTATGCAGAACCCCACGCAAATAGACACTGAACATTTACCACATTTCTACCACATTTCCCTGAGAACATCTGTTTCCAATTTATGCTTCCAAGTTCCTGCCTGATAGCCTCATATTTCCTCTTACTCCAATTAAACATTTCCCTAATTTGTCTGTTCCTAACCCTGTCCAATGCTATTGTAAAGGAGATAGAATTGTGATCACTATCTCCAAAATGCTCTCCCACTTAGAGACCTGACACCTGACCAGGTTCATTTCCCAATACCAGATCAAGTACAGCCTCTCCTCTTGTAGGCTTATCTACATATTGTGTCAGGAAACCTTCCTGAACACACCTAACAAACTCCACCCCATCTAAACCCCTCACTCTAGGGAGATGCCAATCAATATTTGGGAAATTAAAATCTCCCACCACAACAACCCTGTTATTATTACTGTACTCCTTTCCAGAATCTGTTTCCCTATCTGCTCCTTGATGTCCCTTTTACTACTGGGTGGTCTATAAAAAACACACAGTACAGTTATTTACCCCTTCCTATGCCTAGCTTCCATCCACAGAGTCTCCATAGACAACACTGTGTGTCAGACAGAGTGGTCAGCAGCACTGGGGCACCAGAGGGGACTGTCCTGTTTCCCTCTCTCTTCACCATCTGCACCTCGGACTTCAACTACAATACAGGGTCTTGCCATTTTCAGAAGTTTTCAGATGACTCTGCCATAGTTGGATGCATCAGCAAGGGAGATGAGGCTGAGTACAGGGCTATGGTGGGAAACTTTGTCACATGGTGCGAGCAGAATCATCTGCAGCTTAATGTGAAAAAGACTAAGGAGCTGGTGGTGGACCTGAGGAGGGCTAAGGCACCGGTGACCCCTGTTTCCATCCAAGGGGTCAGTGTGGACATGGTGGAGGATTACAAATACCTGGGGATACAAATGGACAATAAACTGAACTGGTCAAAGAACACTGAGGCTGTCTACAAGAAGGGTCAGAGCCGTCTCTATTTCCTGAGGAGAATGAGGTCCTTTAACATCTGCCGAACGATACTGAGGATGTTCTACGAGGCTGTGGTGGCCAGTGCTATCATGTTTGCTGTTGTGTGCTGGGGCAGCAGGCTGAGGGTAGCAGACACCAACAAAATCAACAAACTCATTCGTAAGGCCAGTGATGTTGTGGGGGTGGAACTGGACTCTCTGACGGTGGTGTCTGAAAAGAGGATGCTGTCCAAGTTGCATGCCATCTTGGACAATGACTCCCATCCACTCCATAATGTACTGGTTAAGCACAGGAGTACATTCAACCAGAGACTCATTCCACCGAGATGTAACACTGAGCCTCATAGGAAGTCATTCCTACCTGTGGCCATCAAACTTTACAACTCCTCCCTCAGAGTGTCAGACACTCTGAGCCAATAGGCTGGTCCTGGACTTATTTCCACGGCATGATTAACTTATTATTATTTAATTATTTATGGTTTTATATTGCTATATTTCTTCACTATTCGTGGTTGGTGCAGCTGTAACGAAACCCAATTTCCCTCGGGATCAATAAAGTATGTCTGTCTGTCTGTCCATCCATGTCTTCCTCCTTTTCTGCAGCCATGACACTATCTCTGATCAACAATGCCATGCCCCCACTTCTTTTGACTTCCTCCCTGTCCTTTCTGAAACATCTAAAGCCTGGCACTGAAGTAGCCATTCCTGCTCCTGAGCCATCCAAGTCTCTGTAATGGCTACAATATCGTAGCTCCCTACACTTAACCCTACATTTCACCTCCTTTGAGGAAAACACCACACAAAATGTTGGAGGTACTCAGCTGGTCAGGCAGCATCTAAGGAGAGGAATAAGCAGTCAACATTGCGGGCCATGACCCTTCATCGTTTTTTTTATTTTCATAGATGCTGCCTGACCTGCTGAGTTCCTCCAGCTTTTTGTTTGTGTTACTCTGGATTTTCAGCATCTGCAGAATTTCGTGTTTATGACCTGCCTTTCAAGTATCTGAGTGGCCATTCAGGGCAGGGATGAGTTGGGATTCATTTTGAGAGCACTGGAATGTAAGAGCAAGGATGTAATGCTGAGGCTTTATGAGGTGTTGGTCAGACTGCACTTGGAGTATTGTGAGCAGTTTAAGGCCCCTTATCTACGAAACAATGTGCTGGCATTGAAAGGGTTCAGAGGAGATTCATGAGAATGATTCAGAGGATGAAAGGGTTAACGTACAAGGAGCATTTGATGTCTTTGGGCTTGTACTTGCTGGAGTTTAGAAGAATGAGGCTGATGGTGGAGGGGGAGTGAGATCTCATTGAAGCCTATTGAATATTGAAAGGCCAAGATAGAGTGGATGTTTAGAGGATGTTTCCTATATTGGCAGTCTAGGACCAGAAGACATAGCCACAGAATAGAGGGATATCCATTTGGAAGAGAGATATGGAAGAATTTTTTTTTTTAGCCAGGGAGATGGTGGTGAATCTGTGGAATTAATTGCCACACCAATTGTGGAGGCTAAGTCATTAAATTGATAGGTTCTTGATTAGTCAGGCTGTCAAAGATTACAGGAAGAGGGAAAAGGCAGAACAGGGTTGAGAGGGATAATTAATGCAGTTGTACAAAGCCTTGGTGAGACCACACCTAGAGTATTGTGTGCAGTTTTGGTCCCCTAATCTGAGGAAAGACATTCTTGCCATAGAGGGAGTACAAAGAAGGTTTACCGGATTGATTCCTGGGATGGCAGGACTTTCATATGAAGAAAGACTGGATCGACTAGGCTTATACTCACTGGAATTTAGAAGATTGAGGGGGGATCTTATTGAAACGTATAAAATCCTAAAGGGATTGGACAGGCTAGATGCAGGAAAATTGTTTCCGATGTTGGGGAAGTCTAGAACGAGGGGTCACAGTTTAAGGATAAAGGGGAAGCCTTTTAGGACCGAGATGAGGAAAAACTTCTTCACACAGAGAGTGGTGAATCTGTGGAATTCTCTGCCACAGGAAACAGTTGAGGCCGGTTCATTGACTATATTTAAGAGGAAGTTAGATATGGCCCTTGTGGCTAAAGGGATCAGGGGTATGGAGAGAAAGCAGGTACAGGGTTCTGAGCTGGATGATCAGCGAGCAGGCTCGAAGGGCCGAATGGCCTGCTCTGCACCTATTTTCTATGTTTCTAACAGTCATGATGGAATGGCGGAGCAAACTTGATGCTACAAAAGTGGGGTGCTGATTTAAGGGTGCAGTGAGTTCAGGATCACTCCTGTGGACTGAACATGGGTGCTTCACAAAGTGGTCACCCAGTTTGTCTACTGCGTCAGTGTACACAATGGGATTTCCAGTGTCAAGTGGAGCACAGTGTGAATGTAGAATGCACAAGATTGGAAGAATGGGTACATCACTTGCACTGCCACTTGCGTATCTGAAAGGTAGGACGGAAACAGATGAAAGGGCAAGATTTGTGCTGTTATAATAGGTGATTTTAACTGTCCACAAACTGACTGAGAATCCTCTATGGGAAAAGGACTAGTTGGGATAAAGTTTGTCAAATGTGTTCGGTAAGGTTTTTTGCACACCTACAAAATGCTGGAGGAACTCAGCAGGCCATGCAGCATCGATGGAAAAGAGTAAACAGTTCACGTTTCAGGCAGAGGACCTGCATCAGTACATAGAAGTCCCAATGACAGACATCCCAGCTCTCCCGGAAGTTCCAGGAGTCTCCCGCAAATTGATAGAGGCTCCCTGGCACCCGCAAATTATATACAATATCCCAGAAATTGATTTTTTCAAGAGCGAGTAAGAGGGGGTGGGAGGTGGGGGGAGAGAGAGAGAGAGAGATGTGAGTTTAACAGGTGTCATTCATTCATTAGCATAGCTAATGTTACTTAAACTAGCTGGCTAGCTGCTAAGGAGCTACTCTATTGCAGACATCCCACCTCTCCTGCAAAATGATGATGCTACCTCCCTGAAATGAGTTTTTGCAGGGTGGGATGTCTGCAATGAGAGAGCATGCAATACTAGATCTGCTATCAGGGAATGAGATGGGGCAGGTGACAGAAGTTTGGGTAGGGAACACTTTGCATCCAGTGACCACAATGCCATTAGTTTCAAAGTAACTATGCAAAAAGATAGGCCTTTTCTACAGGTGAGATTCTAAGTTGGTGAAAGGCCAATTTTGATGGTATCAGAAATAATCAGGCAAATGAGGATTGGGACAAGCTGTTTTTTTTTTGCAAAGGCGTACTTGGTAAGTGGAAGGCAAAATTTTCTTCAAAATTTACTTCAAAAGCAAAATTTTGAGAGTACAAAGCTTGTATGTGTTGTCAGAATAAAAGGTAAAGATAAGTATCAGGAGCCTTGGTTTTCAAGAGATGTTGAGGCCCTGGTTAAGGGGGAAAAAAGAGGTGTGCAGCAGGTCCAGGCAGGTGAGGTGTGCAGCAGGTCCAGGCAGGTGAGATGTGCAGCAGGTCCAGGCAGGTGATGTGTGCAGCAGGTCCAGGCAGGTGAGGTGTGCAGCAGGTCCAGGCAGGTGAGGTGTGCAGCAGGTCCAGGCAGGTGAGATGTGCAGCAGGTCCAGGCAGGTGAGGTGTGCAGCAGGTCCAGGCAGGTGAGGTGTGCAGCAGGTCTAGGCAGGTGAGGTGTGCAGCAGGTCCAGGCAGGTGAGGTGTGCAGCAGGTCCAGGCAGGTGAGGTGTGCAGCAGGTCCAGGCAGGTGAGGTGTGCAGCAGGTCCAGGCAGGTGAGATGTGCAGCAGGTCCAGGCAGGTGAGGTGTGCAGCAGGTCCAGGCAGGTGAGGTGTGCAGCAGGTCTAGGCAGGTGAGGTGTGCAGCAGGTCTAGGCAGGTGAGGTGGGCAGCAGGTCTAGGCAGGTGAGGTGCGCAGCAGGTCCAGGCAGGTGAGGTGCGCAGCAGGTCCAGGCAGGTGAGGTGCGCAGCAGGTCCAGGCAGGTGAGGTGCGCAGCAGGTCTAGGCAATTGAGGTGCGCTGCAGGTCTAGGCAATTGAGGTGTGCAGCAGGTCCAGGCAATTGAGGTGTGCAGGAGGTCCAGGCAATTGAGGTGCGCAGCAGGTCCAGGCAATTGAGGTGTGCAGCAGGTCTAGGCAGGTGAGGTGTGCAGCAGGTCCAGGCAGGTGAGGTGTGCAGCAGGTCCAGGCAGGTGAGGTGCGCAGCAGGTCTAGGCAATTGAGGTGTGCAGCAGGTCTAGGCAGGTGAGGTGTGCAGCAGGTCCAGGCAGGTGAGGTGTGCAGCAGGTCCAGGCAGGTGAGGTGTGCAGCAGGTCCAGGCAGGTGAGGTGTGCAGCAGGTCTAGGCAGTTGAGGTGTGCAGGAGGTCCAGGCAATTGAGGTGTGCAGGAGGTCCAGGCAGGTGAGGTGTGCAGCAGGTCTAGGCAGGTGAGGTGTGCAGGAGGTCCAGGCAATTGAGGTGTGCAGGAGGTCCAGGCAGGTGAGGTGCGCAGCAGGTCCAGGCAGGTGAGGTGCGCAGCAGGTCCAGGCAGGTGAGGTGCGCAGCAGGTCCAGGCAGGTGAGGTGCGCAGCAGGTCTAGGCAATTGAGGTGTGCAGCAGGTCTAGGCAATTGAGGTGTGCAGCAGGTCTAGGCAATTGAGGTGTGCTGCAGGTCCAGGCAATTGAGGTGTGCAGCAGGTCCAGGCAGGTGAGGTGTGCAGCAGGTCTAGGCAGATGAGGTGTGCAGGAGGTCCAGGCAGGTGAGGTGTGCAGCAGGTCCAGGCAGGTGAGGTGTGCAGCAGGTCCAGGCAGGTGAGGTGTGCAGGAGGTCCAGGCAGGTGAGGTGTGCAGCAGGTCCAGGCAGGTGAGGTGTGCAGCAGGTCCAGGCAGGTGAGGTGTGCAGGAGGTCCAGGCAGGTGAGGTGTGCAGGAGGTCCAGGCAGGTGAGGTGTGCAGCAGGTCCAGGCAGGTGAGGTGTGCAGGAGGTCCAGGCAGGTGAGGTGTGCAGGAGGTCCAGGCAGGTGAGGTGTGCAGCAGGTCCAGGCAGGTGAGGTGCTTATGAAGTAAGTATAAGAAATGCAAGAGAATTTAAAGAAATGAGATCATAAAGAAGGCATGTGGTTCATAAAGAAGGCATGAGGTTGCTCTACCAGACAATGTGAAGTCCCTCTGCACTTCTGATATTTGAAGCTTCTCTGCATTTAGATGATAGTCCACAGTATTGTTCCTTTTCCTAAAATGCATTATCGTACATTTCGCATCACTGTATTCTATCTGCCACTTTTTTGTCCGTTCTTCCAATCTGTCTAAGTCTTACTGCAATCGCATTGCTTCCTCAGCACTGCCTACCCCTCCACCTGTCTTTGTATCATCCACAACTTTGCCACAAAACCATCAATTCCATTATTCAAATCTTTGACAAATAATGTGAAAAGCAGTGGTCCCAATACTGACCCCTGAAGAACACCATTAGTCACTGGCAGCCAACCAGGAAAGGCCCTTTTTATTCCCACTCACTGCCTGTCAGCCATCCTCCATCCATGCCAGTATATTTCCTGTAACACCATAGGAATTTATCTTGTTAAGCAGCCTCATGTGTGGCACCTTATCAAATCCCTTCTGAAAATCCAAGTAAATGACATCCACTGCCTCTCCTTTCCCACCCTGCTTGTTACTTCCTCGAAGAATTCCTAACAGTTTTGTCAGGCAAGATTTCCCTTTACAGAAACCATGCTGGCTTTGATTTATTTTATCACTAGTTTCTAAGTACCCCTAAGCCTCAGCCTTAATAATAGACTCCAACACACTGAAGTTAGGTGAACTGGCCTATAGCTTCCTTTCTTTTGTGTTCCTTCCTTCATAAAGGATGGAGGGATATGCTGGAATCAAGTGATTCTTGGAAGATCATGACCAATGTATCCATTATCTCCTCAGCAACCTCTCTCAGGACTCTGGGATGTAGTCCAGCTGGCCCAGGTGACTTATCCACCTTAAGACCTTTGGGTTTGCCTGGCACTTTTTCCTTTGTAATAGCAATGGCACTCACAGACCTCTGGCACACTGCTAGTGTCTTGGGGCAGGTGGATGCGAGTAGGCATTTAAATAGTTTCAGAATGGGCTAGATGGGCCAAGGGCCAAGCATGTTTCCATGCTGTACTTTCCTATGTTTATGACTATGGGGACAGGTTGAACAAGCTAGGGCTTTTCTCTTTGAAGTAAAGGGAGGATGGGAGACAGACAGACAGACAGACAGACATACTTTATTGATCCCGAGGGAAATTGGGTTTCGTTACAGCCGCACCTACCAAGAATAGTGAAGAAATATAGCAATATAAAATCATAAATAATTAAATAATAATAAGTTAATCATGCCAAGTGGAAATAAGTCCAGGACCAGCCTATTGGCTCAGGGTGTCTGAAACTCCGAGGGAGGAGTTGTGAAGTTTGATGGCCACAGGTAAGAATGACTTCCTATGATGCTCAGTGTTACATCTCGGTGGAATGAGTCTCTGGCTGAATGTACTCCTGTGCCTAACCAGTACATTATGGAGTGAATGGGAGTCATTGTCCAAGATAGCATGCAACTTGGACAGCATCCTCTTTTCAGACATGACCGTCAGAGAGTCCAGTTCCACCCCCACAACATCACTGGCCTTACGAATGAGTTTGTTGATTCTGTTGGTGTCTGCTACCCTCAGCCTGCTGCCCTAGCACACAACAGCAAAGATGATAGCACTGGCCACCACAGCCTCGTAGAACATCCTCAGCATCGTCCGGCAGATGTTAAAGGACCTCAGTCTCCTCAGGAAATAGAGACGGCTCTGACCCTTCTTGTAGACAGCCTCAGTGTTCTTTGACCAGTCCAGTTTATTGTCCATTCGTATCCCTAGTTATTTGTAATCCTCCACCATGTCCATACTGACTCCTTGGATGGAAACAGGGGCCACCAGTGCCTTAGCCCTCCTCAGGTCCACCACCAGCTCCTTAGTCTTTTTCACATTAAGCTGCAGATGATTCTGCTCGCACCATGTGACAAAGTTTCCCACCGTAGCCCTGTACTCAGCCTCATCTCCCCTGCTGATGCATCCAACTATGGCAGAGTCATCAGAAAACTTCTGAAGATGGCAAGACTCTGTACAGTAGTTGAAGACCAAGGTGTAGATGGTGAAGAGAAAGGGAGACAGGACAGTCCCCTGTGGAGCCCCAGTACTGCTGACCACTCTGTCTGACACACAGTGTTGTAAGCGCACGTACTGTGGTCTGCCAGTCAGGTAATCAATAATCCATGACACCAGGGAAGCATCCACCTGCATCACTGTCAGCTTCTCACCCAGCAGAGCAGGGCGGATGGAGTTGAACACACTGGAGAAGTCAAAAAACATGACCCTCACAGTCCTCGCCGGCTTGTCCAGGTGGGCGTAGACACAGTTCAGCAGGTAGACGATGGCATCCTCAACTCCTAGTCGGGGCTGGTAGGCGAACTGGAGGGGGTCTAAGTGTGGCCTAACCATAGACCGGAGCTGCTCTAGAACAAGTCTCTCCAGGGTCTTCATGATGTGGGAGGTCAATGCCACTGGTCTGTAGTCATTGGAGCCACTGGGGCGTGGCGTCTTCAGTACAGGGACGAGGCAGAACGTCTTTCACAGCACAGGAACCCTCTGGAGACTCAGGCTCAGGTTGAAGAGGTGACTTGATAGAGGTGTACAAGATGATCAGAGGGAAAGATCAAGTGGACAGCCAGAGACTTTTTCCCAAGGTGGAAATGGCTACACAAGAGAACATAATTTTAGGGTGATTGAAGGAAAGTATAGGGAGGGATGTCAGAGATGAGTTTTTTTTAATGCAGATAGTACTGGGTGCATGGGATGGATGCCCTGCCGGTAGAGGCAAGCAAGGATATTTCGGATATGCACATGGATGATTGAAAAATGGAGGGCATTGTAGGAGGAAAGGGCTAGATTGATTTTAGAGTAGATTAAAGGGTCAGCACAACATTGTGGGCCAAAGGGCCTGTATTGTGCTCAAGTGGTTCAGAAACAGGTGGCTTTATAAAGGCAGATTACCAGGGTGGAGGACTCACTGTGAACCATTATTAAACACTGCCTTGGGAAACTGATTATCCTGCTGTTCTCCAGTGTGTTCTGTTCACATTTGTTCCTGAGCGAGGAAATGCTTCATTTGATCAGCTGTAAACACATGGACACGGAGGGAGGCCTAAAGGCCCTGGTGTCCCTCCTTTCTGCAGACACAGACGTGTAAACTGCGGCTGAATGCAACGATGAGTTTGTGCCTAATTGTGTGCAGAGTTTGCTGTGAATCTGTAGTTTTCTGTAATTGGGTTGAGGCTCCCAGCTCATTTTGTGTCTGAGAATTTTCACACCTGAGGCTCGGATTATTTTTAGTTGAATCCAACTGATGAATGGGAGAATGTTGATTAAACTGGAGCTGTATGTGGGATGTTCAGAAAGTTAACAAGTTTCAGTCAACACCAATGAAGTAATTCAAAGTGTTTGCGTTGGCAGATATTTAACTTAGGAAAAATGGAAAGGACAGCACGAGTTAGCTGCTGTCTGATGCATTGTTCACTGTATAAAGCTTTAGTGCAGAGAATTAGAAAATACAGAGGTGAGAGATATATTTGTCTTTGGTGAACAGATCTCAGTGAGTGGGCTGTTGATCACAGGGTGACCATCTCACTCTGTTGAAGTCACTGAGACGGGATGTATCGAGGAAGCTTTGTGCATGATGTTCACACATACTGTAGGTCGGGACATGGCACCTGACCTGCTTCAGCGTCAACATAGGATTATGTTTGTAAATTGGGAAATAAAAGCATTGGAAATCTAAACTAACAGCATGCTGGAAAAGCCCAGGAGATCAGGCAGCATCTGTGGGAAGAGAGCCAGGGATATCCTCGGGTTGGTGAAAGAAGGCTGGGAAATCATGGCCAGGATGTTTCCGTTTCCTTCCATTCCTCAGCAACTCAGATCAATCCCAGTGGATCCAGCTCCCAACGGTCATTCCACCCTCTCACAGTCACTGCACACTCCTTCCAACCTCCCCTCCACCCTTCCCCTCCATCCTTTCCTCCACCCTCCACCCCTCCCCCTTGCCTCCCACCTCACCCTCACCTTCTACCCCTTCTACTTCCAAACCTTCCCTCTATCCACTCTCCTTCCCCTCTCCCTCCATCCCCTCTCCGTCTCCCCATCTCTGCTCCCTCTCCTGTTTGACCAGCTGTGATGTGTGGGTTTCTCGTTCTCTTCTGCCCTTCACCCTTTCCTCTCATCCCACTGTGCACTCCTCTCTCATTACTTCCCATCTGATGGTGCACAGCTTCTGATGCTCAATCTGCTCTTGCTTTCTGCCCCTTCCCGATGGTGACTTGCTCCCCTTTGTTCATTGTCCTGCCTTTCCTCCCACTTCTGGCAATGACTTTGGCCTTCGCCCAACCCGAGCCCGAATCCATTGGAATTTAGGCCAGCGTTGCCCTGGGCCACCTCAGCTATCTCCTAATGAAACATTTTCACTCTGGTTGCCTCCTGGCCTTCTTACAATTTACTGAACTATCACCAGTTAGAGCTTGTGTGCAATGTTAGTAGTTTCACACCCGGACTTGAGTGTGTTGTTCAGGAACATTGGGTGCCCAGGATGAGTGTTACATAGATAGAAACATAGAAAATACAGACCCTTTGGCCCACAAAGCTGTGCCGAACATGTCCTTACCTTAGAAATTACCTAGGGTTACCCATAGCCCTCTATTTTTCTGAGCTCCATGTACCTGTCCAGGAGTCTCATAAAAGACCCTATCGTATCCGCCTCCACCACCATCGCCGGCAGCCCATTCCACACACTCACCACTTTGTGTAAAAAACTTACCCCTGACATCTCCTCTGTACCTACTTCCAAGCACCTTAAAACTGTGCCCTCTCATGCTAGCCATTTCAGCCCTGGGAAAAAAGTCTCTGACTATCCACATGATTAATGCTTCTCATCATCTTATATACCTCTATCAGGTCACCTCTCAGCTTCCGTCGCTCCAAGGAGAAAAGGCTAAGTTCACTCAACCTATTCTCATAAGGCATTCTCCCCAATCTAGGCAACATCCGTGTAAATCTCCTCTGCACCCTTTCTATGGTTTCCACATCCTTTCTATAGTGAGGTGACCAGAACTGAGCACAGTACTCCAAGTGGGATCTGACCAGGATCCTATATAGCTGCAACATTACCTCTCAGCTCCTAAACTCAATCCCACGGTTGATGAAGGCCAATGCGCGTATGCTTTCTTAACCACATACGGTGGATGTGGTAGGGGAGGGTCTCGTATCTCTGCAGCATGGGAGCTAGTGGACAGGACCGAGTGGACATATTAAAGGTGCCTCACATCTTAGTAATAACCAGTTTGAATGTGTCCAACAGAGAGATGTATTCTTTATCTAGAGGAATGTGAATATGGAAACCACCTTGGGTGGGGAGGAGGGGGGAGGACAGACATGCTTGAAGAAGAACTGGATGGACACACAGGAAACTTCCATCAGCGACGGCCCAGGGATGGGGTGCATTGTTGCCCTATATAGGGGTACACTGCAGGGGGGAGATATCTGCAACACTGTGGGTGTGGGAACTGGCGAAGATCAGTGAGTGATGAGGAGCTGTACAGGAGTGAGATAGGTCACCTGGTTGAGTAATGTTACAACAATAACCTTGCACTCAACATCAGTAGGCCAAGGACTTGATTGTGGACTTCAGGAAGGGGAACACACACCAGTCTTCGTCAAAGGGTCAGCAGAGGAAAGGGTAAACAATTCCTGGGTGTCAACGTCTTTGAAGATCTATCCTGAGCCTAACATACTGATGCAATATGAAAAAGGCTCACCAGCAGCTACATTTCATAAGATGGTTGAGGAGATTTGCTTGATATGACACAGACACTCAAAAATTTCTAAAGATGTACCATAGAGAGCATTCTAACTGGTTGTGTCACTGTCTGGTACGGAGGGGCCATGGCACAGGATCGGAAAAAGTAGATGCAAACTCCATCCTGGGCACTCGCCTCCCCAGCATCCAGGACACCTTCAAAAGGCAGCATCCATCGTTAAGGACCTCAGTTACTCAGGACAAATCCTCTTCTCATTGCTTCCGTCAAGAAGGAGTTACAGGAGCCTGAAGTCACACATTCAATGTTTCAGGAACAGCTTCCTCCCCATCACCACTACCGATAAACACTACCTCACTATCTTTCTATCTTTTTGCTGTACTTATGTACCTTTGAGTACATATTGTTTATTGCAATTTATAGTTTATTTTATATTTTGCACTGTACTGCTGCAAAAAAAAACAAATTTCATGATCTTTCAGTGATTCTGATTCTGTACAGGAGGAGACAAGTGTGTGAGCAGATTCCAACACCAGATCCCTCTGTCAACTGGTCCCCCTGTACCCCCGACCTCTGTATCCACTGGTCCCTGGTCCACCAGCCCCCTGGCACCAAACCACTAAGAACAAAAGAGCATAAGAAATAGGAGCAGGAGTAGGCCATCTGGCCCATGGACGCATCTCCACCTACCTACTAAGCAGAAATCGATCCAACCTTGTCTTAAATATATTTACTGAGGTAGCCTCCACTGCTTCATTGGGCAGGGGATCCCACAGATTCACTCCTCCTCATCTCCGTTCTAAATCTACTCCCCTGAATCTTGAGGCTATGTCCCCTAGTTCTAGTCTCAGCTACCAGTGGAAATAACTTTCCTGCCTCTATCTTATCTATCCCTTTCATAATTTTATATATTTCTATAAGATCTCCTCTCATGCTTCTGAATTCCAGCAAGTACATTCACAGGCGACTCAATCTCTCCTCCTAGTCTGAGCCCCTCATCTCTGGAATCAGACTGGTGAACCTCCTCTGCAACGGCCTCCAAAGCCAGTATATCCTTCCTCAAGTAAGGAGACCAGAACTGCACACAGTACTCCAGGTGGGGCCTCACCAGTACCCTGTACAGTTGCAGCATAACCTCCCCACTTCCAATTTCCCTTCTTGATTCCATGGTAATACATTACCCCCAACTCTATGCATCCTTATCTTATGGATAAGTCTATTATGCAGCACCTTATCGAACGTCTTCTGGAAATCCAAGTGAAACGCCCTGGTTTTCTCAGCTGCGTCGGTCTAGGAAGACAATCTCCAGCCTGCCAAACGAGTGGGATTGAGGCGTGAGCTCACCCCAAGCCCCGTTTGTGTGGACGCTGTGTAATTTGCTATGCTGTTACAAGTTAGTGCCACAAAATATAAGACAATACACAATTAAAATATTTATCTTTATAATTCTAAATTTGTTTAAAGGGTTAGTAAAGAAAAAAACAAAAAAAAGTAAAGGGCTCATTTTAATGAAACAGTCTACTGTGCACAAGTTGGAGCTCACGTTTCCCCATCACCGATCTCACCCCGGGCTTTGTCGAATCATGGTCCCGCTCCGGGTCAAATCCTACGACCTCCTCTCTCATCATCTCTCTCGAACAAAATCCCCAACCCCAACCTCAGTGTTCCTCACCAGAGAAACTTCCCCTTATTCGACCATCCTAATTAGATGGCACACATTCTCCTATCTCTTATCTTCAACAGTAACCCAAACCTAAGCTGAAAAACAAGCAGCTCGCACAGAACAGCACAAAGTGAAATACAGAACAGCAGAACAGTAAAAATATGAACCGGGGCATTACAAAGTCCATCTGTTCCCCTCTATTCACTGTGCTCATTATATCCTTAAAGAACTCCCGAAAGTTTGCGAAACAGGACCTGCTTTTGCTGAATCCATGCTGTGTCTGCCTGACGGATCCATTTTGTTCCAGATGCCTCGCTATTTCTTCTTTAATGATAGCTTCAAGTATTTTCCCAACTACAGATGTTAAACTAACTGGCCTAGAGTTACCTGCCTTTTGGCTACATCCTTTTTTGAACAGAGGCATGACATTTGCCATCTTCCAATCCACCGGGACCTGCCCAGAATCCAGAGAATTTTGGTAAATTATCACCAAAGCCTCAACTATGATTTCTGCCGTTTCTTTCAGTACAGTGGGTTGCATTCCATCAGGAGCAGGGGACTTATCTATCTTCGGGCCCACAAGTTTGCTCAGCCCTACCTCTTTAGTGATAGCTATTGTATCGAGGTCCTCACAGTCCCATCACATCCATAACATCTCTCTTTGGCATGTTAGATATGTCCTCCACCGTGAAGACCGACACAAAATAGTCTTTCAAAGCTTCTGCCATTCCTCATTACCCAATATCAATTCCCTCTTCTCATCCTCCAAGGGACCTACATTCACTTTAACCACCCTTTTCCACTTTATATAATATAAAACTTTTACGATCTGTTTCTATATTTTGGGTTAGTTTATTTTCATAATTTATTTTCCCTTTCTTTATTGCTCACTTAGTGCTTCTTTGTTGCTTTTTAAAGTTATCCCAATCTTCCAGTTTCCCACTACCCCTGACAACTGTATATGCACGAGCTTTTAGTTTGATGCCTTCTGTGTCCATCAGTCCCCTGTGTCCACCAGTCCCATGTCCACGGATCCCCTGTCCCTTGGTCCCCTGTACACCAGTCCCCTGTCTGCCTGTCTTTTATTCACCACTCTCCTGTCTACCAGACCCTTCCGTCGACTGGTTCCGTGTCCATTAGTCTCCAGTCCACCAGTCCCCTGTCCTCTGGTACCCTGAGTCCATCATTCTATTGTACACCAGACCCCTGTCAACCAGTCCTCTATGTCCACTGGTCCTTGTCCACCGGTCACCAGTGTCCATCAGTCCCCTGTCCACCGGTTTGCTGTCCACTGGACCCTTGTAGACTGGTCCCCTGACCGCTGGACCCTTGTGTCCACCAGTCTCCCGTACACTGGTGCCCTGTGTTCTCTGGTCCTCTGTCTAACAGTCCTCCATCCACCAGTTCCCTGTCCACTGGTCCTCTGTCTACCAGTCTCCTGCCCACCGGTCCCCTGTACACTGGTCACTTGTGTCCACCGGTCCCCTGTCCACCAGTCCCTTGTCCACTGGTCCTCTGTCTACCAGTCTCCTGCCCACCGGTCCCTTGTGTCCACCGGTCCCTTGTCCACCGGTCCTTTGTGTCCATTGATCCCTTGTCTACCAGTCCCCTGTCCACCAGTTCCCTGTCCACCGGTCCCCTGTCCACCGGTCCCCTTGTCTACCAGTCCCCTGTGTCCACCAGTCCCCTGTCCACCGGTCCCCTGTCCACCAGACCCTTGTGTCTACTGCTCCTCTGTCCACCAGTACAATGACCACTGGTCCCTTGTGTCCGCTGGTCCCCTGTCCACCAGTCAGTCCCCTGGCCACTGGTTCCCTGTCCACTGGTCCCTTGTGTCCCCTGGTCCTCTGTCCACCAGTCCCCAGTCCGCTGATCCCTTGCGTCCACCAGTTTCCTGTACACTGGTCCCCTGTGTCCTCTGGTCCTCTGTCTACCATTGTTTTGTTGCCTCAGCTGTTGTTAATTTTAAGTGGCTGCTTCCTTCTCAGCTGGGAGGTTCTACGGTTCCTGCTCTCCAACCTCCGCTGGTGGGTCGAGGAGTATGGTTTTGATGGGTTCCGATTCGATGGGGTGACATCCATGTTATACCACCATCATGGCATTGGTAAGCAACTGATCTATTTATCAACATAATATTTATTGACCCTTCCAGCCCTTCAAGCCGTGCCACCCAATAATAGCCCAATGTAATCCTAGCCTAATCACAGGACAATTTCCAATGCCCTATTATCCCACCTACTGGTCAATCTTTGGAATATGGGGGAAACCCGTGGTGACACAGGCAAATGTACTGGCTCCTTACAGGCAGTGTTGGGAATTAATTGAAATTAATTGCTGGTAGTGTAAAGCATTGTGCTAACCACTACACTACCGTACACTGTGCTAACCACTACACTACCATACATTGTGCTAACCACTACAGAACCGTACACTGTGCTAACCACTACACTACCATACATTGTGCTAACCACTACACTACCGTACATTGTGCTAACCACTACACTACCATACGTTGTGCTAACTACTACACTACCATACATTGTGCTAACCACTACACTAAAGGTGCATTGTGCTAACCACTACACTACCATACATTGTGCTAACCACTACACTACCGTGCATTGTGCTAACCACTACACTACCATACATTGTGCTAACTACTACACTAAAGGTGCATTGTGCTAACCACTACACTACCATACATTGTGCTAACAACTACACTACCGTGCATTGTGCTAACTACTACACTACCGTGCATTGTGCTAACCACTACACTACCGTACATTGTGCTAACCACTACACTACCATACATTCTGCTAACCACTACAGAACCGTACATTGTGCTAACCACAACACTACCATACATTGTGCTAACCACAACACTACCATACATTGTGCTAACCACTACAGAACCGTACATTGTGCTAACCACTACACTACCGTACATTGTGCTAACCACTACACTACCATACATTCTGCTAACCACTACAGAACCGTACATTGTGCTAACCACAACACTACCATACATTGTGCTAACCACAACACTACCATACATTGTGCTAACCACTACAGAACCGTACATTGTGCTAACCACTACACTACCGTACATTGTGCTAACCACTACACTACCATACATTCTGCTAACCACTACAGAACCGTACATTGTGCTAACCACAACACTACCATACATTGTGCTAACCACTACACTACCATACATTCTGCTAACCACTACAGAACCGTACATTGTGCTAACCACTACACTACCATACATTGTGCTAACCACTACAGAACCGTACATTGTGCTAATCACTACACTACCATACATTGTGCTAACCACTACAGAACCATACATTGTGCTAACCACTACAGAACCGTACATTGTGCTAACCACTACAGAACCGTACATTGTGCTAACCACTACAGAACCATACATTGTGCTAACCACTACAGAACCGTACATTGTGCTAACCACTACAGAACCATACATTGTGCTAACCACTACAGAACCATACATTGTGCTAACCACTACAGAACCGTACATTGTGCTAACCACTACACTACCATACATTGTGCTAACCACTACAGAACCGTACATTGTGCTAACCACTACACTACCATACATTGTGCTAACCACTACAGAACCATACATTGTGCTAACCACTACAGAACCGTACATTGTGCTAACCACTACAGAACCGTGCATTGTGCTAACCACTGCACTACCGTGCATTGTGCTAACTACTACACTACCATACATTGTGCTAACCACTACAGAACCGTACATTGTGCTAACCACTACACTACCATACATTGTGCTAACCACTACAGAACCATACATTGTGCTAACCACTACAGAACCGTACATTGTGCTAACCACTACAGAACCGTACATTGTGCTAACCACTGCACTACCGTGCATTGTGCTAACTACTACACTACCATACATTGTGCTAACCACTACACTACCATGCATTGTGCTAACCACTACAGAACCGTACATTGTGCTAACCACTACACTACCATACATTGTGCTAACCACTACAGAACCGTACATTGTGCTAACCACTACACTACCATACATTGTGCTAACCACTACAGAACCATACATTGTGCTAACCACTACAGAACCGTACATTGTGCTAACCACTACACTACCATACATTGTGCTAACCATTACACTACCGTGCATTGTGCTAACCACTACACTACCATACATTGTGCTAACCACTACAGAACCGTACATTGTGCTAACCACTACACTACCATGCATTGTGTAACCACTACAGAACCGTACATTGTGCTAACCACTACACTACCATACATTGTGCTAACCACTACACTACCATGCATTGTGCTAACCACTACAGAACCGTACATTGTGCTAACCACTACACTACCATGCATTGTGCTAACCACTACAGAACCGTGCATTGTGCTAACTACTACACTACCGTGCATTGTGCTAACCACTACACTACCATACATTGTGCTAACTACTACACTACCGTGCATTGTGCTAACCACTACACTACCGTACACGTGCTAACCACTACACTACCGTACACTGTGCTAACCACTACACTACCATACATTGTGCTAACCACTACAGAACCGTACATTGTGCTAACCACTACACTACCATAGTGTGCTAACCACTACACTACCGTACATTGTGTGAACCACTACACTACCATAGTGTGCTAACCACTACACTACCGTACATTGTGTGAGCCACTACTCTACCGTACTCTACACTACCGTACATTGTGTGAACCACTACTCTACCGTACTCTACACTACCGTACATTGTGCTAACCACTACACTACCGTACATTGTGTGAACCACTACACTACCATAGTGTGCTAACCACTACACTACCGTACATTGTGTGAGCCACTACTCTACCGTACTCTACACTACCGTACATTGTGTGAACCACTACTCTACCGTACTCTACAGTACCGTACATTGTGTGAACCACTACTCTACCGTACTCTACAGTACCGTACATTGTGTGAACCACTACTCTACCGTACTCTACAGTACCGTACATTGTGTGAACCACTACTCTACCGTACTCTACACTACCGTACATTGTGCTAACCACTACACTACCGTACATTGTGTGAGCCACTACTCTACCGTACTCTACAGTACCGTACATTGTGTGAACCACTACTCTACCGTACTCTACAGTACCGTACATTGTGTGAACCACTACTCTACCGTACTCTACAGTACCGTACATTGTGTGAACCACTACTCTACCGTACTCTACACTACCGTACATTGTGCTAACCACTACACTACCGTACTCTACACTACCGTACATTGTGCTAACCACCATACTACCATACACTACACTACTGTACCAACCAGATCAGCAACACTGCTTGTCCTTTCCAGTATCTGCCTGCTGTATGTTAGTAGATCAGTGCTGGACACTGTACAGTGACTGAACACATGCCTCTCACATCTGGTTGCAGCTGTCAGTTTCTCTGGAGACTACGGTGAATACTTTGGTCTACAAGTTGATGAGGAAGCCTTGGCCTACCTGACCCTGTCGAACTACATGTTACACAACTTGTACCCTGACTTCATCAGCATTGCAGAGGTAACAGCTCCTTTTGTGTCTGCTCCTCTGTGTAATCACCAGCTCTGCAGTCTCTTCAGCAGAATAAATGTTGTGTTTGAGAATTAATTCAGGCAGTAGTATTTAAATAAGATACAGAATGAAGTGTCCCATCACACTGTCCCGAGGCCAGACACAGATTGAAGCTCCCTCCACACCGTCCCATCACACACTTCCCAGGTCAGACACAGAGTGAAGCTCCTTCCACACCGTCCCATCACACACTTCCCAGGTCAGACACAGAGTGAAGCTCCCTCCACACCGTCCCATCACACACTTCCCAGGTCAGACACAGAGTGAAGCTCCCTCCACACCGTCCCATCACACACTTCCCAGGTCAGACACAGAGTGAAGCTCCTTCCACACTGTCCCATCACACACCTCTGGGGTCAGACACAGAGTGAAACTCCCTCCACACCATCCCATCACACACTTCCAGGGTCAGACACAGAGTGAAACTCCTTCCACACCATCCCATCACACACTCCCAGTCAGACACTGACTGAATCTCCATCCACACCGTCCCATCACACACTCCTGGGGTCAGACACAGAGTGAAGCTCCATCCACACCATCCCATCACACACTTCCCAGGTCAGACACAGAGTGAAGCTCCCTCCACACCATCCCATCACACACTTCCCAGGTCAGACACAGAGTGAAGCTCCCTCCACACCGTCCCATCACACACTTCCCAGGTCAGACACAGAGTGAAGCTCCTTCCACACTGTCCCATCACACACCTCTGGGGTCAGACACAGAGTGAAACTCCCTCCACACCATCCCATCACACACTTCCAGGGTCAGACACAGAGTGAAACTCCTTCCACACCATCCCATCACACACTCCCAGTCAGACACTGACTGAATCTCCATCCACACCGTCCCATCACACACTCCTGGGGTCAGACACAGAGTGAAGCTCCATCCACACCATCCCATCACACACTTCCCAGGTCAGACACAGAGTGAAGTTCATTTTACACAATCACCTTCTACCAATGCCAGTTTCGTGCAGGCATTTGGGTGGGGATGTAGTGCAATCCCTCACCATTAACTCCTGGTCTGGCCAGAGAAGCACTGAAACATAAATTGTATGATAATCAGGACTGATGATCCCAGAGAGATTGTGAATGATCAGTGGATTGTGTGGTCCCATAGAAATCCATAAGACATAGGAGCAGAATTAGGCCATCTGGCCCATCGAGTCTGCTCCACCACTCAATCATAGCTGATCCCTTTTTTTCCTCCTCAACCCCAGTTCCCAGCCTTCTCCCCGTAACCTTTGATGTCATGACCAATCAAGAACCTATCAATCTCTGCCTTAAATACACCCAACGATCTGGTCTCCACAGCTGCATGTGGCAATAAATTCCACAAATTTACCGCCCTCTGGCTAAAAAATTTCTCCGCATCTCTGTTTTGAAAGGGTGCCCCTCTATCCTGAGGCTGTGCCCTCTTGTCCTAGACTCTCCCACTATGGGAAACATCCTTTCCACATCTACTCTGTCAAGGCCTTTCAATATTGGAAACGTTTCAATGAGATCTCCCTCATCCTTCTAAATTCCAGCGAGTACAGACCCAGAGCCATCAAACGCTCCTTGTACGATAACCCTTTCATTCCTGGAATCATCCTTGTGAACCTCCTCTGGACCCTCTCCAATGATAGCACATCTTTTCTAAGATGAGGAGCCCAAAACTGTTCACAATATTCAAGGTGAGGCCTCACCAGTGCCTTATAAAGCCTCAGTATCACATCTTGCTCTTATATTCTAGACCTCTTGAAATTAATGCTAACATGGCATTTGCCTTCCTCACCACCAACTCAACCTGCAAGTTAACTTTCAGGGTGTTCTGCACAAGGACTCCCAAGTCCCTCTGCATCTCAGATTCCTGGGTTTTCTCCCCGTTTAGGAAATAGTCCACACATTTACAGCATTTCTACTAGCAAAGCACATGACCACGCATTTTCCAACATTGTATTTCATTTGCCACTTTCTTGCCTATTCTCCTAATCTGTCTAAGTCTTTCTGCATCCTACCTGTTTCCTTAACATGACCTGCCCCTCCACCAGTCTTTATATCATCTGCAAACGTGCTAATCAACTCCAGTTCAGGACCTCATATCACACAGTGTGGAGGGATCTTCAGTCTGGCAGTGCAAAGGGGCGTGGGTCGGGGCCCTGTTTCGGCAGCCATGCGATGGGCCTTAGTGAAGGGCAAAGCCCAGTGTCAATGTCAGTGGGACAGCATCTAGCAAGGAGCAGGGCCCAGTAGTGTTGGCCGAAGGACAGGGCTCAGTGTTGACAGCTGCATGTCTGGACCCAGTGTGGGGTGGTGCCTGTTGTCAGTGGCTGCGGGACAGGGCTTAGTGAATGGTGGGCCAGTTGCTGATGGCCATGGGGCGAGGCCCGGTATCAACATTAGCAGGATGAGGCCCGGTGACAAGGGTGGTAGGGCTGAGTGTCTCTGACACAGGATGGGTCCAGGTTCCGACAGCCATGGGACGTGGCTCAGCAAGGGATTGATGCCAATGGTGAAGGCCACTGGTCAGGGCCCAGTGAAGGACGGGGCCAGGTTTCCATGGCTATGGTGATGATAGCCATGGGACAGGGCCTGGGCCCAGTGCCATTTACTGAATTGCATCAGAAGAAGGATTTCTTCTTCCAGTGTATGTTTGTAATCCTCTTTCTCTGGGATGGTGCTTGAAAAGGAGACTATCGCAATATTTCACCAATAATCTGGATGAGTACATAATCCTTCAGGTATGAGGAGCTTCTCTGTGGGAATTGGGTATCTGGGTGGGTTTTCTCCAGCCAGCATCATCATGGTGAGCTAAAGGTCAGTCCTCAGAACATCAGCTGACCATTTCCCACTGCAGGTTCTCCTGAACCACTGAGTTCCTCCACCATATTGTAAGTTGCTGCAGCTTCCAGTGACTGTAGTCTTCTGTGTTCCTGTGGGCCTGTTTCTGTGCTGGAGAACAATCGTGTTACTGTCCGATTAGTTCTCGGTTTAAAAAGCATTAGGGGAATACCAGGAGAGTGCTCACAGATCCAGCCTTGAACTTGACCCTCAACCTCACCGTACCCTATCTGTTCCCATGATCCAGTATCAGCTCGGGCAGAGTCAGGTACTGTGTAAATGCAGGTGGACATCTCGAGTCTGGGAGGCAGCACTAAGACTGTCAAAATGTTTTCCAGGATGTGTCAGGAATGCCCACACTCTGCCGACCGGTCACAGAAGGGGGCGGAGGGTTTGACTTCCGTTTGGCGATGGCCATTCCCGATAAGTGGATTCAGGTGAGTCCCCGTGTTTCTGCTGAATCAGAGGTCAGGGTACAGCTGTGGGTCAAGGTTGGTTTGCAGGTGCAGCAGGCTATTAAGAAGGCAAATGGGGTGTTGGCCTTCATTGCTAGAGGGATTGAATTTAAGTGTGAGGTTATGCTGCAACTGTACAGGGTACTGGTGAGGACACACCTGGAGTACTGTGTGCAGTTCTGGTCTCCTTACTTGAGGAAGGATATACTGGCTTTGGGGGCGGTGCAGAGGAGGTTCACCAGGTTGATTCCAGAGATGAGGGGTTTAACCTGTGAGGAGAGATTGAGTCACCTGGGACTGTACTCTCTGGAATTCAGAAGGATGAGGAGAGATCTTATAGAAACATACAAAATTATGAAAGGGATAGATAAGATAGAGGCAGGAAAGCTGTTTCCACTTGTAGGTGAGACTAGAACTAGGGGACATAGCTTCAAGATTCAGGGGTGTAGATTTAGGATAAAGATAAGGAGGAACTGCTTTTCTCAGAGAGTGGTGAATCTGCTGGGGAATTCTCAGCCCAATGAAGCTGTGGAGGCTACCTCAGTAAGTATATTTAAAACAAGGTTGGAGAGATTTTTGCATAGTAAGGGAATTAAGGATTATGGGGAAAAGGCAGGTGGGTGGAGATGAGTCCATGGCCAGATCAGCAATGATCTTATTGAATGGAGGAGCAGGTTCAATGGGCCAGATGGCCTACTCCTGCTCCTATTTCTTATGTTCTTAAGGTGAGGCGAAAGTGTTGGTATGGGTCAGGTGAATAGGCCAGTCTGAGTCAGGATAAGGGGTTGATTTGGGGCAAGAGGTTGAGGTGAGTTCGGAGGAGGGGTTAGTTTGGGTGAAGTGTCATGGTCAGAGGAAAGGGTTGGTGTGGTTCAAAGGTCAGGGGAAGGGAACTATGTATGTCAGTGTCTGGGGGGTGGAAGAGGGGATCTGTCCTGCCATAGGCCCATTCCCACACACACACACTGTAATCAGGCTGGAAGTGGGGGAGTTGGTGCTGGAATGCAGAAGAGTGTCAGTGGATAGGTTCTGCCATGGATGCTGGTTTCGTGCGTCACCCTGTGGTCATGTCCTGTGAGTGACTGTTGTCAGTGACACTTCCAGCCTTTGCCTCCATGTCGTGAGTATTCAGGTGATAGGATGCATGCTGGTCTGTTGGGGAGTATCAGATTATGTATGCACAACGCTCACCCGAGCTTAAAATAGACGAGCAGTTCATGCTGTTGCAAATTGAGCGTTATTAGAACGGAGTCATGAGCCTTGAGGAAATTGTTCACCCTCTCATAAACAAGGCAATTATCTATTTATAAACTGCAGAGGGAAATTAAAATTTCTCTTCAGTCTTTGGAGAAGACGATTGAAATTATCGGTGCATGTGGAACATAGAGCAGAGTGTTGGTGAGGAAGGTTCCTTACAGCCCACCATATCTGTGCAGTTTCCCAGAGAGGACTGTCCCTCTTCCTGATATTGAACAAGCCAGTGCCATCTTTGTGTCCCATGTGTCCCCTGGACTGTACATGGGATTTACTAAGTTATAGTCAGAGCGGTTGTGTGTGTGTATTTCACACCAGTTCCTCAAGCACAGTTTGTCCTTCATATATTTTCAGTGACTGTCTTAGACCATAGACCATAAGACAGGGTGCAGAATTAGGCCATTTGGCCCATCGACTCTGCTCCACCATTCAATCATGGCTCATCCTTTTTTCCCTGTAGGAAGTGTGGAAGTAGATTTAATGCCCCTGTAATGCACAGTTATATGGGCAGTGGGGGTAGATTGAATGACCCTGCAATACTCTACTGTAGGGGTGTGTGGGTGTGTGAGGCAATTAAGGCAAAAGAGCCCTTAGGAGGCAGTGATGATAATATGATTGAGTTCAACTTGAAATTTGATAAGGAAAAAGTAAAATCTGACGTAGCAGTATTTCACTGGAGTAAAAGAAATTACAGTGGTGCAAGAGAGGAGTTGGCCAAAGTAAATTGGAAGGAGATGCTGCTGAGGATAACAGCAGAGCAGCAATGGCGTGAGTTTCTGGGGAAAATGAGGAAGGTACAAGATAGTTGTATTCCAAAAGCAAATAAATACTCAAATGGCAAAATAATACAACCGTGGCTGACAAGGGAAGTCAAAGCTAATGTAAAAACAAAAGAGAGGGCATACAACAAAGCAAAAATGAGTGGAAAGATAGAGGATTGGGAAGCTTTCAAAACCCTACAGAGAGCAACTAGAAGAATCTTGAGGAGCAAAAGATAAAATAGGAAAGCAAGCTAATAATATCAAAGTGGATAGTAAAAACTTTTTCAGGTATATAAAAAGTAAAAAAGAGTTGAGAGTGGATATAGGACTGCAAGAAAATGAGTCCAGAGAAATAATAACGGGGGCAAGGATTGTTCATGTAACACCATGGTCATGAAAAACATCGTCTCGTTTTTACTGTGTACTGTACCAGCAGTTATGGTCGACACGACAATAAAATGCGACTTGACTTGACTTGAAATAAGTATTATAAGTATAAGTCTTCACTGTGGAAATTACTAGCAGTGTGCCAGATGTTGAAGGGTGTCAGGGAAGAGAAGTGAGTGCAGTTATTATTACAAGGGAGAAGCTGCTGAAACAGCTGAAAGACCCAAGGGTACACAAGTCACCCAGACAGTTGAACTGCACCCTAGGGTTCTGAAAGAGGTAACAGTAGAGATTGTAGAGGCATTAGTAATGATTAGTAATGAATTTGGAGAAGAAAGTCTGAGAATCAGAACGGGAGTGCAGCGGGAGCCATTTTGATTCTTTCTTGTTCTCATCGGAGTTAAGGGAGGTGGGACTGCGCAGGCGCGTGACATCGGGCAGTGAAGCGTGGGAGATTTAAAAGGACACAAACTTATACTGCAGGCAGCGGAGTGAGCCGGGAACAGAGTGAAGGCTTAAGGGCTTTGGCTCAACAGGCTTAGGCGGAAACGGTTGAGGCAAGGTAGGTTTAGGATTCAGTTTTTCCTGTTATTTGTGGAAAGGGGGAATTATGAGTGTGAGGGCAGCTTGTTGTTCTTGGTGTCGGATGTGGGAAGTCCTGGAGTCTCCTAGCCTCCCGGACATCTACATCTGCGCCGGGTACGCTGAGCTGCAGCTCCCAAGGGACCGTGTTAGGGAACTGGAGCTGCAGCTCGATGACTTTCATCTGGTCAGGGAGAGTGAGGAGTTGATAGAGAGAAGTTACAAACAGGTCATCACACCAGGATCACAGGAGGCAGACAAGTGGGTCACGGTTAGGAGAGGGAAGGGGAAGAGTCAGGTACTAGAGAGTACCCCAGTGGTTGTACTCCTTGACAATAAGTATTCCTGTTTGAGTACTGTTGCGGGGGGACAGCCTACCTGGGGGAAGCAACAGCGGCCGTGCCTCTGGCACAGAATCCGGCTCTGTGGCTCAGAAGGGTAGGGAAAGGAAGAGGAAGGCAGTAGTGATAGGGGACTCGATAGTTGGGGGGTCAGATAGGTGATTCTGTGGACGCAATCAGGAGACCCGGATGGTAGTTTGCCTCACTGGTGCCAGGGTCCAGGATGTTTCTGATCACGTCCAAGATATCCTGAAGTGGGAGGGTGAGGAGCCAGAGGTCATGGTACATATAGTTACCAATGACATAGGTAGGAAAAGGGAAGAGGTCCTGAAAGGAGAATACAGGGAGTTAGGAAGGGAGTTGAGAAGAAGGACCGCAAAGGTAGTAATCTCAGGATTACTGCCTGAGCCACGCGACAGTGAGAGTAGGAATGGAATGAGGTGGAGGATAAATGCATGGCTGAGGGATTGGAGCAGGGGGCAGGGATTCAGGTTTCTGAATCATTGGGACCTCTTTTGGGGCAGGTGTGACCTGTACAAAAAGGACAGGTTGCACTTGAATCCTAGGGGGACCAGTATCCTGGCGGGGAGATTTGCTAAGGCTTCTGGGGAGACTTTAAACTAGAATGGTTGGGGGGTGGGAATCAAATTGAAGAGACCAGGAGAGAGGACGTTAGTTCACAAATACAGAAAGCTAGTAGACAGTGTGTGAGGGAGGAAAGGCAGGTGATAGAGAAGGGGGGCGCTCAGACCAAAGATGTAGGGGAGCAGGAAGAAAAAGATAATAAAGTTGTTTGCACCATTAGGGATAAACAGAGAGTAAGAGGTGGTGAATTTCTTAAATGCATCTATTTTAATGCTAGGAGCATTGCAAGAAAGGTGGATGAGCTTAGAGCATGGATTGATACCTGGAAATATGATGTTGTAGATATTAATGAAACATGGTTGCAGGAAGGGTGTGATTGGCAACTAAATATTCCTGGATTTCGTTGCTTCAGGTGTGATAGAATCGGAGGGGCAAGAGGGGGAGGTGTTGCATTGCTTGTCAGAGAAAATATTACAGCAGTGCGAAAGGTGTAGTAACACTTATAGGGGTGTATTATAGACCACCTAATGGGGAGCGAGAATTCGAGGAGCAAATTTGTCAGGAGATGGCAGATATTTGTAGTAAGCACAGGGTTGTGATTGTGGGAGATTTTAATTTTCCACACATAGACTGGGAAGCCCATTCTGTAAAAGGGCTGGATGGTTTGGAGTTTGTAAAATGTGTGTAGGGTAGTTTTTTGCAGCAATACATAGAGGTACCAACTAGAGAAGGGGCAGTGTTGGATCTTCTGTTAGGGAATGAGATAGGTCAGGTGACGGAGGTATGTGTTGGGGAGCACTTCAGGTCCAGTGATCACAATACCATTAGTTTCAATATAATTATGGAGAAGGATAGGACTGGACCCAGGGTTAAGATTTTTGATTGGAGAAAGGCTAACTTTGAGCAGATGCGAAAGGATTTAGGAGTGGATTGGGATAATTTGTTTTATGGGAAGGATGTAATAGAGAAATGGAGGTCATTTAAAGGTGAAATTTTGAGGATACAGAATCTTTATGTTCCTGTTAGGTTGAAAGGAAAGGTTAAAAGTTTGAGAGAGCCATGGTTTTCAAGGGATATTGGAAATTTGGTTCAGAAAAAGAGAGATCTACAATAAATATAGGCAGCATGGAGTAAATGAGGTGCTCGAAGAATATAAAGAATGTAAAAAGAATCTTAAGAAAGAAATTAGAAAAGCTAAAAGAAGAAGGTTCCCCACAGAAGGTTAGTTAGGAAGGTTCAATCGTTACGTATTAATATTGAAGTAGTAAAATGGATTCAACAGTAGCTGTATGGGAGATGCCAGAGAGTAGTGATGGATAACTGTTTGTCAGGTTGGAGGCTGGTGACTAGTGGTGTGCCTCAGGGATCTGTACTGGGTCCAATGTTGTTTGTCATGTACATAAATGATCTGGATGATGGGGTGGTAAATTGGATTAGTAAGTATGCAGATGATACTAAGGTAGGTGGCATTGTGGATAATGAAGTAGGTTTTCAAAGCTTGCAGAGAGATTTAGGCCAGTTAGAAGAATGGGCTGAAAGATGGCAGATGAAGTTTAATGCTGATAAGTGTGAGGTGCTACATTTTGGTAGGAATAATCCAAATAGGACATACAGGGTAAATGGTAGGGCATTGCGGAATGCTGTAGAACAGAATGATCTAGGAATAATGGTGCATAGTTCCCTGAAGGTGGAATCTCATGTGGATAGGGTGGTGAAGAAAGCTTTTGGTATGCTGGCCTTTATAAATCAGAGCATTGAGTATAGGAGTTGGGAAGTAATGTTAAAATTGTACAAGGCATTGGTAAGGCCAAATTTGGAGCATTGTGTACAGTTCTGGTCACCGAAATATAGGAAAGATGTCAACAAAATAGAGAGAGTACAGAGAAGATTTACTAGAATGTTACCTGGGTTTCAGCACCTAAGTTACAGAGAAAGGTTGAACAAGTTAGGTCTTTATTCTTTGGAGCGTAGAAGGTTGAGGGGGGACTTGATAGAGGTTTTCAAAATTATGAGGGGATAGATAGAGTTGATGTGGATAAGCTTTTTCCATTGAGAGTAGGGGGATTCAAACAGGACATGAGTTGAGAGTTAAGAGGCAAAATTTAGGGGTAACATGAGGGGGAACTTCTTTACTCAGAGAGTGGTAGCTGTGTGGAACGAGCTTCCAGTAGAAGTGGTAGAGGCAGGTTCGATATTGTCATTTAAAAAAGAATTGGGTAGGTATATGGACAGGAAAGGAATGGAGGGTTATGGGCTGAGTGCAGGTTGGTGGGACTAGGTGAGAGTAAGTGTTCTGCACTGACTAGAAGGGCCGAGATGGCCTGTTTCCGTGCTGTAATTGTTATATGGTTATATCTTTCAAAAATCATTGGACTCTGGCATGGTGCCAGAGCACTGGCAAATTTCAAATGTCATTCCACTCTTTAAGAAAGGAGGAAGGCAGCAGAAAGGAAATTCTCGACCAGTTAGCCTGACCTCAGTGCTGGTAAGGTATTGGAGTCAATTGTTAACAATGAGGTGATGCAGTACTTGGTGACACAGGACAAGATAGAACAAAGTCAGCATGGTTTCCTTAAGGGAAAATCCTGACTGATGAACATGTTGGAATTCTTTGAGGAGATTACAAGTAGGATAGTTAAAGGGATGCAGTGGATGTTGTATATTTGGACTTTCAGAAGGCCTTTGACAAGGTGCCACATCAGTCTGCTTACTAAGTTAAGAACCCATGGTATTACAGGAAAGTTACTAACATGGTTAGAGCATTGGCTGATTGGTAGGAGGCAGTGAAGGAATAAAAGGATCCTCGTCAGGTTGGCTGCCAGTGACTAGTGGTGTTCCACAGGGGTGAGTGTTGGGACCGCTTCTTTTTATGCTGTTTATCAGTAATTTAGATGATGGAATAGAAGGATTTGTTGCCAAGTTTGCAGATGATACAAAGATTGGTGGTGGGGCAGGTAGTGTTGAGGAAACAGGTAGGATGCAGAAGGACTTAAACAGATTAGGAGAATAGGCAAGAAAGTGACAAAATACAAAACTGGAAAATGCATGGTCATGCACTTTGGTAGTAGAAATAATCGTGTGTACTATTTTCTAAACGGGGAGAAAATCCAAAAATCTGAGATGAAAAGGGACCTGGGAGCCCTTGTGACACCCAAGCCCCTAAAAGTTAACCTGCAGGGTGAGTCAGTGGTGACGAAGGCAAATGCAATGTTAGCATTCATTTCAAGAGGTCTAGAATACCAGAGCAAGGATGTGATGCTCAGTGTTTACAAGACACTGATGAGGCCTCACCTTGAGTATTGTGAACAGGTCTGGGCTTCTCATAGAGGAAAAGATGTGCTGGTTTTGGAGAGGGTTCAGAGAATGTTCACAAGGGTGATTCTGGGAATGAAAGGGTTATCATACGAGGAACGTTTGATAGCTCTGGGTCTGTACTCACAGGAATTTAAAAAGATGAGGGCGGATCTCATTGAAATCTTTTGAATGTTGAAAGGCATAGACAGAGTAGATATGGAAAGGATGCTTCCCAATGTGGGGGAGTTGAGGACAAGAGGGCACAGCCTCAGGATAGAGCGGCATCCATTTGAAGATGAGATGCTGAGAAATTTCTTTAGCCAGAGGGTATGAGTTCGTGGAATTTATTTCCATGGGATTTAAGGCAGAGCTTGACAGGTTCTTGATTGGACATGGCATCCAGAGTTATTGATAGAAGGCTGGGGAGTAGAGCTGAGGAGGGGAAAAAAGAATCAAGCCATGATTGAATGGTGGAGCAGACTCAATGGGCCAAATGCTTAATCCCGCTCCGATGTTGTATTGCCCTGTCCCCGTCCCCACCCCCCCCCCCCCCCCCGGTGTGTACTTCCCCCCCACCCCCGGTGTGTACGTCCTGTTCTTCCTCATAGAACACACCCTCTCCACCTTGACGCACATGATGTGTCCTCCCAGACTGCACACGACCAGACGGTTACGGTCTGTAACATCACTTTCTATCACTGTCAGTCACCAAAAACTGTGTATAACAACCTGTGTATATACCACCACCCACAGATCCTTAAGGAACTAAAAGATGAGGACTGGAACATGGGCAACATTGTGCACACACTCACCAACCGGCGGTACGGAGAGAAGGCAATAGCCTACGCCGAGAGTCATGACCAGGTAATGAGCCTCACTGACAACGTAAGGCCATCATGGTATTATCCTGCTTCTCTTCCCTGCTCCATTTAACCCCCTCACACCTCCTAAGCATCTACCTTCCCCTTGCACGCATCACCTTCCCCTTCCCTTGCAAAGACCAGGAAACTCGGTCATGAGGTGGAAACACTCACTGAGACTGGGAAACTCAATGGTGATGTGGAAACACTCACTGAGACTGGGAAACTCGATCGTGATGTGGAAACACTCACTGAGGCTGGGAAACTCGATCGTGATGTGGAAACACTCACTGAGACTGGGAAACTCGGTCATGAGGAGGAAACACTCACTGAGACTGGGAAACTCGGTCGTGATGTGGAAACGCTCACTGAGACTGGGAAACTCAATGGTGATGTGGAAACACTCACTGAGACTGGGAAACTCGGTCGTGATGTGGAAACACTCACTGAGACTGGGAAACTCAATGGTGATGTGGAAACACTGACTGAGGCTGGGAAACTCAATGGTGATGTGGCAACACTCACTGAGACTGGGAAACTCAATGGTGATGTGGAAACAGTCACTGAGACTGGGAAACTCAATGGTGATGTGGAAACACTCACTGAGACTAGGAAACTCAATGGTCATGTGGAAACACTCACTGAGACTGGGAAACTCAATGGTGATGTGGAAACACTCACTGAGACTGGGAAACTCAATGGTGATGTGGAAACACTCACTGAGACTGGGAAACTCAATGGTGATGTGGAAACAGTCACTGAGACTGGGAAACTCAATGGTGATGTGGAAACACTCACTGAGGCTGGGAAACTCAATGGTGATGTGGAAACACTCTCTGAGACTGGGAAACTCAATGGTGATGTGGAAACACTCACTCAGACTAGGAAACTCAATGGTCATGTGGAAACACTCACTGAGACTGGGAAACTCAATGGTGATGTGGAAACACTCACTGAGACTAGGAAACTCAATGGTCATGTGGAAACACTCACTGAGACTGGGAAACTCAATGGTGATGTGGAAACACTCACTGAGACTGGGAAACTCAATGGTGATGTGGAAACACTCACAGACTGGGAAACTGAATGGCGATGTGGAAACACTCTCTGAGACTGGGAAACTCAATGGTGATGTGGAAACACTCACTGAGACTAGGAAACTCAATGGTCATGTGGAAACACTCACTGAGACTGGGAAACTCAATGGTGATGTGGAAACACTCACTGAGACTGGGAAACTCAATGGTGATGTGGAAACACTCACTGAGACTGGGAAACTCAATGGTGATGTGGAAACACTCACTGAGACTGGGAAACTCAATGGTGATGTGGAAACACTGAGACTGGGAAACTCACTGGTGATGTGGAAACACTGAGACTTGGAAACTCAATGGTGATGTGGAAACACTCACTGAGACTGGGAAACTCGGTCGTGATGTGGAAACACTCACTGAGACTGGGAAACTCAATGGTGATGTGGAAACACTGACTGAGGCTGGGAAACTCAATGGTGATGTGGCAACACTCACTGAGACTGGGAAACTCAATGGTGATGTGGAAACACTCACTGAGACTGGGAAACTCAATGGTGATGTGGAAACACTCACTGAGGCTGGGAAACTCAATGGTGATGTGGAAACACTCTCTGAGACTGGGAAACTCAATGGTGATGTGGAAACACTCACTCAGACTAGGAAACTCAATGGTCATGTGGAAACACTCACTGAGACTGGGAAACTCAATGGTGATGTGGAAACACTCACTGAGACTAGGAAACTCAATGGTCATGTGGAAACACTCACTGAGACTGGGAAACTCAATGGTGATGTGGAAACACTCACTGAGACTGGGAAACTCAATGGTGATGTGGAAACACTCACTGAGACTGGGAAACTGAACGGTGATGTGGAAACACTCTCTGAGACTGGGAAACTCAATGGTGATGTGGAAACACTCACTGAGACTAGGAAACTCAATGGTCATGTGGAAACACTCACTGAGACTGGGAAACTCAATGGTGATGTGGAAACACTCACTGAGACTGGGAAACTCAATGGTGATGTGGAAACACTCACTGAGACTGGGAAACTCAATGGTGATGTGGAAACACTCACTGAGACAGGGAAACTGAATGGTGATGTGGAAACACTCACTGAGGCTGGGAAACTCAATGGTGATGTGGAAACACTCACTGAGATGGGAAACTCAATGGTGATGTGGAAACGCTCACTGAGACTGGGAAACTCGGTCGTGATGTGGAAACACTCACTGAGATGGGAAACTCAATGGTAATGTGGAAACACACTGAGAAGGGAAACTCAATGGTGATGTGGAAACACTCACTGTGACTGGGAAACTCAATGGTGATGTGGAAACACTCACTGTGACTGGGAAACTCAATGGTGATGTGGAAACACTCACTGTGACTGGGAAACTCAATGGTGATGTGGAAACACTCACTGAGACTGGGAAACTCAATGGTGATGTGGAAACACTCACTGAGACTGGGAAACTAAATGGTGATGTGGAAACACTGAGACTGGGAAACTCAATGGTGATGTGGAAACACTCACTGAGACTGGGAAACTCAATGGTGATGTGGAAACACTCACTGAGACTGGGAAACTCAATGGTGATGTGGAAACATTCACTGAGGCTGGTAAACTCAATGGTGATGTGGAAACAGTCACTGAGATGGGAAACTGAATGGTGATGTGGAAACACTCACTGAGACTGAGAAACTCGATCGTGATGTGGAAACACTCACTGAGGCTGGGAAACTCAATGGTGATGTGGAAACACTCACTGAGACTGGGAAACTCGATCGTGATGTGGAAACACTCACTGAGACTGGGAAACTCGGTCATGAGTTGGAAACACTTACTGAGACTGGGAAACTCGGTCGTGATGTGGAAACACTCACTGAGGCTGGGAAACTCGATCGTGATGTGGAAACACTCACTGAGACTGGGAAACTCGGTCATGAGGTGGAAACACTCACTGAGACTGGGAAACTCGGTCGTGATGTGGAAACGCTCACTGAGGCTGGGAAAATCGATCGTGATGTGGAAACAGTCACTGAGACTGGGAAACTCAATGGTGATGTGGAAACACTCACTGAGTGGGAAACTCGGTCGTGATGTGGAAACACTCACTGAGACTGGGAAACTCAATGGTGATGTGGAAACACTCACTGAGACTGGGAAACTCGGTCGTGATGTGGAAACACTCACTGAGACTGGAAAACTCAATGGTGATGTGGAAACGCTCACTGAGACTGGGAAACTCGGTCGTGATGTGGAAACACTCACTGAGACTGGGAAACTCAATGGTGATGTGGAAACACTCACTGAGGCTGGGAAACTCGATCGTGATGTGGAAACAGTCACTGAGACTGGGAAACACAATGGTGATGTGGAAACACTCACTGAGACTGGGAAACTCAATGGTGATGTGGAAACAGTCACTGAGACTGGGAAACTCAATGGTGATGTGGAAACACTCACTGAGACTAGGAAACTCAATGGTCATGTGGAAACACTCACTGAGACTGGGAAACTCAATGGTGATGTGGAAACACTGACTGAGGCTGGGAAACTCAATGGTGATGTGGCAACACTCACTGAGACTGGGAAACTCAATGGTGATGTGGAAACAGTCACTGAGACTGGGAAACTCAATGGTGATGTGGAAACACTCACTGAGGCTGGGAAACTCAATGGTGATGTGGAAACACTCTCTGAGACTGGGAAACTCAATGGTGATGTGGAAACAATCACTCAGACTAGGAAACTCAATGGTCATGTGGAAACACTCACTGAGACTGGGAAACTCAATGGTGATGTGGAAACACTCACTGAGACTGGGAAACTCAATGGTGATGTGGAAACACTCACTGAGACTGGGAAACTGAATGGTGATGTGGAAACACTCTCTGAGACTGGGAAACTCAATGGTGATGTGGAAACACTCACTGAGACTAGGAAACTCAATGGTCATGTGGAAACACTCACTGAGACTGGGAAACTCAATGGTGATGTGGAAACACTCACTGAGACTGGGAAACTCAATGGTGATGTGGAAACACTCACTGAGACTGGGAAACTCAATGGTGATGTGGAAACACTCACTGAGACTGGGAAACTGAATGGTGATGTGGAAACACTCACTGAGGCTGGGAAACTCAATGGTGATGTGGAAACACTCACTGAGATGGGAAACTCAATGGTGATGTGGAAACGCTCACTGAGACTGGGAAACTCGGTCGTGATGTGGAAACACTCACTGAGATGGGAAACTCAATGGTAATGTGGAAACACACTGAGAAGGGAAACTCAATGGTGATGTGGAAACACTCACTGTGACTGGGAAACTCAATGGTGATGTGGAAACACTCACTGTGACTGGGAAACTCAATGGTGATGTGGAAACACTCACTGTGACTGGGAAACTCAATGGTGATGTGGAAACACTCACTGAGACTGGGAAACTCAATGGTGATGTGGAAACACTCACTGAGACTGGGAAACTAAATGGTGATGTGGAAACACTGAGACTGGGAAACTCAATGGTGATGTGGAAACACTCACTGAGACTGGGAAACTCAATGGTGATGTGGAAACACTCACTGAGACTGGGAAACTCAATGGTGATGTGGAAACATTCACTGAGGCTGGTAAACTCAATGGTGATGTGGAAACAGTCACTGAGATGGGAAACTGAATGGTGATGTGGAAACACTCACTGAGACTGAGAAACTCGATCGTGATGTGGAAACACTCACTGAGGCTGGGAAACTCAATGGTGATGTGGAAACACTCACTGAGACTGGGAAACTCGATCGTGATGTGGAAACACTCACTGAGACTGGGAAACTCGGTCATGAGGTGGAAACACTCACTGAGACTGGGAAACTCGGTTGTGATGTGGAAACACTCACTGAGGCTGGGAAACTCGATCGTGATGTGGAAACACTCACTGAGACTGGGAAACTCGGTCATGAGGTGGAAACACTCACTGAGACTGGGAAACTCGGTCGTGATGTGGAAACGCTCACTGAGGCTGGGAAACTCGATCGTGATGTGGAAACAGTCACTGAGACTGGGAAACTCAATGGTGATGTGGAAACACTCACTGAGACTGGGAAACTCGGTCGTGATGTGGAAACACTCACTGAGACTGGGAAACTCAATGGTGATGTGGAAACACTCACTGAGACTGGGAAACTCGGTCGTGATGTGGAAACACTCACTGAGACTGGAAAACTCAATGGTGATGTGGAAACGCTCACTGAGACTGGGAAACTCGGTCGTGATGTGGAAACACTCACTGAGACTGGGAAACTCAATGGTGATGTGGAAACTCTCACTGAGGCTGGGAAACTCGATCGTGATGTGGAAACAGTCACTGAGACTGGGAAACACAATGGTGATGTGGAAACACTCACTGAGACTGGGAAACTCAATGGTGATGTGGAAACAGTCACTGAGACTGGGAAACTCAATGGTGATGTGGAAACACTCACTGAGACTAGGAAACTCAATGGTCATGTGGAAACACTCACTGAGACTGGGAAACTCAATGGTGATGTGGAAACACTCACTGAGACTGGGAAACTCAATGGTGATGTGGAAACAGTCACTGAGACTGGGAAACTCAATGGTGATGTGGAAACACTCACTGAGACTAGGAAACTCAATGGTCATGTGGAAACACTCACTGAGGCTGGGAAACTCAATTGTGATGTGGAAACAGTCACTGAGACTGGGAAACTCAATGTTGATGTGGAAACACTCACTGAGACTGGGAAACTCAATGGTGATGTGGAAACACTCACTGAGGCTGGGAAACTCAATGGTGATGTGGAAACACTCACTGAGATGGAAAACTCAATGGTGATGTGGAAACGCTCACTGAGATGGGAAACTCAATGGTGATGTGGAAACACTCACTGTGACTGGGAAACTCAATGGTGATGTGGAAACACTCACTGAGACTGGGAAACTCAATGGTGATGTGGAAACACACTGAGATGGGAAACTCAATGGTGATGTGGAAACACTCACTGTGACTGGGAAACTCAATGGTGATGTGGAAACACTGACTGAGACTGGAAAACTCAATGGTGATGTGGAAACACTGAGACTGGGAAACTCAATGGTGATGTGGAAACACTCACTGTGACTGGGAAACTCAATGGTGATGTGGAAACACTGACTGAGACTGGAAAACTCAATGGTGATGTGGAAACACTGAGACTGGGAAACTCAATGGTGATGTGGAAACACTCACTGAGACTGGGAAACTCAATGGTGATGTGGAAACACTCACTGAGACTGGGAAACTCAATGGTGATGTGGAAACACTCACTGAGACTGGGAAACTCAATGGTGATGTGGAAACACTCACTGTGATTGGGAAACTCAATGGTGATGTGGAAACACTCACTGAGACTGGAAAACTCAATGGTGATGTGGAAACAGTCACTGAGATGGGAAACTGAATGGTGATGTGGAAACACTCACTGAGGCTGGGAAACTCAATGGTGATGTGGAAACACTCACTGAGACTGGGAAACTCAATGGTGATGTGGAAACACTCACTGAGACTGGGAAACTCAATGGTGATGTGGAAACACTCACTGAGACTGGGAAACTCAATGGTGATGTGGAAACACTCACTGAGGCTGGTAAACTCAATGGTGATGTGGAAACACTCACTGAGACTGGGAAACTCAATGGTGATGTGGAAACACTCACTGAGACTGGAAAACTCAATGGTGATGTGGAAACGCTCACTGAGACTGGGAAACTCGGTCGTGATGTGGAAACACTCACTGAGACTGGGAAACTCAATGGTGATGTGGAAACACTCACTGAGACTGGAAAACTCAATGGTGATGTGGAAACGCTCACTGAGACTGGGAAACTCGATGGTGATGTGGAAACACTCACTGAGACTGGGAAACTCAATGGTGATGTGGAAACACTCACTGAGACTGGGAAACTCAATGGTGATGTGGAAACACTCACTGAGGCTGGGAAACTCGGTCGTGATGTGGAAACACTCACTGAGACTGGGAAACTCAATGGTGATGTGGAAACACTCACTGAGGCTGGGAAACTCGATCGTGATGTGGAAACAGTCACTGAGACTGGGAAACTCAATGGTGATGTGGAAACACTCACTGAGACTGGGAAACTCGGTCGTGATGTGGAAACACTCACTGAGACTGGGAAACTCAATGGTGATGTGGAAACACTCACTGAGACTGGGAAACTCGGTCGTGATGTGGAAACACTCACTGATACTGGAAAACTCAATGGTGATGTGGAAACGCTCACTGAGACTGGGAAACTCGGTCGTGATGTGGAAACACTCACTGAGACTGGGAAACTCAATGGTGATGAGGAAACACTCACTGAGGCTGGGAAACTCGATCGTGATGTGGAAACAGTCACTGAGACTGGGAAACTCAATGGTGATGTGGAAACACTCACTGAGACTGGGAAACTCAATGGTGATGTGGAAACAGTCACTGAGACTGGGAAACTCAATGGTGATGTGGAAACACTCACTGAGACTAGGAAACTCAATGGTCATGTGGAAACACTCACTGAGACTGGGAAACTCAATGGTGATGTGGAAACACTCACTGAGACTGGGAAACTCAATGGTGATGTGGAAACACTCACTGAGACTGGGAAACTCAATGGTGATGTGGAAACAGTCACTGAGACTGGGAAACTCAATGGTGATGTGGAAACACTCACTGAGACTAGGAAACTCAATGGTCATGTGGAAACACTCACTGAGACTGGGAAACTCAATGGTGATGTGGAAACACTCACTGAGACTGGGAAACTCAATGGTGATGTGGAAACAGTCACTGAGACTGGGAAACTCAATGGTGATGTGGAAACACTGACTGAGACTGGGAAACTAAATGGTGATGTGGAAACACTGAGACTGGGAAACTCAATGGTGATGTGGAAACACTCACTGAGACTAGGAAACTCAATGGTCATGTGGAAACACTCACTGAGACTGGGAAACTCAATGGTGATGTGGAAACACTCACTGAGACTGGGAAACTCAATGGTGATGTGGAAACACTCACTGTGACTGGGAAACTCAATGGTGATGTGGAAACACTCACTGAGACTGGGAAACTCAATGGTGATGTGGAAACACTCACTGAGACTGGGAAACTCGATCGTGATGTGGAAACACTCACTGAGACTGGGAAACTCGGTCATGAGGTGGAAACACTCACTGAGACTGGGAAACTCGGTCGTGATGTGGAAACACTCACTGAGGCTGGGAAACTCGATCGTGATGTGGAAACACTCACTGAGACTGGGAAACTCGGTCATGAGGTGGAAACACTCACTGAGACTGGGAAACTCGGTCGTGATGTGGAAACGCTCACTGAGGCTGGGAAACTCGATCGTGATGTGGAAACAGTCACTGTGACTGGGAAACTCAATGGTGATGTGGAAACACTGACTGAGACTGGAAAACTCAATGGTGATGTGGAAACACTGAGACTGGGAAACTCAATGGTGATGTGGAAACACTGAGACTGGGAAACTCAATGGTGATGTGGAAACACTCACTGAGACTGGGAAACTCAATGGTGATGTGGAAACACTCACTGAGACTGGGAAACTCAATGGTGATGTGGAAACACTCACTGAGACTGGGAAACTCAATGGTGATGTGGAAACACTCACTGTGATTGGGAAACTCAATGGTGATGTGGAAACACTCACTGAGACTGGAAAACTCAATGGTGATGTGGAAACAGTCACTGAGATGGGAAACTGAATGGTGATGTGGAAACACTCACTGAGGCTGGGAAACTCAATGGTGATGTGGAAACACTCACTGAGACTGGGAAACTCAATGGTGATGTGGAAACACTCACTGAGACTGGGAAACTCAATGGTGATGTGGAAACACTCACTGAGACTGGGAAACTCAATGGTGATGTGGAAACACTCACTGAGGCTGGTAAACTCAATGGTGATGTGGAAACACTCACTGAGACTGGGAAACTCAATGGTGATGTGGAAACACTCACTGAGACTGGAAAACTCAATGGTGATGTGGAAACGCTCACTGAGACTGGGAAACTCGGTCGTGATGTGGAAACACTCACTGAGACTGGGAAACTCAATGGTGATGTGGAAACACTCACTGAGACTGGGAAACTCAATGGTGATGTGGAAACACTCACTGAGACTGGGAAACTGAATGGTGATGTGGAAACACTCTCTGAGACTGGGAAACTCAATGGTGATGTGGAAACACTCACTGAGACTAGGAAACTCAATGGTCATGTGGAAACACTCACTGAGACTGGGAAACTCAATGGTGATGTGGAAACACTCACTGAGACTGGGAAACTCAATGGTGATGTGGAAACACTCACTGAGACTGGGAAACTCAATGGTGATGTGGAAACACTCACTGAGACTGGGAAACTGAATGGTGATGTGGAAACACTCACTGAGGCTGGGAAACTCAATGGTGATGTGGAAACACTCACTGAGATGGGAAACTCAATGGTGATGTGGAAACGCTCACTGAGACTGGGAAACTCGGTCGTGATGTGGAAACACTCACTGAGATGGGAAACTCAATGGTAATGTGGAAACACACTGAGAAGGGAAACTCAATGGTGATGTGGAAACACTCACTGTGACTGGGAAACTCAATGGTGATGTGGAAACACTCACTGTGACTGGGAAACTCAATGGTGATGTGGAAACACTCACTGTGACTGGGAAACTCAATGGTGATGTGGAAACACTCACTGAGACTGGGAAACTCAATGGTGATGTGGAAACACTCACTGAGACTGGGAAACTAAATGGTGATGTGGAAACACTGAGACTGGGAAACTCAATGGTGATGTGGAAACACTCACTGAGACTGGGAAACTCAATGGTGATGTGGAAACACTCACTGAGACTGGGAAACTCAATGGTGATGTGGAAACATTCACTGAGGCTGGTAAACTCAATGGTGATGTGGAAACAGTCACTGAGATGGGAAACTGAATGGTGATGTGGAAACACTCACTGAGACTGAGAAACTCGATCGTGATGTGGAAACACTCACTGAGGCTGGGAAACTCAATGGTGATGTGGAAACACTCACTGAGACTGGGAAACTCGATCGTGATGTGGAAACACTCACTGAGACTGGGAAACTCGGTCATGAGGTGGAAACACTCACTGAGACTGGGAAACTCGGTTGTGATGTGGAAACACTCACTGAGGCTGGGAAACTCGATCGTGATGTGGAAACACTCACTGAGACTGGGAAACTCGGTCATGAGGTGGAAACACTCACTGAGACTGGGAAACTCGGTCGTGATGTGGAAACGCTCACTGAGGCTGGGAAACTCGATCGTGATGTGGAAACAGTCACTGAGACTGGGAAACTCAATGGTGATGTGGAAACACTCACTGAGACTGGGAAACTCGGTCGTGATGTGGAAACACTCACTGAGACTGGGAAACTCAATGGTGATGTGGAAACACTCACTGAGACTGGGAAACTCGGTCGTGATGTGGAAACACTCACTGAGACTGGAAAACTCAATGGTGATGTGGAAACGCTCACTGAGACTGGGAAACTCGGTCGTGATGTGGAAACACTCACTGAGACTGGGAAACTCAATGGTGATGTGGAAACACTCACTGAGGCTGGGAAACTCGATCGTGATGTGGAAACAGTCACTGAGACTGGGAAACACAATGGTGATGTGGAAACACTCACTGAGACTGGGAAACTCAATGGTGATGTGGAAACAGTCACTGAGACTGGGAAACTCAATGGTGATGTGGAAACACTCACTGAGACTAGGAAACTCAATGGTCATGTGGAAACACTCACTGAGACTGGGAAACTCAATGGTGATGTGGAAACACTCACTGAGACTGGGAAACTCAATGGTGATGTGGAAACAGTCACTGAGACTGGGAAACTCAATGGTGATGTGGAAACACTCACTGAGACTAGGAAACTCAATGGTCATGTGGAAACACTCACTGAGGCTGGGAAACTCAATTGTGATGTGGAAACAGTCACTGAGACTGGGAAACTCAATGTTGATGTGGAAACACTCACTGAGACTGGGAAACTCAATGGTGATGTGGAAACACTCACTGAGGCTGGGAAACTCAATGGTGATGTGGAAACACTCACTGAGATGGAAAACTCAATGGTGATGTGGAAACGCTCACTGAGATGGGAAACTCAATGGTGATGTGGAAACACTCACTGTGACTGGGAAACTCAATGGTGATGTGGAAACACTCACTGAGACTGGGAAACTCAATGGTGATGTGGAAACACACTGAGATGGGAAACTCAATGGTGATGTGGAAACACTCACTGTGACTGGGAAACTCAATGGTGATGTGGAAACACTGACTGAGACTGGAAAACTCAATGGTGATGTGGAAACACTGAGACTGGGAAACTCAATGGTGATGTGGAAACACTGAGACTGGGAAACTCAATGGTGATGTGGAAACACTCACTGAGACTGGGAAACTCAATGGTGATGTGGAAACACTCACTGAGACTGGGAAACTCAATGGTGATGTGGAAACACTCACTGAGACTGGGAAACTCAATGGTGATGTGGAAACACTCACTGTGATTGGGAAACTCAATGGTGATGTGGAAACACTCACTGAGACTGGAAAACTCAATGGTGATGTGGAAACAGTCACTGAGATGGGAAACTGAATGGTGATGTGGAAACACTCACTGAGGCTGGGAAACTCAATGGTGATGTGGAAACACTCACTGAGACTGGGAAACTCAATGGTGATGTGGAAACACTCACTGAGACTGGGAAACTCAATGGTGATGTGGAAACACTCACTGAGACTGGGAAACTCAATGGTGATGTGGAAACACTCACTGAGGCTGGTAAACTCAATGGTGATGTGGAAACACTCACTGAGACTGGGAAACTCAATGGTGATGTGGAAACACTCACTGAGACTGGAAAACTCAATGGTGATGTGGAAACGCTCACTGAGACTGGGAAACTCGGTCGTGATGTGGAAACACTCACTGAGACTGGGAAACTCAATGGTGATGTGGAAACACTCACTGAGACTGGAAAACTCAATGGTGATGTGGAAACGCTCACTGAGACTGGGAAACTCGATGGTGATGTGGAAACACTCACTGAGACTGGGAAACTCAATGGTGATGTGGAAACACTCACTGAGACTGGGAAACTCAATGGTGATGTGGAAACACTCACTGAGGCTGGGAAACTCGGTCGTGATGTGGAAACACTCACTGAGACTGGGAAACTCAATGGTGATGTGGAAACACTCACTGAGGCTGGGAAACTCGATCGTGATGTGGAAACAGTCACTGAGACTGGGAAACTCAATGGTGATGTGGAAACACTCACTGAGACTGGGAAACTCGGTCGTGATGTGGAAACACTCACTGAGACTGGGAAACTCAATGGTGATGTGGAAACACTCACTGAGACTGGGAAACTCGGTCGTGATGTGGAAACACTCACTGATACTGGAAAACTCAATGGTGATGTGGAAACGCTCACTGAGACTGGGAAACTCGGTCGTGATGTGGAAACACTCACTGAGACTGGGAAACTCAATGGTGATGAGGAAACACTCACTGAGGCTGGGAAACTCGATCGTGATGTGGAAACAGTCACTGAGACTGGGAAACTCAATGGTGATGTGGAAACACTCACTGAGACTGGGAAACTCAATGGTGATGTGGAAACAGTCACTGAGACTGGGAAACTCAATGGTGATGTGGAAACACTCACTGAGACTAGGAAACTCAATGGTCATGTGGAAACACTCACTGAGACTGGGAAACTCAATGGTGATGTGGAAACACTCACTGAGACTGGGAAACTCAATGGTGATGTGGAAACACTCACTGAGACTGGGAAACTCAATGGTGATGTGGAAACAGTCACTGAGACTGGGAAACTCAATGGTGATGTGGAAACACTCACTGAGACTAGGAAACTCAATGGTCATGTGGAAACACTCACTGAGACTGGGAAACTCAATGGTGATGTGGAAACACTCACTGAGACTGGGAAACTCAATGGTGATGTGGAAACAGTCACTGAGACTGGGAAACTCAATGGTGATGTGGAAACACTGACTGAGACTGGGAAACTAAATGGTGATGTGGAAACACTGAGACTGGGAAACTCAATGGTGATGTGGAAACACTCACTGAGACTAGGAAACTCAATGGTCATGTGGAAACACTCACTGAGACTGGGAAACTCAATGGTGATGTGGAAACACTCACTGAGACTGGGAAACTCAATGGTGATGTGGAAACACTCACTGTGACTGGGAAACTCAATGGTGATGTGGAAACACTCACTGAGACTGGGAAACTCAATGGTGATGTGGAAACACTCACTGAGACTGGGAAACTCGATCGTGATGTGGAAACACTCACTGAGACTGGGAAACTCGGTCATGAGGTGGAAACACTCACTGAGACTGGGAAACTCGGTCGTGATGTGGAAACACTCACTGAGGCTGGGAAACTCGATCGTGATGTGGAAACACTCACTGAGACTGGGAAACTCGGTCATGAGGTGGAAACACTCACTGAGACTGGGAAACTCGGTCGTGATGTGGAAACGCTCACTGAGGCTGGGAAACTCGATCGTGATGTGGAAACAGTCACTGTGACTGGGAAACTCAATGGTGATGTGGAAACACTGACTGAGACTGGAAAACTCAATGGTGATGTGGAAACACTGATACTGGGAAACTCAATGGTGATGTGGAAACACTGAGACTGGGAAACTCAATGGTGATGTGGAAACACTCACTGAGACTGGGAAACTCAATGGTGATGTGGAAACACTCACTGAGACTGGGAAACTCAATGGTGATGTGGAAACACTCACTGAGACTGGGAAACTCAATGGTGATGTGGAAACACTCACTGTGATTGGGAAACTCAATGGTGATGTGGAAACACTCACTGAGACTGGAAAACTCAATGGTGATGTGGAAACAGTCACTGAGATGGGAAACTGAATGGTGATGTGGAAACACTCACTGAGGCTGGGAAACTCAATGGTGATGTGGAAACACTCACTGAGACTGGGAAACTCAATGGTGATGTGGAAACACTGAGACTGGGAAACTCAATGGTGATGTGGAAACACTCACTGAGACTGGGAAACTCAATGGTGATGTGGAAACACTCACTGAGGCTGGTAAACTCAATGGTGATGTGGAAACACTCACTGAGACTGGGAAACTCAATGGTGATGTGGAAACACTCACTGAGACTGGAAAACTCAATGGTGATGTGGAAACGCTCACTGAGACTGGGAAACTCGGTCGTGATGTGGAAACACTCACTGAGACTGGGAAACTCAATTGTGATGTGGAAACACTCACTGAGACTGGAAAACTCAATGGTGATGTGGAAACGCTCACTGAGACTGGGAAACTCGATGGTGATGTGGAACCACTCACTGAGACTGGGAAACTCAATGGTGATGTGGAAACACTCACTGAGACTGGGAAACTCAATGGTGATGTGGAAACACTCACTGAGGCTGGGAAACTCGGTCGTGATGTGGAAACACTCACTGAGACTGGGAAACTCAATGGTGATGTGGAAACACTCACTGAGGCTGGGAAACTCGATCGTGATGTGGAAACAGTCACTGAGACTGGGAAACTCAATGGTGATGTGGAAACACTCACTGAGACTGGGAAACTCGGTCGTGATGTGGAAACACTCACTGAGACTGGGAAACTCAATGGTGATGTGGAAACACTCACTGAGACTGGGAAACTCGGTCGTGATGTGGAAACACTCACTGATACTGGAAAACTCAATGGTGATGTGGAAACGCTCACTGAGACTGGGAAACTCGGTCGTGATGTGGAAACACTCACTGAGACTGGGAAACTCAATGGTGATGAGGAAACACTCACTGAGGCTGGGAAACTCGATCGTGATGTGGAAACAGTCACTGAGACTGGGAAACTCAATGGTGATGTGGAAACACTCACTGAGACTGGGAAACTCAATGGTGATGTGGAAACAGTCACTGAGACTGGGAAACTCAATGGTGATGTGGAAACACTCACTGAGACTAGGAAACTCAATGGTCATGTGGAAACACTCACTGAGACTGGGAAACTCAATGGTGATGTGGAAACACTCACTGAGACTGGGAAACTCAATGGTGATGTGGAAACACTCACTGAGACTGGGAAACTCAATGGTGATGTGGAAACAGTCACTGAGACTGGGAAACTCAATGGTGATGTGGAAACACTCACTGAGACTAGGAAACTCAATGGTCATGTGGAAACACTCACTGAGACTGGGAAACTCAATGGTGATGTGGAAACACTCACTGAGACTGGGAAACTCAATGGTGATGTGGAAACAGTCACTGAGACTGGGAAACTCAATGGTGATGTGGAAACACTGACTGAGACTGGGAAACTAAATGGTGATGTGGAAACACTGAGACTGGGAAACTCAATGGTGATGTGGAAACACTCACTGAGACTGGGAAACTCAATGGTGATGTGGAAACACTCACTGAGACTGGGAAACTCAATGGTGATGTGGAAACACTCACTGAGACTGGGAAACTCAATGGTGATGTGGAAACACTCACTGTGACTGGGAAACTCAATGGTGATGTGGAAACACTCACTGAGACTGGGAAACTCAATGGTGATGTGGAAACACTCACTGAGACTGGGAAACTCGATCGTGATGTGGAAACACTCACTGAGACTGGGAAACTCGGTCATGAGGTGGAAACACTCACTGAGACTGGGAAACTCGGTCGTGATGTGGAAACACTCACTGAGGCTGGGAAACTCGATCGTGATGTGGAAACACTCACTGAGACTGGGAAACTCGGTCATGAGGTGGAAACACTCACTGAGATTGGGAAACTCGGTCGTGATGTGGAAACGCTCACTGAGGCTGGGAAACTCGATCGTGATGTGGAAACAGTCACTGAGACTGGGAAACTCAATGGTGATGTGGAAACACTCACTGAGACTGGGAAACTCGGTCGTGATGTGGAAACACTCACTGAGACTGGGAAACTCAATGGTGATGTGGAAACACTCACTGAGACTGGGAAACTCGGTCGTGATGTGGAAACACTCACTGAGACTGGAAAACTCAATGGTGATGTGGAAACGCTCACTGAGACTGGGAAACTCGGTCGTGATGTGGAAACACTCACTGAGACTGGGAAACTCAATGGTGATGTGGAAACACTCACTGAGGCTGGGAAACTCAATGGTGATGTGGAAACACTCACTGAGATGGAAAACTCAATGGTGATGTGGAAACGCTCACTGAGATGGGAAACTCAATGGTGATGTGGAAACACTCACTGTGACTGGGAAACTCAATGGTGATGTGGAAACACTCACTGAGACTGGGAAACTCAATGGTGATGTGGAAACACACTGAGATGGGAAACTCAATGGTGATGTGGAAACACTCACTGTGACTGGGAAACTCAATGGTGATGTGGAAACACTCACTGAGACTGGGAAACTCAATGGTGATGTGGAAACACTCACTGTGACTGGGAAACTCAAAAGAGATGTGGAAACACTCACTGAGACTGGGAAACTCAATGGTGATGTGGAAACACTCACTGAGACTGGGAAACTCAATGGTGATGTGGAAACACTGACTGAGACTGGAAAACTCAATGGTGATGTGGAAACACTGAGACTGGGAAACTCAATGGTGATGTGGAAACACTGAGACTGGGAAACTCAATGGTGATGTGGAAACACTCACTGAGACTGGGAAACTCAATGGTGATGTGGAAACACTCACTGAGACTGGGAAACTCAATGGTGATGTGGAAACACTCACTGAGACTGGGAAACTCAATGGTGATGTGGAAACACTCACTGTGACTGGGAAACTCAATGGTGATGTGGAAACACTCACTGAGACTGGAAAACTCAATGGTGATGTGGAAACAGTCACTGAGATGGGAAACTGAATCGTGATGTGGAAACACTCACTGAGGCTGGGAAACTGAATGGTGATGTGGAAACACTCACTGAGACTGGGAAACTCAATGGTGATGTGGAAACACTCACTGAGACTGGGAAACTCAATGGTGATGTGGAAACACTCACTGAGACTGGGAAACTCAATGGTGATGTGGAAACACTCACTGAGGCTGGTAAACTCAATGGTGATGTGGAAACACTCACTGAGACTGGGAAACTCAATGGTGATGTGGAAACACTCACTGAGACTGGAAAACTCAATGGTGATGTGGAAACGCTCACTGAGACTGGGAAACTCGGTCGTGATGTGGAAACACTCACTGAGACTGGGAAACTCAATGGTGATGTGGAAACACTCACTGAGACTGGAAAACTCAATGGTGATGTGGAAACGCTCAGTGAGACTGGGAAACTCGATGGTGATGTGGAAACACTCACTGAGACTGGGAAACTCAATGGTGATGTGGAAACACTCACTGAGACTGGGAAACTCAATGGTGATGTGGAAACACTCACTGAGGCTGGGAAACTCGGTCGTGATGTGGAAACACTCACTGAGACTGGGAAACTCAATGGTGATGTGGAAACACTCACTGAGGCTGGGAAACTCGATCGTGATGTGGAAACAGTCACTGAGACTGGGAAACTCAATGGTGATGTGGAAACACTCACTGAAACTGGGAAACTCGGTCGTGATGTGGAAACACTCACTGAGACTGGGAAACTCAATGGTGATGTGGAAACACTCACTGAGACTGGGAAACTCGGTCGTGATGTGGAAACACTCACTGAGACTGGAAAACTCAATGGTGATGTGGAAACGCTCACTGAGACTGGGAAACTCGGTCGTGATGTGGAAACACTCACTGAGACTGGGAAACTCAATGGTGATGTGGAAACACTCACTGAGGCTGGGAAACTCGATCGTGATGTGGAAACAGTCACTGAGACTGGGAAACTCAATGGTGATGTGGAAACACTCACTGAGACTGGGAAACTCAATGGTGATGTGGAAACAGTCACTGAGACTGGGAAACTCAATGGTGATGTGGAAACACTCACTGAGACTAGGAAACTCAATGGTCATGTGGAAACACTCACTGAGACTGGGAAACTCAATGGTGATGTGGAAACACTCACTGAGACTGGGAAACTCAATGGTGATGTGGAAACACTCACTGAGACTGGGAAACTCAATGGTGATGTGGAAACAGTCACTGAGACTGGGAAACTCAATGGTGATGTGGAAACACTCACTGAGACTAGGAAACTCAATGGTCATGTGGAAACACTCACTGAGACTGGGAAACTCAATGGTGATGTGGAAACACTCACTGAGACTGGGAAACTCAATGGTGATGTGGAAACAGTCACTGAGACTGGGAAACTCAATGGTGATGTGGAAACACTGACTGAGACTGGGAAACTAAATGGTGATGTGGAAACACTGAGACTGGGAAACTCAATGGTGATGTGGAAACACTCACTGAGACTGGGAAACTCAATGGTGATGTGGAAACACTCACTGAGACAGGGAAACTCAATGGTGATGTGGAAACACTCACTGAGACTGGGAAACTCAATGGTGATGTGGAAACACTCACTGTGACTGGGAAACTCAATGGTGATGTGGAAACACTCACTGAGACTGGGAAACTCAATGGTGATGTGGAAACACTCACTGAGACTGGGAAACTCAATGGTGATGTGGAAACACTGACTGAGACTGGAAAACTCAATGGTGATGTGGAAACACTGAGACTGGGAAACTCAATGGTGATGTGGAAACACTGAGACTGGGAAACTCAATGGTGATGTGGAAACACTCACTGAGACTGGGAAACTCAATGGTGATGTGGAAACACTCACTGAGACTGGGAAACTCAATGGTGATGTGGAAACACTCACTGAGACTGGGAAACTCAATGGTGATGTGGAAACACTCACTGTGACTGGAAAACTCAATGGTGATGTGGAAACACTCACTGAGACTGGAAAACTCAATGGTGATGTGGAAACAGTCACTGAGATGGGAAACTGAATGGTGATGTGGAAACACTCACTGAGGCTGGGAAACTCAATGGTGATGTGGAAACACTCACTGAGACTGGGAAACTCAATGGTGATGTGGAAACACTCACTGAGACTGTGAAACTCAATGGTGATGTGGAAACACTCACTGAGACTGGGAAACTCAATGGTGATGTGGAAACACTCACTGAGACTGGGAAACTCAATGGTGATGTGGAAACACTCACTGAGGCTGGTAAACTCAATGGTGATGTGGAAACACTCACTGTGACTGGGAAACTCAATGGTGATGTGGAAACACTCACTGAGGCTGGGAAACTCAATGGTGAAGTGGAAACACTCACTGAGGCTGGGAAACTCAATGGTGATGTGGAAACACTCACTGAGGCTGGTAAACTCAATGGTGATGTGGAAACACTCACAGACTGGGAAACTCAATGGTGATGTGGAAACACTCACTGAGACTGGGAAACTCAATGGTGATGTGGAAACACTCACTGTGACTGTGAAACTCAATGGTGATGTGGAAACACTCACTGAGACTGGGAAACTCAGTGGTGATGTGGAAACACTCACTGAGACTGGGAAACTCAATGGTGATGTGGAAACACTCACTGAGGCTGGTAAACTCAATGGTGATGTGGAAACACTCACTGAGACTGGGAAACTCAATGGTGATGTGGAAACACTCACTGAGACTGGAAAACTCAATGGTGATGTGGAAACAGTCACTGAGATGGGAAACTGAATGGTGATGTGGAAACACTCACTGAGGCTGGGAAACTCAATGGTGATGTGGAAACACTCACTGAGACTGGGAAACTCAATGGTGATGTGGAAACACTCACTGAGACTGTGAAACTCAATGGTGATGTGGAAACACTCACTGTGACTGGGAAACTCAATGGTGATGTGGAAACACTGACTGAGACTGGGAAACTCAATGGTGATGTGGAAACACTCACTGAGACTGGGAAACTCAATGGTGATGTGGAAACACTCACTGAGACTGGGAAACTCAATGGTGATGTGGAAACATTCACTGAGACTGGGAAACTCAATGGTGATGTGGAAACACTCACTGAAACTGGGAAACTCAATGGTGATGTGGAAGCACTCACTGAGACTGAGAAACTCAATGTTGATGTGGAAACACTCACTGAGACTGGGAAACTCAATGGTGATGTGGAAACACTCACTGAGACTGGGAAACTCAATGGTGATGTGGAAACACTCACTGAGACTGGGAAACTCAATGGTGATGTGGAAACACTCACTGTGACTGGGAAACTCAATGGTGATGTGGAAATACTGACTGAGACTGGGAAACTCAATGGTGATGTGGAAACACTCACTGAGGCTGGGAAACTCAATGATGATGTGGAAACACTCACTGAGATGGGAAACTCAATGGTGATGTGGAAACACTCACTGAGACTGGGAAACTCAATGTTGATGTGGAAACACACTGCGATGGGAAACTCAATGGTGATGTGGAAACACTCACTGAGACTGGGAAACTCAATGGTGATGTGGAAACATTCACTGAGACTGGGAAACTCAGTGGTGATGTGGAAACACTCACTGAGACTGGGAAACTCAATGGTGATGTGGAAACACTCACTGAGACTGGGAAACTCAATGGTGATGTGGAAACACTCACTGAGACTGGGAAACTCAATGGTGATGTGGAAACATTCACTGAGACTGGGAAACTCAGTGGTGATGTGGAAACACTCACTGAGACTGGGAAACTCAATGGTGATGTGGAAACACTGAGACTGGGAAACTCAATAGTGATGTGGAAACACTGAGACTGGGAAACTCAATGGTGATGTGGAAACACTCACTGAGACTGGGAAACTCAATGGTGATGTGGAAACACTCACTGAGACTGGGAAACTCAATGGTGATGTGGAAACACTCACTGAGACTGGGAAACTCAATGGTGATGTGGAAACACTGACTGAGACTGGGAAACTCAATGGTGATGTGGAAACACTCACTGAGACTGGGAAACTCAATGGTGATGTGGAAACACTGAGACTGGGAAACTCAATGGTGATGTGGAAACACTGAGACTGGGAAACTCAATGGTGATGTGGAAACACTCACTGAGACTGGGAAAATCAATGGTGATGTGGAAACACTCACTGAGACTGGGAAACTCAATGGTGATGTGGAAACACTCACTGAGACTGGGAAACTCAATGGTGATGTGGAAACATTCACTGAGACTGGGAAACTCAGTGGTGATGTGGAAACACTCACTGAGACTGGGAAACTCAATGGTGATGTGGAAACACTCACTGAGACTGGGAAACTCAATGGTGATGTGGAAACACTGAGACTGGGAAACTCAATGGTGATGTGGAAACACTCTCTGAGACTGGGAAACTCAATGGTGATGTGGAAACACTCTCTGAGACTGGGAAACTCAATGGTGATGTGGAAACACTCACTGAGACTGGGAAACTCAATGGTGATGTGGAAACACTCACTGAGACTGGGAAACTCAATGGTGATGTGGAAACACTCACTGAGACTGGGAAACTCAATGGTGATGTGGAAACAGTCACTGAGACTGGGAAACTCACTGGTGATGTGGAAACACTGAGACTGGGAAACTCACTGGTGATGTGGAAACACTGAGACTGGGAAACTCACTGGTGATGTGGAAACACTCACTGAGACTGGGAAACTCAATGGTGATGTGGAAACATTCACTGAGACTGAGAAACTCAATGGTGATGTGGAAACACTGAGACTGGGAAACTCACTGGTGATGTGGAAACACTGAGACTGGGAAACTCACTGGTGATGTCTAAACACTCACTGAGACTGGGAAACTCAATGGTGATGTGGAAACATTCACTGAGACTGAGAAACTCAATGGTGATGTGGAAACACTGAGACTGGGAAACTCAATGGTGATGTGGAAACACTGAGACTGGGAAACTCAATGGTGTTGTGGAAACACTCACTGAGATTGGGAAACTCAATGGTGATGTGGAAACACTCACTGAGACTGGGAAACTCAATGGTGATGTGGAAACACTCACTGAGACTGGGAAACTCAATGGTGATGTGGAAACACTCACTGAGACTGGGAAACTCAGTGGTGAGGTGGAAACACTCACTGAGACTGGGAAACTCAGTGGTGATGTGGAAACACTCACTGAGACTGGGAAACTCAATGGTGATGTGGAAACACTCACTGAGACTGGGAAACTCGGTCGTGATGTGGAAACACTCACTGAGACTGGGAAACTCAATGGTGATGTGGAAACACTCACTGAGACTGGGAAACTCAATGGTAATGTGGAAACACTCACTGAGACTGGGAAACTCAATGGTGATGTGGAAACACTCACTGAGACTGGGAAACTCACTGGTGATGTGGAAACACTCACTGAGACTGGGAAACTCAATGGTGATGTGGAAACACTCACTGAGACTGGGAAACTCACTGGTGATGTGGAAACACTGAGACTGGGAAACTCAATGGTGATGTGGAAACAGTCACTGAGACTGGGAAACTCAATGGTGATGTGGAAACACTCACTGAGACTGGGAAACTCAATGGTGATGTGGAAACACTCACTGAGACTGTGAAACTCAGTGGTGATGTAGAAACATTCACAGTGTTTGGGAAACTCAGTGGTGATGTGGATATGCTCCTGATCTGGTGGGAACCAGAGCAGTGCTGAGAAAATATTGCCTGTCAAAGAGGTACCTTGCACTCTGACGTTCTCTAATCCAGATGTCGTGCACCGTTATCAGCCTTCCCAGCAATGTTTCTATTCAGATGTTCAGCTACAGGGCAGTCAAGGGTGATGGGGAACTGGCAGGATTTGGGATTAGTCCAGTCCCATTTGTTCAGTAACTGGAGAATGCTGTGCAGTTTCTCAGTTTTACCCCATCCATATATCAGCATTCTCTGGTCTGCTTACAGGCTCTGGTTGGGGACAAGTCCTTGGCGTTTTGGCTGATGGATGCAGAGATGTATACCAACATGAGTGTTATGACTCCCTTGACACCAGTAATAAACCGTGGAATCCAGTTACACAAGATGATCCGACTGATCACACACACTCTGGGAGGCGAGGGCTACCTGAACTTCATTGGTAAGTCTGTGTGGGTGCTCTGAAAGTGGCCTGTTTCCCTTTGTACCACCTGCTCAAAACCGGAGCTGACATCGAACCCTCACTGCGGTTGTATTTCTTGCAGCTGACTGGATAGCGTCACCTCTGGGTCCAAGCGTCCTGCAATCCTCAACCCACCAACCTGATATTTTCAGTTTAATTATCAGTCAACCACACAGGAATATAGACAAGCGAAACAGCATTCCTCTGGGGCTAAGGTGCAAAACACAGAACCAACACTCATGCACACACATATAGCACATAAAATATGATAGCAGAAAACATACAGTTACAACAAAATAATTTTTTTCTTCAGTCTATGTTTGTTCAGAACTGAAAGAGGGTCACACTGTGGGAGGGGTGGTACTAAAGTAGTGTCACACAGTAGTGAGGGAGCATCTGAATGGGAGGGGTGGTACTAACAGGAGTACACCCACTGCCCCATCCATGGGACCATAGTCCTCTGGTTCTCTGCCAAACTTTCACCTGTGCTTTTCCTGCAGGCAATGAATTTGGTCACCCTGAGTGGCTGGACTTCCCACGAAAGGGGAACAACGAGAGTTACCACTATGCCAGGCGCCAGTTTGACCTGCTGAATGATCACCTGTTGCGTTACAACCAACTCAACACCTTCGACAGAGACATGAACCACCTGGAGAAGAAGCACGGCTGGCTGGCAGCGCCACCGGTGAGTGGGCAACAGTCCTTTTCATCCCCCATTATCACCAACCAGGTCCCCAATCTCACCCATCCACCTCATCCCCTGCCTACTCTACTGTTTCATCATAGTAGGTCCAATTTCCCCCTCAGCCCCAATCTCCTGCCTTCTCCCCATATTCCTTCACGCCTTGACCAATTAAGAGCCTCTCAACACTGTCTCAGTGACTTGGCCTCCACAACCGTTTGTGGCAACGAATTCCACAGATTCACTACACTCTGGCTAAAGAAATTCCTCCTCATCCCCTTTCTAAATGGACGTCCCTCTATTCTGAGGCTGTGCCCTAGACTCCCTTACCATAAGAAACATCCTCTCCACATCCACTCTATCCATATCTTTCAGTCGGTTTCAATGGGATCCTCCCCTCATTCTGCTGAATTCACCACTCCTGTCCTCCTCACCCTCACCATCCTCCTCTCCCCTGCTCTCCCTGACCCCCCAATTTCCTCACAACCCCCCCCACTCCCTGATTCCTCTGTTCCACTCACCATCACTCTGTTGGTTTTCTCTCTCTCTCATTCTCAGTGGAGGAGGCAAGGGGCCACTGTGAACTCTGGGGTGGATGGATGTTGGGTCCCTCAGGACAGGGTGCTTTAGACTGAAGCTGCTGGTCTTGGTCCTCCCGCCGGCCCTCACCATTCACTGGGGCAGCTATGGGTGATAAGTTCAGCAGTTTCATAAAGCTCTTGGCAAGATGGAGATGTCGGTCCCTGGTTTTCCATCATTGGCTGTGAACCATTGAGCATGAGGCTCATGTCCCAAACACTGGGAGGACAACGTGCTTGAAGCTGCATCCTGTCTCTCTCACTGCAGCCTGTTTAATTATCACCCACGCTCTGCTTCTGCTGACCAGCCTGAGAGTAGTGAGTGTGTTGGAGGGCATCCCTGCCCTCCAGAAGGGAGAGGCTAACTTCACCATGCACGTCAACACGGAAAACTCCACGAGAGCCTTTACTGAGACATGAGAGAAGGGAAAGTGTTTTGAGTGTGGACGCTTTCCTCTGAACAAAGGATGGACCTGTCACTGCTCACATCCCATACCACATCAACATTTCCAGCACTCCCCTCTCTCCCTGTAACCATCAGTCTGGCATACAACCCCTACGAGCCACCATGTTGTGCCAACCTTTGTAACCTACTCTAAGATCAACAACCCTTCCCTCCACATAACCCTCCATTTTTCTTTCATCCATGTGCCTCTCTAAGAGTCTCTTCAATGGCCCTAATATACCTGCCTCTACCACATCCGAGGCAGGGTGTTACACACAACAACCACTCTCTGTGACAAAACTTATCTGACATCCCCCTATACTTTCCTCCAATCACCTTAAAATTATGCTCCCTTGTTTTAGCTATTTCCACCCTGGGAAAAAAGTCTCCGGAAATCCACTCATTAGTCCCTGCCCTGAATCAGGCACAGCCTAGGCCCCCGTATCACTTTAGCTGGAAGAGCTCACCAGTCAGTCAGTGTCTGTGATGAGAGAAACAATTCACATTTCAAGTGAACCTGAAAACCCCTCACCAGAACCTGAGTGAGCAAGAGAGAGAGAGGTTGGATAGCGGGAGTAACAGACTGTGTAGAGGGCAGAGGGTGGAACAGTGGGGGTATTTGTAGCTAGGTGAACTGAAGGGCAGATATTGAACGGGCAGTCAATCTCGTTCGTTTGTGTGATGGTGATGATTGTAGTGCAGTAGATGGATGCTGTCAGGCTAGTCTGTGGCATCACGAAGGATATGGGGGTGAGGTGGTGATTGGGGACAAAACTGGCTGGCTAATGGGAGGATGTCTGAAAGAGTGTGACACTGAGAGGTTGATAGAGACAAGTGGTGTAACATAGGGATTGCTGCTAGACACAGGTATTCTGCACCGTGGTCCAGTAGAATATTGTTTCATTTGGTTTTATATATGTACAACAAACTTGGACTTGCATATACCCGGGGTTTTGAAGAAATATCACCAAGTTGAGAGAGGACTCTCCCAGCGCAAGCCCTGTTGATTCTTACCAATTTTTTTGTCAATGCACCACAGGAAGCATTCTGCCTGGTGTGGTATCTGCTCTGCACTGACCGCAGGAAATTGCTCAAAACTGCACACAATACTCCAAGTGTGGTCTCACGAGTGCCTTATAGAGCCTCAACATCACATTCCTGCTCTTGTATACCTCTAGAAATGAATGTCAACATTGCATTTGCCTTCTTCACCACCGACTCAACCTGGAGGTTAACCTTTAGGGTATCCTGTACAAGAACTCCCAAGTCCCTTTGCATCTCTGCATTTTGAATTCTCTCCCCATCTAAATAATAGTCTGCCCGTTTATGTCTTCCACCAAAGTGCATGACCATACACTTTCCAACATTGTATTTCATTTGCCACTTTTTTGACCATTTCCCAAACTGTCCAAGTCTCTCTGCAGGCTCTCTGTTTCCTCAACACTACCCGGTCCTCCACATATCTTTGTGTCATCAGCAAATTTAGCCACAAATCCATTAATCCCATGGCCCAAATCATTGACATACATGGTAAAAAGCAGCAGTCCCAACACTGACCCCTGTGGAACTTTCCTGGTAACTGGCAGCCAGCCAGAATAGAATCCCTTTATTCCCACTCTCTGTTTTATGTCAATCAGCCAATGCTCCACCCATGCTAGTAACTTCCCTGTAATTCCATGGGCTGTTATCTTGCTGAACAGCCTCATGTGCGGCATCTTGTCAAAGGTCTTCTGAAAATCCAAGTACACCATGTCTACTGCATCTTCTTTATCTACATTGCTTGTAATTTCCTCAAAGAATTTCAGTAGGTTAGTCAGGCAGGATTTTCCTTTCAGGAAACCATGCTGGCTTTGGCCTATCTTGTCACGTGCCTCCAGGTACTCTGTAATCTCATCCCTAACAATCAATTCCAACAGCTTCCCAACCACTGATGTCAGGCTAACAGGTCTATAGTTTCCTTTCTGCTGCCTCCCACCCTCCTTAAATAGCAGAGTAACATCTGCAATTTTCCAGTCATCAGGTACAATGCCGGAATCTGTCAATTGTTAATGCCTCCACAATCTCTCCAGCTACTTCCTCAGAACACAAGGATGCATTCCATCAGGTACAGGTCCTCTTCCATTGGGCAGATGGAAGATACAAAAGCCTGAAGACATGTACTACAAGGCTCAAAGACTACCTCCACCCCACTGTTACCGACTCCTATCGGAATCCTTTGAGAGATTACAAGTAAAATAGATAAAGGGGATGCAGTGGATTTTGTATATTTGGACTTTCAGGAGGTCTTTGACAAGGAGCCACACATGAAGCTGCTTACCAAGATAAGAGCCCATGGTATTATAGGAAATTTACTAAGATGGTTAAAGCATTGGCTGATTGATAGGAGGCAGTGAGTGGGAATAAAAGGATCCTTTTCTGGTTGGCTGCCAATGACTAGTGGGGTTCCACAGGGGTGGGTCAGTGTTGGGACCACGTCATTTTTTCTGTACATAAGTGGTTTAGATGATGGAATAGATGGCTTTGTTGCCAAGTTTGCAGATGATACGAAGATTGGTGGAGGGGCTGGTAGTGTTGAGGAAACAGGTAGGATGCAGAAGGACTTAGACAGATTAGGAGAATGGCCAAGAAAGTGGCAAATGAAATGAAATGTTGGAAAATGCATGGTAATGCACTTTGGTAGTAGAAATAAATTTTCTAAATGGGGAGAAAACCCATGAATCTGCGATGCAGAGGGACTTGGGAGTCCTTGTGTAGAACACCCTAAATGTTAACTTGCAGGTTGAGTCAGTAGTGAGGAAGACAAATGTAATGTTAGCATTCATTTCAAGAGGTCTAGAATACAAGAGCAGGGATGTGATGCTGAGGCTTCATAAGTCACTGGTGTAACCCTCAGGCTCATCCAGTACGTGTTCGTCGAGGGGAAGACAACTTCCGGCCCCGGCAAACTGAGAAATCTCGTTTGTGTGGATGCTGCGTGATGTGTTGCCCTGTTACAAATCCGCACAGAAAAATATCAGACAGTACACCATATACAATTAACTGATTGAACTTTATAAATCTTTATCTGAATATAGGGTTAGTAAAGTAAATATAAAGAAAAAGGACCCATTTTAAGAGATGTCAAAAGTGCACATTGGAGCTACAAATATAGCCATTCGTTAACCATCGATCTCCGAGTGTTGCCGACCTTCGGACCCTCGCTCCCCGTCCAGTCCATCCAGTGGTCTTCCAGCTCTCTCCACACACGTCTTCCTTCTTCTCCTCTTGCCGACCAAAGACTGCAAAAATCTCTCTTCCAGACTTGCAAGAAACAACAACATGTCTCTCATTGGATAGGCCCCACATTCCAAGCCCTGTTATCTCCTGTCATAACCCAAACATTGCTGCTACAGAGAAACTATTACTTTAGCAGTGAAACCTTACAGCATGCTACACTCTACACACCCCCCACAAAATTTAGTCATGTCCTCATGATGTTGAGATAATTTGCCAACCCTTCCTGCAAAACGCAAAGCCCAACCCAGGTGTAAAAGGCAGTGACCTAGCTCCCCAGAACAGCAGTTTCCCCTGGTGCGACGTAGACAGACAGACAGACTCTCTGACGGTGGTGTCTGAAAAGAGGATGCTGTCCAAGTTGGACAATGTCTCCCATCCACTCTATAATGTACTGGTTAGGCACAGGAGTACATTCAGCCAGAGACTCATTCCACCAAGATGCAACACTGAGCGTCATAGGAAGTCATTCCTGCCGGTGACCATCAAACTTTACAACTCCTCCCTCGGAGTGTCAGACACCCTGAGCCAATAGGCTGGTCCTGGACTTATTTCCACTTGGCATAATTTACTTATTATTATTTAATTATTTATGGTTTTATATTGCTATATTTCTACACTATTCTGGGTTGGTGCGACTGTAGCGAAACCCAATTTCCCTCGGGATCAATAAAGTACGTCTGTCTGTCTCTATCCTATGGCCAAACCCTGCTTCCTCCCCTGCTGTGTCTTGCTGCAACCCAGGCTGCCCACAGATAGCCCCCCCCCACCACTTCACCTGACTCAATGGTAGAAGGGCCGGGGATCTCTTCCTCAATCAATGGGGAGTTCGTTAAAGGCAGCATATACCACACATCCAGGTCTTCATCCTCCAAATTAGTATCCCTCTCAGTGGTGGGGGCCTGCCTAACTTCACCTGTTGGGGGCCCTGAAGACTCTCACTCTTCACTGGGTGACGGGGACTAATTAGACATTCCATATGACCACTCTTTCTCCTCAGTCCTCAAAAATGATAGAACCCTGTCTTTGAAATCTCTGCCCCCTGCTACAGGAAACTCAACTTGTGACTCAGCCCACTCGGCTCCCTTCTCCTCCTCCCTGACAGTATGGACAGGCCATGGCCCCTCCCCACCTGGGGCACCGATAGACGCTGGCAGTTCCATTACTGTTACGTCAGCGCTAGTCTGAACGAAAACAAGGTCTGAACCCGCCATTTTATCAAAATGCCGTGCTACGATCTCAACTTTGCCAATGGCTTTAACTGTACACAAAAATCAAATTTAAAATTCATCTGGGGTACGAATATCCACCCCACTCAACACGCACGCATTATTTACCTCCATCCCACTCAACACACACGCATTATTTACCACCACCCCAACCCAGTAGCATCCATACCAGCACAGATTAAAACACACAGCCCACTGGTTCATTGCTTAGGGCAATCATACAGCATCCAACGGAATCAATACCAATTGTAGCCCCACAACTGTAACCCTCAGGCTCGGCCAGCATGTGATTGTCTTGGGAAAGACACCTTCTGGCCCCGCCAAACTGAGAAATCTCGTTTGTGTGTATTCTGCGTGATGTGTTGCCTGGTTACAAATCCACACAGCAAAATATCAGACAGAACACTATATGCAATTAACTGATTGAACTTTATAAATCTTAATCTGAATATAGGGCTAGTAAAGAAAAGGGCCCATTCTAAGAGAAAAATCAGAAGTGCACATTGGAGCTCACAAATACGGCCATTCATCAACCATCGATCTCCTCCGAGTGTTGCCAACCTTCGGACCCTCACTGTCGGTCCACTCCGTCTGGTGGTCTATCAGCTCTCTCCACACACGTCTTCCTTCTTCTCCTCTCACTGACCAAAGACCACGAAAATCTCTTCCAGACTCACAAGAAACAACAACATGTCTTTCATTGGATAGGCCCCACATTCCAAGCCCTGTTATCTCAAACATCGCTGCTACAGAGAAACTATTACATTAGCAGTGAAACATTTCAGAGAGACCATTACATTAGCAGTCAAACATTACAGTGCACTACACTGGTAAGGCCTCACCTTGAGTATTATGAACAGTTTTGGGCCTCTCATCTTAGAAAAGATGTGTTGACATTGGAGAGGGTCCAGAGGAGGTTCACAAATAAGTCCAGGACCATCCTATTGGCTCAGGGTGTCTGACACTCTGAGGGAGGAGTTGTAAAGTTTGATGGCCACAGGCAGGAATGACTTCCTATGACGCTCAGTGTTGCATCTTGGTGGAATGAGTCTCTGACTGAATGTACTCCTGTGCCTAACCAGTACATTATGGAGTGGATGGGAGTCATTGTCCAAGATGGCATGCAACTTGGACAGCATCCTCTTTTCAGACATGACCGTCAGAGAGTCCAGTTCCACCCCCACAACATCACTGGCCTTACGAATGAGGGTAAATGTGAGGTGATTCACATTGGTAGGATAATCAGAGAGCAGATAATGTGAATGTGATAGACTCGGAAAAGGAGAGTTACAGAGAGACTGGATTATCCCTGACATCTCCACTGTACCTACTTGCAAGCACCTTAAAACTGTGTCCTCTCGTGCTAGCCATTTCAGCCCTGGGAAAAAGCCTCTGACTATCCACACAGACAATGCCTCTCATCATCTTATACACCTCCATCAAGTCACCTCTCATCCTCGGTTGCTCCAAGGAGAAAAGGTCGAATTCAGTCAACCTATTCTCATAGGGCATGCTCTCCAATCCAGGCAACATCCTTGTAAATCTCCTCTGCACCCTTTCTATGGTTTCCACATCCTTCCTATAGTAAGGCGACCAGAACTGAGCACAGTTAACCTTTAGAGTGTTCTGTACGAGGACTCCCAAGTCCTTTTATATCTCAGATTTTTGGATTTTCCAACATTATATTTCATTTGCCACTTTCTTGCCCATTCTCCTAATCTGTTTAAGTCCTTCTGCTTCCTACTGTTTCCTCAACACTACCTGGCCCTCCACCAAGCTTCATATCATCTGCAAACTTGACAGCAAAGCCATCTATTTCATCATCTAAATCATTTATATACAGCATAAAAAGCAGTGGTCCCAACATCGATCCCTGCAGAACACCACTAGTCACTGGCAGCCAACCAGACAAGGATCCTTTAATTTCCACTCTCTGCCTTCTTCCAATCAGCCAGTGCTCTAACCATCACAGTAACTTTCCTGTAATACCATGGGCTCATAACTCAGTAAGCAGCTTCATGTGTGGCACCTTGTCAAAGGCCTTCTGAAAGTCCAAATATACAAAATCCACAGTATCCCCTTGTAATCTCCTCAAAGAATTTTACAGGTTTGTCAGGCAGGATTTTCCCTGAAGGAAGCCATGCTGACTTTGTCCTATCGTGCCCTGTGTCACCAAGTACTCCATCACTTGATCTAGGCCTCATATGGAGCCAGTGATCATTAATGGAGAATGTGTGGAGCAGGTAAAGACCTACAAGTATCTGGGAGTACAGTTAGACGAGAAGCTAGACTGGACTGCCAACACAGATGCCTTGTGCAGGAAGGCACAGAGTCGACTGTACTTCCTTAGAAGGTTGGCGTCATTCAATGTCTGTAGTGAGATGCTGAAGATGTTCTATAGGTCAGTTGTGGAGAGCGCCCTCTTCTTTGTGGTGGCGTGTTGGGGAGGAAGCATTAAGAAGAGGGACGCCTCACGTCTTAATAAGCTGGTAAGGAAGGCAGGCTCTGTCGTGGGCAAAGTACTGGAGAGTTTAACATCGGTAGCTGAGCGAAGGGCGCTGAGTAGGCTACGGTCAATTATGAAAAACTCTGAACATCCTCTACATAGCACCATCCAGAGACAGAGAAGCAGTTTCAGCAACAGGTTACTATCAATGCAATGCTCCTCAGACAGGATGAAGAGGTCAATACTCCCCAATGCCATTAGGCTTTACAATTCAACCGCCAGGACTTAAGAACTTTTTAAAAGCTATTATTAATGCTTTTTGAGATTGTGATTTAGATGCATATCATATTTTTTACTGAGTTAAGTATTGTATGTAATTAGTTTTGCTACAACAAGTGTATGGGACATTGGAAAAAAAGTTGAATTTCCCCATGGGGATGAATAAAGTATCTATCTATCTATCTATCTATCTATCTACTTCATTCTTAACAATTGACTCCAACATCTTCCCAACCACTGAGGTCAGGCTAATTGGTCTATAATTTGGTTTCTGCTGCCTTCCTCCTTTCTTAAAGAGTGGAGTGACGTTTGCAATTTTCTTGTCCTCTGGCACAATTTTTGGAAGATCATTTATAATGCCGCCACAATCTCTACCACTATCTCTCAGAACCCTAGGGTGCAGTTCATCTGGTTCGGGTGGCTTATGTACCTTTAGGTCTTTCAGTTTTCTGAGCACCTTCTCACTTGTAATAGTAACTGGATCCACTTCTCTTCCTTCACACACTACCACATCTGGCACACTGCTAGTGTCTTCCACAGTGAAGACTGATGCAAAATACTCATTTAGTTCATCAGCCATCTCCTTGTCCCCCGTTATTATTCCTCTGGTCTCATTTTCTAGTGGTCTCCAGTAGAAAATCCACTCTCATTTCTCTTATTTTTTTGAAAATAAAATACCTGAAAAAAGCTTTTACTATCCACTTTGTTATTATTTGCTAACTTGCTTTCATATTTCATCTTTACCCCTCGAATGATTCTTTCAGTTGCTCTCTATAGGTTTTGTACAAACTTCTGAATCCTCTATCTTCTCAATAACTTTTGCTTTGTTGTATGCTTTCCCTTTTGATTTTACATTAGTTTTGACTTCCCCTGTCAGCCACAGTTGTACTATTTTACCATTTGAGTAATTCTTCATTTTTGGAATACACATGTCCTGCACCTTCCTCATTTTTTCCTAGAAGTGTACACCATTGCTGCTCTGCTGACATTCCTGCTGGCTGCTCCTTCCAAATTACATTAAACAACTCATCTCTCATACCACTGTAATTTCCCTTACTCCACTGAAACACAGCTACAACAGACTTTACTTTTACCCTATCATAATTCAAGTTCAACTCAATCATATTGTGATCACTGGTTCCTAAGAGTACTTTTTCCTTCAACTCCCTAATCACCTCCAGTTCATTACATAGAGACACCGGGGTGTTCCTGTGGAGAGACACCGGGGTGTTCCTGTGGAGAGACACCGGGGTGTTCCTGTTGAGAGATACCGGTGTGTTCCACTGCAGAGAGGCCAGAGTATTCCTGTGCAGAAAGACCGGAGTGTTCCAGTGGAGAGATGCTGGGGTGTTCCTGTGGAGAGATACCGGTGTGTTCCACTGCAGAGAGGCCAGAGTATTCCTGTGCAGAAAGACCGGAGTGTTCCAGTGGAGAGATGCTGGGGATTTCCTGTGGAGAGAGACCGGGGTGTTCCAGTGGAGAGAGACTGGGGTGTTACAGTGGAGAGAGACCGGGGTGTTACAGTGGGGAGAGACCGGGGTGTTCCGGTGGAGAGAGACCAGGGTGTTCCGGTGGAGAGAGACCGGGGTGTTCCAGTGGAGAGAGACCGGGGTGTTCCAGTGGAGAGAGACCGAGGTGTTACAGTGGGGAGAGACCGGGGTGTTCCGGTGGAGAGAGACCGGGGTGTTCCGGTGGAGAGAGACCGGGGTGTTACAGTGGAGAGAGACCGGGGTGTTACAGTGGAGAGAGACCGGGGTGTTACAGTGGAGAGAGACCGGGGTGTTCCGGTGGAGAGAGACCGGGGTGTTCCGGTGGAGAGAGACCGGGGTGTTACAGTGGAGAGAGACCGGGGTGTTACAGTGGAGAGAGACCGGGGTGTTACAGTGGAGAGAGACCGGGGTGTTCCGGTGGGGAGAGACCGGGGTGTTCCGGTGGGGAGAGACCAGGGAGTTTCGGTTGAGAGAGACCGGGGTGTTACAGTGGAGAGAGACCGGGGTGTTCCGGTGGGGAGAGACCGGGGTGTTCCGGTGGGGAGAGACCAGGGAGTTTCGGTTGAGAGAGACCGGGGTGTTACAGTGGAGAGAGACCGGGGTGTTCCGGTGGGGAGAGACCGGGGTGTTCCGGTGGGGAGAGACCAGGGAGTTTCGGTTGAGAGAGACCGGGGTGTTACAGTGGAGAGAGACCGGGGTGTTACAGTGGAGAGAGACCGGGGTGTTCCGGTGGAGAGAGACCGGGGTGTTCCGGTGGGGAGAGACCGGGGTGTTACAGTGGAGAGAGACCGGGGTGTTACAGTGGAGAGAGACCGGGGTGTTCCGGTGGGGAGAGACCGGGGTGTTCCGGTGGGGAGAGACCGGGGTGTTACAGTGGAGAGAGACCGGGGTGTTCCAGTGGGGAGAGACCGGGGTGTTCCGGTGGGGAGAGACCAGGGAGTTTCGGTTGAGAGAGACCGGGGTGTTCCAGTGGAGAGAGACCGGGGTGTTCCTGATTACCCATGACTGATGGCAGACATTAGTGTGCACTGGTGTCTAGGGAGTTGCAGGGGGACCATAGTGTTCCTGGGTCTCTTATGGTGCCAACATAGCACGTTCCAACTTCCTAACTCTAACAAGTATTTCTTTGGGATATAAGATTAAACTGAATCACCCGAAGGTAACCCATATGGTCACAGGGCAATCATAGAAACTCATTACACACGGCCACAGGAATCAAACTAGTATCTTGAATCTGCAACTGTACAGTATTCCTCAGACAAGGAGACCCATTGTAGCACAATGTCACATCTCCAGAGATACTGGCTGTGTCCAGTCTGCGTGTTCTCCCTGTAACTCCATGGGATTCCTCTCATATCCCAAAGAAATGCAGACTGCTTACTGATTTCGCTGCAGTGTGTTAGCATCTGACGTCAGTGGAAGGAAATGCGGGTATTGGTATCGGCTAAGTGTAAATGGGTCAGCACAGAATCAGTGGGCCAAAAGGCAATTTCTATTCTGTTCACTCTGTAACCCAGTGACAAAACAATACACAATGCTCTGGCTGCAGCTCTCTTTCCATGTTTGCACTCAGTGAGCCTGGTCTCTCTGCACCTCTCCCTTTCCCAGTCTGTCACATTCTCTGGTATACCTCTTATCATCTTGTACACCTCCATCAAGTCACCTCTCATCCTCCTTTGCTCCAAAGAGAAAAGTCCTAGCTCACACAAAGACATCCAAGTCATTTATAAAATCACAAAGAGCAGTTGTCTCAGATCCCTTTGGACACCATTCGTCATTGAGCTCCAGGCACTATGCACTCCTTAACCTGCAGTGAAGGGCCTGAGCTGTTAGCTCTGCAGATGCTGCCTGACCTGTTGAGCTTTTGCAGGAGTGTCCCCCTTCAGGCTTGACCCCCGGGTATTGATTTTGTAAGATTGATAATGTCACGTACCTCATGACTGGGTTACTAAACCAGCAGAAATGGAATGATACGTTGGAGTCTGGTGATACTGTAACTAAAGGTGTTTATTAGTAAACTAAGTAATACAGTATCAAAAATGCAAATATACATATAAAACAGGTTAGCAATGATAAATACAGAAGTGTAGGAATAAGAATCAAAACCAAGTCTAGGGGTAATGAATAGTCTTAAGATACTGCAAAGTTCAGGTCAGTTCAGTTTGGGTTGAGGTAGTTGCTGTTGTGACGCGAGAGAGAGAGAGAGAGAGAGAGAGAGAGAGAGAGAGAGAGAGAGAGAGAGAGAGAGACACAGCTGCAGCAGGCAAACCTTCCATTGTCTTCTTGTTCCGTTGTACCGTTATGGTCACCGATTATGACCCCTCCGTTCCAAGCCAGACCATTCTTCAGTGGTGGGCTCATCACCCAGGTGTGGGTGGACACACACACAAGCCCCCACCAACCTGGTTTCACACACTGTGAGCCTCTGACCGATTTCTCGAATCAATTCTCCAAGCCCCCACCTTCCTGTGGATGTACAACACTCTTTCAGTGTCCAGTGGCGTGTCTGCCTGTGTCTCAGCAGACTCGTCTTTTATCTCCCCTGCTGGGGTATCAGCCATCCATCAACTCCATGCCCATCAAACTGGGCCACTCCCTGCTGTCAACACAAGTACCTGGCCTCACTCTGCTGTGTCAGCAAGGATTCACACAAGCAGGCAAAGTCCTTGGAAGTAAAGTCAACAATCAGCGAAGAAGCCATAATTTTAAATCCTTGTGTCTCTCTCATTATCAGCATGTCTAGCATGTCGCCTCTCCCCCTCTTTATCTCTCTCTCTCATTAGCAGCATAGTTCACGGGGGTCAGCTCTGGACCCCATCTCCCCATGGTTTTCTCATCATACATAACAATAATATCAACCTGGAGGCGAGGAACTGCTCTCTGACATCATTTGTCACTCTTGGTGGATAGTGTGACAGTTGTTAATGGTTCCCTCAGTCCCAATCAGAGACTGGTGCAAACCATAGAGAGAGAATGCTTTATTAAAAACCATTTGGCATTGATTAAGGAGCCCAGTTCTGTTAATAAAAGAACAGATGCAGAATATTTGCTTATGTAAATTAGTTTTATGGGTAATTATGTTCTAATTTAAACATGCTCAGTTTTATTTTCAGTCAGGTTGAACAGGGCTTGTGTGGATAGTCACTGGAGAGCGACACACTCTCTGCTGACCACAGAACACAGACATTCGGTCGATCCCGTTATCTGGGCTCCGTGTGTTCCCGCCCACCAGTTGTCAGTTCCAAGGGGATCCCTGGTATCCAGTGACAGTGATGTCATCCACTGGGCTGACCCAACCAATCACAAGCAAAAAAACAGCTAATAAAAGGCATAATCCTAAATAAACATTTTAAAATAAAATTACAGAATGCAAAAAACAAAGATTGGGACAGTTGCATAAAATTAAGATGTTATGCAAAATACATAAATTTAACTAATAGAATTTTACCTGTAATGATTTTACATTGATCTAATTATAAACATAGAGAAGTACAGCACAGAAACAGGCCCTTTCGCCCATCAAATCCATGCCAAAATGATTTAAGCTGTCTACTCCCATCAACCTTCATCGGGACCATAACTATACATACCCTAACCATCTAGATAGATAGATAGATAGATAGATAGATACTTTATTCATCCCCATGGGGAAATTCAACTTTTTTCCAATGTCCCATACACTTGTTGTAGCAAAACTAATTACATACAATACTTAACTCAGTAAAAAATATGATATGCATCTAAATCACTATCTCAAAAAGCATTAATAATAGCTTTAAAAAGTTCTTAAGTCCTGGCGGTAGAATTGTAAAGCCTAATGGCATTGGGGAGTATTGACCTCTTCATCCTGTCTGAGGAGCATTGCATCGATAGTAACCTGTCGCTGAAACTGCTTCTCTGTCTCTGGATGGTGCTATGTAGAGGATGTTCAGAGTTATCCATAATTGACCGTAGCCTACTCAGCGCCCTTCGCTCAGCTACCGATGTTAAACTCTCCAGTACTTTGCCCACGACAGAGCCCGCCTTCCTTACCAGCTTATTAAGACGTGAGGCGTCCCTCTTCTTAATGCTTCCTCCCCAACACGCCACCACAAAGAAGAGGGCGCTCTCCACAACTGACCTATAGAACATCTTCAGCATCTCACTACAGACATTGAATGATGCCAACCTTCTTAGGAAGTACAGTCGACTCTGTGCCTATGTACCTATCTAAACTTCTTGTAAATGTTGAAATTGAGCTCACATGCACTACTTATGCTGGCAGCTCGTTCCATGTTCACAACCCTCTGAGTGAAGGAGTTTCCCCTCTAACATTTCACTTTCTGCCTTTAACCCATGATCTCTGGTTGTAGTTCCACCCAACCACTGGAAGAAGCCTACTTGGATTTACCCTATCTATACCCCTCATAATTTTGAATACCTCTGTCAAATCTCCTCAATCTTCTACATTCTAAGGAGTACAGACCAAACTTACTCAATCTTTCCTTACAACTCAGATCCTCCAGACCTAGCAACATCCTTGTAAATTTTCTCTGTACTCTTTCAACCTTATTTACATCTTTCCTGCAGGTAAGTGACTGCAGATGAGACTGCTTAGCAAGATAAGAGTCCGTGGAATTACAGGGAAGTTACTAGCATGGGTGGAGCATTGGCTGATCGGCAGAAAACAGAGTGTGGGAATAAAGGGATCCTATTCTGGCTGGCTTCCAGTTACCAGTGGAGTTCCACAGGGGTCGGTGTTGAGACTGCTGCTTTTTACGATGTATGTCAGTGATTTGGACCATGGGATTAATGGATTTGTGGCTAAATTTGCCAATGATACAAAGATAGGTGGAGGAGAGGGTAGTGTTGAGGAAACCGAGAGACTTAGTTTAGGGAAATGGACAAAGAAGTGCCAAATGAAATACAATGTTGGAAAATGTATGGTCATGTATTTTGGTGAAAGAAATAAATGGGCAGATTATTATTTAGATTGGGAGAGAATTCAAAATGCAGATTTGCAAAGGGACTTGGGAGTTCTTGTGCAGGATACCCTAAAGGTTAAACTCCAGGTTGAGTCAGTGGTGAAGAAGGGAAGTGCAATGTTGGCATTCATTTCTGGAGGTATAGAATATAAGAGCAGGGATTTGATGTTGAAACTCTATAAGGCACTCGTGAGACCACACTTGGAGTATTGTGTGCAGTTTTGAGCTCCTTATTTTAGAAAGGATGTACTGACATTGGAGAGGGTTCAGAGAAGATTCACGAGAATGATTCCAGGAATGAAAGGGTTACTGTATGAGGAACGTCTGGCAGCTCTTGGGCTGTATTCCCTGGAGTTCAGGAAAATGAGGGGGGATCTCATAGAAACATTCTGAGTGTTAAAAGGCCTGACCAAATTAGATATGTCAAAGTTATTTCCCATGGTAGGCGTCTAGGACAAGAGGGTACGACTTCAGGATTGAAGGATGTCCAATTAGAACAAAGATGCAGAGAAATTACTTTAGTCAGAAGGTGGTAAATTTATGTAATTTGTCGCCGTGAGCGGCTGTGGAAGCCAAGTTATTGGGGCAGAGATAGGGTATATTCTTGATTAGGCAGGGCATCAAAGGGTATGGGGAGAAGCCAGGGGAGTGGGGATGACTGGAAGAATTGGATCAGCTCATGATTGAATCTTGGGGCGGACTCGATGGGCCAGATGGCCTACTTCTGCTGCTATATCTTATGGTCTAAATCTGCACAGAATACTCCAAATTAGGCCTCACCAAGTCTTATACAACTTCAACATAACATCCCATCTTCTGCACTCAATACATTGATTTATGAAGGTCAATGTGCCAAAAGCTTTCTTTTCGACCCTATCTACCTGTGATGCCACTTTCAATGAATTATGGACCTGTATTTCCAGTTTCCTTTGTTTTACCACACTCTTCAGTACTCTACTGTTCACTGTATAAGATCTACCCTGGTTGGTCCTACTGAAGTAAAAAACCTCACACTTGTCTGCATTAAATTCCATCTGCCATTTTCAGTCCATTTTTTCAGCTGATGCAGATGCCTCTGCAAACCTTGATAACCTTACTTGCTGTCTGCTACATCCCCAATCTTGGTGTCATCCACAAATTTAGTGATTCAGTTAACCTCATCCAGAACATCGATATAGATGACAAACAACAATGGACCCAGCTCTGATGCTAGTCACAGGCCTCCAGTCAGAGAGGCAGCCATTTACTACCATTCTTTGACTTCTCCCACAAAGCTAATGTCTAATCCAATTTACTACCTCACCTTGAATGCTGAGCGACTGAACATTCTTGACCAACCTCCCATGTGGGATCTTGTCAAATGCCTTACTGAAGTCCATGTAGACAACATCCATGCCTTGCCTTCATCTACTTTCCTGGTAACTTCCTCAAAAGGCTCTGTATGATTGGTTAAACAGGACTTAATACACATGAAGCCATGCTGACTATCCCTAATCATTCCATGTCTATCCAAATACTTATGGAATACCTTCCAATAACTTCCTCACAACTGATGTCAGGCTCACTGGCCTATAATTTCTTGGTTTTTGTTTCGAGCCTTTCTTAAACAGTGGAACAACAGTGGCTACCCTCCAATAAGACCCTAAGATCCTTTTGTACCTCTCCTGTCACTAACGCTAATTTAAATATATCTGCTAGGACCCCAGAAATTTATGCACTAGGCTCCCATAGGATCTGAAGGAAAATCTTGTTGGGCCCAGGGGATTTATTCACCCTGATTCGCCTCAATATATCAAATACCACCTCTTCTGTAATCTGTGCAGAATCCATAAAGTTGATGCTGCTTTGCCTCACTTTTATAGACTCTGTCTCATGAGTAAATACAGATGCAAAAAGCTTATTTAAGATCTTCACCATCTGTTTTGGCTTTGCACATGGATTATCATTCCGGTCTTTCAGAGAACCAATTTTGTCCCCTGAACTCCTTTTGCTCTTAACATATCTATAGAATCCCTTGTCTCCAAGAGCAACTTCATGCCTTCTTTTAGCCCTCCTGATTTCATTAAGTATTCTCTTGCATTTTTTATACTCCATAAGGACATCATTTATTCCTCCCTGTTTATACCTGCTATGCACCTCCTTTTTTCTCTTAACTGGGGTCTCCATATCTCTTGAAAACCAAGGTTCCCTACACTTGTTTTCTTTACCTCTTATTCTGACACAGCCATATACATGCATTCTACTCTCAAAATTTCATCTCTGAAGGCCTCCCGCTTAACAGGTACATTTTGCCAGAAAACAACCTGTCCCGACTACACTTGCCAGATCCTTTCTAATACTGTCAAAATTGGCCTTTCTCCAAGTTAGTATCTCAACCTGCAGACCAGACCTATCTTTTTGCATATTTACTTTGACTAATGGCATTATGATCACTGGATACAAAGTGTTCCCCTACACAAACTTCTGTCACTTGCCCTATCTCACTCCCAAACAGCACAGTCTCTTGTTGGGATATCTACGTAATGATAAAGGAAAGTTTCCTGAATGCATTTGACAAGCTTCATCCCATCTAGTCCTTTAATAGTATGGGATTCCGAGTGAATACATGGAAAGTTAAAATCACCTACTATAACAACCTTGAGGAAATCTGCAGATGCTGGAAATTCAAACAACACACACAAAATGCTAGTGGAACACAGCAGGCCAGGCAGCATCTATAGGAAGAAGCGCTGTCGATATTTCGGGCCGAGACCCAGGGTCGACAGCGCTTCTCCCTATAGATGCTGCCTGGCCTGCTGTGTTCCACCAGCATTTTGTGTGTGTTACTATAACAACCTTATGCTTATCTGAGAAATTAACCAGCTCAGATTAGTACCAGACCTGACACTGACCACACAAGAAGCTTTAAGACCATAAGTCCATAAGATATAGGAGCAGAGTTAGGCCATTCAGCCCATCATGTATGTTCCGCTATTCCATCGTGGCAGATCCCAGATCCTACTCAAGCCCTTACACCTACCTCCTTGCCATATTTTTTGATGCCCTGACCAATCAGGAAACGATCAACTTCTGCCTTAAATATACCCATGGACTCGGCCTCCACCACCGCAGTCTGTGGCAGAACATTCTACAGATTCACTGCTCTCTGGCTAAAAAAATTACTCCTTACCTGTGTTCTCAAAGGTCACCCCTCAATTTTGAGTCTGTGGCCTCTAGTTCTGGATACCCTCACCAAAGGAACCATCCTCTCCACATCTCCACATCTTCACATCATGTCCTTTCAACATTCAGCAAGTTTCAATGAGAATCCCCCCCACACCCCGCATTCTTCTAAATTCCAGTGATTACAGGCCCAAAGCTGCCAAACATTCCTCATATGTTAACCCTTTCATTCCCAGAATCATCCTCATGAACCTCCTCTGGACTCTCTCCAATGACAACACATCCCTTCTGAGATATGGGGCCCTAAACTGTTGACAATACTCCAAGTGTGGCCTGACTTGTGTCTTATAAAGCATCAGGATTATTTCTTTTATATTCTATTCCCCTTGAAATAAATGCCAACATTACATCTACCTTCTTTACCAGAGACTCAACCTGTAAATTAACCTTCTGGGAGTCTTGTACAAGGACTCCTAAGTTCCTCTGCACGTCTGATATTTGAAACTTCTCATTTACATAATAATCTGCACTATTGTTCCTTTTAAAATGCATTATCGTACATTTCCCAAAACTGTATTCCATCTGCCACTTCTTTGCTCAGTCTTCCAATTTGTCTAAGTCCATCTGCAATTGCATTGCTTCCTCAGCACTACCTACCTTCCACCTATCTTTGTATCATCCACAAACTTTGCCACAAAGCCATCAATTCCATTATCCAAATCATTGACAAATAATGTAAAAAGCAGCAGTCCCAATACTGACCCCTGAGGAACACCATTAGTCACTGGCAGCCAACCAGAAAAGGCCCATTTTATTCTCACTCACTGCCTCCTGCCTGTCAGCCATTCCTCTATCCATGCCAGTATCTTTCCCGTAACACCATAGGATTTTATCTTGTTAAGCAGCCTCATGTGAGGCACCTTATCAAACGCCTTCTGAAAATCCAAGTAAATGACATCCACTGCCTCTCCTTTTTCCACTTTGCTTGTTACTTTCTCGAAGAACTGTAAGATATTTGTCAGGCAAAATTTCCCTTCACTGAAACCGTGCTGACTTTGACTTATTTTATCTCCAAGTACCTTGAAAGCTCATCCTTTGTAATAGACTCCAACACTTTCCCAACCACTGAGGTAAGGTGAATAGGCCTATAATTTCCACCTGGTTCAGGTGATTTATCCACCTTAAGACCTTTGAGTTTGCTTTGCATTTTCTCCTTTGTAATAGCAATGGCACTTATCCCTGCTCCCTGACACTCTCGGAACTCAGGCACACTGCTAGTGTCTTCCACAGTGAAGACAGATGCCAATTACCCATTAAGTTCATCTGTCATTTCTTTGTCTCCCATTACTACCTCACCATCATCATCTTCCAGTGGTCCAATATCAACCCTCACCCCCCTTTTACTCTTTATACAACTGAAAAAACTTCTGGTTTCTTGCTTTATATTATTGGCTAGTCTGCCTCATATTTAATGTTTTCCCTGTTTATAGCTTTTTAGTTGCCTTTTGTTGGATTTTAAAAGTTTCCCTATCATTCAACTTCCCACTTACTTTTGCTACCTTTCCTTGGCTTTTTTTAAAAAAAATTTTATTAGTTTTTCAAAACATTTTACAAAATTAAAAACCCCAAATCCCAATGAGGAGCATTAATACAGAGCAAGGTTAAGCATACAATAACAATATGCTACAGAGGAAGAGAATTTAACAAAAAAGCACCTAAATTAAAGACAAGTGAGCTTAGTGTCCTCCCCAAACCCCACAACACAAGAAAAAAAAACAATTCCAGACCAACCACCACACAATATAGAGAGTATAAGTCCGGACAGTCAAACTCCCAGACTGTGAATACACTTAGCAACAGAGGATAATAGTGCCTACTACCAGAAAAAAAAAAGGGAGCTGAAAGCAAGGGACCGAAAAGAAAAAAAAACCCTAGTCAAGAGGAAGGTTATGAAAGTACTCGATAAAAGGCCCCCAGATCTTATGGAACTTTAAATCCAAATTGAGAACTGAATAATGAATTTTTTCAAGGTCCAAGCAGGCCATAATATTGTTAAGCCATTGCACATGAGTGGGCGGGGCAACATCTCTCCATCTAAGGAGGATCAAGCGTCTCGCCAGGAGAGAGGCAAAGGATAGTATTCGGCATTTGGTCGGACCCAGACATAAATCTGTCTCGCCCCAAAAACTGAACAGAGCAATTAAGGGGTTAGGTTCTAGGTGCTGATTCAGAATACCCGATAATGTAGTGAAGACATCTTTCCAGAATTTCTCCAAGCTAGGACAGAGCCAGTACATATGGATGAGAGAGGCCACGCCCCTCTTGCATTTATCACAGAGCGGACTAATGCCAGGGTAGAATCGTGATAGTTTAGATTTAGACATATGGGCTCTATGAACAATCTTAAACTGTAAAAGGCAATGGCGAGCACAAAGAGAGGTTGAGTTAACCGATTTGAGAACTGAGTCCCAGCTCTCCTCGGATAAGGAGATATTTAAATCCTGCTCCCAGGCCATTTTAATTTTATCCACAGGGGCCCGTCGTAAGGCTACTAGTTTATCTTGGATAATTGAAATTAAACCTTTACCTAGTGGATTAATGGAGAGAAATAGGTCCATAGCATTTTTCGCAGGCATTTCAGGGAAGTTAGGAATTAAAGGAGCAGTAAAGTGTCGGATTTGGAGATATCTGAAAAAGTGAGCGTTAGGCAGGTTGAACTTAACAGAGAGCTGTTGAAAAGAAGCGAAGCGGTTATCAATGAAGAGATCTTCAAAATGTCTAATGCCCTTCCTGTACCAAACATGGAATGCTGAATCGAACGTGGTAGGTAAAAAAAGGTGATTATGTGCGACAGGGCTAGAAACGGAAAACCCCTGGAAACCATAGCATTTCCTGAACTGAGCCCATATACGCAAAGTATGTCTAACAAGAGGATTAGCTATTGATCTGGGCAGACTACTAGGGAGTGCAGAGCCAAGAAGTGCAGATATAGATAATTCTTTAGTGGAGCTCAACTCCATTGCCACCCAGTTAGGGCACTCGGGTTGGCCGTGGAAGAAAGACCAGAAGGTAGCACAACGTATATTAGCTGCCCAATAATATAAGCGAAAGTTAGGCCTGTCACTGACCACACAATAAGCCTATCAGTACTAGGCCTGTCACTGACCACACAATAAGCCTATCAGTACTAGGCCTGTCACTGACCACACAATAAGCCTATCAGTACTAGGCCTGTCACTGACCACACAATAAGCCTGTAAGTATCAGGCCTGACACTGACCACACAATAAGCCTGTAAGTATCAGGCCTGACACAGACCACACAATAAGCCTATCAGTACTAGGCCTGTCACTGACCACACAATAAGCCTGTAAGTATCAGGCCTGACACTGACCACACAATAAGCCTGTAAGTATCAGGCCTGACACAGACCACACAATAAGCTTGTCAGTACCAGGCCTGACACAGACCACACAATAAGCTTGTCAGTACCAGGCCTGTCACTAACCTCACAATAAGCCTGTCTGGATCAGCTGTAAATCCAGTCGTTAGAAAGGTTTTAAGCAGCAGAGGGATTAAGAATTCTGGGGAAAAGGCAGGTAGGTGGAGCTGAGTCCGCAATCTTACTAAATGGTAGGGCAGGCTCGATGGGTGAGATGGCCGACTCCTGCTCTTCGTCCTTATGTTTTTACAAAGTGCTGGAGGAACTCAGCTGGTCAGGCAGCATCTAAGAGGAGGAATAAACAGTCGCCGTTTTGGCTGAGCTCCTCCAGCATTTTGAGTGTGTTGCACTGGATTTCCATCAGTGCAGAATCTCTTGTGTCTGTCTGTGTTCTTATGTGACGTTCCTAGGGCCAGTGTACATCACGGGTCTCACTCACAAGTGGACTGGTGTGGGTGTCTCCTGGGAATGCTGTGAGTCAGTGATCCCACAGGGATGTGGGTTATCCTGGGAGTTCATGGCAGAAGATATGGACTGCTCCTGTGGAAGTCAATAACATGGCAGCTCCACTATGTCATGCCTCTCACCCACTCCATGGTTAGTCTCAGAGACAGGAGCTGGTCAGTCATGCAAACTCGAAAAGCGAACAAACTCCAGAGAAAGCGCCGTGCTTTGTTCAAACAGCCAGCTTCTTGAATGTTCTGTGCCTCATATTTCGGCAACATAACATGGAACAATCTACAGTCTTTGAAGGGGAGAGATCAGTGAGTGATGGTCATAGGCTGTTACATGCAACACAAATGTTACTTACCTCCTCTCATGATAGTCACAGAAACAGGCCCTTCGATCCATTTTGTCCATGCCATCCCTTTGTCCCACCTACACTCATCCCACTTACCTGCATTGGGACCATCTACTTACAAAAATGGAAGATATCCCGTCGTGGGATACCCTTCCTCTGTTTGATGTCCCTCCATGTGAAGCCCCACAACAGGAGGTCCCTCAGTGGGACATCTTTCAATAGAATGTGCTTCCATTGGATATACAACAACAGGATGTCCCTCTGTGGAATCCCTTCTGTGGGATGTGCCTCCACTGTGGGATATCCATAGGACCATAAGTTATAGGAGCAGTATAAGGACATTTGGCCCATCACGTCTACTCCACCATTCCATCATGGCTGATCCAGTTTTACTCTCAGCCCCATCTCTGCCTTCTCCCCATATCCCTTCATGTCCTGACCAATCAAGAATCTATGAATCTCTGCCTTGGAAAGCAGCCAGAGTGTGAGTGGGCCAGTAAAGGAGTGGAGCTTTGAGGCTTTGAGTCGGGGAGCGGCCTTGTCGAGGGAAGTGCCTTGTGAGAAAAGTGCGAGTCTTTGGCTTGAGAGATTCTGGCAGTTTTGGCATTTGGACTGTGCAGTCAAGTCAATTAAGATTTGAATAGCTCAGCAGAAAGCAGCTGATTGGGCAATCGAGGTCAGGTGACCACACAGTTTGGAAAACCTCAGACAAATAAATAGAGGAGTAGCTCAAGCGGAGCAGCCAGTGTGTGAGTGGGCCAGTAAAGGAGTGGAGATTTGAGGCTTTGACTCGGGGAGCGGCCTTGTTGAGGGAAGCACCTTGTGAGAAAAGTGCAAGTCTTTGGCTCGACAGTCTTCAGCGAGGAGGCTGAGGGAGGAGACTATGCCACAGTTGGAGAGGGTGAGAGGTGGTGGAGAGATGACAGGTAAACTGATTCAGTGTGATGCTTACCTGATGTGGGAGGTCAGGGATACTGATGGTGCCTCCGGCTGCTACAACTGTGAAAAGTGTGTCCAGGTTCAGCTCCTGAAGGACCGTGTTGGGGCACTGGAGAAGCAACTGCATGACCTCAGGTTCATCCGGGAAAACAAGAGTTTTCTGGACAGGACCTACAGCGAGATCGTTACATCAAAGATACCAGAGGAGAGAACGGGGGCGACGATGAGGAAGGGATGGATGCTTGGAGTACAGGAGACCCTGGGGGATGTACCTCTCATAAACAGGTTCACCCTCTTGGAAGCTGTCAGGACAGAAGATACTGCCAGTCTGAGAGGCGGACAGGTCTGCGAGTCAAAAATTTGCGCTGAAGCAAAGTCGAAGAGTCAGATGTAGGCAGAGCCGTGGTAGTAGGGGACTCCATAGTGAAAGGTACAGAAAGGGGTTTCTGCGGCAATATGCGGGATTTAAGGATGGTGTGTTGCCTCCCTGGTGCCAGGATCCAGGATGTCACAGACTGATTGCACGGCATCTTCAAGGGTGAAAGTGAACAGCCGGAAGTGGTAGTGCATGTCGGCACAAATGATGTCGGGAAGAAGAGGAAAGAAATTCTGCAGCGTGACTTTAGAGAACTTGGAAAAACGCTGAAAAGCAGGACCACCAGGGTGGTTATCTCCAGTTTGCTTCCATTTCCTTGTGCTGGTGAGGGTGGGAATAGGGAGATAGGGGATCTCAATGTGTGGCTGAGGAGCTTGGTGCGGGAAGCAGGGTTTTAGATTCTTAGACCAGTGGGATCTGTTTTGGGGTAAGGATGAATTGTACAAAAGGGACGGGTTGCACCTTAACAGGCGGGGGACCAGCATTCTGGCAGGCAGGTTTGCCACTGCTACACAGGTGTGTTTAAACTAATAAGTTGGGGAGGAGACGAACTGGAAATGTAAAGATGGAGTTAAAGGGAAAGAGAGAGTAAGAAAGTTAAGAAAGACAACATAATTAAAGGGGCAGAAAGCTCAGGAAGACACCGGTGAGTATGGCCAAGTGCAATAGGAATCGATGTGAGAAGCGAGGGGAGTAATGGATTAAAAGCATTATATATGAATGCACGAAGTATAAGAAATAAAGTGGATGAGCTTGAGGCTCAGTTGGAAGTTGGCAAGTATGATGTTGTAGGAATAACAGAGACATGGCTGCAAGAGGTCCAGGGCTGGGAAATGAATATTCAAGGATATACGACCTATCGAAAGGACAGACAGGTGGGCAAAGGGGGTGTGGTGGCTCTGCTGGTGAGGAATGAAATTCAGTCCCTTGCGAGGGGTAACATAGAATCAGGAGATATAGAGTCAGTATGGATAGAACTGAGAAATTGTAATGGGCAAAAAAACCCTAATGGGAGTTATCTACAGGCCCCCCAAATAGTAGCCTGGATAAAGGGTGCAAGTTGAATCAAGAGCTAAAATTAGCATGTTGCAAAGGTAATGCTATGGTTATAATGGGGGATTTCAATATGCAGGTAGACTGGGAAAATCAGGTTGGTACTGGACCCCAAGAAAGGGAGTTTGTGGAGTGCCTCCGAGATGGATTCTTAGAGTAGCTTGTACTGGAGCCTACCAGGGAGAAGGCAATTCTGGATCTAGTGTTGTGTAATGAACCAGATTTGATAAGGAGACTCAAGGTAAAGGAGCCATTAGGAGGTAGTGACCATAATATGATAAGTTTTAATCTACAATTTGGGAGGGAGAAGGGAAAATCGGAAGTGTCAGTATTACAGTTGAGCAAAGAGGACTATGGAGCCATGAGGGAGGAGCTGGCCAAAGTTGACTGGAAGGATACCCTAGCAGGGATGACAGTGGAACAACAATGGCAGGTATTTCTGGGAATAATACAGAAGGTGCAGGATCAGTTCATTCCAAAGAGGAAGAAAGATTCTAAGGGGACAACCATGGCTGACGAGGGAAGTCAAGGACAGTTTAAAAATAAAAGAGAAGAAGTACAACATAGCAAAGATGAGTGGGAAGTCAGAGGATTGGGAAACTTTTAAAGAGCAACAGAAGATAACTAAAAAGGCAATATGGGGAGAAAAGATGAGGTGCGAAGGTAAGCTAGCCAAGAATATAAAGGATAGTAACAGCTTCTTTAGATAGGTGAAGAGGAAAAAATTAGTTAAGACCAAAGTTGGGCCCTTGAAGGCAAAAACAGGTGAATTTATTATGGGGAACAAGGAAATGGCAGACAAGTTGAACAGGTACTTTGGATCTGTCTTCACTAGGGAGGACACAGACAATCTCCTAGATGTAATAGTGGCCAGAGGACCTAAGGTAATGGAGGAACTGAAGGAAATTCACATTAGGCAGAAAATGGTGTTGGGTAGACTGATGGGACTGAAGGCTGCTAAATCCCCAGGGCATGATGGTCTGCATCCCAGAGTACTTAAGGAGGTGGCTCTAGAAATCGTGGACGCATTGTAATCATTTCCCAATGTTCTATAGATTCAGGGGGAGTCCAGAACCAGAGGTTACAGTTTAAGAATAAGGGGTAGGCCATTTAGAACAGAGTTCAGGAAAAGCTTTACACCCAGAGAGATGTGAATCTATGGAATGCTCTGCCTCAGAAGGCAATGGAGGCCAATTCTCTGGATGCGTTCAAGAGTTAGATAGAGCTCTTAAAGATAGCAGAGTCAAGGGATATGGGGAGAAGGCAGAAACAGAGTATTGATTGTGGATGATCAGCCATGATCACATTGAATGGCAGTGCTGGCTCGAAGGGCCAAATGGCCTACTCCTGCACCTATTGTCTATTGTCTAAATGTACATAAAGACTTGGCCTCCAAAGCTGCCTGTGACAACGAACTCCACAGATTCACCACTTTTCTGGCTAACAACATTCCAAATGCACCCCTGTATTCTGAGGCTGTCTCCTCTAGTTTTAGACTCTCCCACCAAAGGAAACATCCTTACTGCATCCACTCTATCAAGGCCTTTCACCATTAGGTAGGTTTCAATGAGGTCACCCCTCCTTCTTCTGAATTCCAGTGAATACAGGCCCAGAGCCATCAAATGTTCTTCATATGACAAACCATTCAATCCAGGAATCATTTTTGTGAACCTCCTTTGAACCTTCCCCAGTTTCAACACATCCTTTCTAAGATAAAGGACTTAAAACTGCTCACAATACTCCAAGTGACATCTCAAAAATGCTTTATAAAGTCTCAACATTGCATATTTCCTTTTATATTAGTAAGTTTATATTTGGATTTGTAAGAATGCAGATGATACTAAAGTAGGTGGCGTTGTAGATAATGAAGTAGGTTTTCAAAGTTTGCAGAGAGATTTAGGCCAGTTAGAAGAGTGGGCTGAATGATGGCAGATGGAGTTTAATGCTGATAAATGTGAAGTGCTACATTTTGGTAGGAATAATCCAAATAGGATTTACATGGTAAATGGTAGGGCATTGAAGAATGCAGTAGAACAGAGTAATCTAGGAATAGATAGATAGATAGATAGATAGATAGATAGATAGATAGATAGATAGATACTTTATTCATCCCCATGGGGAAATTCAACTTTTTTTTTCCAATGTCCCATACACTTGTTGTAGCAAAACTAATTACATACAATACTTAACTCAGTAAAAAATATGATATGCATCTAAATCACTATCTCAAAAAGCATTAATAATAGCTTTTAAAAAGTTCTTAAGTCCTGGCGGTTGAATTGTAAAGCCTAATGGCATTGGGGAGTATTGACCTCTTCATCCTGTCTGAGGAGCATTGCATCGATAGTAACCTGTCGCTGAAACTGCTTCTCTGTCTCTGGATGGTGCTATGTAGAGGATGTTCAGAGTTTTCCATAATTGACCGTAGCCTACTCAGTGCCCTTCGCTCAGCTACCGATGTTAAACTCTCCAGTACTTTGCCCACGACAGAGCCCGCCTTCCTTACCAGCTTATTAAGACGTGAGGCGTCCCTCTTCTTAATGCTTCCTCCCCAACACGCCACCACAAAGAAGAGGGCGCTCTCCACAACTGACCTATAGAACATCTTCAGCATCTCACTACAGACATTGAATGACGCCAACCTTCTAAGGAAGTACAGTCGACTCTGTGCCTTCCTGCACAAGGTGCCTTCAGTTCCCTGAAGGTGGAATCTCATGTGGATAGGGTGGTGAAGAAAGCTTTTGGTATGTTGGCCTTTATAAATCAGAGCATTGAGTATAGGAGTTGGGAAGTAATGTTAAAATTGTACAAGGCATTGGTAAGTACGAATTTGGAGTATTGCGTACAGTTCTGGTCACCAAATTATAGGAAAGATGTCAACAAAATAGAGAGAGTACAGAGAAGATTTACTAGAATACTACCTGGGTTTCAGCACCTAAGTTACAGGGAAAGATTGAACAAGTTAGGTCTTTATTCTTTGGAGCGTAGAAGGTTGAGGGGGGACTTGATAGAGGTATTTAAAATTATGAGAGGGATCGATAGAGTTGACGTGGATAGGCTTTTTCCATTGAGAGTAGGGGAGATTCAAACAAGAAGACATGATTTGAGAGTTAGGGGGCAGAAGTTTAGGGGTAACACGAGGGGGAATTTCTTTACTCTGAGAGTGGTAGCTGTGTGGAATGAGCTTCCAGTAGAAGTGGTAGAGGCAGGTTCGGTATTGTCATTTAAAGTAAAATTGGATAGGTATATGGACAGGAAAGGAATGGAGGGTTATGGGCTGAGTGTGGGTCAGTGGGACTAGGTGAGAGTAAGCGTTCAGCACAGACTAGAAGGGCTGAGATGGCCTGTTTCCGTGCTGTAATTGTTATATGGTTATATTCTACTCCTCTTGAAATGAAAGCTAACATTGCATTTGCCTTCCTCACCACAGACTCAACCTGCAAATTAACCTTTAGGGGATCCTGCACAAGGATTCTCAAGTCCCTTGGCACCTCACTTTTTATGCATTTTCTCTCCATTTAGAAAATTGTCAACCCTTTTATTTATTTTACCACAGAGCATGCCCATACACTTCCCATCACTGTATTCCATCAGCTGTTTCTTTGCTCATTCTCCTAATCTAATCCTTCCGTAGCCCTTCTGCTTCTTCAAAGTTACCTGCCTCTCCATTTTTCTTTGTATTGTCTGAAAATTTTGAAACAAACCATCAATTTCATTATCCTAATCATTGACATATACTGTAAAAAGAATCAATCCCAACACCAACTGCTTTGGAACACCACTTGTCAGCGGCAACCACCAGAAATAGGTCTCTTTAGAAACATAGAAAAACTACAGCACAATACAGGCCCTTTGACCCACAATGCTGTGCCAAATGTGTACTTACTTTAGAAATTACCTAGGGTCATCCATAGCCCTGTATTTTTCTAAGCTCCATGTACCTATCCAGGAGCCTTTTAAAAGACCCTATCATATCCGCCTCCATCACCGTTGCCAGCAGCCCAGTCCATGCACTCGCCACTCTCTGAATAAAAAAACCTACCCCTGACATCTCAGCTTCATAAGTCACTGGTCGCTCGGTCAGCATGTGTTCGTCTTGGGGAAGACAACTTCTGGCCCCGGCAAACTGAGGAATCTCATTTGTGTGTATTCTGCGTTATGTGTTGCCCGGTTTCAAATCCGCACCGCAAAATATCAGACAGAACACTATATGCAATTAACTGATTGAACTTTATAAATCTTAATCTGAATATAGGGCTAATAAAGAAAATAAAAAGAAAAGGGGCCCATTTTAAGAGAAAAGTCAAAAGTGCACGTTGGAGCTCAAATACGGCCATTCTTCAACCATCAACCTCCTCCGAGTGTCGCCGACCTTTGGACCCTCACTCCCAGTCCACTCCATCCGGTGGTCTACCAGCTCTCTCCACACGTCTTTCTTCTTCTCCTCTCACCAACCAAAGACCACAAAAATCTCTCTTCCAGACTCACAAGAAAGAACAATATTTCTCTCATTGGATAGCCCCCACATTCTAAAGTCCCATTATCTCTAGTCATAACCCAAACATTGCTGCTACGGAGAAACCATTACATTAGCAGTGAAACCTTACAGCGTGTTAGTTACATGTTGTAACGGAGGGACGGGAAGGTAGGCAGAGGGGGTGTCATGACTCTGCTGGTAAAGAACGGCATCAAATCAGTAGAAAGATGTGACATAGGATCAAAAGATGTTGAATCCTTGTGGATTGAACTAAGAAACTGCAAGGGTAAAATTACATTGATGGCAGTTATATACAGTCCTCCCAATGGTGGCTGGGAGGTTGGCCATAGGTTACAACAGGAAATAGAAAAGTGTATCAAAAGGGCAAAGTTATAGGAGTCAAGGGAGATTTTAATATGCAGGTTGATTGGGAAAATCAGGTTGGTAATAGATTTCAAGAGAAGGAGTCTGTTGAATGCCTAAGGTATAGCTTTTTAGAGCAGTTTGTCATTGAGCCTACTAGGGGATCAGCTATACTGGATTGGCTGTTATGTAATGAACCAGAGGTGATTTGAGAGCTTAAGGTAAAAGAACCCTTAGGAACCAGTGATTACAATATGATTGAGTTCAACTTGAAATTTGATCAAGAGAAAATAAGGTCTGATGTAGCAGTATTTCAGTGGAGGAATTGGCCAAAGTAAATTGTAAGAAGATGCTGGCAGGGATGTCAGCAGAGCAGTAATGGTGTGAGTTTCTGAGGAAGATGAGGAAGGTGCAGGATAGATGTATTCGAAAAACCAAGAAATACTCAAATAGTGAAATAGTACAACCATGGCTGACAAGGGAAATCAAAGCTAATGTAAAGCAGACAAGAGAGAATACAGCAAAGCAAAAATTTGTAGTAATGCAGAGGATTGGGAAGCTTTTAAAAACCTACAGAGAGCAACTAAAAGAATTATCAGGAGGGAAAAGATGAAATATGAAAACAAGCTAGCAAACAATGTCAAAATGGATATTAAGACCTTTTTCAAATATGTAAAGTATAAAAGAGAGATGAGAGTGGATGTAGGACCACTAGAAAATGACGATGGAGAAATAATAACGGAGGACAAGGAGATGGCTGATGAACTAAGTGAGTATTTTGTATCAGTCTTCACTGTGGAAGACACTAGCAATATGCCAGATGTTGAAGGTTGTGAGGGAACTGGAGCTGCAGCTCAATGACCTTCAGCTTGTGAGGAAAAGTGAGGCAGTAAAACACAGGAAGGTACAGTAAGGTATTCATCCCCAGGCTACAGGAGACAGATAAATGGGTGACTGTCGGGACAGGGAAAGAGGAATGTCAGATAGTGGAGAGCACCCCTGTGGCCATCCCCCTCAACAATAAGTACTGTACTCCATTTTGAGTACTGTTGGGGGGCACAGCCTACCTGGGGAAAGCAACGGCAGTCACGCCCCTGTGGCTCAGTAAGGTAGAGAAATGGAGTGGATGGCAGCAGTAAGAGGGGACTATATAGTCGAGGACAGATCAGTGATTCTATGGACACAAAAAGGAATCAGAATCAGGTTTATTATCACCAGCATGTGACATGAAATTTGTTAACTTAGCAGCAGCAGTTCAATGCAATACATATTCTAGTAGAGAGAGAAAAAATAATAAATAAACAAGTCAATTAATTATGAATATTGAATAGGTTATTTAAAATGTGCAAAAACTGAAATACTGTATATTTAAAAAAATGTAGTGTCCATTTAGGAATCGGATGGCAGAGGGGAAGAAGCTGTTCCTGAATCGCTGAGTGTGTGTCTTCAGGCTTCTGTACCTCCTACCTGATGGTAACAGTGAGAAAAGGGCATGTCCTGGATGCTGTAGGTCTTTAATAATGGACGCTGCCTTTCTGAACACCACTCCCTAAAGATGGTAGTTTGCCTCCCAGGTGCCAGAATCTGAGATGTTTCTGGAAGTGTCCGCAATATCCTGAAAAGGGAGGGCGAGCAGGCAGAAGTTGTGGTACATATTGATATCAGCGACAGGAAGAAAAGGGGAGGAAGTCCTGAAAACAGAATACAGAGAGTTGGGAAGGAAGCTGAGAAGCAGGACCTCAAGGGTAATAATCTTGGGATTGCTACCTGTGCCACTCAACAGTGGGGGGGTTTTAAAGGAGGTGTGTCGGGGAGGGGTTTGAAGGAGATGTGTGGGGAACGGATAAAGGAGAGGTGAACGTCTCATCCAGCCACACTGCTGTTTTTATTTAATAACACACGGACATTGATATTTTTCCACCCTAGGCCTACGTCAGTGAGAAGCATGAAGAAAACAAGGTCATCGCCTTTGAGCGTGCAAATTTGCTCTTTGTTTTCAACTTCAACCACGAGAAAAGTTTTCCTGACTACAGAGTTGGAATCGATCTACCTGGGAAATATCCTTTCACGTGCTTTCTGTGTGCTCTTGAATGCTGAAAGGGGCACAGCCCCATGGGGTAAATCTCCACAGGGTACACCCATGGGGCAAATCTCCACAGGGCAATTCCCATGGTACAAATCTCCTCAAAGGGGCACATCGCATGGGGCAAATCTCCACAGGTTACACCCCATGGTTTAAAGCACCACAGGGCACATCCCATGTGACATATCTCCACCTGGTACCCCATGGGGTAAATATACACAGGATAAATCCCCATGGGAAAATCTCCACTGGGTACACCACAGGGGACCATTCTCCACGGGATACTCCCCATGGTGCATATCTCCACAAGAGGCAAATCTCCACAGGGCACATCCCATGGGGCATATCTCCACAGGGCACACCCCATGGTAAAAATCTCCACAGGGTTCATTCCTATAGGACAAATACTGCAGGGTACACCCATGTGGCAAATCTACACGAGGCACATCCTGATGAGGCAGATCCCACAGGGAAGATCTCTACCTGGTACACACCATGGGACAAATCTCCACAGGGCACACCTCATAGGCAAATCTCCACATGGGACACCCCACGGGGCAAATCTCCACAGGGCACACCCCCCATGGTAAAAAATCTCCACAGGGTACACCCCATGGGGCAAATGTCCACAGAGTAAATCCCCATGATACGAATCACCACAGCGCATACCCCATGGGGAAATCCACACAGGGCACCCCTTATGGGGCAAATCTCCACAGGGTAATTCCCCAGGGGACAAATCTCCACAGCTTGGGCGAAGTGATCGTTTGACTCTCAGGAGCTCATGCTCAGGCCACTGCTAAGTAGGTAGTGTAGCAAGGAGAGACCAATGGATGGTGGGTTGGCTGCAGGTCAGTTTCCTGCTGTTTCTGTTTTAATTTCAGATTTCCAGTATCTGCAGATTATAAACACAAGAGATTCTGCAGATGCTGGAAATCTGAAGCAACGCACACAAAATGGGTGTAGAAACTCAGCAAGTCAGGCAGTATCAATGGAAATTAATTAACAGTCAATGTTTTAGGCTGGACTAGAAAGGCAAAAGGAAGAAGCCAGAATAAGAGGGTAGGAGGAAGAGGAGTACATGCTGGCAGGTTATAGGTGAGGGGAGGAGATGAAGTGAGAAGCTGGGAAGTGATGGGTGGAAGAGGTAAAGGGCTACAAGAGAAGGAATCTGATCGGAGAAGATGGTGGACCAGAGAGCAGTGATGAAGCAAGCGAGGAGAAGAGAAGAGATATAAGAAGAGTCAGAATAGAGAATGGAAAAAGAGAGAAGGGTGAAGAGGGAGGAATTGCCACAAGTTCTAGAAATTGATGTTCATGCCATCCAGTTGGAGGCTACCCAGATGAATATGAGGTGTTGCTCCTCAAACTTGGGTTAGGCTTCATGGTGGCAGTAGAGGTGGCCATGGACCAACATGTCAGAATGGGGATGGGAAGTAGAATTGAAATGGGTGGCCTCTGGGAAATTCTTCCTGTTGTGGCAGATGGAGTCAAGGTGTTTGACAAAGTGTTCCCCCAATCTATGTCGAGTCTCATCAGAGGCCACACTGGGTATCATCTGTGGAGGTACCCCTCCGTTACACAGTGTAGTGGGGGCATACTCCATGGTGGTTATTCAGAAGGATGGGATAGACTCTGAGGGGAGGTATTAAATAGCCATGCGATGGCTCACCAAAAGCCAGCACAAGCAGGTGGCCTTTCCTCCTGGAGCACAGATTTACAGCTGTCAACATGTTTCTCAACCTCTTCCTGCACATGACCCTCTGTGCTCCCCCTCCCCACTGCTAATCCTGGAGTGTCAGGTCCAGTTGCCCATGGCAGAGCATCAGGCAGCATGGGGACGCTAATCGGATCGGCAGAGCTCTGGGCCACGAGGAAGGCTCATCCTCTGGCAGTGAGGATAAGTGATGTTTCTCATCATCTGTTGGTGCTGATGATTCATGACATTCTTGCTCTCATGGAGAAGCTGGTCTCGAGGGGAGACTCCCCCAGGGCAGGAATCAGGCTGCCTCTGTGACCCTGTGTCCAGCTTGTCCAGCATCATGACTGGACAGCAATTGACTTTCCAGATGAGCTTCTGTTTACGAAATGCCTGGCTCTAGGAGTTGTATGTGTGGGAGGAGGCTCGCACTGGGCCTGGCCATCCTGGGGAGCGGGAGCTGCAGCTGCAGACGATCTCTCGGTGTCTGTCTCCCTCTGCTGATGAGTGAATGCATTGAACCCACATCCTTAATTACACCACTGAGTGATCGCAGAGTAACGTGGCCTCAGTCCAAACACCAGGGCCTCGTATCCAAATCCACTCTCAAGGAGCGGCAGCCCGAGGCAAACCTGGCACCCCACTACCCTGTGGTCTCTGTTTGCAAAGGTGAACCATGCTGAATCTCCATGTCAGGTCACAGCTGTTTGGACAGTCACTGCCCGCCTGACTCAAATGTCTTCCCCCAGAGCTGGCCAGCACTATTCACCCATCCCCTATGTCTGTGAGAGAATGGGGGAGCCAGCTCCTGCAGCCACTGGTGAAAGTGCTCCCACAGAGCCAGCCATGCCTAAGGGGAAGCTTAGCACGATGATTTCCAAAATTCAAAGTAAATTTATTATCAAAAGTGCATTCTGCATATGTCACCATGTACAATCCCTGAGATTAATTTCCTTGCAGGCATTCACAGTAACTACAAAGAAACACAACAAAATCAGTGAAAAGTCGCACATCCAAATTTGGACAACTTGCAAAGGCTAGAGGCGTTGGAGTTCCGAGTTCAGTCCCGGCGTCCTCTGTAACGAGTCTTTGTATGTCCTGCTCGTGGAAAGCATGGGTTTTCCCTGGTTTCCTCACACAGTCCATAGATGCAGTGGGCCATTCTAATGATGTAGCTAAGAGTGAAGTCGGGGTTGCGGGGCAGTGCAGCTCAAAGGGGCAGAAGGGCCTATTCCACGCTAAATAAATAACTTTGAGAATATGAGTCCTTTAGAGTGAATCCATATACTGTGAGTGAAGTTATCACCTCTGGTCCAAGAGCCTGATGGTTGAGGGGTAATAATTGTTCCAAACTCTGGTGGTGGGGGTCAGAAGGCAGCGGCAAGGAGACAGCCTGGCCAGAATGGTGGGGCTCCTCAATGATGGATGCTGCTTTCCTGTGATAGGTTTGAGAGGAGCTGTGAGTGTAGTCTGGACAAGGGACTGCAGTGGTTTCTATAGACGGTGAACAGGGCAGCCTGTGTGTGCTGTTGTGGAGAGAGGAGATGTCGATGAGGTCCCGATGGACCATCGTTGTAGAGAGTGACTACAGTTGCATACCCGTGTGTGCTGGTGTGGAGAGACGAGGGATGGATGAAGAACCAATGAACCGTCAGTACAGCTGAACCGACCCCCCACCCCCACCCCATTTGTGCTGCTGCAGAGTGAAGAGGAGTTTGGGGGGAGTGGATAGGGTGCTGATGGACCATCAGTGTTGATTACAGTTGGACCCTCCCGTAAGCGATGGTGCAGAGTGAAGAGGTGTTTGAGGGGGCAGGATGGGATCCTGATGGACTGTCGATGTAGAGAGAGATTATAACTGGACCCCCATGTGGTAGCACACCCTCTGGGTGTGGCTCACAACTGTTGCATCAAGGTCCCCCCCGGTACAGGGTTCTGACTGATAGGAAAGTTCACACTCATGACCACACACTGGGCCTTGTGATCGACAGAGGTTGAAAAGAGAAACTAGGCAAATGATCTGCTGAGTTCATGAAATTGCACAGGAATCAAACAGTAGGATTTGCCACAGGGTGCAGGTCACATTAGGGTCCAGGCACAGGAAGGGGAGGAGCTGGACGACAGGGTGGTCAGAGGTGGGGGAGCGCCTGGTGAGGGTCCTGTGTGCAGCCAAGTGCTCTCTGCAGTACAGTATGTGTATCCTACCTCTGGGCCAAGATCCCCAGTCTCTGATGTCAATTCTACACTCTCCAGGTCATTGAATTGCCATTCAACCCTGCATGAATACAGGCAAGTGAAGCAGTGTTCCTCTGGAGCCAAGTACAAACACAGTACCAACAGTCACACACAACGCAAAGCACATTATGATACAGTAATCATACAGTCACAAAAATAATAATAAAGCCCAAGTTCCTGAGTGTCATGTCTTGTAGATTGATAGCGCTATTGGTAAGAATAAACCCAAAACAACCCAATCATCACATGCTCATGCAGCTGAAGAAACACGCAGTCCAGCTCTTTACACCACACCACACCGGAGAGCAGCAGCAATGGGAACGGCCAGCTCCCAACCCAGTCTTTGGGCCATGATCCACGATTATCAGTCCATAGTCACCTGGCCATATTCTATGGTCTCCAGTCCCAGGTCACTGAGCCTTAATCTCCTGTCCCTTGGCCGTGAACCCCAATCCCTGGTCCAGGTGCTGTGATTACACAAACTCGGTCCCTGATCCCTGGATCCTGGTCCCTGATCCCCAGCTGTAATCCCCGGATCGTGGTCTCTGATATCCGGCTGTAATTGATAGATCCTGGTCCCTGATCTCTGCACCCAACTGTAATCCCTGTATCCAGGTCTCTGATGCCCTGCTGTAATCCCTGGATCCTGGTCACTCATCACTGGCTACAATCCCTGGATCCAGGTCACTGGTCCACGGCTGTAATCTCTGGATCCTGGTCCATAGTCTCTGGCTGTAATCCCTGAATCAAGGTCTCTGGTCCCCGGCTGTAATCCCTGGATCCTGGTGCATGATTCCTGGCTGTAATCCCTGGATCCAGGTATCTGACCCCTGGCTGTAATTCTGGAATCCAGGTCTCTGGTCCCGGGCTGTGATCTCCATGTCTACTACACTGGGAGTTACTTCTAAATAATAGTTCTGTGTGAATATTGAAATGTGCAGATGTGTTTTCCTTAATTCGTACTGCAGGTATAAGATCGTACTGGACAGTGACGCTGCAGATTATGGAGGTCACAGCCGATTGAACCATGACACCGAGTTCTTCACAGAACCACAACCCCAGAACAACCGGCCCAACTCTCTGCTGGTGAGTGTTTACTGTCCCCTCAGCAGAAAGCTCCACAGGAATACGACTGCTGCAGAACGTGGGTCACACCAGGGTCCAGGCACAGCAAGGGTGGGAATGAGGAGAGGCGCAGGATTTGGTGTGTGGCCAGGTTCTCTCTGCAGCCACGGCAACATCTCCCTAGATATCATCTCTGCACAGGGCTTGGTGATGTCTAGATGGGGCTCAGTGATGTCTGGACAGGGCTCAGTGATGTCTGGATGGGGCTCAGTGGTGTCTGGACGGGGCTCAGTGATGTCTGGATGGGGCTCAGTGATGTCTGGACGGGGCTCAGTGGTGTCTGGACGGGGCTCAGTGATGTCTGGACGGGGCTCAGTGATGTCTGGACGGGGCTCAGTGGTGTCTGGACGGGGCTCAGTGATGTCTGGACAGGGCTCAGTGATGTCTGGACGGGGCTCAGTAGTGTCTGGACGGGGCTCAGTGATGTCTGGACGGGGCTCAGTGATGTCTGGACGGGGCTCAGTGGTGTCTAGATGGGGCTCAGTGATGTCTGGATGGGGCTCAGTGATGTCTGGATGGGGCTCAGTGGTGTCTGGACGGGGCTCAGTGGTGTCTGGACGGGGCTCAGTGATGTCTGGACGGGGCTCAGTGGTGTCTGGACGGGGCTCAGTGGTGTCTGGACGGGGCTCAGTGATGTCTGGATGGGGCTCAGTGGTGTCTGAACGGGGCTCAGTGGTGTCTGGACGGGGCTCAGTGATGTCTGGACGGGGCTCAGTGGTGTCTGGACGGGGCTCAGTGGTGTCTGGACGGGGCTCAGTGATGTCTGGACGGGGCTCAGTGGTGTCTGGACGGGGCTCAGTGATGTCTGGACGGGGCTCAGTGGTGTCTAGATGGGGCTCAGTGATGTCTGGACGGGGCTCAGTGGTGACTGGACAGGGCTCGGTGATGTCTGGACATTGTGTCTGGACCGTGCTTCATAATACCTAGGCATCAGTTTAGCAACTGCCCACATGGCTGGGCTGTTGTTACTAGAGCTCCCTCTACAGGTCTGTAATCTCCTGAGAGGAGAAAGAATAAATGTGGGACAATTCCTCTGCTGCCCCTGCAAGTGATGCCACAAGAACCACTGGCGATGATTTTTGTATTATCGGTGGGGACGGGGGAAGTACCAGGGCATTGGAGGGTTGCAAATGTTGTTCCCTATACAACTTCCACATAATCCAATATTACTTTTACTAGGTGATATTGAAGGGATAAAACCGATACCCAAATTGAATAAATATCAGAAAGCATTTATAAAAATTGCATTGGCAGTAGCCAAAAAGGCTATTGCAGTTACTTGGAAATCGGATACATATTTAAGTATAGATCGTTGGAAGAAAGAAATTTATGGCTGTATTCCACTTGAAAAAATTACTTATAATTTAAGAGATAAATATGAAACATTTTTGAAAATTTGGCGCCCTTATTTACAAAAGACAGGATTAAATATATAGGTGCTCCGAAGATGAAATAATTGGTTATTTGGGGAAAGAAAGAAATATATATACTAAAGTTATTACGAACTCCATGGAGCATGTGGGGATCTTCCAATATCCAGGCATTCCTTTTTTTTTTCTTTCTTTCTTTCTTCTTTTTTTTCTGTAGGGATGTTAGGGGGGAGGGGTTAAGGGGAGGGGGATGGGTAATATACATTTTTTTCATATACTTTTATTCTGTAATTACTTGAAAACATAATAAAAAAAGTTTAATAAAAAATGTTAAGCTTTGTAACTTCAAAACATTAAACTAATTCAAAGGAGGAAAAAAAAGAAAGGGAGTAGTGATAACCCAAGAAATTACAGACCAGTGAGTCTGACTTCAGTGGTGGGTAAGTTGTTGGAGAAGATCCTGAGAGCATTTATGAGCATTTGGAGAGACATAATCTGATTAGGAGTAGTCAGCATGGCTTTGTGAAGGGCAGGTCCTGCCTTATAAGTTTGATTGAATTCTTTGAGGATGTGACTAAATACATTAATGAAACAGTGGATATAGTGTATATGAATTTCAGTAAAGCATTTGATAATATTCCCCATGCAAGGCTCATTCAGACAGTAATAAGGACGGGGATCCAAGGAGACATTGCTTTGTGGATCCAGAACTGGCTTGCCCACAGAAGGCAAAGTGTGGTTGTAACCATATAACATATAACCATATAACAATCACAGCACGGAAACAGGCCATTCCGGCCCTCCTAGTCCGTGCCGAACTCTTAATCTCACCTAGTCCCACCTACCCGCACTCAGCCCATAACCCTCCACTCCTTTCCTGTCCATATACCTATCCAATTTTACCTTAAATGACACAACTGAACTGGCCTCTACTACTTCTACAGGAAGCTCATTCCACACAGCTATCACTCTCTGAGTAAAGAAATACCCCCTCGTGTTTCCCTTAAACTTTTGCCCCCTAACTCTCAAATCATGTCCTCTCGTTTGAATCTCCCCTACTCTCAATGGAAACAGCCTATTCACGTCAACTCTATCTATCCCTCTCAACATTTTAAATACCTCGATCAAATCCCCCCTCAACCTTCTACGCTCCAATGAATAGAGACCTAACTTGTTCAACCTTTCTCTGTAACTTAAGTGCTGAAACCCAGGTAACATCCTAGTAAATCGTCTCTGCACTCTCTAATTTATTGATATCTTTCCTATAATTCGGTGACCAGAACTGTACACAATATTCCAAATTTGGCCTTACCAATGCCTTGTACAATTTTAACATTACATCCCAACTTCTGTACTCAATGCTCTGATTTATAAAGGCCAGCGTTCCAAAAGCCTTCTTCACCACCCTATCTACATGAGACTCCACCTTCAGGGAACTATGCACTGTTATTCCTAGATCTCTCTGTTCCACTGCATTCCTCAATGCCCTACCATTTACCCTGTATGTTCTATTTGGATTATTCCTGCCAAAATGTAGAACCTCACACTTCTCAGCATTAAACTCCATCTGCCAACGTTCAGCCCATTCTTCTAACCGGCATAAATCTCCCTGCAAGCTTTGAAAACCCACCTCATTATCCACAACACCTCCTACCTTAGTATCATCAGCATACTTACTAATCCAATTTACCACCCCATCATCCAGATCATTTATGTATATTACAAACAACATTGGGCCCAAAACAGATCCCTGAGGCACCCCGCTAGTCACTGGCCTCCATCCCGATAAACAATTATCCACCACTACTCTCTGGCATCTCCCATCTAGCCACTGTTGAATCCATTTTATTACTCCAGCATTAATACCTAACAACTGAACCTTCTTAACTAACCTTCCATGTGGAACTTTGTCAAAGGCCTTGCTGAAGTCCATATAGACTACATCCACTGCCTTACCCTCGTCAACATTCCTCGTAACTACTTCAAAAAATTCAATAAGGTTTGTCAAACATGACCTTCCACGCACAAATCCATGCTGGCTACTCCTAATCAGATCCTGTCTATCCAGATAATTATAAATACTATCTCTAAGAATACTTTCCATTAATTTACCCACCACTGATGTCAAACTGACAGGTCTATAATTGCCAGGCTTACTTCTAGAACCCTTTTTAAACAATGGAACCACATGAGCAATACGCCAATCCTCCGGCACAATCCCCGTTTCTAATGACATCTGAAAGATCTCCGTCAGAGCTCCTGCTATCTCTACACAAACTTCCCTCAAGGTCCTGGGGAATATCCGGTCAGGACCCGGAGATTTATCCACTTTTAAATTTCTTAAAAGCGCCAGTACTTCCACCTCTTTAATTGTCATAGGTTCCATAACTTCCTTACTTGTTTCCCACACCTTACACCATTCAATATCCTTCTCCTTAGTGAATACCGAAGAGAAGAAATCGTTCAAAATCTCTCCCATCTCCCTCGGCTCCACACATAGCTGACCACCCTGATTCTCTAAGGGACCAATTTTATCCCTCACTCTCCTCTTGCTTTTAATATAACTGTAGCAGCCTTTCGGATTTACTTCCACCTTATTTGCCAAACCAAACTCGTAACTTCTTTTAGCTTTTCTAATCTCTTTCTTAAGTTTCCTTTTACATTCTTTATATTCCTCGAGCAATTCCTTTACTCCATGCTGCCTATATCTATTGTAGACATCCCTCTTTTTTCGAACCAAGTTTCTAATATCCCTTGAAAACCATGGCGCTTTCAAACCTTTAACCTTTCCTTTCAACCGAACAGGAACATAAAGATTCTGTACCCTCATAATTTCACCCTTAAATGACCTCCATTTCTCTATTACATCCTTCCCATAAAACAACTTGACCCAATCCACTCTCTCTAAATCCCTGCGCATCTCCTCAAAGTTAGCCTTTCTCCAATCAAAAATCTCAACTCTAGGTCCAGTCCTGTCCTTCTCCATAATTATATTGAAGCTAATGCTATTGTGATCACTGGACCCGAAGTGCTCCCCAACACATACATCTGTCAGCTGACCTATCGCATTCCCTAACAGGAGATCCAACACTGCCCCATCTCCAGTCGGTACTTCTATGTATTGTTGCAAAAAACTATCCTGCACACATTTCACAAACTCTAAACCATCCAGCCCTTTTACAGAATGAGCTTCCCAATCTATGTGTGGAAAATTAAAATCTCCCACAATCACCACCTTGTGTTTACTACAAATATCTGCTATCTCCTTACACATTTGCTCTTGTAGACGGGTCATATTCTACATGGAGGTCGGTCACCAGTAGTGTGCCTCAGGGATCTGTTCTAGGACCCCAACTCTTTGTGATTTTTATAAATGACCTGGATGAGAAAGCGGAGGGATGAGTTAGTAAATTTTCTGATGACACAAAGGTTGGAGGTGTTGTGGATAGTCTGGAGCATTGTCAGAGGTTACAGCGGGACATCGATAGGATGTAAAACTGGGCTGAAAAGTTGGAGATAAGTGTGAGATGGTTCATTTTGGTAGGTCAAATATGGCAGAATATAGTATTAATGTTAAGATTCTTGGGGTCCATAGGACACTCAAAGCTGCTATGCAAGTTGACAGAGTTATTAAGACAGCATATGCTGTGATGCCCTTCATCAACCATGGAATTGAGTTCAAGAGCTGGGAGGTAATGTTACATCTATATATGACCCTGGTCAGACCCTACTTCAGATACTGTGTTCAGTTCTGGTCACCTCACTACAGGGAGGATGTGGATACTACAGAGAGAGTGCACAGGAGATTTACAAGGATGTTGCCTGGATTGGAGAGCATGCCTTATGAAAATAGGATAAGTGAACTTGGCTTTTTCTCCTTGGAGTGATGAAGGATGAGAGGTGACCTGATAGAGGTGTATAAGATGATGAGAGGCATTGATTGTGTGGATGGCCAGAGGCTTTTTCCCAGGGCTAAAATGGCTAACACAAGAGGCATAGTTTTAAGTTGCTGGGAAGTAGGTACACAGGGAATGTCTGGGGTAAGCTTTTCACACAGAGAGTGGTGGAACGCACTGCCAGCGACAGCAGTAGAGTTTGATACATTAGGGTCTTTTAAGACACTACTAGATAGGTACATGGAGTTTAGAAAAATAGAGGGCTATGTGGTAGAAAAATTCTATGCAGTTTCTAGAGTAGGTGACATGGTCAGCACAGCATTGTGGGCCGAAGGAACTGTAATGTACTGGAGATGTCTGTGTTCTATGTCAGTCAGCTTTACCCCACCCACACCATTTCCAATTCCTTGAAAGAGGTGACTGTGTTGGTCTGAACTGAGGGAGCAGTTGACAGTCTGGTCAGAGATTACCCCATCTGACTGTGGGACCATAGAGGCTGAAGTGATACCAATCACAGGTCCTTTTCTGTTTGGTAATATCATCACCGTGAAATAACATTCACATGATAGACATTTCCTTAACACAGGTTAGATTTTTCAAAAGATGCCGCCTAGACACCACTGATTCCACATTGCGCAAGTTTACATGGCTTCTTTCATATGCAATGAGCCTACAGATTTGCAATCCACTCTCTTTATAGCTTTCCTAGCTCGTTAAGTCCTGAAAACACATACCACCAGCCTCAGAAACAGCTTCTTCCCCACTGTAATCAGACTCTTGAATAGTTCCCTTAACCGCACAGTCCACTTCATCATGATCTTGCATCTTATTATTTAGCTGCTGTGCACTCTCTCTGTAGCTGTTACACTCTATTCGGCATGTTCTACCTCAATGAACTGATGTGATGAAGTGATCTGTGTGGAGGGTATGTACCAGTTTTCACTGCGTAACGAGTTTTTCTCAGTATACGTGACAATACGTCAGGATGCTGTTCATCAACTATAGCTCAGCATTTAATACCATCATTCCCACAATCCTGATTGAGAAGTTGCAGAACCTGGGCCTCTGTACCTCCCTCTGCAATTGGATCCTCGACTTCCTAACCAGAAGACCACGGTCTGTGTGGATTGGTGATAACATATCCTCCTCGCTGACGATCAACACTGGCGCACCTCAGGGGTGTGTGCTTAGCCCACTGCTCTATTCTATATATACTTATGACTCTGTGGCTTGGCATTGCTGAAATACCATCTTTAAATTAGCTGACAATACAACCATTGTTGGTAGAATCTCAGGTGGTGACGAAAGGGCGTACAGGAGTGAGATATGCCAACTAGTGGAATGATACCGCAGCAACAACCTGGCACTCAACATCAGTAAGACAAAAGAGCAGATTGTGGACTTCAGGAAGTCTAAGACGAAGGAACATATACCAATGCTCATAGAGGGATCAGAAGTGGAGAGAGTGAGCAGCTTCAAGTTCCTGGGTGTCAAGATCTCTGAGGATCTAACCTGGTCCCAACATATCGATGTAGTCATAAAGAAGGCAAGGCAGCGGCAATACTTTATTAGGAGTTTGAAGAGATCAACAAATACATAGAACCATAGAACGCTACAGCACAGTACAGACCCTTCAGCCCTCCATGTTGTGCCAACCCATATAATCCTTTAAAAAAAAGACTAAACCCACACTACCCCATAACCCTCCATTTTTCTTTCACCCATGTGCCTGTCCAAGAGGCTCTTAAATACCCTGTATTTAAGTGTATCTTAAATACACTCAAAATCTTCTGTAGTTGTACTGTTGAGAGCATTCTGACAGGCTGCATCACTGTCTGGTACGGAGGGGCTACTGCACAGGACTGAAAGAAGCTGCAGAGGGTTGTAAACCTAGTCAGCTCCATCTCGGGCAGTAGCCTACAAAGTACCCAGGACATCTTCAGGGAGTGGTGTCTCAGAAAGGCAGAGTCCATTATTAAAGGCCTCCAGCACCCAGGGCATGCACTTTTCTCACTGTTACCATCAGGTAGGAGGTGCAGAAACAAATTTCATGTCACATGCTGGTGATAATAAACCTGATTCTGATTGTGAATAGTAAACATAATAATAAATGTTCCAATTTCCTCCCCAACCAGAAATTTCTGCAGTCCACAGTGATTTACTTTGACCCATAAAGTGAATCCCCTAGATCCATCGCTGATCTTTCTCCTCCCTTCCTGCACAGTGTGTTCTGGTGTTGGATCTGACTGCACTATTCTCCCATTGGCACTGGGAGTCTCCAGAACTCACCAGACATTCTCTGCCAGCACTCTCTCAAGCTGTGGAGTACTCTCCACCTGAAATTCGCTGTCCACAAGATACTCCTGCCCCACTGGGAGCAGTGGGGTCCGCTGCCACTCGGTATCCAAGGTCCAGATCTGGAAACCTGCAGCCAGTGCTGTCTGTGGGCCTCCGCAGCCCACCTCCCACCGTTCACAAACAACCTAACTTAGGGAGATCTAACAACACAAATTCTCCCAGAAGTTTGTAAAGCATGTTTCTAGCTAGTAACAATAATAATGCTTCAGTAGATCCATAATTAATTTATTTAGACATATTTATTCCATTAGTTGAATGAAGTGTGAGGGTGATTATTGAGAATGAAAAGGTCATACCAGTATATAGAGAGCAATACAATGTTTGTGACTTGGGCAGAGTTCCGAGGGACCAAAGCCTTGTGTTACTGCCTCTACTGCTACCACCTGCTGTGTGCTGACCCTGAAACAACAACCAGGGTACAGTACCGCTGGGGACGGGTCTGTCACTGTATAACACCAGGGTACAGTACCGGTGGGAATAGGTCTGTCACTATAGAACCATAGAACACTACAGCACAGAAAACAGGCCATTCGGCCCTTCTAGTCTGTGCCAAAACTTTATTCTGCTAGTCCCATTGACCTGCACCCTGTCCATAACCCTCCAGACCTCTCCCATCCATGTATCTATCCAATTTATTCTTAGAACTTAAGAGTGAGTCCGCATTTACCACGTCAAATGGCAGCTCGTTCCACATTCCCACCACTCTCTGAGTGAAGAAGTTCCCCCTAAACCTTTCTCCTTTCACCCTAAAGCCATGTCCTCTCGTATTTATCTCTCCTAATCTAAGTGGAAAGAGCCTACTCGCATTTACTCTGTCAATACCCCTCATGATTTTCTAAACCTTTATCAAATCCTCCCTCATTCTTCTACGCTCCAAGAAATAAAGTCCTAACCTGTTCAATCTTTCCCTGTAACTCAACTCCCGAAGACCTGGCAACATCCTAGTAAATCTTCTCTGCACTCTTTCAATCCTTCCTATAGTTAGGTGAGCAGAACTGCACACAATACTCCAAATTTGCCCTCACCAATGTCTTATACAACCTCACCATGACATCCCAACTTCTATACTCAATACTTTGATTTATGACTGCCAGGATGCCAAAAGCCTTCTTTACAACCCTGTCTACCTGTGACGCCACTTTCAGGGAATTATGTATCTGAACTCCCAGATCCCTTTGTTCCTCCGCACTCCTCAGTGCCCTACTATTCATTGTGTATGGCCTACCTTGATTTGTCCTTCCAAAATGCAACACCTCACACTTGTCTGCATTAAATTCCATCTGCCATTTTCTGGCCCATTTTCCCAGTTGGTCCAGATCCCTCTGCAAGCTTTGAAAGCCTTCCTCGCTGTCCTCAACACCTACAATCTTAGTGCCATCAGCAAACTTGCTGATCCAATTTACCACATTATCATCTAGGTTATTGATATAGACAACAATGGTCCCAGCACAGATCCTTGAGGCACACCACTAGTCACAGGCCTCCAGTTTGAGAAGCAATCATCCACTACCACTCTCTGTCTTCTCCCACACAGCCAATTTCGAATCCAGTTTACAACCTCTCCATGGATACCTAGCGTCTGAACCTTCTGAACTAACCTCCCATGTGGGACCTTGTCAAATGCCGTACTAAAGTCCATGTAGACAACATCCACAGCCTTTTCTTCATCTACTTTCTTGGTAACCTCCTTGAAAAGCTCTACAAGATTCGTTAAACACGATCTACCACGCACAAAGCCATGCTGACTATCCTTAATCAGCCCTTGGCTGGCCAAATACTTGTATATCCGATCTCTCAGAACACCTTCCAATAATTTATCTACTACTGATGTCAGGCTCACCAGCCTGTAATTACCTGGTTTACTTTTGGAGCCTCTTTTAAACAACGGAACATGAGTTACCCTCCAATCCCCCGGCACCGCACCCATGGCTAAAGACATTTTAAATATTTCTGCCAGGGTCCCTGCAATTTCTACACTACACTAGTCTCTCTCAAGGTCTGAGGAAATATCATGTCAGGCCCGGAGAATTTATCTACCGTTATTTGGTGTAAGGCAGCAAGCACCTTCTCCTCTTTAATCTCTATATATTCCATGACACAACTGCTTGTTTCCCTTTCTTCCATATACGTTATGCCAGTTTCCTGAGTAAATACTGATGCAAAAAAACTGTTTAAGATCTCCCCCATCTTGTGAGGCTCCACACATAGACGACCACTCTGATCTTCTAGGGGACCAATTTTGTCGCTTACTATCCTTCTACTCTTAATATACTTGTAGAAACCCTTCGGGTTTACCTTCACAGTATCTGCCAAAGCAACCTCATGTCTTCTTTTTGCCTTCCTGATTTCCTTCTTTAGTATTTTCTTACATTTTCTTTCCTCTTCGAGTACCTCATCTGTTCCTTGTTGCCTATACCTGCTATACACCTCTCTCTTTTTCTTAACCAGATCACCATTATCCCTTGAAAACCAAGGTTCCCTATGCCTGTTAACTTTGCCTCTGGATCATTCGGGAGACTGAGCAGTTTATAGATAATAGCTTCTGGGAGGTAGTTACACCTAAGGAAGAGGGCACAGGTAATTGGGTTACCGTCAGGCGAGGGAAGGGGAAAGGGCAGGTAGTGCAGGGTTCCCCTGTGGCCATTCCCCTCCAAAACAGGTATACCGATTTGGATACTGTTGGGGGGGGGATGGCTTACCTGGAACAAACTGTGGCAGCCGGATCTCTGGCACTGAGTCTGGTTCTGCAGTGCAGAAGGGAGGGAGAAAGATGAGGACAGTGGTAGTGATAGGGGACTCCATAGTCAGGAGTACAGACAGGAGATTCTGTGATCGTGACAGAGACTCCCGGATGGTTTGTTACCTCCTAGGTGCCAGGGTCAGGGATGTCTCTAATCGCGTGCACAGCATTCTGAGGTGGGAGGGTGATCAGCCAGATGTCGTGGTACACATCGGTACCAATGACATAGGTAGGAAGAGTCAGGAGGTCCTGAAGAGTGAGTACAGAGAGCTTGGTAGGAAGTTGAAAAACAGGACCTCAAGGGTAGTAATCTCCGGATTGCTGCCTGTGCCACGTGCCAGTGAGGGTAAGAGTAGGATGCTCTGGCAGATGAACACATGGCTGAGAAACTGGTGTAGGGGGCAGGGTTTTCAGATTTCTAGATCATTGGGACCTCTTCTGGGGCAGGTGGGACCTGTATAAGAGAGACAGGTTACACCTGAACTACAAGGGGACCAATATACTTGCAGGGAGGTTTGCTAGTGTTATTGGGGAGAGTTTAAACTAGATTTGCAGGGGGATGGGAACCAGAGTGCCAGAGTAGATAGTGGAACAGGGGTAAAAATAAATGATGTTAGTAGTTCATGCAAAGTCACAAATAGTAAGGTTGTGTGTGGTGGAAATAATCTTCTGAGGTGTGTATATTTCAATGCGAGGAGTATTGTGGGAAAGGCAGACGAGCTGAGGGCCTGGATTGATGCATGGAATTATGACATCATAGCCATTACTGAAACTTGGCTACAGGAGGGGCAGGACTGGCAGCTCAATGTTCCAGGATTCCGATGTTTCAGACGTGATAGAGGCAGAGGGATGAAGGGTGGGGGGTGGCTTTGCTAGTCAGGGAAAATATTACAGCAGTGCTTCGGCAGGACAGATTAGAGGGTTTGTCTACTGAGGCCATATGGGTGGAGCTGAGAAACAGGAAAGGTATGACCACATTAATAGGGTTGTATCATAGACCACCCAATAATCAGCGAGAATTGGAGGAGCAAATCTGCAGAGAGATAACAGACAACTGCAGGAGACAGAAAGTTGTGATTGTAGGGGATTTTAATTTTCCACACATTGATTGGGACTCCCATACTGTTAAAGGTCTAGATGGGTTAGAGTTTGTAAAATGTGTTCAGGAAAGTTTTCTAAATCAGTATATAGATGTACCAACTAGGGAGGATGCAATATTAGATCTCCTATTAGGAAATGAGTTAAGGCCGGTGATGGAAGTGTGTTTAGGGGAACACTTTGGTTCCAGTGATCATAACACCATTAGTTTCAACTTGATCATGGATAAAGATAGATCTGGTCCTTGGGTTGAAGTTCTAAACTGGAAAAAGGCCAAATTTGAAGAAATGAGAAAGGATCTAAAAAGCGTAGATTGGGACAGGTTATTCTCTGGCAAGGATGTGATTGGTAAGTGGGAGGCCTTCAAAGGAGAAATTTTGAGAGTGCAGAGTTTGTATGTTCCTGTCAGGGTTAAAGGCAAAATATATAAGAATAAGGAACCTTGGTTCTCGAAGGATATTGGAACTCTGATAAAGATGTATAACATGTATAGGCAACAGGGAGGGAATAAAATGCTTGAGGAGTATAAAAAGAGTAAGAAAAGACTTAAGAAAGAAATCAGGAGGGCTGAAAGAAGACATGAGGTTGCTTTGGCAGTCAGGGTGAAGGATAATCCTAAGAGCTTCTACAGGTATGTTAAGAGCAAGAGGATAGTAAGGGATAAAATTGGCCCTCTTGAAGATCAGAGTGGTTGGCTATGTATGGAACCAAAAGAAATGGGGGAGATATTAAATGAGATTTTTGCATCTGTATTTACTAAGGAAACTGGAATGGAGTCTATGGAAACAAGTAGGGAGGTCATGGAACCTATACAGATTAAAGAGGAGGAGGTGCTTGCTGTCTTGAGGCAAATCAGAGTAGATAAATCCCCGGGACCTGACAGGGTATTCCCTCGGACCTTGAAGGAGACTAGTGTTGAAATTGCAGGGGCCCTGGCAGAAATATTTAATGTCGATATCCACAGGTCAGGTGCCGGAGGATTGGAGGATAGCTCATGTAGTTCTGTTGTTTAAAAAAGGCTCAAAAGGTAAGCCGGGAAATTATAGGCCAGTAAGTTTGACATCGGTAGTAGGTAAATTATTGGAAGGAGTACTAAGAGATAGGATCTACAAGTATTTGGATAGACAGGGACTTATTAGAAAAAGTCAGCATGGCTTTGTGTGTGGTAGGTCATGTTTAACCAATCTATTAGAGTTTTTCGAGGAAGTTACCAGGAAAGTTAATAAAGGGAAGGCAGTGGATGTTGTATATATGGACTTCAGTAAGGCCTTTGACAAGGTCCTGCATGGAAGGTTAGTTAAGAAGATTCAGTCACTAGTTATACATGGAGCGGTAGTAAATTGGATTAGACATTGGCTCAATGGAAGAAGCCAGAGAGTGGTAGTGGAGGATTGCTACTCTGAGTGGAGGCCTGTGACTAGTGGTGTGCCACAGGGATCAGTGCTGGGTCCATTTTTATTTGTCATCTATATCAATGATCTGGATGATAATGTTAGAACCATAGAACACTACAGCACAGTACAGGCCCTTCAGCCCTCCATGTTGTGCTGACCCATATAAACCTTTAAAAAAAAAGTACTAATCCCACACTACCCCATAACTCTCCATTTTTCTTTCATCCATGTGCCTGTCCAAGAGGCTCTTAAATACCCCTAATGTTTTAGCCTCTACCACCATCCCTGACAAGTCATTCCAGGCACTCACAACCCTCTGTGTAAAAAACTTACCCCTGATGTCTCCCCTAAACTTCCCTCCCTTAATTTTCTACCTATGCCCTCTGGTGTTTGCTATTGGTGCTCTGGGAAACAGGTACTGACTATCCACCCTATCTATGTCTCTCATAATCTTGTAGAGGCAAATTGGATCAGCAAATTTGCTGATGATACAAAGATTGGAGGTGTAGTGGACAGTGAGGAAGGTTTTCAAAGCTTGCGGAGGGATTTGGACCAGTTGGAGGAATGGGCTGAAAAATAGCAGATGGAGTTTAATGCGGACAAGTGTGAGGTATTGCACTTCAGAAAGTCAAGCCAAGGTAAAACATACAAGGTAAATGGTAGGACACTGAGGAGTGCAGTAGAACAGAGGGATCTGGCAGTACAGATACATAATTCCCTAAAAGTGGCGTCACAAGTAGATAGGGTTGTAAAGAGAGCTTTTGGTACATTGGCCTTTATAAATCAAAGTATTGTGTATAAGAGTTGGAATGTAATGGTGAGGTTGTATAAGACATTGGTGAGACCGAATTTGGAGTATTGTGTGCAGTTTTGGTCAACTAATTACAGGAAGGATATTAATAAGGTTGAAAGAGTGCAGAGAAAGTTTACAAGGATGTTGCCGAGACTTGAGAAACTGAGTTACAGAGAAAGGTTGAATAGGTTAGGACTTTATTCCCTGGAGCGTAGGAGAATAAGGGGTGATTTGATAGAGGTGTATAAAATTATGATGGGTATAGATAGAGTGAATGCAAGCAGGCTTTTTCTACTGAGGCTAGGGGAGAAAAAAAACCAGAGCTCTTGGGTTAAGGGTGAAGGGGGAAAAGTTTAAAGGGAACATTGGGGGGGCTTCTTCACGCAGAGAGTGGTGGGAGTGTGGAATGAACTGCCAGATGAAGTGGTGAATGCAGGCTCACTTTTGACATTTAAGAAAAACTTGGACAGGTATATGGATGAGAGGGGTTTGGAGGGATATGGCCCAGGTGCAGGTCAGTGGGACTAGGCAGAAAAATGGTTTGGCACAGCCAAGAAGGGCCAAAAGGCCTGTTTCTGTGCTGTAATGTTCTATGGTTCTATAGTTAATCATGGCAGGAACATGCAAACTCTGCACTCTCAAAATTTCACCTTTGAAGTCTTTCCACTTTCTGAACACATCCTTGCCAGAAAACAACTTATCCCAGTCCACTCTTCCTAGATCCTTTCTCATTTCCACAAAATTGGCCCTTCTCCAATTTAGAACCTCAGCTCGAGGACCAGACCTATCCTTATCCATAATTAACTTGAAACTAATGACATTATGGTCACTGCATCCAAAATGTTCATCTACACGTACTTCTGTCACCTGACCTGTCTGGTTCCCTAATAGGAGATCAAGCATTGCATCCTCTCTTGTAGGTACCTCTATATATTGATTTAGAAAACTTCCCTGAACACATTAGACGAACTCCAAGCCATCTAACCCTTTCACAGTGTATGAGTCCCAGTCAATATGTGGAAAATTAAAATCCCCTACAATCACAACTTTCTGTCTCCTGCAGTTGTCTGCTATCTCTCTACAGAATGGTCCTCCAATTCTCTCTGACTATTGGGTGGTCTAATACAACCCTATTAGTGTGGTCACACCTTTCCCGTTCCTCAGCTCCACCCATATGGCCTCTGTAACACCGGGGTACAGTACCGGTGGGGTCGGGTCTGTCACTGTGTAACACCGGGGTACGGTACCAGTGGGGTCGGGTCTGTCACTGTATAACACCGGGGTATGGTACCGGTGGGGTTGGGTCTGTCACTGTATAACACCGGAGATAACCCCGGGGTACAGTACCGGTGGGGTCGGGTCTGTCACTGTGTAACACCGGGGTACGGTACCGGTGGGGACGGGTCTGTCACCGTATAACGCCGGGGTATGGTACCGGTGGGGACGGGTCTGTCACTGTGTAACACCGGGCTATGGTACCGGTGGGGTCGGGTCTGTCACTGTGTAACACCGGGGTACAGTACCGGTGGGGACGGGTCTGTCACCGTATAACGCCGGGGTATGGTACCGGTGGGGACGGGTCTGTCACTGTGTAACACCGGGGTACAGTACCGGTGGGGTCGGGTCTGTCACTGTGTAACACCGGGGTACAGTACCGGTGGGGTCGGGTCTGTCACTGTGTAACACCGGGGTACAGTACCGGTCGGTATAGGATTTACACTGTATGGCACTGGGGTACAGGGTTTATCGTCCAGCATTCTGATCCTGATGCACCAGATCAAACTCTGATACGTCATGCTGTAAATAAAATAGTGAAACCATGATGGATCCTGTAAGAATACAGGAACTCTGCAAGTTGACTTACTGCCTGGGTAGTAGGAGATGTGGTCGGGTTCCCCACCCGTGTTTGAATTCATGCATTGCAGGGATCTCTTCTGGGGAAGGTATGTCCTGTTCAAATGGGACAGGTTACACTTAAACCCAAGGGGACCCAATATCCTTGCAGGCAGTTTAACTAGAGTCGTTCAGGTGGGTTTAAACTAATTTGGCAGAGGGATGGGAACTGGAGTGATAGTGCTAAAGATAAGGTTTACAAATTGAGGCACTATGTAGTGTGACTCCTAGCAAGAGAGGCTGTTGATAGGGTATTGCAGTCAACAGGGTGAGTTGCAACATAAAAGGCAGACAAAATCGAAAAGGGTGATCGCAGGACTGAAGGTGTTGTATTTGATTGTGCGCAGTATGTAGAGTAAGGTAGATAAACTTGTAGCACAGTTACAGATCGGCATGTATGACATTGTCGGCATCATTGAATCATGGCTGAAGGAAGATTACAGCTGGGAGCTTAATGTCCAAGGATCCACATTGTATCAAAAGGACAGGCAGAAAAGCAGAAGGGATGGTGTTGCTCTGTTGGTAAAAAATGAAATCAGATCATTAGAAAGAGGTGACATAAGGTGTTGAATCATTGTGGACAGAGCTAAGGAACTGCAAGGGTAAAAAGACCCTGATGGGAGTTATATACAGTAGTAAGGATGTGGTCTACAAATTACAACAGGAGATAGAAGATGCATGCCAAAAGGACAATATTACAATAGTTATGGGAGATTCAATATGCAGGTAAATTGGGGAAACCAGATTGGCACTGGATTCCAAGAAGGAGGATTCTAGAGTGCATACGAGATGGCTTTTTAGGGCAGCTCGTGGTTGCAGTAGGAGATCAGCTATTCTGGATTGGGTGCTATGCAATGAACCAGAATTGATCAGAGAGCTTAACGTAAAAGAACACTTAGGGGAAAGTGATCATAATATGATTGAATTCACCCTGAAATCTGAGAAGAAGCTAAAGTCAGATGCATCAGTATTACAGTGGAGTGAAGGGAATTCCAGAGGCATGAGATAGGAGTTGGCCAGAATTGATTGGAAAAGAACACTGGCAGGGATGACAGCAAAGCAGCAATGGCTGTAATTTCTGGAAGCAATTCAGAAAGCACAGAATATGGACATACCAAAGAGGAAGAAGTGTTCTAAAGACAAGATGACACAACTATGCCTAACAAAAGACGTCAAAGCCAATATAAAAGCCAAAGAGAGGGCATATAATAGAGTAAAGATTAGTGGGAAGTTAGAGGATTGAGAAGCTTTAAAAAAAAACAACAGAAGAGTCATTAAGAAGGTAAAGATGAAATACAAAAGTGAGCTAGCCAATTATATTAAAGAGGATACCAAGAGTTTCTACAGATATATAAAGTGTAAAAGAGTGCAAGAGTGGATATTGGACCACTGGAAAACGGTGCTGGAGAGGTAGTAATGGGGACAAGGAAATGGCAGATGAACTGAATAAGTATTTTGCATCATCTTCACTGTGGAAGACACCACCAGTATGGTGGAAGTTCCAGGTGTCAGGGGTCATGAAGTGTATGAAGTTACCATTATCAGGGAGAAGGTTCTTGGGAAACCGAAAGATCTGAAGGTAGATAAGTCAACTGGACTAGATGGTGTACACCCAAGGGTTTTTGAAAGATTGTGGAGGTTTTAGTAATGATCTTTCAAGAATTAGTAGATTCTGGAATGGTTCCCTAAGACTGGAAAATTGCAATTGTCACCTCACTCTTCAAGAACGGAGAGGGGCAAAAGAAAGGAAACTATAAGCCAGTTAGTGGCCTCGACCACTGATCTCAGTGATTGGGAAGTGTGAGAGTAAATTGTTAAGAATGAGGTCTTAGACTACTTGGAGGCACATGATGAAATAGGCTGTAGTCAGTATGGTTTCTTCAACGTAAAATATTGTCTAACAAATCTGCTGGAATTCTTTGAACAAGCAGGATAAACAAAGGAGAATCAGTTGATATTGTGTACTTGGATTTTCAGAAGGCCTTTGACAAAGTGCCACACATGAGGCTGCTTAACAAGCTGTAAGCCCATGGTGTTACAGGGAAGATTACAGTATGGATAAAGCAGTGGCTGGTTGGCAGGAGACAAATAGTGGGAATAAAAGGAAACTTTTCTGACTGGCTGCTGGTGATGAGTGGTGTTTCACAGGGGTTTGTGTTGGGACAGACTCATTTTACATTGTAAATCACTGGTTTGGATGATGGAATCGGTAGCCTTGTTCCAAAGTTTGCAGACGATATGAAGAAAAGTGGAGGGGCAGGTAGTTTTGAGGAAGCAGAGCAGCTACTAAAGTACTTAAATTAAGATAGGCGAAGAGTGGCAGATAGAATACAGTGTCAGGAAGTGTACTGTTTGGCCATGCACTTTGGTGGAAGAAATGAAAGGGTTGACTATTTTCTGAATGGAGAGAAAATACAAAAATCTGAGGTGCAGAAGGACTTGGGAGTCCTTGTGCAAGATTCTCTAAAACTTAATTTGAAGGTTGAGTATGTGGTGAGAAAGGCAAATGCAGTGTTACCATTTACTTCAGGAAGATTAGAATATAAAAGCAAGGATGTAATGTTGAGACTATATAAAACACTGCTGAGGCCTCACTTGAAATATTGTGAGCAGTTTTGGGCCCCTTATCTTAGAAAGGATGTGCTGGATTCAAAGGAGGTTAACACAAATGATTCCAGGATTGAATGGCATGTCATATGAAGAGTGTTGGATGGCTCTGGGCCTGTATTCACTAGAATTCAGAAGAATGAGGGGTGACCTAATTAAAACCTGTCAAATGGTGGAAGGCCTTGATAAAGTGGATGTGGAGAGGATGTTTCCTTTGATGGGAGAGTCTAAGACTAGAGGACACAGCCTCAGAGTAGAGGGATAATCTTTTAGAATGGAGATGATTAGGAATTTCTTTAGCTGGAAAGTGGTGAATCTGTGGAATTCTTTGCCACAGGCAGCTGTGGAAGCCAAGTCATGATGTAAGGCAGAAGTTGAAGATTCTTAATTGCTCAGGGCAGGAAGGAATACGGGGGTGGGTGAGGGAGGCAGAAGATTGGAGCTGAAAGGAAAATGGTTCAGGCATGACAAAATGGCAGTGCAGACTCGATAGGCCAAATAGTCTCCCATATCTTAGGGCCTTAGTGTCACCACCTCTGTCCATCAGATTCCGGGGTAGGGCAGCGTAGAGAGTGGTGCTGAGGCCCCAGTAAGATCATTGTCACCTGATGGAAGTTTGGAGCCGGTTGAAGAGCCAAGTGTCCGGTGCCTGATCCATGTGATGTGTGTATCAGTCAGGTTTGTTCGGGGGACTGTGCACAGGGTGTTCAATCAGCTCCTGGTGGCAACACTCTCCAGCTTCTGTTCTTTCTGACCTCTTTCCGCTTTATTCCTCATCATTTCCCCAGCTCCTTCATCACTCCTCCCTTCCCCCTGTTTGTGTCCTTTCCTCCCCCTTTATTTTCCTGCTTTTCTCTTCTCACTCAGTTGTATCACCTTGAACCTGACCACATCCAGAGGAGGAAACACGCTGAGCAGGTAAGCGCCCTTTGCCCCTTATTGGTGGTGAGTGAGGTGCAGTAATGAGGGCGGTGTGTGAGGGCTGTAGAGAGTGAGGGGCAGTAAGGAGTGAGGGTAGTAGGAAGTGAGGCACCGTAAGGAGTGAGGGTAAGAGGGAGCGAGGGGTGATAGGGAGCGAGGTCTGTAGAGAGTGAGGAGCAGTAGGGAATGAGGTATGTAGAGAGTGAGGGGCAGTAGGGTGTGAGGGTAGTAGGAAGTGAGGCACCGTAAGGAGTGAGGGTAAGAGGGAGCGAGGGGTGATAGGGAGCGAGGTCTGTAGAGAGTGAGGAGCAGTAGGGAATGAGGTATGTAGAGAGTGAGGGGCAGTAGGGTGTGAGGGATGGTGTAGTGAAGGTGGTGTGGTAGTGAGGGGCGGTGTGGGAGTGAGAGCGGGGTGGAATCTTCTAAAGGATCGACATCAGGGGCTGCTGCCTGCTCTTGCATTGACCAGGGTTTCAAGGAACAGAGGAGTAATCTGGACAGATAATCAAGGAACTGGTCAGAGTTAGGTTCTTTGTAAACATTAGATTCACGTTCAGTGACAGGTGAAGAGGAGAAAGGCGTTTGTAGTCGGACGTGATCAAATCTGTGGGTTAATGCAAGAGGCTTCCCCTGCCCCCCCCCCCCCGGCTCGAATGGAAAGCATAGGAGCCAGGAATGGCCTTGCTGATGATGGGCAGACCTGTGTGTGGTTTCTTCATCACCCGCCATGTTCCCCTGCCCCCAGCACTCCTGAACCGGCAGCGATACTTGATGTTATCGATTAGGTACCAGTAAATATTATTTAAAGTTCACCCGCCCCTCCCCTTTCTCATGGAGCTTTCCTGCTTAATCTGCCCACCCTATGATGCCCACTGCTTTCTACTAACCCTCTTCTCCGCCCTGACGTTAATTAACCAGTGACAGCCCCGCCACGCCTGTCTTTCTCTTTGCATCACATTTTCCGCTGCTTTTCCTCCCCCAGCTCGTCAAATCGGGAACTCTACACAAGTGTAAACTCTGTCTAAAGGTGAGTCGGTGAGTGTGTGGCAGCTTCAGTAGTGCTCTGGGGATGAACGAGCCGTGACCTTCCACACTCACTGGTCTGCACGCTCCCGCTCTTTACCAGTGTCTGTGGCCGCACAACAGACTCTCAAGTGCATGGCACTGGCTTCGTTCAGGTGTGCATGGCTGTCTGTGGAATGCCGTTGTGTGACAGAGACGCTGAGCTGTGCCGTAATAGGCGAGAAGGGTGTGCAGGCTGTGTAATGGTACTGGTTTAGTCCCTGATCAGATGGTAATACCTCCGAGAGGATCACCGGGCTCTCCCTCACCCCTTTTGTGACATTTACCGGGAGCTTTGCGGACAAAGGACCGGAAGGATGCCTGCCACCCATCCCACAATCTGTTTGAGCCACGACCATCAGGAAGGAGGTACAAGAGCATGAAGACGAGGACTGTCAGACTGGGGAACAGCTTCCTCCCTCAGGCTGTGGGACCGAGTTCTAGTCACTAGGACAGCGAGCTGTTTACCGGTTACCGTTTACCTGTGCTGTGCAATTCACATGCATTTTGAGTAATATTTTATTAACCTGTTTACAGTAATATTTTGTTTAGGTGCTCTGTGATATATGTTTCGTGGCTGCACTGTGGTCTGGAGGAATGTTCTTTTTGTTTGGTTATATATGTGTACAGTCAGATGACAACAAACTTGAACTTGAGAGGCATGGAAGCTGGAGTTCTGAGCGTCCAGGTGTTCAGCATGGAGCAGTTTTGATCTTTCCAAGATGGTTTCTGTCAGTAGGAGAAGTGTCAGTCTGTGGGAATCATTAACAAGACGAGATTGGAAGTGAAGTGCCTGAGAGGGTGGTGTGAGTTGAGATATGGAGACGAGGAGAACAGGAGGGCTACCTAATAAGTTGATAAACTACCCTGCTGGGGACTTTGTGTTTGGAACTGGGATCCCATCCACTCGGTGCTTTGCAGTGTCCCCAGGAACAATACACCTCTTCCAGGGATGAAAGATAGATTCACCTCAGCGGTGGAAGTTGTGTGTCCTCCTTACCCTGGTTACGCCAACTGTCCTGATGGAGAGTCTCATTATCGAAGTACACGTATGTCACTATATACAACCCCTACGATTCACTTTCTGTGGGCGTGCACAGTAAGTACGGAGAAATACAATAGAAACAATGAAGGACCACACACATCAAGACAGGCAAATACAAACAGTGAAAAATAATAAACTATACTAATAACTAAATAAGCTATAAATATTGAGAACATGAGATAAACAGCCCTTGAAAGTTCTTACATAGGTTGTGAGAACAGTTCAGTGTTGGGATGAGTGATGGTAATGGTCTCGACACAAAGTATCACATCTTTATTGATGCAGTCTGACCTGCTGAGTTACTCTGGCGTTCTCTGTGTATTGTTTATTGATGCAGTCTGACCTGCTGAGTTTGTCCAGCGTTCTCTGTGTATTGTTTATTGATGCAGTCTGACCTGCTGAGTTTGTCCAGCGTTCTCTGTGTATTGTTTATTGATGCAGACTGACCTGCTGAGTTTGTCCAGCGTTCTCTGTTGTATTGTTTATTGATGCAGTCTGACCTGCTGAGTTACTCTGGCATTCTCTGTGTATTGTTTATTGATGCACTCTGACCTGCTGAGTTTGTCCAGCGTTCTCTGTGTATTGTTTATTGATGCAGTCTGACCTGCTGAGTTTGTCCAGCATTCTCTGTGTATTGTTTATTGATGCAGTCTGACCTGCTGAGTTTGTCCAGCGTTCTCTGTGTATTGTTTATTGATGCAGACTGACCTGCTGAGTTTGTCCAGCGTTCTCTGTTGTATTGTTTATTGATGCAGTCTGACCTGCTGAGTTTGTCCAGCGTTCTCTGTGTATTGTTTATTGATGCAGTCTGACCTGCTGAGTTTGTCCAGCGTTCTCTGTGTATTGTTTATTGATGCAGTCTGACCTGCTGAGTTTGTCCAGCGTTCTCTGTGTATTGTTTATTGATGCAGTCTGACCTGCTGAGTTTGTCCAGCGTTCTCTGTGTATTGTTTATTGATGCAGTCTGACCTGCTGAGTTTGTCCAGCGTTCTCTGTTGTATTGTTTATTGATGCAGTCTGACCTGCTGAGTTACTCTGGCGTTCTCTGTGTATTGTTTATTGATGCAGTCTGACCTGCTGAGTTTGTCCAGCGTTCTCTGTGTATTGTTTATTGATGCAGTCTGACCTGCTGAGTTACTCTGGCATTCTCTGTGTATTGTTTATTGATGCAGTCTGACCTGCTGAGTTACTCTGGCGTTCTCTGTGTTACTCTGGATTTGCATCACCTGCAGAACCTCTCGTGTTTAACTGCTGTCAGGTTGTTCTTTGAGACAAAAGCTGGCAGTTCTGGGCTCGGGGCTTGTACAGCCCCAGGTAACAGCAAATCGGCCCCACATTCCTGTGACAGTAAATCTCTGGTTATCACAAGCTCTCTGCTAGGGAACTGAGACAGCATGGCAAGAAGAGAGCAGAGAATCACACCATGGGGAAAGGAGAGGGTATATCCCGGCAGCAGATTCCTCACTTCCACAGTACCCTGGTCCCCACCATTGCATTCAGATGTCTGTGTGTGCATTAAACCCGTACATCGCATAGTCCGTGTGTGACATCAAACCTGCAATTGCATTGTCTGTGTGTGAGAATAAATCCCCAGCTTGCATTGCCTGTGTGTGACGTTAAACCCCAGATGCATTCTCTCTGTCTGACAATAAATCCCCAGATTGTGTTGTCTGTGTGACATTAAACCCCAGATCACATTGTCTGGGTCATTAAACCCCAGATCATATTGTCTGTGACATTAAACCCCAAATCATATTGTCTGAGTGACATTAAACCCCAGATCACATTGTGTGTGACATTAAACCCCAAATCATATTGTCTGTGACATTAAACCACAGATCACATTGTGTGTGACGTTAAACCCCAGATCACATTGTCTGTGTAACATTAAACCCCAGATCATATTGTCTGTGTGACATTAAACCCCAGATCACATTGTGTGTGACGTTAAACCCCAGATCACATTGTCTGTGTAACATTAAACCCCAGATCACATTCACTGTGACATTAAACCCCAGATCACATTGTCTGTAACATTAAACCCCAGATCACATTCTCTGTGACATTAAACCCCAGATCACATTCTCTGTAACATTAAACCCCAGATCACATTATCTGTGTAAGATTGCTGTTCCAGCTTGTGTTCTTCCGCCCGTTAGCCCAAGTGCATTGAACAGTTCCTGTGTGCACATTGTATGGTCCCTGTGTATGCGTTGAACAATCCCTGTGTGCGTATTGAACTGTCCCTGTGCGCGCCGTACGGTCCCTGTCTGTACTCATTACCCTGTATGCCAGACTGACTCTGATTCTGTTTTGCAGGTTTATATTCCCAGCCGGACGGCCATCATCCTTGCTCGGGTGGACTCCCCCCAGTAATCAGGAGCACAGGGAGAATGGAGCAAAATCCGGACACGTTACCCTTCCTGCCACGAGTTCACACACACATTAACCCTTGCCTGTTCGAGATTTGTCATTAAATATCTGTGGTAAACTGAACATGTTCCAATGAGGGTCTGCGTGCACCTTGTTCCGGAGGCTGAGGGACAGATTCTAGAGCAAATCACCCCCTGAGAGGGAACCCTCACCACCTCATCGCAGAAGGGCAATTCTGAAGGAGTGTATCAGCTATTTCCGCCCTGGGGAAAATGCCTCTGGCTATCCACTCGATGTTGACCTCTCATCATTTTGATCACATCGGTCAAGTCTCCTCTCATTCTCCTTTGCTCCAAAAAGAAAAGCCCCAGCTCACTAAACCTATGTTCATAAGACATGTTCTCTAATCCAGGCAGCATCCTGGTAAATCTCTTCTGCACTCTCTCTAAAGCTTCCACACCCTTCCTATAATGTTGGCGGAGGAATGGGAACCAGAGAGGGTGGGGTAGTTGGTGTACAGATAGGTGCAGCCTGTAAAGAGTAGGCTGGAGTTCGAAATCAAAAGGACTCCAGCACTTTGCAAAGAGTGTTTGAAAGGTCTCCTTGTCATCAGCGGGCCAGATTACTGAGAAATCACCTCATTATTCCCCAATCCTAAAACATACCAGTTATTCGGCCATTATAAATTGTCTTGGGATTAGGCTAGGGTTAAAAGACAGGGAGATGTAGTGGGTTGTGGGTGGCACAACTCACTGGGCTGTAAGGACCTGTTCCATGCACTATCCCTAAATAAATAAATAGATTAGATTGGGCTCAAGCAATCTTGGGCCGTTCTCAGGAGCAAAGGAGAATGAGAGGTGACTTGATAGAAGTGTGCAAGGTGATAAGAGGCATAGATTGAGTGGACAATCAAACTTCTTTTTTCCAGAGCACCACCAGAGATGGTCAGAATAAGGACCCTGGACTTCCCGCTGTTTTCTGGAGATGAGTGAACCATGCCTCATCAACCGCACTGCACTGATGCCCGAGGGTGGCGCTCCTCGGGAGCAGCAAAGCCAGCTGCTGTCCTTTGCCACCGTCCTCCCCACATTTACCAGCTGGATAAAGCTTCATACACATCTCCTCCATTAAAATTCGGACCCAGCAACTCACAACAACACTGTTCTTTCACAAATACTCAGCCCACATGGTGCCAGCATCTACTTGGGTAGAGGAATGTCAGGGAGAAAACCTATCCTCAAACTCACTGGCTGTAAATCTTACTCAATGTTTCAGTCACAAACAGGAAATCATTTATAAAGTATCTCTGTTAAAAATTCTGCTTAAAAATACTTTAAAGGGATTAATGCTCAAAATAGAGTTTGCTAAAAGTGTTGACACGGGTAGTGGGATGAAGAACACATTTGGCACATTTGCCTTCATTAGTTGGGGCGCTGAGTACAGTTCAGATTCAATTTAAGATTATTGTCATTCAACCATATACATGTGTACTGCCAATGAAATGATGTTCCTCCAGACCAAACTGCACAACACAGTACATATAACTCACACACGTAACACAATCAAACACCGCCAATGAAATGATGTTCCTCCAGACCAAACTGCACAACACAGTACATATAACTCACACACGTAACACAATCAAACACCACCAATGAAACAATGTTCTTCCAGACCAAACTGCACAACACAGTACATATAACTCACACACATAACACATACAAGTAATATTACCACAAATTCATTAAGAAATAAGGTATATTTTTGACACAAGTTAAAAAGTAAACAGTATAACGCTACTGGTGGCACTTCATATGTGATGACCTAGGTAATGGCAGGGGGTTCAGTTGTCTCACGGCCTGGGGGAAGAAGCTGTTTTCACCCTAACAGTTCTTGTCCTAATGCCATGGTACCTCCTGCCTGATGGTAAGGCGTCAAAGAGACTATGGGACCAATGGGAGGGATCATTGACAACACTAAGGGCCCTGTGCAGGCAGTGCTCCTGAGAAATATCTCTAATGGTTGGAAGAGAAACCCCAGTGATCTCCTCACAATTCTTTGTAGTGTTTTGTGGTCAGAAGCCTTGCAGTTCCCAACACAAGCAGCGTTGCAGCTGGTCAGGACACTCCATGGTGCAGGAGTTGGGACGTTACGTTACAACTGTACAAGTCATTGGTGACAGCGCATGGAGTATTGAGGGGGAGGCCAGGTAGTCTGTGGCTTGTTACCTCTCGGTGAAAGAAGCTGGGGGGTGACCATATAACATCATGAGGGGCATAGATAAAGTGGAGAAAATTTACCTAGCTATAAGGTAAGATTGAATAAGTTAGGATTGTACTCCTTGGAACGTAGAAGATTAAGAGGAGATTGGATAGAGGTATACATGGGTGTTACTCTGGCTGGCCATCAGTGTGCCGTGGGTTGGTACTGGGTATACATTATTGACCGTGATATACTGTACATTAACGATCTGGAAGAAAGGACCGAGTGTACTGTCTCTGAGTTTGCTGATGCCACTAAATTGAATAGAAAAGCAAATTGTGAAGAAGATACGGAGAGTCTGCAGAGAGATAGAGATAGGTTCAGTGAGTCGGCAAGGGTCTGGCAGATGGAATGCATAGAAAATCTACAGCACAATACAGGCCCTTCAGCCCACAATGCTGTGCCGAACATTTACTTATTTTAGAAATTACCTAGTGTTACCCATAGCCCTCCTTTTTTCTAAGTTCAATGTACCTATCCAAGAGTCTCTTAAAAGACCCGATCGTATCCACCTCCACCACCATCACCGGCAGCCCATTCCATGCACTCACCACTCTCTGCATAAAAAAACTTAGCCCTGACATCATCTCTGTACCTACTCCCCAGCACCTTAACCTCTGACGAAGGGTCTCAGCCCGAAATGTCAACAGTGCTTCCCCTTATAGATGCTGCCTGGCCTGCTGTGTTCCACCAGCATTTTGTGAGTTGTTTGAATTTCCAGCATCTTCAGATTTCCTCGTGTTTGCACCTTAACCCTGTGTCCTCTTGTGGCAACCATTTCAGCCCTGGGAAAAAGCCTCTGACTATCTACGCTATCAATGCCTCTCATCATCTTGTACACCTCTATCAGGTCACCTCTCATCCTCTTTCGCTCCAAGGAGAAAAGGCCAAGTTCATTCAACCTATTTTCATAAGGCATGCTTCCCAATCCAGGCAACATCCTTGTAAATCTCCTCTGCACCCTTTCTATGGCTTCCACATCCTTCCTATAGTGAGGCGACCAGAACTGAGTACAGTACTCCAAGTGGGGTCTGACCAGGGTCCTATGTAGCTGCAACATTACCTCTCGGCTCCTAAATTCATTCCCACGATTGATGAAGGCCCAATACACTGTTCGACTTCTTAACCACAGAGTCAACCTGCGCAGCTGCTTTGAGCGTCCTATGGACTCGGGCCCCAGGATCCCTCTGATCCTCCATGCTGCCAGCAGTCTTATCATTAATACTATTGTGGTGAACTACATATACCTGTCTGGACACGCCCCCCCCCCCCCCCCCGCTGACTGCTCCTGTGGCTCCTCCCACTGACCCCGGTATAAAGGCGATTGGGGCCTGAGTCCTGCCCTCAGTCTCCAGGATGTAGTATGGTGGTCAATTGCTGCTTGTTCTTTCTTCCAGTCAATAAAAGCCTATATCTCGCCTCACGTCTCAGAGAGTTATTGATGGTGCATCAACTATATCCTGCCAACATATTTAACCTACCAAAATAAACCACCTCACATTTATCTGGGTTAAACTCCATTTGCCACTTCTCAGCCCAATTTTGCATCCTATCAATGTCCCGCTGTAACCTCTGACAGCCCTCCACACTATCCACAACACCTCCAACCTTTGTGTCATCAACAAACTTACTAACCCATCCCTCCACTTCCTCATCCAGGTCATTTATAAACGAAGAGTAAGGGTCCCAGAGCAGATCCCTGAGGCACTCCACTGGTCACCGGCCTCCATGCAGAATATGACCCATCTACGGAGCAAGAAGGCTGCGAGTGAACTGCTGATTTTTCGAAACAACGGGACTTTTTTTTACTACTCGGGGTAAAAGAGAGGCAAGACTGCACAGGCACCTGACATCAACCAGTAGAGCGTGAAAGGTTTAAAAAGAAGACTGCCATATCCAGCGGGCAGTGGAGTGAGAGGAGGCATGAGTGATAGGGCTTTGGCTCAACGGGCTTAGGTGGTAATGGGATGAGGTGCGGTAGGTTTAACTGTGTTAATTGTGGAAAGGAAGTAGTATGTGTGTGAGGCCAGTTTTCGGTGCTCAGTGTCAGATGTGGGACGTCCTGGACTCTCCCAGCCTCCCGGACGGCCATATCGGCACCAGGTGTGTCGAGCTGCAGCTCCTTAGGGACCGAGTTAGGGAACTGGAGATGCAGCTCAATGACCTTCGCCTGGTTAGGGAGAGTGAGGAGGTGATAGAGAGGAGTTACTGGCAGGTGGTCATACCGGGGCCACGGGAGACAGACAAGTGTGTCACAGTCAGGAGGGGGAAGGGGAAGAGTACCCCTGTGGCTATGCCCCTTGACAATAAGTACTCCTGTTTGAGTACTGTTGAGGGGGACAGCCTACCTGGGGGAAGCGGCAGTGACCGTGCCTCTGGCACAGTGTTTGGCCCTGTAGCTCAGAAGGGAAGGGATGAGGATAGGGGACTCTATAGTTAAGGGGTTAGACAGGCAATTCTGTGGATGCAGGAAAGAAACTCGGATGGTAGTTTGCCTCCCAGGTGCTGGGGTCCGGGATGTTTCGGCTTGCATCCAAGATATCCTGCAGTGGGAGGGAGAACAGCCAGAGGTTGTGGTACATTTTAGTACCAATGACATAGGTAGGAAAAGGGAAGAGGTCCTGAAAAAAGACTACAGGGAGTTAGGAAGGAAGTTGAGAAGCAGGACTGCAAAGGTAGTAATCTCGGGATTGCTACCTGTGTCACGCGACAGTGAGAATAGGAATAGGATGAGGTGGAGGATAAATGCGTGGCTGAGGGATTGGAGCGGGGGCAGGGATTCAGATTTCTGGATCATTGGGACCTCCTTTGGGGCAGGTGTGACCTGTACAAAAAGGACGGGTTGCACTTGAATCCCAGGGGGACCAATATCCTGGTGGGCATGTTTGCAAAGGCTACTGGGGAGAGTTTAAACTAGAATTGTTGGAGGGTGGGAATCGAACTGAAGAGACTGGGGAAGAAGAGGTTGGCTCACAAATAGAGAAAGCTTGTAGACAGTGCAAGAGGGAGGATAGGCAGACGATAGAGAAGGGACGTGCTCAGACTGAAGGTTTGAGATGTGTATTTTAACGCAAGGAGTGTTGTGAACAAAGCAGATGAGCTTACACCGTGGATCAGTATTGGGAGATATGATGTGGTGGCCATTACAGAGACTTGGATGGCTCAGGGAGAGGATTGGTTACTTCAAGTGCCAGGTTTTAGATGTTTCAGAAAGGACAGGGAGAGAGACTAAAGAGGTGGGGACATGGCACTGTTGATCAGAGATAGTGTTACAGCTGCAGAAAAGGTGGATGCCATGGAGGGATTGTCTACTGAGTCTCTGTGGATGGAGGTTAGGAACAGGAAGGGGTCAATAACTTTACTGTGTGTTTTTCATAGGCCGCCCAATAGCAACAGGGATATCAAGGAGCAGATAGGGAAACAGATCCTGGAAAGGTGTAAATAACAGAGTTGTCATGATGGGAGATTTTAATTTTCCAAATATCAATTGGCATCTCCCTGGAGCAAGGGATTTAGATGGGGCAGAGTTGATAGGTGTGTTCAGGAAGGTTTCTTGGCACAATATGTAGATAAGCCTACAAGAGGAGAGGCTGTACTTGATTTGGTATTGAGAAATGAACCTGGTCAGGTATCAGATCTCAGTGGGAGAGCATTCTGGAGATAGTGATCACAATTCTGTCTCCTTTACAATAACATTGGAGAGAGATAGGAACAGACAAGTTAGAAAAGCATTTAATTGGAGTAAGGGAAATTATGAGGCTGTCAAGCAGGAAATTGGAGGCTTAAACTGGAAACGTTCTCAGCGAAAAGTACACAAGAAATGTGGCAAATATTCAGGGGATATTTGTGTGGTGTTCTGTATAGTTACATTCCAGTGAAACAGGGAAGTTCTGGTAGGGTACAGGAACTGTGGTGTACAAAGGCTGTCAAGAAGTCAATAGTCAAGAAAAGAAAAGCTTACAAAAGGTTCAGAGAGCTAGGTAATGTTAGAGATCTAGAAGATTATAAGGCTAATAGGAAGCAGCTTAAGAAGGAAATTGGGAGAGCCAGAAATGGCCATGAGAAGGCCTTGGTGGGCAGGATTAAGGAAAACCCCAAGGCATTCTACAAGTATATGAAGAGCAAGAGGATAAGATGTGAAAGAATAGGACCTATCAAATGTGACAGTGGGAAAGTGTGTATTGAACCGGAGGAAATAGCAGAGGTACTTAATGAATACTTCAGTAATCACTATGGAAAAGGATCTTTGTGATTGTAGTGATGACTTCCAGCAGACTGAAAAGCTTGAGCATGTAGATATTAAGAAAGTGGATGTGCTGGAGCTTTTAGAAAGTTATCAAGTTGGATAAGTCAGCGGGACCGGATGAGATGTACCCCAGATCCCTGATCAGACCATGATTCTCTAGGTGCCCATAGATTCTATCTCCAAGAGTTTTTTCCAACAGCTTTCCCACCACAGATGTAAGACTCGCTGGTCTATAATTACCCAGACTATCCCTACTACCTTTTCTGAACAAGGGGACAACATTCACCTCCCTCCAATCCTCCGGTACCATTCCCGTGGACTACGAGGACATAAAGATCCTAGCCAGAAGCTCAGCAATCTCTTCCCTCGCCTCGTGGAGCAGCCTGGGGAATATTCCATCAGGCCCTGGAGACTTATCCGTCCTAATGTATTTTAACAACTCCAACATCTCTTCTCCCTTAATATCAACATGCTCCAGAACATCAGCCTCACTCATATTGTCCTCACCGTCATCAAGTTCCCTCTCATTAGTGAATACTGAAGAGAAGTATTCATTGAGGACCTCGTTCACTTCCACAGCCTCCAGGCACATCTTCCCACCCTTATCTCTAATCGGTCCTATCTTCACTCCTGTCAGTTTTTTGTTCTTCACATAATTGAAGAATGCCTTTGGGTTTTCCTTTACCCTACTCACCAAGGCCTTTTCATGCCCCCTTCTTGCTCTTCTCAGCCCCTTTTTAAGCTCCTTTCTTGCTATCCTATATTCCTCAATAGACTGATCTGATCCTTACTTCCTAAACCTCACGTATGCTGCCTTCTTCCACCTGACTAGATTCTCCACCTCACTTGTCACCCATCATTCCTTCACCCTACCATTTTTTATCTTCCTCACCTGGACAAATTTACCCCTAACATCCTGCAAGAGATCCCTAAACATCGACCACATGTCCATAGTGCATTTCCCTGCAAAAACATCATCCCAATTCACACACGCAAGTTCTAGCCTTATAGCCTCATAATTTGCCCTTTCCCAACTAAAAATGTTCCTGTCCTCCCTGATTCTATCCTTTTCCATGATAATGTTAAAGGCCAGGGAGCAGTGGTCACTGACTCTCATGGTCACTGTCTCCCAGATGCTCACCCACTGAGAGATTTGTGACCTGACCCGGTTCATTACCTAATACTAGATCTAGTATGGCATTCCCCCTAGTTGGCCTGTTAACATACTGTGACAGGAATCCATCCTGGACGCACTTGACTAACTCTGCCCCATCTAAACCATTAGAACTAATCAGGTGTCAATCAATATTAGGGAAGTTAAAGTCACCCGTGATAACAGCCCCGTTATTTTTGCACCTTTCCAAAATCTGCCACCTAATCTGCTCCTCGGTATCTCTGCTGCTACCAGGGGGCCTATAGAATACTCCCAATAGAGTAACTGCTCCCTTCCTGTTCCTGACTTCCACCCATGCTGACTCAAAAGAGGATCCTGCTAGATTACCCACCCTTTCTGTAGCTGTAATAGTATCCCTGACCAGTAATGCCTCCCCTTCCCCCATCCCCATCCCTTTTAAAGCACAGGAATATTGAGAATCCATTCCTGCCCTGGTTCCAGCCAAGTCTCTGTAATGGCCACTACATCATAATTCCACATATGTATCCAAGCTCTCAGTTCATCACCTTTGTTCCTGATGCTTCTTGCATTGAAGTACACACACTTTAGCCTTCTACCTTACTACCTTTATACCCTTTATTCTGCTTCTCGTTCCTCAAAGCCTCTTTATATGTTAGATCTGGCTTTACTCCATGCACTATACTTGCAGCTCTCACATGACCTTTATCCTCCTCCACCTCACTATCTGGTCTAACACTCTGGATCCCCTCCCACTGCAAATCTAGTTTAAACCCCCCAGAGCAGCACTAGCAAACCTTCCCGCAAGGATGTTAGTCCCTCTCCAGTTCAGGTGCAACCCATCCCATCGGAACAGGTCCCACCTTCCCAATTGTCTAGAAACATGAAGCCCTCCCTCCTGCACCACCTCCTTAGCCATGTATTTAGCTGCATTATCTTCCTATTTCTGGCCTCACTAGCACGTGGCACGGGTGGCAATACTGAGATTGCAACCCTGGAGGTCCTGTCCTTCAACTTTGCACCTAACTCCCTAAATTCTCTTTGCAGGACCTCCTCCTTCTTCCTAACTACGTCATTGTTCCCTACATGGACCATGACATCTGGCTGCTCACCCTCCCTCTTGAGAATACTGAGAACTCGATCCGAGATATCGCAGACCCTGGCAACAGACCATCCGGGATTCTCGATCTCTTCCATAGAACCTCCTATCTGTCCCCCTAACTATTGAATCCCCTATCATTACTGCTCTCCTCTTTTCCCTCCTTCCCTTCTGAGCTGAGGGTCCAGTCTCGGTGCCAGAGACACGACCACTGCAACTTGTCCCTGGTAAGTCATCCCCACCAACAGTATCCAAAACGGTATACTTATTATTGATGGGAACCGCCACAGGGGTGCTCTGTCATTCTGTCTATCACCCTTCCCTCTCCTGACAGTCACCCAGATACCTGTCACCTGACTCTTAAGGGTGACTATCTCCCTGTAACTCGTGTTTATTTCTGCCTCTGCCTACCGAATGATCCGAAGTTCATCCAGCTCCAGCTCCAGTTCCCTAACTTGGTTTGTCAGGAGCTGCAGCTGGATGCACCTTTTACAGGTGTAGTCATCAGGGACAATTGTACTCACCCTGACTTCCCACATACTGCAAACGGAGCACTCGACAACCCTAACTGCTGCCTCCATTACCTACTCCTAAATTAATTAGATTAATTAAAGGAGCTTACCCAGCCTTACCTCACCGGGAGCAAGCTCGTCCTCAGCCTCTGCTCGCCGAAGCCCCTCGAGCCAAAGCCTTCCTACTCTGTCTCCCTCTACTCCATCACCCGCTCCGTTATTCTGCTCACTTTTTAAACTCTCCCGCTGATCTCAGAGGCCGACCTTCACACGCGTATGCACAGTCGTGTGCCATTCAAACTGCCAAAGAAGTGGCAGGTGGAGGTCAACCCAGATAAGTGTGAAGCGGTTCATTTTGATAGGTCAAATATGTTGGCAGAATATAGTATTAATGGTAAGACTCTTGGCAGTGTGGAGGATCAGAGGGATCTTGGGGTCCGAGTCCATAGGACGCTCAAAGCAGCTGCGCAGGTTGACTCTGTGGTTAAGAAGGCGTATGGTGTATTGGCCTTCATCAATCATGGAATTGAATTCAGGAGCCGTGAGGTAATGTTGCAGCTATATAGGACGCTGGTCAGACCCCACTTGGAGTACTGTGCTCAGTTCTGGTCGCCTCGCTACAGGAAGGATGTGGAAACCATAGAAAGGGTGCAGAGGAGATTTTCAAGGATGTTGCCTGGATTGGGGAGCATGCCTTAGGAGAATAGGTTGAGTGAATTTGGCCTTTTCTCCTTGGAGCGACGGAAGATGAAAGGTGACCTGATAGAGGTGTATAAAATGATGAGAGGCATTGATCATGTGGATAGTCAGAGGCTTTTCACAGGGCTGAAATGGTTGCCACAAGAGGACACGGGGTTAAGGTGTTGGGGAATAAGTACAGAGGAGATGTCAGGGGTAAGTTTTTCTGTCTCAGAGAGTGGCGAGTGCGTGGAATGGGCTGCCGGCACCGGTGGTGGAAGCAGATACGACAGGGTCTTTTAAGATACTTTTAGATAGGTCCATGGAGCTATGGGTAAGCCTAGTAATTTCTAAGGTAGGGACATGTTCGGCACAACCTTTTGTGCTGAAGGGTCTGTATTGTGCTGTAGGTTTTCTGTGTTTCTATTACAACCACTCTGCCTTCTGTGAGCAAGCCAGTTCTGGTTCCACAAAGCAATGTCCCCTTGGATCCCATGCCTCCTTACTTTCTCAATAAGGCTTGCATGGGGTACCTTATCAAATGCCTTGATTAAATCTATAAACACTATATCTTCTGCTCTACCTTCATCAATGTGTTTAGTCACATCCTCAAAAATTTCAAACATGATCGTAAGGCACGATGTGCCTTTGACAAAGTCATGCTGACTATTCCTAATCATATTATGCCTCTCCAAATGTTCATAAATCCTGCCTCTCAGGAACTTCTCCATTAATGTGCCAACCACCGAAGTAAGACTCACTGGTCTACAATTTCCTGGGCTATCTCTACTCCCTTTCTTGAATAAGGGAACAACATCCACAACCCTCCAGTCCTCTGGAACCTCTCCAGTCCTCATTGATGATCAAAGATCATCGCCAGAGGCTCAGCAATCTCCTCCCTTGCCTCCCACAGTAACCTGGGGTACATCTCATCCAGTTCCTGAGACTTCTCCAGTTTGATGCTTTCCAAAAGCTCCAGCACATCCTCTTAATGTCTATATGCTCAAGCTTTTCAGTCCACTGTAAGTCATCCCTACAATCACCAAAGTCCTTTTCCATAGTGAATACAATGTTGGTAAATGTGAAGTCATCCACTTTGGAAGGAAAAATGCAAGAGCAGATTATTAAAATGGTAAAAAAAAATGCAGCATGTTGTTATCCAGAGGGACTTTTTTTACAAGGTATCTTTATTAGAAATTCAGTGCTACAATGTATATATACACCAGTGACTAACACAATTACTACACAACTACTAGACAAATGACATTAAACAAAAATGTCTCTATCTCTGTCAATGATGGCGCTCTCCCCCCACGGAGCCCAACGGTCCTGGAACAGCTCCATGGTCGCCGTGGACCACACATGTTCTCTCTCAATGGTTGCCCGGGCACGGATATACCCCCTAAGCATTGTCAGGCAGTCTGCTCGAGCAGATCCCTCCACCACCCGTTCCCAGGATGCCCACACATAGCTGTTTTTGCCAGCCCCAGGGGCAAATTCACAAGGACATCCTCATCCCTCCATGCCCCCTCCTTACTGGCTGACTGTATATAAATAGGCTCGAACAGCACTTTGTAGCCCAAGCTCATCTCCTATAGTCTGCCACAGAGTGCCTTGTTAAGTTCAACGGATCACTAACAGCGCCCATTCCCTTTAGAAGAAGAGTACGTCAGGGGTGCCCCATGTCCGGCCAGATGTATGCAATCTGTGTAGAACCATTCCAGTGCCTTCTTCAGCGGAGGCTGATGGGTCTGGTTCTGCGCGAACCGAAGATGGAGGTTACCTCCTCAGCTTACGCTGACAACGTGCTCCTGATGGTGACAGATCCCAGTGACCTGTGAAGGATGTGCCAGTAAGTTTTATCGGCAGCGTCCTCCGCTAGGATCAACTGGGCGAAATGTTCTGGACCCTTAATGGGTCAGTGGCAGGTGGACTCCCTGCCGGAGGAGATGAGAGCTTTTGAGTGGAGCACCAGGCATCTCCTCTATCTGGGAGTCTACCTGAGTCCTTCTAGGGAGACCTGGCTGGCGAACTAGCAGGACCTGGAGATAAAAGTCATGGCCCGGCTGGGGCACTAGTTAAGCCTTCTCAGGATGCTTTCCTATCGATGCAGGATGGTGGTCATAAACCAGTTGGTAGCCTCCATGTTGTGGTACCGCATGGTCACCTTGGCCCCTCCTGCCTCTTTTGTTGCGAGAATGCAGAGGAAGTTAGTGGACTTCTTCTGGGGTAACAGGAAACACTGGGTCTCTGCAGGAGTCTTTTGAGTCTCCCAGTGAGAGAGGGCGCACAGTCGCTGGTGTGTGTACGTACAGGAATGGCAGCTCTCTGTCTCAGGGTCCTGCAGAGATTCCTGTACGCCGAGCACCCTCCCAGGTGGCACGTTTTGGCGACGTTCTTCCCCCGAAGGGGCTACTATCTTCACAAAGAGATGCGGCTACCACCGCGTGTGTCAGCCGCACTATGCGGAGCCTACCTGGCTTCTATCAGGACCTACTAAGAGTCTGGAACATGGTTGCATCTGGTCTCCTTACTTGAGAAAGGACATACTGTCTTTGGAGGCGAACTGAACTCCATTTGCGTTCAAACCCCGAAAGGAAAACTCACCAAACTCTGCTCAGGCTAATCGCAGTTACTCCGAATTCAGTCTGATCCTAATCCAGGCTAATCACAGTTACTCCGGATTCAGTCTGATCCTAATCCAGGCTAATCACAGTTACATAGAAACATAGAAAATAGGTGCAGGAGTAGGCCATTTGGCCCTTCGAACCTGCACCGCCATTCAGTATGATCATGGCTGATCATCCAACTCAAAACCCTGTACCTGCTTTCTCTCCATACCCCCGATCCCTTTAGCCACAAGGGCCATATCTAACTTCCTCTTAAAGATAGCCAATGAACCGGACTCAACTGTTTCCTGTGGCAGAGAATTCCACAGATTCACCACTCTCTGTGTGAAGAAGTTTTTCCTCATCTCGGTCCTAAAAGGCTTCCCCTTTATCCTTAAACTGTGACCCCTCGTTCTGGACTTCCCCAACATCGGAAACAATCTTCCTGCATCTAGCCTGTCCAATCCCTTTAGAATTTTATACATTTCAATAAGATCCCCCCTCAATCTTCTAAATTCCAGTGAGTATAAGCCTAGTCGATCCAGTCTTTCTTCATATGAAAGTCCTGCCATCCCAGGAATCAATCCGGTGAACCTTCTCTGTACTCACTCTATGGCAAGAATGTCTTTCCTCAGATTAGGGGACCAAAACTGCACACAATATTCTAGGTGCGGTCTCACCAAGGCCTTGTACAACTGCAGTAGAACCTCCCTGCTCCTGTACTCAAATCCTTTTGCTATGAATGCCAACATACCATTTGCCTTTTTCACCACCTGCTGTACCTGCATGCCCACGTTCAATGACTGGTGTACAATGACACCCGGGTCTCGTTGCATCTCCCCTTTTCCTAATTGGCCACCATTCAGATAATAATCTGTTTTCCTGTTCTTGCCACCAAAGTGGATAACCTCACATTTATCCACATTAAATTGTATCTGCCAAGAATTTGCCCACTCACCTAACCTATCCAAGTTACTCCAGATTCAGTCTGATCCTAATCCAGGCTAATCACAGTTACTCCGGATTCCGTCTGATCCTAATCCAGGCTAATCACAGTTACTCCGGACTCAGTCTGATCCTAATCCAGGCTAACCGCAGTTACTCCGGATTCAGTCTGATCCTAATCCAGGCTAATCGCAGTTACTCCGGATTCAGTCTGATCCTAATCCATTCCTGATTTAAACTCCCTCGGCTCTGATTTTGTCTCCTATCTCCAGAATTATTCTCCCTGAACCACTGGCACCGACACCAATCTGAACTTTAATTTAGAACTCCCATTCTGGACCATCCAGTCCCGATCCGGACCACCCATTCTGATCCAGACCATCCAGTCCTGATCTGGACCACCAATTCCCGATCCAGCCCACCCATTCCCGATCCGGACTACCCATTCCCGATCCGGACCATTCATTCCGATCCGAACCATCCATTTCCGACGCACTCCCCGCCCCCACCCCAGGCTACATTTACTTTTAGAGATTCTGACCTTAGTTGTGGAGTCAGTCGCGGAACCACCCAGGTTAGCAGCAAAACAAGGCCTCGCTGAATGAGCCCCTGTATGGCTACAAGGTGTGAGAAATGATATTTGGCGTAACGAGACTGTACTAGCCCCACAGAAGGGCAGTTTACCCAGCCGACTCTGCACTGGAACCCGCCCGCCCGGCGGTATCTCAGCTCACCCGCTCTCGCTTGCTGATGAAAAGATAACAATTGTCACGGCTCACTGCAATTAAACCACCGGAAGCGTTCATGTTAATGCTCGAGCAGTAAAAACCTTCCCGTGAAAGAAACGGTGTCATCTGTATACACACGGGAGCAGGCACGTTACCCCCTCCCAAACTCTGTCTCATTTCAGAACTTCGGCCTTAACCCCGAGTTTGACCGCGTACATAATTACAGCGACCCTGCCCAGAGCTTCGGTTACATAAGAACATAAGAAATAGGAGTAGGCCATCCGGCCCATCGAGCCTGCCCCGCCATTCAATAAGATCATGGCTGATCTGGCCATGGACTCATCTCCACCTACCTGCCTTTTCCCCATAACCCTTAATTCCCCTACTATACAAAAATCTATCTAACTGTATCTTAAATATATTTACTGAGGTAGCCTCCACTGCTTCATTGGGCAGGGGATCCCACAGATTCACCACTCTCTGGGAAAAGCAGTTCCTCCTCTTCTCGGTCCTAAATCTACTCCCCTGAATCTTGATGCCCTGTCCCCTAGTTCTAGTCTCACCTATCAGTGGAAACAACTTTCCTGCCCCTATCTTATCAATCCCTTTCATGATTTTATATGTTTCTATAAGATCTCTCATCCTTCTGAATTCCAGCGAGTACAGTCTTAGGTGACTCAGTCTCTCCTCGTAGTCTAACCCCTCAATCTCATAGACTAACCAGTGTCGAGCTTTCGGGGAGCCGATTTGGTGGACAGCGGCCCTGGACTAACCCCGGTTCTTCAACTCACAAAATGCTGGAGGAACACAGCAGATTCTTTGAGATTGTTTAATGTCATTTCCAGTACCCAAGCGTAAAGGAAAATGGAATTATTGTTATTCCCGATCCGATGTAGCGCAAAAAACACAGTAAAATACAGAATACTAATAATAATCACACAAATATAAATACATCGGACAGCGTACTGTATACCCATGTATACTTTATGTATGTTCATAAAGTTACGCTAGGCACAGGAGGTAAAACACACAAAATGCTGGAGGAACTCAGCAGGTCAGGCAGCATCTATGGAAAAATGTACAGTCGACGTTTCGGGTCGAGACCCTTAACTAGGCACAGGAGTGTCTGTACATAAGGTGACTGACAGGAAGTGGTGTTTGGGGTGTGGAGGGGTGGGTTAGTGGATGGAGGTGTTGGTCAGCCTTACTGCTTGGGGAAATTAACTGTTTTTGAGTCTTGAGGTTCAGGCGTGGATGAAATGTAGTTTCCTCCCTCATGAACCCCACTTTCACCCAGTCTGTGTCAGTGTCGGCTGCAGCAACAGGAAGTCGGTGTAGGTGAGGTTACCCGGTGCCGTTGGAGAGGGAGTGAGTGAGATGGCGGAGTTTTCAGGCAGGACACCGTTTCTCTGCCACTCTCGGATTCAGACCAGAAGCGCACCGAACCTGCTGGACTCTCTCCTTTCCCAGGGCTTCCCGGAACGTCTCGCGTAAGTAGCCGGAGTTCCCATCTCCGAACCTTACAAATCTGCCCGTTTGAGGGGCATGTTTGCACACAATTTCAGCTGTTCAGAGATTAGCGTGAGGGGAGTGGGAGTGATGAAAATTATCCACAATCGGTTATAGTGAGTGGGTCAACAGGTGATCTTGGGAGGCAGGAATATCAGTAGGAGAGTGGAGGCAGAAGGCAACGACGGGGAGAAAGGCACACCCTGCCTTGAATCATTCCGTTACGGTGCCAGAATAATTCATGGCGCTCCACGACTCGCCCGTAAAGATGGTTTCAGAAAGAGTGTTTAACCTTCAGATTTCACGCGTTCAAAGCCGACCCTCGGCCAGCCGTTAACGATTTTACATGGGGAGCTCAGACCACTGCAGATGCTGACATTAACAAGTAACCGGCTATAACTCCAACAGTCGACGACTCTTGACTGGGAACTATAGTGCCGCTTTTTCTAAATTGCAACTAAACCTTATATTGTTGTCCGATTTTCCTCAGAGTCTGGGGGCTTTCTGTGAAACGAAATAATAAAAATGTTCTGAAGTTAGAAGCTGGCCACGCTGCAGTGTGTCTATGTGCATATTTGTGTGTGAGTGTGTGTGTGTGAGAGAGAGAGAGAGTGAGTGTGTGTGCGTGTCTGAGTGTATGCATGTGTGAGAGACAGAGTGAATGTGTGTATGAGTGTGTATGTGTGAGTCTGTGTGAGTGTATGAGTGTGTATGTGTGAGAGACAGAGTGAATGTGTGTATGAGTGTGTATGTGTGAGTCTGTATGAGTGTGTATGTGTGAGAGACAGAGTGAATGTGTGTATGTGTGAGTCTGTGTGAGTGTATGAGTGTGTATGTGTGAGAGACAGAGTGAATGTGTGTATGTGTGAGTCTGTGTGAGTGTATGAGTGTGTATGTGTGAGAGACAGAGTGAATGTGTGTATGAGTGTGTATGTGTGAGTCTGTATGAGTGTGTATGTGTGAGAGAGAGTGAATGTGTGTATGTGTGAGTCTGTGTGAGTGTATGAGTGTGTGTGTGAGAGAGACAGAGTGAATGTGTGTATGTGTGAGTCTGTGTGAGTGTATGAGTGTGTGTGTGTGAGAGACAGAGTGAATGTGTGTATGAGTGTGTATGTGTGAGTCTGTGTGAGTGTATGAGTGTGTATGTGTGAGAGACAGAGTGAATGTGTGTATGTGTGAGTGTATGAGTGTGTGTGTGTGTGACCGTTAAAGGAGTGGACGTCGTCATCGGATTTCGATGGACAACCGAAGAAGAAGAAGTGTGGGTGTGAATGTGTGTGTCTGTGTATGTGTCTATGTGTTTCTGCCTGTGTTTGTGTGTGTGTCTGTATGTGTTTCTGCCTGTGTTTGTGTGTGTGTCTATGTGTTTCTGCCTGTGTTTGTGAGTGTGTCAGTGTGTAGGTGTCTGTGTCTGTCTGTCTATGCATTTGTGTGTGTGAGATACCCCCAGCTTAGGAAACACCCTCTCCACATCCACCCTGTCTAGTCCTGTCAACATTTGGTAGGTGTAAGCGGCCAGCTGATCCCATTCATCTCCTGCACCTGCCCTCTCACCCTATCCTTTGATGCCCCGACCAATCAGGAAATGATCTGCCCACATTCTTCTCATTTCCGGTGAATACAGGCCCACAGCTGCCAAACACACCCCATTTGCTAACTCCTTAATTCCTAAAATCATCTTCATAAACCCCCTCTGGACAACACATCCCTCCTGAGATATGGGGCCCAAAACTGTTGACAATGTTCCAAGTGTGGTTTGGTGAGTGTCTTATAAAGGCTCAGCATTTTCTCCTTGCTTTTATATTCCAATGCTCTTGAAATAAAAGCTAACATTGCATTTGCCTTCTTTACCACAGACATAGCCTGTAAATGAACCTTCAGGGAGTCTTACACGAGGACTCCTAAGACCCTCTGCACCTCTGGTGTTTGAACCTTCTCCGCACTTTTGTTCCTTTTACCACAATGCATTATCATACATTTCCCAACATTGTATTCCATCTGATATTTTTTGCCCATTTGCCAATTTCTCTGTCCTGCTACAATCACATTGCTTCCTCAGCACTACCTGCCCCTCCACCTATCTTTCTATCATCTGCAAACCTTGCCACAAAGCCATCAACTCCATTACGGATCAACATGCATGAACCCTAACGCCTTCACTATCGTTTTGGGAAATTTTAACCAGGCCAGTCTGAAAAAAATCATTAAGCAACTACCATCGACAGATCACTTACAATACTAGAGGGAACAACACTCTGGATCATTGTTACACCACCCTCAAGAATGCCTACCATGCTATTCCATGCCCTCACTTTGGGAAGTCTGATTCCATCTGTACTTCTGCTATATAGCATAGGCAGAGATTGAAGACTGCAGCACCAGTAGTGTGGACCAAGAAGGTTTGGACAAGAGAAGCACAAGTCAAGTCACTTTTTATTGTCATTTCGACCATAACTGCTGGTACAGTACATAGTAAAAACGAGACAAAGAAAACTAGACTGAACTACATAAAAACTGCTTTGAATCAGTGGACTGGACTGTATTCAGGGATTTATCTTTGAATCTGGATGAGTATGCTGCAGTTGTTACTGACTTCATTAAAACCTGTGTGGATGAGTGTGTGCCTACAAAGACTTACTGACAATTCCCAAACCAAAAGCTGTAGATGAACCAGGAGGTACGTCGTCTGCTGAAGGCTAGATCTGTGGCTTTCAAATCTGGAAACCCCATGTCTGTACCAGAAAACTAGGTATGATTTCCAGAGGGCTATTCCAAGGGCAAAGAGACAATTTCGTATGAGGATGGAGGTGACATTGGATGTACGACACCTCTGGCAGGGTTTGTAAGACGTTACTTCCTACAAAGTGAAACCCAATAGCGTGAATGGCATCGATGTTTCACTTCCAGATGAACTCAACGCCTTCTATGCCCGCTTTGAAAGGGAGAACACAACTACAGCTGTGAAGATCCCTGCTGCACCTGATGACCCTGTGATCTCTGTCTCAGATGCCAATGTTAGGCTGTCTTTAAAAACAGGGAACCCTCACAAGGCAGAAGGTCCAGATGGAGTACCTGGTAAGGCTCTGAAAACCTGTGCCAACCAACTGGCAGGAGTATTCAAGGACATTTTCAACCTCTCACTGCTATGGGCAGAAGTTCCCACTTACTTCAAAAAGGCAACAATTATACCAGTGCCTAAGAAGAATAATGTGAGCTGCCTTAGTGACCCCAGTAGCACTCACATCCACAGTGATGAAATGATTTGAGAGGTTGGTTATGACTAGACTGAACTCCTGCCTCAGCAAGGACCTGGACCCTTTTGCAATTTGCCTATCATCACAATAGGTCAACAGCAGATGCAATCTCAATGGCTCTTCACACAGCTTTAGACCACCTGGACAACACAAGCACCTATGTCAGGATGCTGTTCATCGACTATAACCCAGCATTTAACACCATCATTCCCACAATCCTGATTGAGAAGTTGCAGAACCTGGGCCTCTGTACCTCCCTCTGCAATTGGATCCTCAACTTCCTAAGAAGACGGCCACAATCAAAACGCAGAGATACAAAGGGACTTCAGAGCTCTTGTGCAGAATGCCCTAAAGGTTAACCTCCAGGTTGAGTTGGTTGTGAAGAAGGTGAATGCAATGTTGGCATTTATTTCTCGAGGTATAGAATACAAGAGCAGGAATGTGATGTTGAGGCTCTATAAGGCACTCATGAGACCACACGGAATATTGTGTGCAGTTTTGGGCTCTTTATTATAGAAAGAATATACTGACATTGGAGAGGATTCAGAGAAGACTCACAAGAATGATTCCAGGAATGAAAGGGTTACCATATGAGGAACATCTGGCAGCTCTTGGGCTGTATTCCATGGAGTTCAGGAGAATGAAGGGGTATCTCATAGAAACATTCTGAATGTTAAAAGGCCTGAACAGATTAGATATGGTAAAGTTATTTCCCATGGTAGGGGATTCTAGGACAAGAGAGCTCGACTTCAAAATTGAAGGGGGTCCATTTAGAACAGAGATGCAGAGAAATTACTTCAGTCAGAGGGTGGTAAATCTGTGGAATTTGTTGCCACAAGCAGCTGTGGAGGCCAAGTCATTGGGTGTATTTAGAGCACAGATAGATAGGTTCTTGATTGGACATGGTATCAAAGGGTATGGGGTGAAAGCAGGGGAGTGGGGATGACTGGAAGAATTGGATCAGCCCATGATTGAATGGCACAGCAAACTCAATGGGCCAAATGGCCTACTTCTGCTCCTATATCTTATGGTCTTATGGTCTAATCTGTGCGGATTGGTGATAATATCTCATCCTTGCTGACCCTCAGGGGTATATGCTTAGCCCACTGCTCTACTCTCTGTATACACATGACTGCGTGGCTAGGCATTGCTCAAACACCGTCTACAAATTTGCTGATGATACAACCATTGTTGGTAGAATCTCAGCTGATGACGAGAGGGCGTACAGGAGTGAGATATGCCAACTAGTGGAATGGTACCACAGCAACAACCTGGCACTCAACGTTAGTAAGACAAAAGAGCTGATTGTGGAATTCAAGAAGGGTAAGACAAAGGAACACATACCAATCCTCATAGAGGGATCAGAAGTGGAGAGAGTGAGCAGTTTCATGTCTCTGGGTGTCAACATCTCTGAGGACCTAACCTGGTCCCAACATATCGATGTAGTTATAAAGAAGGCAAGACAGCGACTATACTTCATTAGGAGTTTGAAGAGATTTGGTATGTCAACAAATGCACTCAAAAACTTCTAGCTGTACTGTGGAGAGGCTGTATCACTGTCTGGTATGGAGGGGCTACTGCGCAGGGCCGAAAGAAGCTGCAGAAGGTTGTAAATCTAGTCAGCTCCATCTTGGGCACTAGCCTACAAAGTACCCTGGACATCTTCAAGGAGTGGTGTCTCAGAAAGGCAGCATCCATTATTAAGGACCTCCAGCACCCAGAACATGCCCTTTTCTCACTGTTACCATCAGGAAGGAGGTACAGAAGCCTGAAGGCACACACTCAGTGATTCAGGAACAGCTTCTTCTCCTCTGCCATCTGATTCCTAAATGGACATTGAATCTTTAGGAACTACCTCACTTTTTAAATATACAGTATTTCTGTTTTTGCACGTTTTTAAGATCTATTCAATATATGATTACCATAATTGATTGATTTATTTATTACTATCATTATATGTTTAATTTTTATTTATTAATACTATTATTTGTTTCTCTCTGCTAGATTACGTATTGTATTGAACTGCTGCTACTAAATTAACAAAATTCACATCACTTGCCGGTGATTATAAACCCAATTCTGATTCCCACTGCTCAACAACCCCACCCGTTCACAGGGAGCTCTGCCCACCCTAATCAAACTCCACCCACCCTCATCTAGCCACACCCGTTCACAGGGAACCCACCCTAATCAAACTCCACCCACCCTCATCTAGCCACACCCGTTCACAGGGAGCCCACCCTAATCAAACTCCACCCACCCTCATCTAGCCACACACATTCACAGGGAGCTCTGCCCACCCTAATCAAACTCCACCCATCCTCATCTAGCCACACCCGTTCACAGGGAGCTCTGCCCACCCTAATCAAACTCCACCCGTCCTCATCTAGCCACACCCATTCACAGGGAGCCCACCCTAATCAAACTCCACCCATCCTCATCTAGCCACACCCGTTCACAGGGAGCCCACCCTAATCAAACTCCACCCGTCCTCATCTAGCCACACCCGTTCACAGGGAGCCCACCCTAATCAAACTCCACCCGTCCTCATCTAGCCCCACCCGTTCACAGGGAGCCCACCCTAATCAAACTCCACCCACCCTCATCTAGCCACACCCATACACAGGGAGCTCTGCCCACCCTAATCAAACTCCACCCACCCTCATCTAGCCACACCCATTCACAGGGAGCTCTGCCCACCCTAATCAAACTCCACCCACCCTCATCTAGCCACACCCGTTCACAGGGAGCTCTGCCCACCCTAATCAAACTCCACCCATCCTCATCTAGCCACACCCATTCACAGGGAGCCCACCCTAATCAAACTCCACCCACCCTCATCTAGCCACACCCATACACAGGGAGCTCTGCCCACCCTAATCAAACTCCACCCACCCTCATCTAGCCACACCCATTCACAGGGAGCTCTGCCCACCCTAATCAAACTCCACCCACCCTCATCTAGCCACACCCGTTCACAGGGAGCTCTGCCCACCCTAATCAAACTCCACCCATCCTCATCTAGCCACACCCATTCACAGGGAGCCCACCCTAATCAAACTCCACCCATCCTCATCTAGCCCCACCCATTCACAGGGAGCCCACCCTAATCAAACTCCACCCATCCTCATCTAGCCACACCCGTTCACAGGGAGCCCACCCTAATCAAATCCCACCCATCCTCATCTAGCCACACCCGTTCACAGGGAGCCCACCCTAATCAAACTCCACCCACCCTCATCTAGCCACACCCGTTCACAGGGAGCCCACCCTAATCAAACTCAACCCATCCTCATTTAGCCACACCCGTTCACAGGGAGCCCACCCTAATCAAACTCCACACATCCTCATTTAGCCACACCCATTCACAGGGAGCCCACCCTAATCAAACTCCACCCATCCTCATCTAGCCACACCCATTCACAGGGAGCCCACCCTAATCAAACTCCACCCATCCTCATCTAGCCACATCCGTTCACAGGGAGCCCACCCTAATCAAACTCCACCCATCCTCATTTAGCCACACCCGTTCACAGGGAGCCCACCCTAATCAAACTCCACCCATCCTCATTTAGCCACACCCATTCACAGGGAGCCCACCCTAATCAAACTCCACCCATCCTCATCTAGCCACACCCATTCACAGGGAGCCCACCCTAATCAAACTCCACCCATCCTCATCTAGCCACACCCGTTCACAGGGAGCCCACCCTAATCAAACTCAACCCACCCTCATCTAGCCACACCCATTCACAGGGAGCCCACCCTAATCAAACTCCACCCATCCTCATCTAGCCACACCCGTTCACAGGGAGCCCACCCTAATCAAACTCCACCCATCCTCATCTAGCCACACCCGTTCACAGGGAGCCCACCCTAATCAAACTCCACCCATCCTCATCTAGCCACACCCGTTCACAGGGAGCCCACCCTAATCAAACTCCACCCACCCTCATCTAGCCACACCCGTTCACAGTGAGCCCACCCTAATCAAACTCCACCCACCCTCATCTAGACACACCCGTTCACAGGGAGCCCACCCTAATCAAACTCCACCCATCCTCATCTAGCCACACCCGTTCACAGGGAGCCCACCATAATCAAACTCCACCCACCCTCATCTAGCCACACCCGTTCACAGGGAGCCCACCCTAATCAAACTCCACCCATCCTCATCTAGCCACACCCATTCACAGGGAGCCCACCCTAATCAAACTCCACCCATCCTCATCTAGCCACACCCGTTCACAGGGAGCCCACCCTAATCAAACTCCACCCATCCTCATTTAGCCACACCCGTTCACAGGGAGCCCACCCTAATCAAACTCCACCCACCCTCATCTAGCCACACCCGTTCACAGGGAGCCCACCCTAATCAAACTCCACCCGTCCTCATCTAGCCACACCCATTCACAGGGAGCTCTGCCCACCCTAATCAAACTCCACCCATCCTCATCTAGCCACACCCGTTCACAGGGAGCTCTGCCCACCCTAATCAAACTCCACCCACCCTCATCTAGCCACACCCATTCACAGGGAGCTCTGCCCACCCTAATCAAACTCCACCCAACCTCATCTAGCCACACCCATTCACAGGGAGCTCTGCCCACCCTAATCAAACTCCACCCACCCTCATCTAGCCACACCCGTTCACAGGGAGCCCACCCTAATCAAACTCCACCCGTCCTCATCTAGCCACACCCGTTCACAGGGAGCTCTGCCCACCCTAATCAAACTCCACCCACCCTCATCTAGCCACACCCGTTCACAGGGAGCCCACCCTAATCAAACTCCACCCGTCCTCATCTAGCCACACCCGTTCACAGGGAGCCCACCCTAATCAAACTCCACCCGTCCTCATCTAGCCACACCCGTTCACAGGGAGCCCACCCTAATCAAACACCACCCATCCTCATCTAGCCACACCCGTTCACAGGGAGCCCACCCTAATCAAACTCCACCCACCCTCATCTAGCCACACCCGTTCACAGGGAGCTCTGCCCACCCTAATCAAACTCCACCCACCCTCATCTAGCCACACCCGTTCACAGGGAGCCCACCCTAATCAAACTCCACCCGTCCTCATCTAGCCACACCCGTTCACAGGGAGCCCACCCTAATCAAACTCCACCCGTCCTCATCTAGCCACACCCGTTCACAGGGAGCCCACCCTAATCAAACTCCACCCACCCTCATCTAGCCACACCCGTTCACAGGGAGCCCACCCTAATCAAACTCCACCCACCCTCATCTAGCCACACCCGTTCACAGGGAGCCCACCCTCATCAAACTCCACCCATCCTCATCTAGCCACACCCGTTCACAGGGAGCCCACCCTCATCAAACTCCACCCACCCTCATCTAGCCACACCCGTTCACAGGGAGCCCACCCTAATCAAACTCCACCCGTCCTCATCTAGCCACACCCGTTCACAGGGAGCCCACCCTAATCAAACTCCACCCGTCCTCATCTAGCCACACCCGTTCACAGGGAGCCCACCCTAATCAAACTCCACCCACCCTCATCTAGCCACACCCGTTCACAGGGAGCCCACCCTAATCAAACTCCACCCGTCCTCATCTAGCCACACCCGTTCACAGGGAGCCCACCCTAATCAAACTCCACCCACCCTCATCTAGCCACACCCGTTCACAGGGAGCCCACCCTAATCAAACTCCACCCGTCCTCATCTAGCCACACCCGTTCACAGGGAGCCCACCCTAATCAAACTCCACCCGTCCTCATCTAGCCACACCCGTTCACAGGGAGCTCTGCCCACCCTAATCAAACTCCACCTAACCTCATCTAGCCACACCCGTTCACAGGGAGCTCTTCCCACCCTAATCAAACTCCACCCGTCCTCATCTAGCCACACCCGTTCACAGGGAGCCCACCCTAATCAAACTCCACCCGTCCTCATCTAGCCACACCCATTCACAGGGAGCTCTGCCCACCCTAATCAAACTCCACCCACCCTCATCTAGCCACACCCATTCACAGGGAGCTCTGCCCACCCTAATCAAACTCCACCCACCCTCATCTAGCCACACCCGTTCACAGTGAGCCCACCCTAATCAAACTCCACCCATCCTCATCTAGCCACACCCGTTCACAGGGAGCCCACCCTAATCAAACTCCACCCATCCTCATCTAGCCACACCCGTTCACAGTGAGCTCTGCCCACCCTAATCAAACTCCACCCATCCTCATCTAGCCCCACCCGTTCACAGGGAGCTCTGCCCACCCTAATCAAACTCCACCCACCCTCATCTAGCCACACCCGTTCACAGGGAGCCCACCCTCATCAAACTCCACCCACCCTCATCTAGCCACACCCGTTCACAGGGAGCTCTGCCCACCCTAATCAAACTCCACCCGTCCTCATCTAGCCACACCCGTTCACAGTGAGCCCACCCTAATCAAACTCCACCCATCCTCATCTAGCCACACCCGTTCACAGTGAGCTCTGCCCACCCTAATCAAACTCCACCCATCCTCATCTAGCCACACCCGTTCACAGGGAGCCCACCCTAATCAAACTCCACCCATCCTCATCTAGCCACACCCGTTCACAGGGAGCCCACCCTAATCAAACTCCACCCATCCTCATCTAGCCACACCCGTTCACAGGGAGCCCACCCTAATCAAACTCCACCCACCCTCATCTAGCCACACCCGTTCACAGGGAGCCCACCCTAATCAAACTCCACCCATCCTCATCTAGCCACACCCATTCACAGGGAGCCCACCCTAATCAAACTCCACCCATCCTCATTTAGCCACACCCGTTCACAGGGAGCTCAGCCCACCCTAATCAAACTCCACCCACCCTCATCTAGCCACACCCGTTCACAGGGAGCCCACCCTAATCAAACTCCACCCGTCCTCATCTAGCCACACCCATTCACAGGGAGCTCTGCCCACCCTAATCAAACTCCACCCATCCTCATCTAGCCACACCCGTTCACAGGGAGCTCTGCCCACCCTAATCAAACTCCACCCAACCTCATCTAGCCACACCCATTCACAGGGAGCTCTGCCCACCCTAATCAAACTCCACCCAACCTCATCTAGCCACACCCGTTCACAGGGAGCTCTGCCCACCCTAATCAAACTCCACCCACCCTCATCTAGCCACACCCGTTCACAGGGAGCCCACCCTAATCAAACTCCACCCACCCTCATCTAGCCACACCCGTTCACAGGGAGCCCACCCTAATCAAACTCCACCCGTCCTCATCTAGCCACACCCGTTCACAGGGAGCCCACCCTAATCAAACTCCACCCACCCTCATCTAGCCACACCCATTCACAGGGAGCTCTGCCCACCCTAATCAAACTCCACCCACCCTCATCTAGCCACACCCGTTCACAGTGAGCCCACCCTAATCAAACTCCACCCATCCTCATCTAGCCACACCCATTCACAGTGAGCCCACCCTAATCAAACTCCACCCATCCTCATCTAGCCACACCCGTTCACAGGGAGCCCACCCTAATCAAACTCCACCCACCCTCATCTAGCCACACCCGTTCACAGTGAGCTCTGCCCACCCTAATCAAACTCCACCCATCCTCATCTAGCCCCACCCGTTCACAGGGAGCTCTGCCCACCCTAATCAAACTCCACCCACCCTCATCTAGCCACACCCGTTCACAGGGAGCCCACCCTCATCAAACTCCACCCACCCTCATCTAGCCACACCCGTTCACAGGGAGCTCTGCCCACCCTAATCAAACTCCACCCACCCTCATCTAGCCACACCCATTCACAGTGAGCCCACCCTAATCAAACTCCACCCACCCTCATCTAGCCACACCCGTTCACAGGGAGCTCTGCCCACCCTCATCAAACTCCACCCATCCTCATCTAGCCACACCCGTTCACAGGGAGCCCACCCTAATCAAACTCCACCCACCCTCATCTAGCCACACCCGTTCACAGGGAGCTCTGCCCACCCTAATCAAACTCCACCCGTCCTCATCTAGCCACACCCGTTCACAGTGAGCCCACCCTAATCAAACTCCACCCACCCTCATCTAGCCACACCCGTTCACAGGGAGCTCTGCCCACCCTAATCAAACTCCACCCACCCTCATCTAGCCACACCCATTCACAGGGAGCCCACCCTAATCAAACTCTACCCATCCTTATCTAGCCACACCCGTTCACAGGGAGCCCACCCTAATCAAACTCCACCCACCCTCATCTAGCCACACCCGTTCACAGGGAGCCCACCCTAATCAAACTCCACCCGTCCTCATCTAGCCCCACCCATTCACAGGGAGCCCACCCTCATCAAACTCCACCCACCCTCATCTAGCCACACCCATTCACAGGGAGCCCACCCTAATCAAACTCCACCCATCCTCATCTAGCCCCACCCGTTCACAGGGAGCCCACCCTAATCAAACTCCACCCATCCTCATCTAGCCACACCCGTTCACAGGGAGCCCACCCTAATCAAACTCCACCCATCCTCATCTAGCCACACCCGTTCACAGGGAGCCCACCCTAATCAAACTCCACCTGTCCTCATCTAGCCACACCCGTTCACAATGAGCCCACCCTAATCAAACTCCACCCATCCTCATCTAGCCACACCCGTTCACAGGGAGCCCACCCTAATCAAACTCCACCCGTCCTCATCTAGCCACACCCGTTCACAGGGAGCCCACCCTAATCAAACTCCACCCATCCTCATCTAGCCACACCTATTCACAGGGAGCCCACCCTAATCAAACACCACCCATCCTCATCTAGCCACACCCATTCACAGGGAGCCCACCCTAATCAAACTCCACCCACCCTCATCTAGCCACACCCGTTCACAGGGAGCTCTGCCCACCCTCATCAAACTCCACCCACCCTCATCTAGCCACACCCGTTCACAGGGAGCTCTGCCCACCCTAATCAAACTCCACCCATCCTCATCTAGCCACACCCGTTCACAGGGAGCTCTGCCCACCCTAATCAAACTCCACCCACCCTCATCTAGCCACACCCGTTCACAGGGAGCCCACCCTAATCAAACTCCACCCACCCTCATCTAGCCACACCCATTCACAGGGAGCTCTGCCCACCCTAATCAAACTCCACCCACCCTCATCTAGCCACACCCGTTCACAGCGAGCCCACCCTAATCAAACTCCACCCGTCCTCATCTAGCCCCACCCATTCACAGGGAGCCCACCCTAATCAAACTCCACCCATCCTCATCTAGCCACACCCGTTCACAGGGAGCCCACCCTAATCAAACTCCACCCATCCTCATCTAGCCACACCCGTTCACAGGGAGCCCACCCTAATCAAACTCCACCCACCCTCATCTAGCCACACCCATTCACAGGGAGCTCTGCCCACCCTAATCAAACTCCACCCACCCTCATCTAGCCACACCCTTTCACAGTGAGCCCACCCTAATCAAACTCCACCCACCCTCATCTAGCCACACCCGTTCACAGGGAGCCCACCCTAATCAAACTCCACCCACCCTCATCTAGCCACACCCATTCACAGGGAGCTCTGCCCACCCTAATCAAACTCCACCCATCCTCATCTAGCCACACCCATTCACAGGGAGCTCTGCCCACCCTAATCAAACTCCACCCATCCTCATCCAGCCACACCCGTTCACAGGGAGCCCACCCTAATCAAACTCCACCCGTCCTCATCTAGCCACACCCGTTCACAGGGAGCACACCCTAATCAAACTCCACCCACCCTCATCTAGCCACACCCATTCACAGGGAGCTCTGCCCACCCTAATCAAACTCCACCCACCCTCATCTAGCCACACCCGTTCACAGGGAGCCCACCCTAATCAAACTCCACCCGTCCTCATCTAGCCACACCCGTTCACAGGGAGCCCACCCTAATCAAACTCCACCCACCCTCATCTAGCCACACCCATTCCCAGGGAGCACACCCTAATCAAACTCCACCCATCCTCATCTAGCCACATCCGTTCACAGGGAGCCCACCCTAATCAAACTCCACCCGTCCTCATCTAGCCACACCCGTTCACAGGGAGCCCACCCTAATCAAACTCCACCCACCCTCATCTAGACCCACCCATTCACAGGGAGCTCTGCCCACCCTAATCAAACTCCACCCACCCTCATCTAGCCACACCCGTTCACAGGGAGCTCTGCCCACCCTAATCAAACTCCACCCACCCTCATCTAGCCACACCCGTTCACAGTGAGCTCTGCCCACCCTAATCAAACTCCACCCACCCTCATCTAGCCACACCCGTTCACAGGGAGCTCTGCCCACCCTAATCAAACTCCACCCACCCTCATCTAGCCACACCCGTTCACAGTGAGCCCACCCTAATCAAACTCCACCCATCCTCATCTAGCCACACCCGTTCACAGGGAGCCCACCCTAATCAAACTCCACCCATCCTCATCTAGCCACACCCGTTCACAGGGAGCCCACCCTAATCAAACTCCACCCATCCTCATCTAGCCACACCCGTTCACAGGGAGCTCACCCTAATCAAACTCCACCCATCCTCATTTAGCCACACCCGTTCACAGGGAGCCCACCCTAATCAAACTCCACCCGTCCTCATCTAGCCCCACCCATTCACAGGGAGCCCACCCTCATCAAACTCCACCCACCCTCATCTAGCCACACCCATTCACAGGGAGCCCACCCTAATCAAACTCCACCCATCCTCATCTAGCCCCACCCATTCACAGGGAGCCCACCCTAATCAAACTCCACCCATCCTCATCTAGCCACACCCGTTCACAGGGAGCCCACCCTAATCAAACTCCACCCATCCTCATCTAGCCACACCCGTTCACAGGGAGCCCACCCTAATCAAACTCCACCCGTCCTCATCTAGCCACACCCGTTCACAGTGAGCCCACCCTAATCAAACTCCACCCATCCTCATCTAGCCACACCCGTTCACAGGGAGCTCTGCCCACCCTAATCAAACTCAACCCACCCTCATCTAGCCACACCCGTTCACAGGGAGCCCACCCTAATCAAACTCCACCCATCCTCATCTAGCCACACCCATTCACAGGGAGCCCACCCTAATCAAACTCCACCCGTCCTCATCTAGCCACACCCATTCACAGGGAGCCCACCCTAATCAAACACCACCCATCCTCATCTAGCCACACCCGTTCACAGGGAGCCCACCCTAATCAAACTCCACCCGTCCACATCTAGCCACACCCATTCACAGGGAGCTCTGCCCACCCTAATCAAACTCCACCCACCCTCATCTAGCCACACCCATTCACAGGGAGCCCACCCTAATCAAACTCCACCCACCCTCATCTAGCCACACCCGTTCACAGGGAGCCCACCCTAATCAAACTCCACCCGTCCTCATCTAGCCCCACCCATTCACAGGGAGCCCACCCTCATCAAACTCCACCCACCCTCATCTAGCCACACCCATTCACAGGGAGCCCACCCTAATCAAACTCCACCTACCCTCATATAGCCACACCCGTTCACAGGGAGCCCACCCTAATCAAACACCACCCATCCTCATCTAGCCACACCCGTTCACAGGGAGCCCACCCTAATCAAACTCCACCCGTCCTCATCTAGCCACACCCGTTCACAGGGAGCCCACCCTAATCAAACACCACCCATCCTCATCTACCACACCCGTTCACAGGGAGCCCACCCTAATCAAACTCCACCCATCCTCATCTAGCCACACCCGTTCACAGGGGGCCCACCCTAATCAAACTCCACCCGTCCTCATCTAGCCACACCCGTTCACAGGGAGCCCACCCTAATCAAACTCCACCCGTCCTCATCTAGCCACACCCGTTCACAGGGAGCCCACCCTAATCAAACACCACCCATCCTCATCTAGCCACACCCGTTCACAGGGAGCCCACCCTAATCAAACTCCACCCACCCTCATCTAGCCACACCCGTTCACAGGGAGCCCACCCTAATCAAACTCCACCCGTCCTCATCTAGCCACACCCGTTCACAGGGAGCCCACCCTAATCAAACTCCACCCGTCCTCATCTAGCCACACCCGTTCACAGGGAGCCCACCCTAATCAAACTCCACCCATCCTCATCTAGCCACACCCGTTCACAGGGAGCCCACCCTAATCAAACACCACCCATCCTCATCTAGCCACACCCGTTCACAGGGAGCCCACCCTAATCAAACTCCACCCGTCCTCATCTAGCCACACCCGTTCACAGGGAGCCCACCCTAATCAAACTCCACCCATCCTCATCTAGCCACATCCGTTCACAGGGAGCTCTGCCCACCCTAATCAAACTCCACCCATCCTCATCTAGCCACACCCATTCACAGGGAGCCCACCCTAATCAAACTCCACCCGTCCTCATCTAGCCCCACCCATTCACAGGGAGCCCACCCTAATCAAACTCCACCCACCCTCATCTAGCCACACCCGTTCACAGGGAGCCCACCCTAATCAAACTCCACCCACCCTCATCTAGCCACACCCGTTCACAGGGAGCTCTGCCCACCCTAATCAAACTCCACCCACCCTCATCTAGCCACACCCGTTCACAGGGAGCCCACCCTAATCAAACTCCACCCACCCTCATCTAGCCACACCCGTTCACAGGGAGCCCACCCTAATCAAACTCCACCCACCCTCATCTAGCCACACCCGTTCACAGGGAGCTCTGCCCACCTTAATCAAACTCCACCCGTCCTCATCTAGCCACACCCGTTCACAGGGAGCCCACCCTAATCAAACTCCACCTACCCTCATCTAGCCACACCCGTTCACAGGGAGCCCACCCTAATCAAACTCCACCCACCCTCATCTAGCCACACCCGTTCACAGGGAGCCCACCCTAATCAAACTCCACCCGTCCTCATCTAGCCCCACCCATTCACAGGGAGCCCACCCTAATCAAACTCCACCCATCCTCATCTAGCCACACCCGTTCACAGGGAGCTCTGCCCACCCTAATCAAACTCCACCCATCCTCATCTAGCCACACCCGTTCACAGGGAGCCCACCCTAATCAAACTCCACCCGTCCTCATCTAGCCCCACCCATTCACAGGGAGCCCACCCTAATCAAACTCCACCCATCCTCATCTAGCCACACCCGTTCACAGGGAGCTCTGCCCACCCTCATCAAACTCCACCCACCCTCATCTAGCCACACCCATTCACAGGGAGTTCTGCCCACCCTAATCAAACTCCACCCACCCTCATCTAGCCACACCCGTTCACAGGGAGCTCTGCCCACCCTAATCAAACTCCACCCGTCCTCATCTAGCCCCACCCGTTCACAGGGAGCCCACCCTAATCAAACTCCACCCATCCTCATCTAGCCACACCCGTTCACAGGGAGCCCACCCTAATCAAACTCCACCCATCCTCATCTAGCCACACCCGTTCACAGGGAGCCCACCCTAATCAAACTCCACCCATCCTCATCTAGCCACACCCGTTCACAGGGAGCTCTGCCCACCCTAATCAAACTCCACCCACCCTCATCTAGCCCCACCCGTTCACAGGGAGCCCACCCTAATCAAACTCCACCCATCCTCATCTAGCCACACCCGTTCACAGGGAGCCCACCCTAATCAAACTCCACCCACCCTCATCTAGCCACACCCATTCACAGGGAGCCCACCCTAATCAAACTCCACCCGTCCTCATCTAGCCACATCCGTTCACAGGGAGCCCACCCTAATCAAACTCCACCCACCCTCATCTAGCCACACCCATTCACAGGGAGCCCACCCTCATCAAACTCCACCCGTCCTCATCTAGCCACATCCGTTCACAGGGAGCCCACCCTAATCAAACTCCACCCATCCTCATCTAGCCACACCCGTTCACAGGGAGCCCACCCTAATCAAACTCCACCCATCCTCATCTAGCCACACCCGTTCACACGGAGCCCACCCTAATCAAACTCCACCCGTCCTCATCTAGCCACACCCGTTCACAGTGAGCCCACCCTAATCAAACTCCACCCATCCTCATCTAGCCACACCCGTTCACAGGGAGCCCACCCTAATCAAACTCCACCCATCCTCATCTAGCCACACCCATTCACAGGGAGCCCACCCTAATCAAACTCCACCCGTCCTCATCTAGCCACACCCATTCACAGGGAGCCCACCCTAATCAAACACCACCCATCCTCATCTAGCCACACCCGTTCACAGGGAGCCCACCCTAATCAAACTCCACCCACCCTCATCTAGCCACACCCGTTCACAGGGAGCCCACCCTAATCAAACTCCACCCGTCCTCATCTAGCCCCACCCATTCACAGGGAGCCCACCCTCATCAAACTCCACCCACCCTCATCTAGCCACACCCATTCACAGGGAGCCCACCCTAATCAAACTCCACCTACCCTCATCTAGCCACACCCGTTCACAGGGAGCCCACCCTAATCAAACACCACCCATCCTCATCTAGCCACACCCGTTCACAGGGAGCCCACCCTAATCAAACTCCACCCGTCCTCATCTAGCCCCACCCATTCACAGGGAGCCCACCCTAATCAAACTCCACCCGTCCTCATCTAGCCACACCCATTCACAGGGAGCTCTGCCCACCCTAATCAAACTCCACCCATCCTCATCTAGCCACACCCATTCACAGGGAGCCCACCCTAATCAAACTCCACCCGTCCTCATCTAGCCCCACCCATTCACAGGGAGCCCACCCTAATCAAACTCCACCCACCCTCATCTAGCCACACCCGTTCACAGGGAGCCCACCCTAATCAAACTCCACCCACCCTCATCTAGCCACACCCGTTCACAGGGAGCTCTGCCCACCCTAATCAAACTCCACCCACCCTCATCTAGCCACACCCATTCACAGGGAGCTCTGCCCACCTTAATCAAACTCCACCCGTCCTCATCTAGCCACACCCATTCACAGGGAGCCCACCCTAATCAAACTCCACCCATCCTCATCCAGCCACACCCGTTCACAGGGAGCCCACACTAATCAAACTCCACCCACCCTCATCTAGCCACACCCGTTCACAGGGAGCCCACCCTAATCAAACTCCACCCATCCTCATCTAGCCACACCTATTCACAGGGAGCCCACCCTAATCAAACACCACCCATCCTCATCTAGCCACACCCATTCACAGGGAGCCCACCCTAATCAAACTCCACCCATCCTCATCCAGCCACACCCGTTCACAGGGAGCCCACTCTAATCAAACTCCACCCATCCTCATCTAGCCACACCCGTTCACAGGGAGCTCTGCCCACCTTAATCAAACTCCACCCGTCCTCATCTAGCCACACCCGTTCACAGTGAGCCCACCCTAATCAATCTCCACCCATCCTCATCCAGCCACACCCGTTCACAGGGAGCCCACTCTAATCAAACTCCACCCGTCCTCATCTAGCCACACCCGTTCACAGGGAGCTCTGCCCACACTAATCAAACTCCACCCACCCTCATCTAGCCACACCCGTTCACAGGGAGCCCACCCTAATCAAACTCCACCCACCCTCATCTAGCCACACCCGTTCACAGGGAGCCCACCCTAATCAAACTCCACCCACCCTCATCTAGCCACACCCGTTCACAGGGAGCCCACCCTAATCAAACTCCACCCACCCTCATCTAGCCACACCCGTTCACAGGGAGCCCACCCTAATCAAACTCCACCCATCCTCATCTAGCCACACCCGTTCACAGGGAGCTCTGCCCACCCTAATCAAACTCCACCCACCCTCATCTAGCCACACCCGTTCACAGGGAGCTCTGCCCACCCTAATCAAACTCCACCCACCCTCATCTAGCCACACCCATTCACAGGGAGTTCTGCCCACCCTAATCAAACTCCACCCACCCTCATCTAGCCCCACCCGTTCACAGGGAGCCCACCCTAATCAAACTCCACCCGTCCTCATCTAGCCCCACCCGTTCACAGGGAGCCCACCCTAATCAAACTCCACCCATCCTCATCTAGCCACGCCCGTTCACAGGGAGCCCACCCTAATCAAACTCCACCCACCCTCATCTAGCCACACCCATTCACAGGGAGCACACCCTAATCAAACTCCACCCACCCTCATCTAGCCACACCCGTTCACAGGGAGCCCACCCTAATCAAACTCCACCCGTCCTCATCTAGCCACACCCGTTCACAGGGAGCCCACCCTAATCAAACTCCACCCACCCTCATCTAGCCACACCCATTCACAGGGAGCACACCCTAATCAAACTCCACCCATCCTCATCTAGCCACATCCGTTCACAGGGAGCCCACCCTAATCAAACTCCACCCGTCCTCATCTAGCCACACCCGTTCACAGGGAGCCCACCCTAATCAAACTCCACCCACCCTCATCTAGCCACACCCGTTCACAGGGAGCCCACCCTAATCAAACTCGACCCATCCTCATCTAGCCACACCCGTTCACAGGGAGCTCTGCCCACCCTAATCAAACTCCACCCACCCTCATCTAGCCACACCCGTTCACAGTGAGCCCACCCTAATCAAACTCCACCCGTCCTCATCTAGCCACACCCGTTCACAGTGAGCCCACCCTAATCAAACTCCACCCGTCCTCATCTAGCCACACCCGTTCACAGGGAGCCCACCCTAATCAAACTCCACCCATCCTCATCTAGCCACACCCGTTCACAGGGAGCCCACCCTAATCAAACTCCACCCACCCTCATCTAGCCACACCCGTTCACAGGGAGCTCTGCCCACCCTAATCAAACTCCACCCACCCTCATCTAGCCACACCCGTTCACAGGGAGCCCACCCTAATCAAACTCCACCCGTCCTCATCTAGCCACACCCGTTCACAGGGAGCCCACCCTAATCAAACTCCACCCGTCCTCATCTAGCCACACCCGTTCACAGGGAGCCCACCCTCATCACACTCCACCCGTCCTCATCTAGCCACACCCGTTCACAGGGAGCCCACCCTCATCAAACTCCACCCATCCTCATCTAGCCCCACCCGTTCACAGGGAGCCCACCCTAATCAAACTCCACCCATCCTCATCTAGCCACACCCGTTCACAGGGAGCCCACCCTAATCAAACTCCACCCATCCTCATCTAGCCACACCCGTTCACACGGAGCCCACCCTAATCAAACTCCACCCGTCCTCATCTAGCCACACCCGTTCACAGTGAGCCCACCCTAATCAAACTCCACCCATCCTCATCTAGCCACACCCGTTCACAGGGAGCCCACCCTAATCAAACTCCACCCATCCTCATCTAGCCACACCCATTCACAGGGAGCCCACCCTAATCAAACTCCACCCGTCCTCATCTAGCCACACCCATTCACAGGGAGCCCACCCTAATCAAACACCACCCATCCTCATCTAGCCACACCCGTTCACAGGGAGCCCACCCTAATCAAACTCCACCCACCCTCATCTAGCCACACCCGTTCACAGGGAGCCCACCCTAATCAAACTCCACCCGTCCTCATCTAGCCCCACCCATTCACAGGGAGCCCACCCTAATCAAACTCCACCTACCCTCATCTAGCCACACCCGTTCACAGGGAGCCCACCCTAATCAAACACCACCCATCCTCATCTAGCCACACCCGTTCACAGGGAGCCCACCCTAATCAAACTCCACCCGTCCTCATCTAGCCCCACCCATTCACAGGGAGCCCACCCTAATCAAACTCCACCCGTCCTCATCTAGCCACACCCATTCACAGGGAGCTCTGCCCACCCTAATCAAACTCCACCCATCTTCATCTAGCCACACCCATTCACAGGGAGCCCACCCTAATCAAACTCCACCCGTCCTCATCTAGCCCCACCCATTCACAGGGAGCCCACCCTAATCAAACTCCACCCACCCTCATCTAGCCACACCCGTTCACAGGGAGCCCACCCTAATCAAACTCCACCCACCCTCATCTAGCCACACCCGTTCACATGGAGCTCTGCCCACCTTAATCAAACTCCACCCGTCCTCATCTAGCCACACCCATTCACAGGGAGCCCACCCTAATCAAACTCCACCCATCCTCATCTAGCCACACCCGTTCACAGGGAGCCCACCCTAATCAAACTCCACCCACCCTCATCTAGCCCCACCCATTCACAGGGAGCCCACCCTAATCAAACTCCACCCATCCTCATCTAGCCACACCCGTTCACAGGGAGCCCACCCTAATCAAACTCCACCCATCCTCATCTAGCCACACCCGTTCACAGGGAGCCCACCCTAATCAAACTCCACCCATCCTCATCCAGCCACACCCGTTCACAGGGAGCCCACCCTAATCAAACTCCACCCACCCTCATCTAGCCACACCCGTTCACAGGGAGCCCACCCTAATCAAACTCCACCCATCCTCATCTAGCCACACCTATTCACAGGGAGCCCACCCTAATCAAACACCACCCATCCTCATCTAGCCACACCCATTCACAGGGAGCCCACCCTAATCAAACTCCACCCATCCTCATCCAGCCACACCCGTTCACAGGGAGCCCACTCTAATCAAACTCCACCCATCCTCATCTAGCCACACCCGTTCACAGGGAGCTCTGCCCACCTTAATCAAACTCCACCCGTCCTCATCTAGCCACACCCGTTCACAGTGAGCCCACCCTAATCAAACTCCACCCATCCTCATCCAGCCACACCCGTTCACAGGGAGCCCACTCTAATCAAACTCCACCCGTCCTCATCTAGCCACACCCGTTCACAGGGAGCTCTGCCCACACTAATCAAACTCCACCCACCCTCATCTAGCCACACCCGTTCACAGGGAGCCCACCCTAATCAAACTCCACCCACCCTCATCTAGCCACACCCGTTCACAGGGAGCCCACCCTAATCAAACTCCACCCACCCTCATCTAGCCACACCCGTTCACAGGGAGCCCACCCTAATCAAACTCCACCCACCCTCATCTAGCCACACCCATTCACAGGGAGCCCACCCTAATTAAACTCCACTCATCCTCATCTAGCCACACCCGTTCACAGGGAGCTCTGCCCACCCTAATCAAACTCCACCCACCCTCATCTAGCCACACCCGTTCACAGGGAGCCCACCCTAATCAAACTCCACCCACCCTCATCTAGCCACACCCGTTCACAGGGAGCTCTGCCCACCCTAATCAAACTCCACCCACCCTCATCTAGCCACACCCATTCACAGGGAGTTCTGCCCACCCTAATCAAACTCCACCCACCCTCATCTAGCCCCACCCGTTCACAGGGAGCCCACCCTAATCAAACTCCACCCGTCCTCATCTAGCCCCACCCGTTCACAGGGAGCCCACCCTAATGAAACTCCACCCATCCTCATCTAGCCACGCCCGTTCACAGGGAGCCCACCCTAATCAAACTCCACCCACCCTCATCTAGCCACACCCATTCACAGGGAGCACACCCTAATCAAACTCCACCCACCCTCATCTAGCCACACCCGTTCACAGGGAGCCCACCCTAATCAAACTCCACCCGTCCTCATCTAGCCACACCCGTTCACAGGGAGCCCACCCTAATCAAACTCCACCCACCCTCATCTAGCCACACCCATTCACAGGGAGCACACCCTAATCAAACTCCACCCATCCTCATCTAGCCACATCCGTTCACAGGGAGCCCACCCTAATCAAACTCCACCCGTCCTCATCTAGCCACACCCGTTCACAGGGAGCCCACCCTAATCAAACTCCACCCACCCTCATCTAGCCACACCCGTTCACAGGGAGCCCACCCTAATCAAACTCGACCCATCCTCATCTAGCCACACCCGTTCACAGGGAGCTCTGCCCACGATAATCAAACTCCACCCACCCTCATCTAGCCACACCCGTTCACAGGGAGCCCACCCTAATCAAACTCCACCCGTCCTCATCTAGCCACACCCGTTCACAGGGAGCCCACCCTCATCAAACTCCACCCGTCCTCATCTAGCCACACCCGTTCACAGGGAGCCCACCCTAATCAAACTCCACCCATCCTCATCTAGCCACACCCGTTCACAGGGAGCCCACCCTAATCAAACTCCACCCATCCTCATCTAGCCACACCCGTTCACAGGGAGCCCACCCTAATCAAACTCCACCCATCCTCATCTAGCCACACCCATTCACAGGGAGCCCACCCTAATCAAACTCCACCCGTCCTCATCTAGCCACACCCGTTCACAGGGAGCCCACCCTAATCAAACTCCACCCGTCCTCATCTAGCCACACCCGTTCACAGGGAGCCCACCCTAATCAAACTCCACCCGTCCTCATCTAGCCACACCCATTCACAGGGAGCTCTGCCCACCCTAATCAAACTCCACCCATCCTCATCTAGCCACACCCATTCACAGGGAGCCCACCCTAATCAAACTCCACCCATCCTCATCTAGCCACACCCATTCACAGGGAGCTCTGCCCACCCTAATCAAACTCCACCCGTCCTCATCTAGCCACACCCGTTCACAGTGAGCCCACCCTAATCAAACTCCACCCACCCTCATCTAGCCACACCCGTTCACAGGGAGCTCTGCCCACCCTAATCAAACTCCACCCACCCTCATCTAGCCACACCCGTTCACAGGGAGCTCTGCCCACCCTAATCAAACTCAACCCGTCCTCATCTAGCCACACCCGTTCACAGTGAGCCCACCCTAATCAAACTCCACCCACCCTCATCTAGCCACACCCGTTCACAGGGAGCTCTGCCCACCCTAATCAAACTCCACCCACCCTCATCTAGCCACACCCGTTCACAGGGACCTCTGCCCACCCTAATCAAACTCCACCCATCCTCATCTAGCCACACCCGTTCACAGTGAGCCCACCCTAATCAAACTCCACCCATCCTCATCTAGCCACACCCATTCACAGGGAGCCCACCCTAATCAAACTCCACCCACCCTCATCTAGCCACACCCGTTCACAGGGAGCCCACCCTAATCAAACTCCACCCATCCTCATCTAGCCACACCGGTTCACAGTGAGCCCACCCTAATCAAACTCCACCCACCCTCATCTAGCCACACCCGTTCACAGGGAGCTCTGCCCTAATCAAACTCCACCCACCCTCATCTAGCCCCACCCATTCACAGGGAGCTCTGCCCACCCTAATCAAACTCCACCCATCCTCATCTAGCCACACCCGTTCACAGTGAGCCCACCCTAATCAAACTCCACCCATCCTCATCTAGCCACACCCGTTCACAGGGAGCCCACCCTAATCAAACTCCACCCACCCTCATCTAGCCACACCCGTTCACAGTGAGCCCACCCTAATCAAACTCCACCCACCCTCATCTAGCCACACCCGTTCACAGGGAGCTCTGCCCACCCTCAGCTAGCCCCACGTACTCTCAGCAAGCTCACTCACCCTCACGTTCAACCAGTTTCCAGACAGTCAGCATCACTTCAGGAAGGGCAGGGGTGATCATTACTCTCACACACAGTGCCCCTATCTAAACCAGTCACCACAGTCAGAGCTGGGACCATTGTCCACTGCATGGGAGTACCCCAGCACTGACCTTGGCCTCCTCCACTGAGCCTAGTTCACCACTCCCTCAATTCCTATGGCTTTTATTGTGTTGACCAACTTGTCACATGGGCCATCAAAGCAACACACACAAAATGCTGGAGGAACTCAGCAGGCCAGGCAGTATCTATGGAAAAAAGTACATTTATTATTTTGGTCCGAGACCCTTTGGCAGGACTGGGGAACAAAAGATGAGGAGTAGATTTCAAAGCTGGTGGGGGGGGGGGGAACAGAAGCACAGGAAGATAGGTGAAACCGGGAGGGGGAGGGATGAAGTAAAGAGCTGGGAATTTGATTGTTGAATGACATACAGGACTGGAGAATTGGGAGTCAAATAGGAGAGCACAGAAGGCCATTGAAGAAAGAAAAGTGGGAAGGAGCACCAGAGGGAGGTGATGGATGGGCAAAGAGAGAGGGAAAAGGGGATGGGGAATGGTGAAGGGGTGTAGGCATTACCGGAAGTTCGAAAAATCATTGTTCTTGCCATCAGGTTGGAAGCTACCCAGGTGGAATATAAGGTGTTGTTCCTCCAACCTAAGTGTGGCCTCATCACGACAGTAGAGGAGACCATGGATTGACATATCGGAATGGGAATGGGAAGTGGAATTAAAATGGGTGGCCTCTGGGAGATCCGGCATCTTCTGGTGGACAAGGCATAAGTGCTCGGCAAAATCATCTCCCAGTCTACGTTGGGTCTCCCCGATATACAGGAGGACGTACCAGGAGCAGCGGACACAGTAAATGACACCAACAGACTTACAGCTGAAGTGTTTCCTCACCTGGAAGGACTGTTTGGGGCTCTGGATGGTGGTGAGGGAGGGGGTGTAGGGGCAGGTGCAGCACTTGTTCCGCTTGCAAGGGTAAGAGCCATTGGGAGATCAGGGGGAGGGACAAATGGACAAGGGAGTCATGTATGGAGCGATCCCTGTGAAAAGCAGAAATTGGGTGGGGGGGGGAGAGGGAAAGATGTGCTTAGTGGTTGGATCCTGTTGGAGGTGGCAGAAGTTCAGAGAATTATATGCTGGACACGGAAGCTGGTGGGGTGTTAGGTGAGGGGAAGAGGTACCCTATCCCTGGTAGGGTGACGGGAGGATGGGGTGAGTGCAGATGTTCGTGAAATTGAAGAGATGTGGTTGAGGGCAGTGTTTATGGTGGAGGAAGGGAAGCTTCTTTCTTTGAAGAAGGAGGCCATCTCCTTTGTTCTAGAATGAAAAGCCTCATCTTGAGAGCAGATGGAGTGGAGAGAAAGGAATTGAGAGAAGGGGATGGCATTTTAACGCGTAGCAGGGTGGAATAAGGTATAGTCCAGGTAGCTGTGAGAGTCCGTGAGCTTATAATAGACATTGGTGGATAAGCTGTCTCCAGATATAGAGACAGTGTGCTCTTTCTGGACACCTGACCCAACCAGTTCCCCTCCACTACCACTCTCCTCCATTTAGCAGAACTTGTCTTCACTCTTAATAGTTTTTCCTTTGGCTCACCCCACTTCCTTCAAACAAAAGGTGTAGCCATGGGGATTCACATGGTTCCCAGCTATGCCTGTCTGTTTGTCAGCTACGTGGAACAGATCATGCTCCAACCCTACACTGCTGTCTGTCTCTCACTTTTGCCAACTACATCGATGAATGCATTGGTGCTGCTTCCTGCACCCGTGCTGAATTCGTCGACTTCATCCACTTTGTCTCCAGCTTCCACCCTGCCCTCAAATTCACCTGGTCCATTTCCGACACCTCCCTCCCCTTTCTCAGTTTCACTATCTCTGTCTCTGGAGACAGCTTATCCACTGATGTCTATTATAAATCCACGGACTCTCACACCTACCTGGACTATACCTCATCCCACTCTGTTGCTTGTAAAAACGCCATCCCCTTCTCTCAATTCCTCCATCTCTGCGCATCTGCTGTCAGAATGAGTCTTTTCATTCTGGAATAAAGGAGATGGCCTCTTTCTTCAAAGAAAGAAGCTTCCCTTCCTCCACCATAAACACTGCCCTCAAACGCATCTCTTCCATTTCACACACGTCTGCTCTCACCCCATCCTCTCACTACACCAGGGATAGGGTTCCTCTTGTCCTCACCTACCACCCCACCAGCTTCCACGTCCAGCACATAATTCTCAGAAACTTACTTCAGTGCTTGGTAAATTGATGGAGAAGATCCTGAGAGGCAGGATTTATGAACATTTGGAGAGACATAGTATGATTAGGAATTATCAGCATAGCTTTGTTAAAGGCAGGTCGTGCTTTACGAGCCTGATTGAATTTTTTGAGGACATGACTAAGCATATTGATGAAGGTAGAGCCGTAGAGGTAGTGTATATGGATTTCAGCAAGTCATTTGATAGAAACATAGAAAACACACAGCACAATACAGGCCCTTCAGACTACAAAGCTGTACCGAACATGTCCCTACCTTAAAACTACCTAGGCTTACCCATAGCCCTCTATTTTTCTAAGCTCCATGTAGCCATTCAGGAATCTCTGAAAAGACCCGATCATTTCCACCTCCACCACTGCCGCCGGCAGCCTATTCCATGCACTCACCATTCTCTGAGTAAAAAACTTACTCCTGACATCTCCTCTGTACCTACTTCCAAGCATCTTAAAACTATGCCCTCTCGTGTTAGCCATTTCAGCCCTCGGGAAAAGCCTCTGACTATCCACATGATCAATTCCTCCCGTCATCTTATACACCTCTATCAAGTAACCTCTCATCCTCCGTCGCTCCAAGGAGAAAAGACCAAGTTCACTCAACCTATTCTCATAAGGCATTCTCCCCAATCCAGGCAACATCCTTGTAAATCTCCTCTGCACCCTTTCTATGGTGTCCACATCCTTCCTAGAGTGAGGCGACCAGAACTGAGCACAGTACTCCAAGTGGGGTCTGACCAGGGTCCGATATAGCTGCAACATTACCTCTCAGCTCTTAAACTCAGTCCCACAATTGATGAAGGCCAATGCACCATATGCCTTCTTAACCACAGAGTCAACCTACGTAGCAGCTTTGAGTGTCCTGTGGACTCGGACTCCAAGATCCCTGTTGATCCTCCACATTGCCAAGAGTCTTACCATTAATACTATATTCTGCCATCATATTTGACCCACCAAAATGAACCACTTCACACTTATCTGGGTTGAACTCCCATCTGCCACTTCTCAGCCCAGTCTTACATTCTATCAATGTCCTGTTAGAACCTCTGACAGCCCTCCACACTACCCATAACACACCCAAAATTGGTGTCATCAGCAAATTTACTAATCCATCCCTCCACTTCCTCATCCAGGTCCTCTATAAAATTCACAAAGAGTAGGGGTCCCAGAACAGACCCCTGAGGCACACCACTGGTCAACGGCCTCCATGCAAAATATGACCAATCTACAACCACTTTTTGCCTTCTGTGGGTAAGCCAGTTCTGGATCCACAAAGCAATGTCCCCTTGGATCCCATGCCTCATTACTTTCTCAAAGAGCCTTACATGGGGTACCTTATCAAACACCTTGCTAAAATCCATATACACTATATCTACGGCTCTACCTTCATCAATGTGTGTAGTCACATCCTCAAAAAATTCAATTAGGTAAATTACCCCATGTAAGGCTTATTGAGAAAGTAAGGAGGCATGGGATCCAAGGGGACCTTGCTTTGTAGTTCCAGAACTGGCTTGCCCACAGAAGGTAAAGAGTAGTTATAGACGGATCATATCCTGCATGGAGGTCGGTGACCAGTGGAGTTCCTCAGGGATCTGTTCTGGGACCCCTACTCTTTGTGAATTTTATAAAGGACTTGGTTGAAGAAGTGGAGGGATGGGTTAGTAAATTTGTTGATGACACCAATTTTGGGTGTATTATGGATAGTGTGGAGGGCTGTCAAAGGTTACAACGGGACATTGATAGGATGCAAAACTGGGCTGAGAAGTGGCAGATGGAGTTCAACCCAGATAAGTGTGAAGTGGTTCATTTTGGTGGGTCAAATATGATGGCAGAATATAGTATTAATGGTACGACTCTTGACAGTGTGGAGGATCAGAGGGATCTTGGGGTCCGAGTCCAAAGGACACTCAAAGCTGCTACACAGGTTAACTCTGTGGTTAAGAAGGCATATGGTGCATTGGCCTTCATCAATCGTGGTATTGCGTTTAAGAGCCAAGAGGTAATGTTGCAGCTATATAAGACCCTGATCAGACCCCACTTGGAGTACTGTGCTCAGTTCTGGTCGCCTCACTCTAGGAAGGACATGGAAACCATAGAAAGGGTGCAGAGGAGATTTACAAGGATGTTGCCTGGATTGGGAAGCATGCCTTATGAAAATAGGTTGAGTGAACTTGGTCTTTTCTCCTTGGAGCAACGGATAAGAGGTTACTTGATAGAGGTGTATAAGATGATGGGAGGCATTGATCATGTGGATAGTCAGAGGCTTTTCCCGAGGGCTGAAATGGCTAACACGAGAGGGCATAGTTTTAAGATGCTTGGAAGTAGGTACAGAGGATATGTCAGGAGTAAGTTTTTTACTCAGAGAATGGTGAGTGCATGGAATAGGCTGCCGGCGGCAGTGGTGGAGGTGGAAATGATCGGGTCTTTTCAGAGACTCCTGAATGGCTACATGGAGCTTAGAAAAATAGAGGGCTATGGGTAAGCCTGGGTAGTTCTAAGGTAGGAACATGTTTGGCACAGCTTTGTGGGCTGAAGGGCCTGTATTGTGCCGTATGTTTTCTATGTTTCTATGAAACTTCCACAACGTTCAATGGGATCCCACCACCAAGTACATCTTCCCCTCCCCCACCCTCAGTTTCTGCTTTTCTCAGGGATCGCTCCCTATGTGACTCTGTTGTGCATTCGTCCCTCCCCACTGATCTCCCTCCTGCCTCTTATCCTTGAAAGCAGAATAAGTGATACACCTGCCCCTACACCTCCTCCCTCACTACCATTCAGGGCCCAAAACAGTCCTTCCAGGTGAGGCGACACTTCACCTGTGAGTCTGCAGGGGTCATTTACTGTGTCCGCTGCTCCTGATGTGGGCTCCTGTTCATTGGTGAGTCCTGGCGTAGATTGGGAGACCATTTCACTGAGCACCTACTCTCCGTCTGCCAGAAGAAGCGGCATCTCCCAGCGGCCACCCACTTTAATTACACTTCCCATTCCCGTTCCGATATGTCCATCCATGCTTGGGTTGGAGGAACAACCTTGTATTCCATCTGGGGGCCTCCAACCTGATGACATGAATATCAATTTCTCAAACTTCCAGTAATGCTCCCTCCCCTTTACCATTTCCCATCCCCTTGTCCCTCTCTCATCGTATTTCCTTGCCTGTCCCCCACCTCACTCTGGTGCTCCTCCCCCTTTTTCTATCTTCCATTGCCTTCTGTCTTCTCCTATTAGATTCCCCCTTCTCCAGCCCTGTATCCCTTTCACCAATCAACTTCCCAGCTCTTTACTTCCTCCCACCCCATCATGGTTTCATCTGTCACCTTGTGTTTCTCTCTCTCCCCCCCCCCCCCACCTTTTAAACCTACTCCTCGTATTTTTTTCTCCAGTCCTGCTGAAGGGCCTCAGCCCGAAACATTGACTGTACTCTTATCCCTACATGCTGCCTGAGTTCCTCCAGCATTTTGTTTGTGTTGCTTGGATTTCCAGAATCTGCAGATTTTCTCTTGTTTGTGACATAGGGCATCAAATGTCTCGTCAAAGTCTGCCTGGGTTTTATTGACCTGCCTTGTTACTTCCTAAAGATCATATTCAAGTCTGAGGCTTCTGTACCAAATCCATACTGACTGACTTGGTTACCAGCAAGTCTCTAACTGGCAGTTTATGGTGTTCAGAATTTGTTCCAGAAATGTCACAGGCAGACCTGATGTTACTCAGCCTGTTCCTTCCTCCCCTAAACACCAGCAACCTCCCATCCTCTGGCTCCACACTGTACATTGTATATAGATCACAGTGGAACACCCCTATTCTTGGGAATGTCCTGGCCTGCGACATACACGTTTAAAGATTCCAGACCCCTCACATCCTCTCTGTATCTCTACCTTTCCCAAGACTTCACCTTCAGTGTGAATTCTATGATATTATGATTACTGACTCCTCAGGGTTCCTTTACCTTAAGCTCCCTAATCAAGTTTATCCAAAAACTTTACATTCAAGTTCAATTTTTAACAAATCAACTATAGATAAATGCCCAAGAATCCAGCCAAATAAAAGAGAGTTCCTCCGGGGCCAAGGTGCAAAGCGTGGTACAAACTGTCACACACACAACACAAGACACATATAGCACGTATAAGGTAGCAGTGAACATATAGTCACACACACAACTAATATATCTATTGCGCAAGTCCCTAAGTTCATGGATATGAAGACCACGGACCAACTCAATCCAGTTTGTCCTCAACTGAGCAAACACTAGGAGGCGGCACCGACGATACACCAAACTGTCTCTGACATCACTTCCCCCGGGTGGCTCCATCTCAGACTGGGTATTCCCCTAGCTGGAACATTGTTCAGATTTGTAAATGTCTGTTCTGCTTTCTAAAGGGGACACTCCCTTCTCCTGCTCTCTCAGAGATGTGAAACCTCTAGGGTTACTGCTGACACCCTTCTGGCCTTCTCTCTGTTTTCTGTTTTCCCTTTCCTTCTGCCTTTCCTGTACCCCCCCCCCCCTTCTGGAACTGTAGGTGAGTCCAAATCAGAGAGGCCGAGTATTAGGGTGAGAGGGATGGGTTTTAAAAGCAACTTGAGAAAGATGTTTTACTGAAATAGTGTGAATAATAACTGGAACTTGCTGCGGGAGGAGGTGCTGGTCAGATAAGGTGAACGTTTTAAGAGACCTTTAAATGGATATGTTGGTAGGAAGACTTAATACAGGGAATGGGAGCAGTGGAGATGCACACGATGGCCCGAAATGCCTGTTTCTCAGTTCAGGATGCACATTGTTACTTCAATACCAGCGGCAGCTGCAGTCAAGATTAAAACCACGGCCACAGTGAAGACTTTGCTGGGTTTTGTCTCCACAGACAGAAGGCTTTAGCGGCAACAGGCAGAGCGGGTTTTCAGGAAGCGGCTGACTGGTGAGTGCCATCACTAACAATGTCTGTCTGGGACCTCAGGGAGGGTTATAGGGTCTCTCCTGGTGATGGGCTATGTTCACACCCAGTGATGAGTTACAGGCTCACACCCAGTGATGGATTACAGGTTCACACCCAGTGACAAGTTACAGGTTCACTCACAGTGACGGGTTACAGGTTCACACCCAGTGATGGATTACAGGTTCACACCCAGTGACGAGTTACAGGTTCACTCACAGTAACGGGTTACAGGTTCACTCACAGTAACGGGTTACAGGTTCACTCACAGTGACGAGTTACAGGTTCACTCACAGTGACGGGTTACAGGTTCACTCACAGTGACAGATTACAGGTTCACTCACAGTGACGGGTTACAGGTTCACACCCAGTGACGGGTTACAGGTTCACTCACAGTGACGGGTTACAGGTTCACACCCAGTGACGGGTTACAGGTTCACTCACAGTGACGGGTTACAGGCTCACATCCAGTGACGAGTTACAGGCTCACACCCAGTGACGGGTTACAGGCTCACACCCAGTGACGAGTTACAGGTTCACTCACAGTGACGGGTTACAGGCTCACACCTAGTGATGGGTTACAAGCTCACACCCAGTGACGGGTTACAGGTTCACTCACAGTGACGGGTTACAGGTTCACACACAGCGACGGGTTACAGGTTCACTCACAGTGACGGGTTACAGGTTCACTCACTGACAGGTTACAGTTTCACTCATAGTGACAGGTTACAGGTTCACACATAGTGACAGGTTACAGGTTCACACATAGTGATGGGTTACAGGTTCACTCACAGTGACGGGTTACAGGTTCACTCATTGACAGGTTACAGTTTCAATCACAGTGACAGGTTACTGGTTCACTCACCGAGACAGGTTGCAGGTTCACTCACAGTGACAGGTTACAGGTTCACTCACAGTGACAGGTTACTGGTTCACTCACACTGACGGGTAACAGGTTCACACCCAGAGTGTTACATGTTCACACCCAGTGATGGGTTACAGGTTCACTCACCGACAGGTTACAGGTTCACTGACAGTAATGGGTTACAGGTTCACTCACAGTGACGGGTTACAGGTTCACTTAGAGTGACAGGTTACAGGTTCACACCCAGAGTGTTACAAGTTCACACCCAGTGACGGGTTACAGGATCACTGACAGTGACGGATTACAGGTTCACTCCTAGTGATGGATTACAGGTTCACTCACAGTGACAGGTTACAGGTTCACACCCAGTGATGGTTTACAGGTTAACTCACACTGACAGGTTACAGGTTCACACCCAGAGTGTTACAACTTCACACCCAGTGACGAGTTACAGGCTCACACCCAGTGACAGGTTACAGGCTCACACCCAGTGACGAGTTACAGGTTCACTCACAGTGACGGGTTACAGGCTCACACCCAGTGACGGGTTACAGGCTCACACCCAGTGACAGGTTACAGGTTCACTCACAGAGATGGGTTACAGGTTCACTCACAGTGACGGGTTACAGGTTCACTCACACTGACGGGTTGCAGGTTCACTCACTGACTGGTTACAGGTTCACTCACACTGATGGGTTACAGGTTCACTCAGTTTACAGGTTAGAGGTTACAGGCCTGTGGAAAGTGGCCAGTGAGTGAGTGGGCCAGTGAAGGAGTGGAAATTTGAGGCTTTGACTCAAGAGGCTTCAACAAGAAGAGGCAGAGGACAAGTTTGTTCCCAGTTAGTCTTTACAATGCCTCCTGAGACGGTGATGTGCCTCTCCTGTAAAATGTGGCAGTCTTGGAGGAACTCCCCACTCCCGCAGTCACATCTGCCAGAAGTGCATGTGGCTGGGCGATCTGGAAGACTGTGTGAGGAATCTGGAGCAGCAGCTAGATGACCTTTGACTCATAAGGGAAAATGAGGCAGTCATAGATGAGAGCTATAGGGAGGTAGTCACAACTAGGCTGCCGGAAACAGGTCGTTGGGTGACAGTCCGAGGGGGGAAAGCGAAGGAGAGTAGACAGGTAGTGCAGAGCACCCCTGTAGCCATTCCCCTGAATAATAAGTTTACCGTCCTGGATGCTGTTGGTGAGGACGACCGACCAGGTGTGAGCCACGGTGGCAGGGCCTCTGGCACTGAGTCTGACCCTGTGGTGCAGAAGGATGGGACGGAGAAGAGGAGAGCTGTCGTCATTGGAGACTCTATAGTCAGGAGAGCAGACAGGAGATTTTGTGGATGTGAGAAGGACACCCGCATGGTTTGTTGCCTCCCAGGTGCCAGGGTCCGGGATGTCTCTGACCAGGTGCATGACATACTGTACGAGAAGGAAAGCAACCAGAAGTCGTGATACATGTTGGGACCAACGACATAGGCAGGAAGAGGGATGAGGTCTTGAAGTGTGAGTTTTGGGAACTAGGCAGAAGGCTGAAGAACAGGACCTCAAGGGTGGCGTTCTCAGGATTGCTGCCAGTGCTACGTGATAGTGATGGTAAGAATTGGAGGAGATGGCAGTTGAATGCGTGGCTGAGGAGCTGGTGAAGGGGGCAGGGTTTTAGATTTTTGGACCATTGGGATCTCTTCTGGGGAAGGTGGGACCTGTACAGATTGGATGGGTTGCACCTGAACTCGAGGGGGAGCAATATCCTTGCAGGTAGGTTTGTTAGCATGCTTCGGGAGGGTTTAAACTAATTTGCAAGGGGAATGGGACCCGGAGCGATAGAGCAGTGAAAGAAATGCATGGAGTAAAGCCAGATCTAACATATAGAGAGGCTTTGAGGAAAGAGAAGCAGAATAAAGGGTGTAAAGGTAGTAAGGTAGAAGGGCTAAAGTGTGTGTACTTCAATGCAAGAAGCATCAGGAACAAAGGTGATGAACTGAGAGCTTGGATACATACATGGAATTATGATGTAGTGGCCATTACAGAGACTTGGCTGGCACCAGGGCAGGAATGGATTCTCAATATTCCTGGATTTCAGTGCTTTAAAAGGGATAGAGATGGGGGAAAAGAGGAGGAGGGGTGGTATTACTAGTCAGGGATACTATTACAGCTACAGAAAGGGTGGTAATGTAGCGAGATCCTCTTTTGAGTCAGTATGGGTGGAAGTCAGGAACAGGAAGGGAGCAGTTACTCTACTGGGGGTATTCTATAGGCCCCCTGGTAGCAGCAGAGATACTGAGGAGCAGATTGGGAGGCAGATTTTGGAAAGGTGCAAAAATAACAGGGTTGTTATCATGGGTGACTTTAACTTCCCTAATATTGATTGGCACTTGATTAGTTCCGAGGGTTTAGATGGGGCAGAGTTGGTTAAGTGTGTCCAGGATGGATTCCTGTCACAGTATGTTGACAGGCCGACTAGGAGGAATGCCATACTAGATCTAGTGTTAGTTAACGAACCGGGTCAGGTCACAGATCTGTCAGTGGGTGAGCATCTGGGGGACAGTGATCACCGCTCCCTGGCCTTTAACATTATCATGGAAAAGGATAGAATCAGAGAGGACAGGAACATTTTTAATTGGGGAAAGGCAAATTATGAGGCTATAAGGCTAGAACTTGTGGGTGTGAATTGGGATGATGTTTTTGCAGGGAAATGTACTATGGAAATGTGGTCAATGTTTAGGGATCTCTTGCAGGATGTTAGGGATACATTTGTCCCGGTGAGGAAGATAAAAAATGGTAGGGTGAAGGAACCATGGGTGACAAGTGAGGTGGAAAATCTAGTCAGGTGGAAGAAGGCAGCATACATGAGGTTTAGGAAGCAAGGATCAGATGGGTCTATTGAGGAATATAGGGTAGCAAGAAAGGAGCTTAAGAAGGGGCTGAGAAGAGCAAGAAGGGGGCATGAGAAGGCCTTGGCGAGTAGGGTAAAGGAAAACCCCAAGGCATTCTTCAATTATGTGAAGAACAAAAGGATGACAGGAGTAAAGGTAGGACCAATTAGAGATAAAAGTGGGAAGATGTGCCTGGAGGCTGTGGAAGTGATCGAGGTCCTCAATGAATACTTCTCTTCAGTATTCACCACTGAGAGGGAACTTGATGACGGTGAGGACCATATGAGTGAAGTTGATGTTCTGGAGCATGTTGATATTAAGGGAGAGGAGGCGTTGGAGTTGTTATAATACATTAGGATGGATAAGTCCCCGGGTCCTGACAGAATAATCCCCAGGCTGCTCCATGAGGCGAGGGAAGAGATTGCTGAGCCGCTGGCTAGGATCTTTATGTCCTCATTGTCCACGAGAATGGTACCGGAGGATTGGAGGGAGGCAAATGTTGTTCCCTTGTTCAAAAAAGGTAGTAGGGATACTCCAGGTAATTATAGACCAGTGAGCCTTACATCTGTAGTGGGAAAGCTGTTGGAAAAGATTCTTAGAGATAGGATCTATGGGCATTTAGAGAATCATGGTCTGATCAGGGACAGTCAGCATGGCTTTGTGAAGGGCAGATCGTGCCTAACAAGCCTGATAGAGTTCTTTGAGGAGGTGACCAGACATATAGATGAGGGTAGTGCAGTGGATGTGATCTACATGGATTTTAGTAAGGCATTTGACAAGGTTCCATATGGTAGGCTTATTCAGAAAGTCAGAAGGCATGGGATCCAGGGAAGTTTGGCCAGGTGGATTCAGAATTGGCTTGCTTTTAGAAGGCAGAGGGTCGTGGTGGAGGGAGTACATTCAGATTGGAGGGTTGTGACTAGTGGTGTCCCACAAGGATCTGTTCTGGGACCTCTACTTTTTGTGATTTTTATTAACGACCTGGATGTGGGGGTAGAAGGGTGGGTTGGCAAGTTTGCAGACGACACAAAGGTTGGTAGTTTGTAGATAGTGTAGAGGATTGTTGAAGATTGCAGAGAGACATTGATAGGATGCAGAAGTGGGCTGAAAAGTGGCAGATGGAGTTCAACCCAGAGAAGTGTGAGGTGGTACACTTTGGAAGGACAAACTCCAAGGCAGAGTACAAAGTAAATGGCAGAATACTTGGTAGTGTGGAGGAGCAGAGGGATCTGGGGGTACATGTCCCCAGATCCCTGAAAGTTGCCTCACAGGTAGATAGGGTAGTTAAGAAATCTTATGGGATGTTACCTTTCATGAGTCGAGGGATAGAGTTTAAGAGATGCAATGTAATGATGCAGCTCTACAAAACTCTAGCTAGGCCACACTTGGAGTACTGTGTCCAGTTCTGGCCGCCTCACTATAGGAAGGATGTGGAAGCATTGGAAAGGGTACAGAGGAGATTTACCAGGATGCTGCCTGGTTTAGAGGGTATGGATTATGATCAGAGATTAAGGGAGCTAGGGCTTTACTCTTTGGAGAGAAGGAGGATGAGAGGAGACATGATAGAGGTGTACAAGATATTAAGAGGAATAGACAGAGTGGACAGCCAGCGTCTCTTCCCCAGGGCACCACTGCTCAGTACAAGAGGACAAGGCTTTAAGGTAAGGGGAGAGAAGTTTAAGGGGGATATTAGAGGAAGGTTTTTCACTGAGAGAGTGGTTAGTGCATGGAATGCACTGCCTGAGTCAGTGGTGGAAGCAGATACACTAGTGAAGTTTAAGAGACTACTAGACAGGTATATGGAGGAATTTAAGGTGGGGGGGTTATATGGGAGGCAGGGTTTGAGGGTTGGCACAACATTGTGGGCCAAAGAGCCTGTAATGTGCTATACTATTCTATGTTCTATGTTCTATCTTCACTCACAGTGACGGGTTACAGGTTCACACCCAGTAACGGGTTACAGGTTCACTCACAGTGACGGGTTACAGGTTCACTCACAGTGACAGGTTACAGGTTCCCACACAGTGACAGGTTACAGGTTCACTCACAGTGACGGGATACAGGTTCACTCATTGACAGGTTACAGTTTCAATCACAGTGACAGGTTACTGGTTCACTCACAGAGACAGGTTACAGGTTCACTCTCAGTGACAGGTTACTGGTTCACTCACAGTGACGTGTTACAGGTTCAATTAGAGTGACAGGTTACAGGTTCACACCCAGTGACGGGTTACAAGTTCACTCACACTGACGGGTTACAGGTTCACACCCAGAGTGTTACATGTTCACACCCAGTGACGGGTTACAAGTTCACTCACACTGACAGGTTACAGGTTCACTGACAGTAACGGGTTACAGGTTTACTCACACTGATGGGTTACAGGTTCACTCACAGTGACAGGTTACAGGTTCACTCACAGCGATGGGTTACTGGTTCACTCACACTGACGGGTTACAGGTTCACACCCAGAGTGTTACAAGTTCACACCCAGTGACGAGTTACAGGTTCACTCACTGACAGGTTACAGGTTCACTCACACTGACGGGTTACAGGTTCACACCCAGAGTGTTACAAGTTCACACCCAGTGACAGATTACAGGTTCACTCACAGTGACGGGTTACAGGTTCACTCACACTGACGGGTTACAGGTTCACACCCAGAGTGTTACAAGTTCACACCCAGTGACGAGTTACAGGTTCACTCACTGACAGGTTACAGGTTCACTCACACTGACGGGTTACAGGTTCACACCCAGAGTGTTACAAGTTCACACCCAGTGGCGGATTACAGGTTCACTCACAGTGACGGGTTACAGGTTCACTCACAGTGACGGGTTACAGGTTCACTCACTGACAGTGACGGATTACAGGTTCACACCCAGTGATGGGTTACAGGTTCACTCACACTGACGGGTTACAGGTTCACACCCAGTGATGAGTTGCAGGTTCACTCACAGTGATGGGTTACAGGTTCACACCCAGTGATGGGTTACAGGTTCACTCACACTGACGGGTTACAAGTTCACACCCAGTGATGAGTTGCAGGTTCATTCACTGACAGGTTACAGGTTCACTCACAGTGATGGGTTACAGGTTCACTCACAGTGACGGGTTACAGGTTCACTCACTGACCGGTTACAGGTTCACTGACAGTGACGGATTACAGGTTCACACCCAGTGATGGTTTACAAGTTCACTCACAGTGATGTCTTACAGGTTCACTCACTGACAGGTTACAGGTTCACTGACAGTGACAGATTACAGGTTCACTCCCAGTGACGGATTACAGGTTCACTCACAGTGACGAGTTACAGGTTCACTCACAGTGACGGGTTACAGGTTCACTCACTGACAGGTTACAGGTTCACTCACAGTGACGGGTTACAGGTTCACTGACAGTGAGGGGTTGCAGGTTCACACCCAGTGATGGTTTACAAGTTCACTCACAGTGATGTGTTACAGGTTCACTCACAGTGACAGGTTACAGGTTCAAACCCAGTGACGGGTTATAGGTTCACACCCTGTGATGGGTTACAGGTTCACTCACAGTGTTGGGTTGCAGGTTCACTCACAGTGATGGGTTGCAGGTTCACTCACAGTGACAGGTAACAGGTTCACTCACAGGGACAGGTTACAGGTTTGTGATGAGATCTGAAGGATTATTCAATATGGACTGTTCCTTTAAAAAGAGAGAGAGCATGTGTGCTAATTCAGAGAGGGAGAGAGAGAGCAATAAACAGCCCATAGGTTGCCTTGGAAACAGCAACAAAGAGCTCTATGCTGTATAGCTGGTGTTCAGCAGTTGTAGAATATATACAAGGTCAATTGGCTTTGTAGTCAGACACACTGGACACACAGAGAAACACAGAAGACACTGATGAAATTGACACTGGATGAGCTTTGTGTGCCCACTGCAAGGGTGGAAAAGGGGTGATCAGTGGGATGCTGTCAGTGTGTTTAACCCTTGCCTGGGTTGATAGCTTCAACACGTGAAAACGGCATTCTCTTTTGTGCAGTCACAGGCGGTGACTTTAACAAGACTTCAGGAGCAGGAGAACGATGTGGATGATTCAATGGCATCAGCACTGGGAAGACAAATTAGAAGTCATGTCAAGTCAAGTCATTTTTTATTGTCATTTCGATCATAACTGCTGGTACAGTACACAGTAAAAATGAGACAATGTTTTTCAGGACCATGGTGCTACATGAACAATACAAAAACTACACTGAACTACATAAACCAACACAAAAACTACACTAGACTACAGTCCTACCCTGGACTGCATAAAGTACACAGAACAGTGCAAGCATTACAATAAATAATAAACAAGATGATAGGCACAGCAGAGGGCAGTAGGTTGGTAGTCTGATGGCTTGGGGGAAAACCTGCTACATAAATAAACAGCTGAATGGCGGCGTCCAGGATTCCATCTATTTCTGTACTCCCACCGAGTATTTTGCTGCCACAGATGTAGTCCAATTTAATGTCCATTGGAGAGCAGAATGGACGGGAGAGCCAGCCAGTTAGGGCTTGCTTTTTCCCTGGCACGGACTCCTGCCTGCTCACCTCACTTCCACTTCCTCACACACCGCTTACAATGTCCCCACCTCTGGCCACCGGCATGAGGCGACTCCGAGGACTGCAGGCTCTCCAATGTCTGCTCTCTCTCTCTCTCTCCTCAATCTACTCAATTCAATATCACAAACTGAACTGACTTCATACTTATACCATCATAAGACAGTATCATTTATCACCTGAGCGGGGAGAAGTTTGGTAACTTTATTTACTCACTTATATATGTATATACTCCGCTAACCTGTTTTGCCTTATCTTGTTTTATATTACATTATGTAGTTACTAATAAAATAGTGCTTTTAACAGAATACTTGGACTCCAGGTGTGTTCCATTTCTGCTGGTCCTTTTTAACCCGTTACAGGGTATGTAACAAAATTGGGGGCTCGTCCGGGATATGAACTAATTGGTGGGAGCTATTCTGAAATTTTGGGGGCTTGTTGATTGACTGATTATCGATCTTATTGGCTAATCTTCTATTGATTGGCTCGTGTGTGGAAAACAGCAGAAATGGAGGTTAATAAGTTTCTGGTGGAATCAACCCCTGAAGCATTGGATGATGCTAAAGGGATGTGCTGTTGAGAATTGCTCATAAGTTAAAACTTAAGGTGACCTCGAGAATGAAGAAGGCTCAGTTGCAAATGATAATAGCTCAGTATTATATATCTAAGAGAAAGTTCGAAGGGGAAGTGCTGGAAATGTTTGCTGAAGGTAAAGTATTTACTGAGGCTGAGGAGGCAAAAACGAAGTGTGAGCATGAGTTGCAATTAAAACAGCTCGAGGCTGATGAAGCAGCAAAGCAGAGGGAACATGAGGCTAGAGAGACAGAGAAACAGAGAGAGTTCAAGAGGGAGAAATTTAGGTACTTTAATCGTTGGTGTATCTCAGAAGGGATAACTGAGGGTCTGGATGGCTTGAGAAAGCTGGTCTTGATTGACGACTTTAAGAGGTGCGGTCCCATTTAATTTTGTTACATACCCCGTAGTGGGTTAAAAAGGACCAACAGAAATGGAACACACCTGGAGTCTGAGTCTTCTATTAAAAACACTATTTTATTAGTATCTACGAAATAAGGTAATAAAGTAATATAAAACAGGATAAGGCAAAACAGGTTAGCAGAGTATATACATATATGGACAGGAAAGGAATGGAGGGTTATGGGCTGAGTGCAGGTCAGCGGGACTAGGTGAGAGTAAGCGTTTAGCATGGACTAGAAGGGCCGAGATGGCCTGTTTCCGTGCTGTAATTGTTATATGGTTATATAAGTGAGTAAATAAAGTTCCCAAACTTCTCTCTATTCTCTCTACTCAAGTGATAAATGATATAGTCTTACGATGGTATAGGAATGAAGTCAGTTCAGTTCGTGATATTGAGTTGAGTAGATTGAGGAGAGAGGGAGAGCAAGAAGTGATTTGTTTTCCAAGTAAGCAGATGCTGTCGATTCTTCCACGTCGTCCTCCGAAGTCCTGTTGAAGTCACCGACTATGACCACACAAAAGAGAGTGCCGTCTTCATGCGGTGAAGCTATCAACCCAGGCAAGGGTTAAACACACTGATAGCTTCCCACCGGTCACCCAATTTCCACACTGCGAGCAAAACCCATCCCTTTGTGGGCACACAAAGCTCATCCAGTGTCAGTTTCATCAGTGTCTTCCATGTGTCTCTGTGTGTCCGGTGTGTCTGATTACAAAGCCAATTGACCCTGTATCTATTCCACAACTGCTGAACGCCAGCTGTCCATCATACAGCTCCACCTTGCCATTTCCAAGCAACCCATGGGCTGTTAGTTGCTCTCTCTCTCTCTCTCTCTCCCTCTCCTCTCTCTCTCTCTCTCTCTCTCTCTCTCTCTCTCTCTCTCTCTCTCTCTCTCTCTCTCTCTCTCTCTCTCTCTCTCTCTCTCTCTCTCTCTCTCTCTCTCTCTCTCTCTCTCTTTTTAAAGGAACAGTCCATATTGAATAATCCTTCAGATCTCATCACAAGTTCACTCACAGTGACAGGTTACAGGTTCACACCCAGTGATGGGTTACAGGTTCACTCACAGTGATTGGTTACAGGTTCACTCACAGTGACGGAGTACAGGTTCACTCACAGTGACCGGTTACAAGTTCACACCCAGTGACAAGTTACAGGTTCACTCACAGTGATGGGTTACAGGTTCACTCACAGTGACCGGTTACAGGTTCACTCCCAGTGACCGGTTACAGGTTCACTCCCAGTGACGGGTTACAGGTGCACTCACAGTGACGGGGTACAGGTTCACTCCCAGTGACGGGGTACAGGTTCACTCACAGTGACTGGTTACAGGTTCACTCCCAGTGACGGGTTACAGGTGCACTCACAGTGACGGGGTACAGGTTCACTCCCAGTGATGGGTTACAGGTGCACTCACAGTGACGGGGTACAGGTTCACTCCCAGTGACGGGGTACAGGTTCACTCACAGTGACGGGGTACAGGTTCACACCCAGTGATGGGTTACAGGTTCACTCACAGTGATGGGTTACAGGTTCACTCCCAGTGACAGGTTACAGGTGCACTCACAGTGACGGGGTACAGGTTCACTCCCAGTGACGGGGTACAGGTTCACTCACAGTGACGGGGTACAGGTTCACACCCAGTGATGGGTTACAGGTTCACTCACAGTGATGGATTACAGGTTCACTCACAGTGACCGGTTACAAGTTCACACCCAGTGACAGGTTACAGGTTCACTCACAGTGATGGGTTACAGGTTCACTCACAGTGACCGGTTACAGGTTCACTCCCAGTGATGGGTTACAGGTGCACTCACAGTGATGGGGTACAGGTTCACTCACAGTGACGGGGTACAGGTTCACTCCCAGTGACCGGTTACAGGTTCACACCCAGTGACGGGTTACAGGTTCACTCCCAGTGACCGGTTACTGGTTTACACCCAGTGATGGATTACAGGTTCACTCACACTGATGGGTTACAGGCCACTCCCAGTGATGGGTTACAAGTTCACTTCCAGTGATGGGTTACAGGTTCACTCCCAGTGATGGGTTACAGGTGCACTCACAGTGACGGGGTACAGGTTCACTCCCAGTGACGGGGTACAGGTTCACTCACAGTGACGGGGTACAGGTTCACACCCAGTGATGGGTTACAGGTTCACTCACAGTGACCGGTTACAGGTTCACTCCCAGTGACGGGTTACAGGTGCACTCACAGTGACGGGGTACAGGTTCACTCACAGTGACGGGGTACAGGTTCACTCCCAGTGACCGGTTACAGGTTCACACCCAGTGACGGGTTACAGGTTCACTCCCAGTGACCGGTTACTGGTTTACACCCAGTGATGGATTACAGGTTCACTCACACTGATGGGTTACAGGCCACTCCCAGTGATGGGTTACAAGTTCACTTCCAGTGATGGGTTACAGGTTCACTCCCAGTGATGGGTTACAGGTGCACTCACAGTGACGGGGTACAGGTTCACTCCCAGTGACGGGGTACAGGTTCACTCACAGTGACGGGGTACAGGTTCACTCACAGTGACGGGGTACAGGTTCACACCCAGTGATGGGTTACAGGTTCACTCACAGTGATGGGTTACAGGTTCACTCACAGTGACTGGTTACAAGTTCACACCCAGTGACAGGTTACAGGTTCACTCACAGTGATGGGTTACAGGTTCACTCACAGTGACCGGTTACAGGTTCACTCCCAGTGACCGGTTACTGGTTTACACCCAGTGATGGATTACAGGTTCACTCACACTGATGGGTTACAGGCCACTCCCAGTGATGGGTTACAAGTTCACTTCCAGTGATGGGTTACAGGTCCACTCCCAGTAGTGGGTTTCAGCCTCACTCCCAGTGGTGGGTTACAGCCTCACTCCCAGTGATGGGTAACAGGTTCACTCCCAGTGACGGGTTACATGTTCACTCACACTGATGGGTTACAGGTTCATTCCCAGTGATGGGTTACAGGTTCACTCACAGTGACGGGGTACAGGTTCACACCCAGTGATGGGTTACAGGTTCACTCACAGTGATGGGTTACAGGTTCACTCCCAGTGATGGGTTACAGGTGAACTCACAGTGACGGGGTACAGGTTCACTCCCAGTGACGGGGTACAGGTTCACTCACAGTGACGGGGTACAGGTTCACACCCAGTGATGGGTTACAGGTTCACTCACAGTGATGGGTTACAGGTTCACTCACAGTGACTGGTTACAAGTTCACACCCAGTGACAGGTTACAGGTTCACTCACAGTGATGGGTTACAGGTTCACTCACAGTGACCGGTTACAGGTTCACTCCCAGTGACCGGTTACTGGTTTACACCCAGTGATGGATTACAGGTTCACTCACACTGATGGGTTACAGGCCACTCCCAGTGATGGGTTACAAGTTCACTTCCAGTGATGGGTTACAGGTTCACTCCCAGTAGTGGGTTTCAGCCTCACTCCCAGTGGTGGGTTACAGCCTCACTCCCAGTGATGAGTAACAGGTTCACTCCCAGTGACGGGTTACATGTTCACTCACACTGATGGGTTACAGGTTCATTCCCAGTGATGGGTTACAGGTTCACTCCCAGTAGCAGGTTACAGCCACACTCCCAGTGATGGGTTACAGCCTCACTCACACTGATAGGTTACATGTTCAATCCCAGTGATGGATTACAGGTTCACTCACAGTGATGGGTTACAGGCCACTCCCGGTGGTGGGTAACAGGTTCACTCCCAGTGACGGGTTACATGTTCACTCACACTGACGGGTTACAGGTTCATTCCCAGTGATGGGTTACAGGTTCACTCCCAGTAGCGGGTTTCAGCCTCACTCCCAGTGATGGGTTACAGCCTCACTCCCAGTGACGGGTAACAGGTTCACTCCCAGTGACGGGTTACAGGCTCATTCCCAGTGATGGATTACAGGTTCACTCACACAGACAGGTTACAGGTTCACTCCCAGTGACGGGTAACAGGTTCACTCACACTGATAGGTTACAGGTTCACTCCCAGTGATGGATTACAGGGTCACTCACACAGACAGGTTACAGGTTCACTCCCAGTGACGGGTAACAGGTTCACTCACACTGATAGGTTTCAGCCTCACTCCCAGTGATGGGTTACAGCCTCACTGCCAGTGATGGATAACAGGTTCACTCCCAGTGACAGGTTACATGTTCACTCACACTGACAGGTTACAGGTTCATTCCCAGTGATAGGTTACAGGATCACTCCCAGTGACGGGTAACAGGTTCACTCACACTGATAGGTTACAGGTTCACTCCCAGTGATGGGTTAGAGGTTCACTTCCAGTAACAGGATACAACCTCACTCCCAGTGACAGGTTACAGCCTCACTCCCAGTGACGGGTTACAGCCTCACTCCCAGTGACGGGTAACAGGTTCACTCACACTGACAGGTTACTGGTTTACACCCAGTGATGGATTACAGGTTCACTCACACTGATGGGTTACAGGCCACTCCCAGTGATGGGTTACAAGTTCACTTCCAGTGATGGGTTACAGGTTCACTCCCAGTGACGGGTTACAGGTGCACTCACAGTGACGGGGTACAGGTTCACTCCCAGTGACGGGGTACAGGTTCACTCACAGTGACGGGGTACAGGTTCACACCCAGTGATGGGTTACAGGTTCACTCACAGTGATGGGTTACAGGTTCACTCCCAGTGACGGGTTACAGGTGCACTCACAGTGACAGGGTACAGGTTCACTCCCAGTGACGGGGTACAGGTTCACTCACAGTGACGGGGTACAGGTTCACACCCAGTGATGGGTTACAGGTTCACTCACAGTGATGGGTTACAGGTTCACTCCCAGTGACGGGTTACAGGTTCACTCCCAGTGACCGGTTACTGGTTTACACCCAGTGATGGATTACAGGTTCACTCACACTGATGGGTTACAGGCCACTCCCAGTGACGGGTTACAGGTGCACTCACAGTGACGGGGTACAGGTTCACTCCCAGTGACGGGGTACAGGTTCACTCACAGTGACGGGGTACAGGTTCACACCCAGTGATGGGTTACAGGTTCACTCACAGTGATGGGTTACAGGTTCACTCCCAGTGACGGGTTACAGGTGCACTCACAGTGACGGGGTACAGGTTCACTCCCAGTGACGGGGTACAGGTTCACTCACAGTGACGGGGTACAGGTTCACACCCAGTGATGGGTTACAGGTTCACTCACAGTGATGGGTTACAGGTTCACTCACAGTGACTGGTTACAAGTTCACACCCAGTGACAGGTTACAGGTTCACTCACAGTGATGGGTTACAGGTTCACTCACAGTGACCGGTTACAGGTTCACTCCCAGTGACCGGTTACTGGTTTACACCCAGTGATGGATTACAGGTTCACTCACACTGATGGGTTACAGGCCACTCCCAGTGATGGGTTACAAGTTCACTTCCAGTGATGGGTTACAGGTCCACTCCCAGTAGTGGGTTTCAGCCTCACTCCCAGTGGTGGGTTACAGCCTCACTCCCAGTGATGGGTAACAGGTTCACTCCCAGTGACGGGTTACATGTTCACTCACACTGATGGGTTACAGGTTCATTCCCAGTGATGGGTTACAGGTTCACTCACAGTGACGGGGTACAGGTTCACACCCAGTGATGGGTTACAGGTTCACTCACAGTGATGGGTTACAGGTTCACTCCCAGTGATGGGTTACAGGTGCACTCACAGTGACGGGGTACAGGTTCACTCCCAGTGACGGGATACAGGTTCACTCACAGTGACGGGGTACAGGTTCACACCCAGTGATGGGTTACAGGTTCACTCACAGTGATGGGTTACAGGTTCACTCACAGTGACTGGTTACAAGTTCACACCCAGTGACAGGTTACAGGTTCACTCACAGTGATGGGTTACAGGTTCACTCACAGTGACCGGTTACAGGTTCACTCCCAGTGACCGGTTACTGGTTTACACCCAGTGATGGATTACAGGTTCACTCACACTGATGGGTTACAGGCCACTCCCAGTGATGGGTTACAAGTTCACTTCCAGTGATGGGTTACAGGTTCACTCCCAGTAGTGGGTTTCAGCCTCACTCCCAGTGGTGGGTTACAGCCTCACTCCCAGTGATGGGTAACAGGTTCACTCCCAGTGACGGGTTACATGTTCACTCACACTGATGGGTTACAGGTTCATTCCCAGTGATGGGTTACAGGTTCACTCACAGTAGCAGGTTGCAGCCTCACTCCCAGTGACGGGTAACAGGTTCACTCACACTGATAGGTTACAGGTTCAATCCCAGTGATGGATTACAGGTTCACTCACAGTGATGGGTTACAGGCCACTCCCGGTGGTGGGTAACAGGTTCACTCCCAGTGACGGGTTACATGTTCACTCACACTGACGGGTTACAGGTTCATTCCCAGTGATGGGTTACAGGTTCACTCCCAGTAGCGGGTTTCAGCCTCACTCCCAGTGATGGGTTACAGCCTCACTCCCAGTGACGGGTAACAGGTTCACTCCCAGTGACGGGTTACAGGCTCATTCCCAGTGATGGATTACAGGTTCACTCACACAGACAGGTTACAGGTTCACTCCCAGTGATGGGTAACAGGTTCACTCACACTGATAGGTTACAGGTTCACTCCCAGTGATGGATTACAGGGTCACTCACACAGACAGGTTACAGGTTCACTAACCAGTGACGGGTAACAGGTTCACTCACACTGATAGGTTTCAGCCTCACTCCCAGTGATGGGTTACAGCCTCACTGCCAGTGATGGATAACAGGTTCACTCCCAGTGACAGGTTACATGTTCACTCACACTGACAGGTTACAGGTTCATTCCCAGTGATAGGTTACAGGATCACTCCCAGTGACGGGTAACAGGTTCACTCACACTGATAGGTTACAGGTTCACTCCCAGTGATGGGTTACAGGTTCACTCCCAGTAACAGGATACAACCTCACTCCCAGTGACAGGTTACAGCCTCACTCCCAGTGACGGGTTACAGCCTCACTCCCAGTGACGGGTAACAGGTTCACTCACACTGACAGGTTACAGGTTCACTCCCAGTGATGGGTTACAGGTTCACTCACACTGACAGGTTACAGGTTCACTCCCAGTGACGGGTAACAGGTTCACTCCCAGTGACGGGTTACAGGTTCACTCACACTGATGGGTTACAGGCCACTCCCGGTGATGGGTTACAAGTTCACTTCCAGTGATGGGTTACAGGTTCACTCCCAGTAGCGGGTTTCAGCCTCACTCCCAGTGGTGGGTTACAGCCTCACTCCCAGTGATGGGTAACAGGTTTACTCCCAGTGACGGGTTACATGTTCACTCACACTGACGGGTTACAGGTTCACTCCCAGTAACAGGATACAACCTCACTCCCAGTGACGGGTTACAGCCTCACTCCCGGTGACGGGTTACAACCTCACTCCCAGTGATGGGTTACACCTCACTCCCAGTGATGGATTACAGGTTCACTCACACAGACAGGTTACAGGTTCACTCCCAGTAGCGGGTTTCAGCCTCACTCCCAGTGATGGGTTACAGCCTCACTGCCAGTGATGGGTAACAGGTTCACTCCCAGTGACGGGTTACATGTTCACTCACACTGACAGGTTACAGGTTCGTTCCCAGTGATGGGTTACAGGATCACTCCCAGTGATGGGTTACAGGTTCACTCCCAGTAACAGGATACAACCTCAATCCCAGTGACGGGTTACAGCTTCACTCCAAGTGACGGGTAACAGGTTCACTCACACTGATAGGTTACAGGTTCACTCCCAGTGATGGATTACAGGTTCACTCACACAGACAGGTTACAGGTTCACTCCCAGTAGCGGGTTTCAGCCTCACTCCCAGTGATGGGTTACAGCCTCACTCCCAGTGACGGGTAACAGGTTCACTCCCAGTGACGGGTTACAGGCTCATTCCCAGTGATGGATTACAGGTTCACTCACACAGACAGGTTACAGGTTCACTCCCAGTGACGGGTAACAGGTTCACTCACACTGATAGGTTACAGGTTCACTCCCAGTGATGGATTACAGGGTCACTGCCAGTGATGGATAACAGGTTCACTCCCAGTGACAGGTTACATGTTCACTCACACTGACAGGTTACAGGTTCATTCCCAGTGATAGGTTACAGGATCACTCCCAGTGACGGGTAACAGGTTCACTCACACTGATAGGTTACAGGTTCACTCCCAGTGATGGGTTACAGGTTCACTCCCAGTAACAGGATACAACCTCACTCCCAGTGACAGGTTACAGCCTCACTCCCAGTGACGGGTTACAGCCTCACTCCCAGTGACGGGTAACAGGTTCACTCACACTGACAGGTTACAGGTTCACTCCCAGTGATGGGTTACAGGTTCACTCACACTGACAGGTTACAGGTTCACTCCCAGTGACGGGTAACAGGTTCACTCCCAGTGACGGGTTACAGGTTCACTCACACTGATGGGTTACAGGCCACTCCCGGTGATGGGTTACAAGTTCACTTCCAGTGATGGGTTACAGGTTCACTCCCAGTAGCGGGTTTCAGCCTCACTCCCAGTGGTGGGTTACAGCCTCACTCCCAGTGACGGGTAACAGGTTTACTCCCAGTGACGGGTTACATGTTCACTCACACTGACGGGTTACAGGTTCACTCCCAGTAGCAATTTACAGCCTCACTCCCAGTGACGGGTAACAGGTTCACTCACACTGATAGGTTACAGGTTCACTCCCAGTGATGGATTACAGGTTCACTCCCAGTAACAGGATACAACCTCACTCCCAGTGACAGGTTACAGCCTCACTCCCGGTGACGGGTTACAACCTCACTCCCAGTGATGGGTTACACCTCACTCCCAGTGATGGATTACAGGTTCACTCACACAGACAGGTTACAGGTTCACTCCCAGTAGCGGGTTTCAGCCTCACTCCCAGTGATGGGTTACAGCCTCACTGCCAGTGATGGGTAACAGGTTCACTCCCAGTGACGGGTTACATGTTCACTCACACTGACAGGTTACAGGTTCGTTCCCAGTGATAGGTTACAGGATCACTCCCAGTAGCAGGTTACAGCCTCACTCCCAGTGACGGGTAACAGGTTCATTCACACTGATAGGTTACAGGTTCACTCCCAGTGATGGGTTACAGGTTCACTCCCAGTAACAGGATACAACCTCACTCCCAGTGACGGGTTACAGCCTCACTCCCAGTGACGGGTAACAGGTTCACTCACACTGATAGGTTACAGGTTCACTCCCAGTGATGGATTACAGGTTCACTCACACAGACAGGTTACAGGTTCACTCCCAGTAGCGGGTTTCAGCCTCACTCTCAGTGATGGGTTACAGCCTCACTCCCAGTGACGGGTAACAGGTTCACTCACACTGATAGGTTACAGGTTCATTCCCAGTGATAGGTTACAGCCTCACTCCCAGTGACGGGTTACAGCCTCACTCCCAGTGACGGGTAACAGGTTCACTCGCACTGATAGGTTACAGGTTCACTCCCAGTGATGGGTTACAGGTTTACTCCCAGTAACAGGATACAACCTCACCCCCAGTGACGGGTTACAGCCTCACTCCCAGTGACGGGTTACAGCCTCACTCCCAGTGACGGGTAACAGGTTCACTCACACTGACAGGTTACAGGTTCACTCCCAGTGATGGGTTATAGGTTCACAGTGACGGGTTACAGGTTCACTCCCAGTGATGGGTTACAGGTTCACACCCAGTGACGGGTAACTGGCTGACTCCCAGTAACAGGATACAGCCTCACTCCCACTGACAGATAACAGGCTCACTCCCAGTAACCAGATACAGCCTCACTCCCAGTGATGGGTTACAAGCTCACTCCCGGTGAAGGTTACTGTAGTAACTGAAGAACTACATGGATGTAGCAGACTATTGAAGAGTAAGTAACTCATTAACAGTTCTTACCAAAAAATGAGGTCACTATGTTATTGCAATGACTGAGGTGAGGGAAGGTGGTGGAGGAGTGGGTTGGGAAGGAAGGGGAGGACGAGGAATGAATGGAGGACAATGGGGATGTGATTTGATGTTGCTGTCCTGCTGGTTCATCTTCATGGTTCTCTCCACCTGCAGACTATAGATGGCAGGGGTGGTTTCCTGTCTGTGAACAGGCGGATGTGTGTGACTCCTCCCCCACTTCAGTTGTGGTGATTTTGCTACCTTCCTGTGACGACACCCTCTCCCCTAAGGCTCTGTTTCAGATACCACCACAGGATGATACATGCACCAGGTCTCCCTGATGGATTTGGCCCTCACTCAGTATCAGGGCAGCTGATACTGGGGCTCTGAGATTTCCTGAGCCCAACTCCCAGAAATGCCCAATGCCCCTGAGCAACTGCAGATCTCACTGCCAATCCCCACCCCTTAAAAACCTCATTGCCACAGTATGAACCCCTCACCATTTCTTTGTACAAAAGGGGGCCATGCTGTCCAACATGGTGCTTGGGTTGCTCCTGTTTCCCAGGACTGGTGGATGCGTCGACACTCTGCTAACAGCAACTTGAGGACCATCCACCATTGTCAGTGGCTCTGCCTTCTGCAGGAGGTCTGCCTGCTCACACTCCTCCTCAGCTGGATCACAGGATGCAGAACAAATGCCTCAGAGGCCCTCAGTAACCCCCTGAGCCCAGGCCCATCCTCCCTCTGAGGTGATCTCAGGCGTACACAATGATCTCCACAGGGCTGATCTCACTGTTCCCTCCTGAGCACCATGCTTCACCAAAACAGCAGCAAAACAAGCCATTCATCACCACAGCCCATGCTGTCCTCCCACCCCTCCTTCAAGCTGACTCCTCACACTTCCCTCACAACATCTCGTCCCTCTCCGGTGACAAAGACCATTCAGCCATTGTATGAGTTAGTATGGTCCACCTCAGAGGAACCTGAGAGGGAACTTCTTCACTCAGAGGGTGATGAGAGTGTGGAACGAGCTGGCAGTGGAAATGATGGATGCAGGTTAGATTTCAACATTTAAGAGAATTTTGGTTAGATACATGGATGGGAGGGATGCGGTCTGGGTTCAGGTTGATGGGTCTGGCCAGAATAAGTTTGGCAAATGTTTGTGCTGTGGTCATCTATAACTTCATGACACACATCACCTCCTGTAGACTCACAACAACAATGTCTCCAACAGGATTCTTGCGCATGAGAATGACCCGACCCGCAATGATCCCATTCCACAGGAGTATGTGGTGTATCTGTGTCCATCGGGTCCACTCTGGGCCAAGCTGACGGCATTCTGGGAAGAAACTGAGAAACAGTGCGGCAGGAACCAAGCTCACGAGGTCTTCCCACACATCAGCCTCTGCCATTTCTTCACAGTAAGGCCCAGCTCAATGGGGAAACGTGAGCCTTTAGTCCTGATAGAACCAGTGGATAAGGGACAGAGTGAGGAACTTTCCTCAGGCTCTGGACTCTTCCTGTATTGCTGTAGTGTCGTAGACTGGCCTTTTGGCTCATCTTGTCCATTAGACCGAGTGGTCTGTCTGAGCCGGTCCCATTTATCCGCATATCCCTTAAACTGTTCCAAACATGTACCTGTCCAAATGTCTTTTAAACATTATCATTGTACCCACATTCCCTGGAAGCTCAGTCTACTCAGACCATCAGACACAGAAGCAGAATTAGGTCATTCCGCCCATTAAGTCTGCTCCACCATTCCATCGTGGCTGATTTATTATCCCTCTCAACCCCATTCTCCTGCCTTCCTCCTGTAACCCTTGACAGCCTGACTGATAAAGAACCCGTTAACCTTCACTTTAAATACACCCAATGACCAGAGCCGTCTGTGGCAATGAATTTCACAGAATCACTACACGCTGGCTAAAGAAATTCCTCCTCATCTGTGTAAATTTGTACCCACCACCCCTCAGATCTCCTTTAACTCTTTCGCCTCTCGGTTTAAACCTGTGCCTCTATTCTAGACTGACCCAACATCAGACAAAGACTGTGACCTTCACAACTTTATAAACTGTTATTAGTTCACCTCTCAGCTCCCACACTCCAGTGAGAATGAACCTGTCTTATCAAAGCTCTCCTTGTAATACCAAGTCCAGTGACAACCAATGAGTCAGCCAGACTGAATCTGGAGCAACAGGCAGCCTGTGGCAGGAACTCAGCAGTTCAGGCCGTGTCTGTGGAGGCGGGGAGAAATTGTCACTGTTCTGAGTCAAGACCCTGATTCAGGATATCAGCACCTCTCGGCCTGCTGGGTTCCTCCACCCTGATGAATCTCTTCTGTACTCTTGTAGGACTACCACATCCTGTGCTGAGTTGATTGGGGTTCTTCAAAGTCTCTAAGTGCAATCTAACCGATGTCTGGTGCAGCTGCGACACTTCCACTCATGGCCTGGGCCGTAAAATCAAACATACCAAGTGGCTTCTTCACTGCCACCACTATCAGGGAGCTGTGCACTTGCACCACAATGTCCCACACACTTGAGCGTGCCCCCCCCCCCCATTTACTCTGTATGTCCTGTCCTGTCTGTCCTCACAAAGTGCATCATCTCACACTTGTCTGCATTAAACTTCACACACAAAATGCTGGAGGAACTCAGCAGGCCAGGCAGCACCGAATAAACAGTCGACGTTTTGGGCCAAGACACTTGTTAAGGACTGGAAAGGAAGGGAGAAGTCAGAATAAAAGGTGGGGAGGGGAAGGAAGAGAGGGCAGCTGAATGGTGAAGCCAGGTGAGCGGGAAAGATAAAGGACTGGAGAAGAAGGAATCTGATAGGACAGGAGAGTGCACCCTGGAAGAAAGGGAAGGAGGAAGGGACCCATGAGGAGGTGATAGGCAGGTAAGAAGAAGCAAGGGGCCAGAGTGAGGAATAGAAAAAGAGAGATGGGGAGGGAAAAATCCTTTGCCCATTCAACCCTCCCCACTAATCTCCCTTCCAGCACTTACAGCTGCGAGTGGCCAAAGTGCCACATCTGCTCCCTCACCTCCATTCAGACTCCCAGGTGAGGCAACAATTCGCCTGTAAATCGCTGGGGTCATCTATTGTCTCCTGTGCTTCTGCTAAAGCCTCTATTAGTGGGACCCATTGTAAATCAGCTGGGGTCATCTAGAACATAGAAAACCTACAGCACAATACAGGCCCTTCGGCCCAAAAGCTGTGCTGAACATGTACTTACCTTAGAAATTACCTAGGGTTACCCATAGCCCTCTATTTTTCTAAGCTCCATGTACCTGTCCAGGACTCTCTTAAAAGACTCTATCGTATCCGCCTCCACCACTGTTGCCAGCAGCCCATTCCACACGCTTACCACCCTCTGAGTAAAAAACTTACCCCTGACATCTCCTCTGTACCTACTTCCAAGCACCTTAAAACTGTGCCCTCTTGTACTAGCCATTTCAGCCCTGGGAAAAAGCTCTGACTATCCACACAATCAATGCCTCTCATCATCTTATACAACTCTATCAGGTTACCTCTATCCTTTGTTACTCCAAGGAGAAAAGGCCGAGTTCACTCAACCTATTCTTATAAGGCATGCCCCCCAATCCAGGCAACATTCTTGTAAATATCCTCTGCACCCTTTCTTTGGTCTCTATATCTTTCCTACAGTTAGGTGACCAGAACTGAGCACAGTACTCCAAGTGGGGTCTGACCAGGGTCCTATATAGCTGCAACATCACCTCTCGGCTGCTAAACTCAAACCCACGATTGATGAAGGCCAATGCACCGTATGCCTTCTTAACCACAGAGTCAACCTGTGTAGCAGCTTTGAGTGTCCTATGGACAAGATCACTCTGACCCTCCACACTGCCAAGAGTCTTACCATTAATACTATATTCTGCCATCATATTTGACCTACCAAAATTAACCACCTCACACTTATCTGGGTTGAACTCCATCTGCCACTTCTCAGCCCAGTTTTGCATCCTATCAATGTCCCACTGTAACCTCTGACAGCCCTCCACACTATCCACAACACCTCCAATCTTTGTGTCATCAGCAAGTTGACTAACCTATCCCCTCCACTTCCTCATCCAGATCATTTATAAAAATCACAAAGAGTAAGTGTCCCCGAACAGATCCCTGAGGCACTCCACTGGTCACTGTCCTCTGTGCAGAATATGACCCATCTACAATCACTCCTAGCCTTCTGTGGGCAAGCCAGTTCTGCATTGACAATGCAATGTCCCCTTGGATCCCATGCCTCCCTACTTTCTCAGTAAGCGTTGCATTGCGTACCTTGTCAAATGCCTTGCTGAAATCCATATACACGACATCTACTGCTCTACCTTCATCAATGTGTTCAGTCACATCCTCAAAAAATTCAATCAGTCACGACCTGCCTTTGACAAAGCCATGCTGACTATTCCTAATCATATTATGCCTCTACAAATGTTCATAAATCCTGCCTCTCAGGATCTTCTCCATCAACTTACCAACCACTGAAGTAAGACCTACTGGTCTATAATTTCTTGGGCTATCTCAACTCCCTTTCTTGAATAATGGAACAACATCCGCAACCCTCCAATTCTCCAGAACCTCTCCTGTCCCCATTGATGCCAGAGGTTCAGCAATCTCTTCCCTTGCTTCCCACAGTAGCCTGCAGTACATCTCATCCAGTCCCGGTGACCTATCCAACTTGATGCTTTTCAAAAGCTCCAGCACATCCTCTTTCTTAATATCTACATGCTCAAGCTTTACAGTCCGCTATAAGTCATCCTTACAATCACCAAGATCTTTTTCTGTAGTGAATACTGAAGCAAAGTATTCATTAAGTACTTCTGCCATCTCCTCCAGTTCCATACACACTTTCCCACTGTCACACTTGATTGGTCCTATTCTCTCACATCTTATCCTCTTGCTCTTCATATACTTGTAGAATGCCTTGGGGTTTTCTTTAATCCTGTCTGTCAAGGCCTTCTCATGACCCCTTCTGGCTCACCTAATTTCATTCTTAAACTCCTTCCTGCTAGCCTTATAATCTTCTGGATCTCTATCATTAACTAGTTTTTTGAACCTTTCGTAAGCTCTTTTTCTTGACTAGATTTCCAACAGCCTTTGTACACCACGGTTCCTGTACCCTACCATAACTTCCCTGTCTCATTGGAATGTATCTATGCAGAACTCCACGCAAATATCCCCTGAATATTTGCCACATTTCCTCCACACATTTCCCTGAGAACATCTGTTCCCAATTTACGCTTCCAAGTTCCTGCCTGATAGCCTGATATTTCCCCTTACTCCAGTTAAACATGGTCCTAACTTATCTATTCCTATCCCTTTCCAATGCTATGGTAAAGGAGATAGAATTGTGATCACTATCTCCAAAATGCTCTCTCACTGAGAGATCTGACACCTCACCAGGTTCATTTCCCAATACCAGATCAAGTACAGCCTCTCCTCTTGTAGGTTTATCTACATATTGTGTCAAGAAACCTTCTTGAACACACCTCACAAACTCCGCCCCATCTGAACCCCTCATTCTAGGGACATGCCAATCAATATTTGGGAAATTAAAGTCTCCCACCATGACAACCCTGTTATTATTACACCTTTCCACAATCTGTCTCCCTTTCTGCTCCTCGATGTCCCTGTTACTATTGGATGATTTATAAAAAGACACCCAGTAGAGTTATTGACCCCTTCCTGTTCCTAACTTCCACCCACAGAGACTCTGTAGACAATTTCTCCATGACTTCCACCTTTTCTGCAGCCATGTCACTATCTCTGATCAACAGTGCCACACCCCCACCTCTTTTGTCTCCCTCCCTGTCCTTTCTGAAACATCTAAAGCCTGCCACTCTAAGTAACCATTCCTGATCCTGAGCCATCCAAGTCTCTGTAATGACCACCACATCATAGCTCCAAGTACTGATTCACACTCTGAGCTCATCTACTTTGTTCATTATACTCCTTGCATTAAAGTAGACATATCTCAAACCATCGGTCTGAGCGCGTCCCTTCTTGATCACCTGTCTATCCTCCCTCTTGCACTGTCTACAAGCTTTCTCTATTTGTGAGCCAACCTCTTCTTCCCCAGTCTCTTCAATTTGGTTCCCACCCCCCAGCAATTCTAGTTTAAACTCTCCAGTAGCCTTAGCAAACCTCCCCGCCAGGATATTGGTCCCCCTGGGATTCAAGTGCAACCAGTCCTTTTGTACAGGTCACACCTACCCCAAAAGAGGTCCCAATGAACCAGAAATCTGAATCCCTGCCCCCTGCTCCAATCCCTCAGCCACGCATTTATCCTCCACCTCATCCTATTCCTATTCTCACTGTCGTGTGGCACAGGCAGTAATCCTGAGATTACTACCTTTGCAGTCCTGCTTCTCAACTTCCTTCCTAACTCCCTGTAGTCTTTTTTCAGGACCTCTTTCCTTTACCTACCTATGTCATTGGTACCAATATGTACCACAACCTCTGGCTGCTCTCCTTCCCACTTCTGAATATCATGGATGTTATTGTGTCCGCTGCCCCTACTGCAGCCTTCATTGGTGAGACACATTGTAAATCGGGGGACCACTTTGTCGAGCATCTCTGCGCCATTCACCAAAAGCACAACTTCCCGATGGCTAAAGATTTTACTTCCAATCCCCATTCTCCAGCCAACCTGTTGGTCCATTGCCTCCTCTTGTGCCATCCTCCAACCTGATGGCATAAATATCGATTTTCTCTTCCATTCAAAAAAATTCCCTTCCCCTTCCCTCTTGTTCTTTTCCGCACTGACTCCTTACCTCTCCTCACCTGCCAATCCCTCCTCCTTCCCTTCCCCATAGTCCACTTCCCTCTCCTCAGCTGCCAATCCCTCCTCCTTCCCTTCCCCATAGTCCACTTCCCTCTCCTCAGCTGCCAATCCCTCCTCCTTCCCTTCCCCATAGTCCACTCTCCTCCTCTACCAGATTTCTTCCTCTCCAGCCCTTTAGCTTTCTGTCCACCTGCCTTCACCTATTTCATTCTCGCTATCCACCTTCCCCTCCCCCATCTTTGTTATTCTGACAGCTTATCCCCTTTCCTTTCCAGTCTTTAAGAAGTGTCTCAGCTCAAAACATCAACTGTTTATTCATTTCCATGGACACTGCCTGGCCTACTGAGATCCTGCAGCATCTTGTGTGTGTTGCTCTGGATTTCCAGCATCTGCAGAATCTCTTGTGTTTCTGCATTACATTCCACCTGCCATTGCCCCACCACACTCACCAGCCACTCTGTGTACGACACAACCCCACCGCACTCACCAGCCACTCTGTGTACGACACAACCCCACCGCACTCACCAGCCACTCTGTGTACGACACAACCCCACCGCACTCACCAGCCACTCTGTGTACGACACAACCCCACCGCACTCACCAGCCACTCTGTGTACGACACAACCCCACCACACTCACCAGCCACTCTGTGTACGACACAACCCCACCGCACTCACCAGCCACTCTGTGTACGACACAACCCCACCGCACTCACCAGCCACTCTGTGTATGACACAACCCCACCTGCACCAGCTTTTGTGTCGTCAATCAGACGCTTGCTCCACAGCACCGATGCCTGTGGCACACCTCCAGCCACTGGCTTACATCTGACATTCTTCCAGTCGGTGGAGAACCGGGGTCATGTCAAAGAATGGAGACATTGTAAATCTGCAGGAAAGCAGAAGCTGTGGAACATGCAGAGGGTGGAGGGAGGGAGACACGCTGACTGGTAGCGAACGAGAAAATCTGGAATAGTTGGTCAGGCATGAGGGTGAGGGCAGAGTCCGTGTTCTTCGGAGAGATGGAGAAGTGTCTGAATGGCAGCAGTTTGCAATAAGTGTGATACCGGTTTCCTTTTTCTTCCTGCAAGCGAGGAGGAATCTGACAGGCTGAATGGTGCTGTGGCCAGTGACTATTGTGTCTCATTGTAGTGTGAAGACAGCAAGCTGCAGAGGCTGTACAAAGCTCTGAAGAAGACTGGCGACAAGTTTGCAGATGGATTCCCCTCCTGCCTCACTCTGACTCTTCACACAAGCTCTCGCTACATTGGATACTTCCTGGACGATGCAAGTACTGACATCATCAAGCAGTTTGCCCTGGCCTTCTGCGAGGCAGCAGCCAAACTGGCAGGTACAAGTTCCCTCACACCCACTCTCATCAAATTTAGAAACATAGAAAACCTACAGCACAATACAGGCTCTTCAGCCCACAATGCTGTGCCAAACATGTCCTTACCTTAGGAATTACTAGGCTTACCCATAGCCCTCTATTTTTCAAAACTCCATGTACCTATCCAGGAGTCTCTTAAAAGACCCTATCGTATCCACCTCCACCACCATCACCGGCAGCCCAGTCCATGCACTCACCACTCTCTGCATAAAAAACTTATCCCTGACATCTCCTCAGTACCTACTTCCAAGCACCTTAAACCTGTGTCCTCTCGTGCTAGCCATTTCAGCCCTGGGAAAAAGCCTCTGACTATCCACATGATCAAAGCCTCTCAGCACCTTATACACCTCTATCAGGTCACCTCTCATCCTCTGTCGCTCCAAGGAGAAAAGGCCGAGATCACTCAACCTATTCTCATAAGGCATGCTCCCCAATCCAGGCAACATCCCTGTAAATCTCCTCTGCACCCTTTCTATAGTTTCCACATCCTCCCTGTAGAGAGGTGACCAGAACTGAGCACAGTACTCCACGTGGGGTCTGACCAGGGTCCTATACAGCTGTAACATTACCTCTCGGCTCTTGAACTCAATCCCACGGTTGGTGAAGGCCAATACACCATACGCCTTCTCAACCACAGAGTCAACCTGCACAGCAGCTTTGAGTGTCCTTTGGACCCCAAGATCCCTCTGATCCTCCAGACTGTCAAGAGTCTTATCATTAATACTATATTCTGCCATCATATTTGACCTACCGAAATGAACCACCTCACACTTATCTGGGTTAAACTCCATCTGCCACTTCTCAGGCCAATTATGCATCCTATCAATGTCCCGCTGTAACCTCTGACAGCCCTCCACACCATCCACAGTACCCCAACCTATCAGCAAATTTACTAAACCATCCCTCCACTTCCTCATCCAGGTCATTTATAAAAATCACTGAGAGTAAGGGTCCCAGAACAGATCCCTGAGGCACTCCACTGGTGACCAACCTCCATGCAGAATATGACCCGTCTACAACCTCTCTTTGCCTTCTGTTGTCAAGGAAACTCAGGATCCGCAAAGCAATATCCCCTTGGATCCCATGCCTCCTTACTTTCTCAATAAGCCTTGCATGGGGTACCTTATCAAATGCCTTTCTGAAATTCATAAACACTACATCTACTGCTCTTCCTTCGTCAATGTATTTAGTCACATCCTTAAAGAATTCAATCAGGCTCATAAGGCACAACCTGCCTTTCACAAAGCCATGCTGACTATTCCTAATCATACTATGCCTTTACCAACCACTGAACTCACGGGTCTATAATTTCCTGGGCTATCCCTACTCCCTTTCTTGAACAAGGGAACAACATCTGCAACCCCCCAATCCTCCGGAACCTCTCCTGTCCCCACTGATGATGTAAAGATCATTGCCAGAGGCTCAGCAATCTCCTCTCTCGTCTCCCACAGTAGCCTGGGGTATATCTCATCTGATCCCAGTGACTTATCCAACTTGATGCTTTCTAAAAGCTTCTTAACGTCTATATGCTCAAGCTTTTCAGTCCACTGTAAGTCATCCCTACAATCACCAATTTCCTTTTCCATAGTGAATACTGAAGCAAAAATACCTCTGCTATTTCCTCCGGTTCCATACACACTTTCCCACTGTCACACTTGATTGGTCCTATTCTCTCACATCTTATCCACTTGCTCTTCACATACTTGTAGAATGCCTTGGCAACACGAGTGAATCTGCAGATGCTGGAAATAAATAAAAACACAAAATGCTAGCAGAACTCAGCAGGCCCTCCTGATGAAGGTTTTCGGCCCGAAATGTCGTCACTACCTTCTCCCATAGATGCTGTCTGGCCAGCTGAGTTCTGCCAGCATTTTGTGTTTTTGTAGAATGCTTTGGTGTTTTCCTTAATCTTGCTCACCAAGGCCTTCTCGTGGCCCCTTCTGGCTCTCCTAGTTTCATTCTTAAGCTCCTTCCTGCTAGCCTTATTATCTTCTAGATCTCTATCATTAACTAGTTTTTTTTTTAACTTTTTGTAAGATTTTCTTTTTTTCTTGATTAGATTTTCAACTGCCTTTGTACACCATTGTTCCTGTACCCTACCATCCTTTTCCTGACTCATTGGAACATACCTATGCAGAACTCCACGCAAATATCCCCTGAATATTTGCCACATTTCTGCCGTATATTTCCCTGAGACCATGTGCCCCCAATTTATGCTTCCAAGTTCCCAACTGATAGCTTCATATTTCCCCTTACACCAATGAAACATTTTCCTAACTTGTCTGTTCCTATTCCTCTCCAATGCTATGGTAAAGGAGATAGAATTGTGATCACTATATCCAAAATGCTCTCCCATCGAGAGATCTGACACCTGACCAGGTTCCTTTCCCAATACCAGATCAAGTACAGCCTCTCCTCTTGTGGGCTTATCTACATATTGTGTCAAAAAAGCTTCCTGAACACACCTAACAAACCCCACCCCATCTAAACCCTTTGATCTAGGGAGCTGCCAATCAATATTGAGGAAATTAAAATCTCCCATCACGACAACTCCGTTATTACTGCACTATTCCAGAATCTGTCTCCCTATCTGATCCTCAATGTCCCTGTTATTAATAGGTGGTGTATAAAAACACCCAGTAGTTATTGACCCCTTCCTATTTCTAACTTACACCCACAGAGACTCCGTAGACAACGCCTCCACTACTTCCTCCTTTTCTGCAGCCGTGACACTATCTCTGATCAGCAGTGCCACATCCCCACCTCTTTTGCCTCCCTCCCTGTCCTTTCTGAAACATCTAAAGCCTGGCACTCTAAGTTGCCATTCCTACCCTTGAGCCATCCAAATCTCCGTAATGGCCACAACATCATAGCTCCAGGTACTGATCCACAGTCTAAATTCATCTGCTTTGTTCATGATATTCCTTGCATTAAAATAGACACATTGCAAACCATCAGTCTGAGCCCATCCCTTCTCTATCACCTGCCTCTCCCTCTCACACTGCCTACAAGCTTTCTGTACTTGTGAGACAACTGCCTCTTCATCTCTTCAGTTCCGTTTAAACTCTCCCCAGTAGCTTTAGCAAATCTGCCCACCAGGATATTGGTCCCCCTTGGATTCAAGTGCAACCCATCTTTATTGTACAGGTCATGCCTGCTCCAAAAGAAGTCCCAATGATCCCTGTCCCACTCCAAACTTTCAGCCATACATTTGTCCTCCACCTCACTCTATTCCTGTCCTCACTGTGGCGTGGCACAGGCAGTAATCCTGCAATTGCTACCCTTTTGCTTCTGCTTCTCAGCTTCTTTCCTAACTCCCTGTAGTCTGTTTTCAGGACCTCCTCCCTTTTCCTGCCTATGTCGTTGGTACCAATATGTACCATGACCTCTGGCTGTTCACCTTCCCACTTCAGGATATCATGGATGCGATCAGAAACATCCCGGACCCTGGCACCTGGGAGGCAAACTGCCATCCGTGTTTCTTTCCTGCATCCACAGAATCGCCTGACTGACCCCCTAACTATAGAGTCCCCTATCACATTTGTTAGTTAGATGACCCTGACAGAGGAAGCCACCCCATTCAAATATCTCACATCTCCAGCTCTTTTCCACCGCCCTCTGTCTTCACCACAAAACTTCCCTCAAGGTGGAGGAGCCTTGGCACTCAGACAGAGCTCTAGTTCCAATCAGCTGGCCAGTGACAAGACTCCTCCTCTCACCCTCGAAATCTCTGACACAGGTTTTGTACAACACTACCTTTGTGAAAAGTTCCCGCTCCGTAACCCTCTTAATTTAGGTTCCTCTGTCCGGTCACTTTGCTTGAATTTTACTCCCCCTCTGTCTCAGCTCAAAATTCCCCACCACAGGACACTGAGTTCTCCGACTGACTCGCTGCCCCACTGGATGTTGTTTGCGTAGCAGAGGGACGGAGGATTCTGGGGAAAGGACAAGTAGATGAGCAGAGGGCATGGCCAGATGAACAGTGGAGCAGTTTCGATGGGCCCAATGGCCGACTAGTGCTCCTAGTCGTAAAGTGAAAACCACAATATCAAAGATTAAAACTCTGGTTTCACCTTCTTTTAAAAATACAGATGCAGCTTAGCTCTGTATTCCTCTGATATACATTTATCCACCTACTATGTCAACTGGAGTTACAAATGTTTCTTCCTATAAGAAATAGGAATAGAATTAGGCCATTCAGCCCATCGTGTCTGCTCCACCGTTCCATCATCACTGATCCCGGATCTCACTTAACCCCTACACCCGCCTTCTTGACATATCCTTTGATGCCCTGACCAATCTGGCTAAAGGATGGCTGCCATTGGAGTTGAATGTCCAAGGATATACGGTGTATCGGAAAGATAGGTTAGTAGGCAGAGGGCGTGGTGTGGCCCTGTGTATAAGAAATAATATTAAATCATTGGAAAGAGATAGAAACATAGAAAACCTACAGCACAATACAGGCCACACACACAAAATGCTGGTGGAACACAGCAGGCCAGGCAGCATCTATGAGGAGAAGCACTGTCGACGTTTCGAGCCGAAACCCTTTGTCAGGACTAATTGAAAGGAAAGATAGTAAGAGATTTGAAAGTAGTGGGGGGAGGGGGAAATGCGAAATGATAGGAGAAGCCCGGAGGGGGTGGGATGAAGCTAAGAGCTGGAAAGGTGATTGGCGAAAGTGATACCGAGCTGGAGAAGGGAAAGGATCTTGGGATGGGAGGCCTCAGGAGAAAGAAAGGGGGAGGGGGGGAAGCACCAAAGGGAGATGGAGAACAGGCAAACAACTAAATATGTCAGGGGGGGGTAAGAAGGAGAGGAGGGGCATTAACAGAAGTTAGAGAAGTCAATGTTCATGCCATCAGGTTGGAGGCTACCCAGCCGGTATATAAGATGTTGTTCCTCCAACCTGAGTTTGGATTCATTTTGACAGTAGAGGAGGCCATGCATAGACATACCAGAATGGGAATGGGACGTGGAATTAAAATGTGTGGCCACTGGGAGATACTGCTTTTTCTGGCGGACCGAGCGTAGGTGTTCAGCGAAACAGTCTCCCAGTCTGCGTCGGGTCTCACCAATATATAAAAGGCCACACCGGGAGCACCGGACACAGTATATCACACCAGCCGACTCACAGGTGAAGTGTCACCTCACCTGGAAGGACTGTCTGGGGCCCTGAATGGTGGTGAGGGAGGAAGTGTAAGAGCAGGTGTAGCACTTGTTCTGTTTACAAGGATAAGTGCCAGGAGGGAGATCGGTGGAAAAGGATGGGGGGGGACAAGTGGACAAGGGAGTCGCATAGGGAGCGATCAGTGGCCACACATTTTAATTCCATGTCCCATTCCATTCTGATATGTCTATCCATGGCGTACTCTACTGTCAAAATGAATCCAAACTCATGTTGGAGGAACAACACCTTATATACCAGCTGGGTAGCCTCCAACCTGATGGCATGAACATTGACTTCTCTAACTTCCGTTAATGACCCTCCTCCCCTTCTTATCAGTCATCCCCACTCCCTGCCTTCTCCCCATACCCTTTGATGCCCTGGCTAATCAAGAACCTATCTATCTCTGCCTTAAATACACCCAATGACTTGGCCTCCACAAGTAACGAATTACACAGATTTACCACCCTCTGACTAAAGTAATTTCTTCGTATCTCTGTTCTAACTGGGCATCCTTCAATCCTGAAGTTGTGCCCTCTTGTCCTAGACTCTCCTACCATGGGAAATAACTTTGCCATATCTAATCTATTCAGTTCTTTTAACATTCAGAATGCTTCTATGAAATCGCTCTTCATTCTCCTGAACTCCAGGGAATACAGCCCAAGAGCTGCCAGAGGTTCCTCATACAGTAACCCTTTCATTCCTGGAATCATTCTTGTGAATCTTCTCTGAACCCTCTCCAATGTCAGTATATCCTTTCTAAAATAAGGAGCCCAAAACTGCACACAATACTCCAAGTGTGGTCTCACAAGTGCCTTATAGAGCCTCAACCTCACATCCCTGCTCATATTCTATACTTCTGGAAATGAATGCCAACATTGCATTTCCCTTCTTCACCACCGACTCAACCTGGAGGTTAACCTTTAGGGTATCCTGTACAAGAACTCCCAAGTCCCTTTGCATCTCTGCATTTTGAATTCTCTCCCCATCTAATTAATAGTCTCCCCATTTATGTATTCCACCAAAGTGCATGACCATACATTTCCAACATTGCATTTCATTTGCCACTTCTTTGCCCATTCCCCTAAACCATCTAAGTCTCTCTACAGGCTCTCTGTTTCCTCAACACTACCCGCTCCTCCACCTAAAGCAGCCAGTGAGTGATTGGGCCAGTGAAGGAGTGGAGATTTGAGGCTTTGACTCAAGAGATTCTGGCAGTTTTGGCAGTTGGACTGTGCAATCAAGTCAATCAAGATTTGAATAGCTCAGCAGAAAGCTGTTGATTAGACAATCAAGATTTGAATAGCTCAGACTCAGCAGAAAGCAGCTGATTGGGCAATCGAGGTCAGGTGACCAAGCAGTTTGAAAAGCTCAAACGAATAAATAGAGGGTTACCTCAAGCAGAGCGGCCTGTGGAAAGCGGTCAGTGAGTGAGTGGAGATTTGAGGTTTTGACTCGAGAGGCTTCAACGAGAAAAGGCTGAGGACGAGCTTCACTCCAAGTGAGGTAAGGCCGGGTAAGTTCCTTTCAAAGGAGAAAGCTTCAAAAGTTGAGGCAAGTATTGGGTAGGTCATGGCAGCTGAGATCGGCCCCGTGGTTTGTTCATCCTGCAGCATGTGGGAAATCAGGGATACTTCCGGTGTCCCTGACGACTATGTGTGCAGGAAGTGTGTCCAACTGCAGCTTCTGGCAGACCGCATTGAGCATCTGGAGCTGCGAATGGATTCATACTGGAGCATCCGCGATGCAGAGAAAGTCGTGAATAGCACGTTCAATGAGTTGGCCACACCGCAGGTAAAGGCTACGTAGGCAGAAAGGGAAGGGGTGGCCACTAGACAGCGTAGCAGTAGGCAGGTAATGCAGGAGTCCCCTGAGGTCATCTCCCTCCTAAACAGATATACTGTTTTGGATACGGTTAGGGGAGATGTCTCATCAGGGGAAGGCAGCAGCAGCCGAGTTCATTGCACCATGGGTGGCTCTGCGGCACAGGAGGGAAGGAAAAGGAGTGGGAGAGCTATAGTGATAAGGGATTCGATTGTAAGGGGAGTAGATAGGCGTTTCTGCGGCCGCAAACGAGACTCCAGGATGGTATGTTGCCTCCCTGGTGCAAAGGTCAAGGATGTCTCTGAGTGGCTGCAGGACATTCTGGAGTGGGAGGGTGAACAGCCAGTGGTCGTGGTGCACATAGGTACCAACGATATAGGTAAAAAATGGGATGAGGTCTTACAAGGTGAATTTAGGGAGTTAGGAGATAAACTGAAAAGTAGGACCACAAAGGTTATAATCTCTGGATTACTACCAGTGCCACGTGCTAGTCAGAGTAGAAATAGGAGGATATTTCAGTTGAACACGTGGCTTGAAAAATGGTACAAGAGGGAGGGATTCAAATTTCTGGGGCATTGGAACCAGTTCTGGGGGAGGTGGGACCCGTACAAACAGGACGGTCTGCACCTGGGCTGGACTGGAACCAATGTCCTAGGGGGACCATTTGCTACTGCTGTTCAGGAGGCTTTAAACTAATGTGGCAGGGGGATGGGAACAAGTGCAGAGAGACAGAGGGGTGTAAAATGAGGGTAGAGGCAAAAAGTAGTAAGGTGAAAAATAAAAGTGGCAGGCAGGCAAATCCAGGGCAAAAAGCAAAAAGAGCCACTTTTCAACATAATTGTATAAGGGCTAAGGGTGTTGTAAAAACAAGCCTGAAGGCTTTGTGTGTCAATGCGAGGAGCATTCGTAACAAGGTGGATGAATTGAATGTGCAGATAGTTATTAATAAATATGATATAGTTGGGATCACAGAGACATGGCTCCAGGGTGACCAAGGATGGGAGCTCAACATCCAGGGATATCCAATATTCAGCAGGGATAGACAGGAAAGAAAAGAGGTGGGGTAGCATTGCTGGTTAGAGAGGAGATTAACTCAATAGAAAGGAAGGACATTAGCCTGGAGGATGTGGAATCGATATGGGTAGAGCTGCATAACACTAAGGGGCAGAAAACGCTGGTGGGAGTTGTGTACAGGACACCTAACAGTAGTAGTGAGATTGGGGATAGCACTAAACAGGAAATTAGAAATGCGTGCAATAAAGGAACAGTAGCTATAATGGGTGACTTCAATCTACATATAGATCGGGTGAACCAAATTGGTAAGGGTGCTGAGGAAGAGGATTTCCTGGAATGTATGCGGGATGGTTTTCTGAACGAACATGTCAAGGAACCAACTAGAGAGCAGGTCATTCTAGATTGGGTATTGAGCAATGAGGAAGGGTTAGTCAACAATCTTGTCGTGCGAGGCCCCTTGGGTAAGAGTGACCATAATATGGTGGAATTCTTCATTAAGATGGAGAGTGACATAGTCAATTCAGAAACAAAGGTTCTGAACTTAAAGAAGGGTAACTTTGAAGGTATGAGACGTGAATTAGCTAAGATAGACTGGCAAATGATACTTAAAGGGTTGATGGTGGATATGCAATGGCAAGCATTTAAAGATCGCATGGATGAACTACAACAATTGTTCATCCCAGTTTGGCAAAAGAAGAAACCAGGGAAGGTAGTGCACCCATGGCTGACAAGGGAAATTAGGGATAGTATCAAGTCCAAAGAAGAAACATATAAATTAGCAAAAAAAGCAGCACGCCTGAGGACTGGGAGAAATTCAGAGACCAGCAGAGGAGGACAAAGGGCATAATTAGGAAAGGGGAAAAAGATTATGAGAGAAAGCTGGCAGAGAACATAAAAACTGACTGTAAAAGCTTTTATAGATACGTGAAAAGAAAAAGATTGGTCAAGACAAATGTAGGTCCTTTACAGTCAGAAACAGGTGAATTGATCATAGGGAACAAAGACATGGCAGACCAATTGAATAACTACTTTGATTCTGTCTTCACTAAGAAGGACATAAATAATCTTCCGGAAATAGTAAGGGACCGAGGGTCTAGAGAGATGGAGGAACTGAGGGAAATACATGTTAGTAGGGAAGTGGTGTTAGGTAAATTGAAGGGATTAAAGGCAGATTGCCAGGGCTGGGGCCAGATGGTCTGCATCCCAGAGTGCTTAAGGAAGTAGCCCAAGAAATAGTGGATGCATTAGTGATAATTTTTCAAAACTCCTTAGATTCTGGATTAGTTCCTGAGGATTGGAGGGTGGCTAATGGAACCCCACTTTTTAAAAAAGGAGGGAGAGAGAAACCGGGGAATTATAGACCGGTTAGTCTGACATCGGTGGTGGGGAAAATGCTAGAGTCAGTTATCAAAGATGTGATAACAGCACATTTGGAAAGAGGTGAAATCATCGTACAAAGTCAGCATGGATTTGTAAAGGGAAAATCATGTCTGACGAATCTTATAGAATTTTTTGAAGATGTAACTAGTAGAGTGGATAGGGGAGAGCCCGTGGATGTGGTATATTTAGATTTTCAAAAGGCTTTTGACAAGGTCCCACACAGGAGATTAGTGTGCAAACTTAAAGCACACAGTATTGGGGGTATGGTATTGATGTGGATAGAGAATTGGTTGGCAGACAGGAAGCAAAGAGTGGGAGTAAACGGGACCTTTTCAGAATGGCAGGCAGTGACTAGTGGGGTACCGCAAGGCTCAGTGCTGGGACTCCAGTTGTTTACAATATATATTAATAATTTAGACGAGGGAATTAAATGCAGCATCTCCAAGTTTGCGGATGACACAAAGCTGGGCAGCGGTGTTAGCTGTGAGGAGGATGCTAAGAGGATGCAGGGTGACTTGGATAGGTTAGGTGAGTGGGCAAATTCATGGCAGATGCAATTTAATGTGGATAAATGTGAGGTTATCCACTTTGGTTGCAAGAACAGGAAAACAGATTATTATCTGAACGATGGCCAATTAGGAAAAAGGGAGGTGCAACGAGACCTGGGTGTTATTGTACACCAGTCATTGAAGGTGGGCATGCAGGTACAGCAGGCGGTGAAAAAGGCAAATGGTATGTTGGCATTCACAGCAAAAGGATTTGAGTACAGGAGCAGGGAGGTTCTACTGCAGTTGTACAAGGCCTTGGTGAGACCGCACCTAGAATATTGTGTGCAGTTTTGGTCCCCTAATCTGAGGAAAGACATTCTTGCCATAGAGGGAGTACAGAGAAGGTTCACCAGATTGATTCCTGGGATGGCAGGACTTTCATATGAAGAAAGACTGGATCGACTAGGCTTATACTCACTGGAATTTAGAAGATTGAGGGGGGATCTTATTGAAACATATAAAATTCTAAAGGGATTGGTTAGGCTAGATGCAGGAAGATTGTTTCTGATGTTGGAGAAGTCCAGAACGAGGGGTCACAGTTTAAGGATAAAGGGGAAGCCTTTTAGGACCGAGATGAGGAAAAACTTCTTCACACAGAGAGTGCTGAATCTGTGGAATTCTCTGCCACAGGAAACAGTTGAGGCCGGTTCATTGGCTATATTTAAGAGGAAGTTAGATATGGCCCTTGTGGCTAAAGGGATCAGAGGGTATGGAGAGAAAGCAGGTACAGGGTTCTGAGTTGGATGATCAGCCATGATCATACTGAATGGCGGTGCAGACTCAAAGGGCCGAATGGCCTACTCCTGCACCTATTTTCTATGGAAGCAATAGAAATGGTGCAGAGGAGATTTACAAGGATGTTGCCTGGATTGGGGAGAATGCCTTTTGAGTTTAGGTTCGGTGAACTCGGCCTTTTCTCCTTGGAGCGATGGAGGATGAGAGGTGACCTGATAGAGGCATATAAGATGATGAGAGGCATTTATCGTGTGAATAATCAAAGGCTTTTTCCAAGGGCTGAAATGACTTACACGAGTGGACACAGTTTTAAGGTGCTTGGAAATGGGTACATAGAAGATGTCAGGGGTAAGTTTTTACCACAGAGTGGTGAGTGCGTGGAATGGGCTGCCGGCAACAGGGGTGAAGGCAGATATGATAGGGTCTTTTAAGAGACTCCTGGATAGGTACGTGGAGCTTAGAAAAATAGAGGGCTATGGGTAACCCTTGGTAATTTCTATAGTAAGTAGATGTTTGGCGCAGCCTTGTGGGCCGAAGGGCCTGTATTGTGCTGTAGGTTTTCAATGTTTCTACGTTTCTATATTTCTACAACTGAGTAATTTATCCACCTTTCATCCCTCTTCAACTGGAATTTGGTCCAGAATTTGGAGATACAGCAAACACTGGAACCGTAGAACCTGCCAGAGGAACTCAGCTGGTCAAGCAGGAACTGTGGAGACCTGTCCTTTTATAGAGTCATAGAAATGTACAGCACAGAAACAGGCCACTCAGTCCATCTAGTCTGTGCTGAACCATTTAAACTGCTTCATTCCATCGACCTGCACTCAGACTATATCCATTCATGTGTCTATCTCCTGCCATCGATGTGTCTATCCAAATTTCTATTAAACGTTGAAATCAAGCTCGCATGCACCACCTCTGCTGGCAGCTCATTCCACACTCTAACAACCCTCCTTATGTTCCCCTTAAACTGTTCTCCTTTTGCCTTTAACCCATGACCTCTAGTGAGAGCCACCCCCAACCTCAGTGGAAAAAGTCAGCTTGCATTTACACTATCTATACCCCTCATAATTTTGTCTACCTCAATCAAATTTCATCTCAATCACCTGCATTCTAAGGAATACAATCCTATCCTGTTCCACCTTTCCTTATAAATCAGTTCCTCCAGACCTGGCAACATTCTTGTATATTTTCTATGTACTATTTCAGCCTTATCTGCTTCCTTCCTGCAGGTAGGTGACTAAAACTGCACACAATACTTGAAATTATGTCTCACCAGCATCTTATACAACTTCAGCATAACACCCCATCTCCTGTACTCAATACTTTGATTTATGAAGGCCAATGTGCCAAAAGTTTTATTTTATCACCCAATCTACCTGTGACACCACTTTCAACGAATTATGGACCTGTATTCCCAGATCCCTTTGTTCTACCACACTTATCAATACCCTGCTGTTCACTGTAAGACCTACTCCGGTTGGTTCTACTAAATTGCAACACCTCGCACTTGTCGGCATTAAATTCCATCTGCCATTTTCAGCCCTTTTTCCAGCTGGTCCAAATCCCACTGCAAGCTCCAATAGTGTTCCTCACTGTCCGCTACACCTCCAGTCTTGGTGTCATCCACAAATTTGTTGAGTCAGTTAACCACATTATCATCCAGATCATCGATATACAGTAGATGACAAACAAAGATGTTACAAGGATGTTGCCTGGATTGGGGAGCATGCCTTATGAGAATAGGTTGAGTGAACTTGACCTTTTCTTCTTGGAGCGACGGAGGATGAGAGGTGACCTGATAGAGGTGTATAAGATGATGAGAGGCATTGATCATGTGGATAGTCGGAGGCTTTTTACTAGGGCTGAAATGGTTGCCACAAGAGATCACAGGTTAAGGTGCTGGGGAGTAGGTACAGAGGAGATGTCAGGGCTAAGGTTTTTACTCAGAGTGGTGAGTGCGTGGAATGGGCTGCTGGCAACTGTGGTGGAGGCGGATACGATAGGGCCTTTTAAAAGGCTTTTAGATAGGTACATGGAGCTTAGTAAAATAGAGGGCAATAGGTAAGCCTAGTAATTTCTAAGGTAGGGATGTGTTCGGCACAACTTTGTGGGCCGAGGGGCCTGTATTATGCTGTAGGTTTTCTATGTTTCTAAAGGCAGACAGAGTACCAATCCCTGTGGCACACCATTAGTTACAAGCCTCCAGTCAGAAATGCAATCATCTTCTACCACTCTCTGGCTTCTCCCACAAAGCCAATGCTTAATCCAATTTACTAGCTCATCTTGAATGCCAACCAACTAAATCTTCTTGTCCAATTTCCCATGCAGGACCTGGTCAAATGCCTTGCTAAAGTCCATGCACACAACGTCCACTGTCTTGCCTTCATCAACTTTCCTGGTAACTTCCTCAAAAAAATCTACAAGGTTGGTTAGACATGACCTACCACACACAAAGCCATGCTGACTATTCCAAATCAGTCCCCGTCTATCTAAATACTCAAATATCAGGTCCCTTAGAATACATTACAATAACTTTCCCACTACTGACATCAGGCTCACTGGCCTATAATTTCCTGGTTTGTTTTCAGAGCCTTTCTTAAACAGTGAACAAGTTTAGCTATCCTCCAATTCCCTGGTACCTCACCTGTCACTAAGGATGATTTAAATATCTCTCCTAGGGCCCCTGCAGTTTCTGCACTTGCCTCTAACAGGGTCCAAGGAAACACCTTGTCCGGCCCTGGGGATTTATCAACCGTAAATTGCTTCAGGACAGCAAACACCTCCTCCTCTGTAATCTGAACAGTGTCCATGACCTTGCTGCTGATTTGTCTAATTTCTATAGACTGTTTCTCTCTTCCAAGTAAATACAGATGCAAGAAATACATTTTATGTCACTCTCATCAACTTTGCTTCCACACATGGATTACCATTCTGATCTTCCAGAGGACCAATTTTGTCCAATACAATCCTTTTGATCTTAACACCTAGGAATTCTCCTTCACCTTGTCTGCAAAAGGGCAACTCACACCTTCCTCAAATCCTCCTGATTTCTTTATTGTGTTCTCTTTCATTTGTCATACTCTGTAATACCTTGTTTGTTCCTGTCTGCTTATACCTGGTAGGCGCCTCCTTTTTCCTTAACCAGGGCTTCACTATCTCTTGAAATCCAAGGTTCCCTAAACCTGTTATCTCTGCCTTTTATTTTGACAGAAACGTATAATCTCTGTACTCTCAAGTTTTCACTTTTGAAGGCATCCCACTTACCAAGTAACCTTTGCCAGAAACAGCCTGTCCCAGTCCACACTTGCCAGATTCTTTCAGATGCCATCAAAATTGGCTTTTCTCCAATTTAGAATCTCAATCTAAGGACCAGACCTACAGTGCCTATAAAAAATATTCACCGCCCCCCCCCCCTTGGAAGTTTCCATGCTTTATAGTTAAAACATTGATTCACAGTGGATTTAATTTGGCTTTTTTGACACTGTTCAACAGAAAGATCACTCTACAGAGTGATCTAAATTAATTACAAATATAAAACACAAAATAATTGATTGCATAAGTATTCACCCTCTTCAAGTCAGTATTTAGTAGATGTGCCTTAGGCAGCAATTACAGCCTTTGAGTCTGTGGCTAGGTCTCTATCAGCTTTGCACATCTGGACACTGCATTTTCCCCCATCCTTCTTTACAAAACTGCTCAAGCTCTGTCAGATTGCATGGGAATCATGAGTGAACAGCCCTTTTCCAGTCCAGACACAAATTCTCAATTGGATTGAGGTCTGGACTCTGACTTGGCCTCTCCAGGACATTAACTTTATTGTTTTTAAGCCATTCCTGTGTAGCTTTGGCTTTATGTTTGGGGTCTTTGTCTTGCTGGAAAACAAATCTCCCAAGTCGCAGTTCTCTTGCAGACTACATCAGGGTTTCCTCCCTGTATTTTGCTGCATTCATTTTACCCTCTCCCTTCACAAGCCTTCCAGGGCCTGCTGCAGTGAAGCATCCCCACAGAATGATGCAGCCACCACCATGCTTCACGGTAGGGATGGTGTGTTTTTGATTATGTGTGGTGTTTGGCTTATGCCAAACATAGCATTTAGTCTGATGGCCAAAAAGCTCAATTTTGGTTTCATCGGACCATATAACATTCTTCCACTGACTTTAAAGTCTCCCACATGCCTTCTGGTAGACTCTAGCTGAAAATTCATGTGAGTTTTTTTTTTCAACATTGGCTTTCTCTTTGCCACTCTCCCATGAAGCTGCAACTGGTGAAGCACGTGGGCAACAGTTGTTATGTGCTGTCTCTCCCATCTCAGCAACTGAGGCTTGTAACTCCTCCAGAGTTGTCATAGGTTTCTTGGTGGCCTCCCTCACTAGTCCCCTTCTTGCACGATCACTCAGTTTTTGAGGACAGCCTGCTCTAGGCAGACTTACAGCTGTGCTGTATTATTTCTTTCTTAATGATTGGCTTAACTACTCCAAGGAATATTCAGTGATTTGGACATTTTCTTGTATCCATCTCCTGACTTGTGTTTTTCAATACCCTTTTTGTGGAGTTGCTTGGAGTGTTCTTTTGTCTTCATGGTGTAGTTTTTGCCAGGATACTGACTCACCAGCGGTTGGACCTTCCAGATACAAGTGTATTTTTACTACAATCAATTGAAATACCTTGACTGTAGACTGATTTATGTATAGTTAGGACGCCTTCACTAACTATGTGACTTCTAAGACCAATTGGCTGCACCAGTGATAATTTGGTGTGTCCTATTAAAAGGGGTGAATACTTATGCAATTAATTATTTTCTGTTTTATATTTGTAATTAATTTAGATCACTTTGTAGAGATCTGTTTTCACTTTAACACAAAAGAGTCTTTTTCTGTTTGTCAGTGTCAAAAAAAGCCAAATTAAACCCAGTGTGATTCAATATTGTAAAATAATAAAACATGAAAACTTCCAAGGGGACTGAATACTTTTTATAGGCACTGTATCTCTATGCTCTCAGCATATTTACTTTGAAACTAGTGGCATTGTGGTCACTGGATGCAAAGTGTCCCCCTACACAAACTTCTGTCACCTGCCCCGTCTCAGTCTCTAATTGGAGATCAAGCATTATGCTCTCTCTTGGGACTTCAATGTACTGATTAAGGAAAGTGTCCTGAACACATTTGACACACTCAATCCCATCCGGTACTTTAACAGTATGGGAGTCGCTCTTTAAGAAATGTTTGATGTTTTGAGTCCTAAGGAAGGGTCCAGACACAGAACATTAACACTTCCTGCTCCCCGCAGATGAAGATTGACCCTCCGAGTTCCTCCAGCAGGTTAGTTTTAAGGCAGAGTTTTACTGCCCCATTCTCCAAATTCTCCATCAACAAAGGCCTGCTATGTGACCCCAGAAGTAAAGGATTTGTTCATCCTCAACTAACTTCTGTGTCCTCACAACCATTTACCGTTCTGAACTCTAATGGGCCCTCTATTTCTCTGGTTATCCTCCTGCTCTAAATACACAAAGTACTGGGACCTTCCTTGTTTAACCTACCAGAGATGTGACAGTCTTTGCCCTTACGCTCTCCTGACGTGGGAGCCCAATTACCACCCACCTCCAGACCAGTCCACCCTGCGCTCTGAGTGAACAAAGCCCAATAAACACATCCTGATAAATCTGCAGCCAACACTGTCCATCCTGGGTGGAATTGTCACTGAACCATGCTCTCTCTCTCTCTCTCCCTCCCTCCCTCTCTCACAGACTGTCAAGTGGAGGTCAGCAACAACCCCCTGCACCTCACCTTGTCTCATCGCTTCCTTCCCCAGCACCAGCGCGAGCTGGAGGCCAAAGCTCGCAGGATCAGTCTGGGGATGAACTGCAAGTGGGAGGCGGTCCTGTACTCCCGGGACATGCGCTTCGTGCACTACCAGGTACCTCCCATGGGGGGGGGGGGGAGAATGTTGGGGTAGATGGAAGGGGACGAGTCTCAGTCTGGGGATGAACTGCAAGTGGGAGGCGGTCCTGCACTACCAGGAGGGGTGGATCTTGGTGTGGGAGAGGGGAAGAAGTCAGTGTAGAAGGGAGATATTTTTGTAGGGCAGAACAGCTTTCAGTGCTGGGGGTGTGGGGGATGGGTCAATGTGGGATGAATGTGTCTGTGGGGGTGGGTGACCGGTCAGTGTGGAAGTGACGAGGATGGGTTGACCAGACAGTATGGGGCGGACAGGGGTGGAGAGGGGTGGGGGGGAGCGAGGTAACCAGGTCTGCTTGGATCAGAACTACACTTCCAGTCCTGAGGAAAATAGATAACGGCAGATGGAAGTTAATGCAGACAAGTGTGAGATGTTGCTCTTCGGTAGGGCCAACCAGAATAGATCTTAACCAGTGAATGGTCAGCACTGAGGGGTGTGGTAGAACAAAGAAATCTGGAAATCCAGGTCCATAATTCATTGAAACTGGTGTCATAGGTAGATAGGGTCGTAAAGAAAGCTTTTGGCACACTGGCTTTCATAAATCAATGTATTGAGTACAGGAGATGGGATGTTATGTTAAAGTTGTATAAGATGCTGGTGAGGCCATATTTGGAAGATTGTGTGTAGGAAAGATGGAAAGAAGATTGAAGGAATATGGAGAAAATTTCCAAGGATATTGCTGGGACTTGAGGACCTGAGTTATAAGGAAAGGTTGAATAGGTTAGGACTTTGTTCCCTAGAGAATGGAAGAATGAGGAGGGATTTGAAAGAGGTAGACAAAATTATGAGGGTTATAGATAGATTAATGCAAGCAGGCTTTTCCCAATGAAGTTGGGTGAGACTAGAACTAGAGGTCATGGGTTACGGATGAAAGGTGAAGTGTTTAAGGGGAATCTGCGGGGGAACTACTTTACTCAGAGGGTGGTGAGAGTGTGGACTAGGTACCAGCAGAAGAGGTGGCTGTGAGTTTAACTGTAACTACATGGATGGAGGCAGAGGACCAGGCTGGCACAGACTAGATGGGCCAAGAGGTCCGCATCACTGCTGCAGTGCAGTTGTCCGTGGTTCAGTTTTACAAGAGGCAAGGGCAGACTCCAAGGGACAATTAACAGGAGAGATTATACAAACATTTCCTGCACTTTATGGTTGGTGATGAGCTCACTGGAGAATTGGAGTGTCACAGTCCCGACCATTAATTCCCCATTTTCTCCTAATTCCCTTTGATTGTGCCACACCTGGTTTCCATCAAGACCTGGAGTATAAGTACCTCGGCCACTAGGTATCCCATCCTAGGTATCCAGATCGTTGGTTTTGCTAGTGAGGTAATTAATGCTTCCCAGCCACTTAGGATTGTGTATCTTAAGTTCTGCTTCAGTACGGAGATTTATCTGTGAATCTCAGTGTCAAGATAAATTCTGCCTGTCTCCTGCCTTCCTGCTCTCCCTCCTGTTTGCCATTCAACGCTCACGCCCGCGTCTGCATCCTAACTCAGTCTCCGTGCCTGTCTCCTGCCTTCCTGCTCTCCCTCCTGTTTGCCATTCAATGCTCACGCCCGCGTCTGCATCCTAACTCAGTCTCCGTGCCTGTCTCCTGCCTTCCTGCTCTCCCTCCTGTTTGCCATTCAATGCTCACGCCCGTGTCTGCATCCTAACTCAGTCTCCGTGCCTGTCTCCTGCCTTCCTGCTCTCCCTCCTGTTTGCCATTCAACGCTCACGCCCGCGTCTGCATCCTAACTCAGTCTCCGTGCCTGTCTCCTGCCTTCCTGCTCTCCCTCCTGTTTGCCATTCAATGCTCACGCCCGCGTCTGCATCTTAACTCAGTCTCCGTGCCGGTGTCCTGCACTTGGCTTCCCCTCATTTGTTGCAACATGGAGACATTATGGGGAAATGATGGCCAGGTGGTGTGAACTCATTCCTGGTCACTCATGCAAACAGAAGATGCTGGAAAGACTCGGCAGCGTCTGTGGAAAGAGATAATGTTTTGGCTCAATGCTCCTAGGGCAGGGGTTCCTAACCTCTCAGCTAGTGGTAGGGTCAATGGCATAAAAAAGGTTGGGAACCCCTGTCCTAGAGCAGGAAAATAAAGATCATTGACTCAAAGGCTTAACTCGGTCTTTCGCTGTGCAGATGTTGTCTGACCCAGTGAATTTTCAGCAAGGTTCAGTTTTATTTCTGACTTCCCAGAACCTCCAGCTTTTTGTTCTGCTGCTTGGGGTTTAGGGGAACATACTGAAGAGGGATCTCGGCCCAAAGCATCAACTGTTTATTAATTTCCATAGATGCTGCCTGGCCTGCTGAGTTCCTCAGCAATTTGTGTGTTTCAGAGAGGGTTCCTGGTCCTAAAATCAGGACAAGTGTCTGGAGTGATGCAGTTGAAGTTGCTGGGCCGTTAGCTTTAAACTGGAGATTACAGATGAACCAAGTTATGAGGGAAACAGTGAGAGGTGGGATATGGAGCAAGATGTCCTTTGAGGACTGAGACATGTCTTCTAGCCTTCCCTCCCTGCCCCACACCTCAGATGATTTGAAAGGTTAAATTCCGGTACGACACCCTAACTGGTGTAACTTCATGTTATTTCCAGGTTTTTCAGGCACTCTACCCATATGAACCCCAGAATGAAGATGAGATGAGGCTCCATTCTGGCGACTACATCTTCCAGCATCCCTCTGAGCAGCAGGGAGTGAGTCACGGCTGGTTCTTTGGCACTTCACAACGCACAGGGTGCCGGGGACTGCTACCCGAGAACTACACGGAGAGAGCAACCGAGTCCAGCACCTGGGTCAGGCACAGGTGAGTTCACAGAACAGGTACTGGGGTCAGGCACTGTGGGTTGAAAGGTCCATAAGACATAGGAGCAGAATGAGGCCATTCAGCCCATTGAGTTTGCTCTGCTGTTCCATCACGGTTGATCCCAGATCCCCCTCAACCCCATACACCTGCCCTTTCACCATATCCTTTGATGCCCTGACTGATTAGAAAACGTTCAAATTCTGCTTTAAATATACCCATGGACTTGGCCTCCACTTCAGTCTGTGCCAGAACATTCCACAGATTCACGGCTCTCTGGACAAAATTATACTTAAAGGGTTGACGGTGGATATGCAATGGCATGCATTTAAAGATCGCATGGATGAACTACAACAATTGTTCATCCCATTTTGGCTAAAGAATAAACCAGGGAAGGTAGTGCACCCGTGGCTGACAAGGGAAATTAGGGATAGTATCAAGTCCAAAGAAGAAGCATACAAATTAGCCAAAAAAAGCAGCACACCTGCGGACTGGGAGAAATTCAGAGTCCAGCAGAGGAGGACAAAGGGCTTAATTAGGAAAGGGAAAAAAGATTATGAGAGAAAGCTGGCAGAGAACATAAAAACTGACTGTAAAAGCTTTTATAGATATGTGAAAAGAAAAAGATTGGTTAAGACAAATGTGGGTCCCTTACAGTCAGAAACAGGAGAATTGATCATGGGGAACAAGGACTTGGCAGACCAATTGAATAACTACTTTGGTTCTGTCTTCACTAAGGAGGACATAAATAATCTTCCAGAAATAGTAGGGGACCGAAGGTCTAGTGAGATGGAGGAACTGAGGGAAATACATGTTAGTAGGGAAGTGGTGTTAGGTAAATTGAAAGGATTAAAGGCAGATAAATCCCCCAGGGCCAGATGGTCTGCATCCCAGAGTGCTTAAGGAAGTAGCCCAAGAAATAGTGGATGCATTAGTGATAATTTTTCAAAACTCTTTAGATTCTAGATTAGTTCCTGAGGATTGGAGGGTGGCGAATGTAACCCCACTTTTTAAAAAGGAGGAAGAGAGAAACCGGGGAATTATAGACCAGTTAGCCTGACATTGGTGGTGGGGGAAAATGCTAGAGTCAGTTATCAAAGATGTGATAACAGCACATTTGGAAAGAGGTGAAATCATTGGACAAAGTCAGCATGGATTTGTGAAAGGAAAATCATGTCTGACGAATCTTATAGAATTTTTTGAGGATGTAACTAGTAGAGTGGATAGGGGAGAACCAGTGGATGTGGTATATTTAGAGTTTCAAAAGGCTTTTGACAAGGTCCCACACTGGAGATTAATGTGCAAACTTAAAGCACATGGTATTGGGGGTATGGTATTGATGTGGATAGAGAATTGGTTGGCAGACAGGAAGCAAAGAGTGGGAATAAACAGGACCTTTTCAGAATGGCAGGCAGTGACTAGTGGGGTACCACAAGGCTCAGTGCTGGGACTCCAGTTGTTTACAATATATATTAATAATTTAGACGAGGGAATTAAATGCAGCATCTCCAAGTTTGTGGATGACACAAAGCTGGGCGGCAGTGTTAGCTGTGAGGAGGATGCTAAGAGGATGCAGGGTGACTTGGATAGGTTAGGTGAGTGGGCAAATTCATGGCAGATGCAATTTAATGTGGATAAATGTGAGGTTATCCACTTTGGTGGCAAGAACAGGAAAACAGATTATTATCTGAATGGTGGCCGATTAGGAAAAGGGGAGGTGCAACAAGACCTGGGTGTCATTGTACACCAGTCATTGAAGGTGGGCATGCAGGTACAGCAGGCAGTGAAAAAGGCAAATGGTATGTTGGCATTCATAGCAAGAGGATTCGAGTACAGGAGCAGGGAGGTTCTACTGCAGTTGTACAAGGCCTTGGTGAGACCACACCTGGAGTATTGTGTGCAGTTTTGGTCCCCTAATCTGAGGAAAGACATTTTTGCCATAGAGGGAGTACAAAGAAGGTTCACCAGAGGAAGTTAGATATGGCTCTTGTGGCTAAAGGGATCAGGGGGTATGGAGAGAAAGCAGGTACAGGGTTCTGAGTTGGATGATCAGCAATGATCATATTGAATGGCGGTGCAGGCTTGAAGGGCCAAATGGCCTACTCCTGCACCTATTTTCTATGTTTCTATAAAAACATTCCTCCTTACCTCTGTTCTAAAAGATTGCCCCTCAATTTTGAGGCTGTGCCCTCAAGTTCTGGATACCCCCACTATAGGAAACATCCTCTTCAAATCTATCCTATCTAGTCCTTTTGACATTTGATAGGTTTCAATGAGATCCCTGCCCCCCGCCCCGCCCCATTCTTCTAAATTCTAGTGAGTACATGCCCAAAGCTGCCAAATAACACTCATATGTTAACCCCTTCATTCCCAGAATCATCCTTGTGAACGTCCTCTGGATTCTCCCTAGTGACAACACATCCTTTCTGAGATATGGCGCCCCAAACTGTTGACAATACTCCAAGTACAGTGTGACTAATGTATCTAATCATACCAATCAAATATTTCCCAACACTGTATTCCATCTGCCAGTGTTTTGCCTATTCTTCCAATTTGTCTAAGTCCTGCTGCAATCACATTGCTTCCTCAGCACTACCTACCCCTCCACCTATCTTCGTATCATCTGCAAACTTTGCCACAAAGCCATCAATTGCATTATTTAAATCATTGACAAACAATGTGCAAAACAGCGGTCCCAATACTGACCCCTGAGGAAAATCACTAGTCACTGGCAGCCAACCAGAAAAGGCCCCTTTTATTCCTACTCACTTACTCCTGCCTGTCAGCCATTCCTCCATCCATGCCAGTATCTTTCCTGTAATGCCTTAGGATTTTATCTTGTTAAGCAGCCTCACGCGTGACACCTTATCAAATGCCTTCCAAAAATCCAAGTAAATCACATCCTCTGCCTCTCCTTTGTCCACCCTGCTTGTTACTTCCTCGAAGAACTCTAACAGATTTGTCAGGCAAGATTCCCTTCACAGAAACCATGCTGACTTTGACTTATTTTATCATTAGTCTCCAAGTACCCCGAAACCTCATCCTTAATAATAGACTCCAACACTTTCCCAAACACTGAGGTTAGGCTAACTAGCCTATAATTTCCTTTCTTTTGTCTTCCTCCCTTCTTAAAGAGTGAAGTGACATTTGCAATCTTCCAGTCCTCCAGGCCCATGCCAGAATCGAGTGATTCTTGAAATATCATGACCAATACATCCGTTATCTCTTCAGCAACCTCTCTCAGGAGTCTGGGATGTAGTCCAGCTGGCCCAGGTGACTTATCCACCTTAAGACCTTTGAATTTGCCTGGCACTTTTTCCTTTGTAATAGCAATGGCGCTCACTGCTACTCACTGACTTCAGTAACCCTGCTAGTGGTTTCCACAGTGAAGACAGATGCAAAGTACCCATTAAGTTCATCTGCCATTTCTTTGCCCCCATTTTTACCTCACTGTCAGGCACAGGTAGATTCAAAGGTCAGCACCTGGGTCAGGTACACATGGTTCAAATGTGGCATGGACGAGTTGAGCTGAAAGGCCTGTTACTGTGTTGATAGTGTGTTACTAATGTCCCTGCCCTGTGAGGAGGCTCCATCTCCCTGTCCCACAGGAAGTGCAATAGAGAGAGAGGCTGGGACTGTTGCTGTCTGCAGCCAGTAGTGATGTGAGTTCAGTCTACTTCCTCACTGACCGTCCTGGGCACAGAAACGTCCCAGGGTGCAGACAGAGTCACATTTGGGGGCCAGCCCCCTCACCCCTGGGCTACTCCATTGCCCCATCACCAATGGATCACTCCTTGTAATCCCTGCATCACTCCTAGTCCACACTGGATCGCCACTTGTCACCCCATCACCTATGGGTCACTCCCGATCATCCCATGTCATACCTGAGTCACACCCCCGTCACACCTCCTGCATCACTCCTGGTCCACACCACCTGTACTGCTGGAACCATAGTGAGCAGGATTCTGCAGAGAGCCCCACACCCATGCAGTCAGAAGTGCTTCGGGGACCTGGTGTTTCTCAGTTCCCACTCACAACTCCATTGCCTGCAGGTCGTACACCTTCAGTCTGGCGCAAGTGGATGCCAGTGGCATCAACGGGAACTGCTCCCTGGGCCCAGAGACAGAGGCCAACCAAACACCCAACAGTATCCACAGGCTCCTGGAGGAACAGGTAATGCACGGAGGGAGGGAGGAGAGGGTGGACAGGGGTGGGGGAGGGAATGAGGGGGTGAGAGGGTGAGGGGGAAGGAGAGAGAAGGGAAGTAGATGGAGGAGGGAACGAGAGTGGAAGGGAGGATTTAGGGAAAAGATGATGAGGGAGGAAGGGGAGGGAGGAAGGGGAGGGAAAGGAGGGTAGAGGAGAGGAGACAGGAGGGAGAAGGAGAGGGGAAATAGGATGGTAGAGGAGAGGAGAGGTGAGTGGAGGGATGGGGTGAGGAGAATCAAGGAGAGAGGAGTGGGAGAGGGTGCGAGTGAGGAGGGGAAGGGGAGGGGAGAGGAGTGTAGTGGAGTGAAACTGGGAATAGAAAGGTTGGAGATGACAGGGTGGGAGGGGAAGGGAGGGAATCTCTGCATCAGGTGGGTGGTCAGTAGGGGAGATCTGCGGCAGTAAGCCACAGATTTAGAGAATGGCTTTGTCGGCTGGGGGCTGCTGACTGAATCTCGCCATTGGGAAGTAGAGAGGGGAGAGGACGCTCTGTGGTGGGTGGGTGGACAGTAAGGAGTTCTGCCTGCTGGGGAATGACGTCAGTCTTCCTGTCCCTGACCTACGACCCAGCTGCTGGTGGCTGCCTCCTCCCGCCGATGGCTGCTGTTCGTGCGGCACGGTGAGAGAGTTGACCTCGTGTTCGGCCGGGCCTGGATGGAACAGAGTTTCAGTGTGGAAGGTGGGTTCAGACCCTTTCTCATACGTCTCCATACATCTACATAACGTTGTGACAAATCAGTTTAAAGTCAAACAGCCAACTAAACTAATCCCCTCTACCAACACAATGTCCATATCCTTCCATTTTCCTCACATTCATGTGCCTGACTAAATGTCTCTTAAAAGTCTCTAATGTTTCTGCCTTGACCACCACCCCAGGCAGCCACCACTCTGAGTAAAAACTTTTCTCTCATACTACCTTTGAAGTTACCCCTTCTCACCTTAAGTGCATGCTCTTTGGTATTAGATATTTCAACCCTGGGAAAAGATACGGTCTGTCCACTCTATCTCTGCCTCTCCTAATCTTATGAACCCTCTCAGTAGGGGCACACGAGTGACAGTAGTGTTATAGATGTCTACGAATGTCATAGAACAGTATGGAAAACATGTGGTATGTATGCAAAGAATGAAAATGCATTGAATGGTTATTCTTGTAAATAATTTATTATGAATAAAATTTATTTTGTTATTTTAAAAAATATAAGCCTCCATCAGATCCTCCTTCAGCCTCTGCCACTCCAGAGACAGCAACCCTCGTAATAGCATGTGTCCTGCAATCCTGATGAACGTCTCCTGCAGCCTCAGCTTCCTTCCTGTAACAGGGCGAGCAGAAGTGTATGCCGTACTCCAGATGCAGCCAAACCAGAATCCTTTAAAGCTGTAACATGACTTGCTGACTTTTGAACTCAATTCATTGACTAATAAGAATAAAAAGGGTAAAAGACCATAAAGTGTAAAAGAGAGGTGAGAGTGGATATCAGAGCACTGGAAAAAAATGCTGGAAAGGTAGCAAAGGGGGGACAAGGAAATCACTGATAAACTGAATAAATATTTTGCATCAGTCTTTAATGTGGAAGACACTAGCAATGTGCCAGAAGTTCGAGTGTGTTAGAGGGCAGAAATGTGTGAAGTTGCCATTACTAAGGAGAAGGTTCTTGGAAAACTGAAAGACGGAAGGTAGATAAGTCACCTTGACCAGATGGTGTACCCCCTAGGGTTCTGAAAGAGGTTACTGCAGACATCGTGGAGGCATTAGTAATGATCTTTCAAAAATCACCAGATTTAAAATGGTTCCAGAGGAATGGAAAATTGCAAATGCCATTCCACTCTTTAAGAAGGGAGACAGCCAGAAAAAAAGGTAACTATAGGCCAGTTAGTCTGACCTCAGTGGTTGGGAAGATGTTGGAGTCGATTGTTAAGGATGTGGTTTCTGGGTACTTCGAGGCACATGATAGTCAACATGGCTTTGTGAAAGGAAGATTGTGCCTCACAAGCCTGATTGAGTTTTTTGAAAAGGTAACAAAAGAAATTGATGAGGGTAGGGCAGTGGATGTGGTCTACATGGACTTTAGCAAGGCATTTGACAAAGTCCCTCATGAGATACTCATCCAGAAAGTCATGAGGCATGGGATAAGTGGATAAAAAATTGGCTTAAAGGAAGAAAGCAGAGAGTAGTTGTGGAAGGAAAGTATTCTGCCTGGAGGTCGGTGACTAGTGGAGTGCCGCAGGGATCTATCCTGGGATCCCTGCTATTTGTGATTTTTATAAATGACCTGGATGTAGAGGCGGAAGGATGGGTGAGTAAGTTTGCGGATGACACGAAGATTGGGGGAGTTGTGGATGGAGCTGCAGGTTGTCAAAGGTTACAAGAGGATATAGAAAGGCTGCAGAGTTGGGCAGAAAAATGGCAGATGGAGTTCAAACAATAACACACACAAAATGCTGGTAGAACACAGCAGGCTAGGCAGCATCTATAGGGAGAAGCGCTGTCAACGTTTCGGGCCGAGACCCTTCATCAGGACTAACCGAAAGGAAAGATAGTAAGAGATTTGAAAGTAGTGGGGGGAAGGGGAAATGCAAAATGATAGGAGAAGAATGCGAAATGATAGGGGGTGGGATGAAGCTAAGAGCTGGAAAGGTGATTGGCAAAAGTGATACAGAGCTGGAGAAGGGAAAGGATCATGGGACGGGAGGCCTCAGGAGAAAGAAAGGGGGGGGGGCACCAGAGGGAGATGGAGAACAGGCAAACAACTAAATATGTCAGGGATGGGGTAAGAAGGGGAGGAGGGGCATTAACAGAAGTTAGAGAAGTCAATGTTCATGCCATCAGGTTGGAGGCTACCCAGCCGGTATATAAGATGTTGTTCCTCCAACCTGAGTTTGGATTCATTTTGACAATAGAGGAGGCCATGGATAGACATATCAGAATGGGAATGGGACGTGGAATTAAAATGTGTGGCCACTGGGAGATACTGCTTTTTCTGGCGGACCGAGCGTAGGTGTTCCGCGAAACGGTCTCCCAGTCTGCGTCGGGTCTCACCATATATAAAAGGCCACACCGGGAGCACCAGACGCAGTATACCACACCAGCCGACTCACAGGTGAAGTGTCACCTCACCTGGAAGGACTGTCTGGGGCCCTGAATGGTGGTGATGGAGTTCAATCTGGATGCATTTTGGAAGGACAAACCAGAAGACTGAGTACAGGATTAATGGTCAGTTACTTAAGAGTGTGGATGAACAAAGGGACCTTGGGGTTCAAATCCATACATCCCTCAAGGTCGCTGCACAGGTTGATAGGGTAGTTAAGAAGGCCTATTGTGTTCAATTCTGGTCACCTCATTATAGGAAGGATGTGGAAGCTATGGAGAGGGTGCAGAGGAGATTCACCAGGATGTTGGAGAACAAGTCATATGAAGCAAGGTTAGCAGAGCTGGGACTTTTCTCTTTGGAGTGTAGAAGAATGAGAGGGGACTTGATAGAGGTCTACAAGATTATAAGAAGCTTAGATAGGGTGGATAGTCAGTACCTGTTTCCCAGGGCACCAATAGCAAACACCAGAGGGCATAGGTACAAAATTAAGGGAGGGAAGTTTAGGGGAGACATCAGGGGTAAGTTTTTTACACAGAGGGTTGTGAGTGCCTGGAATGACTTGCCAGGGATGGTGGTGGAGGCTAAAACATTAGGGGTATTTAAGAGCCTCTTGGACAGGCACATGGATGAAAGAAAAATGGAGGGTTATGTGGTAGTGTGGGTTTAGTACTTTTTTTTAAGGATTATATGGGTCGGCACAACATGGAGGGCTGAAGGGCCTGTACTGTGCTGTAGTGTTCTATGGTTCTATGATAAATTGGGCTGTAGTCAGCAAGGTTTCCTCAAGGGAAAATCTTGCCTGACAAATCTATTGGAATTCTCTAAAGAAATAACAAGCAGGATAGACAAAGGAGAATTGGTGGATGTGAAGTACTTGGATTTTCAGAAGGCCTTTGACAAGATAATGCACAAGGCTGCTTAACAAGAGCCCATAGTATTACAGGAAAGATAGGAGCATAGATGGAGAATTGGCTGATTGGCAGGAGACAAAGAGTGGGAATAAAGGAAGTCTTTTCTGGTTGGCTGCTGGTGACCAGTGCAGTTCCACAGGGATGAGTGTTGGGCATAAATCTTTTTCTGTTATATTCTGTAGGATGATGGAATTGATGGCTATGTCGTCAAGTTTGCGAACAAAAGTAAGATAGGTGGAGGGGCAGATACTGTTGAGGATTTAGGAGGCTGCAGAAGGACTTGGACAGATTATGAGAAAGGGCAAAGAAGTGGCAGATGGAATACAGTGTTGGGATGTGTATAGTCATGCATGTTGGTAGAGGAAATAAAAGTGTGGGTTATTTTCTAAGCAGAGAGAAAATTCAAAAATCTGAGGTACAAAAGGACTTGGGAATTATCGTGCAGGATCCCCTGAAGGTTAATTTGCAGGTTGAGTCATTTCAAGAGGACTAGAATAGAATAATTGATGGTGCTGCTGAAGGTGGGCCAGAACTTACTGGTGGTTCACCAAGCAAGAAATACAACTAAATACTTTATTAATAACACTTCTTCTGTAAACAATCACCACAAATAATGAAGAGGCAAACAAAGGCAAGGCTGACTTGAGGGTCGAGGTATGCAGGTGCGATGCAAAGTTGGAGCGAGGTCGAGGCATGGGTGAGACAGAGTCAGGGCCTGTGAAGAAAAGTCGGAGTGAAGGATGTTCAGGGCTTATCCACCTAAACCGAGAGCAAGGTCTAATTGATCTGAGTGGCTGGCCCGATTTGGAAAGCACAGGTATGGGCCAGAATATGGCGGAGGGGTCCAGGCCCAGAATGACTCTTTGTTTGGATGAATGAAATGCTAGGCCAGATGGATTGAAAAGGCAAGGAGTCGGGACCAGAGGCGAGGGTCGGGCTGGTTCTGCTCGCTACTCTGCAACATTTGCTCTGCACTGAGGTTGAGGATGTGTGCAAGTTCCAGCTGCTTCAAGCTTTGTGCTGTGAGCTCTGCAGCATTTTGCTCCATTGTGCGATGAACTGAGGCCGAGGCTGTCAGCCTGCTTCCTGCCTATGGACTCACTTTTGTTCTGAATGTTGTTGCTGGGTTTTATTGTTTACACAATTTGTGTGTTTTTTCTCTCCCTGAGCATTGGGTGTTTGTTAGTCTTTTTTAAACAGGTTCTTTCAGATTTATTGTTTTGTGGATGCCTGCAAGGAGACAAATCTCAAGATTGCATAATGTAAACATACTTCGATAATAAATGTACTTTGAACTTTGATAAAAAGCAAGGATGTAATGCTGAGGCTTTATAAGGCACTGGTAAGTCCTCACTTTGGAATATTGTAAGCAGTTTTGGGCTCCTTATCTAAGAAAGGATGTGCTGACATTGGAAAGAGTTCAAAGAATGATTCCTGGATTGAAAGGCTTATCACATGAGGACTGATTGATGGCTCTGGGCCTGTACTCAGTGGAATCCAGAAAACTGAGGGGCTATCTCATTGAAAACTATTGAGCGTTTTGATTTCCACAATTCCTCCAGCAAACAGGGAGGTTACTATCATAATGGGATTTCTGAAAGGGTGTAATAAAATATCTTATCAAGTTTTTCCATCCAAACTCCCTCCATTTCTGTGAATTGGTACATTTCCATTGATATCTCCATATAGTTGTCCATTCTTCCTCAGATATAATTATCCCTCCTTCCTTCTCCCATTTTGTTTTATTGTATGAAGTCCAATGTGTTTTAAGATTTGACAACCCCTTATACATGCTTGAAATTATTCTACTACCATTATCTGAATTATATGCTTTTCTAAAGAGCTCTATCAAGCATGTATTTGTCTTGGTTACATTTTTAAGCATCTTATTAACATATTGTCGCATCTGTAAATACCGATTAAAATCTTGTTTTTCTAATAAGTGTTTCTCTTTAAGCATTTCAAAACTGAACAAGTGTTCCTTCTTTCATTATGTTGCAAAGAACTGTTATTCCTTTAGCTGTCCAGTCCTTAAATCTAGCATCCAATTTATTTGGTGTAAAATCAGAGTCATATGCACACCATTTAAGAATTGCAGTATCTCCCTCTAGATTATATTCTATCAAATTCTATCAAATCATTATCATATTTTTTGGGACTGCCCTGTTATCAAAAACTATTGGAGGGGGATACACAATGCCCTACAAGACATCTTTAAATGTGAAATACCCTTGGAGAGTAAGACCATATATTTTGGATATATACCTCAAGAATGGTTGAAAAGAGATAAATATTTAATGAATATACTGTTGGTGGCTGGTAAAAAGACTCTTACTAGGAAATGGTTATCACAGGAGAACCCAACTTTAAATACATGGATGGAAATTACAATGGACTTTTACAAAATGGAGAAGATAACAGCATCTGTTAATCATAAGCTGGAACAATTTGATTCACACTGGGAAAAATGGTTTAACTACATAATGCTTCATAGGCCTGATTTTATTCTCACAAATCAATGAATCTGTTGTAAAAAAAAATCACTCCCTACTTGTACATAGTTCTTTCCTTATTGCTTATTTTTTTCTTTCCACTCTTTTCTATAAGTGTATACCCCAGATAAATACTTTATGGAGATTTTGTGATATATATGATTATATGATATATATGTACAATGTCTGAAATACATCTTATGGAAATGTTTGTTTGATGAACTTCAATAAAAAATAAATTACAAAAAAAGAAAAAGATAACTATTGAGCGTTGGAAGGCCTTAATAGAGTAGAATAGAAAGGAAGTTTCATATGGTGGGGGAGTCTAGGACCAGAGGGCACTGCCTTAGAATAGAGGGAGGCCCATTTAGAACAGAAATTCTTTAGCCAGAGAGTGGTGAAACTCTGTAATTCATTGCAATGGGCAGTTGTGGTGGCCAAGTCATTGAGTGTATGTATTTAAGGCAGAGGTCGTTAGGTTCTTGATTAGTCAGGGCATGAGTGTCATGGAGAGAAAGAGGCAGTTTGGGGCTGAGAGGGAAATGGTGGAGCAGACCTGATGGGCCAAATGACCTAATTCTGCTCCTATATCTCCTAGTCTTATTGTCAAAGGCAAGAATGCCATAACCTTTCTTAACCATCCTATCAACCTGTGCTGCCACGTTTAGGGAGCTATGAATTTGGACCACAAGATCCCTCTGTTCATCAACAGTGTTAAGGATCTTTAACTGTACATTGTCTCTTTAAATTTGATCCACCAAAATGTGGTTCAGCAAATTTGGCTAGGTAAAACTCCATCTGACATTTCTCTGCCCATATCTGCACTAATCTATATCCCGCTGCATTCTTTTCCAGTCTTCTACACTGCCTACAACATCACCAACCTTTGTATGATCTGCAAACTTACTAACTCACCCATCTACATTTCCATCCAGGTCATTTATATACATCACAGACAGCAGAAATCCCAGTACAGATCCCTGTAGAACACCAGTAATCACAGACTTCCAGTTAGTATAAGTCCGTTCGACCAGCACCCTCTGTCTTCTGAATCCAAACAGCCAATTCACCTTGGATCCCTTGCATCTGAATCTTCTGGATAAACCTACCATGAGGGACCTTGTCAAATGCCTTACTAAAATCCATACACCTTACCAAAAATCACTGTGGAAGACACCAGCAGTATGGTGGAAGTTCCAGGAGCCAGGGGGCATGAAGTTACTATAACTAGAGAGAAGGTTCCTGGAAAACTGAAAGGTTTGAAGGTAAATAAGTCACCTGGAGCAGATGGTGTAGACCCCAGAGTTCTGAAGGAGGTAGCTGAAGAGATCATGGAGACATTAGTAATGGTCTTTCAAGAATCATTAGATTCAGGAATAATTCCAGAAGACTGGAAAATTACAAATGTCACTCCATTCTTCAAAAAGGGAGACAGGCAGAAGAAAGTAAACAATAGGCCAGTTAGTCTGACCTCAGCGGTTGGGAAGATGTTGGAGTTGATTATTAAGGATGAGGCCTCAGGGTACTTGGAGGTACATGACAAAATAGGCCATAGTCAGCATGGTTTCTTCAAGGCAAAGTCTTGCCTGCAAAATCTGTTGGAATGCTTTGAAGAAATAACAAGCAGGATAGACAATGGAGAATCAATTGATGTGGTGTTCTTGGATTTTCAGAAGGCCTTTGACATGGTGCCACACATGAGGCTGCTTAACAAGCTACAAACCCATGATATTACAGGAAAGATTCTAGCATGGACAAAGCAGTGGCTGATTGGCAGGAGGCAAAGAGTGGGAATGAAGGAAGCTTTTTCTGGCTGGCTGCTGGTGACTAGAGGTGTTCCACAGGGGTCTGTGTTGGGATCAATCCTTTTTACGTTATATGTCAATGAGTTAGATGATGGAATTAAAGGCTATTTTGAAAGGCTTGCAGACGATATGAAGATAGCTGGAGGGGCAAATAGTTTTGAGGAAGTAGAGAGGCTACAGAGGACTTGGATAGATTAAGAGAATGGGCAAAGAAATGGCAGATGGAATACAATGTGTGGTCATGTACTTTGGTAGCAGAGATGAAAGGGTTGACTATTTTCTAAATGGAGAGAAAATACAAAAAAAAAATTGAGTTGTAAAAGTTGTAATGGGTTCAACCACAAGCTTCCAGTCATCCCCACTCCCCTGCCTTCTCCCCATACCCTTTGATGCCCTGGCTAATCAAGAACCTATCTATCTCTGCCTTAAATACACCCAATGACTTGGCCTCCACAGCTGCTCGTGGCAACAAATTCCACAGATTTACCACCCTCTGACTAAAGTAATTTCTCCGCATCTCTGTTCTAAATGGACGTCCTGAAGTCATGCCCTCTTGTCCTGGTCTTCCCTACCATGGGAAATAACTTTGCCATATCTAATCTGTTCAGGCCTTTTAACATTTGGAATATACAGCTATATAAGGCCTTGGTCAGACCCCACTTGGAGTACTGTGCTCATCCTGGTCACCTCACTACAGGAAGGATGTGGAAGCCATAGAAAGGGTGCAGAGGAGATTTACAAGGATGTTACCTGGATTGGGGAGCATGCCTTATGAGAATCGATTGAATGAACTTAGTCTTTTCTCCTTGGAGTGATGAAGGATGAGAGGTGACCTGATAGAGGTGTATAAGATGATGAGAAGCATTAATCGTGTGGATAGCCAGAGGCTTTTTCCCAGGGTTGAAATGGCTAACATGAGGAGGCATAGTTTTAAGGCGCTTGGAAGTAGGTACAGGGTGATGTCAGAGGTAAGTTTTTCACACAGAGAGTGGTGTGTGCATGGAATGTATTGCCAGCAAAAGTGGTAGAGGCAGATAACAATGGGGTCTTTTAACAAACTCTTAGATAGGTACACGGAGTATAGAAAAATAGAGGGCTATGTGTTAGGGAAATTCTAGGCAGTTTCTAGAGTAGGTTACATGATTGACACAAAATTGTGGGCTGACGGGCCTGTAATGTGCTGTAGATGTGTGTTCTGTGTTCTATGTTCTATTTCTGCCTGCTCAGGACTTTTCATGGCGCCTCCTGACTGTCCTAATTCCCTTCTTAAACTCCCACACATGAGGCTACTTAAGATAAAATCCTATGGTGTTACAGGAAAGATACTGGCATGGATAGAGGAATGGCTGACAGGCAGGCTGACAGACAGCGACTGTGAATAAAAGGGGCCTTTTCTGATTGGTTGCCGGTGACTAGTGGTGTTCCTCAGGGGTCAGTATTGGGACCACTAATTTTCACATTATTTGTCAATGATTTTGATAATGTAATTGATGGCTTTGTAGCAAAATTTGCAGATGATTTGAAGATTGTTGAATGGGGTACGTAGTGCTAGGGAGGCAATTTGAAAGAATGGGCAAAAAAGTGGCAGATGGAATACAGTGTTGGGAAATGTATGATAATATATTTTGGTAAAAGACCATAAGACATAGGACCATTTAACCCATCGAGTCTGCTCCACCATTCAATCATGGCTGATCCTTTTTTTTTTCCTCCTTAATCCCAGTTCCCAGCCTTCTCCCCATTACTGTTGATACCATATCCAATCAAGAACCTATCAATCTCTACCTTAAATACAGACAAAGACATGGCCTTCAAAGCTGCATGTGGCAAAAAATACCACAAATTCACCACCTTTTGGCAAAAGAAATTTCTCAGCTTCTCTGTTTTGAAAGGGCGTTCCTCTATCCTGAGGCTGTGCCCTCTTGTCCTAGACTCTCCTACCATGGGAAACATCCTTTCTACGTCTACTCTGTCTAGGCCTTTCAACATTCAAAAGGCTTCAATGAGATTCCCCCTCATCCTTCTGAATTCCAATGAGTACAGATCCGGAACCATCAAATGTTCCTTGCATGATAACACTTTCAATCCTGGAATCACCCTTATGAACCTCCTCTGGACCCTCTCCAATGCCAGCACATCTTTTCTAAGATAAGGGGCCCAAAACTGTTCACAGTACTCAAGGTGAGGCCTCACCAGTGGCTTATAAAGCCTCAGTATCACATCCTTGTTCTTGTATTATAGACCTCTTGAAATGAATGCTAACATGGCATTTGCCTTCCTCACCACCGACTCAACCTGCAAGTTAACCTTCAGTGTGTTCTGTACAAGGACTCCCAAGTCCCTCTGCATCTCAGATTCCTGGATTTCCTTGCCGTTTAGAAAATAGTCTGCACATTTATTTCTACCACCAAAGTGCATGACCATGCATTTTCCAGCATTGTATTTCATTTGCCACTTTCTTGCCCATTCTCCTAATCTATCTAAGTCGTTCTGCATCCTATCTGTTTCTTCAACACTACCTGCCCCTCCACCAATCTTCATATCATCTGCAAACTTGGCAAAAAAAGCCAACTATTCCATCATTTAAATCACTGTAACACAGCATAAAAAGAAGTGGTCCCAACACCGACCCCTGTGGAACACAACTAGTCACTGGCAGCCAACCAGAAAAGGATCCTTTTATTCCCACTTGCTGCCTCATGCCAATTAGCCAATGCCCTAACTGCCAGTAATTTTCCTGTAATACAATAGGCTCTTAGCTTGGTTAGCAGCCTCATGTGTGGCACTTTGTCAAAAGCCTTCTGAAAGTCAAAATATACAACATCCACTGCATCTCCTTTAGCTATCCTACTTGTAATGCCCTTAAAGAATTCCAACAGGTTTGTCTGACAAGATTTTCCCTTCAGGAAACCATGCTGACTTTGTCCTATCTTGTCCTGCGTCACCAAGTACTCCATTGACTCCAATATCTTCCCAACTACTGAAGTCAGGCTAACTGGTCAATAATTTCCTTTCTGCTGCCTTCCTCCTTTCTTAAAGAGTGGAGTTACATTTGCAATTTTCCAGTCCTCTGGCACCATGAATGAGTTCAATGATTTTTGAAAGATTAATATTAATACCTCCACAATCTCTACCACTACCTGTTTCAGAACCCTTGGGTGCAGTTCATTGGTCCGGGTGACTTATGTACCTTTAGGTCTTTCAGCTTTTTGAGCACCTTCTCTCTTGTAACAGTAACTGCACCCACTGGTTTTCCTTCACACACTACAACATCTGATATACTACTAATGTCTTCCACAGTGAGGACTGATGCAAAATACACATTCAGTTCATCTGCCATCACCTTGTCCCCTGTTATTATTTCTCCGGTCACATTTTCTAGTGCTCCTATATCCAGTGTTACCTTTCTTTTATTTTTTTACATATTTGAAAAAGCTTTTACTATCCACTTTGATATTATTTGCTTGCTTGCTTTCGTATTTCATCTTTTGCCTTCTAATAATTATATTATTTGCTCTCAATAGGTTTTTAAAAGCTTCCCAATCCTCTATCATCCCACTATTTTTTGCTTTGTTGTATGCCCTCTCTTTTATTTTTACATTAGCTTCGAATTCTTTTGTCAACCACAGTTGTACTATTTTGCCATTTGAGTATTGCTTTGTTTTTCGATTATCTGTGTCCTGCACCATCCTCATTTTTCCCAGAAACTCACACCATTGCTGCTCGACTGTCATCTCTGCAAGAATCTCCTTCCAATTTACTTTGGCCAATTCCTCTCTCATACCACTGTAATTTCCTTTACTCCACTGAAATACTGCTACATCAGACTTTACTTTCTCTCTATCAAATTTCAAGTTGAACTCAATCATATTGAGATCACTAGCTGCTAAGAGATAAAAGAAACAATAGTGCGGACTATTATCTAAATGAGAAGGTTCAAACCTTAGAAAAATAGAGGACTAGATAGATAGATAGATAGATACTTTATTCATCCCCATGGGGAAATTCAACTTTTTTTTCCAATGTCCCATACACTTGTTGTAGCAAAACTAATTACATACAATACTTAACTCAGTAAAAAATATGATATGCATCTAAATCACTATCTCAAAAAGCATTAATAATAGCTTTTAAAAAGTTCTTAAGTCCTGGCGGTTGAATTGTAAAGCCTAATGGCTCTATACGGTAGAGAAATTCCAGGCAGTTTTTAGAGTAGGTTACATGGTCGGCACAACATAGTGGGCCAAAGGGCCTGTAACATGCTGTAAATTTGTTTCTATATATTTATAGAAATATAAATATAAATACTTATATCTATATATTTAAACATTAGTGGTGCAAAGGGACTTAGGAGAACTCATACTGGCTGGGACTGTGGTAAAGAGTCAAATGTGGTAAAGAGTTGGCATTTATTTCAAGGGGAATAGAATATAAAATCAAGGAGATAATGCTGAGCCTCTATCAGACACTAGTCAGTTTATACTTGGAGTATTGTCAACAGTATTGGGCCCCATATCTCAGAAAGGATGTGTTATCATTGGACAGAGTCCAGAGGAGGTTCACAAGGGGTTAACATATGTGGAACATTTGGCAACTTTGGGACTCTATCACAGAAATTTAGAAGTATACCATAGAACCATAGAACATTACAGCACAGAAACAGGCCTTTTGGCCCTTTTTGGCTGTGCTGAACCATTTTTCTGCCTAGTCCCACTGACTTGCACGTGGCCCATATCCCTCCATACACCTCCCATCCATGTACCTGTCCAAGTTTTTCTTAAATGTTAAAAGTGAGCCCACATTCACCACTTCAACTGGCAGCTCATTCCACACTCCCACCACTCTCTGTATGAAGAAGCCCCCCCCCCCAATGTTCCCTTTAAACTTTTCCCCCTTAACCCATGTCCTCTGGTTTTTTTCTCCCCTGGCCTCAGTGGAAAAAGCCTGCTTGCATTCACTCTATCTATACTCATCATAATTTTATATAACTCTATCAAATCTCCCCTCATTCTTCTCCGCTCCAGGGAACAAAGTCCTAACCTATTCAACCTTTCTCTGTAACTCAGTTTCTCAAGTCCCAGCAATATCCTTGTAAACCTTCTCTGCACTCTTTCAACCTTATTAATATCCTTCCTGTAATTCGGTGACCAAAACTGCACAAAATACTCCAAATTTGGCCTCACCAATGCCTTATACAACCTCACCATAACATTCCAACTCTTATACTCAATACTTTGATTTATAAAGGCCAATGTACCAAAAGCTCTCTTTACGACCCTATCTACCTGTGACACCACTTTTAGGGAATTTTGTATCTGTATTCCCAGATCCCTCTGTTCTACTGCACTCCTCGGTGCCCTACCATTTACCGTGTATGTTCTACCTTGGTTTTTCCTTCCAAAGCGCAACACCTCACACTTGTCTGTATTAAACTCCATCTGCCATTTTTCAGCCCATTTTTCCAGCTGGTCCAAATCCCTCTGCAAGCTTTGAAAATCTTCCTCACTGTCCACTACCTTCGTACCTCATTTTTTCTTGGCGTATTGCCTTTTTTGTTATCTTCTGTTGCTCTTTAAAAGCTTCCCAGTCCTCCGGTTTCCCACTCATTTTTGCTATGTTATACTTCTCTTTTATTTTTATACTGCCCTTTACTTCCCTCATCAGCCATGGCTGCCCCTTACTCCCCTTAGGATCTTTCTTCCTCTTTGGAATGAACCGATCCTGCACCTTCTGCATTATTCCCAGAAATAACTGCCATTGTTGTTCCACTGTCTTCCCTGCCAGGGTATTGTTCCATTGAACTTTGGCCAGTTCCTCCCTCATAGCTTCATAGTTCCCTTTGTTCAACTGTAATACTGATACATCCGATTTTCCCTTCTCCTTCTCAAATTGTAGGTTAAAACATATCATTTTATGGTCACTACCTCCTAATGGTTCCTTTACCTCAAGGTCCCTGATCAAATCCGGTTCATTGCACAACACTAAATCTAGAATTGCCTTCTCCCTGGTAGGCTCCAGTACAAGCTGTTCTAAGAATCCATCTCGGAGGCACTCCACAAACTCCCTTTCTTGGGGTCCAGTACCATTCTGATTCTCCCAGTCTACCTGCATGTTGAAATCCCCCATGACAACTGTATCATTATCTTTGCGACATGCCAATTTTAACTCTTCATTCAACTTACACCCTACATCCAGACTGCTGTTTGGGGGCCTGTAGATAACTCCCATTAGGTTCTTTCTACCCTTAGAATTTCTCAGTTCTATCCATACTGACTCTACATCCCCTGTTTCTATGTCCCCCTTCGCAAGGGACTGAATATCATTCCTCACCAACAGAACCACCCCACCCCCTCTGCCAGTCAGTCTGTCCTTTCAATAAGATGTATATCCTTGAATATTCATTTCCCAGGCCCTGTCCACTTAAAGCCATGTCTCTGTTATTCCCACAACATCGTACTTGCCAATTTCCAACTGAGCCTCAAGCTCATCTACTTTATTCCTTATACTTCGTGCATTCATATATACTTTTAATTCGTTACTCCCCTCTCCTTTCATATCAATTCCTATTTCACTTGGCCATACTGTATGATCTCTTCTTGAGCTTTCTACTCCATTGATTCTGTTGTCCTTTTTAATTTTTCTTATTTTCACTTTCCCTTCAACTCCATCCTTATATTTCCAGTTCATCCCCTCCCCCCCCACTACTTAGTTTAAACACATCCATGTTGCAGTGGCAAACCTGTCTGCCAGAATGCTGGTCCCCCGCCTATTAAGGTGCAACCCGTCCCTTTTGTACAATTCATCCCTACCCCAAAACAGATCCCAGTGGTCCAAGAATGTAAATCCTTGCTTCCTGCACCAGTTCCTCAGCCACACATTCAGATCCATTATCTCCCTGTTCCTGCCCTCTCCAGCACGAGGAACTGGAAGCAAACCAGAGACAGGTTTTTTTAATAACAAATAAAACATTTATTAAATACTGCTAAAAAAGATCCCAAAAGTAAACAAACGACTAACTTAACCAGAAGTCAGCTGCGATACGGCAGCTCAAACAGTTCTTAAAGTGAGAAATGTGAACCACAGTTCTTTAAAGTAGTATTCCTACTACTTAAAGTTAAAGTAGTAACTCGGAGTCCTGCCATGTGCAGAAGTTCGCTGATGACACGGCCATAGTGGGGTGTGTCAGAAATGGACAGGAGGAGGAGTATAGGAAACTGATACAGGACTTTGTGATATGGTGCAACTCAAACTACCTGCGTCTCAATATCACCAAGACCAAGGAGATGGTGGTGGACTTTAGGAGATCTAGGCCTCATATGGAGCCAGTGATCATTAATGGAGAATGTGTGGAGCAGGTTAAGACCTACAAGTATCTGGGAGTACAGTTAGACGAGAAGCTAGACTGGACTACCAACACAGATGCCTTGTGCAGGAAGGCACAGAGTCGACTGTACTTCCTAAGGAGGTTGGCGTCATTCAATGTCTGTAGTGAGATGCTGAAGATGTTCTATAGGTCAGTTGTGGAGAGCGCCCTCTTCTTTGTGGTGGCGTGTTGGGGAGGAAGCATTAAGAAGAGGGACGCCTCACGTCTTAATAAGCTGGTAAGGAAGGCGGGCTCTGTCGTGGGCAAAGTACTGGAGAGTGTAACATCGGTAGCTGAGCGAAGGGCGCTGAGTAGGCTACGGTCAATTATGGATAACTCTGAACATCCTCTACATAGCACCATCCAGAGACAGAGAAGCAGTTTCAGCGACAGGTTACTATCGATGCAATGCTCCTCAGACAGGATGAAGAGGTCAATACTCCCCAATGCCATTAGGCTTTACAATTCTACCGCCAGGACTTAAGAACTTTTTAAAGCTATTATTAATGCTTTTTGAGATAGTGATTTAGATGCATATCATATTTTTTACTGAGTTAAGTATTGTATGTAATTAGTTTTGCTACAACAAGTGTATGGGACATTGGAAAAAAGTTGAATTTCCCCATGGGGATGAATAAAGTATCTATCTATCTATCTATCTATCTATTGCAAAAAAGTCCAAAATGATTTACAGAATCAGTTAGGAGAGACTTTCCTTGAAGTAATAAAATCCTTTTTCGCGACGTTACTGCTGATTCCAGCGGAAGTATGCTTTGCCGAGGGATTTACAATTGAAGGAAATAAAATGGCTTAAAGACACTGACCTTTCCATGGCGAAACTCTGCATCCAACTCTTTCTGCTCTTTTGGCAAAGCAGGAGTTATCTTGGACACAGGTTACTAATTCCTTGTACGAAGATTAAATAAAGGTCAAACCGGTTTTACTGCCTACATCAACTTTCCTCGATCCTCCAGCTTTCCGAACTTCGATAAATCTTCATTCTCCGACTGGACTGAACTGGCAGTATTGTAGCAGAACTGCCGGCAATAACCTTTGAGACTTAAGGCAGAAAGTAAAGCTCTACTTTAAAACAAAACTGCGTCATAACATTGAATACGCAGCAGAACGGAGTCACTGGCGAATTCAACCACAAACTGCCCCTGCGTCATTGGGGGGGGGGGGGGTTCTCCTTTTATAGTTTGTTGAAAAAAACTATCACATGACCTCTCACTGGCGGGAAAATTACATCACTCCACCATCACAAGACCATTACCTCATGGTCATGTGACAGGCACAAGACACCCACGGGTACGTAACAATACTTACGGCAGAAGTTGATCATTTCCTGATCAGTCAGGGCATCAAAGGATATGGAGAGAAGACAGGCGTATGGGGTTGAGGGGGATCTGGGATCAGCCATGATGAAATGGCAGAGCAGACTCAATGGGCTGAATGGCCTAATTCTGCTCCTATGTCATGGTCTTTCTGGCTTATTTATAATCCTCAATGGCTCTGTTTGTTTCTAGCTTACTAAGCATTACATACTTTGACATTGTTTTCTTGACTAAATTCATCACGTCCCTCAACATTGAAGGTTCTCTTGTCACTATTGTCCTTCCTTCTGACTGATTGAAATATGTTCACGTTTACAGGCAGATACATCCGGGCAGATTTAAACTTCCCTTGCAGCGTACCACACAGGGCAGGAGGCACCCGGAATTATGAACATGATGCCCCCCTGTCTTCTTGTGGCACCTTCCAATCTCGGCTGATGGGTAAGTTTGCAGGGACTGTATCCCTGACCCACTGCTCAGAGTCTACAATGTCCCAGGTGTACATGACTGGACAGCTCAGCCTTCCGTCATGTGATTCACACCCACACATGGGTCACAAACATTCCCATGAGTGGACCTTGTTGGTATTGTGGGTGGCGAGGAAGTAGTTCAAGATGACAAGCTGGGTGGCAGATGGGACCCAGTCAGGAGTTGTATGAGGTAGCAGAGTGGCTAAGGGTCACATTGAATGGTGAGGTGTGGAGTGTAGAAGAGCAAAGGATGGTTAGAGTGTGTCCACAGATCTGTGGTAATACAGCAGATGAAACATGACGTAGATCGGGGCACCACTTTGCCGATCAACTTCGCTCTGTCCACTGCAAAAGGCTGGATCTCTTGGGGCATTCATTTCAAATCAACTCACTAATCCATTCAAAGGTAAGCAGTGGATGTTGTTTACTTGAATTTTCAGAAGGCCTTTGACACTACTTCACAAGATAAGAACACATGGTATTACAGGGATGATACTAACATGGATAGAACATTGCTGATTGGTTGAAGGCAAGGAGTAGGAATAAAGGGATCCTTCTCTGGTTGGCTGCTGGTGATTAGTGGTGTTCCACAGGGGTGTGTTGGGACCAATTCTTCTTACGTTATATGTCAATGATTTGGATGACAGAATTGATTGCTTTATGGCAAGGTTTGCAGATGATATGGAGATAAGCAGAGGGGCAAGTAGTGTTGAGGATGCAGAGAGGTTACAGAAGGAATTAGACAGACTAGGAGAATGGGCAAAAAACTGACAGATGGAATACATTGTTGGGAAGTGTATGATCATGCACTTTGGCAAATGAAATAGAAGCATATACCATTTCCTAAAAAGAGAGAAAATTCAAAATTCCGAGGCGCAAAATTCCCTATAGGTTAATTTGCAGGTTGAGTCGGTGGTGAGGAAGGCAAATACAATGTTAGCCTTCATTTTGAGAGGACTAGCACATAAAAGCAAGGATGTAATGTTTAGCCTTTATAAGGCACTGGTGAGGACTCGTGGAGTTTTGTGAGTAGTTGGGCCCCTTAACTAAGAAAGAATGTACTGACATTTGAGATGGTTCAAAAGGGTTCTGGGATTCAAAGGCTTATCATATGAGGAACATTTAAGACCCTAAGATATAGGAGCAGAAGTAGGCCATTTGGCTCATTGAGTCTGCTCTGCCATTCAATCATGGGCTGATCCAACTCTTCCAGTCATTCCCACTCCCCTGCCTTCTCCTCATATCCTTTGATGCCCTGGCTAATCAAGAACCTATCTATCTCTGCCTTAAATACACCCAATGACTTGGCCTCCACAGCTGCTCGTGGCAACAAATTCCACAGATTTACCACCCTCTGACTGAAGTAATTTCTCCGCCTTTGCTCTAAATGGGCATCCTTCAATCCTGAAGTCGTGCCCTTTTATCCTAAACTCTCCTAACATGGAAAATAAGTTTGCCATATCTAGTCTATTCAGGCCTTTGATGGCTCTGGGCCTATACTCACTGGAATTCAGAAGAATGAGGGGGGAATCTCATTGAAACCTATCAAATTTGAAGGGCCTCAATTCAATGCATGTAGAGAGTATGTTCCCTATGGTGGGAGAGTCTGAAACCACAGGACACAACCTCAGAATAGAGGGGCGCCATTTAGAATGGAGATGAGGAGGAATTTCTTTAGCAAGAGGGTGGTGATTATGTGGAATTTATTCCCACAGATGGCTGTGGAGGCCAGGTTATTGGATATATTGAAGGCAGAGGTTGATGATTATTCAGTGCATGAAGGGATAGAGGGAGAAGTGGATGAGGACAGAGAATGCCACAGACTGTGGGAGTGTGCAGTACGGCAGTGGATTAGGAAGGTGGACAGGGCAGAGGAATGTGCAGACACAGTCGAGCAGGGTCCTGTATTAATCTGCCACTGTGACCAGAGGGCAGTGAACAAGGGAAGGGGCAGGAGGACGTTGTCACTGTCAGTCCGGTTTACTGAGGCAGGGATGGGGGTATTGGGTGTGCTGTGCTTGCAGTGTCAAGGAGCTGCGGGGTGTGTGAGAGAGAGAGAGAGTGAATATGTGTGTATGTGTGTGTGTGTGTGTGAGAGAGAAAGAGTGAATATGTGTGTATGTGTGTGTGTGTGTGTGAGAGAGAGAGAGGGAGAGAGTGTGTGTGAGGTTGTGCCTGTGTCTGTGTGTGTGAGTGTAAGTCTGTGTGTGTGAGTGTAAGTCTGTGTGTGTGAGAGAGAGAGAGTGTGTGTGAGTGTGAGGTTCTGCCTGTGTCTGTGTGTGAGAGAGAGTGTGTGTGCATATGTGTGTGAGAATATGATTCTGTGTCTGTGAGTGTGTGTGTGTATGTGTGTGTGTGAGTGTGAGGTTCTACCTGTGTCTGTGTGTGAGAGAGAGTGTGTGTGTGAGTGTGAGGTTCTGCCTGTGTCTGTGTGTGAGAGAGAGTGTGTGTGCATGTGTGTGAGTGTGATTCTGTGTCTGTGAGAGTGTGTGTGTGTGTCTGTGTGTGTGTGTGTGTACCCGTGCACAAGTGTAAGTCTGTGTCTGTGAGAGCAAGAAAGTGTGTGTGTGCACACGCACGAGTGTGAGTCTGTGTCTGTGTGTGTGAGAGAGAGAGAGAGTGTGTGTGTGTAGGATTTACAGAGCTGAGAGGGGTATTGAATGTGGAAGGACTGTGGTATCTGTGTGCATTTAGGAGTAGGGGTGATTCCTTCCTTAAGACAGTGGGGTTGGGGATGCTTCTGTCATATCAGCTGGGAGGATGACACCTAAGGTCCAGAAGATAAAGGAGCAGAATTAGGCCATTTGCCCACGAGTCTTTTCTGCCATTTCATCATGGCTGATCCAATTTTCCTCAGCCCCGTCTCCTGCCTTCCCCCTGTATCCCTTCATGCCCTGTACAATCAAGAATCTATCAACCTCTGCCTTAAATATACATGAAGACTTGGCCTCCACAGCTGCCTGTGACAATATCAGGTCACTCCTCAGGGGTCAGTATTGGGACCGCTTCTTTTCTCATTGTCAATGATTTGGATCATGGAATTGATGGCTTTGTGCCAACATTTTCAGATGATAGGAAGAGAGATGGAGGGGTAGGGAGTGCTGAGGCAGCAACACAGTTAGACAAATTGGAAGAATGGACAAAAAAGTGGCAGATGTTATAGGGTCAGGAAATGGAAATGTATGATAATACATTTTAGTAAAAGGAACTATAATGCCGAGTATTTTCTAAATGAGGAGAACATTCAAACATCAGAGGTGGAGGGACTTAGGAGTCCTTGTGCAAGACCCCCAGAAGGTTAATTTACAGGTTGAGCATGTGGTAAAGAAGGGAAATGCAATGTTGGCTTTTATTTCAGGGGAAATATGGAAGCAAGGAGATAATGCTGAAGCTTTATAAGACACTAGTCTTACTTGGAATATTATCACAGTTTTGGACCCCATATCTCAGAAAGAATGTGTTATCATTGGAGACAGTCCTGAGGAGGTTCATGAGGATGATTCTGGGAATGAAAGGGTTAACATTTGAGGAGAGTTTGGCATCTTTGGGCCTGTACTCACTGGAATTTAGAAGAATGCGGGGGGATTTCACTGAAACCTACCGTATGTTGAAAGGACTGGATAGGGTGGATATGGAGAGGATGTCTGGGGGGGGGTCTCCAGAGTTAGAGGGCACAGCCTCAAAGTTGAAGGGCAACCCTTTAGAACAGAGGTAAGAAGTAATTTTTTTTACCCAGTATGTAGTAAATCTGTGGAATGCTCTTGCACAAACAGCTGTGGAGGCCAAGTCCATGGGTTTATTTAAAGTGAAAATTGATCATTTCCTGATCAGTCAGGGCATCAAAGTTATGGTGAGAGGGCAGGTGTATGGGGTTGAGGGGGATCCAGGATCAGCTATGATGGAATGGCAAAGCAAACACAATGGGCTGAATCGCCTAATTCTGCTCCTATTTTTTTCTGACCTAATGGTGTAATGAATTACACAGATTCACCACCCTCTGGCTAAAGAAGTGTTTCCTTATCTCTGTTCTGAATGGACTTCCCTCTATTCTGAGGCTGTGTCTTCCGGTCCTAGACCCCCCAACTATAGGAAACATTGTCTACTTTATCTAGGCCTCTCAATATTTAATAGGTATCAATGAGATTCTCCCCCCCCCCCCCACATTCTTCTGACCTCCAGCGAGTATAGGCCCAGAGCCACCAAACACTCCTCATCATTCCAGAATCATTCTCGCCAACCTCCTTTGGACCCTCTCCAAAGCCAGCACATCTTTCCTTAAATAAGGGCCTCAAAGCCTCTCATAATACTCTAAATGCAGTCTGACTAATGCCTTATAAAGCCTCAGCACTATGTCCTTGCTTTTGTATTCTAGTCCTTTCAAAATGAATGCTAACATTGCATTTGCTTTCCTTACCACTGACTCAACCCGTAAGTTAACTTTTAGGGATCCTGCAAAAGTACCTAGGCACCTCAGGTGTTTGGAATTTTCTTCCCATTTAGAAAGTCGCCTTTGCCTGTATTCCTATACCAAAGTACATGAGCATGCATTTCCCCGCACGGGATTCCATCTGCCACCTTATTGCACATTCTCACATTCTGCAGCATCCCTGCTTCCTCAACACTACCTGCTCCTCCACCTATCTTCCTATTGTTTGCAAACTTGGCCACAAAGCCATCAATTCCATTATCCAAATCATTGACACATAACATGAAAAGAAGCGGCTTCTACACAGTCCCCTGTGGAATGCCACTAGTCATCAGCAGCCAACCAGAAAAGGAACACTTTATTCCCACTCTTTGCCTCCTGCCAATCAGCCAGTCTTCTATCAAAGTTAGTGTCGTTCCTATAATACCATATGGGCTCTTATCTTGTTAAACAACTTCATGTATGGCACCTTGTCAAAACCTTCTGAGAATCCAACAAAACAATATCCAATGATTCTCCTTTGTTTATTCTGCCTGTTATTCAAGAATTCCAACAGATTTGTCAGGCAAGATTTCCCCTTGAGAAAACCATGCTGACTTTAGCCCATTTTATCATGCACCTCCAAGTACCCTAAAACCTCATTCTTAATAATGGGCTCCAAAATCTTTCCAACCACTGAAGTCAGATTAATTTTCTTTCTTCTGCCTCCCTTCCTTCTTAAAGAGTGGAGTAATATTTGCAATTTTCCAGCCCTTAGGTGTAGTCCATCTGGTCCAGATGACTTATCACAAACACAAGAATGTCTGCATGCAGATGTTGGAAATCCAAGGCATCTGATTCTGGCATCTTTCCCCTTCCTTCCAGGGTTGTGGCCTGAAACTTCGACTGGCAATTCATTTCCATATTTGCAGACCTGCTAGATTTCTCCAGCATTTTGTGGGTGTTGCTTTAAGTGACTTTATCTACTTCAGATCTGTCAGCCTCCCAAGCACCTTTTCCTCAGTAATAGCAAAGACGGTCACTTTTGCCTCAGATACTCAGATCTCTGGCATTCTGCTAATGTCTTGCACAATGAAGACTGAGGCACAATACTTATTAAATTTGTCTGCTTTTACTTTCCCTTTACTCCACTAATACTGATACATCGGATTTCCTATTCTCCTTCTCAAGTTGTAAGTTATGTTATAATCACTGGTCCTAAGGGTTCCTTTACCTTAAGCTCCTAAATCAAATCTGGTTTATTACACAACATCCAATCCAGGACAGCCTTTCCCTGTGTGGGCTCAACCACAAGCTGCTCTAAAAAGCTGTTTAGTCTTTCTACAAATTCCCTCTTGGGGTCTAAAGTCAGGGAGGTTGACACAGGTCTGGTTCTAGTGACCGTGGTCCTCGTGTGACAGCAACACTGGGTGAGATCTTTCTCTTTGTGATGCAGGGGAGGCTCTGGCTGAGAGGGAAGTGCCGATCCAGTACGTGTACAGCTCACCTGCCCTGCGTTGTGTACAGACAGCACAGCATCTGTTGCAAGGTAAAACACCAAAACAATCGCGTGGCCAAACAGGAGAAAGTGAAATGGCTCCCCCGCCCTGCATACCCCATCCCGCTTCACCTCCACCCCACTCGGTAACCACACATGGCCCCCACCTCACCGCCACCCCACCCTATCTCGTCCACCCTACCCACCTCATCCTAACCCATCTCACACACACACACTACCTACCCATCTTACACACCCAACCCACCCCCTCCCTCCCATCTCACACACCCAACCCACCCCCTCCCTCCCATCTCACACACCCATCCCACCCCCTCCCTCCCATCTCACACACCCAACCCACCCATCCACCCCATCTCACACACCTATCCCACCCATCCACCCCATCTCACACACCCATCCCACCCCATCTCACACACCCATCCCACCCCCTCCCTCCCATCTCACACACCCATCCCACCCCTCCCTCCCATCTCACACACCCATCCCACCCATCCACCCCATCTCACACACCTATCCCACCCATCCACCCCATCTCACACACCCATCCCACCCCATCTCACACACCCATCCCACCCCCTCCCTCCCATCTCACACACCCAACCCACCCCCTCCCTCCCATCTCACACACCCATCCCACCCCCTCCCTCCCATCTCACACACCCATCCCACCCATCCACCCCATCTCACACACCTATCCCACCCATCCACCCCATCTCACACACCCATCCCACCCCATCTCACACACCCAACCCACCCCCACCCCATCTCACACACCCTTCCCACCCCATCTCACACACCCTTCCCACCCCATCTCACACACCCAACCCACCCCATCCCTTCTATCTCACACACCCACCCATCCCACCCCATCTCACACACCCTACCCACCTACCCCATCTCACCCACCCACCCATCCCACCCCATCTCACACACCCTAACCACCTACCCCATCTCACACACCCTACCCACCTACCCCATCTCACACACCCACCCACCCACCCCATTTCACCCACCCACCCATCCCACCCCATCTCACACACCCTCCCTACCTACCCCATCTCACACACCCTACCCTACCCACCCATCCCACCCCATCTCACCCACCCACCCATCCCAACCCATCTCACACACCCTACCCTACCCACCCATCCCACCCCATCTCACCCACCCAACCATCCCACCCTATCTCACACACCCTACCCACCCATCCCACCCTATCTCACACACCCTACCCACCCATCCCACCCCATCTCACACACCCTACCCACCTGCCCCATCTCACACACCCTAACCACCTACCCCATCTCACACACCCCTCCCTACCCACCCATCCCACCCCATCTCACACACCCTACCCACCCATCCCACCCCATCTCACACACCCTACCCTACCCACCCATCCCACCCCATCTCAGCCACCCACCCATCCCACCCCATCTCACACACCCTAACCACCTACCCCATCTCACACACACTACCCACCTGCCCCATCTCACCCACCTTAACCACCTACCCCATCTCACACACCCTACCCACCTGCCCCATCTCACACACCCCTACCCTACCCACCCATCCCACCCCATCTCACACACCCAACCCACCCCCTCCCTTCCATCTCACACACCCTACCCTACCCACCCATCCCACCCCATCTCACCCACCCACCCATCCCACCCTATCTCACAAACCCTACCCTTCCCACCCATCCCACCCCATCTCACACACCCAACCCACCCCCTCCCTTCCATCTCACACACCCTACCCACCTACCCCATCTCACACACCCTACCCTACCCACCCATCCCACCCCATCTCACACACCCTAACCACCTACCCCATTTCACACACCCTACCCACCCATCCCACCCCATCTCACACACCCAACCCACCCCCTCCCTTCCATCTCACACACCCTACCCTACCCACCCATCCCACCCCATCTCACCCACCCACCCATCCCACCCTATCTCACAAACCCTACCCTTCCCACCCATCCCACCCCATCTCACACACCCAACCCACCCCCTCCCTTCCATCTCACACACCCTAACCACCTACCCCATTTCACACACCCTACCCACCTACCCCATCTCACACACCCTACCCTACCCACCCATCCCACCCCATCTCACACACCCTAACCACCTACCCCATTTCACACACCCTACCCACCTACCCCATCTCACACACCCATCCCACCCCCTCCCTTCCATCTCACACACCCTACCCACCCCACTCCCTCCCACCTCACACACCCTACCCACCTACCCCATCTCACACACCCTACCCTACCCACCCATCCCACCCCATCTCACACACCCTAACCACCTACCCCATCTCACACACCCTACCCTACCCACCCATCCCACCCCATCTCACACACCCTACCCACCCATCCCACCCCATCTCACACATCCTAACCACCCACCCCACCCCATCTCACACACCCTACCCACCTACCCCATCTCATACACCCTACCCACCTGCCCCATCTCACACACCCTACCCACCTGCCCCATCTCACACACCCTAACCACCCACCCACCCACTCCATCCCATATCACCCAAACCCACCTGACCTACCCCTGCCCAGCCCATGTCAATCCATCTCACCCCTCCCACCCAAACGCACTTCACCAACCCGAAACACCGGCTGTCTACTCTGTTCATACACGTTATTGGTTTGTTTGTAGAGACACAGTGTAGAACAGGCCATCCGGCCCTTCGATCTGTACCTCCCAACAAACCCCAATTTAATCCTAGCCAGGTCACGGGACAAATTACAGTGACCAATTCACCTACCAACAGCAATGCCTTTGGACTTTGGGAGGAGACCCACGCAGTCTCGAGAAAATTTATAAACTCCTTACAGGCAATGGTGGGAATTGAACCCGGGTCACTGGTAAAGTGTTGTGCTAACCACCTTGGTGCTGCCCGGTAATTATATAAACCTCTATCAGATCTCTCCTCAGTCACCGCAGCTCTGGAGAAGACAGTTAGTCCAACTTCTCACTATAGCTCATTCTCTCTAATCCGGGCAGTGTGCTGGCTCGACATCCTTCCTATAATGGAGCAACCAGAATGTCTGCAATACTCCAGATGAAGTCTGACTACAGTGTACGAGGCCGCAGGATTAACTTCCCAATGCTTGAACTCAATCGAGTGATAAACCTGCAGCCCAGGGACAGGCCCTTTGGCTCATCATCTGTGTGAGAGCCATTTAAACTGCCCAGTCTCACAGCCTGCACCTGGTTAATATCTCTCCATGTACCTAACCAAACCTCGTCAACGTTGAAATCGAAGTTGCATTCACCACTTGTGCTGGCAGCTCATTCCACACTCTCACCACCCTCTGAGAGAAAAGAGAACACCCTCATGTTCCCACAAGACCATAAGATATGTGAGTACAATTAGGCCATTTGGCCCATCAAGTCTGCTCCACCATTTAATGATGGCTGATTCTATGTTTTACCTCTCCTCAGACCCACTCCCCGGCTTTCTCCTCATAACCTTTAATGCCATGTCCAATCAAGAGCCTACCAAGCTCTGCCTTAAATACACCCAACAACCTGGTCACTGCAGCTGCCTGCGGTAATAAATTCCACAAATTCACCACTCTCTAGCTAAAGAAATTTCTCCACATCGCTGTTTTAAATGGATGATCCTCTATCCTGAGGCTGTGCCCTCTTGATCTAGACTCTCCCACCATGGGAAACATCCTTGCCACGTTTACTCTGTCTCGGCCTTTCAACAGTTGAAAGGTTTTAATGAGATACCCCACCCATCCTTCTAAATTCCAGTAAGTACAGACCCAGAGCCATCAAACGTTCCTCGTATGACAACCCTTTCATTCCCAAATCATCCTTGTGAACCTCCAATGAGAAGGTTCCCCTTAAACTTCTCACTTTTCACCCTTAACCCATAATCTCTAATAGTAGTCTCACCCAACCTCAGTGGAAAAAGCCTCCTTACAGTTACCCAATCTATACACGCATAATTTTGTATATCAAATCTCTCCTCATTCTCCTACATTTCAGGGAATAAAGTCCTGTCCTATTTAACCCTTCCCCATAACTCCGGTCCTCCAGTCCCAGCAACATCCTTGTGAATTTTCTCTGTACTCTTTCAACCTTGTTTACATCTTTCCTATATGTAGGTACCTATAATTGCTCATCATACTCCAAATTAGGCCTTGTACAACTTTAACATAACATCCCATCTCCTGTACTCAATACTTTGATCTATAAAGGCAATGTGCCAAAAGCTCTCTTTACAAACCTATCTACTTGTGATGTCACTTGATCCATGGATCTGTATTTCCAGATCCCTTTGTTCTACCACACTCCTCACTACCCTACTGTTCACTGTGTAAGTCCTAGCTCGGTTGGTCCTTCTGAAGTGCAACACTCACAATTGTCTGTATTAAATGCCATCTGCCATTTTTCAGCTGGTTCAGATCCTACCCTCACTGTCCACTACACCCCCAATCTTGGTGTCATCTGCAAATTTGCTGATCCAGTTAACCATATTATCATCTAGATTATTGTTATAGATGACAAACAGCAATGAGCCAGCACCAAACCCAGTAGCTCTCCACTAGTCACAGGCTCCAGTCAGAGAGACAACCATTTACTGCAAAGCCAGTGTCTAATCCAAAGTGAATGCCAAATGACTGAACCTTTTTGTCCAACCTCCCATGCGGAACCTTGTCAAATGTCTTGCTAAAGTCCAGGTAGACAACGTCCACTGCCTTGCCTTCATCAACTTCCCTGATAACTTCTTTGAAAAACTCTAGAGATCGGTTAGACACAACCTGCCACGCACAATGCCATGCTGATTATCCCTAATCAGTCCCTGTCTATCCAAATACTTATATGTCCTGTCACTCAGAAAATCTTCCAAGAACTTTCCCACTACTGATGTAAGGCTCACCAGCCTATAATTTCCTGGTTTATTTTTAGAGCCTTCTTTAAATAGCAAAACAATATTAGCTATCCTCCGGTTCTCCAGTACCTCACCTGTCTCTAAGGATGATTTAAAGAACTCTGCTGCAGCCCTTGCACTATCCTCCCACAGGTCTGAAGAACACTTGGAGATTTATCCACCCTAATTTGCCTCAAGACAGCAACACCTCCTCTGTAATCTGTATAGGGTTGATGACCTCACTGCTGTTTTGCATCACTTCTGCAGACTCAATCCATCTCCTGAGTAAAAACAGCTGCAAAAAAATCCACCTAAGATCACTCCCATCTCTTCTGGCTCCATGCTGATCATCAAGAGGATCAATTTTGTCCTCTGTTCTACTTTTAGTCATAGAACACAACAGTACAGAAGCAGGCCCATTGGCTTATCTCATCTGTGTTGTTTCTTTCCACGCCTTGTGCACATCGGGCAGGAGCCTTGCCTTTTTTAGCATTTGTCTGTTACTTACAAGGCTGAATTGCTAGGTCAACGCTCAACCCGAGCACGAATGGAAAGCGTGCAAGGAGCTGGCCGGATTCAGACCCAGGACCACTCACCTCGAAGTCCATTGCAGATGCCACTACACCACCAGCTGGCTTATCTCACCCGCATCAAACTATTAATCTGCCTGGTCCCATTGACCTGCACCCTGGACCAGATCCCTCCGTACCCTTCTCATCTATGTACCCTGTTCTCTTGCACTTCTTATACTCCACAAGTACCTCATTTATTCCTACCTGCCCATACCTTCTAAGTAACACCTTTCTTTTCTTAACCATGACCTCAGTATCACTCAAAAACCAAGGTTTCCTATATCTGTGATCCATACCTTTTACTCTGATAGGAATGCACAAAGTTTCTAATCTCAAAATTTTGAAGGTCTTCCACTTAGCAAATACACCTTTGCCTGTCCCAATCCACGTTTGTAAACAGTCGACGCTTCAGACCGAGATCGTTCTTAAACATAGTACTGTAGCTTTATGTTAGACCTCCCAAGATGCGTCACCTCACACTCACCCTAAACTCCATCTGCTGACAGTCCACCTGATTTCTATCCCACTGTATCCTTTGGCAATCTTCTATGTTATCCACAACACCACCAATCTCTGTGAGCTCACCGACACACAATCAAGCAACCCTGTTGGCGTATTTACGAGGGCTTTGTTCAGCTGAGTGTGGAGGAGGCAGAAAAGCTCAGTCTGTTTCTGTATCCCCTGGTGCTCATGGGCTGAACCCCGGCTCCCCACAGAGCCCTGTCCCAGTCAGAACAGAACTGCAACATCACAAGACAAAGGAGCAGAAGTAGGCCATTCGGCCCATCGAGTCTGCTCCACCACACTACCATGAGCTAAACTATTCTCCCATCTAGTTCCAGTTTCTGGCTTTTTCCCCATATCCCTTGATACCCTGACTAATTAGATACCTATCAATCTCCTCCTTAAACACCCTCAATGATCGGGCCTCCACAGCTGTTTGTGGCAACAAATTCCATAAATCCACGACCCTCTGGCTAAAGTCATGCTGCAGGATTAGGAAGAGTCTGTAATGCAGAGAGTTGGGATACATGGGTGTTACTCTGGTTGGCAATCAGTGGTGAGCGGTGTGCTACAGGGGTCGGTGCTGGGCCCGCAACTGTTCACAATATACATAAGCAACCTGGAATAGGGCCCGAGTGTAGTGATCTAAATTTGCTGATGATACTAAATTGAGTGGAAAAGCAAATTGTGCAGAAGATATGGAGCATCTGCAGAAATACATAGATAGGTTAAGTGAGTGGGCAAGGGTCTGGCAGATGGAATACAATGTTGGTAAATGTGAGGTCATCCACTTTGAATGAAAATGGAAGATCAGATTATTATTTAAATGGTAAAAAAAAATTGCAATATGCTGCTGTACAGGGGGACTGGGGAGTGTTTGTGCATGAATCACAAAAGGTTGGTTTGCAGGTGCAGCAGGCTGTCAAGAAGGCAAGTGGGATGTTAGCCTTCGTTGCTAGAGGGATTGAATTTAAGAGCAGGGAGGTTATGCTGCAACTGTACAGGGTACTGGTAAGGCCACACCTGGAGTACTGTGTGCAATTCTGGTCTCCATACTTGAGGAAGGATATACTGGCTTTGGAGGCTGTGCAGAGGAGGTTCACCAGGTTGATTCCAGAGATGAGGGGAGATTGAGTTGCCTGGGAGGAGATCATATAGAAACATATAAAATTATGAAAGGGATAGATAGATAGGGGCAGGAAAGTTGTTTCCACTGGTAAGTGAGACTAGAACTAGGGGACATAGCCTCAAGACTTGGGGGAGTAGTAGGGGAATTAAGGATTATGGGGAAAAGGCAGGTAGGTGGAGATGAGTCCATGTCCAGATCAGCCATGATCTTATTGAATGGCAGAACAGGCTCGATGGGCCAGATGGCCTACTCCTGCTCCGATTTCTTATGTTATGTTCTTATGGACTGTATACTCCACTAATGACCGCGTCCCCACTCCAGGTCTGCAGCCCAACCCCCAGCTGGAAATCCGCGTGGAGCCGGGACTCTTCGAATGGACCAAGTGGGAGGCAGCAAAATCGATCCCAAACTTCATGTCAGTTGCAGAACTCAAGGCAGCCGGATACTCGGTGGATGGGAGTTACAGGTGGGCAGTCAGCGTATCACCCACCCTGCGGGCGGGCTTCCCTCTTCAGGAGGAAGACTGGGAAATGAAAGGGAGGGGTTCTTTCCTGTGGAGTGGGAGAGTGAGGGTGAGTGAGATGGGAAGAGGGAGCAGTGGGAGCAGGTGAGGGGGAGTGTGACAGGGAGAGAGAGGGGGAGTGTGATGCAGAAAGTGAGGGGAGGGGGAGAGTGACGGGGAGAGTGAGTGTGACGGGGAGAGTGAGGGGGAGTGTGACGGGGAGAGTGAAGGGGAGAGTGAGGGGGAGTGTGACAGGGAGAGTGAGGGGGAGTGTGATGCAGAAAGTGAGGGGAGGGGGAGAGTGACGGGGAGAGTGAGTGTGACGGGGAGAGTGAGGGGGAGTGTGACGGGGAGAGTGAAGGGGAGAGTGAGGGGGAGTGTGACAGGGAAAGTGAGGGGGAGTGTGATGCAGAAAGTGAGGGGAGGGGGAGAGTGACGGGGAGAGTGAGTGTGACGGGGAGAGTGAGGGGGAGTGTGACGGGGAGAGTGAAGGGGAGAGTGAGGGGGAGTGTGACAGGGAGAGTGAAGGGGAGTGTGATGCAGAAAGTGAGGGGAGGGGGAGAGTGACGGGGAGAGTGAGTGTGACGGGGAGAGTGAGGGGGAGTGTGACGGGGAGAGTGAAGGGGAGAGTGAGGGGGAGTGTGACAGGGAGAGTGAAGGGGAGAGTGAGGGGGAGTGTGACAGGGAGAGTGAGGGGGAGTGTGATGCAGAAAGTGAGGGGAGGGGGAGAGTGACGGGGAGAGTGAGTGTGACGGGGAGAGTGAGGGGGAGTGTGACGGGAGAGTGAGTGTGACGGGGAGAGTGAGGGGGAGTGTGATGCAGAAAGTGAGGGGAGGGGGAGAGTGACGGGGAGAGTGAGGGGGAGTGTGACAGGGAGAGCGAGGGGGAGTGTGATGTGGAAAGTGAGGGGAGGGTGAGTGTGACGGAGAGAGTGAGGGGGAGTGTGACGGGGAAATTAAGGGTGAGTGTGATGGGGAGAGTGAGGGGAGGGGGAGTGGTGGAATTCAGGAGGAGGGGTAGTATAGATTGATGGGAGGATGAGTGGGAGGAGAGAGGGAGGAAGGTCCCTCTGTTCTACAATAATCCCCGAGCTCCTACGTAAATCCTGTCCTGGTTTGACTTGTCCACCCACATAACTGGATTAAACACCATTTGCCATTCCTCAACGCTCCCAAGCTAGCTGATCAGAATTACTCTGTAATAGTTGAGACAGAGTGTAGATTGGGTAGAGTACATGATAACAGAGGTCTCTAAAACGTGAGGGCAATGGTTTAGAATGAGGGGGAGAAGGTAGGGCTGAGATCTGAGGATAACATAGAACACAGGAACAGGCCTTTTGATCCGGAGAGTTGTGCCGAACTCAATAACCTGTTTCCAAGAGGAGCCACAGGGGTTGGATTCAGGAATACACTGTCTGCATGGCTTTGAATATACAGTTTTCACATTTACACTCTCTGTGACAGTCACCCAAGCACATAAGGCCCTATGTATCTGGGAGCACTTTCTACAGCACAGCAAGGGCCATTCAGCTTGTCAAGTTCCTGCTATCTCGCGTGCCTATCTACACAAGTACGTCTGGGTTGCATCAGTTCTGTCACTCTAAGCCATTCCTATCCAAGTAACTGTCCAAACAGCGTTTAATCATCTTAACAACCTCGTTCCAGATACCTCCACCCTCAGTGTGGGGAAAACAACTCACCCTCACATCTCCTTTCAATTTCACCTCACTTACTACACACCTTTGAGCTCTAGTTACAGACTCCTCTGCCTGTCGTGGTCTCTCAGCCACCTTGTGTGTGTGTCCACAGGGTACATGTTCCAGTCACCAGCCTGGTTCCATCAGAGACGTACGAAGACTATGTAACTCGTTGCTCTGCAGTCATACAGGCCATAGTAGACAGCTGCCCAGAAGGAGGTAGAGTATCACTTTGAGACTTTCCCCTCATGCATCACACAACCCTTCCCATCATAGCTACAGTGTGCACGATCCCCTCCCGTCACACCCACAGTGTGCACGATCCCTCCCGTCACTCCCACAGTGTACACAGTCATACCCATCACACACAGAGTGTACATAATCACTACTGTCACACTCAAAGTGTACACAGCCCCTCCCAATTCTTCATGTCACAGCAACAGTGTACACAGTCCTTCTCCTCTCGTCACACTCACAGGGTAGACAATCCCTCCCATCACACGACAGTGTACACATCTCCTCCCACCATACACAGGCTACCCAAACATTCCTGACACACCCACAGTGAACAGATTCGCTCCCATCACACATACACTGTATAGACAATTACTCCCTTCACCCACAGTGTACACAAGCACTCCTGTCACACCTACAGGGTACATAATCACTCCTGTCACACCCACAGGGTACACAATACCTCCATAACACCCACAGTATACACAAACCCTCCTGTCACACCCACAGTGTGCACACTCACTCCTATCACACCCATGGTGTACACAATCACTCCCGTCACACCCATAGGATACACAATCCCTGCGGTTGTTTCAGGCCCAGCCGTGTGTGATGATTAATAATGTTATTCTTCAGGATGGAACATCCTGCTGGTGGGCCACGCCTCCACACTGGAGTGCTGCTCAAGGAAGTTACTGGAGCTGCCACTCAGGGATGTCAAGGAATACGCACAACTGATCAGAAAAGTGAGTGTCAATCTATCTACCACCAACACTGAACTCAGCCAAGTCTTGAACCCCAGACTGACCCCAATGCCGAACTTCAAACCCAAAACCCAGACTTAGAGTAATCTCAATCACGGACTCATCCCGGTCCTGGTCCATTGGCTCACAGCAAAAATCCGGACCCACAGCAGCAGTCCTGAATCCCGGTACATTCCACTGTAGTCCCGAACCCCAGAACCCTCCACAGCAGTCCCAAACCGTGGGCCCCTCCACAGTAGTCCAGAAACAAGGACTCATGGTAGTCCCAATATCAGGACTTACCACAGTAATCCTGACCTGAGACTCACCCCAGTCACGAACCACAGAATAACCTCAGACATGGAATCTGTACTTACGGCAGTAATCCCAACCCTAGACCTATACACCAGACTCACCCTAGTCCCGAAATCAGGACCCTAGATATTTCCCAGTTCTGAAATCTAGACATTAGACTCCCCCCAGTCCTGAGATTCCGATCCGAGACTCGACCCAGTCCCGAGATCCCGACCCGAGACTCGACCCAGTCCGGAGATCCCGACCCGAGACTCAACCCAATCCCGAGATCCCGACCCGAGACTCCCCCCAGTCCCGAGATCCCGACCCCAGTCCCGAGATCCCGACCCGAGACTCGACCCCAGTCCCGAGATCCGACCCCAGTCCCGAGATTCGACCCCCAGTCCCCAGATCCCGACCCGAGACTCGACCCAGTCCCGAGATCCCAACCCGAGACTCGGCCCAGTCCCGAGATCCCGTCCCGAGACTCGACCTAGTCCCGAGACTCGACCCGATCCCGAGATCCCGACCCCAGTCCCCAGATCCCGACCCGAGACTCGACCCCAGTCCCCAGATCCCGACCCGAGACTCGACCCAGTCCCGAGATCCCGACCCGAGACTCGACCCAATCCTGAGATCCCGACCCGAGACTCCCCCCAGTCCCGAGATCCCGACCCGAGACTCGACCCAATCCTGAGATCCCGACCCGAGACTCGACCCCAGTCCCGAGATCCCGACCCGAGACTCGACCCCAGTCCCGAGATCCCGACCCGAGACTCGACCCAGTCCCGAGATCCCGACCCGAGACTCGACCCAGTCCCCAGATCCCGACCCGAGACTCGACCCAGTCCCGAGATCCCGACCCGAGACTCGACCCAATCCCGAGATCCGACCCCAGTCCCGAGATCCCGACCCGAGACTAGACCCCAGTCCCGAGATCCCGACCCGAGACTCGACCCAGTCCCGAGATCCCGACCCGAGACTCGGCCCAGTCCCGAGATCCCGTCCCGAGACTCGACCTAGTCCCGAGACTCGACCCGATCCCGAGATCCCGACCCCAGTCCCCAGGTCCCGACCCGAGACTCGACCCCAGTCCCCAGATCCCGACCCGAGACTCGACCCCAGTCCCCAGATCCCGACCCGAGACTCGACCCAGTCCCGAGATCCCGACCCGAGACTCGATCCAGTCCCGAAATCCCGACCGGAGACTCGACCCCAGTCCCGAGATCCCGACCGGAGACTCGACCCAGTCCCGAGATCCCGACCCGAGACTCGACCCAGTCCCGAGATCCCGACCCGAGACTCGATCCAGTCCCGAAATCCCGACCGGAGACTCGACCCCAGTCCCGAGATCCCGACCGGAGACTCAACCTAGTCCCGAGATCCCGACCCGAGACTCGACCCAGTCCCGAGATCCCGACCCGAGACTCGACCCCAGTCCCCAGATCCCGACCCTAGACTCGACCCAGTCCCGAGATCCCGACCCGAGACTCGACCCAGTCCCGAGATCCCGACCCGAGACTCGATCCAGTCCCGAAATCCCGACCGGAGACTCGACCCCAGTCCCGAGATCCCGACCGGAGACTCGACCCAGTCCCGAGATCCCGACCCGAGACTCGACCCAGTCCCGAGATCCTGACCCCAGTCCCCAGATCCCGACCCGAGACTCGACCCCAGTCCCCAGATCCCGACCCGAGACTCGACCCAGTCCCGAGATCCCGACCCGAGACTCGACCCAGTCCCAAGATCCCGACCGGTGACTCGACCCCAGTCCCGAGATCCCGACCGGAGACTCGACCCAGTCCCGAGATCCCGACCCGAGACTCGACCCCAGTCCCCAGATCCCGACTGGAGACTCAACCCAGTCCCAAGATCCTGACCGGAGACTCGACCTAGTCCCGAGACTCGACCCGATCCCGAGATCCCGACCCGAGACTCGACCCAGTCCCCAGACACACCACAATACCAAAGTCCAGACCCTAGATACACCCTAGTCCTAAAATGCAAACTCTAGACTCACCCCTGTTCCGAACCCCAGACTCAACCCAGTCCCGTAATACAGAACCTTGACACATCCTAGTCCCTAAATCCAGACCCTAGACTCACTCTTGTTCCAAATTCTGGACTTTAGACTCGGCCCAGTCCTGCCATCCGGACCATAGACACAGCCCAGTCCCAAACTCCAGGCATTAGACTCACCCCTGTCCGGATTTCGAGACTGTGGTGAATCCGGGGTTTGGAACTATGGTGAGTCTGGGGTTCGGGAGAGGGGTGAGTTTAGGGTCTGCATTTCGGGACTGGGGTGAGTCTCATGTCTGGATTTTGGGACTGGGCTGTGTCTAGGGTATAGTTCTGACAGATATAGTTCTTATGCCCGGTGGAGTTTCTCTCACTGACAGGAGAAGGGGCAAAGGAGGGCCACTGGCGCCTTAAAACCAGTTGGTCTGGGCAGATGGGGCTCGTTAACCATGGATGGTAGCTCATCTAGGAGCGGGAAAAACGCTGACTTCAAACCTCCCTGCCTTGCGGTTATACCCGCTCATGGGAAAGGCTTTGGGAGTAAACCCCGAGGAAAAATCCAGAGTCAGAGTCCCGAGGGTGGCTGACTGCTGTACCCAGCACCGGCACGGCAACTCCTGCGATGTGCTGCTGGCACCTAACTGTATCGACTTTTGTCGTTCCTTTGGATCTGTCATCAGCACGGTGGGCAACAGACGGATCTCCACATCAACTCTGCTTTGGGTTGCACCCTGGAGAAGCCACTTCGAGTGACTACAGAGGCACAGCACCCATGGTCAACCATGACCAACGGAGGCCACATGTGTCTAGGGTCCGGATTTCAGAACTGGGGTGAGTCTAGGTTCCGGATTGCGGGACTGGGGTGAGTCTAGGGTCCGGATTTCAGAACTGGGGTGAGTCTAGGTTCCGGATTGCGGGACTGGGGTGAGTCTAGGTTCCGGATTGCGGGACTGGGGTGAGTCTAGGGTCCGGATTGCTGGACTGGGGTGAGTCTAGGGTCCGGATTGCTGGACTGGGGTGAGTCTAGGGTCTGGATTTCAGAACTGGGGTGAGTCTAGGTTCCGGATTTCAGAACTGGGGTGAGTCTAGGGTCCGGATTGCGGGACTGGGGTGAGTCTAGGGTCCGGATTTCAGAACTGGGGTGAGTCTAGGTTCCGGATTGCGGGACTGGGGTGAGTCTAGGGTCCGGATTGCGGGACTGGGGTGAGTCTAGGGTCCGGATTGCTGGACTGGGGTGAGTCTAGGGTCTGGATTTCAGAACTGGGGTGAGTCTAGGTTCCGGATTTCAGAACTGGGGTGAGTCTAGGGTCCGGATTGCAGGACTGGGGTGAGTCTAGGGTCCGGATTGCGGGACTGGGGTGTGTCTATGGTCTGGATTGCGGGACTGGGGTGAGTCTAGGGTCTGGATTGCGGGACTGGGGTGAGTCTAGGGTCCGGATTGCGGGACTGGGGTGAGTCTAGGGTCCGGATTTCAGAACTGGGGTGAGTCTAGGGTCCGGATTTCAGAACTGGGGTGAGTCTAGGGTCCGGATTGCGGGACTGGGGTGAGTCTAGGGTCCGGATTTCAGAACTGGGGTGAGTCTAGGGTCCGGATTGCGGGACTGGGGTGAGTCTAGGGTCCGGATTTCGGAACTGGGGTGAGTCTAGGGTCCGGATTGCGGGACTGGGGTGAGTCTAGGTTCCGGATTTCAGAACTGGGGTGAGTCTAGGGTCTGGATTGCGGGACTGGGGTGAGTCTAGGTTCAGGATTTCAGAACTGGAGTGAGTCTAGTGTCTTGATTACGGGACTGGGGTGAGTCTAAAGTGTGGATTTTGAGTCTGGGATGAGTCCACAGTACGGGACTGGGCGAGACTGAGATCCTGAACTGGGGTGAGTCTAGGGTCCAAATTTCAGAACTGGGGTGAGTCTAGGGTCCGGATTTCAGAACTGGGGTGAGTCTAGGGTCTGGATTTCAGAACTGGGGTGAGTCTAGGGTCCGGATTTCAGAACTGGGGTGAGTCTAGGGTCCAAATTTCAGAACTGGGGTGTGTCTAGGGTCCGGATTTCAGAACTGGGGTGAGTCTAGGGTCCGGATTGCGGGACTAGGGTGAGTCTAGGTTCTGGATTGCGGGACTGGGGTGAGTCTAGGGTCCGGATTGCGGGACTGGGGTGAGTCTAGGGTCCGGATTTCAGAACTGGGGTGAGTCTAGGGTCCGGATTTCAGAACTGGGGTGAGTCTAGGGTCCGGATTTCAGAACTGGGGTGTGTCTAGGGTCCGGATTTTATGACTGCAGTGAGTTCAGGGTTTGGGACTACGGTGAGTCTGGGTTCAGAAGGGTTAGTCTAGGATTTGGATTTCGGGACAGAGGTAAGTCAATCCTGGCCCTAGAATCAACCTAGTCCCTAAATCCGGGCCCTAGACTCACCCCAGTTCAGGATCTCGGACTTGCCCTGTCCCGTACTGTGGACTCATCCTAGACCCAAAATCTGAACTTTAGACGCACCCCAGTCCCGCAATCCGGGCCCTAGGATCAACCCAGTCCTGAAATCCGGGCCCTAGAATCAACCCAGTCCCGAAATCCGGGCCCTAGAATCAACCCAGTCCCGAAATCCGGGCCCTAGAATTAACCCAGTCCTGAAATCCCGACATGAGACTCGACCCAGTCCCGAGATCCCGACCCAGAACTCTGCCCCCGTCCCGCGATCCCGACATGAAACTCAACCCAGTCCCGAGATTCTGACTCACCCCACTCCCTCATGCGGACCCACCATAGTCCAAGCTCCTCATTCACTGTAGTCCTGAACCTCGAATCCCGACTTCACCCTATAACATTGTCTTCTGCACTTCCAATCCCCTATCAAATCTGATAAAGATGTGAAGCTACTTATTTGAAATGTCTCAGCCATCGAAGACAGAGATTACTGACGGTGAGGTGTTCCTTTGACTCAAGGATTAGTGCTGTAATCTGTTTTGTGTGTGATTGTATATTTAAATGTCTTTAAGAAAAATACAACCTGGCCACTCTGTAAGTCTGGACGAATTCAAAAATTGGAGGACTGTGGATAGTGAGGAAAATTGATAAAGGATGCAGTATGGTATGGACTTTTGAAAATGTGAAGAGAAATGGCAGCTAGAGTTTAAGTGTGAGGTGTTACACCTTGGGAGGACAAATATAGACATTAAGTGGCAGAGCCGTAGGGAACGTTGATGTAGAAGGTGTTCAAAGCATCACTCTGAAACTGGCAAGACAAGTCGAGATGGTGGTGAAGAAGGTGTAAGGCACACGTCATTGAGCAGCTTACCGAATATAAAGCTCAGGAAATCATGTTGCCACTGTCATACTGTGTAACACACACAAAATGCTGCAGGAACTCCATCGGTCGGGCTGCATCTATGGAGTGGAAAAGCAGAGGATGTTTCAGGCCAAAGGGTCTTCCTGTGCTGTACTGCTCTACATTAATAGCTACCTCCCATGCAATCTGTTCCCTGTGTACCCCGCTACCCATGCAGCCTGCACTGCGTGTATCACCTATTTCCCTGATATTTGTTTTTGCTGCAGATTCCTGCTCTGGGACTGTGCTGCTGTGAGAAAATGAGAGATTCAAAGTGGCGAATGATCGAGCCCCCCGTCAAGAATATGACTCATGGACCCAACCCAGCATTTAACTGGAGAGACACATTTCTGCAGAATTAAAGACATTGCTTTGGATCAGATATTCTTCATTATTAAATAAATGTTAAACAGTGAGCTAAAGGACTTAGAGATGTTCTGGTGTTATGAGTGATGAACAGACCTGATGGTCAATGGGGTGCAGAGTTAACCATTCCCAACCCCCCTCCTGAGAACTACGAACTAATGCTGTTGTTATGCTACTATTGAGAGAGAGAGAGATAAAGCCCAGACAAGAACATTTGCTACAGATAAGAGGGGTGGAGAGACTATTGATGTACTGTATTATGACTCTTCCTGGATTATTTACTTTCCACTACAAGGACTGCACTTTGCTCATTAACATTCCTCAGGAGACAGCAGGAGTGGCCTGATTTGATGGACACGGTCATTCAGAGTTGATGGATAGCTGAGACCCCGTGAGTGGGGATAAAAAGACAGGTCTGGAGAGACACCCTTCAGACACACCAGTGGACACTGATTGAGTGTTGGGAACCCACAGAAAGGTGGGGGTTTCGGAGACCAAACCAGGAGATCAGTCAGTAAAGCTCACAGTGTTACAGCAGGGCCGGTGGGGACTTGTGTGTGTGTCCACTCATGCCAGAGTGACGAGTCCACCACAGAAGAACGGTCTAGCTGAAGACCAGAGGGGTCATAACTGAATGACCACAACGATACGATGGATTAAGAAAGCAAAGGAAGGTTTGGCTGCTGTTGCTGTTACATCTCTCTCTCTCTCTCTCTCTCTCTCTCTCTCTCTCTCTCTCTCTCTCCCCCCCCCCCCACCCCCCCAACGATTTCAATACAACAACCATAACTACTTCAGCATTTATGAACTGAACTCTATACTTTCCTATGACAATTCATTTACCCCTAGACATCAATAGAGCTTGTTTATTATTGATTATTATTATTCCTACATTTTTAGGTTTATTACTGCTAACTTGTTTTATATGTATATTTGCATTTTTGATATTGTATTGTGTAGTTTACTAATAAACACCTTTAGTTTGGTACCACCAGACTCCAATGGATTCTTCTTTCTCTGCTGGTCAGACACCCAGTTACGGGGTACATAACACTGGACAAACACCTAAGTGTATCATATCTTACCAACAACAGAATATTCTGGAGAACTCACTGGAACCACCCGAGGCCTGGCTCCAACGTGCATTGACCTGAAGACAGGCTGTTATTCAAGCAATGGACAACAATTAAAACTGAAGACGATGGAATTTGAAACAACAAAAATGCTGGAGAACTCAGCCAGTCAGGCAGCATCTGTGGAAAGAGAAACTAGTGAATGTTTAGAATCAAAGAATCAAAGCATCAGAAGTCAGTTAGTGTATGTAACAGAGTATAGGGAGGGCAGTGGCTGGGACAAAGAGGATGTCTGTAGTGGGTGAAGTGATGGACAAACACTGAGAGGATGTTTCCTATAGAGGGGGCTCCAGGATGAGAGGGCACATGTAGAGTGGACTTGGAGAGGATGTTTCCTTCAGTAGGGAAGTCTAAGACCAGAGGGCATAGCCTCAGAATAGAGGGATGTCCATTTAGAACAGAGATAAGGAGGAATTTGTTTAGCCTGAGGATGGTGAGTCTACTGGAGGTTGATTAGTCAGAATGTTAAAGGTTATGGGGAGGAGGCACGAGAATGGGGTTGAGAGGGTTAATAAATCAGCCATTTATGGTTTAACAGAGAAAACTCAAAGGACTGAATGGCCTAATACTGCTCCCATGTCCTATGATCTCTTTTGTGTGTGTAATGGGTGACTATTGTGCATGTTGTTGTCTGGTCCCTGGAATGCAGAATAGGCAAATCAGAGGTGGTCCTGATTCAGACCAAATGAAAAAGCAAGTTATCCAAATGCTTTATTGTTTTACAATATGGATTCACAGTGGATTTAATATGGTTATTTTTGACACTGATCAACAGAAAAAAACTCTTTGATGTCAAAGTGAAACCCGATCTCTACAGTGATCTAAATTCAATACAATTATTAAACACAAAATAATCGAATCGGAATCAGAATCAGATTTATTATCACCGGCATGTGTGTGAAATCTGTTAACTTAGCAACAGCGGTTCAATGTAATACATAATATAGAAGAAGAAAAATAATAATTAATAAATTGCATAATTACTCGCCCGCTTCAAGTCATTATTTAGTAGATGCACCTTTGACAACAATTACAGCCTCGAGTCTGTGTGGATAGGTTTCTATCTGCGTTGAACATCTGGAACCTACAATTTTTCCCCATTCTTCTTTACAAAACTGTACAATCTCTTATCAGATTGCATGGGGACTGTGAGTGAACAGCCCTTCTCAAGTCCAGCCACAAATTCTCAATTGGATCGAGGTCTGGATTCTGACTTGGCCACTCCAGGAAATAACTTTGTTGATTTTAAGCCATTCCTGTGAGTTTTGGCTTTATGTTGGAAAAAAATCTTCCCCCAAGTCACAGTTCTCTTGCAGACTACATCAGGGTTTCCTCCAAGAATCCCTGTATTTTGCTGCATTCATTTTACCCTCTGCCTTCACAAGCCTTCCAGGGTCTGCTGCAGTGAAGCATCCCCACAGCATGATGCAGCTACCACCGTGCTTCACAGTAGGGATGGTGTGCTTTTGATGATGTGCAGTGTTTGGCTTACGTCAAACATAGTGTTTAGTCTGATGGTTGAAAAGTTCAATTTTGGTTTCAACAGATCATAGAATCTTCTCCAGCTGACTTCAGAGACTCCCATATGCCTTCTGGGAAACTCTTGCCGAGATTTCATGTCAGGATTGGGAAGCTTTTAAAACCTTGCAGAAGGAAACTAAGAAGGTCATTATGAAGGAAAATATGAATTATGAAAGGAAGTTGGCGACTAATATCAAAGAAGATACTAAAATATTTTTTAAGTATATAAAGGGTATATACTTTCCTCCAGGAATCTCTGTATTTTGCTGCATTCATTTCACCCTCTACCTTTACCAGCCTTCCAGGAACCTGCTGCAATGAAGCATCCCCACAGCATGATGCAGCCACCACCGTGCTTCACAGTAGGGATGGTGTGCTTTTGATGATGTGTGGTGTTTGGCTTCTGTCAAACATAGGATTTAGTCTGATGGCTTAAAAAGCTCAATTTTGGTTTCATCAGACCATAGAACCTTCTCCCAAATGACTTCAAAGTCTCCCATTTGCCTTCTGGCAAACTCCAGCAGAGATTTCATGTGAGTTTTTTTTTTCAGCAGTGGCTTTCGTTCTCTCCCATCTCAGCAACTGAAGCTTGTAACTCCTCCAGAGTTGTCATTAATTCTCTTGGTGGCCTCCCTCACTAGTCCCCTTCTTGCACAGTCACTCAGTTTTTGAGGACAGCCTGCTCCAGGCAGATTTACAGCTGTGCTGTATTATTTCCATTTCTTAATGTTTGACTCCAAGGATTATTCAGTGACTTGGGAATTTTCTTGTATGCATCTCCTGATTTGTGTTTTCCAATAACCTTTTTGTGGAGTTGCTTGAAATGTACTTTTGTCTTCATGGTGTAGTTTTTGCTAGGATACTGACTCACCAGTAGTTGGACCTTCCAGATACAGGTGTATTTTCACTAAAGTCAATTAAAAACCTTGACAGCACACAGGTCTCCAAAAACACATCTCCATTTAACTAATAATGTGACTTCTAATATCAACTGGCTGCACCAGTGATGATCAGGTGTGTCAAAGTGGGTGAATACTTATGCAATCAATTACTTTGTGGTTTATATTGGTAATTGATTTAGATCACTTTGTAGAGATCTGTTTTCACTTTAGCACAAAAGAGTCTTTTTCTGTTGATCAGTGTCAAAAAAAGCAAAATTAAATCCACTGTGATTCAATGTTATAAAACAATAAAACATGAAAACTTCTGGGTGGGTGTTGAATACTGTACGTTACCAGATTCATTTTCTTGTGAGCATTCACTGTAAATACAAAGGAACAAAATAGTATCAATGAATGACTGCACCCAACAGGAGGGACAAACAACTAGTGTGTAAAAGAAAATGAACAAACCATGCAAACACAAAAATAAACAAAACAACTGTCAGGAAATATCCGAACTATGAGATGAACAGTCCTTGAAAGCGAGTCAGGTTCAGCGGGAAGATTTCAGTGATGGGGCGAGTGAAATTATCCCCACTGATACAAGAGCTCGATAAGTTGAGGGATAACATGGTGGTGTGGGTCCTGAGGTGTTATGGGAGAGGTAGTGATGAGTGGGGATGGAAGAATGGGCAGGTGAGTCATGAAGAGAACTTTCCCCCCAGAATGCAGAAGGGGAAAAACTGGGGATGATGAGTCAGGTGCAACGTGTTGGAACTGGCAGAAGTTGCAAACAACAATACGTTGAATGCAAAGGCTGGTGGATGGAAAGCGAGTCCTATGAGGACTCTGTTTTCACTCTGTCCCACAGATGGGCCATGCACCCAACTATTAGTTCACCCAACTACAGACACCCACTTTATGGTGCCCACAGTCTCTGTTAAGCAGAATTCTCTCTCACTCAGTTCTGGTGAGGGCTCTACCAGTTTCTCTTTCCACAGATGGCACTTGTTTACCTGAGTGCTTCCAGCATTTCTGTTGTGTTACTGAAACCTGAATATTACGGCAGCTGGTGCATTGTAGGGGCCAGGGCAAAGTCACACCCTATTCTGCAGCAACTGGGCTATTATATGGGCCAGGGCAAAATTCACACCCTATTCTGCAGCAACTGGGGTATTACAGTGGCCAAGGCAAAATTTACACCCTATTCTGCAGCATCTGGGGTATTATAGGGGCCAGGGCAAAATTACCCACTATTCTCTAGCATCTGGGGTATTATACGGGCCAGGGCAAAATTACCCACTATTCTCTAGCATCTGGGGTATTATACGGGCCAGGGCAAAATTACCCACTATTCTCTAGCATCTGGGGTATTATACGGGCCAGGGCAAAATTACCCTCTATTTTCCAGCAACTGGGCCATTATTAAAGCTCAGGCCAGGGGAAAATTACTTCTCTTCACCGATAACTGGGCACTATTGAACAAAATTATCTCCATTCTCTGGCAACCATGGTGTGATAGGTGCCAGAGCAGAATTATACCCCACCCCTTTAACAACATCTGAGGCATTATAGGGGCTGGGGCCAGGGCAAATTACCCCACATTCTCCAGCTGCTGTAATTTTTCCTCCTCTGATTTCTGAGCTGACCCAGGTTTCCATATAACAATTACAGCACGGAAACAGGCCATCTCGGCCCTTCTAGTCCATGCCGAACGCTTACTCTCACCTAGTCCCACCTACCTGCACTCAGCCCATAACCCTCCATTCCTTTCCTGTCCATATACCTATCCAATTATTATTTTTTCCATGGGAAGCACAGGAGGAAATTGGTGAAGACACAAGATTCTTGCAAAGCTGGAATCTGAGACTTGCGTGCTGGCGGAAGTCAACTCAGCAGGTCCATAAGACCATAAGACAAAGGAGCAGAATTAGATCATAAAGCCCAAGGAGACTGCTCCAGCATTCCATCATGGCTGATCCCAGATCTCACTCAACTCCTGCCTTCTCACCATATCCTTTGATGCTCTGACTGATCAGGAAACAATCACCTTCCGCTTTAAATTTCCCTACCGACATGACTTCTATCACAACCTGTGGGACAACATTCCACAGATTCACTATTCTCTGGCTTAAAAAATTCTTCCCTACCTTAGAAATTACTAGGCTTACCCATAGCCCTCTACTTTTCAAAGCTCCATGTGCCTATCCAAAAGTCTCTTAAAAGACCCTATCGTATCCATCTCCACCACCGTTGCCGGCAGCCCATTCCACACACACACCACTCTCTACGCAAAAAACTTACCCCTGATATCTCCTCTGTACCTACACTCCAGCACCTTAAACCTGTGTCCTCTTGTGGCAGCCATTTCAGCCCTGGGAAAAAGCCTCTGACTATCCACACGATCAATGCCTCTCATCATCTTATACATCTCTATCAGGTCACCTCTCATCCTCAGTCGCTCCAAGGAGAAAAGGCCGAGTTCACTCAACTTGTTCTCATAAGGCATGCTCCCCAATCCAGGCAACATCCTTGTAAATCTCCTCTGCACCCTTTCTATGGCTTCCACATCATTCCTGTAGTGAGGTGACCAGAACAGACAGACAGACCTACTTTATTGATCCCAAGGGAAATTGGGTTTTGTTACAGCCGCACCAACCAAGAATAGTGAAGAAATATAGCAATATAAAACCATACATAATTAAATAAAAATTAATTAATCATGCCAAGTGGAAATAAGTCCAGGACCAGCCTATTGGCTCAGGGTGTCTGACACTGTGAGGGACAAGTTGTAAAGTTTGATGGCCACAGGTAGGAATGACTTCCTATGACGCTCAGTGTTACATCTCGGTGGAATGAATCTCTGGCTGAATGTACTCCTGTGCCTAACCAGTACATTATGGAGTGGATGGGAATCATTGTCCAAGATGGCATGCAACTTGGACAGCATTCTCTCTTCAGACATGACCGTCAGAGAGTCCAGTTCCACCCCCACAACATCACTGGCCTTATGAATGAGTTTGTTGATTCTGTTGGTGTCTGCTACCCCCAGCCTACTGCCCCAGCACACAACAGCAAACATGATAGCACTGGCCACCACAGCCTCGTAGAATATCCTCAGCATCGTCCGGCAGATGTTAAAGGACCTCAGTCTCCTCAGGAAATAGGGACGGCTCTGACCCTTCTTGTAGACAGCCTCAGTGTTCTTTGACCAGACCAGTTTATTGTCCATTCGTATCCCCAGGTATTTGTAATCCTCCACTATGTCCACACTGACCCCTTGGATGGAAACAGTACTCCAACTCCAACAGAACTGAGCACAGTACTCCAAGTGGGGTCTCACCAGAGTCCACTTACCTCTCGGCTCTTAAACTCAATCCCATGATTGATGAAGGCCAATAAACCCTATGCGTTCTTAACTACAGAGTCAACATGCGCAGCTGCTTTGAGCGTCTTGTAGACTCGGACCCCAAGAACCCTCTGATCCTCCACACTGCCAAGAGTCTTACCATTAATACTAAATTCTGCCATCATATTTGACCTACCAAAATGAACCACTTCACACTTATCTGAGTTGAACTCCATCTGCCACTTCTCAGCCCAGTTTTGCATCCTATCAATGTCCTGCTGTAACCTCTGACAGCCCTCCACACTATCCACAACACCCCGAACCTTTGTGTCATCAGCAAATTTACTAACCCATCCCTCCACTTCCTTATCCAGGTAATTTATAAAAATCACCAAGAGTGTCAGGGAAATGAAGTTTGTGCAGTGAAAATTATGACTGAGAGAGTGCTCAGGAAGCTTAATGGTCTGAGGATGAATAAATCTCCTGGACCTGATGGAATGAACCCTCAGGTTCTGAAGGAAGTAGCTGGAGAGATTGTGGAAGCATTAATGATGATCTTTCAAGAATCGATAGATTCTGGCATTGTGCCAGTTGATTGGAAAATTGCAAATGTTACTCTGCTATTTAAGAAGGGTGGGAGGCAGCAGAAAGGAAACTATAGACCTGTTAGCCTGAAATCAGTGGTTGGGAAGCTGTTGGAATTGATTGTTAGGGATGAGATTACAGAGTACCTGGAGGCACATGACAAGATATGCCAAAGCCAGCATGGTTTCCTGAAAGGAAAATCTTGCCTGACTAACCTACTGCATGTTCCAGAGTCATATGTTCTTGCATATTCTAGAGTCGTAGAGAAGTACAGCACAGAAACAGGCCCTTTGGCCCATCTATGTACCAAACAATTAAAGCTTCCATTATTTGCCAATTAAAGCAACGAGAAATATTAAAACATTGAGACAAACGGGGATTCAGCACCAACTACCTGCCTTCTGATCCCTCTGCTGCCAGAGGAGCCTAATTGACCAATTGCTGTGCCTGGAGATTAGGCCTGCACACTCGAGCCATGTCTATTTCAATGATGTTGGAGGATGCTACCAAAGTTCTGTGTTGATGGATATGGACGATTTCTGTCTCATGCTTCTTATAATCTATGTTGTCGCCTGTTCTTTCTCATTGCTTTTTGTGCAGGGAGCGGAGGATTTGGGAGGGGTGGGGATATTCTCACTGAAATTTTGTGGGGGGAGGAGGGATTGAAGGGGGTCGCTGACATTGTTGCATTTTTGTTAGTTTGCTTTTGCAAGCAGAGGGGGATTTCAGGGCCAATGTTCTTGTGTTTTGTTCAGGGTAGGGGGGTTTGAGGTCGAGATTCTTGTTATGTTTTGTGTGGGGGAGGGAATGGTTTCAGGGCCAATTTTCTTGTGTTTTGTACAGGGTGGGGGAGGGACGTTTATCAGTCGGTATTTGTTGCATTAGGGTGCTGGGTAGGGGGGGTTTGGAGGTCGATGTTCTTGCTACATTTTGTGTAGGGGAGGGAGGTTTGGGGTTGATGTTATAGTTACATTTTGAATGGGGAGGGCAATATGAGGGTCAATGGACTTGTTATGTTTTGAATGGGGGAGGGGGATTTCAGGGTCGATGGTCTTGTTCGGTTTTGTACAGGGAGGGGTGTTTCAGAATCGATGTTGTTACGTTTCGTAAGGGGGAGGGGGTTTGGGAGTTGATAGTCTTGTTAAATTTTGTTCAGGGAAGGGGGTTTTGGGGAGGTCAATGTTATACTTAAGTTTTGTATGGGGAGGGGTTTTTGCGGGTTGATGTTGTTATATTTTCTGGGGGGGTTGACACACTCATCACATTTTGAACAGGGGAAGGGGATGTGGGAGATGATGTTCCTTTTTTTGTAATTTTTTTTATTGAAGTTCATCATCAAATAAACATTTCCATAAGATGTATTTCAGACATTGTACATATATATCATATAATCATATATATCACAAATCTCCACAAAGTATTTATCTGAGGTATACACTTATAGAAAAGAGTGGAAAGAAAAAAATAAGCAAAAGGAAAGAACTATGTACAAGTAGGGAGTGATCTTTTTTTTACCACAGATTCATTGATTTGTGAGAATAAAATCAGGCCTATGAGGCATTATGTAGCTAAACCATTTTTCACAGTATGAATCAAATTGTTCCAGCTTATAATCATATAATCATATAACAATCACAGCACGGAAACAGGCCATCTCGGCCCTCCTAGTCCATGCCGAACTCTTAATCTCACCTAGTCCCACCTACCCGCACTCAGCCCATAACCCTCCACTACTTTCCTGTCCATATACCTATCTAATTTTACCTTAAATGACACAACTGAACTGGCCTCTACTAATTCTACTGGAAGCTCATTCCACACAGCTATCACTCTCTGAGTAAAGAAATACCCCCTCATGTTTCCCTTAAACTTTTGCCCCCTAACTCTCAAATCATGTCCTCTCGTTTGAATCTCCCCTACTCTCAATGGAAACAGCCTATTCACGTCAACTCTATCTATCCCTCACAAAATTTTAAATACCTTGATCAAATCCCCCCTCAACCTTCTACGCTCCGATGAATAGAGACCTAACTTGTTCAACCTTTCTCTGTAACTTAAGTGCTGAAACCCAGGTAACATCCTAGTAAATCGTCTCTGCACTCTCTCTAATTTATTGATATCTTTCCTATAATTCGGTGACCAGAACTGAACACAATATTCCAAATTTGGCCTTACCAATGCCTTGTACAATTTTAACATTGTATTTTTTTCATTATTTTTCATTTTTTCATTATGTTGCAAAGAACTGTTATTCCTTTAGCTGTCCAGTCCTTAAATCTAGCATCCAATTTATTTGGTGTAAAATCCGAGTCCTATGCACACCATTTAAGAATTGCAATGGTTAACAGATGCTGTTATCTTCTCCATTTTGTAAATGTCCATTGTAATTTCCATCCATGTATTTAAAGTTGGGCTCTCCTGTGATAACCATTTCCTAGTAAGAGTCTTTTTACCAGCCACCAACATATATTCATTAAATATTTATCTCTTTTCAACCATTCTTGAGGTATATATCCAAAATATATGGTCTTACTCTCTAAGGGTATTTCACATTTAAAGATGTCTTGTAGGGCATTGTGTATCCCCCTCCAATAGTTTTTGATAACAGGGCAGTCCCAAAAAATATGATAATGATTTGCATTTTGATTTCCACAATTTCTCCAGCAAACAAGGAGGTTACTATCATAATGGGATTTCTGAGAGGGTGTAATAAAATATCTTATCAAGTTTTTCCATCCAAACTCCCTCCATTTCTGTGAACTGGTACACTTCCATTGATATCTCCATATTGTTGTCCATTCTTCCTCAGATATAATTATCCCTCCTTCCTTCTCCCATTTTGTTTTAATGTATGAAGTCGAATGTGTTTTAAGATTTGACAACCCCTTATACATGCTTGAAATGATTCTACTACCATTATCTGAATTATATGCTTTTCTAAAGAGCTCTATCAAGCATGTATTTGCCTTGGTTACATTTTTAAGCGTCTTATTAACATATTGTCGCATCTGTAAATACTGATAAAAATCTTGTTTTTCTAATAAGTGTTTCTCTTTAAGCATTTCAAAACTGAACAGTATTCCTTCTTTCATTATGTTGCAAAGAACTGTTATTCCTTTAGCTGTCCAGTCCTTAAATCTAGCATCCAATTTATTTGGTGTAAAATCCGAGTCCTATGCACACCATTTAAGAATTGCAATATCTCCCTCTAGATTATATTCTTTTATAGTAGTTTTCCATACTTTAAGAGTCAATTTCACCCATGGGTTATCAATACTATTTATGTACCTTTGCAGGTTGTTATCAGCCAAAATTTCTTGTATGGGGATGGGAAGCACCCGCTCCTCAATGTTTTTCCATTGAGCGTCATATGATGGGTTACACCAACATATCACAGCTCTCAACTGTGCTGCAAAATAATAATCTCTAAGAGAAGGTAGGCATGGGGATGATGTTCTTGTTACATTTTGTACGGGGGAGGGGAGTGTGGATGATGAGAGGTGTTATGCGGTCGAAGTTCTTGTTAGGTTTTCTATGGGGGAGGGGGTTTTGGGGATCAATGTTATGTTTATGTTAAGTACGCAGAGGTGATTTGGGGGTTGATAGACTTGTTACATTTTGCACGGGGAGGGATGTTTCAGTGTCGATATTCTTGTTGCTTTTTGTATGGGGAGGGGGACTGTTGAGTGTCGATGTTCTATAAGATATAGGAGCAGAAGTAGGCCATTCAGCCCAGCAAGTCTGCACTGCCATTCAATTTTGGGCTGATCCAATTCTTCCAGTCATCCCCACTCCCCTGCCTGCTCCTCATATCCTTTGATGGCTAATCAAGAACCTATCTATCTCTGCCTTAAATACACCCAATGACTTAGCCTCTACAGCCACTCAGGTAGGAGATACAAAGCCTAAAGGCACGCACTCAGCTTCTTCCCCTCTGCCATCCAATTCCTAAATGGACATTGAATCTTTGGACACTACCTCACTTTTTAAATATATGGTATTTCTGTTTTTGCACATTTTTAAAAATAATCTATTCAATATATGTAATTGATTTACTTATTTATTGTTTTATTTTATTTATTATTATTTTTTCTCTCTGCGAGATTATGTATTGCATTGAACTGTTGCTGCTAAGTTAACAAATTTCACCTCACATGCTGGTGATGATAAACTTAGATTCCGATTCTGATCCTTCCCCTCTACCCACTTTCCCCAGTCCCCTCATCTTTTCCCTGCTCCCCAATCGTCTCATCTTAGCCCTCCACCGATTCCCCTCTTTGCCCTACCCCCCTCCACCAGCTCCTCATCCCCGCTCCCCCCATTCTCCCCTCCACCTCCTTTCGCCACTCCCCTCTCACCCCCCCGTCCCGTCCCCGCTCCCCCCTCACCCCCGTCCCGTCTCCCCTCGACCCCCCTCCCCTCTCACCCCCCATCCCGTCCCCGCTCCCCCCTCACCCCCGTCCCGTCTCCCCTCGACCCCCTCCCCTCTCACCCCCGTCCCGTCTCCCCTCGACCCCCTCCCCTCTCACCCCCCCGTCCCGTCCCCGCTCCCCCCTCACCCCCATCCCGTCTCCCCTCGACCCCCTCCCCCCTCACCCCCGTCCTGTCTCCCCTCGACCCCCTCCCCTCTCACCCCCCCGTCCCGTCCCCGCTCACCCCCGCCCCGTCTCCCCTCGACCCCCTCCCCTCTCACCCCCCCGTCCCGTCCCCGCTCCCCCCTCACCCCCGTCCCGTCTCCCCTCGACCCCCTCCCCTCTCACCCCCCCCTCCCGTCCCCGCTCCCCCCTCACCCCCGTCCCGTCTCCCCTCGACCCCCTCCCCCTCACCCCCGTCCCGTCTCCCCTCGACCCCCCTCCGTCCCCTCTCACCCCCCCCGTCCCGTCCCCGCTCCCCCCTCACCCCCGTCCCCGCTCCCCCCTCACCCCCGTCCCGTCTCCCCTCGACCCCCTCCCCCTCACCCCCGCCCCGTCTCCCCTCGACCCCCTCCCCCTCACCCCCGCCCCGTCTCCCCTCGACCCCCCTCCCCTCTCTCCTCCCCCCTCCCCTCGACCCCTCACCCCCGTTCCGTCTCCCCTCGACCCCCTCCCCTCTCACCCCCCCGTCCCGTCCCCGCTCCCCCCTCACCCCCGTCCCGTCTCCCCTCGACCCCCTCCCCTCTCACCCCCGTCCCGTCTCCCCTCGACCCCCTCCGTCCCCTCTCTCCTCCCCCGTCCCCTCTCTCCTCCCCCGTCCCGGCTTCCTGCTCGCCACCGACGGTTACTCACTGCGCATGCGCTCCTTGTTCTTGGCGCGATGGCGGTTGTGCGACAGTCGAAGGTTCGAGGCGGCGGCAGTGGCGTCTTGGTAACTGACCCCGACCCTTATCGACTGATTATCTACCGACCTCTCATAATGTTATCACTTCCCAACCCTTCCTACACTGCATCGACAACTGCATAGGTGCTGCTTCCTGTGGAGCTCGTCACTGCATCAACTTTGCCTCCAACTTCCACCCTGCCCCTAGATTCACCTGGTCCATTGTAACAATTCCCTTCTTCCTCTGTCTCTATCTGTGGCATGTACTCTCAGGGTGAGACTTTTCATTCCAGGCTTCCCTTTCTTCACCGTCAACTGCATCTCTTCCATTTCGCGCACGTCTGCCCTCATCTCATCCTCCCGCCGCCCCACTTGTCTTCACCTACAACCCTACCAGCCTCTACGTAATTCAGTAACTTCAGCCACCTGCAATGGGATCCCAGCACCAAACACCTCTTTCCTCCTCCACCCCCGCCCCTTTCTGCTTTCCACAGGGATCGCTCCCTACACGACTCCCTTGACCATTTGTCGCTCCCCATGATCTTCCAATGGATCTTATACCTATAAGCGGAACAAGTGCGGCACCTGCCCCTACACCCCCTCCCTCACCACCATTCAGGGCCCCAAGCAGTCCTTCCAGGTGAGGTGACACTTCACCTGTGAGTCTGTTGGGGCCATTTACTGTGTCGGCTGCTCCCGGTGCGGTCTCCTGTATATCGGGGAGACCCGATGTGCAGTAGATTGGGAGACCGCTTCACCAAGCACCTACCCTCCATCTGCCAGATGAAGCGGCATCTCCCAGCGGCCACCCATTTTAATTACACTTCTCATTCCCATTCCGACATGTCAGTCCCTGGCCTCCACTGCTGCAATGAGGACACGGTCCGGTTGGAAAAGCAACACCATTTATTCTGTCCGGGTAGCCTCCAACCTGACAGCATGAACATCGATTTCTTGAACTTCAGGTGATAGTGGCCCCCACTCGCTCACCATCCCCCATTCCCATTTCCCTCTCTTGTCTCCAATAATGCCCATCACCTCCCTCTTTTTCTTTCACAGCCTTCTGTTCTCTCATGTCAGATTCCCCCTTCCCTAGCCCTTCATCTATTTTACCAATCGACCAGCTCTTTACTTCATACCTTCTCCCCTGCTGGTTTCACATGTCACCTTGGAAAATAAGCCCCAAACCCGATCCTCACCGTGGGCTCGTAACTGAACCCCCCATCCTCACAGTGAGGTCAGTAACTGAACCCCCCGATCCTCTCCGTGAGCTCAGTAACTCGCCCCCGATTCTCAAGGTGAACTGAGTAACTGAACCCCCCCCATCCTCACAGTGAACTCAGTAACTCACCCCCGATACTCACCGTCAGCTCAGTAACTCACCCCCCCATTGTCACCGTGAACTCAGTAACTGACCCCCCATCCTCACCGTGAACTCAGTAACTGATACCCCCATCCTCACCGTGAGCTCAGTAACTCACACCCGATCCTCACCATGAACTCAGTAACTCACCCCCCGTAATCACCGTGAATTCAGTAACTGACCCCCGATCTGCACCGTGAACTCAGTAACTCACCCCCCATCCCAACCGTGAACTCAGTAACTCACCCCCCATCCCAACCGTGAACTCAATAACTTACCCCCCATCCCAACCGTGAACTCAGTAACTCACCCCCGATCCTCACCGTGAACTCAGTAACTCACCCCCGATCCTCACCATGAACTCAGTAACTGATACCCCCATCCTCACCGTGAGCTCAGTAACTCACACCCGATCCTCACCATGAACTCAGTAACTCACCCCCCGTAATCACCGTGAATTCAGTAACTGACCCCCGATCTGCACCGTGAACTCAGTAACTCACCCCCCATCCCAACCGTGAACTCAGTAACTCACCCCCCATCCCAACCGTGAACTCAATAACTTACCCCCCATCCCAACCGTGAACTCAGTAACTCACCCCCGATCCTCACCGTGAACTCAGTAACTCACCCCCGATCCTCACCATGAACTCAGTAACTCAACCCCCATCCTCACCGTGAACTCAGTAACTCACCCCCCGATGTCACCGTGAACTCAGTAACTTACCCCCCATCCCAACCGTGAACTCAGTAACTCACACCCCGAACCTCACCGTGAACTCAGTAACTCACCCCCCCGTCGTCACCGTGAACTCAGTAACTGACCCCCCCATCCTCACCGTCAGCTCAGTAACTCACCCCCCGATGTCACCGTGAACTCAGTAACTTACCCCCCATCCCAACCGTGAACTCAGTAACTCACACCCCGATCCTCACCGTGAACTCAGTAACTCACCCCCCATCCTCACCGTGAACTCAGTAACTGACCCCCCATCCTCACCGTCAGCTCAGTATCTCACCCCCCCGATGTCACCGTGAACTCAGTAACTCACACCCCCGATCCTCACCGTGAACTCAGTAACTGACCCCCCCATCCTCACCGTGAACTCAGTAACTTATCTCCCCATCCTCACCGTGAACTCAGTAACTGACCCCCGATCCTCACCGTGAACTCAGTAACTCACCCCCCATCATCACCGTGAACTCAGTAACTGATCCCCCCCATCCTCACCATGAACTCAGTAACTGATCCCCCCGATCCTCACCGTGAACTCAGTAACTCACCCCCGATCCTTACCGTGAGCTCAGTAACACCCCCCCATCCTCACCGTGAGCTCAGTAACTCACCCCCATCCTCACCGTGAACTCAGTAACTCACCCCCCATCCTCACTGTGAACTCAGTAACTGACCCCCTCATCCTCACCATGAACTCAGTAACTCAACCCCCATCCTCACCGTGAACTCAGTAACTCACCCCCTCATCCTCACCATGAACTCAGTAACTCAACCCCGATCCTCACCGTGAACTCAGTAACTCACCCCCGATCCTCACCGTGAACTCAGTAACTCACCCCCCCATCCTTACCGTGAACTCAGTCACTGATCCCCCATCCTCACCGTGAACTCAGTAACTGACCCCCCCGATCCTCACCGTGAACTCAGTAACTCACCCCCCCATCCTCACCGTGAACTCAGTAACTCACCCCCCTGTCGTCACCGTGAACTCAGTAACTGACCCCCCATCCTCACCGTTAGCTCAGTAACTCACCCCCCCGATGTCACCGTGAACTCAGTAACTTACCCCCCATCCCAACCGTGAACTCAGTAACTCACACCCCCATCCTCATCGTAAACTCAGTAACTGACCCCCGATCCTCACCGTGAACTCAGTAACTCACCCCCCATCCTCACCGTCAGCTCAGTAACTCACCCCCCCCATCGTCACCGTGAACTCAGTAACTCACCCCCCCATCCTCACCGTGAACTCAGTAACTCACCCCCCATCCTCACCGTGAACTCAGTAACTGACCCCCGATCCTCATCGTGAACTCAGTAACTCACCCCTCAACCTCACCGTCAGCTCAGTAACTCACCCCCCCGATGTCACCGTGAACTCAGTAACTGACCCCCGATCCTCACCGTGAACTCAGTAACTCACCCCTCAACCTCACCGTCAGCTCAGTAACTCACCCCCCCCATCGTCACCGTGAACTCAGTAACTGACCCCCGATCCTCACCGTGAACTCAGTAACTCACCCCTCAACCTCACCGTCAGCTCAGTAACTCACCCCCCCCATCGTCACCGTGAACTCAGTAACTGATCCCCCCATCCTCACCGTGAACTCAGTAACTCACCCCCATCCCAACCGTGAACTCAGTAACTCACCCCCCATCCTCACCGTGAACTCAGTAACTCACCCCCCATCCTCACCGTGAACTCAGTAACTGACCCCCGATCCTCACCGTGAACTCAGTAACTCACCCCTCAACCTCACCGTCAGCTCAGTAACTCACCCCCCCATCGTCACCGTGAACTCACTAACTGACCCCCGATCCTCACCGTGAACTCAGTAACTCACCCCTCAACCTCACCGTCAGCTCAGTAACTCACCCCCCGATGTCACCGTGAACTCAGTAACTGATCCCCCCCATCCTCACCGTGAACTCAGTAACTCAACCCCCATCCTCACAGTGAACTCAGTAACTCACCCCCCCGTCGTCACCGTGAACTCAGCAACTGACCCCCATCCTCACCTTGAGCTCAGTAACTCACCCCCCATCCCAACCGTGAACTCAGTAACTCACCCCCATCCTCACCGTGAACTCAGTCACTGATCCCCCCATCCTCACCGTGAACTCAGTAACTGACCCCCCCAGTCGTCACCGTGAACTCAGTAACTCACACCCCCCATCCTCACCGTGAACTCAGTAACTCACCCCCTCATCCTCACCATGAACTCAGTAACTGACCCCCGATCCTCAGCGTGAACTCAGTAACTGATCCCCCATCCCCACCGTGAGCTCAGTAACTCACGCCCGATCCTCACCATGAACTCAGTAACTCACCCCCCCCGTAATCACCGTGAACTCAGTAACTGATCCCCCATCCCAACCGTGAACTCAGTAACTCACACCCCATCCTCACCGTGAGCTCAGTAACTCACCCCCCCATCCTCACCGTGAACTCAGTAACTGATCCCCCATCCTCACCGTGAGCTCAGTAACTCACGCCCGATCCTCACCATGAACTCAGTAACTCACCCCCCCATCCTCACCGTGAGCTCAGTAACTGACCCCCGATCCTCACCGTGAACTGAGTAACTGACCCCCCCATCCTCACCGTGAACTCAGTAACTCACCCCCCCGATCCTCACCGTGAACTGAGTAACTCACACCCCCGATCCTCACCGTGAACTCAGTAACTGACCCCCCCATCCTCACCGTGAACTCAGTAACTTATCTCCCCATCCTCACCGTGAACTCAGTAACTGACCCCCGATCCTCACCGTGAACTCAGTAACTCACCCCCCATCATCACCGTGAACTCAGTAACTGATCCCCCCCATCCTCACCATGAACTCAGTAACTGATCCCCCCGATCCTCACTGTGAACTCAGTAACTCACCCCCGATCCTTACCGTGAGCTCAGTAACACGCCCCCATCCTCACCGTGAGCTCAGTAACTCACCCCCATCCTCACCGTGAACTCAGTAACTCACCCCCCATCCTCACTGTGAACTCAGTAACTGACCCCCTCATCCTCACCATGAACTCAGTAACTCAACCCCCATCCTCACCGTGAACTCAGTAACTCACCCCCTCATCCTCACCATGAACTCAGTAACTCAACCCCGATCCTCACCGTGAACTCAGTAACTCACCCCCGATCCTCACCGTGAACTCAGTAACTCACCCCCCCCATCCTTACCGTGAACTCAGTCACTGATCCCCCATCCTCACCGTGAACTCAGTAACTGACCCCCCGATCCTCACCGTGAACTCAGTAACTCACCCCCCCATCCTCACCGTGAACTCAGTAACTCACCCCCCTGTCGTCACCGTGAACTCAGTAACTGACCCCCCATCCTCACCGTTAGCTCAGTAACTCACCCCCCCAATGTCACCGTGAACTCAGTAACTTACCCCCCATCCCAACCGTGAACTCAGTAACTCACACCCCCATCCTCACCGTGAACTCAGTAACTGACCCCCGTTCCTCACCGTGAACTCAGTAACTCACCCCCCATCCTCACCGTCAGCTCAGTAACTCACCCCCCCATCGTCACCGTGAACTCAGTAACTCACCCCCCCATCCTCACCGTGAACTCAGTAACTCACCCCCCATCCTCACCGTGAACTCAGTAACTGACCCCCGATCCTCATCGTGAACTCAGTAACTCACCCCTCAACCTCACCGTCAGCTCAGTAACTCACCCCCCCGATGTCACCGTGAACTCAGTAACTGACCCCCGATCCTCACCGTGAACTCAGTAACTCACCCCTCAACCTCACCGTCAGCTCAGTAACTCACCCCCCCATCGTCACCGTGAACTCAGTAACTGACCCCCGATCCTCACCGTGAACTCAGTAACTCACCCCTCAACCTCACCGTCAGCTCAGTAACTCACCCCCCCCATCGTCACCGTGAACTCAGTAACTGATCCCCCCCATCCTCACCGTGAACTCAGTAACTCACCCCCCATCCCAAACGTGAACTCAGTAACTCACCCCCCATCCTCACCGTGAACTCAGTAACTCACCCCCCATCCTCACCGTGAACTCAGTAACTGACCCCCGATCCTCACCGTGAACTCAGTAACTCACCCCTCAACCTCACCGTCAGCTCAGTAACTCACCCCCCCATCGTCACCGTGAACTCACTAACTGACCCCCGATCCTCACCGTGAACTCAGTAACTCACCCCTCAACCTCACCGTCAGCTCAGTAACTCACCCCCCGATGTCACCGTGAACTCAGTAACTGATACCCCCATCCTCACCGTGAACTCAGTAACTCAACCCCCATCCTCACAGTGAACTCAGTAACTCACCCCCCCGTCGTCACCGTGAACTCAGCAACTGACCCCCATCCTCACCTTGAGCTCAGTAACTCACCCCCCATCCCAACCGTGAACTCAGTAACTCAACCCCCATCCTCACCGTGAACTCAGTAACTCACCCCCCCATCCTCACCGTGAACTCAGTAACTCACCCCCATCCTCACCGTGAACTCAGTCACTGATCCCCCCATCCTCACCGTGAACTCAGTAACTGACCCCCCCAGTCGTCACCGTGAACTCAGTAACTCACACCCCCCATCCTCACCGTGAACTCAGTAACTCACCCCCTCATCCTCACCATGAACTCAGTAACTGACCCCCGATCCTCAGCGTGAACTCAGTAACTGATCCCCCATCCTCACCGTGAGCTCAGTAACTCACGCCCGATCCTCACCATGAACTCAGTAACTCACCCCCCCGTAATCACCGTGAACTCAGTAACTGATCCCCCATCCCAACCGTGAACTCAGTAACTCACACCCCATCCTCACCGTGAGCTCAGTAACTCACCCCCCCATCCTCACCGTGAACTCAGTAACTGATCCCCCATCCTCACCGTGAACTGAGTAACTGACCCCCCCATCCTCACCGTGAACTCAGTAACTCACCCCCCCGATCCTCACCGTGAACTGAGTAACTCACCCCCCTGATCCTCACCGTGAACTCAGTAACTCACCCCCCCCGATCCTCACCGTGAACTGAGTAACTGACCCCCCATCCTCACCGTGAACTGAGTAACTGACCCCCCCGATCCTCACCGTGAACTGAGTAACTGACCCCCCATCCTCACCGTGAACTCAGTAACTTATCTCCCCATCCTCACCGTGAACTCAGTCACTGATCCCCCCATCCTCACCGTGAACTCAGTAACTCACCCCCCTATCCTCACCGTGAACTCAGTAACTCACCCCCGATCCTCACCGTGAACTCAGTAACTCACCCCCCATCGTCACCGTGAACTCAGTAACTCAACCCCCATCCTCACCATGAATTCAGTAACTCACCCCCATCATCACCGTGAACTCAGTAACTCACCCCCCATCCTCACCGTGAACTCAGTAACTCACCCCCCCATCCTCACCGTGAACTCAGTAACTCACCCCCCCATCATCACCGTGAACTCAGTCACTGATCCCCCCATCCTCACCGTGAACTCAGTAACTGACCCCCGATCCTCACCGTGAACTCAGTAACTCACCCCCCATCCTCACCGTGAACTCAGTAACTCACCCCCGATCCTTACCGTGAGCTCAGTAACTCACCCCCCCGTCGTCACCGTGAACTCAGTCACTGATCCCCCCATCCTCACCGTGAACTCAGTAACTGACCCCCGATCCTCACCGTGAACTCAGTAACTCACCCCCCATCCTCACCGTGAACTCAGTAACTCACCCCCGATCCTCACCGTGAACTCAGTAACTCAACACCCATCATCACCATGAACTCAGTAACTCACCCCTCAACCTCACCGTCAGCTCAGTAACTCACCCCCCCATCGTCACCGTGAACTCAGTAACTGACCCCCGATCCTCACCGTGAACTCAGTAACTCACCCCCCATCCCAACCGTGAACACAGTAACTCACCCCTCAACCTCACCGTCAGCTCAGTAACTCACCCCCCGATGTCACCGTGAACTCAGTAACTGATCCCCCATCCTCACCGTGAACTCAGTAACTCACCCCCCATCCTCACCGTGAACTCAGTAACTCACCCCCCCATCCTCACCGTGAACTTGGTAACTTAACCCCCGATCCTCACAGTGAACTCAGTAACTCACCCCCGATCCTCACTGTGAACTCAGTAACTCACCCCCCCGTCGTCACCGTGAACTCAGCAACTGACCCCCATCCTCACCGTGAACTCAGTAACTCACCCCCCATCCCAACCGTGAACTCAGTAACTCACCCCCCATCATCACCGTGAACTCAGTAACTCACCCCCCATCCTCACCGTGAACTCAGTAACTGACCCCCGATCCTCACCGTGAACTCAGTAACTCACCCCCCATCCTCACCGTGAACTCAGTAACTGACCCCCCCATCCTCACCGTCAGCTCAGTAACTCACCCCCATCCTCACCGTGAACTCAGTAACTCACCCCCATCCTCACCGTGAACTCAGTAACTCACCCCCCCGATGTCACCGTTAACTGAATAACTGACCCCCGATCCTCATCGTGAACTCAGTAACTCACCCCCGATCCTCATCGTGAACTCAGTAACTCACACCCCCATCCTCACCGTGAACTCAGTAACTCACCCCCCCATCATCACCGTGAACTCAGTAACTGACCCCCGATCCTCAGCGTGAACTCAGTAACTGATCCCCCATCCTCACCGTGAGCTCAGTAACTCACGCCCGATCCTCACCATGAACTCAGTAACTCACCCCCCCCGTAATCACCGTGAACTCAGTAACTGATCCCCCATCCCAACCGTGAACTCAGTAACTCACACCCCATCCTCACCGTGAGCTCAGTAACTCACCCCCCCATCCTCACCGTGAACTCAGTAACTGATCCCCCATCCTCACCGTGAGCTCAGTAACTCACGCCCGATCCTCACCATGAACTCAGTAACTCACCCCCCCATCCTCACCGTGAGCTCAGTAACTGACCCCCGATCCTCACCGTGAACTCAGTAACTGACCCCCCATCCTCACTGTGAACTCAGTAACTCACCCCCGATCCTCACCGTGAACTGAGTAACTGACCCCCCCATCCTCACCGTGAACTGAATAACTGATCCCCCCATCCTCACTGTGAACTCAGTAACTCACCCCCCATCGTCACCGTGAACTGAATAACTGATCCCCCCATCCTCACCGTGAACTCAGTAACTGATCCCCCCATCCTCACCATGAACTCAGTAACTCACCCCCTCATCCTCACCATGAACTCAGTAACTCACCCCCGATCCTCACCGTGAACTGAGTAACTCACCCCCCATCCTCACCGTGAACTCAGTAACTCACCCCCGATCCTCACCGTGAACTCAGTAACTGACCCCCCCATCATCACCGTCAGCTCAGTAACTCACCCCCCCGATGTCACCGTGAACTCAGTAACTCACCCCCGATCCTCATCGTGAACTCAGTAACTCACCCCCCGATGTCACCGTGAACTCAGTAACTCACCCCCGATCCTCATCGTGAACTCAGTAACTGACCCCCGATCCTCACCGTGAACTCAGTAACTCACCCCCCATCCTCACCGTGAACTCAGTAACTGACCCCCCCATCCTCAGCGTGAACTCAGTAACTGATCCCCCATCCTCACCGTGAGCTCAGTAACTCACGCCCGATCCTCACCATGAACTCAGTAACTCACCCCCCCCGTAATCACCGTGAACTCAGTAACTGATCCCCCATCCCAACCGTGAACTCAGTAACTCACACCCCATCCTCACCGTGAGCTCAGTAACTCACCCCCCCATCCTCACCGTGAACTCAGTAACTGATCCCCCATCCTCACCGTGAGCTCAGTAACTCACGCCCGATCCTCACCGTCAGCTCAGTAACTCACCCCCATCCTCACCGTGAACTCAGTAACTCACCCCCATCCTCACCGTGAACTCAGTAACTCACCCCCCCCGATGTCACCGTTAACTGAATAACTGACCCCCGATCCTCATCGTGAACTCAGTAACTCACCCCCGATCCTCATCGTGAACTCAGTAACTCACACCCCCATCCTCACCGTGAACTCAGTAACTCACCCCCGATCCTCATCGTGAACTCAGTAACTGACCCCCGATCCTCAGCGTGAACTCAGTAACTCACCCCTCAACCTCACCGTGAACTCAGTAACTCACCCCCCCTGTCGTCACCGTGAACTCAGTAACTCACCCCCCATCCTCACCGTGAGCTCAGTAACTGACCCCCCATCCTCACTGTGAACTCAGTAACTCACCCCCGATCCTCACCGTGAACTCAGTAACTCACCCCCCATCGTCACCGTGAACTGAATAACTGACCCCCGATCCTCATCGTGAACTCAGTAACTGACCCCCGATCCTCACCGTGAACTCAGTAACTCACCCCCCATCCTCACCGTGAACTCAGTAACTCACCCCCTCATCCTCACCATGAACTCAGTAACTCACCCCCGATCCTCACCGTGAACTGAGTAACTGACCCCCCCATCCTCACCGTGAACTCAGTCACTGATCCCCCCATCCTCACTGTGAACTCAGTAACTTACCCCCCATCCCAACCGTGAACTCAGTAACTCACCCCCGATCCTCACCGTGAACTGAGTAACTGACCCCCCCGATCCTCACCGTGAACACATTCACTGATCCCCCCATCCTCACTGTGAACTCAGTAACTTACCCCCCATCCCAACCGTGAACTCAGTAACTCACCCCCGATCCTCACCGTGAACTGAGTAACTGACCCCCCCATCCTTACCGTGAACTCAGTCACTGATCCCCCATCCTCACCGTGAACTCAGTAACTCACCCCCCATCCTCACTGTGAGCTCAGTAACCGACCCTCTGATCCTCGATCCTCGTGAGCTCGGTAACTGACCCCTGATCCCCACCATGAGCTCGGTAACTAATCACTTGATCCACACTGTGATCTCTTTTACCAACCCCCGATCCTTACTTGAGCTTGGTAATTTACCCCCAAACCTCTCTGGGAGCTCGGTAAATGACCCCTGACCCTCACCATGAGTTCGTTAACTGACCTTGGACCCTAATCTACTGTTTATCGATAGATTCAATTCACTCTTCAATTTCTCCTATGCTACATCAACCGACTACATTGGTGCTGGTCTTGCACACATGCGGAGCTCATCGATTTCAAACTTACCTGGTCCATATAGACATTATATGTACATTATACCTACAGCACATTACAGGCCCTTCAGCCCACAATATTGTGCCGACCATGTAACCTACTCTAGAAGCTGCCTAGTATTTCCCTACCAGATAGCCCTCTATTTTACTAAGCTCCATGTACCTATGTAAGAGTCTCTTAAAACACCATATTGTATCTGCCTCTACCACTGTCGCTGTCATTGCATTCCACACATCCACCACTCTCTGTATGAAAAACTTATTCTTGACATCCCCTCTGTACTTCCAAACACCTTAAAACTATGTTCCCTGGTGTTAGCCATTACAGCCCTGGGAAAAAGCCTCTGGTTATCCACACGATCAATGCCTCTCTTCATCTTATACACCTCTTTCAAGTCACCTCTCATCCTTCATCGCTCCAAGGGAAGATGCCAAGTTCACTCAACCTATTCTCATAAGGCATGCTCTCCAAACCAGGCAACATCCTTGTAAATCTCCTTTACACTCTGTATGGTATCCACATCCTTCCTGTAGTGACGTGACCAAAACTGAACACAGTACTCCAAGTGGGTCTAACTAAGGTCTTGTATACCTGTAACATTACCTCTCTTAACATTCAGAATGTTTCTGAGATCCCTCCTCAAGAGCCTCAGGGCTCTTGAACTCAATCCTATGGTTGATGAATGCAAACACAGCAAATGCCTTCTTAACAACACTGTCAACCTGCGCAGCAGCTTTGAGTGTCCTATGGACACAGACCCTAAGATCCTCCAGCCCACCAAATTTCTTATCATCAATATTATGTAATATTAAATTTCTGATACGCTTATGATCCCCACTGTGATTGTGGCCCCCTCTATCTCACCATTCCCCATTCCCATTTCCCTGTCTCACCTTATCTCCTTACCTGCCCATCACCTCCCTCTGGTGCTCCTCCTTCTCTTTATTCCATGGACTTCAGTCCTCCCCTGTTAGATTCCCCCTTCTCCATCCCTTTATCTCTTTCACCAATTGACTTCCCAGCTCTTTACTTCAACCTGCCTCCCCTCCTGCTTTCACCTATCACTCACTAATTTGTATTTCTTTCTCCCCTCCCCCCACCTTCGTACTCTGATTTCTCATCTTTTTTCCCATTTTGATAAGAGCATAAGTATAGGAGCAGAATTAGGCCATTCAGCCCATTGAGTCTTCTCCACTATTCAATCATAGGCTCATCCAATTGTTCCAGGCATTTCCACTCCCCTGCCTTCTCCCCATACCCTGTGATGCCCTGGCTAATCAAGAACCTATCTATCTCTGCTTTAAATGTACCCAATGACTTAGCCTCCACAGCCACTCATGGCAACAGATTCTTCCTTCTGACTAAAGTAATTTCTCTGCATCTCAGTTCTAAATGGACGTCCTTCAGTCCTGAAGTCATGCCCTCTTATCTTAGACTTCACTACCATGGGAAATAACTTTGCCATATCTAATCTGTTCAGGCCTTTTAACATTCAGAATGTTTCTGAGATCCCCCCCTCATTCTCCTGACCTCCAGGGAATACAGCCCAAAAGCTGCCGGACATTCCTCATATGGTAACCTTTTCACCCCTGGGATCATTCTCGTGAATCGTCAGTATATCCTTCCTAAAATAAGGAGCCCAAAACTGCACACAATACTCCATCTATGGTCTCATGAGTGCCTTATAGAGCCTCAACATCACATCCCTGCTCTTGTATCTATACCTCTAGAAATGAATGCCAACATTGCATTTGCCTTCTTCATCATCGACTCAACCTAGAGGTTAACCTTTAGGGTATCCTGCACAAGGACTCACAAGTCCCATTGTATCTCTGCATTTTGATTTCTCTCCCCACTTACATAATAGTTTACCAATTTATTTCTTCCACCAAAGTGCATGACCATACACTTTCCAACATTGTATTTCATTTGCCACTTTTCTGCATATTCCACTGAACTATCTAATTCTCTGCAGGCTCTCTGTTTCCTCAACACTACCCGCTCCTCCACCTATCTTTGTACCATCAGTAAATTTAGCCACAAATCCATTAATCCCACAGTCCAAATAATTGAGATACATCATAAAAATCAACGGCCCCAACACAGACCCCTATGGAACTTCACTGGTAACTGGCAGCTAGCCAGAATAGGATCACTTTATTCCCATTCTCTGATTTCTGCATATTGGCCAATGCTGCACCCATGCTAGTAACTTCCCTGTAATTCCATGGGCTGTTATCTTGCTAAGCAATCTCATGTACGGCACCTTGTCAAAGGCCTTCTGAACATCCAAGTAGACCATGTCTACTACATCTCCTTTGTCTACCCTGCTTGTAATTTCCTCAAAAAAACTGCAGTAGATTTATCAGGCAGGATTTTCCTTTCAGGAAACCATGCTGGCTTTGGCCTATCTTGTCATGTGCCTCCAAGTACTCTGTAATCTCATCCCTAACAATCGATTCCAACATCTTCTCAACCACTGATGTCAGGCTAACAGGTCTATAGTTTCCTCTTGCTGCTTCCCACCCTTCTTAAATTGAGGAGTAACTTTTGCAATTTTCCAGTCATCCGGTACAATGCCATAATCTATCGATTCTTGAAAGATCATCATTAATGCCTCCACAATCTCTCCAGCTACTTCCTTCAGAACCTGAGGGTACATTCCATCAGGTCCAGGAGATGTATTCACCCTCAGACTATTAAGCCTCCTGAGCACCTTCTCAGTCATAATTTTCTCTGCACATTCTTCACTTCCTTGACACTCTTGAATGTCCAGTATACTGCAGATGTCTCTTACTGTGAAGACTGATGCAAAATACGCATTCAGTTCCTCTGCCATCTCTGAGTCTCTCATTACAATATCTCCAGCGTCATTTTCTATTGGTACTATGTCTACCCTTGACTCTCTTTTACCCTTTATATACTTAAAAAATCTTTTAGTATCTTCTTTGATATTAGTTGCCAGCTTCTTTTCATAATTCATCTTTTTCTTCTTAGTTTCCTTCTGTAAGTTTTGAAAAGCTTCCCTATCTTCCCACGAGCTTGGCAACCAGTCCCTGATCTGCTTTTAGGGAATAAGATGGGGTTGGTGATAGAAGTTTGTGCAGCGGATCACTTTGCATTTGGTGATCACAATGCCAAAGTAAATATACAAAAAGATAGGCCTGGTGCTCGGGTTGAGATTTTAAATTGGAGAAAGGCCAATTTTGATGGTAATAGAAATGATCTGGCAAGTGTAAATTGGGACAGGCTGTTTTCTGGCAATGATATACTTGGAAAGTGGAAGGCCTTCAAAAGTAAAAGTTTGAGAGTACAAAACTTGAATGTGCATGTCTGAATAAAAGGTAAAGATAACATGTGTAGGGAACCTTAGTTTTCAAGCTATATTGAGGCCATGGTTATGAGCAAAAAGGTACATAGCAGGTTTTGGCAGATAATAACAAATGAGGTGCTTATGGAAATGCAAGAGAACACTTAAAAATGAAATCATGAGGCCTAAAAGAAGGTATGAGGTTGCCCTGACAGATAAGGTGAAAGGAATTCTACAGTTACGTTGAGACCAAAATGATTGAAAGGGACAAACTTGGTCCTCTGGAAGATCAGAATGGTAATCCATGTGTGGAGCCAAAAAGAAATGGGGGGACCTTAAAAGTTTTTACATGTGTATTTATTGAGGAGATGGATACAGAATTGATAGAACTGAGGCATCCTTGGACCTAATACAGATTATAGAGGAGGAGATATTTGCTGTCTAAAGGCAAATTTGGGTGGATAAATCTACAGGGTCTGATAAGGTGTTTCTTTGGACCATAAGACATAGGAGCAGCTCATCGAGTTTGCTTCACCATTCCATCATGGCTGATCCCAGATCCCACTCAACCCCATACACCTGCCTTCTCACCATATCCTTTGATGCCCTGACCGATCAGGAAATAATCAACTTCCAACTTAAGTATACTGCCAGATTTGGCCACCATTGCAATCGGTGGCAGAGCATTCCATAGATTCAATACTCTCTGGCTAAAAAATTCCTCCTTCTGTTCTAAAAGGTTAGCCCTCAATTTTGAGGCTCCTCTTTACCTCTGCTCTAAAAGGTTACTCCTCAGTTTTGAGGTTGTGCCATCCAGTTCTGGATACCTCCACCATAGGAAACATCCTCTCCACATCCACCCTATCTACCGGTAGTCCTTTCAGTATTTGGTAGGTTTCAATGAGATCCCCAGGAATCCTTCTAAATTCTGGTGAGTACAGGCCCAAAGATACAAAACGCTGCTCATATGTTAACCCCTTCATTCCTGGAATCATTCCTGTGAGCCTCCTCTGGATTCTCTCCAATGACAACATATCCTTCCTGAGATATGGGGCCCAAATGTTGACAATACTCGCCAAGTGCAGCCCGACTTGTGTCTTATAAAGGCACAGCATTATCTGCTTGTTTTTATATTCTATTCCCTTTGAAATAAATGACAACATTGCATTTGCCTTCTTTACCACAGACTCAACCTGTAAATCAACCTTCTGGGAGTCTTGCACAAGGACTCCTAAGACCCTCTGCATCTCTGATGTTTGAAACTTCTCCCCATTTAGACAATATTCTCAAAATCGTTCCTTTTACCAACATGCATTATCATACATTCCATTTCCTGACACTATAACATCTGTCACTTTTTTTTTGCCTATTCTTCCAATTTGTCTAAGTCCTGCTACAATCACATTGCTTCCTCAGCACTATTAACCCCTCCACCTATCTTTGTATCATCTGCAAACGTTACCACAAAGCCATCAATTTCATTATCCAAATCACTGACAATGTGAAAAATAGTGGTCCCAATACTGACCCCTGAGAAACACGACTACCGGTAGTCACTGGCAGCCAACCAGAAAAGGCCCTTTTTATTCCTGCTCTATGCCTCCAGCATGTAGCCATTCCTCTATCCATGTCAGTATCTTTTCTGTAATGCCATAAGATTTTATCTTGCTAAAGATGTGGCATCTTATCAAATACCTTATGAAAATTCAATTAAGTGACATCCACTGCCTCTCCTTTCTCCAGTTTACTTGTTACTTTTTCAAAGAAGGGCATATTGGCACAGCTTTGTGGGCCGCAGGGCCTGTATTGTGCTGTAGGATTTCTGTATTTCTATGAAGAAATACAGATTTTTCAGTTAAGATTTCCTTTTACAGAAACTGTGCTGACTGACATATTTTATCATTAGTCTCCAAGTACCCCAAAATCTCATCTTTAATAATAGATTCCAACAGTTTCCCAACCACTGAGGTTAGGCTAACTGGCCTATCATTTCCTTTCTTTTGTCTTCCTCCCTTAAAGTGTGGAGTGCCATTTGCAATCTTCCAGACTTCAAGGACCATGCCAAAATCAAGTGATTCTTGAAAGTTCATGACCAATGTATCCAAATTCTCTCAGCACTCTGTGATGTAGTCCATCTGGCCCAGGTGACCTATCCACATGAACACCTTTGAGTTTACCTGGCACTTTTTCCTTTGTAATAGCAATGGCACTCACTGCTGCTCCCTGACAATCTGGTACACTGCTAGTGTCTTCCACAGTGAAGACAGATGCAAAGTACCCATTCAGTTCATCTGCTGCTTTTGTCCCCTGCTACTAGTTCACCAGCATCATTTTCCAGTGGTCCAATATCAACTATCATCCCCCTTTTACTCTTTATAAAATTGAAAAAAACTTTTGGTATGCTGCTCTATGTTATCGGCTAGTTTGCCCTCATATTTCATCTTTTCCCTTCTTATAGCTTTTTTAGTTACCTTTTGTTGGATTTTAAAACCTTCGCAATCATCCAACTTCCTACTCACTTTTGCTACCTTATATGCCCATTCCTTAGCTTTTATGCAGTCCTTAACTTCCCTTGTCAGCCACAGTTGCCTACCCCTGCCAATTGAGAACAACTACTTCTATGGGACATATCTATCCTGCGCCTTGTGAACTATGCCCAGAAACTTAAGCCATCTCTGCTCCACCTGGGCAAGCTCCTCTCTCATGCCTCTGTAATTCCTTTTATTCCATTGCGATATTGATACATGTGACTTGTGCTTCTCCCTCTCAAATTGCAGTATGAATTCAATCATATTATGATCACTACCTCCTAAGGGTTCCTTTATGTTGATCTCCTTAATAAGATCTGGGGCATTGCACAACACCCAATCTAAGATAGCCTTTCCCCGAGTAGACTCAAGCACAAGCTGCTCTAAAAAGCCATCCCGTAGGCATTCAACAAATTCCCTCTCTTGCGATCCAACACCAACTTGATTTTCCCAATCCCCTTGCATATTGAAGACCCCAATTACAGTTCTATCATTAACCTTATTACAATCTCAACTCCACATCTTGTCTACTATTAGGAAGCCTATATATGATTCCCATAATGTTTCTTCACCATTGTAGTTTCTGAACTCCACCCAGAGATTTAGCATTTCTGACCCCATGTCACCTCTTTCTAAAGTTGTAATTCCATCTCTTAACAACAGAACCACATTACTGCCTATGCCTTCTTGCCTGTCCTGTCAATACAAAGTATATTGTTTGATGTTAAACTCCCAACTCTAGCCTTCTTTCGGCCATGACTCAGTGATGCCCACAATGTCTAATTGTGCCTCCAGTTAGAATTGTGGGAGGCAGGTGTAGAAATTGCCGAGGCCTGAGCAGAGACGTTTAAATCATCCTTCATGACAGGTAAGGTTCCAGGGGATTGGAGGATAGTCAATGTTTTTCTGCTGTTTAAGAAAGATTCCACTCAGATCCACTGCCTGAGTAGAATAAGGCAGTGATGGATTGTGGCAATGTAATTGAGGCTTGACCAGTGACTAATCTGTATTTGGGATTGATTAGTAAAAGCAAATTAAAGGAAGGCAGGCACAAGCACAGCGGCCATAGTCTGTGGACAAAGTCTGTAGTGATCTTGCGGCTTCAGCTCTTTGAGGCTTCAGACAGAGAAAGCAAAGAAAGTAGAAGCTGGAAGTAAAGCTTTTTTTCCTTCCCTTCGTTATATTTGCTCAGCTAGGACAATAGAAATGCCAAATGCCAGGCAGGATAGTTGAATGCTCCTTGTGGGATGTGGGAAGGCAGGGAGACCTTCAGTTTCCCTGATCACTACAACTGAGAGAAGTGTATCTAGCTGCAGCTTCTAACAATCAACATCTTCGGATCCTATGTCACATCCTTCTGCTGATTTGATGCCATTCTTTACCAGCAGAGCCACTCCCTTGCTGACTTACCTATCCTTCTGATACAACGTCGGTTAAGAAGGCCTTTGACAAGTGCCACACATGTGGCTGCTTAACAAGATAAGAGCCCATGGTATTACAGAAAAGATTCTAGCATGGATAAAGCTGTGTCTGATTGGCAGGAGGGAACAAGTGAGAATAAAGGGAGCCTTTTCTGGGTGGCTGCTGGTGACAAGTGATGTTCCACAGAGGTCAGTGTTGGGACTGCTTCTCTCTGTGTGTTATAGCAATGACTTGATTGGTGGAATTGGCTTTGTGGCAAAGTTTGTGATACGAAGATAGGTGGAGGGGAAGGTAGTGTTAAGGAAGCAGAGAGTTTGCAGAAGGATTTAGGCAGATAAGGAGAATGGGCTAAGAAGTGGCAGATGGAATACAATATCAGGAAGTGTTTTGTCATGCACTTTAGTAGAAGAAGTAAAAGGGTTGACTTTTCTAAATGCAGAGAAAATTCAAAAATCTGAGGTGCAAAGGGACTTGGGAGGCCATGTGCAGGATTTCTGAAGGTTAATTTGCATGTTGAGTTGGTGGCGAGGAAGGCAAATGCGATGTTAGCGTTCAGTTCAAGAGAACTAGAATATAAAAGCAAGTTGTAATGTTGAGGGTTATAAAGCACTGGTGAGGCCTCACTTGGGGTATTGTGAGCAGTTTTGAGCCCCTTTATCTAAGAAAGAATGTGCTGTCATTGGAGAGGGTTCAAAGGAGGTTCACGAAAATGATCCTGGGATTGAAAGGTTTGTCGTATGAAGAGTGTCTGATAGCCCAGGGCCTGTACTCACTAGAATGAGGGGTGACTTCATTGAAACCAATCGGATGTTGAAAAGTCGTGATAGTGGATATTCAGAGGATATTGCCTATGGTGAGGCAGTCTAAGACCAGAGGACACAGCCTCAGAATAGAGGGGTGTCCTTTCAGAATACAGGTGAGTAGGAATTTCTTTAGCCAGAGGCTAAAGAATCTGTGGAATTTGTTGCCATAGGTGGCTATGGAGGCCAAGTCATTAGGTATATTTATGGCAGAGGCTGATAGGTTCTTGATTTGTCAAGGCTTGAAAGGATACGGGGAGAAAGCCAAAGATTGAGGCTGTGGAAAAATGTATCAACAATGATGAAATGGCAGAGCAGACTCAATGGGCCAAATGGCCTAATTCTCCTATATTGAATTGAATTGACTTTATTTCTTACATTGTTGACGTGAGGAGTAAAAATCTTTACATTATGCCTCCATCTATATCCAATGGTCTTGTGTTTGGTTTTGCTTTGTAGGAAGTCATGGTCTGCAAACCATGCCAGAATTGACCTACATCCAATTCTGCCTCTCACCTTAATCAGAATTGTTCTTTTGGACTTGGGATAGCCTTCTTTAAGTCATACTTGTCCTTCTTGTCTAGTCCTGGATCACCAGACTTGAATGCTGGCGAGTACAAGCCCAGAACCATCAAACATTCCTCACACATTATCATTCACCTGTCTGTTCCACTTACTATTGAGTCCCTTATCACTATCAGTCCCCTCTTCTCCCTCTTTCCCTTCTGCACCATGGACCTATGCTTAGTGCCAGTAACCTGGTCTCCGTGGCATTCCCTTGGAAGGTCATCCCCCACAACAGTATCCAAAATGGTATACTTATTATTGAGGGGAACAGTCACAGGGCTGCTCTGCTCTAACTGTCTCTTCACATTTCCATTTCACCTGACAGTCACCCAGCTACTTGTCTCCTGCAACTTCGGGGTAACTACTTCCCCGTGACTCTGACCGATTATCTCCTCACTCTCTCATACAAGCTGAAGGTCATCCATTTGCTGCTCCAGATCCCTAACATGGTCTTCAAGGAACTGCAGCTGGTGCACTTCACACAGATACAGGAAATACAGGGTTGTAGTTATGGGTGATTTCAACTTCCCTCATATTGACTGGCACCTCCTGACTGCAAGGGGGATAGATGGGGCTGAATTTGTCAGGTGTGTTCAAGAAGGATTCCTGACACAGTATGTGGACCAACCGATGAGAGGAGAGGCCATACTGGATCTACTTCTGGGTAATGAACTTGGTCAGGTGGCAGACCTCTTGGTGAGGGAGCATTTTGGTGAGAGTGACCACAACTCCCTTAGCTTCAGCATAGCTATGGAAAAGGATAAAAACAGACAAAATGGGAAAGTGCTTAACTGGGGAAGGGCTGACTATGAAGGGATGAGGCAGAATCTAGCGAGAGTAAATTGGAAACAGATGTTCAAGGGTGAAAGCACAGAAGTAATGTGGAGGAAGTTTAGGGACCACTTGTGCTGGGTTCAGGATAGGTTTGTCCCACTGAGACAAGGGAAAAATGGTAGGAAAAGGGAACCGTGGCTGACAAAACATGTGAGACAACTCGTCAAGAGGAAGAAGGAAGCATATGTTAGATATAAGAATGAGGAAGCAGGAGGGGCTCATGAGAGATATAGGATAGCCAGGAAGCAGCTTAAGAAAGGACTTAGGAGAGCTTGAAGGGGGCATGAGAAGGCCTTGGCATGTACGATTATGGAGAACCCCAAGGCGTTCTATGTGTATGTGAAGAACAGAAGGATGACAAGAATGAAGGTGGGGCTGCTAAAGAATAAAGAAGGCAACATGTGCCTGGAGGCGGAGGAGGTTGGGGAGGTCCTAAATGAATACTTTGCTTCAGTATCCACAAGTGAAAAGAACCTTGATCAGGGTGAGGTCGAAATAGAACAGGCCTGTGTGCTGGACAATGTGGAGATTAAGGAAGAAGAAGTGTTGGATCTTTTTAAAAACATCAGGATTGATAAGTCCCCAGGGCCGGACGTGATATACCCCAGGTTGCTGTGGGAAGTGAGAGAAGAGATCACTGGAGCAGTAATGAATCCTCTTTGACTGCAGGGGAGGTGCCGGAGGATTGGAGAATGGCAAATGTAGTTCCCTTGTTTAAAAAAAGTAATAGGGAGAATCCTGGGAACTATAGACCGATGAGTCTTACATCAGTGGTCTGCAAACTATTGGAAAGGATTCTTAAGGATAGGATCTACGAGCATTTGGAGAAGTACAGTCTGCTCAAGGGTAGTCAACATGGCTTTGTGAATGGAAGGTCGTGCCTCACGAGCCTAATTGAGTTTTTTGAAGAGCTAACAAAAGAAATTGATGAGGGTAGGGAGGTAGGTGTGGTCTACTTGGATTTTAGCAAGGCATTTGACAAGGTCCCCCACGAAAGACTCATCCAGAATGTCATGAGGCATGGGATCAGTGGAACCTTGGCTGTTTGGATAAAAAATTGGCTTACAGGAAGAAAGCAGAGGGTAGTAGTGGAAGGAAAGTATTCTGCCTGGAGGTTGGTGACTAGTGGAGTGCTGCAAGGATCTGTCCTAGGACCCTTGCTCTTTGTGATTTTTATAAATGACCTGGATGTAGAGGCGGAAGAATGGATGAGTAATTTTGCGGATGACATGAAGATTGAAGGAGTTGTGGATGGAGCTGTAGGTTGTCGAAGATTACAAGAGGATATAGACAGGATGCAGAGTTGGGCAGAAAAGTGGCAGATGGAATTCAGTCTGGATAAGTGTGAGGTGATGCATTTTGGAAGGGCAAAGCAGAAGGCTGAGTACAGGGTTAATGGTTGGTTACTTAAGAGTGTGGATGAACAGGGACCTTGGGGTTCAAATCCATACATCGCTCAAGGTCTTTGCACAGGTTGGTAGGATAGTTAAGAAGGCCTATGGGATGCTAGGTTTCATTAATAGGGGGATTGAGTTCAAGAGTAGAGAGGTCATGTTGCAACTCTACAGATCCCTGGTGAGACCGCACTTAGAGTATTGTGTTCAATTCTGGTCACCTCATTATAGGAAGGATGTGGAAGCTATGGAGAGGGTGCAGAGGAGATTTACCAGGATGTTGCCTGGATTGGAAAACAAGTCTTATTAGGCAAAGTTAGCAGAGCTGGGACTTTCCTCTTTGGAGCATAGAAGGATGAGAGGGGACTTGACAGAGGTCTACAAGATTATGAGAGGCATAAATAGCCAGTACCTGTTTCCCAGGGCACGAATAGCAAACACCGGAGGACAAATGTACAAAGTTAAGGGAGGGAAGTTTAGGGGAGACATCAGGGGTAAGTTTTTTACACAGAGGTTTGTGGGTGTCTGGAATGATTTGCCAGAGATGGTGGTGGAGGCTATAACATTAGGGGTATTTAAGAATCTCTTGGACAGGCACATGGATGAAAGAAAAATAGAGGGTTATGTGGTAGTGTGGGTTTAGTACTTTTTTTTAAGGAACATATGGGTCGGCACAACATGGAGGGCTGAAGGGCCTGTACTGTGCTGTAGTATTCTAGTGTTCTCGATGTAGTTCCCTGGGAGACTCTGGGTCTCCCAGGACTCCAATATCCAGCATGAAGAACACACAACGGCCATTTACTACACTAAGAACAGCAAGAGAAATAAAATGGATGATCTTGAAATTCATCTGCAGTTCAGCAAATATGATGTTGTGCCAACTCTGAAACTTGGCTAAAGGATGGTTGCCATTGGGAACTGAATGCCTAAGGATATACGGTGTATCAGAAAGATAGGTTAGTAGGCAGAGTGGGTGGTGCGGCTCTGTGTATAAGAAATAATATTAAATCATTAGAAAGGGTTGACATAGGGTCAGAAGATGTAGAGTCTGTATGGGTTGAGTTAAGAAATGGCAAGGGTAAAAGGACTCTAATGGCAATTATATACAGGCCTCTGAACAGCAGCCGGGATGTGGATTACAAGTTACAGCAGGGGATAGAAAAGGCGTTTCAGAAAGGCAATGTCAGGGCAATCAATGGGGATTTTAACATGAAAGTGGATTGGGAAAACCAGGTCAGTACTGGACCTCAAGAGAGAGAATTTGGAGAATGTCTTTTTAGAACTGTTTGTTGTTGAGCCCACTAGGAGATCGGCTGTGCTGGATTGGGTATTGTGCAATGATCCGGAGGTGATAAGAGAGTTTAAGATTAAGAAATCCTCAGGGAACAGTGATCACAATATGATCAAGTTCACTTTGAAATTTGAGAAGGAGAAACTAAATTCCAATGTGTTGGTATTTCAGTGCACTAAAGAAAGTTACAATGGCATACAGACAGACAGACATACTTTATTGATCCCGAGGGAAATTAGGTTTCGTTACAGTCGCACCAACCAAGAATAGTGTAGAAATATAGCAATATGAAACCATAAATAATTAAATAATAATAGGTAAATTATGCCAAGTGGAAATAAGTCCAGGACCAGCCTACTGGCTCAGGGTGTCTGACACTCCGAGAGAGGAGTTGTAAAGTTTGATGGCCACAGGCTGGAATGACTTCCTATGACGCTCAGTGTTGCATCTCGTTGGAATGAGTCTTTGGCTGAATGTACTCCTGTGCCTAACCAGTACATTATGGAGTGGATGGGAGACATTGTCCAAGATGGCATGCAACTTGGACAGCATCGTCTTTCAAGACACCACCGTCAGAGAGTCTAGTTCCACCCCCACAACATCACTGGCCTTACGAATGAGTTTGTTAATTCTGTTGGTGTCCGCTACCCTCAGCCTGCTGCCCCAGCACACACAACAGCAAACATGATAGCACTGGCCACCACAGACTCGTAGAACATCCTCAGCATTGTCCGGCAGATGTTAAAGGACCTCAGTCTCCTCAGGAAGTAGAGACAGCTCTGACCCTTCTTGTAGACAGCCTCAGTGTTCTTTGACCAGTCCAGTTTATTGTCAATTCGTATCCCCAGGTACTTGTAATCCTCTACCATGTCCACACTGATCCCTTGGATGGAAACAGGGGTCACCGATGCCTTAGCCCTCCTCAGGTCTACCACCAGCTCCTTAGTCTTTTTCACATTAAGCAGCAGATGATTCTGCTCACACCATGTGACAGAGTTTCCCACCGTAGCCCTGTACTCAGCCTCATCTCCCTTGCTGATGCATCCAACTATGGCAGAGTCATCAGAAAACTTCTGAAGATGGCAAGACTCTGTGCAGTAGTTGAAGTCCGAGGTGTAGATGGTGAAGAGAAAGGGAAATAGGACAGTCCCTTGTGGAGCCCCAGTGCTGCTGACCACTCTGTCTGACACACAGTGTTGTAAGCGCATGTACTGTGGTCTGCCAGTCAGGTAATCAATAATCCATGACACCAGGGAAGCATCCACCTGCATCACTGTCAGCTTCTCACCCAGCGGAGCAGAATGACTTGGGTGACTTCAACCATGTTACCATGGCTAGAACACTGCACAACTTCACGCAGTATGTGAGCTGTACAACCAGAGGGGAGAGGTCCCTGGACTTGATGTATGCTAACGTTAAGGATGCATACAGCTCCTCTCCCCTCCCCCCACTGGAAGGCCAGATCACAACCTGGTGCATCTCAAACCCTGCAACATGCCTCTGGTGAAGAGTAAACCTGCAACCTCGAGGACAGTGAGGAAATGGTCAGGGGAGGCTTATGAGGTACTCCAGGGTTGTTTTGAGATGACAGACTGGCAGGCACTCTGTGAGCCACATGGAGAGGACATTGATGGGCTCACAGATTGCATCACTGGTTACATCAACTTCTGTGTGGACTGCAATGTTCCAGCAAGAACTGTCCTTTGTTATTCAAATAACAAGCCATGGGTAACAAAGGACATTAAGGACATCCTGAACGCTAAAAAGAGGGTGTTTAGAGATGGAAATAGGGAGGAGCTGAGGACAATACAGAGGGACCTGAAAGTCAAGATTAGGGAGGTTAAAGACAGGTATAGGAGGAAGCTTGAGTGGAAACTCCAGCAGAACAACATGAGAGAGGTCTGGAGTGGGATGAGGACCATCACTGGGTTCCAGCAAACTAGCAACAGAGGAGCTGAAGGCAGTGTGGACAGGGTCAACGAACTTAACCTGTTCTTCAACAGATTTGACACTGTGGCCCCTGCCCACCCCCCACGTGATCCATCTGTTGTTCGCCCCCAACCAACACATACTCCACTCTCCCCTCCTACCCCTCTTCACAGCCCCTCACCCTGCTCTTATGACTACACCCCTCCCCCACCTGAAACTACCACAGTGGGCTTCATAGCTGAACAGGTGAGAAGACAGCTGAAACGTCTCCACCCAAGCAAGGCTGCGGGCCCGTATGGTGTCAGTCCCAGGGTGCTCAAAAGCCTGTGCCCCCCAGCTATGTGGAGTACTTCACCATGTCTTCAAACTGAGCCTGAGTCTCCAGAGGGTTCCTGTGCTGTGGAAGACGTCCTGCCTCGTCCCTGTACCGAAGACGCCACGCCCTAGTGGCTCCAATGACTACAGACCAGTGGCATTGACCTCCCACATCATGAAGACCCTGGAGAGACTTGTTCTAGAGCAGCTCCGGCCTATGGTTAGGCCACACTTACGACCCCCTCCAGTTTGCCTACCAGCCCCGACTAGGAGTTGAGGATGCCATCGTCTACCTGCTGAACCGTGTCTATGCCCACCTGGTCAAGCCAGCGAGCACTGTGAGGGTCATGTTTTTTGACTTCTCCAATGCGTTCAACACCATTCGCACCATCATGCATCCGCATGAGAGGGGAACTGGCCAAAGTTGACTGGAAAGGGACATTTGCAGGAAGGACAGCAGAGCAGCAATGGCTGGAGTTTCTGCAAAAAATGAGGGAAGTGCAAGACAGATATACAGTATTCCAAATAAGAAGTAATTTTCAAAGGGAAGAAGGACACTACTGTGACTGACAAGTTAACTCAGAGCCAAAGTAAAAGTAAAAGAGAGGGCATACAAGGGAGCCAGAGCTAATGGGAAGATAGAGGATTGGGGAGCTTTTAAAAACTTGCAGAAGGAAAATAAGAAGGTCATTCAGAAATAAAAGATGAATTATGAGAGGAAGCTGGTGACTAATATCAAAGAAGATACTAAAAGCTTTTTTAAGTATATAACGGGTAAAAGGGAGTTGAGGGTAGACATAGGACCAATAGATAATGATACTGGAGATATGGTAATCAGAGATGGCAGAGGAACTGAATGTATATTTTGCATCAGTTTTTACAGCGGAAGACATCTGCAATATACCGGACATTTGAGAGTGTCAGGGAAGTGAAGAATGTGCAGAGAAAATTACGACTGAGAAGGTGCTCAGGAGGCTTAATGGTCTGAGGGTGGATAAAGCTCCTGGACCTGATGGAATGCACCCTCTGGCTCCAAAGGGAGTAGCTGGAGAGATTGCAGAGGCATTAAGGATGATCTTTCAAGAATCAATAGACTCTGGCATTGTACCGGATGACTGGAAAATTGCAAATATTACACCGCTATTTAAGAAGGGTGGTAGGCAGCAGAAAGGAAACTATAAACCTGTTAGCCTGACATCAGTGATTGGGAAGTTGTTGGAATTGATTGTTAGGGATGAGATTACGGCATACCTGGAGGCACATGACAAGATAGGCCAAAGTCAGCATGGTTTCCTGAAAGAAAGATCCTGCCTAACAAACCTACTGTAATTCTTTGAGGAAATTACTAGCAGGGTAGACAAAGGAGATGTAGTAGACGTGTACTTGGATTTTCAGAAGGCCTTTGACAATGTGCCACACATGTGATAAGAGCCCATGGAATAACAGGGAAGTTACTAGCATGGGTGGAGCATTGGCTGGTCAGCAGAAAATGGAAAGTGGGAATAAAGGGATCCTATTCTGGACTGCTGCCGGTTACCAGTGGAGTCCCACAGGGGTCAGTGTTGGGACCACTGCTTTTTACGGTGTATGTCAGTGATTTAGACTATGGTATTAATGGATTTGTGGCTAAATTTGCTGATGATACAAATATAGGTGGAGGAGCCAGTAGTGTTGAGGAAACAGAGAGCCTGTAGAGAGACTTAGATAGTTTAGGTGAATGGGCAAAGAAGTGGCAAATGAAATACAATGTTGGAAAGTGTATGGTCATGCACTTTGGTGGAAGAAATAAACAGGCAGCCTATTATTTAGATGGGGAGAGAATTCAGAATGCAGAGGTGCAAAGGAAATTGGGAATCCTTGTGCAAGATACCCTAAAGGTTAACCTCCAGGTTGAGTTTGTTGTGAAGAAGGCAAATACAATGTTGGCATTCATTTCTTGAGGTATAGAATATAAGAGCAGGGATGTGATGTTGAGGCTCTATAAGGCACTCGTGAGACCACACTTGGGTATTGTGTGCAGTTTTGGGCTCCTTATTTTAGAAAGGACATACTGACATTGGAGAGGGTTTAGGGAAGAATCACAAGAGTGAATCCAGGAATGAAAGGATTAGCATATGAGGAATAAAAAACACAAAATGCTGGCAGAACTCAGCAGGCCAGACAGCATCTATGGGAGGAGGTAGTGACGACGTTTCAGGCCAAAACCCTTTATCAGGAGTTCATCAGGGTTTCGGCCCGAAATGTCGTCACTACCTCCTCCCATAGATGCTGTCTGACCTGCTGAGTTCTGCCAGCATTTTGTGTTTTTTACTTATTTCCAGCATCTGCAGATTCACTCATGTTACCATATGAGGAATGTCTGGCAGCTCTTGGGATGTATTCCCTGGAGTTCAGGAGAATGGGGGGGGGGGGGGGGGGGTGGATCTCATAGAAACATTCTGATGTTAAAAAGCCTGAACAGATTAGATATGGCAAAGTTATTTCCCATGGTTGTTAGGAGATTCTAGGACAAGAGGGCACAACTTCAGGGTTGAAGGATGTCCATTTAGAACTGAGATGTGGAGAAATTACTTTTGTCAGATGGTGGTAAATCTGTGGAATTTGTCGCCATGAGTGGCTGTGGAGGCTGTCATTGGGTGTATGTAAGGCAGAGATGGATAGGTTCTTGATTAGCCAGGGCATCAAAGGGTATGGGGAGAAAGCAGGGGAGTGGGGATGGCTGGAAGAATTGGATCAGCTCATGATTGAATGGCAGGGCAGACTTGATGGGATGAATGGCCTACTTCTGCTCCTTTCTCTTATGGTCTAAGAGAGAGGAAAAAAAGGGAACCTTAACAAAATTTACCCAGAGTTAATGCCTCGTTTGAGCCGAAGCCTGACATTCCTACTCTCACCACTGACCTACTCCCACCCATGGTCGTCCCATTTGTCCCTTCTGTACCTTAAAACAAGTGTCGTGAGTAACCTTGTTGCTGTGGCATGCTCCTGTCACTGATTGGACCATCAGAACCCCTGCCATTTCTGTTTAATAAAAATTGCCTTGCAAATCTCCTTTAAATTTCTTCCTCTCCCATTAAACTGGCAATTGTCATTCCTACTCCTGGAAAAGACCAAATCCTGTCTATGACATCATTTCGTTTTATAAGCTGCCATTGGTGAGGAGACTCACAATTTGGCCTCTACATTGGCAAAGCCTGTTGTAAATTGGGGGACTGCTTCATGAGCACCTCCGCTCCATCCACCAGAAGCAGAACTTCTTGGTGGCCAAACATTTTAATTCTGATTTCCATTTCCGTTCTGACATGTCCATGGCATTCTCTTGTGCTACGATGAAGCTACCCTCAGGGTGGAAGAGCAATATCTTATATTCTGTCTGGATAGCCTCTAACCTGATGATATGAATATCAATTTCTCCTTCTGGTAAAAATAATTCCCTCTCCCTTTCCCTCTTCTTCTATTCCCCACTCTGGCCTCTTCCCTCTTCTGACCTGCCTATCACGCCCCCGGGTACCCTCCTCAACCTTTCTGCTATGGTCCACTCTCCTCTCCCATCAGATTTCTTTCTCTCCATCCCTTTACCTTTCCCACCCACCTGGCTTCAACCATTTCATTCTAGCTATCCTTCTCCTCCTCTTCCCACCTTTTTATTCTGGCATCTTCTCCCTTCCTTTCCAGTCCTGAAGAAGAGTCTCGGCTCGAAACATGAACTGTTTATTCATTTCCACAGATGCTGTCTGACTTGCTGTTCCTCCAGCATTTTGTGTGTTTTGCTTCTGTTAGTGAAGAAGTTTCAGCTTTTCAGTGATGCTTTCAATGTCCTTGAATTATTTTTCCTGTCTACCTGACACTTTCTTATGCTGAGTCATACTCTAGTAGAATCCCTCTCACGGCAAGGTGTGAGATGTGTTCTCAGCTTGAGCACTGCGAAGACAGGGAGGAATTAGGGTCTTCGCATTGATTCCAGTTCCTTTAGCCTTTTGTGGTTTATAATTATTTTCATTCACACCTGCATTCACGGATATAACACTGAGCTCCCTACCACTAAGGATGTGTTTCAGAAACCCGTGGGCAAAGAAGAATTTGTTAAAGTTCGAAAGAGAGACCTGGAGAGACTAATAACTGAGACAATGCAAATCAAGGACTTCCTGCCAAAGATACTGAATGGAGAATTCCTGGAATGCTTCCATCAGCTGGAAATTGCTGAAAAAAGTAAGTGTTTGTGTGGCATCTTAGTGCAAAGTTCAGAGTAAATTTATTATCAAAATGGTGTCATTGAAGAGAGTGCAGAGAAGTTTCACAGGGATAATTCTGGGAATGAAGGGGTTAACACATGAGGAGCGTTTGGCAGCTTTGGGCCTGTACTTACTGGAATTTAGAAGAATGCGAGGGATCTCATTGAAACCTACAGAATGTTGAAAGGACTCTAAGGTAGATGTGGAGAGGATGTTTCCTATGGTGGGGTATACAGAACTAGAGGGCACTAGAGGGGTGACCTTTTAGAACAGAGGTAAGTAGGAAATTTTTAGCCAGAGAGTAGTGAATCTGGAATGCTGCTCTGCCACAAACTGAAGTGTAAACCTAGTCCATGGTATATCTAAGTCCTTATTTGTCAGGCCATCAAAGGCAGGTGTATGGGTTGAGTGGGATCCAGCATCAGCCATGATGGAATGGCGGAGTAGACTCAGTGGGCTGAATGGCTTAATTCTGTTCCTCTGTCTTCTGGTCTTCCCATGTACTACCCTGAGATTCATTCTGTTCAGAATCAGGTCTAATATCACCAGCATATGTCATGAAATTTGTTAACTTTACGGCAGCAGTACAATGCAATACATGATAAATATAGTAAAAACTGAATTACAGTATGAATAAGCAACACACACAATGCTAGAGGAACTCAGCAGGCCGGGCAGCATCTATGGAAAAAAGTAGTTGATGTTTCGGGCCGAGACCCTTCAGCAGTAAGAATAAAGATGTATATTAAATAGTTAAATTCAGGTAAGTAGTATAAAAACAGAAATTTAAAAAACAAGTAGTGAGATAGTGTTTGTGGATTCAATGTCAATTTAGAAATTGGATGGCAGAGGGGAAGAAGCTGTTCCTGAATCACGAAATGAGTGCCTTCAGGCTTCTCTGCCTCCTCCTTCATCATAACAATGAAAAGTGGGCATATTCTGGGTGGTGCGGTTCCTTGATAATTGAATTCACTTTTCTGAGGCACCGTGCCTTGAAGATGTCTTGGGTACTTTGGAGGCTAGTGCCCATGATGAAGTTCACTAATTTTACAACTCTCTACAGTTGTCTTTGATCCTGTGCAGTAGCCTCCCATACCAGACGGTGATGCAGCCTGTTAGAATGCTGTCCACGGTACATTGGTAGAAGGTTTTTGAGCATTTTAGATGACAAACCAAATATCCTCAAACTCCTGACTCCTCAAAAGCCGCTTTCTTGCCTCTTTTATAGCTGCATCAGTACGTTGTAACCAGGTTAGATCCTCAGAAATGTTGACACTTAGGAACTTGAAACTGCTCACTCACTCCACTTCTGATCCCTCTATGAGGATTGGATTATGTTCCCTCTTCTTACCCTTTCTGAAGTCCATAATCAGCTCTTTGATTTTACTGATGTTTGGTGCAAAGTGTGGCTGCGACATCACTCAACTTGCAGGCATTTATAAAGTTCTTATGTACTATTCTTAGAATCATTCTCTTGCAGGCATTCATAAAGTCCCTATGTACTACCCTGAGATTCATTCTCTTGCAGGCATTTACAACAAATAGGAAATACAATAGAATCTTACAAAAAAACTAAACAAAAAGCTAAACATAGAGCACTTCCGGTTAGATGGCGATTGTTTAGCTGCTCCGAACTTTTGTTCCGTTACTGTCGCTATCTTTGCACTAAATGTCTCCATTTTTTAAACCTTAGTTAGGAATTTTCTCGGTATCTCTTACTTGCCTGTGAACATATCTAACTTACAATGTCTAGCAAGGGTTCTAAATCCGGGAGAAAGGAAGCTATGGCTCCCTCAGACGAGACCCTGGTTGCGCTCGGAAAGCTCCGAGACGAAATTTTAAAGGAATTTAAAACCGCTTTCAAACAGTTGGAAGACAAACTGGTTCGGATCAACGATAAAGTGGACAAGCATGCTGAACACCTATCTCGCATCGATTCAACTTCTGAAGATTTAGAAAGTCGTGTTCGATACTTGGAGACTCTCTGTTCCAGCTTAGAGGAAAAATGTAACAAACTCCTTTCCAAAATGGTGGATCTCGAAAATCGCAGCAGACGCTGCAATCTCAGAATTCTTGGATTGCCAGAGGCGACCGAACAGGGATCAACCGTGAAGTTTTTCGCCAAGTTTCTCTGTGGGATATTCGGGAAAGATTTGCTTCCAAACCAGCCTGAGCTCGAACGGGCACACAGAGTTTACGTTCCCCCCGGAATTCTGGGCTCCCGTCCGCGACCAGTAATCTTGTGTTTCCATCAATATCAGGTAAAACACAGTCTGATTGTAGAGGCACGTCGCAGGGGGTCTTTTCCTTTCCAGGATACAACCATTCGCTTTGTGGAAGATTTTGCACCCCAGACCTTAAAGATGCGCGCTGAGTTTAAAGGCGCAATGAAAGTGCTTTTTGATCGTGGTTTTAAACCCTCTCTTCGCAATCCTGCCGATCTACGAATCAAGCTTAATACCGGAAAATACAAGTGACAAGTGGTTCAAATCAGTGAAGGAAGCTGAAGCATTTGTGGCAAGTCTTCCGGCTATCCAGTCATCTTCGGAATCTGATCGGACCTTCTAAAATGGTGGATAAGTACTCCTCGTAGTAAAATTACTTTTTCTGGACTCAGACTTCATTTGAATCACTCAGACATTATTCATTGAAACTCTAAGGGCTGTTGACAATCTCTCCCGGGATTTGGTGTGTGTGTAATCTATTTTTATTCTTGTATAACCTTTATCTACAGAGTTCTACAACTGACTCTAACTTGTTTTGGAGGTTCGAAGTCTTTAGTGAAGGCCTCCCTGTTTGTTGGTTCACAGTTTAATTGCTGATTTATGTTTCCTTTTTTTTATATTTATTTATTTTATCTTTTTTTTCTTTTCTTCACCCCTTTTTTCTAATCTCTGAATTTTTTTCTCTCCTCTCTGTAAATGGTTGATAAATACCCGTCTTGAATTTATAATTTTCCCCTTCCTCTCCTTTTTTTTTTACCTTTTTTTCCCCTTTCTCTTACTTTATTCTTCTATAATTTTTCGCGGGTAGGTTAGTTTTGGTTTTCTTCCGATTTTCTCAAAGTTTTATATTTCTGTAGGTGTTCTAATCTGTAGTTATGTTTTCTAGTGCATAAACTAGTTACTATTTGCTATAGTATTTATACGGAACTGTTGTTAATGACACAGATCTGGAAGTTGTATTTGGGTTAATTTTTTTGGTAGAGCTAGCTACTTGTTTTAGTAGCCGTCTAGTTTTGGGTTGTGTGGATGGGGTGGATTTTCCAGTTCCAACATCACTCACTGTATTTATTGTTTCTCTTTATTGCTCAGGACATGTATATGTTTTGATTTTACGAATCTATGTTTACATCTCTGCTCCCAGACTGCTATTGTACTGCTTGACTTTTTATATGCCTGCTGCCTTTTATGCATTAGTAATTGATAATGGCTAGTGCACTTAAATTCGTGAGCTGGAATGTAAAGGGATTGAATCACCCTGTTAAAAGGAGGAAGGTATTCTCACATATCAAACAACTCAAAGCTGACATTGCTTTCCTTCAAGAAACTCATATTCGTTGTTTTGATAACTCCGGCTTCTGTCAAAGTGGGCGGGTCAGCATTTTCATTCATCCTTTGCCGCTAAAGCTAGGGGAGTCTCCATTCTTATTAACTCAAATATTCCTTTTGAACTCCATAATAAAATATCTGATACAAATGGCCGTTTTATTATTGTTTCTGGTAAACTATATAACACTAAGGTTGCACTAGCAAACCTGTACGCCCCCAACTTTGATGATGTTAACTTTTTTGAACGGTTTTTTTCCTCACTACCAGACTTAAACTCATACTCTCTTATACTGGGTGGTGACTTCAACTGTTGGTTGGATCCTAAACTGGATCGATCGTCCTCTGTTACCAGATCACCTACTAAATCTGCCTTAGCTATCCAATTGTTTCTCTCTAATTTTGGTATCTCTGATATATGGCGTTTCCTCCATCCTACGGAGAGAGATTATTCTTTTTTCTCACATGTTCACCATACCTTCACTAGAATTGACTATTTCTTACTCGATAACCAACTTATCCCATTTGCCCACTCTTGTGACTATCAGAGTATACTGATTTCTGACTATGCCCCAATTACCCTCTCTCTGAACTTTCCTGGTCTCTCTCAGAGGAATAAACACTGGCGGTTTGATTCAACTTTATTATCGGATAATGATTTTGTAAAATTTATTAAGGATCAGATAACCTTTTATTTTAACACTAATACATCACCTGAAGTGCCATCCCAGATTGTCTGGGATGCCATGAAAGCATATCTGAGGGGTCAAATAATCTCTTACACAGCAAATCTCAACAGAAGATCCCGTGCAGATCGATCAGACCTCATTAACCAGATTAAAGATTTGGATCAAATATATGCCCAAACTAAGAACCCTGAATTATACAAGAAGCGCGTTGAACTCCAAACTAAATTTAACCTTCTGTCCACTCAGCCTGTCGAACGCCAACTTCTCGAAAGCAAGAGTCACTTTTACATTCATGGGGATAAGTCTGGTAAATTCCTAGCCAATCAGCTGAGGCATTCCAAAGCCAAACAACATATTACAAAGATCCGGAAGAAGAACGGAGACTTTACATCGGATCATTTAGAAATTAATGACGCATTTAAAAATTTTTACTCTCGGCTTTATTCCTCTGAATCTCTGAATGACAATATCTCTGTTGATCAACTTTTACAGAATCTGAATATCCCCTCACTTTCATCTGATTTCAAAGCCAAACTCAATGCGCCTATATCATCAGAAGAAATATCTTTTGCAATTTCTGCACTGTCCTCAGGGAAATCTCCTGGACCTGATGGGTTCCCTGTAGAATTTTATAAATCATTCTCTTCACTTCTTTCTCCTCAGTTACTTTCAGTATTATCTGACTCGTTTAATTACGGCAAATTGCCACCCTCTTTCAATGAGGCATCTATTATTCTTCTTTTAAAAAAGGGCAAAGACCCAACAGAGTGTTCCTCGTACAGGCCAATCTATCTGCTCAATGTTGATGTAAAGATCTTAGCTAAAGTGTTGGCTCATAGATTAGAAACTGTTATTCCCTCCATTATCTCTGATGACCAAACAGGCTTTACTAAAAACCGTCTCCCTTTTTTTAACATTCGGCGTCTATTTAATATTTTATACTCACCTCCAACTGGGACTCCTGAATGTGTTATTTCCCTCGATGCAGAGAAAGCATTTGATCGTATAGAGTGGAACTACCTTTTTGCAGTCTTAGAAAAATTTGACCTCGGCCAAAGTTTCATCTCTTGGATCCAATTGCTGTACCTGTGTCCTACTGCTTCTGTTTTAACTAATTTTCAGAAATCCCAAGTATTTAATCTCAAACGTGGCACCCGTCAGGGATGCCCCTTAAGTCCCTTTCTCTTTGATTTGGCTATAGAACCTCTGGCGATAGCATTTCGAAACTGTCCTGAATTGACCGGGATTTGGAGAGGGGGTGTTGAGCATAAAGTTTCTCTCTATGCTGATGACTTATTACTCTTTCTCTCAAATCTGTCTACATCCTTACCTCTAATGTTTTCACTTCTTGACCAGTTTAGCCAGAACTCTGGCTATAAACTTAATTTACATAAGAGTGAACTTTTCCCAATTAATAAAGAAGCACAAGAACTAATATTTCGTGATCTCCCTTTTAAAGTAGTCCATAATCAATTTACTTATCTTGGAATTACAGTCACAAGGAAGTTTAAAGATCTCTTTCGTGAAAACTTTGTCAATCTTTCATATGCTATAAAACAGAGTCTGGTACAATGGTCACCTCTATCTATGTCTTTGGTAGGTCGTATTAATGTTGTTAAAATGTATGTTCTCCCCAAATTTTTATACTTATTTCAATCTATCCCAATTTTTATTCCTAAATCTTTTTTTGATTCCTTAGACTCTATTATTTTGTCATATCTGTGGCAGAATAAGCGCTCTAGAATTAATAAAATCCACCTCCAAAAATCTAAAAAAGAGGGTGGCATGGCTTTACCTAACTTTCGCTTATATTATTGGGCAGCTAATATACGTTGTGCTACCTTCTGGTCTTTCTTCCACGGCCAACCCGAGTGCCCTAACTGGGTGGCAATGGAGTTGAGCTCCACTAAAGAATTATCTATATCTGCACTTCTTGGCTCTGCACTCCCTAGTAGTCTGCCCAGATCAATAGCTAATCCTCTTGTTAGACATACTTTGCGTATATGGGCTCAGTTCAGGAAATGCTATGGTTTCCAGGGGTTTTCCGTTTCTAGCCCTGTCGCACATAATCACCTTTTTTTACCTACTACGTACGATTCAGCATTCCATGTTTGGTATAGGAAGGGCATTAGACATTTTGAAGATCTCTTCATTGATAATCGCTTCGCTTCTTTTCAGCAGCTCTCTGTTAAGTTCAACCTGCCTAACACTCACTTTTTCAGATATCTCCAAATCCGACACTTTATTGCTCCTTTAATTCCTAACTTTCCTGAAATGCCTGCAAAAAATGCTATGGACCTATTTCTTTCCATTAATCCACTAGGTAAAGGTTTAATTTCAATTATCCAAGATAAACTAGCAGCTTTACGACGGGCCCCTGTGGATAAAATTAAAATGGCCTGGGAGCAGGATTTAAATATCTCCTTATCCGAGGAGAGCTGGGACTCAGTTCTCAAATCGGTTAACTCAACCTCTCTTTGTGCTCGCCATTGCCTTTTACAGTTTAAGATTGTTCATAGAGCCCATATGTCTAAATCTAAACTATCTCGATTCTACCCTAGCATTAGTCCGCTCTGTGATAAATGCAAGAGGGGCGTGGCCTTCCTCATCCATATGTACTGGCTCTGTCCTAGCTTGGAGAAATTCTGGAAAGATGTCTTCACTACATTATCGGGTATTCTGAATCAGCACCTAGAACCAAACCCCTTAATTGCTCTGTTCGGTTTTTGGGGCGAGACAGATTTATGTCTGGGTCCGACCAAATGCTGAATACTATCCTTTGCCTCTCTCCTGGCTAGACGCTTGATCCTCCTTAGATGGAGAGATGTTGCCCCGCCCACTCATGCGCAATGGCTTAACGACATTATGGCCTGCTTGGACCTCGAAAAAATTCATTATTCAGTTCTTAATTCGGATCTAAAGTTCCATAAGGTCTGGGGACCTTTTATCGAGTACTTTCATAACCTTCCTCTTGACTAGGTTTTTTTTTCTTTTTTTTTCTTCTTTTCGGTCCCTTGCTTTCAGCTCCCTTTTTTGTTCTGGTAGTAGGCATTATTATCCTCTGTTGCTAAGTGTATTCACAGTCTGGGAGTTTGACTGTCCTGACCTATACTCTTTATATTGTGTTGTGGTCGGTCTGGAGTTGTTGTTGTTTTTTTTCTTGTGTTGTGGGGCTTGGGGAGGACACTAAGCTTACTTGTCTTTAATTTAGGTGCTTTTTTGTTAAATTCTCTTCCTTTGTAGCATATTGTTATTGTATGCTTAATTTTGTACTGTATTAATGCTCCTCATTGGGATTTGGGGTTTTTAATTTGTAAAATGTTTTGAAAAACTAATAAAAAAAATTTTTTTAAAAAGCTAAACATAAACAAAGACTGACAAACAAATAATGTGCAAAAGAAGACCAGCTGTGCAAATAAAAAATAATACTGAGAATATGAGTTGTTAGGAGTCCTTGAAAATTAGTCTATAGATTATTGAATCAGTTCAGAGTAGTGGAGAGTGAAGTTATCCATAATGGTTCAGGAGCCTGATGGTTGAAGGGTAATAACTTTTCTTGAACCTGCTGCTGTGGGCCCTAAGGCTCCTGTACCTCCTGTCTGATGGTAGAAGTGAGAAGAGAGCATGTCCTAAATGGTGTGTGTCTTTGATGATGGATATTGCTTTCTTGTGCTCCTTGTAAATGTGGTCATTGACAGAGAAGGCTTTACCTATGGTGGACTGGGCTGTGATCACCATTTTCTGTAGCCTTTACCATTCCTGGGCATTGGTGTTTCAATACCAGCCCAGAAATTAGACAGATGAACTTTTGCTGCATTCCCTCAATGGCAGGTAAATTCTTTCTTAGATAAGAGCATCAAAGCTGCAGTTGTGGTCTCTCAAAACCCTGTTGAGCAAGCTATTATTTCTCCTGGTCACAAGTCTTCCTGTTGTGAAGGCTATAACCTCAATAGGTACATTTAATGTCAGAGAAGTGTATACAATATACATCCTGAAATTCTTTTTCTTTACAAACATCCACAAAAACAGAGGGGTGCCCCAAAGAATGCATGACAGTTAAACGTTAGAACCCCAAAGCCCCCCCACTCCTCCCTCCCAAGTACAAGCAGCATCTTCTCCCTCACCCGCAAAAAAGCAGCAGCACTCTCTACCAAGCACTCCACCGTGCAGCAAAGCATCAATAAAGACACAGACTTGTAGTACCCCCAAAGACTACTCGTTCACCCAGTAATTCAACATATCACAGGCTCTCTGTCTCCTTAATAAGGGAAGAAGAAATGTCCCCATTTCACAGCGAGAGGGCAGACATAACAAACAACTTGCTGATTTATGATGTTAAAAGTCTATTGCGTCACTTTTTCTGAGCTCTGCGTCCAGAGAATCGGCTCCAAAAAAGCTCAGGTCTCTGAACATATAGCCAACAGCTAACCCGCTTTTACCGATGTTCTGTGTTCTCCCGCAAAGCCTCAGTTGGGGCACGGCCTTGAATCTACCCATCTCCAGAGCCACGAAAATCCGGCACCCTGATGGCACGCTAGTCTTCCAGGCATCATCCTTGGGATATCAAAAAACAGCCAGTCATGAGGCCCTGAGAGCAGATCCCATTCCTGCAAAGGACCAAAGTCAGAGTGTAACTCCAGGTCTGGGTCTTCAAAAGAAACTTAAAAAGGAAAAAAAGAGATATCAGAAATAAAAATAGAGCTGTTTCCAAAGATACAAGAAAAGGAGTCGCGTTTAGCGCCATTTTGACTTTGCTCCACCCTCCAGTCAACCCGTCCATTTTCTCACAAGATTACTGTCTGTAAATTCTCCAAAGTGGTCATCATGAGGACATGGAAGTACCTATCTAGTCCACTGTCACTCTAAAACCTGGAACTCCTTGCAGTTTCATTTGAAGAACTGGTTGAAAAAGGTGGCTCATCATCACCTTTCCAAGGGTAATAAGTGGTGGCCTTACCAATGAAACCCTAGCTCTCAGAAAATGAGTGTTAAAATCCCTATATTTTTCATACTTACCAGATATTTACTAGGATGTTACCTGGGTTTCAGCACTTAAGTTACAGAGAAAGGTTGAACAAGTTAGGTCTCTATTCATTGGAGCGTAGAAGGTTGAGGGGGGATTTGATCGAGGTATTTAAAATGTTGAGAGGGATAGATAGAGTTGACGTGAATAGGCTGTTTCCATTGAGAGTAGGGGAGATTCAAACGAGAGGACATGATTTGAGAGTTAGGGGGCAAAAGTTTAAGGGAAACACGAGGGGGTATTTCTTTACTCAGAGAGTGCTAGCTGTGTGGAATGAGCTTCCTGTAGAAGTAGTAGAGGCCAGTTCAGTTGTGTCATTTAAGGTAAAATTGGATAGGTATATGGACAGGAAAGGAGTGGAGGGTTATGGGCTGAGTGCGGGTAGGTGGGACTAGGTGAGATTAAGAGTTTGACACGGACTAGGAGGGCTGGAATGGCCTGTTTCCGTGCTGTGATTGTTATATGGTTATATTATAGTCTAGTAACAGAAAATAGTAGAATTATGGAGCCAGCTTGGATTCAACAGAGATTGGATAACGTTGGTATATTAAGGGACCTAAATGTTCCTGTACACAATTTGTGCCTCTGTAAGCTAACATGCATGCACCTCCTTCCCATTATCCCATGCTGTACCTTGCTCTCCTATCAGAACCTATCATCGTATACACTTTTGTCACTTCCACCATTCCCACTCTTCCCTCCCCATCTACTATCAAACCTCTCAGCATTTGGATTCACCTATCACTTGCCAACTCTTATCCATCTCTTCCCTCCACCTTTTCATACTAGTTGTCTACCCTCTATCTTTAAGTGCAGATGAAAGGTCTAGACCCGAAAAATCGACTCCATTTCCTCTGGAGAATCAGATTTATTATCAGACTTATTGGACATGAAGCTGTCGTTTTGTGGCAACAGTACAGCACAAAAACATAAAATGATTATGAATTACAAAACAGTGCGAAAAGAAGGAATAACAAGATGGTGTTCATGAATTTATAAAATATTGAGAAATCTGATGAGAGGGGAAAATGCTGTTCCTGAACTTTGAGTGTGGGTCATCAGTCTCTTGCTGTTGTTAATGAGAAGAGGGTCATCAGTCTCTTGCTGTTGGTAATGAGAAGAGAGTATGTCCCAAATGTGAGTGTGGGTCATCAGTCTCTTGCTGTTGTTAATGAGAAGAGGGTCATCAGTCTCTTGCTGTTGGTAATGAGAAGAGAGTATGTCCCAAATGTGAGTGTGGGTCATCAGTCTCTTGCTGTTGTTAATGAGAAGAGGGTCATCAGTCTCTTGCTGTTGGTAATGAGAAGAGAGTATGTCCCAAATGTGAGTGTGGGTCATCAGTCTCTTGCTGTTGGTAATGAGAAGAGAGTATGTCCCAAATGTGAGTGTGGGTCATCAGTCTCTTGCTGTTGGTAATGAGAAGAGAGTATGTCCCAAATGTGAGTGTGGGTCATCAGTCTCTTGCTGTTGGTAATGAGAAGAGGGTCATCAGTCTCTTGCTGTTGGTAATGAGAAGAGAGTATGTCCCAAATGTGAGTGTGGGTCATCAGTCTCTTGCTGTTGGTAATGAGAAGAGAGTATGTCCCAAATGTGAGTGTGGGTCATCAGTCTCTTGCTGTTGGTAATGAGAAGAGAGTATGTCCCAAATGTGAGTGTGGGTCATCAGTCTCTTGCTGTTGGTAATGAGAAGAGAGTATGTCCCAAATGTGAGTGTGGGTCATCAGTCTCTTGCTGTTGGTAATGAGAAGAGAGTATGTCCCAAATGTGAGTGTGGGTCATCAGTCTCTTGCTGTTGGTAATGAGAAGAGAGTATGTCCCAAATGTGAGTGAGGGTCTCTCAAGATGGATGCCATCTTGTTAAGGTATTGCTTGTTCAGGATGTCTATTGTCTATTGATGTCCTTGGTGGTAGGGAGGGTTGTGCTGGAGATGGTGATGCAGCTGGCTACAACCCATTAGCAGGCTGTCCTACAAACAGATGAGGCCTGGTCTACTGAGTTCCTCCAGCATCCTGTCTGTTGCTTCAAATTCCACCATCTCCAGCTTCTAGTGTCTCCAATCTCATATATTCATTACCAAGTTATTAGTGTTTACGACAAACAGCATGGTTGCCAGAACCAATCCTTGTGTACACTGCACTGGTCACAGGCTTCCAGTCACCAGTTCTCCTCTGCCTCCCCTCACCAAACCAATTTTGGACCCAGTTTCCCACCTCACTAAGACTTCCTGAAATCTATGTAGACTATATTAACCACACTGCCCTCCAGTATATTTTTTTAACTATTGGAAAATACAGACAAGTTGGTCAGACAGGATCTCTCCCACCCCCCCCCCCCCATCCCCAACAAAGCTATTCTGAGCACCTTTGATTAATCTATGGCTTTCCAAGCAGTGATTAATCCTCTCCTTTGAAATTACATCCTTACCACTGACTTTGGGCTGAGAGTTACAGCAGATTCCAGTTAATTGGGGCAGCTGGTTATTTGGGACAACTCTTAGAGAACAAAAACTAATCAAGAAAATAGCTGGGATTCCCTTTGTTTATTTTGGACACTATGCCACTTCACTGAAACAGGAGACAGTTGCCAAGAAGTTTCTAACTAGCATCAGTCACATGAATTTGTCTGGCTGTTAGACAATTGCACCTTGCTTAGAGCAGTCTTGTCCCCACTGCACTTTTTGAATAAGCTCATGAAGATACCTGTCAGAATCATGGAGCCATACAGAATGGAAGCAGGACATTAAGCCTATCTTGTGTCATTGGAATTAATCCCATCTAACAATATCTGGCCCATAGTCTCCCATGCCCTTGTGTCATCAGAATTAATCCTGTCTAACAGCTCCTGGCCCGTAGTCTCCCATGGCCTTGCGTCATCTAAATTAATCCCATCTACCGGCTCCTGGCCCGTAGTCTCCAAATGCTCATTAAGTGTGTACCTTTGGGTATGAATGACAACAGATCATTAATTTTAGCAAAACCACTGTTTGAATTGAATTGAGTTTACTTAAATCTTACATCCATCCCATGACATGAGGGAGTAAAAATCTTTGTGTTATGACTCTGTTGCAATGTAGACATGTGAATTTGTAACTCTAATGGCTTATTAGACATTCCCATTATTCAGGACATTTACAGAGACAGGTGTGTAAAAAGAGCTTGAAGGATCATTGGGGACCCGAGCCACCCCAACCACAAACTGTTCCAGCTGCTACCATCCGGGAAATGGTACTGCAGCATAAAAGCCAGGATCAACAGGCTTCCACCAGGCCATCAGACTGATTAATTCAGGCTGGCACAATTGTATTTCTATGTTATATTGACTGTCCTATTGTATACATTATTTATCATAAATTACTATAAATTGCACATTGTACATTTAGATGGAGATGTAACGTAAAGATTTTACTCCTCGTATATGAAGAATGTAAGTAATAGTCAACTCAATTCAATTCAATTGTAGAAAGAAACTGTCCCATAGCCCATTAGTCCTGGCTTTAAATCTGCGGTATCGTTTGCAAGATGGAAGCAGCTGAAACCATTTATGGTTGGGGTGACTGGTGACCCTAATGATCTTCCAGGCCTTGTTTCTGCACCTGTTGTTGTAAATGTTCTCAGTGGAGGGAAATTCACATCCACAGATGCATTGGGCTGTCCGTACTACTCTCTGCAGTGCCCAGCGATCAGGGTTGGTGTAGTTCCCGTACCAGGTGGTGATACAGCCAGTCAGGATGCTGTCAATGGTGCCCCTGTAGAAATTCTTGTGGATTTGGGGGCTCATGCCAAACTTCAGTCGTCTGAGGTGTAAGAGATGATGTTGTGCTTTTTTTTTGCCATACAGCCAGTCTGTACAGTCTAGGTGAGATCTTCAGTGATGTGTATACTAAGGAATGTAAAACTATTTACCCACTCAACTGCAGACATATTGATGTTGATCAAGCCGAGCCTGTCTCCATTCCTCCTGTAATCCACAATCAGCTCTTTTGTTTTTTAGACAACCTGTTATTTACAGCATATCTGGTCATTGTCTGATATACCTAGCCCAGTGTTTGAGTTATGATTTCGCTTTATACTCACCCTGTTTCTGTATTACAGCGTTGGAGAAAAGAGAACAAGAGAATGAACAGCTCCAACTAGATCGTGATCATTTTAAGGCGAGGCTGAAAACTGCTCAGGAAGACTGTCAAAAGGAACGAGAGGTAAAACATGAGCTCTTCCACCATCTACTCTTTCTCAGGGATGTGACTTCCCAATCTCCCTTTACCCTGGAATATGACTCCACAATCTCCTCTTGTTCTGGGATGTGACTCCCCCATCTCGCCCTACTCCGGGATGTGACTCCCCCATCTCGCCCTACTCCGGGATGTGACTCCCCCATCTCCCCTACTCTAGGATGTGACTCCCCCATATCCCCCTACTCTGGGATGTGACTCCCCATATCCCCCTACTCCGGGATGTGACTCCCCCATCTCGCCCTACTCCGGGATGTGACTCCCCCATCTCCCCTACTCTAGGATGTGACTCCCCCAACTCCCCCTACTCTGGGATGTGACTCCCCATATCCCCCTACTCTGGGATGTGATTCCCCCATCTCACCCTACTCCGGGATGTGACTCCCCCATCTCGCCCTACTCCGGGATGGGACTCCCCATCCCCCCTTACTCCGGGATGTGACTCCCCCAACTCCCCCTACTCTGGGATGTGACTCCCCATATCCCCCTACTCTGGGATGTGACTCCCCATCTCCCCCTACTCTGGGATGTGACTCCCCCATCTCCCCCTACTCTGAGATGTGACACCCCGTCCCCCCATCTCCCCCTACTCCCCATCCCCCCTTACTCTGGGATGTGACTCTCCCCATCTCTCCCTAATCTGGGATGTGACTCTCCCCATTTCCCCCTAATCTGGGATGTGACTCTCCCCATCTCCCCCTACTCAGAGCAACATAGAAAACCTATAGTACAGTACAGGCCCTTCGGCCCACAAGGTTCTGCTGAACATGTCCCAACTCTAGAAATTACTAGATAGATAGATACTTTATTCATCCCCATGGGGAAATTCAACTTTTTTTCCAATGTCCCATACACTTGTTGTAGCAAAACTAATTACATACAATACTTAACTCAGTAAAAAATATGATATGCATCTAAATCACTATCTCAAAAAGCATTAATAATAGCTTTTAAAAAGTTCTTAAGTCCTGGCGGTTGAATTGTAAAGCCTAATGGCATTGGGGAGTATTGACCTCTTCATCCTGTCTGAGGAGCATTGCATCGATAGTAACCTGTCGCTGAAACTGCTTCTCTGTCTCTGGATGGTGCTATGTAGAGGATGTTCAGAGTTTTCCATAATTGATCGTAGCCTACTCAGTGCCCTTCGCTCAGCTACCGATGTTAAACTCTCCAGTACTTTGCCCACGACAGAGCCCGCCTTCCTTACCAGCTTATTAAGACGTGAGGCGTCCCTCTTCTTAATGCTTCCTCCCCAACACGCCACCACAAAGAAGAGGGCGCTCTCCACAACTGACCTATAGAACATCTTCAGCATCTCACTACAGACATTGAATGACGCCAACCTTCTAAGGAAGTACAGTCGACTCTGTGCCTTCCTGCACAAGGCATCTGTGTTGGCAGTCCAGTCTAGCTTCTCGTCTAACTGTACTCCCAGATACTTGTAGGTCTTAACCTGCTCCACACATTCTCCATTAATGATCACTGGCTCCATATGAGGCCTAGATCTCCTAAAGTCCACCACCATCTCCTTGGTCTTGGTGATATTGAGACGCAGGTAGTGATATTGAGACTAGGCTTACATATAGCCCTCTATTTTTCTAACCTCCATGTACTTATCCAAAAGTCCCTTAAAAGACCCTATCGTATCCACCTCCACCACCTTTGCCGGCAGCCCATTCCATGCACTCACCATTCTCTGAGTTAAAAACTTACCCCTGACATCTCTTCTGTACCTAATCCCCAGCACCTTAAATCTGTGTCGTCTTGTAGCAACCATTTCAGCCCTGGGAAAAAGCCTCTGACTATCCACACGATCAACGCCTCTCAACATCTTATACACCCCTATCAGGTCACTTCTCATGCTTCGTTGCTCCAAGGAGAAAAGGCCGAGTTCACTCAACCTGTTCTCATAAGACATGCTCCCCAATCCAGGCAACATCCTTGTAAGTCTCCTCTGCACCCTTTCTATGGCTTCCACATCCTTCCTTTAGTGAGGCGACCAAAGCTCAGCAAGTTCTCCAAGTGGGGTCTGACCAGGGTCCTATATAGCTGCAACATTACCTCTCGGCTCCTAAATTCAATTCCATGATTGATGAAGGCCAATACACCATATGCCTTAACCACAGAGTCAACCTGCACAGCTGCTGTGAGCATCCTATGGACTCAGCCCCCTAGATCCCTCTGATCCTCCACATTGCCAAGAGTCTTACCGTTAATAATAAATTCTGCCATCATATTTGACCTACCAAAATGAACCACTTCGCACTTATCTGGGTTGAACTCAGTTTTGCATCCTATCAATGTCCCGCTGTAACCTCTGACAGCCCTCCACACTATCCACACCCCCAACCTTAGTGTCATCAGCAAACTTACTAACCCATCCCTCCACTTCCTCATCCAGGTCATTTATAAAAATCACAAAGAGTAAGGGTCCCAGAACAGATTCCTGAGGCACTCCACTGGTGACTGACCTCCATGCAGAATATGAATATTCTGAATATATATGAATATGACCACTCTTTGCCTTCTGTGGGCAAGCCAGTTCTGGATCCACAAAGCAATGTCCCCTTGGATCCCATGCCTCCTTACTTTCTCAATAAGCCTTGCATGGGGTACCTTATCAAATGCCTTGCTGAAATCCAAAAACACAAGATCTACTGCTCGACCTTCATCAATGTGTTTAGTCACATCCTCAAAAAATTCAATCAGGGTCGTAAGGCACGACCTGCACTTGACAAAGCTGTGCTGACTACTCCTAATCGTATTATACTTCTCCAAATGTTCGTAAATCCTGCCTCTCAGGATCTTCTCCATCAACTTACCAACCACTGAGGTAGGACTCGCTGGTCTATCTCTACTCCCTTTCTTGAATAAAGGAACAACATTTGCCACCCTCCAATCCTCTGGAACCTCTCCTGACACTATTGATGAGGCAAAGATCATTGCCAGAGGCTTAGCAATCTCCTCCCTCGCCTCCCACAGTAGCCTGGGGTACATCTCATCCAGGCCTGCGACTTATCCAACTTGATGCTTTCCAAAAGCTCCAGCACATCCTCTTTCTTAATATCCACATGCTCAAGCTTTTCAATCTGCTGCAAGTCATCACTATTATAACCAAGAGCCTTTTTCATAGTGAATACTGAAGTAAAGTATTCATTAAGTACCTTTGCTATTTCCTCCGGTTCCATACACACTTTCCCACTGTCACATTTGATAGGTCCTATTCTTTCACGTTTTATCCTCCTGCTTTTCACATACTTGTAGAATGCCTTGGGGTTTTCCTTAATCCTGCTCGCCAAGGCCTTCTCATGGCCCCTTCTGTCTCTCCTAATTTCCTTCTTAAATTCCTTCCTGTTAGCCTTATAATCTTCTAGATCTCTAACATTACCTAGTTCTCTGAACCTTTTGTAAGCTTTACTTTTCTTCTTGACCAGACTTATTACAGCCTTTGTAACCTTTGTGTAACCTGCCATAACTTCCCTATCTCATTGGAACGTACCTATGCAGTACTTCACAAAGATATTCCCTGAACATTTGCCACATTTCTTCCGTACTTTTCCTTGAGAACATCTGTTTCCAATTTAAGCTTTCAGTTTCCTGCCTGATAGCCTCATAATTCCCCTTACTCCAATTAAACGCTTTTCTAACTTGCCTGTTCTTATCTCTCTCCAATGCTATGGTAAAGGAGATAGAATTATCATCACTATCTACAAATTGTTCTCCCACTGAGAGATCTGACACCTAACCAGGTTCATTTCCCAATACCAAATCAAGTATAGCCTCTCCTCTTGTAGCCTTATCTACATATTGTGTCAAGAAACCTTCCTAAACACACCTAACAAACCCCACCCCATTTAAACCCCTTGCTCTAGGGAGATGCCAATCTATATTTGGGAAATTAAAATCTCCCATCACGTCAACTCTGTTATTATTACACCTTTCCAGGATCTGTTTCCCTATCTGCTCCTTGATATCCCTGTTACTATTGGGCGGCCCATAAAAAACACCCAGTAAAGTTATTGACCCCTTCCTGTTCCTAATCTCCACCCACAGAGACTCAGTAGACACCCTATCCATGGCGTCCACCTTTTCTGCAGCTGTGACACTATCTCTGATCAACAGTGCCACGCCCCCACCTCTTTAGCCTCCCTCCCTGTCTTTTCTGAAACATCTAAAACCCGGCACTTGAAGTAGCTAATCCTGTCCCTGAGCCATCCAAGTCTCTGTAATGGCCACCACATCATATCTCCAAGTACTGATCCACACTCTAAGCTCATCTGCTTTGTTTACAACACTCTTTACGTTAAAATAGATACATCTCAAACCTTCGGTCTGAGCGCGTCCCTTCTCTATCACCTGCCTATCCTTCCACACATGTTGTCTCCTATCTTTCTGTATTTGAAAGCCAGACGCCTCTTCCCCAGACTCTTCAGTTTGGTATCTGAGAACATTTCTATCACATACAAACTTTTGATTTCAGTCCACACAAGCAGTGCTTGCATGACCTTTATCCTCCTCCACTTCACCATCTGCTCTAACACACTGGTCCCCTCCCACTGCAAATCTAGTTTTAACCCCCCGGAGCAGCACTAGCAAACCTTCCCGCAAGGATGTTAGTCCCCCTCCAGTTCAGGTGCAAACCGTCCCATCAGAACAGGTCCCACCTTCCCTGGAACAAAGCCCAATTGACAAGAAACATGAAGCCCTCCCTCCTGCATCATCTTCTTAGCCATGTATTTAGCTGCTCTGGGATGTGATTCCCCCATCTCCCCCTACTCTGGGATGTGACTCCCCCATCTCCCCCTAATCTGGGATGTGACTCCCCATCTCCCCCTACTCTGGGATGTGACTTCCCCATCTCCCCCTACTCTGGGATGTGACTCCCCCAACTCCCCCTACTCTAGGATGTGACTCCCCATCTCCCCCTACTCTGGGATGTGACTCCCCATCTCCCCCTACTCTGGGATGTGACTTCCCCATCTCCCCCTACTCTGGGATGTGACCCCCCCATCACTCTGGGATGTGACTCCCCATCCCCCCTACTCTGGGATGTGACTCCCCCATCTCCCTTACTCTGGGATGTGACTCCCCATCTCCCCCTACTCTAGGATGTGACTCCCCATATCCCCCTACTCTGGGATGTGACACCCCATCTCCCCCTACTCTGGGATGTGACTCCCCCATCTCCCTTACTCTGGGATGTGACGCCCCCCCCCCCCAATCTCCCCTACACTGGGACGTCAGTATTAGTGTCTGAGTTTGATGGTGCAATACTGATTCATGGTGGGATGCAGGTTGCTGAGCCTCTCTTTGGCTGGTGGTATGTGCACTCTTGTTGTTTGAGGCGGCAAGGTGGATTGGAACCTGCATCTCGAATGGGGATATGGATTTCCTGTTGAACCAAGGGAACCTCGATTTAACATCCAGTTTGAGTGAGGCTCTGCTGATGGTGCAGCACCCGTTGTTTATGATCCCTCCAAAGGTCCCAATTACAGGAAGTAGTAGTAATGTGATTGGAATTGTATTCCCAGAGGCTTGAATAATGTTAAGGTTCCAGCAGAATAATTTGTGAGTCTGTATTTTGCTTATTAAATAAATCTGGAATCATACATCTGTTTTGGGATAGAAATGTTGAAAGTAGTGGGGTTACCTAAACCCAACACTCAACAATTCATAAAAGCTTCTTCCCCAGCACCATCAGATTTCTGAACAGTCCATGAACACTATCTACTGCACATGACCTCAAGAAATTACAGAGAATTGTGAACATGGAGACATAGGACACTACAGCACAGAAACAGGCCCTTTGGCCCATCTAGTCCATGCCAAAGTATTATTCTGCCTAATCCCATCAACCTGCACCAACCCATAGCCCTCCAAACATCTCCCATCCATGTACATATCCAAACTTCTCTTAAATGTTTAAATTAAACCTGCATCTACCACTTCCACTGTGAGCTCATTCCACACTTTCACTGACCTCTCCTGTTCCTCTTAAACATTTCACTTTTCACCCATGACTTCTATTTCTAGTCTCACCCAACCTCGGTGTAAACAGCTCAGCACATCATGGAAACACACCTTCTCTCCATGGATGCTGTTCGTACATCTCACCACCTTTGTAAAACAGCCAACATAAAGACCTCACCTACCCCAGACTATCTCCTTTCCCCTTTCCTATTGGGTAGTGGATACAAAAGCCTGAAGGCCCATACCACCAGGCTCAAGGACAGCTTCCATCCAACTGTTATAGAAAAATTGAGTGATCCTGTGTTCACAATCTACCTCATTATGACCTTTCACCTTATTGTCTGCCTGCACTGCACTTTGTAATTAACACTTTATTCTGCACTCTGTTATTGATTTCCCTTGTACTACCTCTATGCACTGATGTGATGAAATTATCTGAATGGATGGCAGTATTTCACTGTGCCTCAATACCCGTGACAGTAGTAAACCAGTTCACTATCACTGTACCGACAATCAGCTCTCCATCTATGGTTATGCTTAATGACTATAAATGGAGGGTTAAAGGCCATCTCCTGGGTGGGGGGGGGGCGGGGGGTCAGAAGATGACCATCAGCCCGAGAAGCCAAAGCCTGTATCTCTGTTCCATTTTGTTATTTCCTGTTGAAACATCATTCTATGTTTTTGCTTCTGAAGGAAAAGTTGGCATCGAATTTGCAGTTGAATGAAGCAAGGCAACAACTACTGCAGCAAGCGGAGTACTGCACTGAAATGGGGGCTTCAGTCTGCACACTGCTCTGGAGAGTCTCTAGCAATGAGGAGTCTGTTAAATTTATCCTTGGAGGTGTAAGTTACACTGAACTGAAAACACATTTTCTGTGGCTGAGGGTTGACTGATTGAAATGGAGCAACATTTACTATTTTTAATGGATTAATTTTAATCTGGTTTTAAAATCTAGAGCTGAGTTGACTACAGACCTTTAACCAAGCATGGGGTTTAGAAAAATGTAGACACTAGAGAGTACAGGTGCCAGAATGTGCAGCTGTACATAGAGTTGGAGGAATTCATTGGGTCAGGCAACACTTGTAGAGGGAAATGGGCAATCGAACTTTTGGGTTGAGACAATTCATCTGGACCTGACGTTTACCTAAAACATCAGCAGTTCCCTCAACATCCCCCCCAAACCCCTTTTCCTTCACAGACACAGCATGACACGCTGAGTTCCTTTGGCAGGATGTTTGCTGATAGGATTATTCACTTTGTCAGCTGCCTTGATAGGAGTTTCCTATCATCCTCTTCCCTGCAGCCACATCTGAAATCTATGATTCATGAGAAGGAACAGGCCATTCAGCCCACCGAGCCTGTTCCATTGTTCAGTGGGATTGTGGCTTTCCCACATGAGAAAATAGAAAAGCTCACCAGATCTCTCACTGTGTTAAAATACAAAAAGACTTACTCTCAAATTAAACCAGCCTCTTGTACTATTCACCTCTGACATGGTAAGGTAAGTAAACCCATAATATGGAGTCACTTATGATAGTTAGCTGGGCTTGACCAGGACACACACCTCCAATGTTGTTAGAATACACAAGAGTTATTTCAATGTTTAACACTCAAAATTGTTTAAGCTGGCAGTGAATTGTGTGGCTAGGCATAGCTTGCTGATGATACAACCATTGTTGGTAGGACCTCAGATGGTAATGAAAGGGTGTACGGGAGTGAGATATGCCAATTAGTGGAGTGGTGTTGCAGCAACAACCTGACACTCAATGTCAGTAAGACGAAAGAGCTGATTGTGGACTTCAGGAAGGGTAAAATGAAGGAACATATACCAATCCTCATAGAGGGATCAGAAGTGGAGAGAGTGAGCAGTTTCAAGTTCCTGGGCATCAAGATCTCTGAGGAACTAACCTGGTCCCAACATATCGATGCAGTTACAAAGAAGGCAAGACAGCAGCTATACTTCATTAAGTATTAGAAGAGATATGGTATGTCAACAAATACACTCAAAAACCTCTATAGATGTACCGTATCACTGTCTGGGATGGGGGGGGATTACTGCACAGGACTGAAAGAAGCTGCATGGGTTGTAAATTTAGTCAGCTCCATCTTGAGTACTAGCCTACAAAATACCCAGGACATCTTCAAGGAGCGGTGTCTCAGAAAGGCAGCATCCATTATTAAGGACCTCCAGCACCCAGAACATGCCCTTTTCTCACTGTTACCATCAGGTAGGAGGTACAGAAGCCTGAAAGCACACACTCAGTGATTCAGGAACAGTTTCTTCCTCTCTGCCATTCCTAAATGGATATTGAACCCCAGGACACTACCTCACTTTTTGAATATATAGTATTTCTGTTTTTTGCATGATTTTTAATCTAAATCTATTCAATATACATATACTGTAATTGATTGATTTATTATTATTTTTTTTCTTCTATATTATGTATTGTATTGAACTGCTGCTGAGTTAACAAATTTCATGACACATGCCAGTAATAATAAGCCTGATTCTGATTCTGAAAGGAGTTAACAAAAATGGTCAGGTTAGTACACATCTACAGTGCAGAGTCTGCATCTTCAAACCTCAGTGTATTCCCCGGTATACCCGATTGTGGGAAGTCACTTAAGGACAGGCTTGTGCAAATCGGACAGTATTTTTTGGGTTTTGAGTTTAATCATGAATCTGGGGTTTGCCTGAATTTCCTACAATTGTTAGGGTCCGGTCTGGAGCCCGCCTTTCGGGTCTTGCTCCGGTCCATGGACTCTGGACTCCGGGCCTTGCAGCCAGCCCTCCTGTCACACGGAGCCATTGGATCATCTTGGCTTAAGGAGGTACACCTGTTGCCTATTAGGGGGCAGGTGTTTATAAGGGGCTCGGGGACTGAGCCTAGTTGGGGGGTTGTCCTGCTCTGAAGCTGGTTTAACCTGCTCTGTACCTGGACTGCTGACTGTGAATCCTGTTCTGCCCTGGTTGCCGCCCTGCTCGGAATCCTGTTCTGCCCTGGTTGCCGCCCTGCTCGGAATCCTGTTCTGCCCTGGTTGCCGCCTGCTCGGAATCCTGTTCTGCCCTGGTTGCCGGCCTGTTCTGTATATGCTCTGTCCAGTTGGTCTTGTTCCCCTGTTTCTCTCCTGTGTGCTGGTCCCGCTGTTCCGCCTTATTCGCCTTGCTCGTGCTGCCACGCTGTCGGTTGCCTTTCCCAATTTACTGGTGTATCACGGTAGTCCTGCTGCTCACCCTGGACCCAGCTTCCTTCTGATCCCTTGCCTCCATCGGGCAGGTCTGGCCAGACTGCCGCTGCCCGATGGGGGTTCTACCCCTTCCTACCCGTTGCCTCTGTCGGGGAGATCCGGCCGGACTACCGCTGCCCGGCGGGGATTCTGCCCCGTCCTACCCGTTGCCTCCGTTGGGCAGGTCTGGCTGGACTGCCGCTGGCTGGCGGGGGTTCTGCCCCTTCCTATCCGTTACCTCTGTCGGGTAGGTCCGGCTGGATTGCCGCTGGCCGGCGGGGGTTTCTGCCCTTTCCACCTATTGCTCCCTAAGGGTTGTGCCCCGCACCTGCCCAGGTGTCCATGACTGGCCCAGGCCCCTGTGTTTCTGCCTAGGAGGCGGCCCTGCCCGGGATCCATGCGGCCCGCCATGAGGGATCCTCCTGCCCTGCCTCGTCCGAACTCTGGGATCCAGCCCCACCTGCCTTACCCCCTACGTGCCATGGCATCCCCATCCTGTCCTATCCCTAGTACTTCAGTGTCTGCGTCCTGCATTTGGGTCCAATCCTGCCCCCGTTCCTGACAACAATAACACCATTATCCTGAAAAAAAAAGACCCAGAAAGTCAAGACTAAATAGCATCTGAGCAGAGAGAAGCAGCTTTCAAATTTCGAAGTGATGACCTTCCCTTGAGAATCCATCGGCTCCACAGCAGCAATTTCTGGCCTGATAGTTGTTGGGATCGTGGAATGAGCTGAAGGCAGAAATAGTGGATGTGGATTTGATTTCAACATTTAATAACATACCCACAGATATTTAGCCTTCACTGCAGTCTGCAGCAGAGCATTCCACAGATTCACCACTCTCTGGCGAAAAAAACATCCTCCTTACCTCTGTTCTAAAAGGTCGCCCCTCAATTTTGAGGCTGTGCTCGCTAGTTCTGGATACCCCCACCATAGGAAACATCTTCTCCACATCCATCCGATCTAATCCTTTCAACATTTGGTGGGTTTCCATGACATCCCTCCGCATCCTTCTAAATTCCAGTGAGTGTGGGCCCAAATCTGCCAAATGCTTCTCGTATGTTAACCCCTTCTTTCCCAGAATCATCCTTGTGAACATCCTCTGGGCTCTCTCCAATCACCACATATCCTTTCTGAGATATGGGGCCCAAAACTGTTGACAATACTCCAAGTGCAGCCTGACTAGTGTTATATAAAGTCTCAGCGTTATCTCTTTGCTTTTATATTCTATTCCTCTTGAAATTCATGGCAGCATTGCATTTCCCTTCATTACCACAGACTCAACCTGTAAATTAACCTTCTGGGAGTCTTGCACGAGGACGCCTAAGTCTCTGCACCTCTGGTGTTTGAACCTTTCCTCCATTTAGGTAATAGTCTACACTATTGTTCCTTTTAACAAAATACGTTTTTATACGTTTCTCAACACTCTATTCCATTTGCCACTTTTTTGCCCATTCTTCCAATTTGTCTAAGTCCTGCTGCAATCACATTGCTTCCTCAGCACTACCTACCCCTCCACCTATTTTGTAACATCCGCAAACTTTGCCACAAAGCCATCAATTCCATTATCCAAATCATTGACAAACAATGTGAAAAGTAGTGGTCCCAATACCAATAGACAATAGGTGCAGAAGTAGACCATTCGGCCCTTTGAGCCTGCACCGCCATTCTGAGATCATGGCTGATCATCTACTATCAATACCCGGTTCTTGCCTTGTCCCCATATCCCTTGATTCCCCTATCCATAAGATACCTATCTAGCTCCTTCTTGAAAGCATCCAGAGAACTGGTCTCCACTGCCTTCTGAGGCAGTGCATTCCACACCCCCACAACTCTCTGGGAGAAGAAGTTTTTCCTTAACTCTGTCCTAAATGACCTACCCCTTATTCTTAAACCATGCCCTCTGGTACTGGACTCTCCCAGCATCTGGAACATATTTCCTGCCTCTATCTTGTCCAATCCCTTAATAATCTTATATGTTTCAATCAGATCCCCTCTCAATCTCCTTAATTCCAGCGTGTACAAGCCCAGTCTCTCTAACCTCTCTGCGTAAGACAGTCCGGACATCCCAGGAATTAATCTTGTGAATCTACGCTGCACTTCCTCTATAGCCAGGATGTCCTTCCTTAATCCTGGAGACCAAAACTGTACAACAATACTCCAGGTGTGGTCTCACCAGGGCCCAGTACAAATGCAAAAGGATTTCCTTGCTCTTGTACTCAATTCCCTTTGTAATAAAGACCAACATTCCATTAGCCTTCTTCACTGCCTGCTGCACTTGCTCATTCACCTTCAGTGACTGATGAACAAGGACTCCTAGATCTCTTTGTATTTCTCCCTTACCTAACTCTACACCATTCAGATAATAATCTGCCTTCCTGTTCTTACTCCCAAAGTGGATAATCTCACACTTACTCACATTAAACGTCATCTGCCAAGTATCTGCCCACTCACCCAGCCTATCCGAGTCACCCTGAATTCTCCTAACATCCTCATCACATGTCACACTGCCACCCAGCTTAGTATCATCAGAAAACTTGCTGATGTTATTCTCAATGCCTTCATCTAAATTGTTGATGTAAATCGTAAACAGCTGTGGTCTCAATACCGAGCCCTGTGGCACCCCACTAGTCACCACCTGTCATTCCGAGAAACACCCATTCACCGCTACCCTTTGCTTTCTATCTGCCAACCAGTTTTCTATCCATGTCAATATCTTCCCCCCAATGCCATGAGCTCTGATTTTACCCACCAATCTCCTATGTGGGACCTTATCAAATGCCTTCTGAAAATCGAGGTACACTACATCCACTGGATCTCCCTTGTCTAACTTCCTGGTTACATCCTCAAAAAACTCCAATAGATTAGTCAAGCATGATTTGCCCTTGGTAAATCCATGCTGGCTCGGCCCAATCCTATCACTGCTATCTAGATATGCCACTATTTCATCTTTAATAATGGACTCTAGCATCTTCCCCACTACTGATATTAGGCTGACAGGACGATAGTTCTCTGTTTTCTCCCTCCCTCCTTTCTTAAAAAGTGGAATAACATTAGCCATTCTCCAATCCTCAGGAACTGATCCTGAATCTAAGGAACATTGGAAAATGATTACCAATGCATCCGCAATTTCCAGAGCCACCTCCTTCAGTACCCTAAGATGCAGACCATCTGGACCTGGGGATTTGTTAGCCTTCAGTCCCATCAGTCTACTCATCACCGTTTCCTTCCTAATGTCAATCTGTTTCATTTCCTCTGTTACCCTATGTCCTTGGCCCATCCATACATCTGTGAGATTGCTTGTGTCTTCCCTAGTGAAGACAGATCTAAAGTACTTATTAAATTCTTCTGCCATTTCTCTGTTTCCCATAACAATTTCACCCAATTCATTCTTCAAGGGCCCTGAGGAACAGCACTAGTAACCCCTGAACTAGAACCAACCCCTGAGGAACAGCACTAGTATCTGGCAGCCAACCAGAAAAGGCCCCTTTTATTCCTACTCACTGTCTCTTGCCTGTCAGCCATTCCTCTATCCATGCCAGTATCTTTCCATAATGCCATAGGATTTTATCTTGTTCAGCAGCTTCATGTGTGGCACCTTATCAAATGCCTTCTGAAAATTGAAGTAAATGACATCCACTGCCTCTCCTTTGTCCATCCTGCTTGTTACATTTTTTTTCAGCACATTACTACCTCACCAGCATCATTTTGCAGTGAACCAATATCAACTCTCACCTCCCTTTCATTCTTCAAACAACTCATAAAAACTTATAATATACTGCTTTACACATTTGGCTAGTTTGCCCTCATAATTCATCTTGTCCCTTCTTTAGAACATAGAACATAGAAATCTACAGCACATTACAGGCCGTTCGGCCCATAAGTTGTGCCGACCATGCAGCCTACTCGAGAAACTGCCTAGAATTTCCCTACTGCATACCCCTCTATTTTTCTAAGCTCCATGTATCTATCTAAGAGTCTTAAAAGGCCCTTTTGTATCCGCCTCCATCACTGTCACTGGCAGTGCATTCCATGCACCCACTACACTCTGTGTGGAAATACTTACCTCTGACATCCTCCCTGTACCTACTTCCAAGCACCTTAAAACTTGTGCCCCTTCATGGTAGCCATTTCAGCCCTAGGAAAAAGCCTCTGGCTATCCACCCGCTCAATGCCTCTCATCATTTTACACACTTCTAATAGGTCACCCCTCGTCCTCTGTTGCTCCAACAAGAAAAGGCCAAGTTCACTCAACCTTTTCTCATAAGGCATATGCTCCAATCCAGGTTACATCCTTGTCAATCTCCTTTGCACTCTCTCTATAATATCCACATCCTTCCTGTAGTGAGGTGACCAGAACTGAACAGAGTACTCCAAGTACGGTCTAACTGTGGTCTTATATAGCTGTAACATTAACTCCTGGCTCTTGAGCTCAATCCCACAGTTGATGAAGGCCAACACACCATATACCTTCTTAATAAATCTGACAACCTGCATAGCAGGTTTGAGTGTCTTGTGGACACAGACCCCAAAACCTTGCTGATCCTCCACACTGCCAAGAGCCTTATATCCTGCCTTCAAATTTGACCTACCAAAATGAACCATTTCACACTTATCTGGGTTGAACTTCATCTGCCGCTTCTCAGCCCAGTTCTGCTTCCTATCGATGTTGCACTATAACCTCTGACAACCCTCCAGACTATTCACAATACCCTCAACTTTTGTATCATCAAACTTCCTAACTCACTCTTCTACTTACTCATCCAGGTCATTTATAAAAATCACAAAGAAGAGGGGTCCCAGAACAGATCCCTGCAGAACATCACTGGTCACCATCCTCCATGCAGAATATGAACCATCAACAACCACCCTTTGCCTTCTGTGGCAAGCCAATTCTCGATCCACAAAGCAAGGTCTCCTTGGATCCCATGCCTCAATACTTTCTGAATGAGCCTTGTATACGGAACCTTATCAAGTGCCTTACTGAAATCCATATACACTGCATCCACTGCTCTAACTTCATCAATGTGTTTTGTTACATTCTCAAAGAATTCAATCAGGCTCGTAAGGCATGACCTGCCCTTGACAAAGCCATGCTGACTATCCCTAATCAGATTATGTCTCTCCAAAATGCTCATAAATCCTGCCTCTTCTCCAACAACTTGCTGACCACTGAAGTAAGACACATTGGTCTAAAATTTCCTTGGTTATCTTTACTCCAGGGGAACAATGTTTGCAACCAACCTCTGAAACTTCTCCCATCCCTATTGATGACTCAAAGATCATCGTTAGAGGCTTAGCAATCTCCTCCCTCACTTCTCACAGTAGCCTGGTGTATATCTGATTCAGTCCCGGTGACTTATCTAATGTAATGCTTTTCAAAAGCTCCAACACATCCTCTTAGTGTCTATATGCTCAAGCATTTCGGTCTGCTGTAAGTCAGCACCACAATTGCCAAGGTCTTTTTCCCTAGTGAATAATGAAGCAAGGTATTCATTAAATACCTCCGCCACCTCCTCCGACTCCATGCACACATTTGCACTATCGCAGTTGGTTGGTCTTATTCTCACACGGCTCATTCTCTTGCTCTTCACATATTTGTAGAATGCCTTGGGGTTTTCCTTAATCCTGCTCACCAAGGCTTTCTCATGATTCCTTCTGACTCTCCCAAATCAATTCTTAAGCTTCTTCCTAGCAACTTTGTAATTTTCTAGAGCTCTAGCTATACTAGCTTCTTCAACCTTTTGTAAGCTTTTCTTTTCTTCTTAACTAGATTTTCTACGTACTTTGTACATCATGGTTCTTTAACTCTACCATCCTTTCCCTGCCTCAATCGGGTCACTTCTCATCCTCCGTTGCTCCAAGGAAAAAAGGCCGAGTTCACTCAACCTATTCTTATAAGGCATGCTCCCCAATCTAGGCAACATCCTTGTAAATCTCTTCTGCTCCCTTTCTATGGTTTCCATGTCCTTCCTGTAGTGAGGCGACCAGAATTGAGCACAGTACTCCCAAGTGGGGTCTGACCAGGGTCCTATATAGCTGCAACATTACCTCTTAGCTCTTAAACTCAATCCCACCATTGATGAAGGCCAATGCACCATATGTTTTCTTACAGAGGGACAGCAGTGGGATGCAAAACTGGACTGGGAAGTGGCAGATGGAGTTCAACCCAGATAAATGTGAGGTGCTTTATTTTAGGTCAAATATGATGGCAGAATATTATATTATTGTTAAGACTCTTGGCAGTGTGGAGGATCAGAGGGATCTTGGGGTCCGAGTACATAGGACAGTCAAAGTTGCTGCGCAGTTTGACTGTGTGGTTAAGATGGCATATGGTGCATTGGTCTTCATCAACCATGGGATTGAGTTTAGGAGCTGAGAGGTAATGTTGCAGCTATATAGGATCCTGGTCAGAGCCCACTTGGAGTACTGTGCTCAGTTCTGGTCGCCTCATAGGAAGGATGTGGAAGCCATAGAAAGGGTGCAGAGGAGATTTACAAGGATGTTGCCTGGATTGGGGAGCATGCTCTATGAGAATAGGTAGAGTGTACTTGGCCTTTTCTCCTTGGAGTGACGGAGGATGACAGTTGACCTGATGGAGGTGTACAAGATGCTTAGAGGCATTGATTGTGTGGATGGTCAGTGGCTTTTCCCCAGGGATGAAGTGGCTAGCACGAAAGGGCACAGTTTTAAGGTGCTTGGAAGTATGTACAGAGGAGATGTCAGGAGCAAGTGTTTTTATGCAGAAGGTGGTGAGTGCGTGAAATGGGCTGCTGGTGATGGTGATGGAGGTGGATATGATAGGGTGTTTTAAGAGACTCCTGGATAGGTACATGGAGCTTAGGAAAATAGAGGACTATGGGTAACACTAGGTAATTTCTAAAGTAAGTACATGTTTGGCACGGCTTCGTGGGCCGAAGGGCCTGTATTGTGCTATAGGTTTTCTATGTTTCTATAATCCAAAAATCTGAATCCCTGCCCCCGTTCCCATTCTTCAACCACTCATTTATCTACCACCTTTTATTATTTCTATCCTCACTGTCACATGGCATGGGCCGCAATCCCGAGGTTACTACCATTGAGGTCCTGCTTTTCAGCTTCCTTCCTAACTCCCTGTATTCTGTTTTCAGGAACTTCTCCCTTTTCTACCTTTGACTTTGATTCCAATGTGTACCACAACTTCTGGCTGTTCACTCTCCCTTTTCAGGGTATTATGGGCGCATTCAAAAACATCGCGGACCCTAGCACCTGGGTAGTTGTGCCCTCTTGTCCTAGATTCTCCCACCATAGGAAACATCCTTTCCACATCTACTTTGTGTAGGCCTTTCAGCATTTGAAAGATTTCAATGAGATACCCCTCATCCTTCTGAATTCCAGTGAGTAGACCCAGAGCCATCAAATGTTTTTCATATGATAACCCTTTCATTCCTGAAATTATCATTGTGAGCTCCTCTGGACTCTCTCCAATGCCAGCACATCTTTTCTAAGTGCCTTATAAAGCCTCAGCATCACAACCTTGCTTTTGTATTCTAGACCTCTTGAAATGAAAGCTACATGGCATTTGCCTTCTTCATCACTGATTCAATCTGCAAATTGACTTTTAGGGTGTTCTGCACAAGGACTCCCAAGTCCCTTTGCATCTCGGATTTTTGGATTTTCTCTCCATTTAGAAAATATCCTGTACATTTATTACTACCAAAATCCATGACCATGCATTTTCCAACATTGTATTCAATTTGCCACTTCCTTGCCCATTCTCCTAATCTGACTAAGTCCTTCTGCATCCTGTTTCCTCAACACTCATGCCCTTCCACCAATCTTCGTATCATCTGCAAAAATCTACAAAATAACTGCCAATCTCTAACTGCACTAAAGATCATCTACCTTATTTTGTATACCGTGTGCAAATGTAACACCTTCAGTCCTGTATTTGTCTCCCTTTTCAATTTTGTCCCCGTTACACAGCAAACCGTTAGATCCACAGTAATTTCACCCTATTTATCTGCCTGTCCTTCTGACAGTCTCATTATATCCTACCTCTGCTTGTACACCAACACCCTTCGCCTCAGCCTTATCACAACAACACACACAAAATGCTGGAAGAACTCAGCAGACCATTGAGTTGCAGCTCCAGTTCTTTAACATGTTCTCTGAGGAACTACAGCTTGGTGCACCTGGTGCAGATCTCGTTATCCCTCTGTAATTGGATCCTTGACTTCCTAACTGGAAGACCACAATCTGTGCGGATTGGTGATAACATATCCTCTTTGCTGACGATCAACACTGGTGCACCTCAGGGGTGTGTGCTTAGCCCACTGCTCTACTCTCTGTATACACATGACTGTGTGGCTAGGCATTGCTCAAACACCGTCTACAAATTTGCTGATGATACAACCATTGTTGGTAGAATCTCAGGTGGTGACGAGAGGGCGTACAGGACTGAGATACGCCAACTAATAGAATGGTGCTGCAGCAACAACCTAGCACTCAACATCAGTAAGACGAAAGAACTGATTGTGGACTTCAGGAAAGGTAAGACAAAGGATCATGTACCAGTCCTCATAGAGGGATCAGAAGTAGAGAGAGTGAGCAGTTTCAAGCTCCTGGGTGTCAAGATCTCCGAGTATCTAACCTGGTCCCAGCATACTGATGTAGTCATAAAGAAGGCAAGGCAGCGGCTATACTTTATTATTTAAAGCGATTTGTCGTATCAACAAATACACTCAAAAATTTCTATAGTTGCATCGTGGAGAATACTCTGACAGGCTGGATCACTGTCTGGTATGGAGGGGCCATAGCACAGGACCGAAAGAAGCTGCAGAAGGTTGTAAATCTAGTCAGCTCCATCTTGGATACTAGTCTACAAAGTACCCAGGACATCTTTAGGAAGCGGTGTCTCAGAAAGGCAGTGTCCATTATTAAAGACCTCCAGCACTCAGGGCATGCCCTTTTCTCACTGTTACCATCAGGTAGGAGATACAGAAGCCTGAAGGCACACACTCAGCAATTCAGGAACAGCTTCTTCCCTTCTGCCATCTGATTTCTAAATGGACTTTGAAGCTTTGGATGCTGCCTCACTTTTTTTGATATACAGTATTTCTGTTGTTGCACATTTTTAACATAGAAACATGGAAAACCTACAGCACAATATAGGCCCTTCGGCTCACAAAGTTGTGCCAAACATGTCCCTACCTTAGAAATTACTAGGCTTACCTATAGCCCTCTATTTTAGTAAGCTCCATGTACCTATCCAGAAAGTCTCTTAAAAGGCCCTATCGTACCCGCCTCCAACACAGTTGCTGGCAGCCCATTCCATGCACTCACCACTCTCTGAGTAAAAAAACTTAACCCCTGACATCTCCTCTGTACCTACTCCCCAGCACTCCTGTGTCCTCTTGTGGCAATCGTTCCAGCCCTGGGAAAAAGCTTCTGACTATCCACACGATCAATGCCTCTCATCATCTTATACACCTCTATCAGGTCACCTCTCATCCTCCATCACTCCAAGGAGAAAAGTCCGAGTTTACTCAACCTATTCTCATAAGGCATGCTCCCCAATCCAGGCAATGTTCTTGTAAATCTCCTCTGCACCCTTTCTATGGCTTCCACATCCTTCTTTTAGTGAGGTGACCAAAACTCAGCACAGTACTCCAAATGGGGTCTGAGCAGGGTCCTATATAGCTGCAACATTACCTCTTGGCTCCTAAATTCAATTCCACGATTGATGAAGGCCAATACACCACAAAGTCAACCTGCGCAGCTGCTTTGAGCGTCCTATGGACTTGGACCCCAAGATCTCTCTGATCCTCTACACTGCCAAGAGTCTTACCATTAATACTATATTCTGCCATCATATTTGACCTACCAAAATGAACCACTTCACACTTATCTGGGTTGAACTCAGATCTGTCACGTATCAGCCCAGTTTTGCATCCTATCAATGTCCTGCTGTAACCTCTGACAGCCCTCCACACTATCCACAACATCTCCACCTTAGTGTCATCAGCAAACTTACTAACCCATCCCTCCACTTCCTCATCCAGGTCATTTATAAAAGTCACGAAGAGTAAGGGTCCCAGAACAGATCCCTGAGGCACTCCACTGGTGATCGACCTCCATGCAGAATATGACCCATCTACAACCAGTCTTTGCCTTCTGTGGGCAAGCCAGTTCTGGATCCCATGCCTCCTTTTTAATAATCTATTCAATATATGTAATTGATTTACTTGTTTATTATGTTTTATTTTATTTATTTTTTTCTCTCTCTTTCTCTCTCCTAGATTATGTATTGCATTGAACTGCTGCTGCTCAGTTAACACATTTCATGTCACATGCTGGTGATAATGAACCTGATTCTGAGAGTCTGGAGGTGTCCCAGAATTCCCACATCTTCCTCCCGGAACAAAGCACAGCCACTGGAGCCATTCTTATTGCTCTAACTATACGCTTACAGAAAAAGAATGAGCAAGAAAAGGCTTAAGTCACCCACGCGTGTTATCGCCCAAAGTCAAAAGTCTCCCACTCTAACACTGGCCCACTCTAACAATGGCCACTTCACTTGCCCCAGCCTCCTTTTTTTTGACCTTGCTAGTGAATCCTAAACTCCGTTTGGCCCCTGTTCAAGCTCTATAAAATTGCTATGAAGCGCTGATTTTTAAAACCCTCTCATGGACCTGTGTGAAGACACTTTTACTTTTTGCCTCCAAGCTCCGATTGGCTGCTGTTGAAGCTCCATACATAGGGTGGTGGGTTAATGGAACAAGCTGGTAGAGATGAGTACAATTAAAATGTTTTAAATGTGTTAATACTGATACTTGGTCAGGGAAGGATGTGGGCAGATGAGTATTATCAATGTAGATAAGCCAGCTGGCCCTGCCTGTCTCTGCAATATATGATTGTGTAAGATGCATTTATCTAATTACTTCTCAGTAACTGATAAGACCATAATACTTCACTGGCAACCTTGGTGGCTTTTGTGACATCTTTCTTAGTAAATGACTTGATCATACCAACAACCACTATCCGTCTCACATCATGGACAGCAAAGTGACCAAGAGGTGGCTATTCAGAAAAGCTCTCGACACAGATGGGCTTAGTTGGCATCATGTATACTGTATACACTGAGAATCTCGTAAAGATCACAAAAATCATTTTCTGCATTTATGGCACCTTGTTTAAGCGAACTGTAGAACTTTATGAAATATTTTAAAATCATTGGCAATGGTGCAATCTATTGTCTGATCTACATGTTAAACTCTTTCTTGAACAGAATAAAGCAGAGAAGTTTTTCACTATTGTGGCACAGACATTAGAGAGTTTTGTGAAGTCTACAGATGAGAATGTCAAGGAAGAGCATGATCTGGATTCAGATGAAAACCAGTTTGTTCTGGCATTGGCAGGAATTGTAACAAGTAAGTTTAAATTCTTGGTCCAAATGAATGTGTTGTACGCATTTTAAGTTCATATTCCAATTTTTAAATTTTCCACTCAGCCAATAGTTAATATACACTAGTGTTGAGATTCCTGGAGAAAAATGTTACAGATGCTGGAGGTCTGAATTAGAGACAGAAAAAGGTGGATAATGTACACATGTCACTCAGTATCTGTGAAAAGTTTGTGTAAGGCCATAAATCTGGATCATGAGTTCTGTTTTTCTCTTCCAAGTGGCTGCCAGACTTAATGGTTATTTAGGGTCATAGAAAAGTACTGCATGAAAGCAGAACCTTCAGCCCATCTAATCCATGCTGAACCATTTAAACTGCCTGCTCCCATCGACCTGGACCAGGATGATTGCCCTTCATACCCCTACCATCTAAATACCTACTGTATCTAGACTTAAACATTGAATTCAAGCTTGGATACACCACGTGTTTCTGTGAAACTTTACATATTTCATCCCTAACCCATGAAAGCAGATATTAAGAAAGAGGATGTACTGGAGCTTCTTGAAAGCATCAAGTTGGATAAGTCACTGGGACCGGACAGTATGTACCCCAGGCTACTGTGGGAGGCGAGGGAGGAGATTGCTAAGCCTCTGGCAATGATCTTTGCATCATCAATAGGGTCAGGAGAGGTTCCAGAGGATTGGAGGGTTGCAAATATTGTTCCTTTATTCAAGAAAGGGAGTAGAGATAGACCAAGAAATTATAGACCAGCGAGTCCTACCTCAGTGGTTGGTAAGTTGATGGAGAAGATCCTGAGAGGCAGGATTTATGAACATTTGGAGAGGTATAATACGATTAGGAATAGTCAGCACAGCTTTGTCAAGTGCAGGTCGTGCCTTACGAGCCTTATTGAATTTTTTGAGGATGTGACTAAACACATTGACGAAGGTCAAGCAGTAGATGTTGTGTTTTTGGATTTCAGCAAGGCATTTGATAAGGTACCCCATGCAAGGCTTATTGAGAAAGTAAGGAGGCATGGGATCCAATGGGACATTGCTTTGTGGATCCAAAACTGGCTTGCCCACAGAAGGCAAAGAGTCATTGTAGACGGATCATATGCTGCATGAAGGCCAGTGACCAGTGGTGTGCCTCAGGGATCTGATTTGGGACCCCTACTCTTTGTGATTTTAATAAATGACAAGGATGAGGAAGTGGAGGGATGGGTTAGTAAATTTGCTGATGACACAATGGTTGGGGGTGTTGTGGATAGTGTGGAGGGAAGTCAGAGGTTACAACGGGACATTGATAGGATGCAAAACTGGGCTGAGAAGTGGCAGATAGCGTTCAACCCAGATAAGTGTGAGGTGGTTCATTTTGGTAGGTCAACTATGATGGCAGAATATAGTATTAATGGTAAGACTCTTGGCAGTGTGGAGGATCAGAGGGATCTTGGAGTCCGAGTCCATAGGACACTCAAAGCTGTTGCGCAGGTTGACTCTGTGGTTAAGAAGGCATTGGCCTTCACCAATCGTGGGATTGAGTTTAAGAGCCGAGAAGTAATGTTGCAGCTATATAGGACCCTGCTCAGACCCCACTTAATGTGCTGTGCTCAATTCTGGTCGCCTCACTCTGGGAAGGACGTGGAAACCATAGAAAGAGCGCAGAGGAGATTTACAAGGATGTGGCCTGGATTGGGGAGCATGCCTTATGAGAATAGGTTGAGTGAACTCGGCCTTTTCTCCTTGGAATGACAGAGGATGAGAGTTGACTTGACAGAGATGTACAAGATAATGAGAGACTTCAATCATGTGGATAGTCAGAGGCTTTTTCCCAGGGCTGAAATGGCTAGCACGAGAAGGCACAGTTTTAAGGTGCTTGGAAGTAGGTACAGAGGAGATATCAGGGGTAAGTCTTTTACGCAGAGAGTGGTGAGTGCATGGAATGGCCTGCCGGCGGTGGTGGTGGAGGTGGAAACTATAGGGTCTTTTAAGAGACTCCTGGATGGCTACATGGAGCTTAGAAAAATAGAGGGCTATGGGTAAAGCCATAGGGTAAGAACATGTTCGGCACAGCTTTGTGGGCCGAAGAGCCTGTATTGTGCTGTATGTTTTCTATGTTTTTATGACCTCTAGATGTAATCCCACCCAACTTCAGTGGGGAAAAAACCTGCTTGTAATTACCCTATCTATACCCCTCATAATTTTGTGTACCTCTATCAAAACTCCCTTAAGAATTCTATGTTCCAAGGAATAAAGTCTTAACTTGTTCAGTCTTTCCTTGTAACTCCTCTGTCCCAGCAACGTGCTTGGAAATTTTCACTGTATTCTTTCAACCTTAAATCAGTATGGTTTCCTTAAGTGAAAATCTTGCCTAGCAAATCTGTTGGATTTCTTTGAAGAAATAACAAGCAGAATAGACAAAGAATCAGTAGATGTTGTGTAATTGGATTTTCAGAGGACCTTTGAAAAGGTGCCTGCCACATGTGAGGCTGCTTAACAAGTTAAGAACCTGTGGTATTACAGGTCAGATACTAGCATGGATGAAGCAGGAGGCAAAGAGTGGGAATAAAGGGAGCCTCTTTTGTTTGGCTGCCTATGACTAGTGGTGTTCCACAGGGGTCTGTGTTGGGACCACTTCTTTTCACATTATATGTCAATGATTTGGATGAAGGCATTGATGGCTTTGTGGCCAGATTTGAGACAATATGAAGATAAGTGGAGGGGCAAGTAGCGTTGAGGAGGCAGAAAGGCTACAGAAGGACTTGGACAGATTAGGTGAATGGTCAACGAAGTGGCAGATGGAATACAGTGACAAGAAGTGTATGGTCATGCATTTTGGTGGTAAAAGGAATAAAAGCATAGACAGTTTTCCAAATGGAGAGAAAATTCAAAAAGTCAGAGATGCAAAGGGACTTGGATCCTTGTGCAGGATCCCCTAAAGGTTAATTTGCAAATTGAGTCAGTGGTAAGGAATGCAAATGCAGTGTTAGCATTCATTTTGAAAGGGCTAGAATATAAAAGGGATGTACTTTTAAGACTCTATAAGGCACTGGTAAGGCCTCACTTGGAGTATTGTGAGCAGTTTTGGGCCCCTGTTCTAAGAAAGGATTTGCTAAGCAGGCTCACGAAATGCTTTTGGATTGAAAGTTTTATCATCTGAGGAGCCTTTCATGGCTCTGGGCCTCTTCTCAATGGAATTCAGAAGAATGAGGGGAAGTAGAATCTCATTGAAACCTGTCAAGTGTTGAGAGACCTTGATAGACTAGATGTGAAGTGGATGTTTCCTATGGTGGGGGAGTCTAACACCCGAGGACACGGCCTCAGAATAGAGGGGCATCCATTTAGAATTGAGATGAGGAGGAATATCTTTAGCCAGAGAGTATGGAATCTGTGGAATTCATTGCCACAGGTGGCTGTGAAGGCCAAGTCATTGGGTATGTTTAATGCGGAGGTTGATAGATTCTTAATTGGTCAGGGCACGAAGGCATGGAGGATAAGACAGGAAATCAGGACTGTAAGGGAAAATGGATCAGCAATGATGAAATGGCAGAGCAGACTCAGTTGGCCAAATGGCCTCATTCTGCTCCTATATCTTATGTTCTTATTTACATCTTTCCTGTAGGTATGTGACCAAAACTACACACACTACTCCAAATTTGGCCTGACTAATGACTTATAGAACTTCAGCATAACATCCCATCTCCTATACTCAGTACTTTGATGTATGAAGGCCAATGTGCCAGAAACTTTCCTTGCTACTCTATCTACCTGTGTCACCACTTTCAATGAATTATGGACCTGTATTCCCAGATCCCTGTTCTACCACACCCCTCAGTGCCCTTCTGGCCAATGTGTCAGACCTACCATGGTTGGTCCTACCAAAGTGCAATACTTGTCTGCATTAAATTCCATCTGCCATGTTTCAGCTGGTGAAGATCCCACTGCAAGCTGTGATAGTCTTCCTTGCTGTCCACTACACCCCATAGTTTTGATGTCATCCGCAAATTTACTGATCCAATTAACCACATTATCATCCAGATCATTGATATCAGAATCAGAATCAGACTTTAATCACCAAGTACCTATGCACATACAAGGAATTTACTTCCGGCAGATGTTGTCTCTCTGCTCATAACAATAATAATGATAAATATAAATGAAAATATAGATTATACATACAGGTAGTGCAATCCAAGTAATAGTTAGCCGACAGTTAACCAGCAGTTAACTGTTCAGCAAAGTGACCGCAGTAGGGAAAAAAATTCTCCTGTGCCTATTAGTCTTAGTCTGGAGGGACCTGAAGTGCCTATCAGACGGAAGCAGATCAAACAGTCCATGCGCAGGATGGGAAGAGTCCTTTATGATGTTCCCCGCCCTCTTCTTCAACCTGGAAGAGTACAGGTCCACAATAGAGGGCAGGGAGGCTCCAATGATGTGCTCGGCAGTCCTCACTGTGCGCTGTAGTCTGGTTCTATCCTGCTTGGTGGCGGCTCCAAACCACACAATGATGGAGGTGCACAGGACAGACTCAATGACTGCAGTGTAGAACTGCAGCAGCAATTCCTGAGGCAGACCGTATTTCCTCAAGAGCCGCAGGAAATACATCCGCTGCTGGGCCTTCTTAAATGACAAGTAACAATGGGCCCAGCACCGATCCCTGTGGCACACCACTAGTTACAGCCCTCAAATCAGAGAGGCAACCGGCTGCTACCACTCTCTGGCTTCTCCCACAATGCCAATGCCCTGTCCAATTTATGACCTCATCTTGAATGCCAGGCAACTGATCCTTCCTGACCAACCTCCGATGCAGGACCTTGAAAAATGCCTTGGTAAAGTCCAGGAGACAACATCTACTGCCTTGCCTTCATCGCCTTTCCTGGTTACTTCCTCAAAAAACTCTATAAGATTGGTTAGACATGACCTACCATACACAAAGTCAAGCTAACTATCTTTAATCAGTCCATGTCTAACCAAATAGTGGAGGGTTAAGGTAGAGGGTTATATGGGAGGCAGGGTTTAAGGGTTGGCACAACATTGTGGACCGAATGGCCTGTACTGTGCTGTATTGTTCTTTGTTCTTGTTCAAATACTCATATATCTGGTCTCCTAGAATACCTTCCAAGAACTTTTCCACTACTGATAGCATGCTCACTGGCCTATAATTTCCAAGTTTATTTTTAGCACCTTTCTTAAACAACAGAAAAACATTAGCTATCCTCCATTCTTGTCGCTAAGAATGATTTAAGTATCTCTGCTAGGGCCCCTGCAATTTTTGCACTTGCCTCCCATAGGATCCAAGGGAACACCTTGAAAAATGCCTTGCTGAAGTCCATGTAGGCAACAGCCACTTCCTTGCCTTCATCCACTTTCCTGGTAACTTTTCAAAAAACTCTTAAGATTAGTTAGACATGACCTACAATGCACAAAGCCATGCTGACTATTCATAATCAGTCCATGTCGATCTAAATACTCATATATCTGGTCCTTTAGAATACCTTCCAATAAATTTCCCACTATTGATGTCAAGCTCACCAGCCTATAATTTCCTGGTTAAATTTTAGAACCTTTCTTCAACAACAGGACAGCTTTGGCTATCCTCCAATCCTTTGGTACCTCAGCTGTAGCTAAGGATGATTTAAATATCTCCACTAGACCTCAGCAATTTCTGCACTTCCTTCCCGCAAGATCTGAGAGAGTACCTTGTCAGATCCTGGGGATTTATCCACCCTAATTTGCCTCAAAACATCAAACACCTCTTCCTCTGTAATCTGTATAGACTCCATGAAGTTGATGCCATTTTACCTCACTTCCATATACTCTATGTCCATTTCCTGAGTAAATACAGATGCAAAAAATGCATTTAAGATCTCACCCATCTCTTTTGACTCCATGCATGGATTACCATTCTGAACTTCCAGAGGACCTTTCAATCCTTATGCTCTCAACATATCTGTAGCACCCCTTTGGATTCTCCTTCACCTGTCTGCCTGAGCAACCTCATGCCTTCTTTTAGCTCTCCTGATTTATTTCCGGAGTGTTGGCTTGCATTTCTTATACTCCATAAGCACCTTATTTGTTCCTCCCTGTTTATACCTGCAATACTCCTCTTTTTTTTCTTAACCGGGGTCTCAATATCTCTTGAAAACCAAGGTTCACCCACACTTGTTATCTTTACCTTTTATTCTGACTGGCACATAACAAGCTTTGTACTCTCGAAGTTTCACTTTTAAAGGCCTTCCACTTACCAAGTACACCTTTGCCAGAAAACAGCCTGTCCCAATCCACACTTGCCAGATTCTTTCTGATACCATCAAAATTGCCCTATCTCCAATTTAGAATCTCAACCTGAGGACCAGACCTACTATATCTTTTTGTATATATATTTTTAAACTAATGGCATTGTGATCGCTAGATGCAAAGTGTTCTCCTACACAAAATTCTATCACTTGCCCTGTCTCATTCCCTAATAGCTGACTGAGACTTCTATGGACTAATGAAGAAAACCTTCTGGAACATATTTGACAAAATCTATCCCATCTCATCCTTTAACAGTATGTGAGTCCCAGTCAATATGGAGAAAGTTAAAATCATCTACCTAAATAAAACATTATGTTTCTTGCCACAGTCTGTGATCTCTCATCAAATTTGTTACTCTAAATCCTGCGGACTGTTGGGTGTTCTGTAATTTTGTCCCATTAACGTGGTCATACCTTTCTTATTAGTCAGCTCTACCCATAATGCCTCTCTAGTGAGGTTCACCAGTCTGTCCTGACTGAGTACTGCTGTGACAATTTCCCTGATCTCCACCCCTCCCCCTTTAATCCCTCCCACTCTGTCGCATCTAAAACAATGGAATCCCGGAATATTGAGCTGCCAGTCCTGTCCCTCCTGCAGTCAAGTCTTATGAATGGCAACAATATCATAAGACTAATGGCGACAATATCATCAAATCATATGTCAATATATCATAAAAGGGGCCTTTTATGGTTGGCTGCCAGTGACTAGTGGTGTTCCTCAGGGGTCAGTATTCGGGCCACTACTTTTCACATTATTTGTCAGTGACTTAGATAACAGAATTTATGGCTTTGTAGCAAAGTTTGCAGATGATACAAAGATAGGTGGAGGGGTAGGTAGTGCTGAGGAAGCAACACAATTGCAGCAGGACTTAGACAAATTGGAAGAATGGACAAAAAAGTGGCAGATGTTATAGGGTCAGGAAATGGAAATGTATGATAATGCATTTTGGTAAAAGGAACTATAATGCCGAGTATTCTGTAAATGAGGAGAACATTCAAACATCAGAGGTGGAGGGACTTAGGAGTCCTTGTGCAAGACCCCCAGAAGGTTAATTTACAGGTTGAGTGTGTGGTAAAGAAGGCAAATGCAATGTTGGCTTTTATTTCAGGGGGAATAGAATATGAAAGTGCGGAGATAATGCTGGCCCTTTATAAGACACTAGTCAGGCCACACTTAGAGTATTGTCATCATGTCTCAGAAAGGATGTGTTGTCATTAAACGGACTCCATAGGAGGTTCATGAGGAGAGTCCAGAGGATGATTCTAGGAATGAAGGGGTTAACATAAGAAGCATTTGGCATCTTTGGGCCTGTACTCACTGGAATTTAGAAGAATGTGGGGGATTTCATTGAAACCTACTGAATGTTGAAAGGACTGGATAGGGTGGATATAGAGAGGATGTTTCCTTTGCTGAAGGCATAGCTTCAAAACTGAGGGGCGACACTTTAGAATAGAGGTAAGGAGGAATTTTTTTGGCCAGAGGGTAGTAAGTCTGTGGAATTCTCTGTCACAGACTGAAGTGGAGGGCAAGTCTGTGTGTATATTTAAGGTGTAAGTTGATCATTTCCTGATCGGTCAGGGCATCAAAAGATTGGCGAGAGGCAGGTGTGTGAGGTTGAGCAGGATCCAGGATCAGCCATGATGGAATGGTGTAGCATATCCGATGGGCTTAATGGTCTAATTCTGCTCCCATATCTTATGGACCATAAGATATAGGAGCAGAATTAGGCCGTTTAACCCATTTTGTCCGCTCCACCATTTCATCATGGCTGATCCATATTACTTCTCAGCCCCAATCTCCTGCCTTCCCCCGTATCCTTTCATGCTCTGAACAATCAAGTATCTATCACCCTATGCCTTAAATATGCATGAAGACTTGGCCTCCACAGCTGCACGGGCTTGGCTTCACCATTGCTTTATAAAGCCTCAACATTACATTCTTGCTTTTACATTCTAGTCCACTTAAAATGAATGCCTTCCTCACCACAGACTCAACCTGCAAATTAACTTTCAGGGAATCCTGCATGAGTACTCACAAACCCCTTTTGCCTCAGGTTTTTGTATTTTCTCTCCATTTAAAAAATAATCAGCCCTTTCGTTTTTTCTACCGAAGTGTATGAGCATAACTTCCCGACACTGTACTCCATCTGCCACTTCTTTGCCCATTCTTCTTATCTGTCTAATTCCTTCTGTGGCCAATCTCTATTTCCTCAAAACTACCTGCTCCTCCACCTTTTTTAATATTTTCTGCAAACTTTACCGCAAACCATTAATTCCATCATCCAAATCATTAACGTGTAATGTAAGAAGAATTAGTCGCAACACAGACCCTTGTGGAACATCACTAGTCACTGGCAGCCAACCAGAAAAAACTGCCTTTATTCCCACTGTTTGCCTCCTGCCTCAGCCACTGCTTTGTCCATCCTAGAATCTTTTCTGTAAAACCATGAGCTTGTAGCTTGTTAAGCAACCTCATGTGTGGTACCTTGTCAAAGGCCTTCTGAAAATCAAAGTACACAACATCAACCAACTCTCCTTTGTCTATCCTGTTTGTTATTTCTTCAAAGAATTCTAACAGATTTGTCAGGCAAGATTTTCCCTTGAGGAAACCATGCTGACTATATTTTATCACCTGCCTCCAAGTACCCAGAAACCACATCCTTAACAATCAATTCCAACATCTTCCCAACCACTGAGGTCAGACTAACTGCCCAATAATTTTCTTCTGCCTCTCTCCCTTCTTGAAGAGTGGTAACATTTGCAATTTTCCAATCTCCCGGAACCATTCCAGAATCTAGTGATTCTTGAAAGATGATTGCTAATGCCCGTACAATCTCTTCAGCTACCTTTTTCAGAACACTGAGGTGTACACCGTCTGGTCCAGGTGACTTATCTACTCTCAGAACTTTGGGTTTCCATGAACCCATTCCTGGGCGGGTACTCAGGATGTGCACAGCACAATTGGCAGGTGTGTTTACAGGCATTTTTAATTTCTCTATCTCCCAGTGTAGAGTGCCCTCCTGCTTCAAAACATCCACCATGGTTCCTGTACCTAAAAAGACCGAGGTAACATGTCTCACCGACTGGCATCTTGTTGCACTCACCTCAATAATAAGGAAATGCTTTGAGAGTCTTGTCAAGGACTACATCTGCAGCATATTACCACCCACACTGGACCCCCTATAATTCGCCTATCAACACAGCCGATCAACAGATGATGCAAAAACCACAGCTCTACACACTGTCCTTGCACATCTGAAAAAGAAGGATACTTATGTGAGAATGCTGTTCTTGGACAGTTCAGCATTCAACACCATAATTCCCTCCAAGCTCGACAAGAAGTTCAGAGACTTCAGCCTTCACCCTGCCATGTAAAGCTGGATCACTGGAAGGTGTTAAGAGTGGGCTTCCACACCTCTGGCCCTCAACGCAGGTGCCCCTCAGGGCTGTGTCCTAAGTCCTCTCCTTTACTCTCTGTATACCCATGACTGTTGCCACCCATAGCTCCAATCTGCTAATTAAATTTGCTGATGACACTATTTATATTGGCCTAATCTCAAATAATGAGGCAGCATACAGAGAAGAAGTCATCACCCTGACACAGTGGTGGTCAAGAAAACAACCTCTCCCTCAATGTCGCAAAAACAAAGTAGCTGGTTGTGGACTACAGGAGGAATGGAGACATTCCTATTGACATCAATGGATCTGGGGTTGAGAGGCTGAACAGCTTTAAGTTCCTCGGCATACACATCACTGAGGATCTCATGTGGTTTGTACATACCAACTGTGTGGTGAAAAAGGCACAACAGCGCCTCTTTCACCTCAGACAGTTGAAGAAGTTTCTAAGAAACTTCAAATCCAAAGAACTTTCTACAGGGGCATAATTGAGAGCATCCGGACTGGCTGCATCATTGCCTGGTATGGAAACTGTACTTCCCTCAATCGCAGAACTCTGCAGAGAGTGGTGCGGACAGCCCAGCACACCTGTAGATGTGAATGTCCCACTATTCAGGACATTTACAGAGACAGGTGTGTAAAAAGGGCCCGAAGGATCATTGGGGACCTGAGTCACCCCAACCACAAACTGTTCCAGCTGCTACCATCCGCAGCATAAAAGCCAGGACTAACAGGCTCTGGGAAAGCTTCTTTCACCAGACTGTCAGACTGATTAATTCACACTAATACAATTGTACTTCTGTTATATTGACTGTCCTGTTGTATATACTATTTATTACAAATTACTATAAACTGCACATTGCATATTTAGAAGGAGACATAATGTAAAGATTTTTACTCAATGTATGTGAAGAATGTAAGAAAGTCAATTCAATTCAATTCAACCTTCTCCCTAGTAATGGCAACTTCATACAGTTCATCACACATGACCTCTGTAGCTTCCACCATGTTGCTAGGGTCTTCCACAGTGAAGACTGATTCAATACTTCTGCCACTTCCTTGTCCCCTAATACTACCTCTCCAGCATCGTTTTCAAATGGTCCGATATCCACTTTTGCCTCTCTTTTGCATGATGTATCTGTAGAAGCCTTTGGTTTCCTTTTTAATATTATTGGCCAGCCTACTTTCGTATTCCATCTTTAGCTCCTTAATTACTTTTTTAGTTGCCTTCTGTTGCTATTAGAACCATAGAACATTACAGCACAGAAACAGGCCTTTTGGCCCTTCTTGGCTATGCCGAACCATTTTTCTGCCTAGTCCCACTGACCTGCACCTGGGCCATGCCCTCCAAACCCCTCTCATCCATATACCTGTCCAAGTTTTTCTTAAATGTCAAAAGTGAGCCCGCATTCAGCACTTCATCTAGCAGCTCATTCCACACTCCCACTACTCTCTGCATGAAGAAGTTCCCCCTAATGCTCCCTTTAAACTTTTCCCCTTTCACCCTTAACCCATGACCTCTGTTTTTTTTTCTCTCCTGGCCTCAGTGCAAAAAGCCTGCTTGCATTCACTCTTTCTATACCCATCATAATTTTATACACTTCTATCAAATCACCCCTCATTCTCCTACACTCCAGGGAATAAAGTCCTAACCTATTCAACCTTTCTCTGTAACTCTGTAACTCAGTTTCTCAAGTCTCGGCAACGTCCTTGTAAACCTTCTCTGCATTCTTTCAACCTTATTAATTAGGTGTAATTCTGTAATTAGGTGACCAAAACTGCGCACAATACTCCAAATTCGGCCTCACCAATCTCTTATACTTATACTCTTATACAAACTCTTATACTCAATACTTTGATTTATAAAGGCCAATGTACCAAAAGCTCTCTTTACGACCCTACCTACTTGTGATGTCACTTTTAGCGAATTATGTATCTGTACTCCCAGATACCTCTGTTCTACTGCATTCCTCAGTGTCCTACCATTTACCTTGTATGTTCTACCTTGGTTTGACCTTCCAAAGTGCAATACCTCACACTTGTCCGCATTAAACTCCATCTGCCATTTTTCAGCCCATTCCTCCAACTGGTCCATATCCCTCTGCAAGCTTTGAAAACCTTCCTTACTGTCCACTACACCTCCAATCTTTGTATCATCAGCAAATTTGCTGATCCAATTTGCCACATTATCATCCAGATCACTGATATAGATGACAAACAACAATGGACCCAGCACTGATCCCTGTGGCACACTACTAGTCACAGGCCTCCACTCAGAGTAGCAATCCTCCACTACCACTCTCTGGCTTCTTCCATTGAGCCAATGCTTAATCCAGTTTACTACCTCTCCATGTATACCTAGCGACTGAATCTTCCTAACTAACCTCCCGTGTGGGACCTTGTCAAAGGCCTTACTGAAGTCCATGTATACAACATCCACTGCCTTCCCTTCATCCACTTTCCTGGTAACTTCCTCGAAAAACTCTAATAGATTGGTTAAACATGACCTACCATGCACAAAGCCATGCTGACATTTTCTAATAAGTCCCTGTCTATCCAAATAATTGTAGATCCTATCTCTTAGTATTCCTTCCAATAATTCACCTACTACCGATGTCAAACTTACTGGCCTATAATTTCCCAGCTTACTTTTTGAACCTTTTTTAAACAACGGAACTACATGAGCTATACTCCAATCCTCTGGCACCTGACCTGTGAATATCGACATTTTAAATATTTCTGCCAGGGCCCCTGCAATTTCAACACTAATCTCCTTCAAGGTCCGAGGGAATACCCTGTCAGGCCCTGGGGATTTATCTACTCTGATTTGCCTCAAGACAGCAAGCACCACCTCCTCTTTAATCTGTATAAGTTCCATGACCTCCCTACTTGTTTGCCTTGTTTCCACAGACTCCATTCCAGTTTCCTTAGTAAATATAGATGCAAAAAACCCATTTAATATCTCTCCCATTTCTTTTGGTTCCATACATAGCCAACCACTCTGATCTTCAAGAGGACCAATTTTATCCCTTTCTATCCTTTTGCTCTTAACATACCTGTAGAAGCTCTTAGGATTAACCTTCACCCTGACTGCCAAAGCAACCTCATGTCTTCTTTTAGCCCTCCTGATTTCTTACTTAAGTATTTTTTTACTCTTTTTATACTCCTCAAGCATTTTATTTCCTCCCTGTTGCCTATACATGTTATACATCTCTCTCTTCTTCTTTATCAGAGTTCCAGTATCCCTCGAGAACCAAGGTTCCTTATTCTTACTCATTTTGCCTTTAACCCTGACAGGAACATACAAGCTCTGCACTCTCAAAATTTCTCCTTTGAAGGCCTCCCACTTACCAATCACATCCTTGCCAGAGAATAACCTGTCCCAATCTACACTTTTTAGATCCTTTCGCATTTCTTCAAATTTGGCCTTTTTCCAGTTTAGAACTTCAACCCAAGGACCAGATCTATCTTCATCCATGATCAAGTTGAAACTAATGGCGTTATGATCACTGGAACCAAAGTGTTCCCCTACACACACTTCCGTCACTGGCCCTAACTCATTTCCTAATAGGAGATCTAATATTGCATCCTCCCTAGCTGGTACATCTATATGTTGATTTAGAAAACTTTCCTGAACATATTTTACAAACTCTAACCCATCTAGACCTTTAACAGTATGGGAGTCCCAATCAATGTGTAGAAAGCTAAAATCCCCTACAGTCACAATTTTCTGTCTCCTGCAGTTGTCTGTTATCTCTCTGCAGATTTGCTCCTCCAATTCTCACTGACTATTGGGTGGTCTATAATACAACCCTATTAATGTGGTCATACCTTTCCTGTTTCTCAATTCCACCCATATGGCCTCAGTAGACAAGCCCTCTAATCTGTCCTGCCGAAGCACTGCTGTAATATTTTCTGACGAGCAAAGCCACCCCCCCCCCACCTTTCATGCCTCTGCCTCTATCACGTCTGAAACATCAGAATCCTGGAACATTGAGCCGCCAGTCCTGTCCCTCCTGTAGCCAAGTTTCAGTAATGGCTATGATGTCATAATTCCATGTGTCAATCCAGGCCCTCAGCTCGTCTGCCTTTCCCACAATACTCCTCGCATTGAAATATACACACCTCAGAAGATTATTACCACCACACACAACCTTACTATTTGTCACTTTGCATGAACTACTTACGTCATTTATTTTTACCCCCGTTCCACTATCTACTCTGGCACTCTGGTTCCCATCCCCCTGCAAATCTAGTTTAAACCCTCCCCAATAACACTAGCAAACCTCCCTGCAAGTATATTCGTCCCCTTGTAGTTCAGGTGTAACCCATCTCTCTTGTACAGGTCCCACCTGCCTCAGAGGAGGTCCCAATGATCTAGAAATCTGAAACCCTGCCCCCTACACCAGTTTCTCAGCCACGTGTTCATCTGCCAGAGCATCCTACTCTTACCCTCACTGGCACGTGGCACAGGCAGCAATCCGGAGATTACTATCCTTGAGGTCCTGTTTTTCAACTTCCTACCAAGCTCTCTGTACTCACTCTTCAGGACCTCCTGACTCTTTCTATCTATGTCATTGGTACCGATGTGTACCACAACATCTGGCTGATCACACTCCCACCTCAGAGTACTGTGCAAGCAATCAGAGACATCCCTGACTCTGGCACCCGGGAGGCAACAAACCATCCGGGAGTCTCTGTCATGACCACAGAATCTCCTGTCTGTACCCCTGACTATGGAGTCCCCTATCACTACCACTCTCCTCTTCTTCCTCCTTCCCTTCTGCACTGCAGAACCAGACTCAGTGCCAGAGATCCGGCTGCTGCAGCTTGTCCCAGATAAGCCATCCCCCCCCCCCCCCCCCCCAACAGTATCCAAATCGGTATACCTGTTTAGGAGGGGAATGGCCACAGGGGAACCCTGCACTACCTGCCCTTTCCCCTTCCCTCGCCTGATGGTAACCCATTTACCTATGCCCTGTTCCTTAGGTGTAACTACCTTCCAGAAGCTACTGTCTATAAACTGCTCAGTCTCCCGAATGATCCAGAGGTCATCCAGCTTCTGCTCCAGTTCCCTAACGCGGTCTGTTAGGAGCTGCAGCTGGATGCACTTCTTGCAGGTATTGTTGTCAGGGACACCGGAGGTCTCCTTGACTTCCCACATCCTGTAAGAGGAGCATTCCAACATCCTGCCTGGCATATTCTCTAGTTGAACAAAAAAAAGGAAGAAAACAGAAACTTACCGGAACCTACCCTCGCCTCTGCCTGTTTCTCACCGAATCCTGATTGGGCCAAAGCCGTCCCACTCCGACTCAGTCCACTCCAATGACGGCCGCTGTATATGGCAGTCTTTCTTTTAAACCTTGGCACGCTATGTCACGCACCTGCGCAGTCTAGCCTCTTTCCCCCGAGCTGTTAAAGAAAAACGACCTTCTCTCTGTGATGCCTTCAGTCTTCCACTCTCAGCCTCTTGCTTGATTGAAAAGACTGTTGAAAGTTTTTCTCTCCCTTTTAAACCTTGGTGCGCTATGTCACGCACCTGCGCAGTCTAGCCTCTTTCCCCCGAGCTGTTAAAGAAAAACGACCTTCTCTCTGCGATGCCTTCAGACTTCCACTCTCAGCCTCTTGCTTCGATTGAAAAGACTGTTGAAAGTTTTTCTCTCCTTTTTAAACCTTGGTGCGCTATGTCACACGCCTGTGCAGTCTAGCCTCTTTTCCCTGAGCTGTTAAAGAAAAATGACCTTCTGTCCACGATGCCTTCGGTCTTCCACTCTCAGCCTCTTGCTTTGATTGAAAAGCTTCTATTCTAAAGCTTCCCAATCCTTTAATGTTTCTCAAAGGTTTGGTCTATTATATGCCCTCTCTTTGGCTTTTATGTTGGCTTTGACTTATCTTGTTAGCCACAGTTTTGTCATCTTGCCTTTAAAATACTTTTCCTCTTTGGGATGTTTATATCCTGTGTGTCCTGAATTGCTTCCAGAATTTCCAGCCATTGCTGCTCTGCCGTCATCCCTAACTACTTCTTCTCAGATTTCAACGTGAATTTGATCATATTATGATCACTTGCCCCTAAGGGTTCTTTTACCTTTAACTCTCTAATCAATTCCGGTTCATTACACAACACCCAATCCAGAATAGCTGATCCCCTAGTAGTCTCAATCATGAGCTGCTCTAAAAAGCCATCTTGTAGACATTTTAGAAATCCGCCCTCTTGGAATCCAGCACCAATCTGATTTCCCAATCTACCTGCATATTGAAATCCCCATGACTATTGTAACATTCCCCTTTTGGCATGCATTTTCTAACTCCCCTTGTAATTTGTAGACCATATCCTTACTATTGTTTAAGGGTCTGTATATAACTCCCATCAGGGTCTTTTTACCCTTGCAATTCTTTAGCTCTATCCACAAAGCTTCAACACCTCTTGACCATATGTCACCCCTTTCTACTTATTTGATTTCATTTTTTTTACCAACAGAGCAACGCCGCCCCCTCTGCCTTCCTGTCTGTCCTTTCGATCCATATGTATCCATGTACATTAAGCTCCCAGCTATAATCTTCTTTCAGCCACAACATCATACATGCCAATCTCTAACTGTATTACAAGTTCATCAACCTTATTCTGAATAATCTGCACATTCAAATATAGCACCTTCAGTCCTGTGTTCACCCTTTTCAACTTTGTCCGCCTTTCACGTTGCAACTCATCCCGTTGTCTGTAATTTTGCCCTATCATCGGCTTCTCCTTGGAAAAGAGTACAGTTGATGATTTGGGCCAAGACCCTTCAGCAGGACTGGAGAAAAGTAACAGTTCTGCTGAGGTGTCTTGGCCCAAAATGATGACTGTACTCTTTTAGACCATAAGACGTAGGAGCAGAATGAGGCCATCTGGCCCATCGAGTCTGCTCCACCATTCCGTCATAGCTGATCCTTTTTTTCTCTTCCTCAACCCCTTTTCCTCATTACCTTTGTTGCCATGTCAAATCAACAACCTATCAATCCTGCCTTAAATACACCCAATGACCTGGCCTCCACAGCTACATTTGGCAAAAAATTTCACAAATTCAACATCCTCTGGCTAAAGAAATTTCTCCGCATCTGTTTTGAATGGACGCCCTTCTATCCCGAGAATGTGCCCTCTTATCCTAGACTTTCCCACCGTGGGAAGCATCCTTTCCACATGTATTTTGTCTAGTCCTTTCAACATTGGAAAGGTTTCAATGAGAGCCCTCCTCATCCTTCTGAATTCCATCAAGTACAGACCCAGAGTCATCAAACGTTCCTCGTATGATAACCCTTTCATTCCTGGAATCATCCTTGTGAACCTCTTCTGGACCCTTTCCAATGCCAGCACATCTCTTCTAAGATGATGAGCCCAAAGCTGTTCACAATTCTCAAGGTGAGGCCTCACCAGTGTCTTATAAAGCCTCAGCATAACATCCCTGCTCTTGTATTCTAGACCTCTTGAGATGAATGCCAACATTGTATTTGCCTTCCTCACCACCGACCCAACCTGCAATTTAACCTTCAGGGTGTTATGCACAAAGACTTCCAAGCTCCTTTGCATCTCAGATTTTTGGATTTTCTATCCATTTAGAAAATAGTCCGCACATTTATTTCTACTACCAAAGTGCAAGACCATGCATTTTACATTATATTTCATTTGCCACTTTCTTGCCTGTTCTCCTAATCTGTCTAGGTCCTTCTGCATTCTACCCATTTCCTCAACACTACCTGCTCCTCAACCAATCTTCGTATCATCTGCAAACTTGGCAACAAAGCCATCTATTCCATCATCTAAATCATTTATATACAGCATAAAAAGAAGTGGTCCCAACAAAGACCCCTGCGGAACACAACTAGTCACAGGGAGCCAACTGGACAAGGATCCTTTTATTCCCACTCGCTGCCTTCTTTCAATCAGCCAATGCCCTAACCAACTTAGTCACTTTCCTGTAATACCACAGGCTCTTAACTTGGTAAGCAGCTTCATGTGTGGCACCTTGTCAAAGGCCAAATATACAACATCCACTACATCCCCTTTATCTACCTACTTGTGATCTGCTCAAAGAATTCCAACAGGATCATCAGGCAGGATTTTCCCTTAAGGAAATCATGCTGACTTTGTCCTATCTTGTCCTGTGTCACCAAGTACTCCATCACCTCATCCTTAACAATTGACTCTAACATCTTCCCAACCACTGAGGTCAGGCTAACTGGTCTATAATTTCCTTTCTGTTGCCTCCTCCTTTCTTAAAGAGTGGAGTGACATTCACAATTTTCCAGTCCTCTGGCACCATGCCTGAGTCCAATGAATTTTGATCATTTTTAATATTGCTACAATCTCTACCACTACCTCTTTCAGAACCTTAGGGTGCAGTTCATCTGGTCTGGGTGACTTATGTACTTTTACGTCTTACAGCATTTTGAGCACCTTCTCCTTTGTTATAGTAACTGCACCCACTTCTTTTCCTTCACATGCTACATCATCTGGCACACTGTTGGTGTCTTCTACAGTGAAGACTGATGCAAAATACTCATTCAGTTCATCTTCCATCTCCTTGTCCCCCGTTATTATTTCTCCTGCCTCATTTTCTAGCGGACTGATATCCACTCTCATCTCTCTTTTATTTTTTACATACTTGAAAAAGCTTTTACTATCCACTTCAACGTTATTTGCCAGCTTGCTTTCACATTTCATCTTTTCCCTTTTAATGATTCTTTTAGTTGCTCTCTGTCGGTTCTTAAAAACTTCCCAGTCTATCTTCCCACTAATTTTTTTGCTTTGTTGCATGCCCTCTCTTTTGCTTTTACAATAGCTTTGACTTCCCTTGTCAGCCACAATTGTACTATTTAGCTATTTGAGTATTTCTTCAATTTTGGAATATATATGTCCTGCACCTTCCTCATTTTTTCCAGAAACGTACACCATTGCTGCTCTGCTGACTTCCCTGCCAGCAGCTCCTTCCAATTTACTTTGGCCAACTCCTCTCTCATACCGCTCTAATTTCCCTTACTCCACTGAAATACTGCTACATCAGACTTTACTTTCTCCCTATAAATTTCAAGTTGAACTGAATCATATTATAATCACTAGTTCCTAAGGGCTCTTTTACCTCCAGCTCCCTAATTGCCTCCGGTTCACTACACTACACCCATGGCGTGTTGGGGAGGAAGCATTAAGAAGAGGGACGCCTCACGTCTTAATAAGCTGGTAAGGAAGGCGGGCTCTGTCGTGGGCAAAGTACTGGAGAGTTTAACATCGGTAGCTGAGCGAAGGGCGCTGAGTAGGCTACGGTCAATTATGGATAACTCTGAACATCCTCTACATACACCATCCAGAGACAGAGAAGCAGTTTCAGCAACAGGTTACTATCGATGCAATGCTCCTCAGACAGGATGAAGAGGTCAATACTCCCCAATGCCATTAGGCTTTACAATTCTACCGCCAGGACTTAGAACTTTTTAAAAGCTATTATTAATGCTTTTTGAGATAGTGATTTAGATGCATATCATATTTTTTTTACTGAGTTAAGTATTGTATGTAATTAGTTTTGCTACAACAAGTGTATGGGACATTGGAAAAAAGTTGAATTTCCCCATGGGGATGAATAAAGTATCTATCTATCTATCTATCTATCTATCTATCTATCTATCTATCTATCTATCTATCTATCTATCTATCTAGCTGATCCCTTAGGAGGCTCAACAACAAACTGTTCTAAAAAGTCATCTCTTAGGCATTCAACAAACTCACTCTCTGGAAATGCATTACCAACCTGATTTTCCCAATTGACCTGCATGTTAAAATCTCCCGAGACTATCATAACATTGCCCCTTTAATATGCATTTTGTATTCCTGTTGTCATCTGTGGTCCACCTCCCAGCCACTGTTGGGAGGCCTGTATATTACTGCTATCAGGGTCCCTTTACCCTTGAGGTTTCTGAACTCAATCCACAAGGATTCAGCATCTTCTGATCCTATGTCACATCTTTCTAGTGATTTGAAGTCATTCTTTACCATTAGAGCCAAGCCTCCCCGTCTGCCTACCTTCTTATCCCTCTGATTCAATGTGTAACCTTGGATATTCAGCTCCCAACTACAACCATTCTTCAGCCATGATTCAGTGACGGCCACAACATCGTACCTAACAATCTGTAGTATTGCAACAAGATCATCCACCTAATTTCTTATGCTACATGCATTTAGATACAACACAAGTACCATATTTGCTACCCTTTTTGATTTTGCACCCCTAATGTACTGATGCTCACCCTGTTGCCTGTGACCATATCCCATCATCTGCCTGACCTTCCTGACAGTCTGACTGCACGCTATCGTTACTTTTCCATAGATGCTGCCTGGCCTGCTGAGTTCCTCCAGCATTTTGTTTGTGTGTTACTTGGATTTCCAGCATCTGCAGATTTTCTCTTGTTTCTGATCAGCCTCTCCTTGCTAGGAGTCTCAGTACATATTGCCTCAGTAAACCAACTACCATGTCTTCAGCACTATCACTCCAGTTCCTATCCCCTGATGAATTAGTTGAAACCCATCCGAACAACTCTCGCAAACCTGGCCATAAGAATTTTGGACCCCTTTGGGTTCGTAACACACCCCTTTTGTACAGATCATACCTTCCCCAGAAGAGATCCAAATGATCCTTTAATCTGAATCCCTACCCCCTGCATCAAGTCCTCAGCCACACATTCACCTGCCAAAAGAAGGCAGTCTGATGGTTCTGGGTATGTACTCACTGGAATTTAGAAGGGGGGGTGAGATTCTCATTGAAACTGTTTGAATGTTGAAAGGCCTAGACAGAGTAGATGTGGAAAGGATGTTTCCCATGATGAGAGATGTGGAGAAATTTCTTTAGCCAAAGGGTGGTGAATCTGAGGAATTTGTTGCCACATGCAGCTGTGGAGGCCAGGTCATTGGGTATATTAAAGGCAGAGCTTGATAGGTTCTTGATTGGATGTGGCATCAAAGATTACGGGGTGAAGTCTGGGGAGAGGGGCTGAGAAAGGGAAACAGGATCAGCCATGATTGAATAGTGGAGCAGACTCGATGGGCAAATGATCTAATTCTGCTGGTATGTCTTATGGTCAAATCATCCTATTCTTACCCTCACTGGCACATGGCATAGGCAGCAATCTAGAGGTTACTATTCTGGAGGACCTTTTTCTCATCTTTCTACCTAGCTCCCTAAAATCGCTCTTCAGTACCTCAGTTTGACTATCCATATCATTGGTGCCAATTATCAAGACCTCTGGCTGCTCATCCTTGCCCTTGAGAATGCCATGGACACTATCCTGTCAAGGAGGCAACGTACCCACAGAACCTTGTCTCTATCGCTCCCACAGAACCTCGTCTCTTTTCCTCTGACTAAGGAATCTCTTATCAGCACTGCAGTCCTCTTCACCGCTGTGCTCTTCTGAGCCACAGCACTAGACTCAGTGCCAGAGAGCTGGATCACTTTGGTTCCCTCCTGGTCGGTCCTCCTCACTCAACAATAACATAAGTAGTATAATGATTATCAAGGGGAATGGCCACAGATGTACTTTGGACTGGCTGTGCGTCTCCCATCCTTCTCCCGAAAGTCACCCATTTACCTGTCTCCTGCAGCCTAGGGATGACTTCCTCTCTGTAACTCCGTATGAGTCAAAGGGCATCAAGCTGCAGCTCCATTTCCTTACTACGTTCTTTTAGGAGCTGCAACTCGGTGCACCCAGTGCAGGTGTGTTAATCTGGCCATTTCCCAGACTTCCCACATCCTGCAGAGTACAAAACACTGCCCCTGGAGCCATTCTCAGTATGCCATAATAGATGAGGAATGAACAAATAAGAATGGAGAGAGAGAGTAACTTACAGGATACTTTACCTCACCCAAGCATGATCTTGCCTTAGTCTGATGAACCAAAGCCACTCTGAAAACTGGCATACTGCAAAAGAATGGCCGCTCAAAGCTCTGATTTTTAAATCTTGAAGGCAGACCTGACTAAAAGATAGCTCTTTTTACACCTGCCTCTTGGTGATTGGTTACTCCTCAACTCAGGGAAACTGCTATAAAACTCTGCCTTTAAAATCTTGATCACAATATGGATTAAAAGATAGCTTTTAATATGCACCCCTGATGTGGATGGTCCAACTCATAATTTCATCTGCTTATCCATGCCCTGAGCTCATCCACCTTCCCTACAATACTTCTTGCATTGAAATATACACAGATCAGGACAGAAATCACTTCATGCTCAATCTTTTGATTCCAGACTTTGAGATCTTATCAACATGTCTCCACAACCTCTCCACCATCTGTTCAGGTAATCTGGTTCCCATTCCCTACATCTGTAGTTTAAACCTGCCCCATGCAGCTCTTGCAAACCTTCTTGCTAGAATATTAGTACCCTTCTAGTTCAGGTGCAAACCATCTCTTCTGTATAGGTCTCACCTTCCCTGGAATTGAGCTCAATGATCCAAAAATCTGAACAACTCCCTCCTGCACCAACTCCTTAGCCACATGTTAAACTCTATGATCTTCCTATTCTTTGCTTCACTCACACACGTCACGGGTCGCGATCCTGAGATCACATCTCTGGAGGTCCTAACTCCAGAGTACCTAACTCCATGAACTCACTTTACAAAACCGTGTCATTCTTCCTACCTATGCCATTAGTACCTACCTGGACCATGACTTCTGGCTGTTTACCCTCCCACTTAAGAATGTTACAGACATTCCAAGATGTCCTGGACCCTGGCACCTGCTGGGCAACATGCCTTCTAGAGATTTTGTTCTCATCCACAGAAGTGATAATCTGTTATATTTTAGAAATTCCCAACCAGTTTGTCACAGAAATGTTATGTACAGCATCACAGTCAGGTGGACTTTGGTAAACTGTGGAACACTTTTGCTGATTTTGGCTCCTAATTCCTGCTTGTTAATGAGGATGACTTACAGCCTGATTTTCCATTTTCCTCTTATGCCATTTAAAAATTGTACCATTGTCAGTTTTCCTCTGCCACCACCTCTCATCCTTACCCCAGTCCCAGAGTGTGACTGGTGCAAGAGTTCAGGCAGAATCACAGACCTGTACATGCAAGTACTACCTCTTCCAACGTAACTCTGATTGAGACTGAATAGACAGCTTCTTCTGTTCTGTGTTAATCTGCTTATTCTGCATTTGAGATTTTGTTTTGTAATTGCAGATATAGCTGCTGTGGCCTATGGCCGGGATTTCCTGGTTAATTCTTCTCAGATCCTATTGGAGAAACTGCTACAGCTCCTGGCTGAGATGAAAGCTGGTCTCTGCACAAAGCTCAAAGTGTGAGTCTTGGGGAAAAGCAAAGGAACTGACTTCCCAGGCAGTAAAGAAAACCCATGTATCGTGGAAGGGCTCATTCTTATAGAGTTGTACAGCATGACAGGCCCTTTGCCATCCAAGATTCCCATTTAAGCTAGTGCCTTTACCCATGTTTGACCTATGTCTCTCTAAGCCTGTCCAAATACCTATTATGTATTGTTAATGTACCTACCTCAAACACTTTATCCATATAGACCACTCATTGGGTAAAACGTTTGTACCTCTGCTTCCCATTAAACCTCTCTCCTCTCACCTTAAACCTGTGCCAACGTGAGAAAAAGACTGTGCACATTGAATTTATACACCTCTATAAGATCAATCATAACTCTCCTACACTTAATGTGAGAAAAGACCCAATCTGCTCAATCTCTCTCCAAAACTTAAGTCCCAGAAAAATTCTTGTAAATTTCCTCTGCATTCTTTCCAACTTAGTTGCAGCTTTCTGACATCAGGGCAAACGAAACTGAACACAATACAAAGTGCAGCCTTATGAGTATTTTGTACAACTGTGACCTAACATCCCAACTTCTATACTCTGATTCCTAAGAATAAGACTGATGACGGCCAGGGTGCCAAAAGCCTTCTTCACCACTCTGTGTACCTGCCACTTAGTTGTACCTGTACTCCTTAGTCTCTCTGTTCCACAACACTCACCAGAGCCTTGCCATTCTCTATGAAAGTTACAGACTTATTAATAGATCAGCTGGTTGTCCACTTTTGGGGAACCATGTAAGATAGGCCATAGTCAACTTTGCTTCCTTAATGGGGATTCTTGCTGACAAATCTGTTGGAATTCTTTAAAAAAATAACACACAGGGTAAGCAAAGCACAGTCGGGGGATGTTGTGTACTTGATGTTCGAAGGCCTTTGACAAGGTGTTACACATGAGGCTGCTTAACAAGTTAAGAACCATGGTATTACAGGCAGGATATTATAGTTAGAGCATTGGCTGATCAGCAGGAGGCAAAGATTAGGAATAAAGAGAGTTTTTTCTGATTGGCTGCCAGTGACAAGTGGTTTTCAAGAGTCTGTGTTGGGACAGCTTCTTTTTACATGATATGTCAATGGTTTGAATGACAGAATTGATGGTTTTGTGGCCAAATTTGCAATCAAATTTGCAGACAATATGAAGGTTGGTGGAGGGGCAGGTAGTTTTGAGGAAGCAGAGGCTATAGGACTTAAGACAGATTAGGAGAATTGGCAAAGAAGTGGCAGATGGAATAAAGTGTCGAGAAGGGTATAGTCATGTACTCTAGTGGAAGAAATAAAAGACTATTTTCTAAATGACAATTTTAAAAATCTGAAGTGCAAAGGGACTTGGGAGTCCTCTTGCAGGATTCCCTAAAGGTAAAGGTAAAGCAAGGATGTAATGTTGAGGGAATGATTTGTCTTCCTAAAGGTTTTAGATGTGCTTCACTGTAGAGAAGCTGAATCCAGATCAATCTGCAGCTGCAGAATGTTCCTTAGGGGATGGTAACTGGATGACACCAAGTCTTATTGGGCTGAATGTCCAGCCACCATTCACCAACCCGTTACTCGTCAGGAATGTCTGCACCCTGTACTTTTCCCCAGCCTTACTTATCCTGTCAAACCACTATAGCCAGTGAGTCTGGCATTGTGCTTCTCTCATTGGTGCATGGAGTAGCTCATGATACCAACCCTTCCCTGCACTGCTCACATCAGCACCATTTCCCCAGTTTAACTTAGAACATTACAGTACAGGTCCTTAAGAACACCGCCACTCTCTGTTTAAAAAAATATATACCCCCGCCCCCATATTTTCCTCCAATCATCATAAAATGAAACCCGCTGGTAAGACTGTAAGATATAGGAGCAGAATTAGGCCATTCAGCCTATCTAGTTTGCTCTGCCATTCCATCATGGCTGATCCCAGATCCCACTCAACCCCATACACCTGCCTTTTCACCATATCCTTTAATGCCCTGAACAATCAGGAAGCTATCAACTTCCACCTTAAATATACGCTCGGACTTGGCCTACACAGCAGTCTGCAACGGGGCATTCCACAGATTTACTACTTTCTGGCAAAAGAAAATCATCCATACCTAGAATAGAGGGTCACCCCTCAATTTTGAGGCTGTTGTGGATGCTCCCACCATAGGAATCATCACATCCACCCAACTAGTCCTTTCAACATTTGGTAGGTTTCAATGAGATTCCGTCGCATTCGGCTAAATTCCAGTGAGTACAGGCCCAAAGCTGCCAAATGCTCCTCATATGTTAACCCTTTCATTCTTGGAATCATCCTCATGAGCCTCCTCTGGACTCTTTCCAATGACAGCATATCCTTTCTGAAATATGGGGCCAAAACTGATGAAAATACTCAAATGTGGCCTGACTAGTGTCTGATAGAGGCTCAGCGTTATCTCCTTGTTTTTACTTTCTATTCCCCTTGAAATAAATGCCAATATTGCATTTGCTTCTTTACCACAGACTCAACCTGTAAATTAACCTACTGGGAGTCTTGCACAAGGACTCCTAAGTCCCTCTGCTCACTGATGTTTGAATCTTCTCTCCATTTAGACAACAGTCTGCACTATTGTTCCTTTTACCAAAATGCATTAGCATACATTTCCCAAAACTGTATTCCATCTGCCATTTTTTGCCCATTCTTCCAATTTGTCTAAGTCCTGGTGTACTGACATTGCTTCCTCAGCACTACCTACCCCTCCACCTATCTTCATATAATCCACAAAGTTTGCCACAAAGCCATTATCTAAATTCTATTATCTAAATCACTGACAAACAATGTGAAAAGCAGTGGTCCCAATACTATTCTGTGAGGAACACAGCTAGTCACCAGTAGCCAACCAGAAAAGGCCCCTTTTATTCCCACTTGCTGCCTCTTGCCTGTCAGGCATTCCTCTATCCATGCCAGTATCTTTCCTGTAACGCCTTAGGATTTTATCTTGTTAGGGAGCCTCATGTGTGGCACCTTATCAAATGCCTTCTGAAAATCCAAGTAAATGACATCAACTGCCTCTCTTTTGTCCTTGCTATTTGTTACCTCCTCGAAGAATTCTAACAGATGTGTCAGGCAAGTTTTCCCTTTACAGAAACCATGCTGAGTTTAACTTAATCTCCAAGTACCTTGAAACCTCATCCTGAATAATAGACTCCAACACTTTCCCAACCACTGAGGTTAGGCTAACTGGCCTATAATTTCCTTTCTTATGCCTTCCTTCCTTCTTAAGGAGTGGAATCACATTTGCAATCTTCCAGTCCTCCAGGACCATGCCCGATTCAGATGATTCTTGAAAGATCATGACAAATACATCCATTATCCCTTCAGCAACCTCTCTCAGGACTCTGGGATGTAATCCATGTGACTTATGCATCCTCAGGCTGCAGAGCTGGGCAGAAAAATGGCAGATGAAGTTCAATGCGGACAAGTGTGAGGTGATGCATTTTGGAAGGACAAACCAGAAGATTGAGTACAGGATTAATGGTCAGTTACTTAAGAGTGTGAATGAACAAAGGGACCTTGGGGTTCAAATCCATACATCCCTCAAGGTCGCTGCACAGGTTGATAGGCTAGTTAAGAAGGCCTATGGGTTGCTAGGCTTCATTAACAGGGGGACTGAGTTCAAGAGTAGAGAGGTCATGTTGCAACTCTGCAAATCTCTGGTGAAACAGCACTTAGAGTATTGTGTTCAATTCTGGTCACCTCATTACAGGAAGGATGTGGAAGCTATGGAGAGGATGCAGAGGAGATTTACCAGGATGTTGCCTGGATTGGAGAACAAGTCATATGAAGCAAGGTTAGCAGAGCTGGGACTTTTCTCTTTGTAGCGTAGAAGAATGAGAGGAGACTTGATAGAGGTCTACAAGATTATGAGAGGCATAGATAGGGTGGATAGTCAGTACCTGTTTCCCAGGGCACCAATAGCAAACACCAGAGGGCATATGTACAAAATTAAGGGAGGGGAGTTTAGGGGAGACATCAGGGGTAAGTTTTTTACACAGAGGGTTGTGAGTGCCTGGAATGACTTGCCAGGGATGGTGGTGGAGGCTAAAACATTAGGGGTATTTAAGAGCCTCTCAGACAGGCACATGGATGAAAGAAAAATGGAGGGTTATGGGGTAGTGTGGGTTTAGTACTTTTTTTAAAGGATTATATGGGTTGGCATAACATGGAGGGCTGAAGGGCCTGTACTGTGCCGTAGTGTTCTATGGTTAAGACCTTTGAGTTTGACTTTTTCCTTTGTAATAGCAATAGCACTTACTGCCAGTCTCTGACACTCATGGACCTCTGGCACACTGCTAGTGTCTTCCACAATGAAGACAGATGCAAAGTACCCATTAAATTCATCTGCCATTTCTTTGTTTCCCATTACTAAGTTTCCTGAGTGAGGGAATCAATTGAGACAGCAGATTAATAATCTGCTGGAGAAACTCAATGGGTCGAGCAGCATTTGTGAAGCTTTTGTCACGTATGTCCAGGTACAATGAAAAACTTTTGTTTGCATGTCATCCAGACAGATCTTTCCATACATCAGCACATCAAGGCAGTAAAATGAACAACAGATTGTAGCATGGAGTGTTAAGAGTTACTGAGAAAGTGCAGTGCAAGCAAACAAGGTTCCAGGACCACAACAAGGTAGACTGGGAGATCAGAGTGCAAGAGTTCATCCTTTAGCATATGGGATCCAATCATGTCTGATTACAGGATGCTAGAAGATGTCCTTAAAAGGAATTGTCAATGTTTCTAATCAAACTCTGCATCAGGACTCCTTAGGCTGATATTTTCAATAAGAATGTAAAACAGTACAGCACAGGAGCAGGCCCTTCAGTCCACAATGATGTGCTGAACTAATGAAATTAGTAATCAAATGTCCAACTGGACTAATTCCTCCTGCTTACACAATATCCATATCCTTCTATTCTCTGCACATTCATGCACCTATCTAGCTTCTTGTCTGCATTGTATTTGCCTCCAACACCTCCCATAGTAGTGCATTCCAGGCACCCACTATTCTCCATGGAAAAAAAACAACTTCCCTACAATTTCCTTTGAAATTATCCCCTTAACCTAAAATGCATGCCCTCTGGTATTAGATACTGTCTGTCTGCTTTATCTATGCCTCTCATAATCTTATAAACCTCTATCATGTCTCCCCTCAGCCCAGAGAAATCAACCCAAGTATGCCAAACCTCTCCTTATAGCACATACCACAGTAAATGACAGAAAATTACTTAAAAAGATGATAAATAGATACATTTAGTTCCTTGATTCCAAAAGGTTTTCATCATCAGATATTCAGTATTCGGATATACTGGGTAACAAAGGCAAGTTCAAGTTCAAACTAATTGTCAGTCACTCATACATGAAAACCCATGAATGTAGTAAAAAAAAACAATGTCCCTCTGGGACCATGGTGCAAAACACAGTACTAATTGTCACACAGAACACATATGATAGCAATAATTGTACAGTCACAAAAGCCCAAGTCCCTGAGTGTCATGTCTTGTAGACTGATGGTGCATGGGATCTTCCATTGCTATCAAGCAACTCACTTTCTCAGTAACTCTTAACATTCCATTCTAGCAACTTGCTAATGGGATTGATGTTCTTCATATCGAGGAGTATCTTGCTATCATAAAAAAAACTGGTAAAGGACAAACAATTGTACCTTTGTTTTGACCCAGAGAGGTCACTGCGACCAAGCCCGCTGAAATTGTGTAGAAGGTCTAACAGATACAGTAAATCCTGGTTTGATCTTCCTGTAGCGACAGGGATCCCAAGTCGTGACTTACTTGGGATGTTGGTGTAGGACTGACACGGTTACACAAGATAGGAACAGGAGTAGACCACTTCCCCATCAAACCTGCCCTGATCTATGCTGGCCTCAACGCCCCTTTTGTGTCAGTTCCCTATAACATTCAATTCCACAATATTTCAAATATTTATCTATCTACACTTTCTGGTCTCCAACACACTGAGGACAGAGAGTCACGATCCCAAGAGAATTAGTTTCCAGGTACTTCAGATTTAAATAGCTGGTTCCTTGTATCTATGCCTCCTTGTTCACAACTCTCATTCACTAATGAAAACACATTAACATTACTTTAGCAAGCCTTAGAATTTTTTATATTTGAACAATGTCACACCTTGAACTTCCAAACTCCATACAGACCACACCATATTGCCCCTGTTGAAAGGAGACCCCTATCATCTAGAAACGAGGCTGATGAATCTCCTGGACTGCTGCAGTGCTATTATATCCTCTTTAGGTAAGAGGAGTGAAACAATGAGCAGTGTTCTAGAAGTGGCCTCACCAATACCCTGTACAACTGTAACAAAACTTATTTCTAAACAACAACTTTGCATTAAAGTTCAAAATGCTGTTTTCCTTTTTAACTGCCTGTTACATGTGCTAACCTTTTAGTACATTCATTCAAAGAACCCCTCGATCTTTCTGAACTTCATTCACTTACAGTCTCTCTCCATTTTGATAATAATCTACCTTTTGATTCCTCTTGCAATGTTCAGATTGTTCATTAATTCTGGTATCAGATAAACATTTTCCTGTGGATATTGCAGAGACACACATTACCTTAGAAATACTGCTGAGAAGCTCTGCATGCCTCTGATGGAGACATAGTCCTGATGTAGATGGTGCTTGAGCTACTGAGTTCCTCCAGCAGATTATATCTTGCTCCATATCAGTGAGGTGACTCCCTGTGGTTTATTGGAACATGGACCATAAAGGTGTGGGTGGGAGTATAATCCATTGACTCTGCTAATAACAGGAACAGCTGCATCCTCATTCTTGCAGGATTCTCAGCCATGCCACCCTACTTCAAGTAGCAGTTCACTCTTTAACTGGTTGGCCTGGGTTCAGTGATTTCATCGGTTTGATGTCTGAACTGAAATTTTTTTGCTGCCTATGAAAGGAGCAGTCAAAGGAACTACAAAAGGTTATATTGATTAGTTTTATGGATGAAGGTTTAATGGAGAAATTCTGATCTCTTCTAGACTAATGTTGATGTGTTTATACAATGTGAGTATTAACCTGAAAGGCCTGCAGTACTTCAGCAAGAATCCAGGCTTCATCCCTTTGCTGGCCTGTCTTCTGGAAGGTATGTTTTAGACTTAACTGTAGCCATTCACCATGCAGCTTGGGCTTAACATAAATAGCCAATTTATAGTCTTCATTTGGTGTGATTACGGTTGGAAGGTACTTCAGAGATATTTGATAAGTTGGCAGTGAGCCTATTTGAGACTAAAGAAACCTCTGATTAAAAATATTTTGCCCAGACGCCATTTCAAATGCAGAATAATTAGCATCCTAGGGTAATACAGTACACAAACAGGCCCTTTGGCCCAACTCATCCATGCTGAGCAAGGTGTTTATCTTGTGTTTGGCCCATATCCTTCTAATCCTTTCCGTGCAACACAAATTATCTTTTAAAAATTAATTGTACTCACCTCTCCATCTTCCTGTAGCAGTTCATTCCATTTACCCACCACCCTCTGGTGAAAAAGTTGTCCCTTGGCTCTCCTTTAAATCTGTCTGCTCTCTCCTTCAGCCTCTAGTTTTATACTCCCCTACGTAGGAGAAAGACTGGCCATGCATCATATCACTGACTTCCATCATTTTATAAACCTGTAAGTCTCCTTTGCTCGCATAAAAACAGTCTTGACATATCTGTTCCCTCCTTTAACTTGAACTGCAGGTCTCTTTGTTCTGCAACACTTCCAAGGGTCACTGTCAATGCTCTGCATTGCCTTAATTTCCCAAATTGCATTACCTCACATTTTTCTGAGTTAAATTCCACCTGTGATTCCCTTGCCGACTTATCCAAATGACATAGACCCTGTAGCAGCCTTAAATAATCACAGCCTTATTTTCTGTCCATCACACCATCTGCAGACTTACTAATCATGCCAGCTACACACTCAAAACAAAACAAAAGAGATGGTTGTTGACTTCAGGAAGGCACGGAGCAACCACTCCCTGCTGAACGTCGATGGCTCCTCGGTAGAATCGTTAAGAGCACCAAATTTCTTAGTGTTCACCAGGTGGAGAATCTCACCTGGTCCCTTAACATCAGCTCCATAGCAAAGAAAGCCCAGCAGTGTCTCTACTTTCTGCAAAGGCTGAGGAAAGTCCATCTCTCACCCCCATCCTCATCACATTCTACAGGGGTTGTATTGAGAGTATCCTGAACAACTGCATCACTGCTTGGTTCGGAAATTACACCATCTCGGATTGCAAGACCCTGCAGCGGATAGTGAGGTCAGCTGAGAAGATCATCAGGGTCTCTCTTCCCGCCATCATGGACATTTACACTGCACGCTGCATCTGCAAAGCAAACAGCGTGATGAAGGACCCCACACACCCCTCATACAAACTCTTTTCCCTCCTGCCATCTGGGAAAAGGCACCAAAGCATTCAGGCTCTCACGACCAGACTATGTAACAGTTTCTTCCCCCAAGTTATCAGACTCTTCAATACCCAGAGCCTGGACTGACACCTTACTGCCCTATTGTCCTGTTTATTATTTATTGTAATGCCTGCACTGTTTTGTGCACTTTATGCAGTCCTGGGTAGGTCTGTAGTCTAGTGTAGTTGTTTTTTTTTTCTCTGTGTGTTTTTTACGTAGTTCAGTCCATGGTCCTGAAAAATGTTCTCATTTTTACTATGTACTGTACCAGCAGTACAATAAAAGTGATTTGACTTGACTTGATTCATGCAAATTGTCAACTATGTTTCTATCATACTCTATTCAAACCTCATGTGCTTATCTTTATTCATCCACTTTGCCTGTTAGTCTTTTTGCATTAAAACAAATGGTGTGGTTTATCAAACCTTCCACATTTCCTGTCCTGCATTAAAACGAATGGTGTGGCCTATCATATCAGACCTTACTCCCTATCCTGTCTACACAACGTGTTTTCTTTAACTGCTGGATTTGCCTCAACATCCTCATCAGCCCTTCTACTTATGTTCACTGCCAGACTACTTTAAACTTTCCTGTGTTGCTCTAGCCAGTCATCTCACCAGGATATTGGTGCCCTCCAGTTCAGGTACAACTTGCTGATGATGCCATCTACATCCTCTTGTACAGTTCACCTCTGCTCCAGAAGGGATCCCAAAGATTCAAGAACCAGAATCCCTCCCTCCAGCATCAGCTTCTCAGCCATATCCTTCATCTGTGCTTCCCTTATTCTCCATAAGACGATAAGACTCAGGAGTAGAATTAGGCCATTCAGCCAATCAAGTTTGCTCCACCATTCCTTCGTGGCTGATCCTGCATCCCACTCAACAAAATATACCTGCCTTAACATAGAAACAGAAACATAGAAAGCATATAGCACACTACAGGCCCTTCGGCCCACAAAGCTGTGCCAAACATGTCCCTACCTTAGAACTACCTAGGCTTTACCCATAGCTCCTAGTTTTCTAAGCTCCATGTAGCCATCCAGAAGTCTCTTAAAAGACCCTATCGTTTCCGCCTCCCTCCACAACCGCCACCGGCAGCCCATTGCATGCACTCACCACTCTCTGCGTAAAAAACTTACCCCTGACATCTCCTCTGTATCTACTTGCAAGCACCTTAAAACTATGCCCTCTCGTGCTAGCCATTTCAGCCCTGAGGAAAAGCCTCTGACTATCCACATGATCAACGCCTCTCATTATCTATCAAGTCACCTCTCATCCTCCGTCGCTCCAAGAAGAAAAGGCCGAGTTCACTCAACCTATTCTCATAAGGCATGGTCCAGGCAACATCCTTGTAAGTCTCCTCTAAACCCTCTCTATGGTTTCCACATCCTTCCTATAGTGAGGCGGCCAGGATTGAGCACAGTAATCTCGCCATATCCTTCGATACCCTGACTGATCATCTTCCGCCTTAAGTATATCCATGGACTTGGTCTCCATCACAGTTTGTGGGAGAGCATTCCACAGATTCACCACTCTGTCTAAAAAATTTACTTCTTTCCTCTGTTCTAAAAGGTCACCCCTTAATTTTGAGGCTGTACCCTCTAGTTCTGGATACCCCCCACCGTAGGAAACATCCTCTCCACATCCACCCTGTATCATCCTTTCAACATTCCATCGGTTTCAATCAGATCCCCACACATTCTTCAAAGTTCTAGTGAGTACAGGCCTAAAGCTGCCAAATACTCCTCATATGTTAACCCCTTCTTTCCCAGAATCATCCTCATGAACCTCCTCTGGACTCTGTCCAATGACAACACATTCTTTCTGAGATATGGGGCCCAAAACTGTTGTTAATACTCGCCAAATGTGACCTGACTAGTGTATTATAAAGGCTCTGCATTATCACCTTGCTTTTATACTCTATTCCTCTTGAAATAAATGTAAACATTGCATGTGCCTTCTTTACCACAGACTCAACCTGTAAGTTATCCTTCTGGGAGTCTTGCATGAGGACTACTAAGTCCCTCTGATGTTTGAACCCTCTCCCCATTTAGACAATAGTCTGCAAAATAGTTCCTTTTATCAAAATACATTATCATACATTTCCCAACACTGTATTCTCCCTGCCACTTTTTTGCCTGTTCTTCCAATTTGTCTAAGTCCTGCTGCAATTGCATTGCTTCCTCAGCACTACCTACCTCTCCACCTATCTTCATATCATCTGCAAACTTTGCCACAAAGCCACCAGTTCCATTACCCAAATCACTGACAAAGTGAAAAATAGCGGTCCCAATACTGACCCCTGAGGAACCCCACTGGTCACTGGCAGCCAACCAGAAAAGGCCCTTTTTATTCCTACTAGCTGCCTCCTGCCAGTCAGCAATTCCTCTTATCTATGCCAGTATCTTTCCTGTAATGCCATAAGATTTTATTTTGTTAAGCAGCCTCATCTGTGGCACCCAACCATAAACTGTTTCAGCTGCTTCTGTATGACAAATAGTACCGCAGCATTAAAGCCAGGGCCAACAGGCTGTGGGACAACTTCTTTCTATAAGCCATTAGACTTATAAATTCACATGCCTGTCTGTTGTGACAGAATCAATTCAAAAAATTCAATTAAAATGCTGTCTGAAAATCTAAGTAAATAATATCCACTGCCTCTCCTTTATCCACTCTGCTTGTTACTTCCTCGAAGAACTCTAATAGATTTGTCAGCCTAGATTTCTCTTTACAGAAACCATGCTGACTTTGACTTATTTTATCATTGGTCTCCAAATACCCTAAAACCTCATCCTTAATAATAGACTCCAATACCTTCCCAAACACTGAGGTTAGGCTAACTGGCCAATCATTTCCTTTTTTTTTGCCTTCCTTCCTTCTTAAAGAGTGGAATGAGATTTGTCATCTTCCAGTCCTCAAGTGATTCTTGAAAGATCATGACCAATGCATCTATTATCTTTTCAGCAACCTCTTTCAGGACTGGGATGTAGTCCATCTGGTCCAGGTGACATATCCACCTTTTGAGTTTTCCCATCAACTACAACTATTTCCTTTGTAATAGCAATGGCACTCACTCCTGCTCCCCGACACTCATGGACCTCTGGCACATTGCTGGTGTCTTCCACAATAAAGACAGATGCAAAGTACCCATTCAGTTCACCTGCCATTTCTTTGTCCCCCATTACTACCTCACAGCATCATTTTCCAGTGGTCCAACATAACTGAAAAAAACTTCTGGCTAATTTGCCCTCATATTTTATCATTCCCCTTCTTATAGCTTTTTTAGTTGTCTTTTGTTGGATTTTAAAAGCTTCCCAATCATCCAATTTTCTACTCATGTTTGCTACCCTTTCCCAGGCTTTTATGCAGTCCCTAATTTACCTTGTCAGCCACGGTTGCCTACACGGGCCATTTGAGAACTACTTCTGTGGGACATACTGTATCTATCCTGCACCTTGTGAACTATTCCCAGAAGCTTCAGCCATCTTTGCACTGCCATCATCCTAACCAGTATCTTCCTCCAATCCACCTGGGCAAGCTCCTCTCTTGTGTCTATGTAATTTCCTTTATTCCATTGCGATACTGATTCAAGTGTCTTGTACTTCTCCCTCTCAAATTGCCGTATGGATTCAATCATATTATTGCCTCCTAAGGATTCCTTTACATTAAGCTCCCTAATAAGATCTGGCTTATTACAAATACCCAATCTAAGATAGCCTTTCCCCAAGTAAGCTGAGGCACAAGTTGCTTTAAAAAGCCATCTCATTGGCATTCAACAAATTTCCTCTCTTGTGATCCGACACCAACCTGATTTTCTTAATCCTTTTGCATATTGAAGTCCCCCATTATGATTGTGTCATTACCCTTATTACATGCCCTTTCCAGCTCCCTTTGCAATCTCAACCCTATATCTTGGCTATTATTTGGAGGCCTATATATGATTCCCATAATGTTTTTTTTACCCTTGCAGTTTCTTAACTCCACCCACAAAGATTCTACATTCTCTGACTGTGTCATCTTTTTCTAAAGATGTAATCCTATCTCTTACCAACAGAGCCACACCACTGCCTATGCCTTCCTGCCTGTCCTTTTGATACAAGGATTATTCTTTGATGTTAATCTCCCAACTATGGCCTTTTTCAGCCACGACTCAGTGATGCCCACAACATCATACCGACCAATCTCTAATTGTGCCACGAGTTTGTCACCTTTTTCCAAATACTGCGCACATTTAAATACAGCACCTTCAGTCCTGCATTCTTCGCCCTTTTGAATTTTGCCTCTGTGGTACAATTTAATTCTTTGCTATGTCTGCATTCATACCTAATCATTGGCTTGTCCTTCCTTATATTCATAATTACACCCATCATCTACTTGTAAACCTGCTGGCTTATCCTCAGCTCTATCATCCTGGTTCCCATCCCCCTGCCATATTAGTTTAACCCACTCCCAACGACTGTAGTAAACCTGCCCGCAAGAATATCGGATTCCTTGTATTCAAGTGCAACCAACCCTTTTGTATATGTCCCATGTGCTTCAGAAGAGGTCGCAATTATCCAGAAATATGAATCCCTGCCCCTTGCTCCAATTCTTCAGCCACACATTTATCTGCCATCTCATTCTATTCCTATCCTCACTGTCGCGTGGCACAAGCAGCAATCCCGAGGTTACTACGCTTGAGGTCCTGCTTCTCAGCTTCATAACTCCCTGTATTCAACAGCACAACTGCTGTTGCTTCTCCCAGATAGGTTGTTCCACCCAACAGTACTCGGAATACTTATTGTTGAGAGGGACAGCCACGGGTGCTCTTCTCTGTCTGATGTTCTCCCATTTATTTGTTTCCTGTATCCTTGGAGTGACTACCTCCCTGTAGCTCCTGCCTATCACTGCCTCACTTTCTTCAACAAGCCAAAGATCATTGAGCTGCAGCTCCATTTCCCTAGCACGGTCACTGAGAAGCTGTAGCTCAATGCATCTCATACAGTTGTGGCCATCGGGAAGGCTGGAAGTCTCCTGGAAATCCCACATCTGACATCCAGAACAGAATACTAGCTCTGTAGACATACCCTCTATTCTCTCAAGATTTAAATAAGAATTAAGGAATTAACTTACCTACCTATTTTGCCTTCGCCTGTACTCACTGAAGCCTTACTACTCTGCCTCAGACTACTCCAATGACGACTGCTCCCACAATGACCACACCGCTAGGCGGTACATCTCTTTTATAGAGACTGGGCTTTAAAGCTCTTCGCCAGACCCGCGCAAGAACACTCTACTGTGTCTGCACAGTTCACCAATCAACGATTTCTGTCAAAAAGCTTCATGCTTCTTCAAGTTTTTTGCCAGACCTGCTTCTGTTGTGTCCGCACAGTACTCCAATCAAGATTAAACTAATTCAACAGTAGAAATGGAAATCCAAAATGTGAATCTAAACATCGAGTTTACTTTAAGCAAGGCTTGCACCTATCATGTGGTAACATGATACAATTAACGATTTTTACATGTAACCCTTAATTATTTAAATGAACAAGAATGCTTAGTCAAGCAATATATATACAAAATTACTCAAATATTATTGAAAATTCAAATACACAACACTGACCCTCAGCAGTGTGTGGAACTGGTAGTGATCGAGAGATTACAGCATTTCCCCCCCCACCGGATCCTGCTTCTGAACCTTCTCACTCCATTTACCAGACTCAGACAGGCCCTCTGTGAACCACATGGAGAGGACATTGATGGGCTCACAGAGTGCATCACTGGTTACATCAACTTCTGCGTGGACTGCAAAGTTCCAGCAAGAACTGTCCTTTGTTGTTCAAATAACAAGCCATGGGTAACAAAGGACATTAAGGACATACTGAACGCTAAAAAGAGAGCGTTTAGAGATGGAAATAGGGAGGAGCTGAGGACAATACAGAGGGACCTGAAAGCCAAGATCAGGGAGGCTAAAGACAGGTATAGGAGGAAGCTTGAATGGAAACTCCAGCAGAACAACATGAGAGAGGTCTGGAGTGGGATGAGGACCATCACTGGGTTCCGGCAAACTAGCAACAGAGAAGCTGAAGGCAGTGTGGACAGGGCCAACGAACTTAACCTGTTCTTCAACAGATTTGACTCTGTGGCCCCTGCCCACCCCCCACGTAATTCATCTGTTGTTGGCCCCCAACCAACACACACTCCACTTTCCCCTCCTACCCCTCTTCACAGCCCCCCACCCTGCTCTCGTGACTACACCCCTCCCACACCTGAAACCACCACGGTGGGCTTCACAGCTGAACAGGTGAGAAGACAGCTGGCTGCAGACCCAGATGGTGGCAGCCCCAGGGTGCTCAAAGCCTGTGCCCCCCAGCTATGTGGAGTACTTCACCATGTCTTCAACCTGAGCCTGAGTCTCCAGAGGGTTCCTGTGCTGTGGAAGACATCCTGCCTCATTCCTGTACCGAAGACGCCGCGTCCAGTGGCTCCAATGACTACAGACTGGTGGCATTGACCTCCCACATCATGAAGACCCTGGAGAGACTTGTTCTAGAGAAGCTCCGGCCTGTGGTTAGGCTACACTTAGACCCCCTCCAGTTCGCCTATCAGCCCCGACTAGGAGTTGAGGATGCCATCGTCTACCTGCTGAACCATGTCTACGCCCACCTGGTCAAGCCGGCGAGCACTGTGAGGGTAATGTTTTTTGATTTCTCCAGTGCATTCAACACCATCTGCCCTGCTCTGCTGGGTGAGAAGCTGACAGTGATGCAGGTGGATGCTTCCCTGATATCATGGATTATTGATTATCTGACTGACAGACGTCAGTACAAGCGCTTGCAACACTGTGTGTCAGACAGAGTGGTCAGCAGCACTGGGGCTCCACAGGGGACTGTCCTGTCTCCCTTTCTCTTCACCATCTCCACCTCGGACTTCAACTACAACACAGAGTCTACAACATCAGAAGTTTTCTGATGACTCTGCCATAGTTGGATGCATCAGCAAGGGAGATGAGGTCGAGTACAGAGCTACGGTGGGAAACTTTGTCACATGGTGCGAACAGAATCAGCTGCAGCTTAATGTGAAAAAGAGCTTAGGAGTTGGTGGTGGACCTGAGGAGGGCTAAGGCACCGGTGACCCCTGTTTCCATCCAAGGGGTCAGTGTGGACATGGTGGAGGATATGGTGATGATAAACTGGACTGGTCAAAGAACACTGAGGCTGTCTAAAAGAAGGGTCAGAGCCGTCTCTATTTCCTGAGGAGACTGAGGTCCTTTAACATCTGCCGGATGATGCTGAGGATGTTCTACGAGTCTGTGGTGGCCAGTACTATCATGTTTGCTGTTGTGTGCTGAGGCTGAGGGTAGCAGACACCAACAGAATCAACAAACTCATTCGTAAGGCCAGTGATGTTGTGGGGGTGGAACTGGACTCTCTGATAGTGGTGTCTGAAAAGAGGATGCTGTCCAAGTTGCATGCCATCTTGGACAGTGACTCCCATCCACTCCATAATGTACTGGTTAGGCAAAGGAGTACATTCAGCCAGAGACTCATTCCACCGAGATGTAACACTGAGCAGCATAGAAAGTCATTCCTACCTGTGGCCATCAAACTTTACAACTCCTCCCTCAGAGTGTCAGACACCCTGAGCCAATAGGCTGGTCCTGGACTTATTTCCACTTGGCATGATTAACTTATTATTATTTAATTATTTATGGTTGTATATTGCTATATTTCTTCACTATTCTTGGTACGGCTGTAATGAAACCCAATTTCCCTCAGGATCAATAAAGTATGTCTGTCTGTCTGTTATCACTGGCATGTGACATGAAATTTGTTAACTCAGCAGCAGCAGTTCAATGCAATGCATAATTCTAGCAGAGAGAAAAAAATAATAATAGAAACATAGAAAACCTACAGCACAATACAGGCCCTTCGGCCCACAAAGACGTGTCGAACATGTCCTTAGCTTAGAACTACCGAGGCTTACACGGAGCTCTCTATTTTTCTAAGCTCCATGTATCCATCCAGAAGTCTCTTAAAACAGTGGTCCCCAACCACCGGGCCGCAAAGCTTGTGCTACCGGACTGCAAGGAAACGATATGATTTTGCGGTATGAAGCGATGTGATTCAGCTGCAGTGCAGCGGACTCATCACTTCATACTGCCAAATCATATTGTTTTTCTCGCAGCCCGGCGGTTGGGGACCACTGTCTTAAAAGACCCTATCGTTTCCGCTTTCATCACTGCCGCCGGCAGCCCATTCCACAAACTTACCACTATGCGTGAAAAAACTTACCCCTGACCTCTCCTCTGTACCTACTTCCAAGCACCTTAAAAATATGCCCTCTCATGCTTACCATTTCAACCCTGGGAAAAAGCCTCTGACTATCCACAAAATCAGTGCCTCTCATTATCTTGTACACCTCTTTATCAGGTCACTTCTCTGTTGCTCCAAGGAGAAAAGGCTAAATTCACTCAACCTATTCTCATGAGGCATGTTCTCCAACCCAGGTAACATCCTTGTAAATCTCTGCACCCTTTCTATGGCTTCCACGTCCTTCCTGTAGTGAGGCAACCAGAACTGAGCTCAGTAATCCAAGTGGGTTCTCACCAGGGTCCCATATAGCTGCAACATTACCTCTCAGCGCTTAAACTCAATCCCATGATAATATCTGGATAATAATAATAATAAATAAACAAGTAAGTCAATTACATGTATTGAATTGATTTTTTTAAAGCGTGCAAAAACAGAAATATTGTATATTTTTTAAAAAGTGAGGTAGTGTCCAAAGATTCAATGTCCTTTTAGGAATCGGATGGCAGAGGGGAAGAACTGTTCCTGAATTGCTGAGTGTGTGCCTTCAGGCTTCTGTACCTCCTTCCTGATGGTAACATTGAGAAAAGGGCAAGCCTGGGTGCTGGAGGTCCTTAATAATAGACGCTGCCTTTCTGAGATATTGCTCCCTGAAGATGTCCTTGGTGCTTTGTAGGCTAGTACCCAAGACAGAGCTGACTAGATTTAGCTTTAGCATTATCATGGAAAAGGACAGAATCAGAGAGCACAAGAAAACATTTAATTGGGGTAGGGCAAATAATTAGGCTATAAGGCTAGAACTTGTGGGTGTGAATTGGGATGATGTTTTTGCAGGAAAATGTACTATGAACATGTGGTTGATGTTTAGGGATCTCTTGCAGGGTGTTAGGGATAAATTTGTCCTGGTGAGGAAGATAAGGAATGGTAGGGTGAAGGAACCATGGGTGACAAGTGAGGTGGAAAATCTAGTCAGGTAGAAGAAGGCAGCATACATGAGGTTCAGGAAGCAAGGATCAGATGGGTCTATTGAGGAATATATGGTAGCAAGAAAGGAGCTTAAGAAGGGGCTGAGGAGAGCAAGAAGGGGGCATGAGAAGACCTTGGTGAGTAGGGTAAAGGAAAACCCCAAGGCATTCTTCAATTATGTGAAGAACAAAAGGATGACAGGAGTGAAGGTAGGACCGATTAGAGATAATGGTGTGAAGATGTGCCTGGAGGCTGTGGAGGTGAGCGAGGTCCTCAATGAATACTTCTGTTCGGTATTCACCAGTGAGAGGGAACTTGATGACTGAGGACAATATGAGTGAGGTTGATGTTCTAGAGCATGTTGATATTAAGGGAAAGGAGGTGTTGGAGTTGTTAAAATACATTAGGAGGGATAAGTCCTCGGATCTGACAGAATATTCCCCAGCCAGCTCCACGAGGCGAAGGAAGAGATTGCTGAGCCTCTGGCTAGGATCTTTATGTCCTCGTTGTCCACGGGAATGGTACCGGAGGATGGGAGGGAGGCAAATGTTGTCCCCTTGTTCAAAAAAGATAGTAGGATAGTCCAAGTAATTATAGACCAATGAGCCTTACATCTGTGGTGGGAAAGCTATTGGAAAAGATTCTTAGAGATAGGATCTGTGGGCATTTAGAGAACCATGGTCTGATCAGGGACAGTCAGCATGGTTTTGTGAAGGGCAGATTGTGTCTAACAAGCCTGATAGAGTTCTTTGATGAGGTGACCAGGAATATAGATGAGGGTAGTGTAGTGTAGTGGATGTGATCTACATGGATTTTAGTAAGGCATTTGACAAGCTTCCACACGGTAGGCTTATTCAAAAAGTCAGAGGGCATGGGATCCAGGGAAGTTTAGCCAGGTGGATTCAGAATTGGCTTGCCTGCAGAAAGCAAAGAGTTGTGGTGGAGGGAGTACATTTGGATTGGGGGGTTATGACTAGTGGTGTCCCACAAGGATCGGTTCTGGGGTCTCTACTTTTTGTGATTTTTGTTAACGACCTGGATGTGTGGATAGAAGGATGGGTTGGCAATTTTGCAGATGACACAAAGGTTGGTGGTGTTGTGGATAGTGTAGAGGATTGTCAAAGATTGCAGAGAGTCATTGATGGGATGCAGAACTGGGCTGAGAAGTGGCAGATGGAGTTCAACCCGGAGAAGTGTGAGGTGGTATACTTTAGAAGGACAAACTCTAAGGCAGAGTACAAAGTAAATGGCAGGATACTTGGTAGTGTGGTGGAGCAGAGGGATCTGGGGGAACATGTCCACAGATCCCTGAAAATTGCCTCACAGATAGATAGGGTAGTTAAGAAAGCTTATGGTGTGTTAGCTTTCATAAGCCGAGGGATAGAGTTTAAGAGTTGCAAGGTAATGGTGCAGCTCTATAAAACCCTGGTTAGGCCACACTTGGAGTACTGTGTCCAGTTCTGGTCGCCTCACTATAGGAAGGATGTGGAAGCACTGGAAAGGGTACAGAGGAGATTTACCAGGATGCTGCCTGGTTTAGAGAGTATGCATTATGATCAGAGATTAAGGGAGCTAGGGCTTTACTCTCTGGAGAGAAGGAGGATGAGAGGAGACATGATAGAGATATACAAGATATTAAGAGGAATAGATAGAGTGGACAGCCAGTGCCTCTTTCCCAGGGCACCACTGCTCAATACAAGAGGACATGGCTTTAAGGTAAGGGGTGGGTAGTTCAAGGGGGATATTAGAGGAAGGTTTTTTACTCAGAGAGTGGCTGGTGCGTGGAATGCACTTACACATATTGATTGCAACTCCCATACTGTTAAAGGTCTAGACGGGTTAGAGTTTGTAAAATATGTTCAGGAAAGTGTTCTAAATCAATATATAGAGGTACCAAAAAGAAAGGATGTAATATTAGATCTCCTATTATGAAACGAGTTAGGACAAGTGACGGAAGTGTGTGTAGAGGAACACTTTGGGTCTAGTGATCATAATGCCATTAGTTTCAACTTGATCATGGATAACGATAGACCTGGTCCTCGGGTTGAGGTACTAAACTGGGAAAAGGCCAGATTTGAAGAAATGAGAAAGTATCTAAAAAGCGTGGATTGGGACAGGTTGTTCTCTGTCAAGGATGTAATTGGTAAGTGGGAGGCCTTCAAAGGATAAATTTTGGGAGTGCAGAGTTTGTATGTTCCTGTCAGGATTAAAGGCAAAGTGAATAACAATAAGGAACCTTGGTTTTTGAGGGATATTGGAAATCTGATGAAGAAGAGAGAGATGTATGACAGGTATAGGCAACAAGGAGCAAATAAGGTGCTTGAAGAGTATAAAAAGTGCAAGAAAATACTTAAAGAAATCAGGAGGGCTAAAAGAAGACATGAGGTTGCTTTGTGCAGTCAAGGTGAAGGATAATCCTAAGAGCTTCTACGGGTATATTAAGAGCAAAAGGATAGTAAGGGATAAAATTGGTCCTCTTGAAGATCAGCGTGGTCGGCTATGTATGGAACCAAAAGAAATGGGAGAGATATTAAATGGGTTTTTTGCATCTGTATTTACTAAGGAAACTGGAATGGAGTTTATGGAAAGAAGGCAAACAAGTAGGGAGGTCATGGAACTTATACAGATTAAAGAGGAGGAGGTGCTTGCTGTCTTGAGGCAAATCAGAGTAGATAAATCCCCAGGACCTGACAGGGTAGTCCCTTGGACCTTGAAGGAGACTAGTGTTGAAATTGCAGGGGCCCTGGCAGATATACTTAAATGTTGGTATCCACGGGTGAGGTGCCGGAGGATTGGAGTATAGCTCATGTAGTTTCGTTGTTTAAAAAAGGCTCTAAAAGTAATCTGGGAAATTATAGACCGGTAAGTTTGACGTCAGTAGTAGGTAAATTATTGGAAGGAGTACTAAGAGATAGGATCTACAAGTATTTGGATAGACAGGGACTTATTAGGGAGAGTCAACATGGCTTTGTGCATGGTAGGTCATGTTTAACCAATCTATTAGACTTTTTTGAAGAGGTTACCAGGAAAGTGGATGAAGGGAAGGCAGTGGATGTTGTCTACATGGACTTCAATAAGGCCTTTGACAAGGTCCCGCATGGGAGGTTAGTTAGGAAGATTCAGTCGCTAGGTATACATGGAGAGGTAGTAAATTGGATTAGACATTGGCTCAGTAGGAGAAGCCAGAGAGTGGTAGTGGAGGATTGCTTCTCTGAGTGGAGGCCTGTGGCTAGTGGTGTGCCACAGGGATCAACGCTGGGTCCATTGTTATTTGTCATCAATATCAATGATCTGGATGATAATGTGGCAAATTGGATCAGCAAATTTGCTGATGATATAAAGATTGGAGGTGTAGTGGACATTGAGGAAGGTTTTCAAAGCTTGCAGAGGGATTTGGGCCATTTGGAAAAATGGGCTGAAAAATGGCAGATGGAGTTTAATGCAGGCAAGTGTGAGGTATTGCAGTTTGGAAGGACAAACCAAGGTAGAACATACAAGGTAAATGGTAGGGCACTGAGGAGGGCAGTAGAACAGAGGGATCTGGGAATACAGATACACAATTCCCTAAAAGTGGTGTCACAGATAGATAGGTTCGTAAAGAGAGCTTTTGGCACATTGGCCTTTATAAATCAAAATATTGAGTATAAGAGTTGGAATGTTATGGTGAGGTTGTATAAGACATTGGTGAGACCGAATTTGGAGTATTGTGTGCAATTTTGGTTACCTAATTACGGGAAGGATAGTAATAAGGTTGAAAGAGTGCAGAGAAGGTTTACAAAGATGTTGCAGGGACTTGATTAACTGAGTTACAGAGAAAGGTTGAATAGGTTAGGACTTGATTCCCTGGAGCATAGAAGAATGAGGGGAGATTTGATAGAGGTGTATAAAATTATGAAGGGTATAGATAGAGTGAATGCAAATAGGCTTTTTCCACTGAGGCTAGGAGGGAAAAAAACCAGAGGACATGTGTTAAGGGTTTAAAGGGAACATTAGGGGGGGGCTTCTTCACACAGAGAGTGGTGGGAGTGTGGAATGAGCTGCCAGTCGAAATGGTGAATGCAGGCTCACTTTTAACATTTAAGAAAAACTTGGACAGGTACATGGATGAGAGGGGCTTGGAGGGATATGGCCCAGGTGCAGGTCAGTGGGACTAGACAGAAAAATGGTTCGGCACAGCCAAGAAGGGCCAAAAGGCCTATTTCTGTGCTGTAATGTTCTATGGTTCTATTTATTGGATCCCAAGATGCTGCTGTAAAAAGTATGTCACTGTCTTACCAGATGCATTTAAAAGTATGGAGTGCAGTAACAAAATGGTTTAGAAGATGGGGTTCATCTTCATTGTTAGATCAAACAAATGTGCTGTGCTCTGCTACCAACTCTGTTGGGACTTTGTTTAAATGTACAATATGAGTTCTTAAATTTTTCAGCAGGGTATTGTTTGACAGTAGTAAATGCAGGAAAAGCATTATCAGATGGTGTGTGAATATTACATAAAGTACATGCGTAAATAGCAATCTGTCACCCTGGAAATCAGCTGCAGATAATCCTTTAAGAGCTCATTGTAGGATGATTAAAAAGCCTTTTTGAGAATTGGAAAGGCTGAGTTGTGGTGAAGACTCTGGCTTGTGTAATCTCTCTTCAGCTCAAGTTTGTGTTGACGTCAAACACTGCACTCTGCCAAATAATCCACGGTAAAGCAGGAAAGACAAGCTCAGCAGATGACTCAACACATTTCTTTTATACTTTTATAGCTCTTTCTACTTTCTCAGGCAGTAAAGTCATAGGAAAATGTCTAGTACATTTCATTTTATATTTCTTTAAGTAAGGAGTTCATGTCCATAAATAAAAAAGAATCAGGCAGTTTTCCTTTATTTTGTGCCCCAGTTATTCCCCATTTTCATTATGCAAGAAAATATGGTCAATATCCAACAATTGTGCTGTACAATTCAGGAGTATATATTTAAAAAAAAGACATCCATTCGTCTTGAGAGACCATGGATTTGCGCCTTGGAAAGTTTCCAGGGTGCAGGCCTGGGCAGGGTTGTATGGGAGACCGGCAGTTGCCCATGCTGCAAGTCTCCCCTCTCCACGCCACCGATGTTGTCCAAGGGAAGGGCAAGGGTTGATACAGCTTGGCACTGGTGCCATCACAGAGCAATGTGTGGTTAAGTGCTTTGCTCAAGGACACAACACACTGCCTTAGCAGAGGCTGAAACTAGCAACCTTCAGATCACTAGACCAATGCCTTAACCACTTGGTCACGCGCTAACACACAATTCAGGAGTATGAGACCATAAGATATAGGAGCAAGATTAGGTCATTTGGCCCATTGAGTCTGCTTTGCAATTTCATCATGGCTGATCCAATTTTCCTCTCAGCCCTAATCTCCTGCCTCCATCCCATATCCCTTCGTGTCCTGACCAATCAAGAATCTATTAACCTCTGCCTTAAATATACATAAAGACTTGGCCTCCACAACTGCCTGTGGCAAAGAATTCCACAGATAAGACCATAAGACATAGGAGCAAAATTAGGCCATTCAGCCCATCAAGTCTGCTCTGCCATTCCATCGTGACTGATCCCAAATCCCACACGACCCCATACACATGCCTTCTTGCCATATCCTTTGATGTCCTGACCAAACAGGAAATGATCAAGTTCCGCATTAAATATACGCATGGACTTGGCTTCCACAGAGCATTCTACAGATTTACTACTCTCTGGATAAAAAAAATTGCTCCTTACCTCTGTTCTAAAGGGTTACCCCTCAATTTTGAGGCTGTGCCCTGTAGTTCTGGATGTCCCCACCATAGGAAACATCCTCTCCACATCCACCCTATCTAGTCCTTTCAACATTTGGTAGGTTTCAATGAGATCCCTGCTTCACCCCACCCCGCATTCTTCTAAATTCCAGTGAGTACATGTCCAAAGCTGCCAAACACTCCTCATATGTTAACCCCTTCATTCCCAGAATCATCCTTGTGAGCCTCATCTGGACTCTCAAACGACAACACACCCTTTCTAAGATATGGGGCCCAAAACTGTTAACAATACTCTGTGCGGCTGACTGGTGTCTTATAAAGGCTCAGCACTATTTCTGATGAAGGGTCTTGGCCCGAAACGTCGACAGTGCTTCTCCTTATTGATGCTGCTTGGCCTGCTGTGTTCCACCAGCATTTTGTGTGTGTTGTCAGCACTATTTCCTTGTTTTTATATTCTATTGTCTTTGAAATAAATGCCAACATTGCATTTGCCTTATTTACCACAGACACAACCTGAAAATTAACCTTCTGGGAGATTTGCACGAGGACTCCCAAGTCCTGCTGTACCTCTGATGTTTGAACCTTCTCCCCATTTAGATAATAATCCGTAGTATTGATCCTTTTACCAAAATGCATTATACATTCCATTTCCTGACACTATAACATCTGCCACTTTTTTTGCCCATTCTTCCAATTTGTCTAAGTCCTGCTGCAATCACATTGCTTCCTCAGCACTACCTACCCCTCCAGCTATCTTCGTATCATCTGCAAACTTTGCCACAAAGCCATCAATTCCATTATCCAAATCATTAACAAACAATGTGAAAAGCAGCAGTCCCGATACTGCCCCCTGAGGAACACCACTAGTCACTGGCAGCCAACCAGAAAAGGTCCCTTTTATTCTTACTCGCTGCCTCCTGCCTGTCAGCCATACCTATATCCATGCCAGTATCTTTCCTGTAACGCCATAGGATGTTCCCTTGTAAGCAGCCTTGTGTGGCACCTTATCAAACGCCTTCTGAAAATACAAGTAAATGACATCCACTGCCTCTCCATTGCCCACCCTGCCTGTTATTACCTCAAAGAACTCTAACAGATTTATAAGGCAAGATTTCTCTTGATAGAAACCATGCCGACTTTGACTTATTTCATCATTAGTCCCCAAGTACCCCGAAACCTCATCCTTAAAAATATACTCCAACAACCACTGAGGTTAGGTTAACTGGCCTATAATGTCCTTTCATTTGCCTTCCTCCCTTCTTACAGAGTGGAGTGACATTTTCAATTTTCCAGTTCTCCAGGACCATGCCTGAATCAAATGATTCTTGAAAGATCATGACCAATACATCTGTTATCTCTTCAGTAACCTCTGTCAGTACTCTCAGATGTAGTCCATCTGACCCAGGTGACTAATTCATCTTAAGACCTTTGAGTTTGCATTGCCCTTCTTCCTTTTTAATAGCATTGACACTCACTCCTGCTCTGACACTCAAAGTCCTCTGACACACTGCTAGTATCTTCCACAATGAAGACAGATGCAAAGTAACCATAAAGTTCATCTGCCATTTCTTTGTCTCCTTTACTACCTCACTAGCAATATCTTCCAGTGGTCCACTATCAACTCTTACCTCACTTTTACACTTTATAGAGAGATGCACCACTCTATTGCTTTTGCATCAGTTTTCACTGTGGAAGACACTAGCAGTGTGCCAGATGTTGAGGGGTGTGAGGGAAGAGAAATGAGTGCAGTTACAATTACAATCAGCTTTCGTCTTACTGACATTGAGTGCCAGGTTTGATTGTGGACTTCAGGAAGGGTAAGACGAAGGAACACATACCAGTCCTCACAGAGGGATCAGAAGTGTAAAGAGTGAGCAGTTTCAAGTTCCTGGGTGTCAAGATCTTTGCGGGTTTAACCCGGTCCCAACTTATCGATGCAGTTATAAAGAAAGCAAGGCAGTGTCTATACTTCATTCGGAACTTGAAGAGATTTGGTATGTCAACAAAACACTCAAAAACTTCTATAAATGTACTGTGGAGAGCATTCTGACAGGCTGCATTACTGTCTGGTATGGTGAGGGGTTGGGGGAAGGGTAGTGCTACTGCACAGGACCAAAAGGAGCTGCAGAGGGTCATAAATTTAGCCGGCTCCATCTTGGGTACTAGCCTACAGAAAGGCGGCATCCATTATTAAGGACCCCCAGCACCCAGGACCTGTCCTTTTCTCATTGTTACCATCAGATATGAGGTATAGAAGCCTGAAAGCACACACACACCAATTCAGGAGCAGCTTCTTCCCTTCTGCCATCTGATTCCTAAATGAACCCATGACCACTGCCTTACTTTTTTAATATATAAAATTTCTGCTTTTGCACAATTTTTAATTTATTCAATATACATAAACTGTAATTAATTGATTGATTTATCTTCCATATTATGTATTGCATTGAAACTACTGCTGCTAAGTTAACAAATTTCACATTACATACCAATGATAATAAACCTGATTCTGATTGTGATATAGAAACATAGAAAACCTACAGCACAATACAGGCCCTTTGGCACAGAAAGCTGTGCCGAACGTGTCCTTACCTTAGAAATTACCTAGTGTTACTAATAGCCCTCTATTTTTCTAAGCTCCATGTACCTATCCAGAAGTTTCTTAAAAGACTCTATTGTATCTGTTTCCACCCCCGTCACCAGCAGCCCATTCCACGCACTGACCACTCTGTAAAAAAATTTACCCCTGACATCTCCTCTGTACCTACTTACAAGCACCTTAAAACTGTGCCCTCTCGTGCTGCCAATTCAGCCCTGGAAAATAGCTTCTGACTATCCACACAATCAATGCCTCTTATCATCTTATACACCTCTATCAGGTCACCTCTCATCCTCCATCGCTCCAAGGAGAAAAGGCCGAGTTCACTCAACCTGTTCTCATAAGGCATGCTCCCCAATCCAGGCAATATCTTCAAGTACCCTGAGACCTCAATTGACAATTGACTCCAACATCTTCCCAACCACTGAGGCCAGACTAACTTGCCTATAGTTTCCTTCCTTCTGCCTCTCTCCCTTCTTGAAGAATGGAGTGATGTTTGCAATTTCTAGTCTTCCTGAACCATTCCACAATCTAGTGATTCTTGAAAGATCATTACTAATGCCTTCACAATCTCTTCAGCTATCTCCTTCAGAACTCTGGAATGTACACTATCTGGTCCAGGTATCTACCTTCAGACCTTTCAGTTTTCCAAGAACCTTTTCTCTCCAGTAATGTTAACTTCACATGCTTCATAACCCTGATACCTAGACCTTCCACCATACTGCTAGTGTCTTCCACAGAGTAGACTAATGCAAAATACTTATTCAGTTCATTCGCCATTTCCTTGTCCCCTATTACTACCTTTCCAGCATCATTTTCCAGTGGTTTGACATCCGCACTTGCCTCTCCTTTAAACTTCATGCATCTGAAGAAACTTTTGGTATCCATTTTAATATTATTGGCTAGCTTCTCTTTTATATTCCATCTTTACCTTCTTAATTACTTTTTTAGTTGCCTTCTGTTGGTTTTTAATTGATTCCAATCATCTATCTTGCCACTAATTTTTGCTCTATTATTTGCCCTCTCTTTGGCTTTTATGTTGACTTTGACTTCTCTTGTTAGCCACAGTTGTGTCATCTTGCCTTCAGAATACTTCTTCTTCTTTGGGATGTATATACCAATAGTGCAGACTATTATCAAAATGGGGAGAAGGTTCAAACATCAGGGACTTGGGAGTCCTTGTGCAAGACTCCTAGAAGGTTGCTGTGTCGGTTGAATCTGTAGTAAAGGCAAATGAAATGTTGGCATTTATTTCAAGGGGAATAGACTATAAAAGCAAGGAGATAATGCTGAGCTTTTATAAGGCACTAGTCAGGCTGCATTTAAGAATATTGTAAACAGTTTTGGACCCCATATCTCAGAAAGGTTGTATTGTCATTGGAAAGAGTCCAGTGAAGGTTCACAAGGACGATTCTGGGAATGAAGGAGTTAACAGATGTGGAACATTTGGCAGCTTTGGGCCTGTACTCACTGGAATTTAGAAGAATGTGGGAGGATCTCTTTGAAACCTACCGAATGTTGAAACGACTAGATAAGGTGGCGGTGGTTGGGCTGTTTCCTATGGTGGGGGTATCCAGAACTAGAGAGCCCATTTTCAAAATTGAGGGGTGACCCTTTAGAACAGAGGTAAGGAGGAACATTTTTAGCCAGAGAGTAGTGAATCTGTGGAATGCTCTACCACAGACTGCAGTGGAGGCCAAGTCCATGGGTATATTTAAGGTGGAAGTTGATAGTTTCCTGATAGGTCAGGGCATCAAAGGATATGATGAGAAGCCAAGAGTATGGGGTTGAGTGGGATGTGGGATCAGCCATGATGGAATGGCAGAGTAGACTCGATGGGCTGAATGGCCTAATTCTGCTTCTGTGTCTTACAGTCTTATGGATGTGAAGCTGAGGCTCTGTAAGGCTCTGCTGAGGCCTCACCTTGGTATTGTGAACAGTTTTGGGCTTCTTATCAAAGAAAAGATGTGCCTGCATTAGAGAGGGTTCAGAGGAGGTTTACAAGGATGATTCTGGGAAAGAAAGTGCATCATATGAGGAACGTTTGATGCCTCTGGTCCAGTACTCACTGAAATTTAGAAGGATGAGGGGGATATCATTGAAACCTTTTGAATGTTGAAAGGCCTAGACAGAGTAGTTATGGATAGGATGTTTCCCATGGTGGGGGAGACTAGGACAAGAGGGCAATGTGTCCATTTAGAGGGGCATTCATTTAAAAAGCATCAGCCGTGATTGAATGGTGGAGCAGATTCAATGAGCCAAATGGCCTAATTCTGCTCCTATGTCTTATGGTACATAAAAGCTTCCCAATCCTCTAACTTCCCACTAATTTCAGCTCTATTATACACCTTCTCTGGCTTTTATGTTGGCTTTGACTTCTCTTGTTAGCTATGATTATGTCATCTTGCCTTTAGAATATTTCTTCCTCTTTGGGATGTGCTGCATATATCCTTTGCCTTCTGAATTGCTTTCAGAAATTCCAGCCACTGCTGTTCTGCCATCATCCTTGCCACTGTTCTTTACCATTCACTCCACTGTAATATTGATACCATTTAACCATATATGATGCATCTGACTTTATCTTCTCCTTCTCAAATTTTCAGGGCCAATTTGATCATATTATGATCACTTGCCTCTCTAGTCAATTCCAGTTCATTGCACAACACCCAATCCAGAATAGCTGATCCCCTAGTGGGCTCAGCCATAAGCTGCTCTAAAAAGCCATTCGTAGGCACGCTAGAAAATTCCCCTCCTGTAATCCAGCACCAACGTGATTTTCCCAATCTACCTGCATATTGAAATCCCCCCAGGACTATTGTAACATTGCTATTTTGGCATGCATTTTCTATCTCCCCTTGTAACTTGTAGACCACATCCTTACTACTGTTTGGGGGTCTGTATATAACTCTCATCAGGGTCTTTTAACCCTTGCAGTTCCTTAGCTCTATCCACAAAGTTTCAACACCTTCTGACCCTCATTCCACCGAGATGCAACACTGACTGTCATAGGAAGTCATTCCTGCCTGTAGCCATCAAACTTTACAACTCCTCCCTCAGAGTGTCAGACACCCTGAGCCAATAGGCTGGTCCTGGACTTATTTCCACTTGGAATAATTTACTTATTATTATTTAATTATTTAATTATTGCTATATTGCTAAAAATTGCTATATTTCTACACTATTCTTGGTTGGTGCGACTGTAATGAAACCCAGTTTCCCTCGGGATCAATAAAGTATATCTGTCTGTCTGTATGTCACTTTTTTCTAGTTATTTGATATCATTTTTTGTACCAACAGAGCAGCACCACTTCTGCTACCTTCCTGCATGTCTTTTTGATACAATGTGTATCCTTGGACATTAAGTTCCCAGTTATAATCTTCTTTCAGCCATGATTCAGTGAATGCCTACAACATCATACATGCAAATCTGTAACTGCGCTACAAGTTCATCTGCCTTATTCTGTATACTGCATACATTGAAATATAACACTTTCACTCCTGATTTCACCATTTTCTATTTTGTCCGTCTTTTACGTTGCATCTCATCCTGTTGACTGCAATTTTGCCTTATCAACAGCCTTTCCTCACTATACATTATAAACCAAGTACCTCATCTTCAGCACTGTCATCCGCCTTTCCTACGATACTTCTTGCTCTGAAATATAGGCAGCTTATACTAGTCGCACCATGCTCAACCTTTTGATTTCTAACTTTGTCTAAGATCTTATCAAAATCTACCTCTATAACCTCTCCACTAACTGTTCAGGAACTCTGGTTCCCATCCACCTGCAACTCTAGTTTAAGCCCCATTAACATAATCCCCCTCAAGTTCAGGTGCAAAGTATCCCACCTTCCCTGGAAGAGTGTCAAATGATCCAAACATCTTAAGACCTCCCTCCTACACCAACTCCTTAGTCACGTATAAAACTGTATAATCTTCCTAGTTTCTCACCAGCACGTGGCACAGGTGGCATTCCTGAGATCACAACCATGGAGGTCCTACCTTTTAACTTAGCATCTAACCCCCTGATTTCCCCATGTAGAACCTTGTCACTCATCCTACCCATGTCATTGGTACCTTCATGGACCATGACTTCTGACTCACACTTAAGATTGCTGAGGACTTGATCCTGGCACGCAGGAGGCAACATACCATCCGGGAATCTCATTCTCACCCACAGAACCTTCTGTCAGCTCCCCTAATTAACAAATCTCCTATTAACACAGCGTGCCTCTTCTCCCCCCCCCCCCCCCCACCACCCTTCCCTTCTGTATAGTAGAATACATTCTGTTGGCCTGGCAGTCCCAAACTTTATCCTGAAACCAGAACTTTCTCCACACACCTAAACTGCATCCATAAGTTCCAGATTTACTCCTTGCACCAAGACTGAGAGCTTACACAGCCAATCAGTGGCAACATTGCCACTGTTCTGTATGTTGGCAGGTTTCCTACTTGGCATCTTTGCTTGGTGACGTTTTAGGTGCTGAGCTGTCTTGTTTGTATCAGATGACAATTAATCTAACATTGTTAGGGTCTGGAGTCACATATAGGTTAAATGGGGTAATACCAGATTTCTCCAGCTAATATTGACAATCTTGGGCTTAAGCAATAGTTGATCAGTTTTGTGCCCCATGTTACTGATATGAATTTTATTGGCTTGCTTTAACTTTCTTCAGTATTTGCTGTAATGTTACTTTAGTGCAGTATGTAATGTAGTAACCACCCCACTGTTTATTAGATCCAGATGCAGAGGTTTGCCTTCATGTTCTGCGCCTCATTCAGTCTCTGATCCTTGAGCCAGAAATTTTCTCCAAAGTGAAAGCCCAGATTCACCAATCACTACCGCAGCACCGCATTCGAGAACTTACCAATAACCGTAACCCCAGTCTCCGCAGCATAGCAAGTGAACTTCTGGAAGACATGAAGATGCTTAACTTTTAAGTATGGATTGTCTTTCTTCTACTAGTGGATTTTGTTGCAGAATTTATTCGTGTTTGAACATGTTATTTTGTGTACGTGAGAGAAGAGTGCACCTGAGTTTCATTTGACAGGATGCAAAATTAGGTAATGATGTCATGAGTAGACGTCAGATTACTTAGCTTAAATAACAATTCCCCCAGTCATGCAATGCAGACTTGGATTACTAGAGTGGTTCCTTTAGATTCCTATCAGTTCCTCTCCTGAATCACATGTTCAGTAATCACTAGATCAGCGGTTTCTACTCTGTAATGGCACTTCTGTGGCACAGGAATATATAAACTGTATTGTCTGTGAAGATGAGAGACATGCAGAGTAACAAATGAATGTTGTCATGTAAGTTGTGCTCTGATAACAAAGAAATTTCCATCCCAGTGAATGGCATACTCAAACAGTACAATTGTCCATTTGGACTCTATACCATCCACTGCAGTACTTGGTCTTCGGCTTTCTGCTTGTCTGTGATGAGTTGAAGTTTTACAGTAGCAGGGATGTATATGAAGCCCCTCATTCTTCTGAATGTATATTTCATTACAGGTGTAGCTAGCTGATGTGTAGCACATCAGTTTGTGATTCCCCTTTCAGAACTAATAGTGGTTACACTTGTGTGGTCCCTACTGAAGTAATTATAGATTTTTGGTTTCTGTTTGTTTAATAAAAGTTTGAAATTGTTTTTCAATTCGATCTCAATCTCCAGTTGATGCTCAAGTACTCACTCTGGATAAAAGTCAGGCCGGAATGTTGGTCCCAGCAACTGACAAAACTTCAGATGGATTTGTGCCATTGGAGACATACGGAGAACCTGAGCTAGAAGCTGTGTGGTTCCAGAGTTCTGCATTGTTTGATGTAGCACTGGATGATTCTACCCATTCATTCGCTGGCCTGTTGGAATAACTTACCTACCAACTCCTGCCCTTAGTCTAATACTCTTCCTAGCAGCCTATAGTGTGTGTCAGAATGCATTTATACATTAGTTCACATATTTAGGAAGCTGGAATTCCTCTAGATCTGAATCCATATTTATCAACCATTGCTTTCAATAGTGGTACCAATAGTGCTGATTGAATGCAGAGCAGAGAGTCAGGAGCCCCACTACCACAACCCGCTGCCTCTAAACTTTCACCAGATCCTTCAAGCTGTAGGCAGACCATTCCACGGCAGCTTATAGAGTCACAAAGTACTCTATAAATAGGCAAAAGGTAGATTCAAGTGACTAAGAGGAAAGAGGATATGTGATAACTTCACATGTCATGGACCACTAAAGCACAGAAAAAGGCCCTTTGGCTGAACTATTATTCTGCCTAGTCACATTGACCTGCACCTGGACTGAAGTTCATACCCCTCTCATCCATGTACTTATCCAAATTTCTCCACTTCATTGGCAGCTTGTTTCATACTCTCACCACCCTCTTGAATGAAGAAGTTCCCGCTCAAGTTCCCTTTTTATCCTTAACCTATGACCTCCAGTTCTAGTCTCCCTCAACTTCAGTGGAAAAAGCCTGCTTGCATTTACCCTATCTATATCCCTCATAATTCTGTATACCTCTGTCAACTCTCCCCTCAATCTTCTATGTTCCTGGGAATGAAGTCCTAACCTATTCAACCATTCCTTATAACTCAAGTCATCAAGTCCTGGCAACCTCTTTCTAAATTTTCTCTGCATGTTTTCAATCTTATTGATATATTTGGTAGGTGACCAGAACTACTCCAAATTAAGCCTCACCAACTATGTTCCCTCTAAGCTGTGCACGTGTACACATTTTTCAACCAACGCACAAAGGAAATTAATGTGTATACAAAAGGTTAGTTACCTAAGATAATGTAGTAATTAATAATTATACTTATTGAAAATAATCTTTTAGCTAAATGTTTCTGTTAACTAGTTAGATGGTTTTTCAAATACCATAATGCACGCCACTAATTTACGTCACCTCACCTTTCCTGTTCCGGTTTGTACAGCTGCATCACGGTTGCAACCATCTTTGGTGGACAGTGTTCATATCGTAAAGTTTACAAAGATCTGTTTCAAATCCTGTAGATAGCTTAATAAATTTTTATTGAAAAAGATATTGATTCACTATGTTGAATTCAAAAGAAGCGAAGGGCATGAAGTGCAAAAGAACTGCAAATTTGTTAAAAGTTGAATGGCTTAACAAAATAGTAGAAACTGCTACACCGAAAGCTCATGAGTTCATGAACGTTCAGCTATGAAAAATATTTATGTATGATTCAAAAACTGGAGCTATCTGTTTGTATTGTCGTGATGTGAAAGTTGCTGGAGGATTTGCTAGTATTTTGTAAACCTACATAAACTGTGCCATGTTTGCATTCAGTGCGCACATACTTTTGTCACAGGAAAAACATTTGCACAACATAAGATTTTTGTGCACACTGACTACTAAAAATTAGAGAAACATTGCTCACCAACATCCAATACAACTGCAACATAATAGAAACATAGAAAACCTACAGCACAATACAGGCCCTTGGCCCACAAAGTTGTGCCGAACACATCCCTACCGTAGAAATTAATAGGCTTATATACAGCCCTCTATTTTACTAATCTCTAAGTACCTATCTAAAAGCCCCTTAAAAGACCCTATTGTATCTGCCTCCAACACCGCTGGCGGCAGCTCATTCCACGCACTCACCATTCTCTGAGTAAAAAACTTATGCCTGACATCTCCTCTGTACCTACTCCCCAGCACCTTAAACCTGTGTCCTCTTGTGGCAACCATTACAGCTCTGGGAAAAAGCCTCTTGAGTATCCACACAATCAATGCCTCTTATCATCTTGTACACCTCTATCAAGTCACCTCTCATCCTCCTTTGCTCCAAGGAGAAAAGGCCAAGTTCAATCAACCTATTCTCATAAGGCATGCACCCCAATCCAGGCAATAATATCCCATCTCTTGTACTCAGTACTTTGATTTTTAAAAGCCTATGTGCCAAAAGCTTTCTTTACAACCCTATCTACCTATGGCACAACTTTAAAGGAATTATAGACCTGTATTCCCAGATCAAATTCCATAGTGCCCTACCGCTCATTGTGTAAGACCTACCTTGGTTGGCCCTACTGAAATGAAACACTTCACACTTGTCTGCATTATATTCCAACTGCCATTTTTCAGCCCATTTTCCAACATTTTTTTGATCACGCTCCAAGCTTTGATAGTCTTCCTCGCTGTCCACTACACCTCCAATCTTGCTGTCATCCCCAAAATTGCAAAATACAAAATACAAAACAGCTAAAGAATGGAAATGAAAAAATCTTCTCTTGTTTTCTGTCCTTCATTGTATACCAGTGCATTTCCCAATAACATGTTAGAACTTACTTTAATTTTTTATGTAGCAGCTTGGCACGGACTCACTGGAAGTGCACTACTTTATACAAAAATGCTATTACACCTCAGGGCATTGGAGATACAATAGACAATAGGTGCAGAAGTAGACCATTCGGCCCTTCGAGCCTGCACCGCCATTTTGAGATCATGGCTGATCAATTCCTATCAATATCCGGTTCCTGCCTTGTCCCCATATCCCTTGATTCCCCTATCCATAAGATACCTATCTAGCTCCTTCTTGAAAGCATCCAGAGAATTGGCCTCCACTACCTTCTGAGGCAGTGCATTCCAGACCCCCACAACTCTCTGGGAGAAGAAGTTTTTCCTTAACTCTGTCCTAAATGACCTACCCCTTATTCTCAAACCATGCCCTCTGGTACTGGACTCTCCCAACATCTGGAACATATTTCCTGCCTCTATCTTGTCCAATCCCTTAATAATCTTATATGTTTCAATCAAATCCCCTCTTAATCTTCTTAATTCCAGCATGTACAAGCCCAGTCGCTCTAACCTCTCTGCGTAAGACAGTCCAGATATCCCAGGAATTAACCTCGTGAATCTAAGCTGCACTTCCTCTACAGCCAGGATGCCCTTCCTTAACCCTGGAGACCAAAACTGTACACAATACTCCAGGTTTGGTCTTACCAGGGCTCTGTACAAATGCAAGAGGATTTCCTTGCTCTTGTACTCAATTCCCTTTGTAATAAAGGCCAACATTCCATTAGCCTTCTTCACTGCCTGCTGCACTTGCTCATTCACCTTCAGTGACTGATGAACAAGGACTCCTAGATCTCTTTGTATTACTCCCTTACCCAACTCTATACCGTTCAGATAATAATCTGCCTTCCTGTTCTTACTCCCAAAGTGGATAACCTCACACTTATTCACATTAAACGCCATCTGCCAAGTATCTGCCCACTCACCCAGCCTATCCAAGTCACCCTGAATTCTCCTAACATCCTCCTGACATTTCACACTGCCACCCAGCTTTGTGTCATCAGCAAATTTGCTAATGTTACTTTCTATGCCTTCATCCAAATCGTTAACGTAAATGATAAACAGCTGTGGTCCCAATACCGAGCCCTGTAGCACCCCACTAGTCACCACCTGCCATTCCGAGAAACACCCATTCACCGTTACCCTTTGCTTTCTATCTGCCAACCAGTTTTCTATCCATGTCAATGCCTTCCCCCCCAATGCCCTGAGCTTTGATTTTACCCACCAATCTTCTATGTGGGACCTTATCAAATGCCTTCTGAAAATCGAGGTACACTACATCCACTGGATCTAAACCATCTAACTTCCTGGTTACATCCTCGAAAAACTCCAAAAGATTAGTCAAGCATGATTTACCTTTGGTAAATCCATGCTGGCTCGGTCCAATCCTATCACTGCTATCTAGATATGCCACTATTTCATCCTTAATAATGGACTCTAGCATCTTTCCCACCACCGATGTCAGGCTGACAGGTCGATAGTTCTCTGTTTTCTCCCTCCCTCCTTTCTTAAAAAGTGGGATAACATTAGCCATTCTCCAATCCTCAGGAACTGATCCTGAATCTAAGGAACATTGGAAAATGATTACCAATGCATCCGCAATTTCCAGGGCCACCTCCTTTAGTACCCTAGGGTGCAGACCATCTGGACCTGGGGATTTGTCAGCCTTCAGTCCCATCAGTCTTCTCATCACCGTTTCCTTCCGAATGTCAATCTGTTTCATTTCCTCTGTTACCCTATGTCCTTGGCCCATCCATACATCTGGGAGATTGCTTGTGTCTTCCTTAGTGAAAACAGATCTAAAGTACTCATTAAATTCTTCTGCCATTTCTCTGTATCCCATAACAATTTCACCCAATTCATTCTTCAAGGGCCCAACATTGTTCTTAACTATCTTCTTTCTCTTCACATACCTAAAAAAGCTTTTGCTATCTTCCTTTATATTCCTGGCTAGCTTGCGTTCATACCTCATTTTTTCTTCCCGTATTGTCTTTTCAGTTACGTTCTGTTGTTCCTGAAAAACTTCCCAATCATCTGTCCTCCCACTCACCTTAGCTCTGTCATATTTCCTTTTTTTTAATGCTATGCAGTCTCTGACTTCCTTTGTCAACCACTGAGGCCCCTTTCCCCCCTTTGAATCCTTCCTTCTCTGGGGGATGAACTGATCTTGCACCTTGTGCATTATTCCCAAGAATACCTGCCATTGCTGTTCCACTGTCTTTTCTGCTAGGCTATCCGTCCAGTCAACTTTGGCCAGCTCCTCCCTCATGGCTCCATAGTTTCCCTTGTTCATCTGCAACACTGACACCTCCGAGCTGCCCATATCCTTCTCAAATTGCAGATAAAAGCTTATCATATTGTGATCACTACCTCCTAATGGCTCCTTTACTGCGAGATCGCTTATCAAATCCTGTTCATTACATAACACTAAATCCAGAATAGTCTTGTCCCTGGTCAGCTCTCGTACAAGTTGTTCCAAGAATGCATCCCGTAGGCACTCAACAAACTCCCTATCCTGTGGTCCAGCACCAACCTGATTCTCCCAGTTCACCTGCATGTTGAAATCCCCCATAACTACTGCGACTTTACCTTTGCCACATGCCAATGTTAACTCCCTATTCAACTTGCACCCAATATCCATGCTACTGTTTGGTGGCCTGTAGACAACACCCATCTGGGTCCTTTTGCCCTTACTGTTCCTCAGTTCTATCCACACAGACTCTACTCCTGACCCTATGTCCCCCCTTGCAAAGGACTGAATCTCATTCCTCACCAACAGGGCCACCCCACCCCCTCTGCCCACATTTCTGAGTTTAATCCTGGACCCATCTGTAAGGAGTTTGTACATTCTCCTCGTGACCACATGGGTTTCCTCTCACAGTCCAAAGGTGTACCAGTTAGTGGGTTAATTGGAACAGGGTTAAAGGTGTAGGTTGCTGGGCAATGCAGCTCAGTGTGCCAGAAGGTCTAGTTCTGTGCTGTATCTCTAAATTAATAACATAAACAGAACAGCACAGCAACAGCCCCTGTATCAAACATAATGCCAAATTAAACTAACCCCATCTTCCTGCATGTGGTTCATATCCCTCCATTCCCAGCATGTACATCCCTCTGCAATTGGATCCTAGACTTCCTAACCAGAAGACCACAGTCTGTGCGGATTGGTGATAACATATCCTCCTCACTGACGATCAACACTGACGCACCTCAGGGTGTGTGCTTAGCCCACTGCTCTTCTCTCTGTATACACATGACTGTGTGGCTAGGCATAGCTCAAACACCGTCTACAAATTTGCTGAAGATACAATCATCGTTGGTAGAATCTCAGGTGGTGACAAGAGGGTGTACAGGAGTGAGATATGCCAACTAGTGGAATGGTGCCGCAGCAACAACCTGGCAGTCAACATCAGTAAGACAAAAGCGCTGATTGTGGACTTCAGGAAGGGTAAGATGAAAGAACACATACCAATTCTCATAGAGGGATCAGAAGTGGAGAGAGTGAGCAGTTTCAAGTTCCTGGGCGTCAAGATCTCTGAGGATCTAACCTGGTCCCAACATATCAATGTAGTCATAAAGAAGGCAAGCCAGCAGCTATACTTTATTAGGAGTTTGAAAAGATTTGGCATGTCAACAAATACACTCAAAAACTTATATAGTTGTACCATGGAGAGCATTCTGACAGGCTGCATCATTGTCTGGTATGGAGGGGCTACTGCACAGGACCAAAAGAAGCTGCAGAAGGCTGTAAATCTAGTCAGCTCTATCTTGGGTACTAGTCTACAAAGTACCCAGGACATCTTCAAGGAACGGTGTCTCAGAAAGGCAGCGTCCATTATTAAGGACCTCCAGCACCCAGGGCATGCCCCCTTTTCTCACTGTTACCATCAGGTAGGAGATACAGAAGCCTAAAGGCACACACTCAGTGATTCAGGAACAGCTTCTTCCCCTCTACCATCCAATTCCTAAATGGACATTGAATTTTTGGACACTACGTCACTTTTTTTAATATACAGTATTTCTGTTTTTGCACATTAAAAAAAAATATGTTTAATATACGTAATTGATTTACTTGTTTATTTATTATGTTTTATTTTATTATTCTTTTTCTCTCTCTGCTAGATTATGTATTACATTGAACTGCTGCTGCTAAGTTGACAAATTTCATGTCACATGCTGGTGATAATAAATCTGATTCTGATGTTCATGTGTCTTAAACAATGCGGTCGTATCTGCTTCTACCACATCCCCTTGCAACATGGTCCAGGTGCCTATTGCTCATTGTGTGAAAAGATCCCAAACCACATGTCATCTTTAAACTTCCTCCCTCTCACCTTAAACTTATGCCCTCTGGTATCTGACATTTCCACCCTGGGAAAAAGATTCTATCTACCCCCATCTATGTTTCTTGATGTTTATATACTTATATCTGGTCACCCCTCAATCTACGATTCCCCAGAGAAGACAATCCAAGTTTGTCCAACTTCTCCTTCTAGCTAATATGCTCTAGTACAGTTAGTCTCAGTTCAGTGGTCGGTGCAAGCAGGAGGCATGAAGGCCGGTAACCACAGGAAGCTGCAGTCCCATGGTCAGAGGTCTGTGTGAGTCTGGAGGGCAAGGCCCAGAGTTCAAAGCCCTATGGTAGTTGAGTTTTGGATTTAGACCCAAAGGTCAAAATCCCATAACTGGCGAGCTCTGGGATAGTTGGAGGCCCAATGTCTCCATGTCCAGAGACAAAGACTAGGGTATAGTCTGTTATGGAGTTGGAGGCATGTGTGTGTATGTTGGGGGAGGGCTTGTTTTGCTGTTGTTTTTCTGATGAACATTGGAACATTGTAAGGTATGCTATATTGGCGCCATAGTATGATATGTGTTGACACTTGCGGGCTGCCCCCAGCACATCTTTGGGTTGTGTCGTTTACATACTTCACTGTATGGTGTATATGTAATATATAAAAATCTGAATCAGAATCAAGGTAAATCTAAACCCTCTCCAAAACCTCCACACCCTTCCTGCCATTGGCCGACCAGAAATGAATACAAAACCCCAGATGTGGCCTTACCAAAGTTTTGTATGTGCTGAGTACATGATTGGTGGAAGGCAAGCATGCTGCCCGCATTCTTTATCACTCTGTCTACCAGTGTTGCCACTTTAAGGGAACTGTGGATGCATCCCAACATCACTCTGTACATCAATGTTCTTAAGCATCCTGCCATTTACTGTGTATATTCTTCTTGCATAATTCTTTGAAAGTGGTGTCACAGGTCATAAAGAGAGCTTTTCGCACATTGGCCTTCATAAATCATAGTACTGAGTACAGGAGATGGTATGCTATATTGAAGTTATATAATACGTTGGTGAGGCCTAATTTGGAATAGGGTCATCCTAATTAGGATCATCCAGGAGGCAGAGCAATTGATAGGTGTGACTTTTGAGCAGGTGATTTCACCCAGAATGCAAAGTTTCAGGAGTAGATGGGTGAATATCGAGAGAGGTAAAGGGAGAAGGAAGTCAGTATAGGGTCCCCTGTGGCCTTTCCCCTCAGTAACAGGTATATCCCTGTGGATACTAATGAGGGGGATGACCTCTCTGGGCAAGGCAGCAGCAGCCGGACCAACAGCACTGTGGTCGGCTCTGAGCTCAGAAGGGTAGGATGAAGTCAGGCGGAGCAATAGTCATATGGGACTCGATAGTTAGGGGACACATAGGAGTTTCTGTAGCAGCAAAAGAGACACCAGAATAGTGTGTTGCCTCCTGAGTGCGAGGGTCCAGGATGTCTCTGAGCGGCTGTAGTACACACTTGAAGGGGAGGGTGAGCAGCTGGAGGTTGTGGTACTTGTTGGTACAAATGACATAGGCAGAGATCCTGTGCAGTAAGTTTTGGGAGTTCAGAAGGAGACTGAAGAGTAGGACCACCAAGCTGGTATAGAATCATAGAAATCTACAGCCTTTCGTCCCACAATGTTGTGCCAACCATGTAACCTACTCTAGAAACTGTCTAGAATTACCCTAACCCATAGCCCTCTATTTTTCAACAGTCCATGTGCCTATCTAACAGTCTCTTAAAAGACTCTATTGTATCGTCTCCACCACTGTAGCCACAGTGTATTCAATGCACCCACCATTCTGTATGGAAAAACTTACCCCTGACATCCCCCTTGTACCCACTTCCAAGCACCTTAAAACTATGCCCCCTCATGTTAGCTATTTCAGCCCTGGGAAAAAGCCTCTGGCTATCCACAATCTATGCATCTCATCTTATACACCTCTATCAGGTCACCTCTCATCCTCCGTCGCTCTAGGGAGAAAAGGTCAAGTTTACTAAACCTATTCTCAAAAGGCATGCTCTCCAATGCAGGCAACATCCTTGTAAATCTCTTCTGCACTCTCTCTGTAGTTTCCACATCCTTCCTGCAGTGAGGTGACCAGAACCGAACACAGTACTCCAAGTGGGGTCTGACTAAGATCTTAAATAGCTGTAACATTACCTCATGACTCTTGAACTCAGCCCCACAGTTGATGAAGGCTGTCACACCATACATCCTCTTAAAGACACTGTCAACCTGCGCAGCAGCTTTGAGTGTCCTATGGACACAGACCCCAAGATCTCGCTGATCTTCCACACCACCAAAAGTCTTACCATTAATATTATATTCTGAACCAGAATCAGGTTTATTATCACCGGCATGTTCAGTGAAATTTATTAACTTAGCAGCAGCAGTTCAATGCAATACATAATGTAGAAGAAAAACAAATGAAGAAAAAATCAATCAATTACAGTAGACATATATTGAATACATTAAAAATTGTGCAAAAAACAGAAATATATATTAAAGATGTGAGGTAGTTTTCAAGGGTTTAATGTCCATAACCAGCACACCATTCGCCCAAGGCTGCAGGAATTAGATTAGTGGGTGACTGTTAGGGAAGGGAAGAGCTCAGATAGTAGCGAGCACACCTATGGCCATCCCCCACAGTAATTGTTATCTCGTTTTGGATGCGGTTGAGGGGATGACCTGACAGAGGACAAACACGGTGATCAGGTCTCTGGCACTTAGCCTGGTTTGTGGTGCAGAAGGGAAAGAGGAAGATGAGGAAGGCGGTAGTCATAGGGGATTCCATCGTGAGGGGAACAGACAGCCTGATAGAGATACCCGCGTAGTGTGTTGCCTCCCAGCTGCCAGAGCACAGGATGTCTCAGATCGGGTGGAGACTTGTATACAGGCCTCCAAACAGCAGCCAGAATGTGGATTACAAATTACAAATCGAGTTCACTTTGAAATGTGAGAGGGAAAAAATAAAATCCACATAATACCGAATAGTGTCGGTATTTCAGTGGAATAAAGCAAATTAAAATGGCATGAGAGGGGAACTGGCCGAAGTTGACTGGAAAGGGAAATTTGCAGGAAGGACAGCAGAGCAGCAATGGCTGGAGTTCCTGCAAAAAATGAGGGAAGTGCAAGACATATATTCCAAATAAGAAGAAATTTTCGAATGGAAGAATGACACTACCATGGCTGACAAGTGAAGTCAGAGCCAAAATAAAAGCAAAAGGGAGGGCATACAAGGAAGCCAAGGCTTATGGGAAGATAGAAGATTGGGAAGCTTTTCAAAGCTTGCAGAAGGAAACTGAGGAGGTCATTAGGAAGGAAAAGATGAATTATGAAAGGAAGCTGGTGACTAATATCAAAGTAGATACTAAAAGCTTTTTTAGAACATAGAACATATAGAATACTACAGCACATTACAGGCCCTTCGGCCCACAATGTTGTGCCGATCCTCAAACCCTGCCTCCCATATAACCCCCCACCTTAAATTCCTCCATATACCTGTCTAGTAGTCTCTTAAACTTCAGTAGTGTATCTGCCTTAGGAGAGGGAGGGAGGGAGAAAACAGAGAACTATCGTCCTGTCAGCCTAACATCAGAAGTGGGGAAGATGCTAGAGTCCATTATTAAAGATGAAATAGTGGCATATCTAGGTAGCAGTGATAGGATTGGGCCGAGCCAGCATGGATTTACCAAGGGCAAATCATGCTTGATTAATCTATTGGAGTTTTTCAAGGATGTAACCAGGAAGTTAGACAAGGGAGATCCAGTGGATGTAGTGTACCTCGATTTTCAGAAGGCATTTGATAAGGTCCCACATAGGAGATTGGTGGGTAAAATCAGAGCTCATGGCATTGGGGGGAAGATATTGACATGGATAGAAAACTAGTTGGCAGATAGAAAGCAAAGGGTAACGGTGAATGGGTGTTTCTCGGAATGGCAGGTGGTGACTAGTGGGGTGCTACAGGGCTCGGTATTGGGACCACAGCTGTTTACGATTTACATCAACGGTTTAGATGAAGGCATTGAGAATAACATCAGCAAGTTTGCTGATGATACTAAGCTGGGTGGCAGTGTGACATGTGATGAGGATGTTAGGAGAATTCAGGGTGACTTGGATAGGCTGAGTGAGTGGGCAGATACTTGGCAGATGACGTTTAATGTGAATAAGTGTGAGGTTATCCACTTCGTGGGTAAGAACAGGAAGGCAGATTATTATCTGAACGGTGTAGAGTTAGGTAAGGGAGAAATACAAAGAGATCTAGGAGTCCTTGTTCATCAGTCACTGAAGGTGAATGAGCAAGTGCAGCAGGCAGTGAAGAAGGCTAATGGAATGTTGGCCTTTATTACAAAGGGAATTGAGTACAAGAGCAAGGAAATCCTCTTGCATTTGTACAGAGCCCTGGTGAGACCACACCTGGAGTATTGTGTACAGTTTTGGTCTCCAGGGTTAAGGAAGGACATCCTGGCTATAGAGGAAGTGCAGCGTAGATTCACGAGGTTAATTCCTGGGATGTCTGGACTGTCTTACGCAGAGAGGTTAGAGAGACTGGGCTTGTACACGCTGGAATTAAGGAGATTGAGAGGGGATCTGATTGCAACATATAAGATTATTAAGGGATTGGACAAGATAGAGGCAGGAAATATGTTCCAGATGCTGGGAGAGTCCAGTACCAGAGGGCATGTTTTGAGAATAAGGGGTAGGTCATTTAGGACAGAGTTAAGGAAGAACTTCTTCTCCCAGAGAGTTGTCGGGGTCTGGAATGCACTGCCTCGGAAGGCAGTGGAGGCCAATTCTCTGGATGCTTTCAAGAAGGAGCTAGATAGGTATCTTATGGATAGGGGAATCAAGGGATATGGGGACAAGGCAGGAAACGGGTATTGATAGTAGATGATCAGCCATGATCTTAGAATGGCGGTGCAGACTCGAAGGGCCGAATGGTCTACTTCTGCACCTATTGTCTATTGCCTCCACCACTGACTCAAGCAGTGCATTCTACGTACTAACCACCCTCTGAGTGAAAATCGTTCGTCTAATACACCCCTTGAACTTCCCTCCCCTTACCTTAAAGCCATGTCCTCTTGCACTGAGCAGTGGTGCCCTGGGGAAGAGGCGCTGGCTGTCCACTCTGTCTATTCCTCTTACTATCTTGTACACCTCTATCATGTCTCCTCTCATCCTCCTTCTCTCCAAAGAGTAAAGCCCGAGCTCCCTTAATCTCTGATCATAATCCATAATCTCTAAACCAGGCAGCATCCTGGTAAATCTCTTCTGTACCCTTTCCAATGCTTCCACATCCTTCCTATACTGAGGCGACCAGAACTGGACACAGTACTCCAAGTGTGGCCTAACTAGAGTTTTATAGAGCTGCATCATTACATTGCGTCTCTTAAACTCTATCCCTCGACTTATGAAAGCTAACACCCCATAAGCTTTCTTAACTACCCTATCTATCTGTGAGGCAACTTTCAGGGATCTGTGGACATGTACCCCCAAGTCCCTCTGCTCCTCCACACTACCAAGTATCCTGCCATTTACTTTGCACTCTGCCTTGGAGTTTGTCCTTCCAAAGTGTACCATCTCACACTTCTCCGGGTTGAACTCCATCTGCCACTTCTCAGCCCACTTCTGCATCCTATCAATGTCTCTCTGCAATCTTTGACAATCCTCTACACTATCTACAACACCACCAACCTTTGTGTCGTCTGCAAACTTGCCAACCCACCCTTCTACCCTTACATCCAGGTCATTAATAAAAATCTCGAAAAGTAGAGGTCCCAGAACAGATCCTTGTGGGACACCACTGGTCACAACCCTCCAATCTGAATGTACTCCCTCCGCCACGACCCTCTGCCTTCTGCAGGCAAGCCAATTCTGAATCCACCTGGCCAAACTTCCCTGGATCCCTGCCTTCTGACTTTCTGAATAAGCTTACTGTGCGGAACCTTGTCAAATGCCTTACTAAAATCCATATAGATCACATCCATTGCACTACCCTCATCTATATGCCTGGTCACCTCCTCAAAGAACTCTATCAGGCTTGTTAGGCCCGATCTGCCCTTCACAAAGCCATGCTGACTGTCCCTGATCAGACCATGATTCTCTAAATGCCCATAGATCCTATCTCTAAGAATCTTTTCCAACAGCTTTCCCACCACAGACATAAGGCTCACTGGTCTATAATTACCTGGACTATCCCTACTACCTTTTTTGAACAAGGGGACAACATTCGGCTCCCTCCAATCCTCTGGTACCATTCCCATGGACAACGAGGACATAAAGATCCTAGCCAGAGGTTCAGCAATCTCTTCCCTTGCCTCGTGGAGCAGCCTGGGGAATATTCCGTCAGGCCCCGGGGACTTATCCCTCCTAATGTATTTTAACAACTCCAGCACCTCCTCTCCCTTAATATCAACATGCTCCAGAACTTCAACCTCACTCATATTGTCCTCACCATCATCAAGTTCCCTCTCAGTGGTGAATACCGAAGAGAAGTATTCATTGGAGACCTCGCTCACTTCCACAGCCTCCAGGCACATCTTCCCACTTTTATCTCTAATCGGTCCTACCTTCACTCCTATCATCCTTTTGTTCTTCACATAATTGAAGAATGCCTTGGGGTTTTCCTTTACCCTACTCGCCAAGGCTTTCTCATGCCCCCTTCTTGCTCTTCCCAGCCCCTTCTTAAGCTCCTTTCTTGCTACCCTATATTCCTCAATAGACCCATCTGATCCTTGCTTCCTAAACCTCATGTATGCTGCCTTCTTCCACCTGACTAGATTTTCCACTTCACTTGTCACCCATGGTTCCTTCACCCTACTATTCTTTATCTTCCTCACCGGGACAAATTTATCCCTAACATCCTGCAAAAGATCCTTAAACATCGACCACATGTCCATAGTACATTTCCCTGTGAAAACATCATCCCAATTCACACCCACAAGTTCTAGCCTTATAGCCTCATAATTTGCCCTTCCCCAATTAAACATTTTCCTGTCCTCTCTGATTCTATCCTTTTCCATGATAACGCTAAAGGTCAGGGAGCGGTGATCACTGTCCCCCAGATGCTCACCCACTGACAGATCTGTGACCTGACCCAGTTCGTTACCTATAAATATATAAAGGATAAAAGAGAGTCAAGGCTAGATAAAAAACAAATAGAAAATCACACTAGAGATATTGTAATGAGAGACACAGAAATGGCAGAGGAACAGAATACATATTTTGCATCAGTCTTCACAGTAGAAGATATCTACAGTATACTGGACATTCAACAGTGTCAGGGAAGTGAGGTAAATGCAGTTAAAATTACAACTGAGAAGGTGCTCAGGAAGCTTAATGGTCTGAGGGTGAATAAATGTCGTGGAGCTGATGGAATGCATGCTGCCTTGGGTCCTGAAGGAAGTAGCTGGAAAGATTGCGGAGGCATTAACAATGATCTTTCAAGAATTGATATGTTCTGGCATTGTACTGGATGACTGGAACATTGCAAATATTACTCCGCTATTTAAGAAGGGTGGGAAGCAGCAGAAAGGAAACTATAGACCTGTTAGCCTGACATCAGTGATTGGGAAGTTGTTGGAACCGATTGTTAGGGATGAGATTACAGAGTACCTGGAGGCACATGACAAGACAGGCCAAAGCCAGCATGGTTTCCTGAAAGGAAAATCCTGCCTTACTAACCCACTACAATTCTTTGAGGAAATTACAAGCAAGGTAGCCAAAGGAGATACAGTGGATGTGGTGTACTTGGATTTTCAAAAGGCCTTTGACAGGGTGCCACCCATAGAAACATAGAAACGTAGAAAGCCTACAGCACAATACAGGCCCTTCGGCCCACAAAGCTGTGCCAAACATGTCCTTACCTTAGAATTTACCCAGGGTTACCCATAGCCCTCTATTTTTTAAGTTCTATGTACCTGCTTATTAAGAGCCCATGGAATTACAGGGAAGTTACTAGCATGGGTGGAACATTGGCTGATCAGCAGAAAATAGAGCCTATTCTGACTGCAGAGAGACTTATATAGTTTAGGGGAATAGGCAAAAAAGCGGCAAATGAAATATAATGTTGGAAAGTGTACAGTCGTACACTTTGGTGGGAGAAATAAATGGGCAGTCTATTATTTAGATGGAGAGAGAATTCAAAATGTAGAGATGCAAAGGGACTTGGCAGTCCTTGTGCAGGATACCCTAAAGGTTAACCTCCAGGTTGAGTCGGTGGTGAAGAAGTCTAATGCAATAGAACATTACAGCACAGAAACAGGCCTTTTGGCCCTTCTTGGCTGTGCCGAACCATTTTTCTGCCTAGTCCTACTGACCTGCTCCTGGGCCATATCCCTCCAAACCCCTCTAATCCATATACCTGTCCAAGTTTCTCTTAAATGTCAAAAGTGAGCCCGCATTCAGCACTTCATCTGGCAGCTCATTCCACTCTCCCACCACTCTCTGCATGAAGAAGCCCCCCTAATGTTCCCTTTAAACTTTCCCCGCTTCACCCTTAACCCATGACCTCTGTTTTTTTTTCTCCCCTGGCCTCAGTGGAAAAAGCCTGCTTGCATTCACTATATCTATACCCATCATAATTTTATACACTTCTATCAAATCACCCCTCATTCTCCTATGCTCCAGGGAATAAAGTCCTAACCTATTCAACCTTTCTCTGTAACTCAGCTTCTCAAGTCCCGGCAACATCCTTGTAAATCTTCTCTGCACTTTTTCAACCTTATTAATATCCTTCCTGTAATTAGGTGACCAAAACTGCACACAATACTCCAAATTCATTGTCACCAATGTCTTATACAACCTCACCATTACATTCCAACTCTTATACACAATACTTTGATTTATAAAGGCCAATGTACCAAAAGCTTTCTTTACAACCCTATCTACTTGTGATGCCACTTTTAGAGAATTATGTACCTGTACTCCCAGATCCCTCTGTTCTACTGTACTCCTCAGTGTCCTACCATTTACCTTGTATGTTCTACCTTGGTTTGACCTTCCGAAGTGCAATACCTCACACTTGTTTGCATTAAACTCCATCTGCCATTTTTCAGCCCATTCCTCCAACTGGTCCAAATCCCTCTGCAAGCTTTGAAAACCTTCCTCACTGTCCACTACACCTCCAGTCTTTGTATCATTAGCAAATTTGCTGATCCAATTTGCCACATTATCATCCAGATCACTGATATAGATGACAAACAACAATGGACCCAGCACTGATCCCTGTGGCACACCACTTGTCACAGGCTTCCACTCAGAGTAGCAATCCTCCACTACCACTCTCTGGCTTCTTCCGTTGAGCCAATGTCTAATCCAATTTACTACCTCACCATGTATACCTAGCGACTGAATCTTCCTAACTATCCTCCCATGCAGGACCTTGTCAAAGGCCTTACTGAAGTCAATGTGTACAACATTCACTGCCTTCCCTTCATCCACTTTCCTGGTAACTTCCTCAAAAAACTCTAATAGATCGGTTAAACATGGTTAAAAATGTTGGCATTCATTTCTAGAGGTATAGAATATGAGCGCAGGGATGTGAGGATCTGTAAGGCAAATATGAGACCACACTTGGAGTATTGTGTGCAGTTTTGGGCTCCTTATTTTAGAAACGATATACTGACATTGGAGAGTGTTCAGAGAAGATTTGCAAGAATGATTCCAGGAATGAAAGGGTTGCCGTATGAGGAACGTCTGGCAGCTCTTGGGCTGTATTCCCTGGAGTTCAGGATAATGAGGGGGGATCTCATAGAAACATTCTGAATGTTAAAAGGCCTGAACAGTTTAAGTATGGCAAAGTTATTTCCCATGGTAGGGGAGTCTAGGACAAGAGGGCATGACTGCAGGAATGAAGGATGTCCATTTTGAACTGAGATGCAGAGAAATTACTTTGGTCAGAAGGTGGTAAATCTGTGGAATTTGTTGCCATGAGTGGCTGTGGAGGCCAAGTCATTGGGTGTATTTAAGGCAGAGATAGGTAGGTTTTTGATTAGCCAGGGCATCAAAGGGTATGGGGAGAAGACAGAGGAGTGGGGATGACTGGAAGAATTGGATCAGCCCATGATTGAATGGCAGAGCAGTCTCAATGGGCCGAATGGCCTACTTCTGCTCCTATATCTCATGGTCTTATGGAATTACATGGTAGAGGGGAAGAAGCTGTTCCAAAATCACTGAGTGTGTGCCTTTAGGGTTTTGTATCTCCTACCTGATGGTAACAGTGAGAAAAGGGCATGCCCTGGGTGCTGGAGGTCCTTAATGGACACTGCCTCAGACACCACTCCTTGAAGATGTCCTGGGTACTTTGTATCCAAGATGGAGCTGACTAAATTTACAACACTCTGCAGCTTCTTTCGGTCCTGTGCAGTAGCCCCTCCATACCAGACAGTGATGCAGCCTGTCAAAATGCTCTCCACGGTATATCTATAGAAGTTTTTGAGTGTATTTGTTGACATATAAAATCTCTTCAAACTCCTAATGAAGTCTTCAAATTTGACCTTCTGAAATGAACCACTTCACACTTATCTGGGTTGAACTGCATTTGCCACTTCTCAGACCAGTTCTGCATCCTATCGATGTCCCACTGTAGCCTCTGACAACCCTCCAGACTATCCACAACACACCTAACTTTTGTGTCTCCAGCTAACTTACTGACCCACCCTTCTACTTCCTCATCCAGGTCATTTATAAAAATCACAAAAAGAGGGGTCCCATAACAGATCCCTGTGGAACACCACTGGTTACCTTCCTCCATGCAGAATATGACCCATCTACAACCACCCTTTGCCTTCTGTGGGCAAGCCAATTCTGGATCCACAAAGCAAGGTCTCCTTGGATCCCATGCCTCATTACATTCTGAATGAGCCTTGCATGGGTATCCTTATCAAATGCCTCACTGAAATCCATATACACCACATCCACTGCTCAATCTTTATCAATGTGTTTTGTTATATCCTCAAAGAATTCAATCAGGCTCATAAGGCACGACCTGCCCTTGACAAAGCCATGCTGACTATCCTTAATCAGATTATGTCTCTTCAAATGCTCATAAATTCTGCCTCTCGGGATCTTCCCCAACAACTTGCCCACCACTGAAGTAAGGCTCACAGATCACTCCAGATTACTTCCAGTGCCACAAGCTGAGGAAGGTCATAACAGGAATATAGCACAGATGAATGAGTGGCTGAGGAGATGGTGCAGGGGGAAGGGTTTCAAGTTCTTGGATCATTGCAACTTTTTCTGGGGAAGGGGGTGACCTGTACAAGTGGGACGGGTTGCACCTGAATTGGAGAGGAACCTGGGAGTGAGGTCTGCTAATGCTGTTGAGGAGGGTTTAACTAGATTTGCAGAGGGCTGGGAACCAAAGTGAAGAGGCAGAGGATGGTGCAGTTGGTGCACAAGTAGAGACAGTTTGTAGTGAGTTTGTGAGGAAGGATAGGCAGATTATAGAGCAAAGATACACACAGTCAGATGGTTTGAGATGTGTCTATTTTAATGCAAGGAGTACCATAAACAAACGGGATGAACTTAGAGCACGGTTCAATACATGGAACTAGATTGCTGAGTGTGCCAGGGTTTAGATATTTCCAAAAGGAGCGGCTCAAGCTTTTTAGTCTGCTGCAAGTCATCACTACAATCACCAAGATCCTTTTTCATAGTGAATACTGAAGTAAAGTATTCATTAAGTACCTCAGCTATTTCCTCCAGTTCCATACACACTTTCCCACTGTCACATTTGATAGATCCTATTCTTTCATGTCCTATCCTATTGCTCTTCACATACTCGTAGAATGCCTTGGAGTTTTCCTTAATCCTGTCTGCCAAGGCTTTCTCATGGCCCCTTCTGGCTCTCCTAATTTCTTTTTTAAGCTCCTTCCTAGTAGCCTTATAATCTTCTAGATCTCTAACATTACCTAGCTCTCTGAACCTATTGTAAGCTTTTCTTTTCTTCTTCTTGACTTCTTGACTTGATAGGAACAGACGCCTGCCTCCCTGTCCTTTCTGAAACATCTAAAACCCGGCACTTGAAGTAACCATTCCTGTCCCTGAGCCATCCGAGTCTCTGTAATGGCCACCACATCATATCTCCAAGTACTGATCTACGCTCTAAGCTCATCTGCTTTGTTCACAACACTCCTTGCATTAAAATAGACACATCTCAAGCCTTTGGTCTGAGTGCGTCCCTTCTCAATCACCTGCCTATCCTCCCTCTCGCACTGTCTGCAAGCTTTCTCTATTTGTGAGCTATCCTCCTCATCCCCAGTCACTTCAGTTTGGTTCCCCCCCCCCCAACAATTCTCGTTTAAACTCTCCCCAGTAGCCTTAGCAAACCTCCTCACCAGGATATTGGTCCCCCTGGGATTCAAGTGCAACCCGTCCTTTTTGTACAGGTCTCATCTGCCCCAAAAGAGGTCCCAATGATCCAGAAATCTGAATCCCTGCCCCCTGCTCCAATCCCTCAGCCACACATTTATCCTCCACCTCATTCTGTTCCTATTCTCACTGTCACGTGGCACAGGCAGCAATCCCGAGATTACTACCTTTGAGGTCCTGCTTCTCAACTTCCTTCCTAACTCCCTGTAGTCTTTTTTCAGGACCTCTTCCCTTTTCCTACCTATGTCATTGGTACCAATATGTACCACAACCTCTGGCTGTTCTCCCTCCCACCGCAGGATATCTTGGACGCAATCCGAAATATCCCGGATCCTGGCACCTGGGAGGCAAACTACCATCTGAGTTTCTTTCCTGTGTCCACAGAATTGCCTGTCTGACCCCCTAACTATAGAGTCCCCTATCACTACTACCTTCCTCTTCCTCTTCCTACCCTTCTGAGCCACAGGGACAGACTCTGTGCCAGAGGCACAGCCACTGCCATTTCCCCCAGTTAGGCTGTCCCCCCCCAACAGTACTCAAACAGGAGTATTTATTGTCAGGAGGTACAGTCACAGTGGTACTCTCTAGTACCTGACTCTTCCCCTTCCCTCTCCTGACTGTGACACACTTGTCCGTCTCCTACGGCCCCGGTGTGACCACCCGTCTATAACTCCTCTCTATCACTCCCTCGCTCTCCCTGACCAGGCAAAGGTCATCGAGCTGCATCTCCAGTTCCCTAATTCGGTCCCTTAGCTGCTGCTCGACACTCCTGGTGCAGATATGGCTGTCCGGGAGGCTGGGAGACTCCAGGACACCCCGCATCTGACACCAAGCAGAGAAAACTGGCCTCACACACATACTTCCTACCTCGCCTCATCCCGTTACCGCTTAAGCCCGTTGAGCCAAAGTCATGTCACTTTGCTGCCCGCTCCGACGCTGCCCACTGGATATGGCTGCCTTCTTTTTAAACCTTTCGCACTCTACTTGCTGACGTCACGCGCCTGTGCAGTCTCACCTCTCTTTAACCTGAGTAGTAAAAAAAACTCCCTTTGCTCTAAAATATCTGCAGTTCACTCGCAGCCTTCTTGCTCTGAATTTACTCCTACCAATCAGCCAATGCTCTTACCATATTAGTAATTTTCCTGTAATACCATGGGCTCTTAACTTAATAAGCAGCCTCATGTGTGGCACCTTGTCAAAAGCCTTTTGAAAGTCAAAAATATACAACATCCACTGTATCCCCTTTATCTATCCTACATGTAATTTCCTTAAAGAATTCCAGCAAGTTTGTCAGGCAGAATTTTCCCTTAAGAAAACCATGTTGACTTTGTCCTATCTTGTCCTGTTTCACCAAGTACTCCATAACCTCATCCTTAACAATGGACCCCAACGTCTTCCCAACCACTGAGGTCAGGCTACCTGGTCAAAAATTCCTTTTTCTGCCTTCCTCCTTTCTTAAAGAGTAGAGTGACTTTGGAATCATCCGGACCTCTGGCACCATGCCAGAGTCCAATGATTTTTGAAAGATCATTACTAATGCCATCACAATCTCTACTACTCCCTTTCAGAACCCTAGGGTGCAGGTCATCTGGTCCAGGTGACTTATGTACCCTTAGGTCTTTCAGATTTTTGGGCTCCTTCTCCTTTGCCTTCCCATTAATTTTTGCTTTGTTATCTGCCCTCTCTTTTGCTTTTACATTAGCTTTGACTTCCCTTGTCAACCACATCTGTACTATTTTGCCATTTGAGTATTCCTTTGTTTTTCAAATACATCTATCCTGTACCTTCCTCATTGTTCCCAGAACCTCATACCACTGCTGCTCTGCTGTCATCCGTGCCAGCATCTCCTTCCAATATACTTTGGCCAACTCCTCTCTCATACCACTGTGATATCCTTCACTCCACTGAAATACTGCTACATCAGACTTTACTTTCTCCCTATCAACTTTCAAGTTGAACATAATAATATTGTGATCACTGCCTCCTAAAGGTTCTTTTACCTTATGCTCTCTAATCACCTCCAGTGCATTACACTCAGTCCAGTATAGATGATTCCTGAGTAGGCTCAACAACAAACTGCTCTAAAAAGCCATCTCTTGGGCATTCAACAAACTCACTTTCTTTGGATCCATTTCCAACCTGATTTTCCCAATTGACCTGCATGTTGAAATCTCCCAATACTATCATTAGATTGCCCTTTAGACACACCTTTTCTGTTTCCTGTTGTAATCTGTGGTCCACATCCCAGCCACTGTTGGGAGGACTGTATATAACTGCCATTAGGGTCCATAAGACAGAGCAGAATTAGGCCATCTGGCCCATTGAGTCTGCTCCACCAATCAATCGTGAATAATCTCTTTTTCCTATCTCCTCCTCAACTGCAGTTCCCGGCCTTCTCCCCGTAACCTTTGATACCGTGTCCAATTGAGATCCTATCAATCTCTGCCTTACATACACCCAACGACCTGGCCTCCACAGCTGCATGTGGCAACAAATTACGCAAATTCACCACCCTTTGGCAAAAGAAATTTCTCCGCATCTCTGTTTTGAAAGGGCGCCCCTCTATCCTGAGGCTATGCCCTCTTGTCCTAGACTCTCCTACCATGGGAAGCATCCTTTCCACATCTACTCTGTCTACACCTTTCAACAATGGAAAGGTTTCAATGAGATTCCCCCCTCATCCTACTGTATTCCGTCAAATACAGACCAAGAGCCATCATACGTTCCTCGTATGATAACCTTTTCATTCGTGGAATCATCCTTATGAACCTCCTCTAGACTCACTCCAATGCCAACACATCTTTTCTAAGATAAGGGGCCCAAAACTGTTACAATACTCAAGGTGAGGCCTCACTGGTGTCTTATAAAGCCTCAGCATCACATCCTTGCTCTTGTATGCTAGACCTCTTGAAATGAATGCTAACATGGCATTTGTCTTCATCACCACCGACTCAACCTGCAAATTAACCTTCAGGGTGTTCTGCACAAGGATTCCCAAGTCCCTCTGCATCTCAGATTCCTGGATTTTCTCCCCATTTAGAAAATAGTCCACACCTTTATTTCTACTACCAAAGTGCTTGACCATGCATTTTCCAACATTATATTTCATATGCCACTTTCTTGCCCATTCTCCTAATCTGTCTTTCTGTATCCTACCTGTTTCCTCAACACTACCTGCCCCTCCACCAATCTTCGTATCATCTGCAAACTTGGCAACAAAGCCATCTATTTCATCATCTAAATCATTTATATACAGCATAAAAAGAAGTGGTCCCAATACCAACCCCTGCGGAACACAACTAGTCAATGGCAGCCAACCAGAAAAGGATCCTCCCTGCCTTCTTCCAATCAGCCAATGCTCTAACCAACTTAGTCACTTTCCTGTAATACCACAGGCTCTTAACTTGTAGCACCTTGTCAAAGGCCTTCTGAAAGTCCAAGTATATAACATCCACTGCATCCCCTTTATCTGTCCTACTTGTAATTTCCTCAGAGACTTCCAACGGGTTTATCAGGCAGGATTTTCCCTGAAGGAAATGATGCTGACTTTGTCCTACCTTGTCCTGTATCACCAAGTACTCCATTACCTCATCCTTCACAATTGATTGTAACACCTTCCCAACCACTGAGGTCAGACTAACTGATCTATAATATTCTTCCTGCTGCCTTTCTCCTTTATTAAAGAGTGGAGTGACACTTGCAATTTCCAGTCCTCTGGCACCATATCAGAGTCCAATGATTTTTGAAAGATCATTCTTAATGCCACCACTGTTTCTAATGCTACCTCTTTCAGAACCTTAGGGTGCAGTTCCTCTGGTTCAGGTGACTTATGTACCTTTAGATACAGATAGGTATATGGACAGGAAAGGAATGGAGGGTTATGGGCTGAGTGCGGGTCAGTGGGACTAGGTGAGAGTAAGCGTTCAGCATGGACTAGAAGGGCCGAGATGGCCTGTTTCCATGCTGTAATTGTTTTATGGTTATATGGTTATAGGTCTTTCAGCTTTTTGAGCACCTTGTCTCTTGTAACAGTAACTGCACCCACTTCTCTTCCTTCACACACTACAACATCAGGCATACTGCTAGTGTTTTCCACAGTGAAGACTGATGCAAAATACTCATTTAGTTCATCAGCCATCTCCTTGTCCCCCATTATTATTTCTCCTACCTCATTTTCTAGTGGTCCTATATCCACTCTCTTGCTTCATTTTCTAGTGGTCCTATGTCCACTCTCATTTCTCTTTTATTTTTAACATACTTAAAAAAACTTTTACTATCCACTTTAATTTTATTTGCTAGCTATCTTTTTCTTCTGGTGCTTTTTTCTGTTGCTTTCTGCAGATTTTTAAAAACTTCCCGGTCCTCTATCTTCTCACTAAGTCTTGCTTTGTTGTATGCCCTTTTACAATAGCTTTGACTTCCCTTGTCAGCCATGGTTATACTATTTTACCATTTGAGTATTTCTTCATTTTTGGAATGCACATGACCTACAACTTCCTCATTTTTCCCAGAAAGGCATGCCATTGCTGCTCTGCTGACATCCTTTCCAATTTACTTTGGCCAACTCCTCTCTCATACCACCGTAATTTCCCTTACTCCACTGAACTACTGCTATACAGTATCAGACTTTACTTGCTCCCTCTCAAATTTCAATTTGAACACAATCAAATTGTGATCACTGGTTCCTATGGGTTCTTTTATCTTAAGCTCCCTAATCTCCTCTGGTCCATTGCATAACACAAAATCCAGTATAGCTGATCCCCTAGTAGGCTGCATGACAAACTGCTCTATAAAGCTTTCTCTTTGGCATTCAACAAACTCACTCTCTTGAGATCCATTACCAACCTGATTTTCCCAATTGACCTGCATGTTAAAATTTCTCGTGACTACCATAACATTGCCCTTTTGACTCGCCTTTTCTATTTCCTGTTGCAACCTGTGGTCCACCTCCCAGCCACTGTTGGGAGGCCTGTATATAATTGCCATCAATATCCTTCTACCCTTGCAGGTTCTTAACTCAACCCACAAGGATTCAAAATCCTCCAATCCTATGTCACATCTTTCTACTGATTTGACGCCATTCTTTACTAGTAGATCCACACCACCCCCTCTGCCCACCTTCCTATCCCTCTGATATGTGTAATCTTGGACATTCAGTTCCCAACTACAAACATCTTTCAACCTTGATTCAATGATAGCCACAACATCATACCAGGCAATCTGTAATATTGCAACAAGATTATCCACCTTATTTCTTATACTACGTGCATTTAGATACAATACCATGAGTACCATATTTGTTATCCTTTCTGATTCTGTATCCCTAAAGATTTGATACTCTGCCTGTTGGCTGCAGCTAAGTCCTATCACCTGCCTGGACGCTATCTTTACTTTTTTACCATCTGTCCTATCCTGAGTCCCTTCCTTCCAGTTCCCAGCCCCCTGCCAAATTAGTTTAAACCCTCGCCAACTGCTCTAACAAAAGTCCCTGCGAGAATATTGGTCCCACTCGGGTTCAGGTGCAACCCGTCACTTTTGAACAGGTCATACCTCCCCCAGAAGAGATGCCAATGATACAAGAATCTGAAGCCCTGCCCCCGGCACCAGCTTCTCAGCCATGCTTTATCTGCCAGATCATCCTGTTTCTACCCTCACTGGCACATGGCACTGGCAGCAATCCAGAAATTACTACCTGGGAGGTCCTGCTTCTCAACTTTCTACCAAGCCCTCTAAATTCTCTTTTCAGGACCTGCTTGCTTTTCCTGACCCTGGCACCTGGGAGTCAACATACCATCCGGGGGTCATGTTCACGTCCACAAAGTCTCCTGTCTGTTCCCCTCACTATTAAGTCCCCTGTCCCTACCGCTCCCTTCTTCTCTTATCAAGGTCCTTTTATCCTTGCAGTTTCTTAACTCAACCCACAAGGATTCAACATCTCCCAATCCTCTGTCACATCTTTCTACTGATCTGATGCGATTCTTCACCAGCAAAACTATGCCATCCTCCTACCTCCCTACCTGTCCCTCCGACATTCAGCTCCCAACTACAATCATCTTTCAGTCACAGTTCAGTGATGGCCACAACATCATGCCTGGCAATCTGAATAGTGTAACAAGATCTTCCAGGTTATTTCTTATACTCCATGCATTGAGATATAACACTTTGTTCCATTTGAACTGCATTTGCTCCCCTTTCTGATTCTGCATCAATAATACATTGATACTCACCCTGCTAGCTGCAATTATGTCCTATCATCTGCATGCCCTTCCTGACAGTCTCATTACATGCTATCTTTGCTTTTTTACCATCTGTCCTATCCTAAGTCCTTTCACTCTGGTTCCCACCCCCCTGCAAAATTAGCTTAAACCCTCGACATCAGCTCTAACAAACCTGCCCATGAGAATATTGGTCCCCCTTAAGTTCAGGTGCAACCCGACACTTTTGAACAGGTCATACCTCCCCCAGAAGAGATCTCAATGATACAAGAACCTGAACCCCTGCCCCCGGCACCAGCTTCTCAGCCATGCTTTATCTGCCAAATCATCCTGTTTCTGCCCTCACAGACACGTGGCACTGGCAGCAATCCAGAAATTACTACCCGGGAGGTCCTGCTTCTCAGCTTTCTATCTCGCTCTCTAAATTCACTTTTTTGGACCTCTTTGCTTTTCCTTCCTATATCACTGGTGCCAATATGTACCAAGGCATCTGGCTGCTCTCCCTCTCTCTCCAAAATGCTGTGGATGCGATCTAAGACATCCCTGACCCTGGTACCTGGGAGGCAACATACTATCCAGGTGTCCCATTCATGTCCACTGAATCTCCTGTGTCTGTTCCCCTCATTATCAAGTCCCCTATCACTACCGCTCCCTTCTTCTCTCTCTTTCCCTTCTGCACCATGGACCCATGGTCAGTGCCAGTAAGCTGGTCTCCATGGCATTCCCCTTGGAGCTCATCCCCCATAACTGTATCTAAAACGATATACAGTATTATATTATCGAGGGGAATGGCCATAGGGGTGCTCTGTGCTAACTGCCTATTCACATTTCTGTTTCTCCTGACAGTCACCCAGCTACTCACCTCCTGGGATTTTGGGGTGACTACTCCCTTTAACTCTGATCGATACTCTGGCTCAACTGTCACAGATCTGCTGAGAGTTATCGCAGAGGTCCATTTCTTTGATGATTCTGTTCTCGCCAAATCTGTATAGTGAGGATGCATGCATGTCTCTGTGGGAGGACTTAACAAAGGTTAACTCCGGGGCTGCTGAGCAGTTAGATGCCCCGCTATCTTTGGAGGAGCTGACCAGTGCCCTCGCCCATCTGCAGAAAGGCAAGTCCCTGGGATTGGACGGGCTGACAGTGGAATTTCTTCAGGCCTTCTGGAAGTTGATTATAGCAGGGTATTGGGGGAAAGCCTGGTGATCAGTGAGATGCCCCTCTCGACACAGATCAGTTGTAGCCCTGCAGCCAAAGAGGCTTGCCTAAAGAATTGGTGGCCAGTGTCAATCTTCAGGGCAGAGTATAAGGTATTTTCCCAGATAGCTGCCGGTCATCTGGGTTCCATGCTGGCTTAAGTGCTCCACCCTGATCAGTCCTGCATGGCCCCAGGGCTTTCCTTCCTGAACAATATCCACCTTCTCCATGATCTGATTCACCTATGCCAAGAGGCTGGTCTGTCAGTCATCTTTCTCTCACTCGAGCAAGAGAAGGGCGTTTAGCTGGGTGGACCACGAGTGCCTTTTGTGAGACTCTGCAGCCAGTCAGGCTCGGACCACATTTTGTGGCCCGCATCTGATTTTAACTTTAAATGGGTCCTTGACAGTGTCCTTGTTCTTATCGTACCACTGCTATTATCTTCAGGACTCAGACGAGACTGATGGACTTCTTCTGGGGGAATAGGAGGCATTGGGTCTTTGCTGCGGTCCTGAGCTTTCTGATTGTGGAGGATGGCTGACGACTCTCCGCCTCAGGACCCTGCAGAGATACCTGTACACCGACCACCTTCTGAAACGGCATGCACTGGTGATGCACATTCCCCACTGGGAACATTGTACGCAGGAGAAACGTGGCTTCCAGCGGACAGCATCTTTGTGGGAGCTGTCCCAGTTTTATTGAGAGTGGCTGTGGTTATGGGGTTCAGTCTCGTCCAGACAGGGTGCACCGTTGGGGGATGGAACTCTGGCTGTAAGGGGGACTGGTTCATATCCTATCATGGTGGGTGTGGAGGTGTCCCAGTTACACTAATGCCTGGTCAGCTGGACTTGCTCATCGGACCCAAGACTCGAGATACCTCGCAGGAGAGGGTCCCACAAAAAAGTGAGCTGGCTTGTTGGGATGCCCACCATGCCTCTTCTGTACCGTGCCCAAGTGCTGCTCCTGCACACATCTCACTTCCTTGACCATTCTCGCTCTGGCAGTCTGTTCTGGCGGTGGGGGAGGTCCCAGTGGAAATCTCTTTATTCTGGGGACCTGGGGTGAAAGGTGTTGCACAGGGCAGAGTACTGGGCAGCAGCTTCATTATCAGAGGCCAGGAGGAGTCAGTGTACCACGTGTGAGAGGTTGTAGCCCCTGTGTGAATAACAGAAGCTGCTGCTCCTCGGGTTTTGGTTCACTTCAGCTTCGCGCTCCTGATACAGGGGCACCTAGTACAGAAGGGGGTGGGTTGCTCTGAGGATCTACTGGTGAGCTTGCTCCGGGGACTGGCCACGACAGTTGTCCACAGGTCCAGGTGGCAGAGAGCCTCTATTCCAAGGCCTTGGAGAGAGAGCATGAGGTCATGATGTGTACAGTGGAAGTTTTTTGGAAACAGTGAGCCCCCCAGAGAATTGACTCTTTTATTGACAGTAATTATCATATTTTATTTTGAATTTGTTCGCTGTCTTGTAAGTACTTGACGTTTGTACTTTGTGTATTTTTGTGTAAATAAACTTAGTAGTTTTGTGAAGAAAGGGGGTGGTACTGAGGGACAGTTGATAGTTTTTTTGCATAGCAGGGGAATTAAAGGTTATGGGGAGAAGTCCGGTAGCTGGAGCTGAATTCATGACCAAATCAGCTGTAATCTTATTGAATGGCAGAGCAGGCTCAATGACCAGATGGCGAACTCCCGCTCCTCATTTTTCCTTTCCTATTGGAAGATCACTGCTCATCATATACCCAGTCAAAAATAGAGTGCCTACAGAAAGTATTCATCCCCCTTGGAACTTTTCATGTTTTACTGTCGTACAACATTGAATCATGGTGGATTTAATTTGGCTTTTTTGACACTGATCAGCAGAAAGAAAGACTTTTGTGTCAAGGTGAAAACAGATCTCTACAAGCGATCTAGATTAATTATAGACAATAGACAGTAGTTGCAGGAGTAGGCCATTCGGCCCTTCTAGCCAGCACCGCCATTCACTGTGATCATGGCTGATCATACACAATCAGTACCCCGTTCCTGTCCTCTCCCCATATCCCTTGACCCCGCTTATCTATAAGAGTTCTATCTAACTCTCTCTTGAATGCATCCAGAGACTTGGCCTCCACTGCCTTCTGGGGCAGAGCGTTCCACATATCCACCACTCTCTGGTGAAAAAGTTTTTCTGCATCTCTGTTCTAAATGGCCTACCCCTTATTCTTAAACTGTGGCCTCTAGTTCTGGACTCACCCATCAGCAGGAACATGCTTCCTGCCTCCAGCGTGTCCAATCCCTTAATAATCTTATATGTTTCAATCAGATCCCCTCTCATCCTTCTAAATTCCAATGTATACAAGCCCAGTCGCTCCAATCTTTCAACATATGACAGTCCCGCCATTCCGGGAATTAACCTTGTGAACCTACGCTGCACTCCCTCAATAGCAAGAATGTCCTTCCTCAAATTTGGAGACCAAAACTGCACACAGTACTCCAGGTGGGGTCTCACCAGGGCCCTGTACAGCTGCAGAAGGACCTCTTTACTCCTATACTGAACTCCTCTTGTTATAAAGGGCAGCATGCCATTAGCTTTCTTCACTGCAATTACAAATATAAAACACAAAATAACTGATTGCATAAGTATTCACTCCTTTTAATATGACACACATAATCAACACTGGAACAACGAATTGGTTTTAGAAGCCACATAATTAGTTAAATGGAGACCAGTGTGCATTCAAGGTGTTTCAATTGATTGTAGTAAAAATACACCTGTATCTGGAAGGTCCAACTGCTGGTGAGTCAGTATCCTGGCAAATTCTACACCACAGAAGACAGAAATTGAATTGACAAACACGAGGAAATCTGCAGATGCTGGAAATTCAAGCAACACACACAAAATGCTGGTGGAACGCAGCAGGTCAGGCAGCATCTATAGGGAGAAGCGCTGTCGACGTTTCGGGCCGAGACCCTTCGTCAGGACCCTTCCTTCGTCCTGATGAAGGGTCTCGGCCCGAAACGTTGACAGCGCTTCTCCCTATAGATGCTGCCTGACCTGCAGCGTTCCACCAGAAATTGAATTGACTTTTTTTCTTACAGCCTTCACATATGTGAGGAGTAAAAATCTTTACGTTACATCTTGTGTCTGAATGTATAATATGCAAATTATAGTAATTTGTAATCAATAGTATGCACAGTAAGATGTACAACAGAACAGTCACTGTAGCTTAGAAATACAGTTGCGTTAGCGTGAATTAATCAGTCTGATGGCCTGGTGGAAGAAGCTGTCCTGGAGCCTGTTGGTCCTGGCTTTTATGCTGTGGTACCGTTTCCCGGATGGCAGCAGCTGGAACAGTTTGTGATTGGGGTGACTCGGGTCCTTAATGATTCTTCGGGCCCTTTTTACGCACCTGTCACTGTAAATGTCCTGAATAATGGGAAGTTCACATCTACAGATGCACTGGGCTGTCCACACCACTCCCTGCAGAGTCCTGGAATTAAGTTCCGATACAGTACAGTTCCCATACCAGGCAGTGATGCAGCCAGTCAGGACGCTCTCAATTATGCCCCTGTAGAAAGTTTTTAGGATTTGGGGACACATGCCAAACTTCTTCAACCATTTGAGGTGAAAGAGGTGCAGTTGTGACTTGCACCACACAGCTGGTATGTACAGACCAAGTGAGGTCCTCAGTGATGTGTATGCGGAGGAACTTAAAGCTGTTCACCCTCTCAACCCCAGATCCATTGATGTCAATGGTCTCCTGTAATCCACAACCAGCTCCTTTGTTTTTGCAACATTGAGGGAGAGGTTGTTCTCTTGAGACCGCTGTGTCAGGGAGATGACTTCTTCTCGGTAGGCTACCTCGTTATTATTTGAGATAAGGCCAATCAATGTAGTATCATCTGCAAATTTAATCAGCAGATTGGAGCTGTGGGTGGCGACAAAGTCATGGGTGTACAGAGAGTAAAGGGAGGAGCTTAGAACATAGCCTCAGGGGAGCTCCTGTGTTGAGGGTCAGAGGGACAGAGGTGAGGGTGCCCACTCTTACCACCTGCTGGCAATCTGACAGGAAGTCCAGGATCCAGCTATGCATGGCAGGGTGAAGGCCGAGGTCTCTGAGCTTCTTGTCGAGCTTGGAGGGAATTATGACGTTGAATATTGAACTGTAGTCCAAGAACTTCTCCAGATAGAAACATAGAAACACAGAACGCCTACAGCACAATACAGGCCCTTCGGCCCACAAAGCTGTACCGAACATGCCCCTACCTTAGAACTACCTAGGCTTTACCCATAGCCCTCTGTTTTTCTAAGCTCCATGTAGCCATCCAGGAGTCTCTTAAAAGACTATCCACCATCCACCATTGTCCCTGTACCTAAAGAGACCAAGGTAACATGTCTGAAAGACTGGCATCCCGTCGCAATCACCTCAATAATAAGCAAATGCTTTGAGGCTGGTCAAGGACTACATTTCAGCATGCTACCACCCACACGATCATCATTTCAAAGCATTTGCTTATTATTGAGGTGAGTGTGACAGGGACAATGGTGGTTGTTTTGAAGCAGGAGGGTACTCTACACTGGGAGAGAGAGAGATTAAAAATGTCTGCAAACACACCTGCCGGTTGTGCCGTGCACATCCTGAGTACTCGCCCTGGGATGCCATCCGGTCCTGCAGCCTTGCGACTGTTCACCCATTGGAAACACCTGCGTACTTCAGCCTCAGAGATGACCAAGGTGCAGGTCGCTTCGGAAGCTCTCCTCAGGGGTTCAGTGTTGGCAACATCGAACCGAGCACAAAAATGTTTAGCTCATCTGGGAGAGAGGCAGTGGTGTTGGCAGCACCGCTGCATTTATCTTTGAAGTCTGCAATGGTTTGCAGACCTTGCCGGAAGCTGTGTGTGTTGTTGGTGGAGAGTTGAGTCTGGATCTTGCCCCTGTATTGTCAATTCATTGCCTTGATGACTTTGTGTAGATTTCAGCTGCATTTCTTGAGTTCCTGGTGGTTACCGATGGGGAAAGTTCTGTCTCGCGTGGTAAGAGCAGCGCACAGAACTATTGATCCAGGGTTTCTGGTTTGGAGAGACCCAGAATGTTTTTTGGGGACAACATCCTTGATGCCCTTCCAGATAAAGCTCAGGACCCCTTCCGTGAACTCGGAGACATCCTCATCATGAAAGACATTCCAGTCGACGTCATCAAAGCAGTCCTGTAGCATGGAGACTGAATGGTCGGACCAACAGTGGATGGTTTTAACTATGGCCGCCTCCTGTTTCAGCTTCTGCCTGTACATGGGCAGAAGCAGGATGGAGGAGTGGTTAGACTTCCCAAGCAGTGGACGGAGGAGTGCTTTGTAAGCATTGTGGAAGGGAGAGTAGCAGTGGTCAAGTATGCTATCTCCCCGTGTGCTCACCTGGATGTGTTGACAAAACTTCAGAGAGACTTTAGTCAGTGATGCTTGATTAAAGTCTCCAGCTACAATGAAAGCATCCTCCAGGTGTACAGTCTCCAGGGTGCCGATGGTGTTGTACAGTTCCTTGAGAGCCAGGTCAGTATCTGCTGCAGCAGAATATACACTGCTGTGATGATAACAGCCCTGAACTCCCTGAGCAGTCAGGAAGGTCTACATTGCAGCACAAGATACTCCAGATCCGGGGAACAAAAGGATTTGAGGGCATGCACATTCTGGGGGGTCGCACCAAACATTATTGACCATGAAGCATACGCCACCTCCTTTACTCTTCCCAGTGAAGTTTCTAGACCTGTCCACCTGGAACAGGGAGAACCCAGAGGGCTCGATGCCATGATTTGGTACCTCCTCCGTCAGCCAGGTCTCCATGAAGTACTAAATGTTACATTCATTTGTTTCCCGCTTATTTGTTTCATTTGTTTCTGGCTCTCACCTCGCACAGTTTCTGTCCAAGGACTAAACGTTAGCCAGGAGTATGCTAGGGAGCGGCAGCTTATTAGTATGCTGTCTCAACCTCACCAGGACGCCAGCCCTTCTCCCTCACCTCTGATGCCGTTTCTGAGGTAGTGATGGTGTAGTAAAAGTGCCTCCCATGGATCATGTAAGCAGCGGTTCCCAATGTAGAAAAGGCTTCCCATTGTGTGTAAATGCCGTCTTCCTGATGTTCAGAAGAGTCGGTCAATCATATCTGATGTGACTGTCAGCTTCTTGAACAAGAAATGCGAAGGAAATTGCAGAAATTAGCAATACACTGTAAAGTTGGTGCAGAGCTTGCAAAACGGCTGCTGGACACAGCCCCATCTTGGCGGCAACAAACAACTCCAAAAACACTTCAAGCAACTTGTGAAAAGGTTATTGAAAAGCACAAGTCAGGATATGGATACAAGAACATTTCTAAGTCACTGAATATCCCTGGAGTACAGTCAATCAGCACTACTGCTAAAATGCTACTGCTGTTCAGGAGGCTTTAAACTAATGTGGCAGGGGGATGGGAACAAGTGCAGAGAGACAGAGGGGTGTAAAATGAGGGTAGAAGCAAGAAGTAGTAAGGTGAAAAGTAAAAGTGGCAGGCAGGCAAATCCAGGGCAAAAATCAAAAAGAGCCACTTTTCAACATAATTGTATAAGGGCTAAGAGTATTGTAAAAACAAGCCTGAAGGCTTTGTGTGTCAATGCGAGGAGCATTCGTAACAAGGTGGATGAATTGAATGTGCAGATAGTTATGAATGAATATGATATAGTTGGGATCACAGAGACATGGCTCCAGGGTGACCAAGGATGGGAGCTCAACATCCAGGGATATTCAATATTCAGCAGGGATAGACAGGAAAGAAAAGGAGGTGGGGTAGCATTGCTGGTTAGAGAGGAGATTAACGCAATAGAAAGGAAGGACATTAGCCTGGAGGATGTGGAATCAATATGGGTAGAGCTGCATAACACTAAGGGGCAGAAAATGCTGGTGGGAGTTGTGTACAGGCCACCTAACAGTAGTAGTGAGGTTGGGTATGGCATTAAACAGGAAATTAGAGATGCGTGCAATAAAGGAACAGTAGTTATAATGGGTGACTTCAATCTACATATAGATTGGGTGAACCAAATTGGTAAGGGTGCTGAGGAAGAGGATTTCTTGGAATGTATGCAGGATGGTTTTCTGAACCAACATGTCGAGGAACCAACTAGAGAGCAGGCCATTCTAGATTGGGTATTGAGCAATGAGGAAGGGTTAGTTAGCAATCTTGTCGTGCGAGGCCCCTTGGGTAAGAGTGACCATAATATGGTCGAATTCTTCATTAAGATGGAGAGTGACATAGTTAATTCAGAAACAAAGGTTCTGAACTTAAAGAAGGGTAACTTTGAAGGTATGAGACGTGAATTAGCTAAGATAGACTGGCAAATGATACTTAAAGGGTTGACGGTGGATATGCAATGGCAAGCATTTAAAGATCACATGGATGAACTACAACAATTGTTCATCCCAGTTTGGCAAAAGAATAAACCAAGGAAGGTAGTGCACCCGTGGCTGACAAGGGAAATTAGGGATAGTATCAAGTCCAAAGAAGAAACATATAAATTAGCAAAAAAAAGCGGCACACCTGAGGACTGGGAGAAATTCAGAGACCAGCAGAGGAGGACAAAGGGCTTAATTAGGAAAGGGAAAAAAGATTGTGAGAGAAAGCTGGCAGGGAACATAAAAACTGACTGTAAAAGCTTTTATAGATATGTGAAAAGAAAAAGATTGGTCAAGACAAATGTAGGTCCTTTACAGTCAGAAACAGGTGAATTGATCATAGGGAACAAAGACATGGCAGACCAATTGAATGACTATTTTGGTTCTGTCTTCACTAAGGAGGACATAAATAATCTTCCGGAAATAGTAAGGGACCGAGGGTCTAGTGAGATGGAGGAACTGAGGGAAATACATGTTAGTAGGGAAGCAGTGTTAGGTAAATTGAAGGGATTAAAGGCAGATAAATCCCCAGGGCCAGATGGTCTGCATCCCAGAGTGCTTAAGGAAGTAGCCCAAGAAATAGTGGATGCATTAGTGATAATTTTTCAAAACTCCTTAGATTCTGGATTAGTTCCTGAGGATTGGAGGGTGGCTAATGTAACCCCACTTTTTAAAAAAGGAGGGAGAGAGAAACAGGGGAATTATAGACCAGTTGGTCTGACATCGGTGGTGGGGAAAATGTTAGAGTCAGTTATCAAAGATGTGATAACAGCACATTTGGAAAGAGGTGAAATCATCGGACAAAGTCAGCATGGATTTGTAAAAGGAAAATCATGTCTGACGAATCTTATAGAATTTTTTGAAGATGTAACTAGTAGAGTGGATAGGGGAGAGCCAGTGGATGTGGTATATTTAGATTTTCAAAAGGCTTTTGACAAGGTCCCACACAGGAGATTGGTGTTCAAACTTAAAGCACACGGTATTGGGGGTATGGTATTGATGTGGATAGAGAATTGGTTGGCAGACAGGAAGCAAAGAGTGGGAGTAAACGGGACCTTTTCAGAATGGCAGGCAGTGACTAGTGGGGTACCGCAAGGCTCAGTGCTGGGACCCCAGTTGTTTACAATATATATTAATGATTTAGACGAGGGAATTAAATGCAGCATCTCCAAGTTTGCGGATGACACGAAGCTTGGTGGTGGTGTTAGCTGTGAGGAGGATGCTAAGAGGATGCAGGGTGACTTGGATAGGTTAGGTGAGTGGGCAAATTCATGGCAGATGCAATTTAATGTGGATAAATGTGAGGTTATCCACTTTGGTTGCAAGAACAGGAAAACAGATTATTATCTGAACGGTGGCCGATTAGGAAAAGGGGAGGTGCAACGAGACCTGGGTGTCATTGTACACCAGTCATTGAAGGTGGGCATGCAGGTACAGCAGGCGGTGAAAAAGGCAAATGGTATATTGGCATTCATAGCAAAAGGATTTGAGTACAGGAGCAGGGAGGTTCTACTGCAGTTGTACAAGGCCTTGGTGAGACCGCACCTGGAGTATTGTGTGCAGTTTTGGTCCCCTAATCTGAGGAAAGACATTCTTGCCATAGAGGGAGTACAGAGAAAGTTCACCAGATTGATTCCTGGGATGGCAGGACTTTCATATGAAGAAAGACTGGATCGACTAGGCTTATACTCACTGGAATTTAGAAGATTGAGGGGGGATCTTATTGAAACGTATAAAATTCTAAAGGGATTGGACAGGCTAGATGCAGGAAGATTGTTTCTGATGTTGGGAAGTCCAGAACGAGGGGTCACAGTTTAAGGATAAAGGGGAAGTTTAGGACCGAGATGAGGAAAAACTTCTTCACACGGAGTGTGGTGAATCTGTGGAATTCTCTGCCACAGGAAACAGTTGAGGCCGGTTCATTGGCTATATTTAGGAGGAAGTTAGATTTGGCCCTTGTGGCTAAAGGGATCAGGGGGTATGGAGAGAAAGCAGGTACAGGGTTCTGAGTTGGATGATCAGCCATGATCATACTGAATGGCAGTGCAGGCTCGAAGGGCCGAATGGCCTACTCCTGCACCTATTTTCTATGTTTCTATCAAGAAATGGAAAGAATATGTCACATCAGTAAGTCTGCCTAGAGCAGGCCGTCAACAAAAACCGAGTGACTGTGCAAGAAAGGGTCTAGTGAGGGAGGCCACCAAGAGACCTATGACAACTCTGGAGGAGTTACAAGCTTCAGTGGCTGAGATGGGAGAGATTGCTCATACAACAACAGTTGCCTGGGTGCTTCACCAGTTGCAACTTCATGGGAGAGTGGCAAAGAGAAAGCCATTGTTAAAAAAAAACTCACTTGGAATCTTGGCTAGAGTTTGCCCGAGTCATGTGGGAGACTCTGAAGTCAGCTGGAAAGCAAAACTGAGCTTTTTGGCCATCAGACTAAATGCTATGGGTGGCGTAAGCCAAACACCGCACATCATCCCTACCATGAAGCATGGCGATGGCAAGACAAAGACCCCAAGCATAAAGCCAAAGCTACACAGGAATGGCTTAAAAACAGCAAAGTTAATGTCCTGGTGGCCAAGTCAGAGTCCAGACCTCAGTCCAATTGAGAATTTGTGGCTGAACTTGAAAAAGTCTGTTCACTCACGATCCCCATGTGATCTGACAGAGCTTGAGCAGTTTTGTAAAGAAGAATGGGGAAACATTGCAGTGTCCAGATGTGCAAAGTGGATAGAGACCGATCCACACAAATTTATGGCTGTAATTGCTGCCAAAGGTGCATCAACTATATACTGACTTGAAGGGGATGAGTAATTATGCAATCATTTATTTTGTGTTTAATAATTGTAATAAATTTAGAACAATTTATAGAAATTTGTTTTCACTTTGACTTTAAAGAGTCTTTTCCGTTGATCAGTGTCAAAAACGCTAAAAATTAAATCCACTTTGATTTAATGTTGTAAAACAATAAAAAATAAAAACTTCCAAGAGGGTGAATACTTTTTATTGGCACTGTATTTGTAATGATGTTATCAGCATAATTACTTAAATTACGCCGGGCTCAGGTTCATCCAGATTGAAAACCACATAACAGACCTTATAATCTATCATTTATTCAGGCAGGTTTTTGCAGCACAATTTATACTAAAGGTCAAACAGAAGGGAGAATACACATCATAATCAGTCAGGTGGAATCAGCCATCAGCAAAATCAGACTCGGAGACCACCCAGGCAAAAAAAAAAGATAGCACAGGCTGGTGCATTTACGTCAAGTGTATGCAGAAGCTCTGAGCCAGCAGATGTACCAAACGTCACTTACCCTCCTGGGTACCGTTGTGAGAAATCTGTCAGTAAATTGTAATGGGAAGATTGTGGATCCATTGTTCAGTAAAGTCTCTGATACACTAAATATTCAAAACTATTAAAAATAACCATACCATTAAAATTGCAGCAGAATTAAACATATTAATAATCATTAAAGGTTTTAAAAAGGGACATTTTGGAGTGACTGTGGAACATTCTGAGGGAGGTGGGCTGGAGACAGAAGACATGGAACTGGATTCTGTGGACTGGAGCTGGAATACATACTGCATTTTGTAAGAACAGGGTTACAGTTGTGATGTCTAGGGAGAGAAGATCAAAAGTAAGAATGTGGAATAAACTGGAATCATAGAGTCCTGCACTGCAGAGAATAACAATGGAAGGAGGTGGCTGATGAGTGTCCACAGGAAAAGTTAGGAAGGAGGAAGCAGCTGGTTCCTGGGCCTCTGTGACAATCTGAAATACGAGGGTCCCGGACGATGAGGGTGGGGGATCAACTGCACACAACTGAGACCTTTGTCCTCACAGCTGCTTCCAGGGAAACGTAATCCATACATCGGTGCTTGGTGGAGCATTTCAAATCAAAGAAAAAAACCACAGACCAAAGAATGTCAACATTAAAGATGGTCGACATTAAGACCAAGGATGGTTAACCTTAGTTTTTTCTGTGACATGCTCCCTGACCTTCCACATGTGAGAACATCTTCTGTTTTGATTTCCAGCAGTTCTGATGGACTTGAGCATGGTAATTCTATTGGTTGGTTAGACTCTTTCTCAATGGAAATCATCACTTGCTATGTGTAAAGTGCAAATATTTAAGATGTCAAAATGATGATGTTATTGACCATTGTTAACAAAGGAAATGAAAGGTTTGATCAGAGGAAAGAATAAAGTATGTGTTGGGTATAGGAAATGAAGTATCAGAAGGGTCCTTTGAAGTTTATAGGTGATAAGAGAGAACATAAGAAAAAAGTTATGAACCTTGTTAAAAAGGATTAAAGAGAATCTCAAAATCTTTTATAGGTATATTAGAAGCATTAGACCTCTCATTGGAGATGTATGTGTGGAACCAGGACTATAAGGTAATGAATAAGTACTTCTCATTTGTATCAACTAGGAGAGTAGAGGGGGGGAGGTACACCAATCTTCTGGAAATGGGAGATGTACAGTATGTGTGGAGCCAGGACTATGAGGTAGTGAATAAGTACTTCTCACTTGTATCCACTAGGAGAGTAGAGAGCAGAGAGGTACATCACAAGATCACAAGACAAAGGAGCAGAAGTAGGCCATTCGGCCCATTGAGTCTGCTCCGCCACTCCACCATGAACTAAACTATTCTCCCATCTAGTTCCAATTTCCGGCTTTTTCCCCATATCCCTTGATACCCTGACTAATTAGATACCTATCAGTCTCCTCCTTAAACACGCTCAATGATCAGGCCTCCACAGCTGTATGTGGCAATGAATTCCACAAATCCACGAACCTCTGGCTAAAACAAAATTTCTCCTCATCTCTGTTTTAAATGGGTACCCTCTAATTCTAAGACTGTGGCCGCTTGTCCTGGACTCACCCACCAATGGAAACAGCCTTTCCACATGTACTCTGTCCAACACTTTCAACATACGAAATATTTCTATTAAATCCCCTCTCATTCTTCTATACTCTAATGAATACAGTCCAAGAGCTGACGAATGCTCCTCACATGTTAGCCCCTGCATTCCAGGAATCATCCTCGTAAATCTTCTCTGAACTCTCTCCAACATCCCTTCTAAGATAGAGGGCCCAAAACTGCACACAGTATTCCAAGTGAGGTCTCACCATTGCCCCACTGAGCCTCATCAACACCTCCTTATTCTTATACACTATTCCTCTTGAAATGAATGCCAACATAGCATTCACTTTCCTTACTGCTGATCCAACCTGGTGGTTAACCTTTAGGGTATCCTGCACGAGGACGCCCAAGTCCCTTTGCACTTCTGATTTTTGAATTTTCTCCTCATCTAAATAATAATCTCCCCAATTATTTCTTCTTCCAAAATGTACAACCGTATATTTCTCAACATTGTATCTCAACATTGCCATTTCTTTGCTCACTCTCCTAAAATGACCAAGTCTCTCTGTAACCTTTCTGTTTCTTCAACACTTCCTGCTCCTCCACCTATCTTGGCGTCATCTGCAACCTTAGCCACAAAACCATTTAATCCATAATCTAAATCATCAATATACAATGTAAAAAGAAGCGGCCCAACACCAACCCCTGCGGAACACCACTAGTAACTGGCAACCAACCAGAATAGGATCCCTTTATTCCCACTCTTTGCTTTCTGCCTATCAGCCAATGCTCCACCCATTCCAATATCTTTCCTGTAATTCCGTGGGCTCTCATCTTATTAAGCAGCCTCTTATGTGGCACCTTATCAAAGGCCTTTTGAAAATCCAAGTACACAACATCCACAGCCTCTCCCTTGTCAACCTTATTTGAGATTACCTCAAAAAATTCCAATAAGTTGATGAGGCAGGATCTTCCCTTCATGAAACCATGCTGGGTTGGGCCTATCTTGTCATGCACCTCGAGGTATTTCATAACTCGCTTGCAACACTGTGTGTCAGACAGAGTGGTCAGCAGCACTGGGGCTCCACAGGGGACTGTCCTGTCTTCCTTTCTCTTCACCATCTACACCTCGGACTTCAACTACTGCACAGAGTCTTGCTATCTTCAGAAGTTTTCTGATGACTCTGCGATAGTTGGATGCATCAGCAAGGGAGATGAGGTGGAGTGCAGGGCTATGGTGGGAAACTCTGTCACATGGTGTGAGCAGAATCATCTGCTGCTTAATGTGAAAAAGACTAAGGAGCTGGTGGTGGACCTGAGGAGGGCTAAGGCACCGATGACCCCTGTTTCCATCCAAGGGGTCAGTGTGGATTACAAATACCTGGGGATATGAATTGACAATAAACTGGACTGGTCAAAGAACACTGAGGCTGTCTACAAGAAGGGTCAGAGCCGTCTCTACTTCCTGAGGAGACTGAGGTCCTTTAACATCTGCCGGACGATGCTGAGGATGTTCTACGAGTCTGTGGTGGCCAGAGCTAACATGTTTGCTGTTGTGTGCTGAGGCAGCAGGCTGAGGGTAGCGGACACTAACAGAATCAATAAACTCATTCGTAAGGCTAGTGATGTTGTGGGGGTGGAACTGGACTCTCTGATAGTGGTGTCTGAAAAGAGGATGCTGTCCAAGTTGCATGCCATCTTGGACAATGACTCCCATCCACTCCATAATGTGCTGGTTAGGCATAGGAGTACATTCAGCCAGAGACTCATTCCACCAAGATGCAACACTGAGCGTCATAGGAAGTCATTCCTGCCTGTGGCTATCAAACTTTACAACTCCTCCCTCGGAGTGTCAGACACCCTGAGCCAATAGGCTGGTCCTGGACTTATTTCCACTTGGCATAATTTACTTATTATTATTTAATTATTTATGGGTTTATATTGCTATATTTCTACACTATTCTTGGTTGGTGCGACTGTAATGAAACCCAATTTCCCTTGGGATCAATAAAGTATGTCTGTCTGTCTGTCTTGAGTATCGACTCCAATAACTTTCCAACTACTGATGTCAGACTAATAGGTCTGTAATTTTCTTTTTGCTGCCTCCCTCCTTTCTTAAACAGCGGAACTACATTTGCGACCTTCCAGTCCTCCGGAACCATGCCAGAATCTATTGATTCCTGGAAGATCACTTCCAATGCCTCCACAATCTCCAAAGCCACCTCCTTCAGAACCCATGGGTGCACCTCATCCGGTCCGGGAGACTTATCTATCCTTAGTCCATTTAGCATCCCAAGCACTTTCTCCCTAGTAATCTTCACTGTACCTAATTCTATTCCTTGAGACCTTTGGCTATCAGGTATGTTGCTAATGTCTTCCACTGTGAAGACTGGTGCAAAATACTCATTTAGTTCCCCTGCCATCTCCTTGTTACCCATTATGATTTCTCCAGCATCATTTTCAATCGGTCCTATATCTACCTGTGTCACTCTTTTACTCTTCATAAATTTTTTAAAAAACTCTTAGTATCCTTTTTTATGTTAATTGCCAACTTCCTTTCATAATTCATCTTTTCTTTCCTAATGACTTTCTTAGTTTCCTTCTGTAAGTTTTTAAAAGTCATCCAGTCCTCAGTTTTCTCACTAATTTTTGCTTCCTTGTAGCCTGAACCTCTCTCGTTAGCCATATTTGTGCCATTTTTCCATTCATGATTTTCTTTTTTCTTGGAATATATTTTTTCTGCACTTTCCTTATTTTTTGTAGGAATTTCATCCAATTCTGCTCTACTGTCCCTCCATCTAGCTTACTTTTCCAATCAACTTGGGCCAGTTTCTCTCTCATACCACTGTAATTTCCTTTGCTCCACGGAAATATCGATACACCTGATACCAGCTTCTCCTTTTCAAATTTGAAACTGAACTCAATCATTATGATCACTACTTCCAAGGGTTTCCATTATCTCTAGCTCCCTAATTGCCTCAGGTTCATTACACAGCACCCAATCCAAAACAGCCGATCTCCTGGTGGGCTTATGGACAAGCTGTTCCAAAAAGCCATCCTGTAGGCATTCTACAAACTCCCTCTCCGGAGATCCAGTACCTTCCTGACTTTGCCAATCCACTTTCATATTAAAATCCCCCATAATTATCTTGACATTATCCTTCTGACATGCCTTTTCTATTTCCAGTTTTAACTTGTAGTCCACATCCCAGCTGCTGTTTGGAGGTCTGTAAATAACTGCTATTAGTGTCTTTTTACCCTTACCATTTCTTAACTCGACCCATAAGGATTCTACCTCTTCTGATCCCTTCTTTCTATGTCCCTTCTTTCTAGTGATTTGATATCGTTGCTTACAATCAGGGCCATGCCACCCCCTTTACCTACCTTCCTATCTTTCCTATACACTGTGTATCATTGGACATTCAGCTCCCAATCACATCCATCATTTAGCCATGACTCGGTGATGGCCACAATGTCATATCTTTAACCTGTAGCTGTACACTGAACTTCAGGAACAAAGCTGTATTACAAACAAAGAAGTATTACAGACACCGGCACACATTATGGTGGATAACTCCCCAGGGCCAGACAGGATCTATCCCAGGACACTGAGAAATAAGGGAAGAGATTACTTCGGCTCTGGGGTAGATTTTTGCATCTTTAGCGTTTTGGGTGAAGTACCAAATGGTTTATGGTGAGCTAATATTGTTCTTTTGTTCACTAAAGGCAGTGGGAATAAGCCAAAAAACTAGGTTACATCAGTGGTAGGGGTAATTATTTTGAAAATTTAGAAGGATTTCTGTTCACATGGAAAGGCAGATCTGATTAGGGGTAGGCAGTGTGGCTTTGTGCCAGAGAAATCCCATCTTACAAATCTGAGAATTGATGGAGACAGATTATAAACTTTACATGAACTTTATCAAGGCTTTTGACAAGGTCCTAATTGGGAGACCGGTCCAAAAGGTTAAAGCATGTGGTATTCAAGGTGTCTTGACAAACTGGATCCAAAACTGGCAGAGGGGAGTGATGGAGTGTTGTTTCTCTAACTGAAAACTTGCAACCAGAGGTGTTCCACAGGAACTAGTGCTGGCACTTTTGTCATATTTAAATGACTTTGATAAGAATGTAGCTGGTCGGATTGGTGAATTTTGCGATGACATGAGAATTAATGGAGTCATAGATAGTAAGGAAGGTTGTCCAAGGTTACATAGGGACACAGAAGAGCTGGGAAGTGGGGAAAATGGAATTTAATGGAGTTTGGTTAGGACATTGATAAGGTCTCATGTGGTAGGCAGTAATGGAATGTTAGACTGCATGGAATCCCAGGAGAACTAGCTAACTGGATGTAGAATTGGCTCAATTGAAGCAGAGAGTGATTGCTTTTTTCAGACTGCAGGCCCAGTGCTAGACCCATTGCTGTTTGTCATCTAGATCAACGATTTGGATGAAACTGTACAGGTGATGTTTAGTAAGTTTGCAAAATACACTAAAATAGGTAATGTTGTTGACAGTGACAATGGCTATCAGGATTTACAGAGGGATCTTGATCAATCAGGGTAAGCAGGCTGAGGAATGGCAAATGGAGTTTAATTCAAATTCATTTGTGGGGTGAGATGCAAAACACGAGGTGGTGTATTTTGGGAAAATAGACAAGTGTAGGACTTTCACAGTGAATGTTTTGGGGCCCTGGGGAATGGTGAAGAACAGAGGGATCCCTGAAAGTGCACTACAGGTAAACAGAGTGGTGAGGAACACCTTTGGCGTGCTGGCCACATCAGTAAGCATAGAGGCCAGGATGTTATGTTACAGTTGACCAAGGGATTAGTGAGGCCACTTCTAGACTATTGTGTTTGAATTTGGTAACTGTGCTATAGGAAAAATGCCATTGAATCAGAGGGTACAGGGGAGACTTACCAGGATGTTGCTGGGACTCAAGGGACTTAAGTTATGGTGAGAGCTTGAGCAACTTCACCCAGAGAGTGGTCAGAGAATGGAACAGTTTACCAGAAAATGTGTTTAAAGCAGGTACAGTATGTTTAAAAGGCACTTGGACAAGTACATGGATAGGAAAGGTTTAGAGGGATACGGGTCAAATGTGAGCAAATGGGACTATTTTGGATGTAACTATTGGTCAGCATAGATCAGTTGGGCCAAAGGGCCTGTTCCTCTGTTGTAGTGTGAGTAATGCACTCTGGGAAAACAAGACTAAGTGGGACATAGAGAGTAAGCAGCAGGTCCTTCAGGAGTGTTGATGTACAGAGAGACCTTGGGGTGCAAGTACATTATTCACTGAAAATGGGGACACAGGTGGAAAGGGTGGTGAAGAATGTATTCAGCATGCTCACTTACATAAACGAGGCATTGAGTATAAGTGTTGGGAGGTCACTGTGCAGCTGTACAGCCCGCAAAGTATTGTATTGTGCACCGTTCTGGTGATGACACAGGAAGGAAGTGGTAGCGTCAGAAAGCGTGCACAAGAATTCACCAGGATGTTGCCTAGATGTGAGCACAGGGTAGTGTAAACTAGAGATGCATGTTTCAGATCAGAATGGAGACATTTAAAGGTCTAAGCTTTTCACACAAAGGCTGGTGGATATGTGGGATGAGCTGCCAGAGGAAGTGGTAGAGGTGGGTACAGTTACAACATTTAGGTAGGTACTGATATCAATATTGGCCTGTTATTGTCACATTTATAGAAATATAATGAACAGCTTTTGTTTGTGTGTCATCCAGCCAAATTATTGTACATAAGTACATTGACATAGTAAAAAGAAAACAGAATGCAGAAACATAATGTAACAGTTTCCAGAGAAAGTTCAATGCAGCTAGACAATATAAAATGCAAGGGCCATAACGAAGGAGATTGATAGATCAAGAGTTCATCTTTTAGAGTGTGACAGGTCCACTCGCTCAAGAGTCTAATAACTGCAGGATAGAAGCTGTCCTTGATTCTGGTGACTAGGCATTGAGATCTGGGCCCATTGCCGGCAAATGGACTTCACAGTCGGCATTGAGGAAGTGGGTCCATTTCTGTGGTCAACAACTGTCTGATTGTACAGAATTGTCCAGCATAGGACCAGGCTGTTTGACCCACAAAGTCTGTGCCAAATATGATGCCAAATTAAACTGATCTCTTCTACATGCATATGATCCACATCCCTCCATTCGCAACATCTGAATACCATTTACAGCACAGAATCAGGGCAAGAACTGCCAGACTGGGCCACTGCTTCTTCCCTCAGATGTGAGACTAGTGAATACCCCCCCCCCCCCCCACCACTGAGGCCTCGTCACTAGGACAGTGAGCTATTTACTGTGTACTCTACTGTTTATGTATGCTGCACTTTACAACATGCATTTTGAATTATATTTTATTAGACCATAAGGTAAAGGAGCAGAATTAGGCCATTTGGCCCATCCAGTCTCCTCTGCCATTTAATTATGGCTGATCCATTTTTCCTCTCAGCCCCAATCTCCTTTCTCCCCCACCTCCCACCCCATATCCCTTCATGCCTTGATCAATCAAGAACCTATCAACCTCTTCCTTAATATTCTTAAAGACTTGGCCTCCACAGCTGCTTGTGGCAATGAATTCCACAGATTCACCACTGTCTGGCTAAAGAAATTCCTCTCATCTCCATTCTGAAAGGACACCCCTCTATTCTGAAGCTGTCCCTTCTGGTCTTAGACAATGTTCAGGGGATATTTGCGTGGGGTTCTGTGTAGGTACGTTCCAATGAGACATGGAAAGGATGGTAGGGTACAAGATCTGTGGTCCACAAATTCTGTTGTAAATCTATAATCATGAATTATAGACCAGTGAGCCTTACGTCTGTGCTAAAAGACCAGTTAGCCTTACGTCTGTGGAAAAGATACTTAGAGATAGAATCTATGGGCATTTAGAGAATCATGGTCTGATCAGGGACAGTCAGCATGGCTTGTGAAGGGCAGTTCGTGTCTAACTAACCTGATAAGAATTCTTTGAGGAGGTGACCAGGCATATAGATGAGGGTAGTGCAGTGGATGTGATCTATATGGATTTTAGTAAGGCGTTTGACAAGGTACCACTCGGTAGGCTTTTTCAGAAAGTCAGAAGGCATGGGATCCAGGGAAGTTTGGCCTGGTGGATTCAGAATTGGCTTGCCTGCAGAAAGCAGAGGGTCGTGGTGGAGGGAGTACATTTGGATTGGAGGGTTGTGACTAGTGGTGTCCCACAAGGATCAGTTCTGGGTCCTCTACTTTTTGTGATTTTTATTAACAACCTGGATGTGGGGGTAGAAGGGTGGGTTGGCAAGTTTACAGACGACACAAAGGTTGGTGGTGTTGTAGATAGTGTAGAGGATTGTCGAAGATTGCAGAGAGACATTGATAGGATGCAGAACTGGGCTGAGAAGTGGCAGATGGAGTTCAACCTGGAGAACTGTGAGATGGTACACTTTGGAAGGACAAACGCCAAGGCAGAGTACAAAGTAAATAGCAGGATACTTGGGAGTGTGGAGGAGCAGAGGGATCTGGGGGTACATGTCCACGGATCCCTGAAAGTTGCCTGTGTTGCTTGAATTTCCAGCATCTGCAGATTTTCTCGTGTTAGCTTATGGTGTGTTAGCTTTCATAAGTCGAGGGATAGAGTTTAAGAGTCGCGGGTTAATGATGCAGCTCTATAAAACTCTGGTTAGGCCACACTTGGAGTACTGTGTCCAGTTCTGGTCGCCTCACTATAGGAAGGATGTAGAAGCATTGGAAAGAGTACGGAGGGGATTTACCAGGATGCTGTCTGGTTTAGAGAGTATGGATTATGATCAGAGATTAAGGGAGCTAGGGCTTTTCTCTCTGGAGAGAAGGAGGATGAGAGGAGACATGATAGAGGTATACAGGATATTAAGAGGAATAGACAGAGTGGACAACCAGTGCCTCTTCTCCAGGGCACCACTGCTCAGTATAAGAGGACATGGCTTTAAGGTAAGGAGAGGAAAGTTCAAGGGGGATATTAGAGGAAGGTTTTTTTACTCAGAGAGTGGTTGGTGCATGGAATGCACTGCTTGAGTCAGTGGTGGAGGCAGTTACACTACTGAAATTTAACAGATTACTAGACAGGTATATGGAGGAATTTAAGGTGGTGGGAGGGTTATATGGGAGGCAAGGTTTGAGGGTCAGCACAACATTGTGGGCTGAAGGGCCTGTACTATGCTGTACTATTCTATGCTCTGTGTTCGAAGTGCATGACCATACCCTTCCTGACACTGTATTCCATCTGCCGCTTCTTTGCCCATTCTCCTAATCAAAGTCTTTCTGTAGCCTCTCTACTTCCTCAAAACTACCTGCCACTCCACCTTCCTTTGTGTCGTCTGCAAACTTTGCAACAAAGCCATCAATTCCAGCTTCCAAATGATTAACATATAATATAAAAAGCAGTCCCAACACAGATTCTTGTGGAACTCCACTAGTCACTGGCAGCCACCCAGAGTAGGCTCCCTTTTTTCCCACTCTTAGCTTCCTGCCAATCATACACTGCCTTGTCCATGCTAGGATTCCCCCCTCCTTCCCCCTTCATCCCTGCTCCCCCATCCTGCCCCCTCATCATTCTACCTCCCACCTTACCCAGCTCCTCCCCTCCCCCTCCTCCCACCTTACCGCGTTCCTTCCCCTTCCCCTCCTCCCTCTTCCGCCCCTCCTCCTCCCCCACTCCCCTCTTCCTCTCCCACTCCCCTCCCCCCTTCCTCCCCCACTCCCTCTCCCACTCCCCTCCCCCTTCCTCCCCCACTCCCCTCCCCCCTTCCTCCCCCTTCTCCGTTCCAGGGGAACACCTCTGGCAGGGTGTTCCATTCACCACCACCCTCTGTAAAGCACTAACCCCTGAGATCTCCTGCCCCCTATTCTTCCCTCAAATCGCTTTTAAAATTATCCCTTCTTATTATAGCCTTTGCCACGCTGGGACAAATGCACTGGCTGTCCATTCTATCAATGCCTCTTATCATCATGTACACCTTTAAATAACAAACTTCTAGAGAAGTGTGGTGGAGAGTCTGGCTGTATCAGAGGCTGCTATGGAAACACCAATGGTCTTCAATGAAAAATCCTACAAAAAGTAGTGGATAAGGCCCACTCCATCACAGGTAAAGCCCACCCTCCCCCCCCCCCAACCCCAGCATTGAGCACATCTACACAGAACATTGTCACAAAAAAGCAGCATTCAACACCAGGGACCCCCACCACCAAGGTTACACTCTCTTCTTGCTGCTGCTATCAAGAAAGATGTACAAGCACTTCAGGTCCCACACCACCAAGTTACAGAACAGTTACTACCCTTTAGCCATCAGGCTCTTGAACCAGTAGAGATAACTTCATTCAAATTCACTTGCCCCATCAATAAACTGTTCCCATAACCTATGGCCTCACTTTCAAGGACTCTTCATTTCATGTTCTTGAAAGCTTTTGCTTATTTATTATTATTGTTTTTTATTTATTTTTATATTTGCTTTTTTTGCCTTTTTCATACTGGTTGTAAGCCCAGTTGGTGCAGTCTTTCAATGATTCTGTTATGGTTATTGGATTTATTGAGTATGCCCACAAGATTTGGTAAGCATAAATGTACTTTGATAATAAATTTACGTTGAACGCTCATTCTCCTTTGCATGAAAGAGAAAAGCTATAATTTGCTCAGCCTATCCTGATAAGACATGCTCTCTAATCCAGGCAGCATCTTGGTAAATCTCCTTTGCACTCTCTCTAAAGCTTCCACATTCTTCCTATAATGAGGAGTTCAGAATTGAATACAACATTCCAAGTGTGGTCCAACTGAGTTTTATAGAGCTGCAACATTTGTAATGGGGGACTTCAATATGTAAAGGGATTGGGAAAATCAGGTTAGTATCGGATTGCAAGAGAAGGAATTTGTTGAATGCCTATGAAATGGCTTTTTGGATCAGCTTGTGCTTCAGCCTACTCAGGGAAAGACGATCTTCAGATTCAGATTCAGTTTATTGTCATTTAGAAACCACAAATGCAATGCAGTTAAAAAATGAGACAATGTTCCTCCAGAATGATATCACAAAAGCACAAGACAAAACAGACTACACCAGAAAATCCACATAATGTTTGGCAATCCCCAATCCAGAGTCTGGAGAGGCTGCTGCGTATTAATATCACACTACCATCTTAGCGCGTTCCCCGGAAAGGAGCTCCAAATCCACCAGACGAAACAAGACCAAAAACTAAAGCTACAAGACCTGCACAAAACTACATACTCACAACGTACAGTTACAACAGTGCAAACAATAGCATAATTGATAAAAATACAAGACCATGGGCACAGTAAAAATAGTCCAAAGATGTTAGAAAACTATAAGTTAAAAAGAAACCACCACACAGTTTCCACAAGTCCCCAGGGTCCCGACAGACTCGCCATCCCACGCAGGCGGCAGAAGGGAATACTCCCGCTATAGACTTCCACGGCGCTGCCCAACTCAGCCTCACAGACGCAGCACACAATGAAAGCTCCGGCGAACCCAGACTCGCAGACACAGCACAGTGAAAGCGACCTGACCACAGCGGACTCCTAGTCCATCGAACCTCCAAGCCTCCGACCATCCCCTCCGGCACAGCTTCTCCGAGCACCATCCTCTGCCGAGCGTATTAAGACGCCCCCGCCACCGACCACCGGCAACGTGACCCCGAGGACTGGGAGCCTGTTCTTCCCAGCAGAGACCTGGACCTGCAGCAGCAGCAACGAAGAAGATTGGGTGTTGTGTAATAACCCAGATCTTATTAGGGAGCTTAATGGAAAGGAGCCCTTAGAAGACAGTGAGCATAATATGATTCAATTCATACTGCAGTTTGAGAGGAAGAAGCACAACTCACATTATCAGTATAGCAATGGAATAACGGGAATTACAGAGGCTTGAGAAAGGGGCTTGCCCAGGTGGATTGGAGGAGGATACTGGCAGGGACGATGGCAGAGCAGAGCTGGCTGAAGTTTCTGGGAATAGTTCACAAGGCACAGGATAGATATGTCCCACAGAGGGTTGTTCTCAAATGGCAGGGGTAGGAAACCATGACTGACAAAGGAAGTTAAGGACTGCATAAAAGCCCATATAAAGTAGCAAAAGTGAGTGGGAAGTTGAATGATGGGGAATCTTTTAAAATCCAACAAAAGGCAACTAAAAAGCTATATGAAATGAAATATGAAGGCAAACTGGCCATTAATGTAAAGCAGGATACTAAAAGGTTTTTCAGTTATATAAAGAGTAAACGGGAGTGAGAGTTGATATTAGACCTGATGCTGGTGAGGTAGTAAAGGGGTAAAGAAATGCCTGATGAACTGAATGGGTACTTTGCATGTTTTATCTGCGGAAGACACTAGCAGTGTGCCAGAGATCCATGAGTGCCATTGCTATTACAAAGGGAAAAGAGCTCAGTGGACAAGTCACCTGGACCAGCTGGACTACATCCCAGAGTCCTGAGAGAGGTTGCTGAAGAGATAACGGATGCATTGGTCATGATCTTTCAAGAATTTTCTGGCATAGTCCTGGTGTAATGGAAGATTACAAATGCCACTCCACTCTATAAGAAGGGAAGAAGACAAAAGAAAGGAAATTATGGGCCAGTTAGCCTAACCTCAGTGGTTGGGAAATTGTTGGAATCTATTATTAAGGATATGGTTTTGGGGTGCTTGGAGACTAATGATAAATTAAGTCAAACTTAGCATGGTTTCTGTAAAGGGGAATCTTGCCTGACAAATCTGTTCTGAGTTTTTCAAAGAATTTACAAGCAGAGAGGACAAAAGAGAGGCAGTGGATGTCATTTACTTGGATTTTCAGAAGGCATTTGATAAGGTGCCACACATGAGGCTGCCTAACAAGATAAAATCCTATGGCGTTACAGGAAAGATATTGGCATGGATAGAGTAATGGCTGACAGGCAGGAGACAGTGAGTGGGAATAAAAGGGGCCTTTTCTGGTTGGCTGTCAGTGACTATTGGTGTTCCTCAGGGATCAATATTGGAACCACTAATTTTCACATTGTTTGTCAATGATTTAGATAGTGGAATTGATGGCCTTGTGGCAAAGTTTGCAGATGATACAAAGATGGGTGGAAGGGTAGGTAGTGCTGAGGAAGCAATGCGATTGCAGCAGGACTTAGACAAATTGGAAGAATGGGCAAAAAAGTGGCAGATGAAATACAGTGTTGGGGAAATGTATGATAATGCATTTTGGTAAAAGGAACAATAGTGCGGACTATTATCTAAATGAGGAGACGGTTCAAACATCAGAGGTGCAAAAGGATTTAGGAGTCCTCATGCAAGACTCCCAGAAGGTTAATTTACAGATTGAGTCTGTAGTAAAGAAGGCAAATGCAATGTTGGCATTCATTTCAAGGGGAATGGAATATAAAAGCAAGGAGATAATGCTGAGGCTTTATAAGACACTAGTCAGGCCGCACTTGGGAGTATTGTCAACAGTTTTGGGCCCCATATCTCAGAAAGAATGTGTTGTCATTGGAGAGAGTCCAGAGGAGTTTCCTGAGGATGATTCTGGAACGCAGGTTTTAACATATGAGGAGCATTTGGCAGCTTTAGGCCTGTATTGTACTCACTGGAATTTAGAAGAATGTGGGGGATCTCATTGAAACCCATCAAATGTTGAAAGGACTGGATAGGGTGGATATGGAGAGGATGTTTCTTATGGTCAGGGTATCCAGAACTAGAGGGCACAGGCTCAAAATTGAGGGGTGACCTTTTAGAACAGAGGTAAGGAGGAATTTTTTAGCCAGAGAGTAGTGAATCTGTGGAATGCTCTGCCACAGGCTGCAGAGGCCAGCTCTGTGGTTATACTTATCAGGAAAGTTGATTGTTTCCTGATAGGTCAGGGCATCAAAGGATATGGCAAGAAGGCAGGTGTATGGGGTTGAGTGGGATCTAGGATCAGCCATGATGGAATTGTGGAGCAGACTCGATGGGCTGAATGGCCTAATCCTGTTCATATGCCTTATGGATTTATTTTCTTGTAACTCATGAACTCAATCCCTCACTAATGAAGGCCATCACACGCCTTCTTAATCATCCGATCAACTGCACAGCAACTTTGAGGGATCTATGGATCTCTCTGTACCTCCACACTGCTAACAATCCTGCCACTAACGCTGTACTCTGCCTTCTAAAGTGCACCACTTCACACTTTTTTAAGCCATCTGTCACTTCTCAGTCCAGCTCTGCATCCTATCAGTGTCCCATTGTAACCTACAAAAGACTGCTACACTGCCACGAATCCACCAAAATTAGTGCAAACTTACTAACCCACCCTTCCACATCCTCAGCCAAGTGATTTTTAAAAAACATGGGGGGCGGTCTCAGAACAGATCCCTATCGAACACCACTTGACACCAACTTCCAGGCAGAATATATTCCATTAACCACCATCCGCTGCCTTTCAAGGACAAGCCAATTCTGTATCCATACTTGCATAATTTCCCTGGATCCCCAAGTCCATCCGTTCCCAAGGTTAACATCATTAGAATTCGTCCTCCCCCCATGCAGTCTGGTCTTACCCTGTGCAAGACAATGGCAAAGGTCAGCGAGTTGTCATTTTCCCCAAAGTACTCACCAGTCATACCCACTAACTTTGGCCAGCTCCTCTCTCAAGGCTCTGTAATTCCCTTTACTCTACTGTAATACTGATACATCTAATTTCAACGTCACCCATCAGGAGGGTTCTTTCAGTTTAGCTCCCTCATCAAGCCCAGGCTGCATGTTTGCCAGCGGCTTCTGCTACAGCTGCAGTTCCCGTTAGGCGGCGCTCCGCCTTGCTAGCATGCGATTGGACAATGTGGCATTGATGTCAGGCCTGAATTCGTCATGGCAACCCGAGCTACTGGGACGTCAGGCGCGTTACCATGGTGACAGTCTCTGTCATTCTCCAGCTGTTTGCGCGCAGTCCTCGTCCTTTTGACGTCAGAATGACGGCAATGGTAGGGGGCTCGGGCGCGCGCGGGGATTCCGGCTCAATCAGAGCCGAGTCCGGGGATGGTGTTGGCGGAGTCGGACCAGAGCCTCGGAATAGTACTGCCCGAACCGGCCCACGGCCCGGGGATGGTGCTGCCCGAGTCGGATCAGGAGCGGGGCTCGGCCCCGGTCTCTGCCTCTACCCCCGCCCCACTACGCCGTGCACTTAGGGTTGGCTTCTACGATATCGAGGGAACGCTGGGAAAAGGCAATTTCGCAGTGGTGAAGCTGGCGCGGCATCGGGTGACCAGGAGCCGGGTGAGCAGCGGGGAACTGGCGGCTTTGAGTTATTTGAGGGGGAGAGGTCGGTGGGAGGAATAGGAGGGAGTAGATGAATAATATGAGGATATACTCCAGTGGCAGAGGGGGGAGTGAGGGGAAGGACACATGCACGGTGGTTTGGGGGGGGGGAGCAAATGGCTTGATGGCAGTGGGTTAGTGGAGGTGGGGGGAAATCCTCCCTTGCATCTTATCTGATTCTTGCCTCCTCGCTCCAGGTGGCCATCAAGATCATCGATAAGAGGCGGCTGCAGCCGCGAGAGTTGCAGAGAGTTCACCGGGAGGTGCTCATCATGAAATTCCTTAACCACCCACACATAATCAAACTCTACCAGGTACGTCCCGGGAACCTGCGGGAGGGTGGGGTGGGGTGGGGGGGTTCGAGACGTAGTTGGCACCAGTGGGGAAAGGGGCACAGCAAATGCTCTGTGTGACGTATGTTATGTGGGTGCACTGTAGTCTGGAGGAACTGTTGTTTCCTTTGTATTTGTGTTCAGTCAAATGGCAATAAATTAGGACTTGAAATGTTTACCATCCATAGACCTGGTCCTGTCTTCAATACATGGGCTCCCACCTGAGTTTGAGTTTGGTGGGGGGTTGGAGGGGGTAATGTTACAGCTATAGTTAGACACCACTTGGAGAACTGTGTTCAGTTCTGGTCACCTCACTACAGGGAGGATGTGGATATTATAAAGAGAGTGCAGAGGAGATTTATTACGGTGATGGAAGCAGATACAATAGGGTCTTTTAAGGGACTCTTAGACAGGTACACCAAGCTTAGAAAAATCGATATGTTGCCTCCCAGGTACCAGGATCATAGACTTCTTGGATCTTGTCCACAACATTTTGGAGAGGGAGGGGGAGTAGCCAGATGTGTTGTTAAATATTCGTAGCAATGACATAGGGAGGAAAAACAAAGAGGTCCTGAAAAGAGAATTTAGAAAGCTGAGAAGCAGGACCTCTCGGGTAGTAATTTATGGATTACTGTCTGTGCCACGCACCACTGAGGGTAGCAACAGGATGATTTAGCAGATTAATGCATGGCTGAGAAGCTGGTGCAGGGGGCAGGGCTTCAGGTTCTTGGATCATTGGGATCTCTTGTGGGGGTGGTATGACCTGTTCAAAAGTGACGGGTTACACCCGAACCCGAGGGGGACCAATGTTCTCCCAGGCAGGTTGGTTAGAGCTGATGGGGAGGGTTTAAACTAACTTGGCGGGAGGGTGGACACCGGAGTGAAGGGACTCAGAAAAGAATGGATGGTAAAAAACCAAAGATAGTGTGCAGTCAGACTGTCAGGAAGGACAGGCAGGTGATGGGATATAATTGCAGCCAGCAGGGTGAGTATCAGTGCATTAGGGATACAGAAACAAAAAGGGTAGCAAATACAATACTCGATGTGTTGTGTCTCAATGCACGGAGTATAGGGAGTCAGGTGGATGATCTTGTTGCAATATTACAGATTGCCAGGTATGATGTTGTGGCCATCACTGAATCATGGCTGAAGGATGGTTGTAGTTGGAAGCTGATTCTCCAAGGTTACACGTTGTAACAGAGGTAGGCAGAGGGGAGGTGTGGCTCTGCTGGTAAAACATGGCATCAAATCAGTGGATTGGAAGATGTTGAATCTTTGCGGGTTGAGTTAAGAAACTGCAAGGGTAAAAGGACCCTGATGGTAGTTATATACAGGTTTCCATTCAGTAGTTGGAATGTGGACCACAGATTACAATGGGACATAGAAAAGGTATGTCAAAAAGGGCAATGTTATGATAGTCCTGGGAGATTAAAACATGCCATTCGATTGGGAAAATCAGGTTGGTAATGGATCTCAAGAGGGCGAGCTTGTTGAATGCCTGTGAGATGGCTTTTTAGAGCAGTTTGTCGTTGAGCCTACCAGGGGATCAGCTATACAGGATAGGATATTATGTAATGAACTGGAGGTGATTGGAAAGCTTAAGGTAAAGGAACCCTTACATTAAGCTGGCATTGGAGAGGGTCCAGAGGAGGTTCAGAGCAATGAAAGAGTTATCATACAAGGAATATTTGATGTCTCCAGATCTGTACTCACTGGAATTCAGAAGGATAAGTGGGGATATCACTGAAACCTTTCCAATGTTGAAAGGTGTAGACAGAGTAGGTAGAAACGTAGAAAACCTATAGCACAATACAGGCCCTTCGGCCCACAAAGTTGTGCCGAACATGTCCCTACCTTAGAAATTACTAGGCTTACCCATAGCCCTCCATTTTAGTAAGCTCCATGTACCTATCTAAAAGCCCCTTAATAGACCCTATTGTATCCGCCTGCACCACCATAGCCGGCAGCCCATTCCACGCACTCACCACTCTCTGAGTAAAAAAACTTACCCCTGACATCTCCTCTGTACCTACTCCCCAAGCACCTTAAACTTATGTCCTCTTGTGGCAACCATTTCAGCCCTGGGAAAAAGCCTCTGACTATCCAAACGATCAAAGCCTCTCATCATCTTATATACCTCTATCAGGTCACCTCTCATCCTCCGTCACTCCAAGGAGAAAAGGCCAAGTTCACTCAACCTATTCTCATAAGGCATGCTCTCCAATCCAGGCAACATCCTTGTAAATCTCCTCTGCACAGTTTCTATGGCTTCCACATCCTTCCTATAGTGAGGCGACCAGAACTGAGCACAGTACTCCAAGTGGGGTCTGACCAGGGTCCTATATAGCTGCAACATTATCTCTCGACTCCTAAATTCAATTCCACGATTGATGAAGACCAATACACCGTATGCCTTCTTAACCACAGAGTCAACCTGCATAGCTGCTTTTAGCGTTCTATGGACTCAGACCCCAAGATCCCTCTGATCCTCCACACTGCCAAGAGTTTTACCATTAATACTATATTCTGCCATCATGTTTGACCCACCAAAATGAACCACTTCACACTTATCTGGGTTGAACTCCATCTGCCACTTCTCAGCCCAGTTTTGCATCCTATCAATGTCCTGCTGTAACCTCTGACAGCCCTCCACACTATCCACAACACCTCCAACCTTTGTGTCATCAGCAAACTGACTAACCCATCCCTCCACTTCCTCATCCAGGTCATTAATAAAAATCACGAAGAGTAAGGGTCCCAGAACAGATCCCTGAGGCACCCCACTGGTGATTGACCTCCATGCAGAATATGACTCATCAACAACCACTCTTTGCTTTCCGTGGCCAAGCCAGTTCTGGATCCGCAAAGCAATGGATCCCATGCCTTCTTACATTCTCAGTAAGCCTTGCATGGGGTACCTTATCAAAAGCCTTGCTGAAATCCATATACACTACATCTACTGCTCTTCCTTCATCAATGTGTTTAGTCACACCCTCAAAAAATTCAATCAGGCTCGTAAGGCACAACCTGTCTTTGACAAAGCCATGCTGACTATTCCTAATCATATTATACCTCTCCAAATGTTCATTAATCCTGCTCTCAGGAACTTCTCCATCAACTTACCAACCACTGCGGTAAGACTTGCTGTTCTATAATTTCCTGGGCTATCTCTGCTCACTTTCCTGAATAAAGGAACAACATCCACAACCCTCCAATCCTTTGGAACCTCTCTCATCCCCATTGATGATGCACAGATCATCGCCAGAGGCTCAGCAATCTCCTCCCTTGCCTCCCACAGTAGCCTGGGGTACATCTCATCCAGTCCCGGCGACTTATCCAACTTGATGCTTTCCAAAAGCTCCAGCACATCCTCTTTCTTAATATCTACGTGCTCAAACTTTTTAATCTGCTGTAAGTCATCACTACAATCAAGATCGTTTTCCATAATGAATACTGAAGCAAAGTATTCATTAAGTACTTCTGCTATTTCTTCTGGTTGCATACACACTTTCCCACTGTCACACTTGACAGGTCCTATTCTTTCACGACTTATCCTCTTGCTCTTCACATACTTGTAGAATGCTTTGAGGTTTTCCTTAATCTTGTCTGCCAAGGCTTTCTCATGGCCCCTTCTGGCTCTCCTAATTTCCTTCCTTAAGCTCCTTCCTGTTAGCCTTATAATCTTCTAGATCTCTAACATTACCTAGCTCTCTGAACCTTTTGTAAGCTTTTCTTAGATGTGGAAAGGATGTTTCTCATGGTGGGAGAGTCTAGGACAAGAGGGCATAGCCTCAGTATAGAGCGGCGCCCTTTCAAAAGGGATATGTGGAGAAATTTCTTTAGAGAAAGGGTGGTGAATTTGTGGAATTTGGTACCACATGCAGCTGTGGAGGCCAGGTCGTTGGGTGTATTTAAGGCAGAGATTGATCAGTCCTTGACTGGACGTGGCATGAAAGGTTATGGGGAGAAGGCCAGGAAATGTGGTTGAGGAGGAGAAAAGAAAGATCAGCCATGATTGAATAGCGGAGCAGACTCGATGGGCCAGTGAGGGTTAGTGTGTGCGCATGTGCTGAGGGTGCTTGTGTGTGTGCGCGCGCGAGCGCAAGTTTGTGAATATCGTACCGGTGTACTGGGCAGTATGTGAATGGCAGCCAGCACTGTGTCTGTGTTACAGGTGATGGAGACCCGGGACATGCTATACATAGTTACCGAGTTTGCCCAGAATGGCGAGATGTTTGGTGAGTGACTCCACTCTTGCTCACTGGTGGGGGGGTGGGGGGAGTGCTGGTGGGCAGTGAGGGGGAGAGTGGCAGTGAGTTATTGGTAGTTCTGCCCTTGTTGGGGGAGAGCATTCACACAGGGGCAGGAGACTGCCCTGTGCTCGGGGGGAGATGGCAAGGTGTGTTGGAGGGTGGAGGGTACTTCCAACTGCCTGGCACCAGTAGTAGTGGATGCCTAAGACCATGAAGTATAGGAGCAGAAGTAGGCCATTTGGCATATTAAATCTGCTCCGCCATTTCATCATGGCTGACCCTTTTTCTCTGTCAGCCTTAATGGAACAGAGAACAGTACAGCAGAGAAAAAGGCCATTTGGCTCACAATATTGTTCCAAACAAGCTAAAATGCAAATCAAAACACCCAGCCACTCATACCACTACCTACATGTGTCTATATTCTTCCATCTTCCTTGCATCCATGTGCCTATCCAAAATGTATCTTAAAAGCTTCCAAAGTATTTGCCTCCACCACCATATCAGATTGTGCATTCCAGGCACCCACGACTCTGTGAGTAAAAAAACTTACCCCTCACACCTTCTTGACCGCTGTGGAACTCCACTCATCATCAGTTGCCAGCCAGAAAAGGCTCCTTTTATAAATAAGAGAAAATCTGCAGGTGCTGGAAATCCAAGCAACACACAAAATGCTGGAAGAACTCAGCAGGCCAGGCAGACCTATGGAACAGATTACAGTTGCTGTTTTGGGCCAGGACTGCAGAAAAAAAGATGAGGCTCTCTTTATTCCCACTCTTTGCCTCCAGCTTTTTCCATTATAGTATCTTTCCTGTAATATCATGGGCTCTAAACTTGCTAAGCAGCCTCTTGTGTGGCATCTAATCAAAGGCCCTCTGAAATCCAAATACACAACATCAGCCAATTCTTCTTTGTCTATCCCGCTTGTTATTTTTTTGAAGAATTCTAACAGGGGAGAGGGCAGGAACGGGGTACTGATTGTGTATGATCAGCCATGATCACAGTGAATGGCAGTGCTGGCTAGAAGGGCCGAATGGCCTACTCCTGCACCTACTGTCTAGTGTCTATTTTCCTTTGAGGAAACCATGCTGACTTTGGCCTATTTTATCATGTGGCTCCAAGTACTTTGAGACCTCATCCTTAACAATTTACTCCAGCATCTTCCTAACCACTGAGACAGTGATTAGGAACTGGCCTATAATTTATTTTGTTCTGCTTCTCTCCCTTCTTGAAGTGAGGAGTGACATTTGCAATTTTCCAGTCTTCTGGAACCATTCCAGAATCTAGTGATTCTTGAAAAATCATTATTAATGCCTCCACAATCTCTTTTTCCACCTCTTTCAAAATCCTGGGATGTATCTATCAGATCCAAATGACTTACCTACCTTCAGACCTTTTAGTTTCCCACAAACCTTCTTCTTAGTAATGGTAACTTCACACACTTCTGTACTCTGACACTCTCAAACTTCCGGTATTCTGCTAGTGTCTTCCATAGTGAAGACTGATGCAAAATACTTATTCAGTTCATCTGCCATTTCCTGGTCCCCCATTACTACCTCTCCAGCACCGTTTTCCAGCAGTCTGATATCCACTCTCGCCTCTCTTTTACACTTTATGTATCTGAAGAAACTTTTGGTATCCTCTTCAATATTATTGGCTAGCTTATCTTTGTATCCCTTCCTTCCCTTAATGACTTTATTAGTTGCCTTCAGTTGGTTTTTAAATGTTTCCCAATCTTCTTTCTTCCCACTATGCACACTGTCAAACATACCAATCTGTAACTCTGCTACAAGTTCATCTACCTTATTGCATATAGGCCTGTCAGTTTGACGTCAGTGGTGGGTAAATTAATGGAAAGTATTCTTAGAGATGGTATATATAATTATCTGGATAGACAGGGTCCGATTAGGAATAGTCAGCATGGATTTGTACGTGGAAGGTCATGTTTGACAAATCTTATTAAATTTTTTGAAGAGGTTACGAGGAAAGTTGACGAGGGTAGAGCAGTGGATGTTGTCTATGTGGACTTCAGTAAGGCCTTTGACAAGGTTCCACACGGAAGGTTAGTTAGGAAGGTTCAATCGTTAGGTATTAATATTGAAGTAGTAAAATGGATTCAACAGTGGCTTGATGGGAGATGCCAGAGAGTAGTGGTGGATAACTGTTTGTCAGGTTGGAGGCCGGTGACTAGTGGTGTGCCTCAGGGATCTGTACTGGGTCCAATGTTGTTTGTCATATACATTAATGATCTGGATGATGGGGTGGTAAATTGGTTTAGTAAGTATGCAGATGATACTAAGGGAGGTGGCGTTGTGGATAATGAAGTAGGTTTTCAAAGCTTGCAGAGAGATTTAGGCCAGTTAGAAGAGTGGGCTGAACGATGGCAGATGGAGTTTAATGCTGATAAGTGTGAGGTGTTACATTTTGGTAGGAATAATCCAAATAGGACATACATCATAAATGGTAGGGCATTGAAGAATGCAGTAGAACAGAGTGATCTAGGAACAATGGTGCATAGTTCCCTGAAGGTGGAATCTCATGTGGATACCATTCAGAATGGGGAACATGGGGTCAGACAGTGAGGGGAGTATTTTTTTCTGGGCCCTCACTGTCACGTTTTCCCGCAGAACACCTGTCGGAATGGGGGCCACTGAGCGAGCGCGAAGCTCGAGAAAAATTTGGTCAACTGTTGTCTGCGGTGGAATACTGCCACCGACACCACATCGTTCACCGTGACCTGAAGACTGAGAACATGCTGCTTGATGCTGACATGAACATTAAACTTGCAGGTACATCCCACCTGTCTGCACATAGCCTCATCTGTCTGCACCCAGCTCTGTCCCTCTGCTGCCTGTCTGTTCCTGTCTTGTTGTCATGATGACTACCATTTGTTGTGACCCACCTGGTGTGTAACCCTGGGGGTACTGGCAGATGCTTCCTGACCCACTGAGTCAGATTAATTTATTTGTCGAGTACATTGAAGCATCCAGTGACTTGTGTCATTTGTGTCAATGACCAACATAGCCTGAGGGTGTGCTGGGGGCAGCCCGCACATGTCACCACACAATCTGGCAACAACATCACGTGCCACGATGTTAGAAACAGAGAAAACCTACAGCACAATACAGGCCCTTCGGCCCACAATGCTGTGCCGAACATGTACTTATTTTAGAAATTACCCAGGGTTACCCATAGCCGTCTATTTTTCTAAGCTCCATGTACCTATCCAGGAGTCTTGTAAAAGACCCTATCATTTCCACCTCCACCCCCGTCGCTGGCAGCTCATTCCACATATTCACCATTCTCTGCGTAAAAAAAAAACGTACCTCTGACATCTCCTCTGTACCTATTTCCACGCACCTTAAAACAGTGCCCTCTCTTGTAGTCATTTCACCTCTGGGAAAAAGCCTCTGACTATCCACACGATCAATGCCTCTCATCATCTTGTACACCTCTATCAGGTCACCTCTCATCCTCCGTTGCTCCAAGGAAAGAAGGCCAATTTCACTCAACCTGTTCTCATAAGGCATGCTCCCCAATCCAGGCCACATCCTTGTAAACCTCCTCTGCACCCTTTCTATGGCTTCTACATCCTTCCTGTAGTGAGGTGACCAGAACTGAGTACAGTACTCCAAGTGGGGTCTGACCAGGGTCCTATATAGCTGCAACATTACCTATCGGCTCCTAAATTCAATTCCACAATTGATGAAGGCCAATACACCATATGCCTTCTTAATCACAGAGTCAACTTGCGCAGCTGCTTTGAGCGTTCTATGGACATGGACCCCAAGATCCCTCTGATCCTCCACACTGCCAAGAGTTTTACCATTAATACTATATTCTGCCATCATATTTGACCTACCAAAGTGAACCGCTTCACACTTATCTGGGTTGAGTTCCATCTGCCACTTCTCAGCCCAGTTTTGCATCCTATCGATGTCCCGCTGTAAACTCTGAGAGCAGAAATCAAGCCCCTTTCTTCCCCACCTCACTCACTCACTCTCCCCCTCCCCCTCTCTCCCCCCCTCTCCCCTCCTGCTGCTGTGCTGGAGGGTTTGGGAGGCTCCGGGTTCATATGAGAACCCTGCACCCCACCACAGCCTGTGACCACCTCCCACTCACTGGCTTGATAGGACTTGTTACTGTGGTTAAAATGTCACCTTTCTGTTGGCAGACTTTGGTTTCGGGAACTTCTACAGGCATGGTGAAATGTTGTCCACCTGGTGTGGTTCGCCTCCCTATGCTGCGCCTGAGGTCTTCGAAGGCAGGGACTACGAGGGCCCCCACCTTGATGTCTGGGTAGGTAGAGCAACAACAGCCTGTTTACACCTGGTGCCTGCAGTGCAGCATCTAAAGAAACTTTTGTCCTCTCAGAGTCTAGGTGTGGTGCTGTATGTCCTCGTCTGTGGGAGCCTCCCGTTCGACGGGCCGACACTGCCAATCTTGAGGCAGAGGGTGATCGAGGGCCACTTTCGTGTCCCCTTCTTCCTTTCCAAAGGTACGTCTGCCCTCCCTTGCGGTAATGTGACCTTCAATTCCTCATTCTGGCTTCTTACCTCTCCCCTTCTGCTGGTGTCCTTCCTCTTTCCCTTTCTCCCATGTCCTCTCTCATCTCCTAGCAAATTCCTTCTTCTCCAGCCCTTACCTTTTCCACCTGTCATCTCCCAGCTTCTTACTTCATCTCTCCTCCCCACCCACCTGGCTTCACCTGTCACCATCGAACTTGTCCTCCTTCCCTCCCCCACCTTCTTATTAGAACATAGAATAGTACAGCACAGTACAGACCCTTCGGCCCACAATGTTGTGCTGACCCTTAAACCCTGCCTCCCATGTAACCCCACACCTTAAATTCCTCCATGTACCTGTCTAGTAGTCTCTTAAATTTCACTAGTGTATCTGCCTCCACCACTGACTCAGGCGGTGCATTCCACTCACCAACCACTCTGAGTAAAAAAACCTTCCTCTAATACCCCCTTGAACTTCCCACCCCTTACCTTAAACCCATGTCCTCTTGTACTGAGCAGTGGTGCCCTGGTGAAGAGGCACTGGCTGTCCACTCTATCTATTCCTCTTAATATCTTGTACACCTCTATCATGTCTCCTCTCATCCTCCTTCTCTCCAAAGAGTAAAGCCCTAGCTCCCTTAATCTCTGATCATAATGTATACTCTCTAAACCAGGCAGCATCCTGGTAAATATCCTCTGTACCCTTTCCAATGCTTCCACATCCTTCCTATAGTGAGGCGACCAGAACTGGACACAGTACTCCAAGTGTGGCCTAACCAGAGTTTTATAGAGCTGCATCATTACCCCGCAACTCTTAAACTCTATCCCTCGACTTATGAAAGCTGACACCCCGTAAGCTTTCTTAACTACCCTATCTACCTGTGAGGCAACTTTCAGGGATCTGTGGACATGTACCCCCAGATCCCTCTGCTCCTCCACACTACCAAGTATCCTGCCATTTACTTTGTACTCTGCTTTGGAGTTTGTCCTTCAAAAGTGTACCACCTCACACTTGTCCAGGTTGAACTCCATCTGCATCTATTCCTTCCCTTTCCAGACCCGATGAAGGGTCTCGGCCCGAAATGTTGGCTGTTTGCTCATTTCCATAGATAATGCCTGATCTGCTGAGTTCCTCCAGCATTTTGTGCATGTATGTGTTGCTGTGGATTTCCTTGTCATGTGATAATGTAACCAGGTGCTTGTGTGAATCCACACTGATGGGTTAATTTCTCTGACAGACTGTGAAGATTTAATCCGGAGGATGTTGACTGTGGACCCTCTGAAACGAATCACTATCCCAGAGATCAAACGCCACTGCTGGCTGACGGGGCAGGCTATCCCTCACCACCCACCCGCTCCTCCCATCCATGGTGAAACAGTGAACGTGTGCAGTTATAACTACCAGGTGCTGAGTCTGATGCAGACTCTAGGCATAGACTGGCACAAGACCATTGAGGTAATTGGCAGCTCACGGGCGTCAGCAAGCAAGTGAACATAGAACACAGAACAGGCCCTTCGCCAAACCAATTACATCTGTAATTAAATGCCAACTAAGCTAATCTCTTCTGCCTATGTACTACCCACATATTTCCATTTCCCTCACATTCATGTGCCTATCTCAATGTCTCATGCATAGTCCTCTACCACTGCTCCAGGTTGCAGACTCCAGGCACCCATCACTTTCTATGTAATAAAAATGTGCCCCTCAAACCTTCTTTGAAATTACTCCCTCTCACCATCAATGTCTGCCCTCTGATATCAGACATTTCAGACCTGAGAAAAAGATATTGTCTGCTGTTCTATCTGTGCCTCTCCTAATCTTATAAATCTCGATTAGATCTCTCCTCAGCCTCTGCCACTCCAGAGAAATGAACCCAAGTTTGTCTAGCCTTTTGATATATCACATGCCCTCTAATCCTGGCAGCATCCTGGTAAACCTCTTGTACTCTTTCTCCAAAACCTCGACATCCTTCCGATAATGGGGAGACCAAAACTGTACTCAATACTCCAGTTGGGTCTAACTAGAATTCTGTAAAGCTGCAACATTACTTCCTGACTTTTGAACTCAATGCCTCGACTAATAAAGGCAAGCCTGCCATATGCCGTCTTAAACCACCCTATCTACCTGTGTAGCCACTTTCAGGGAGCTTGAACTTAGACCCCAAGATCCCTCTGCTCATCAACACTGTTAAGTATCTTGCCCTTAATGACGTTTCGTCTCTTTACATTTGACCTACCAAAGTTCAACACTTCACATTTGGCCGAGTTAAACTCCATTTGCTATTTCTCTGCCCATATCTGCAACTGATCTAATTCCTGCTGCTTTCTTTGCCAATCTTCTACACTATCCATAACTCCACCAATCTTCATATTGTTTGCGAAGTGTAGAGTGGAAGGTTTTCCTGAAGTGCTTCAGTGTTGTGGTACTGAATGTGAACAATATCTGGGATGAGATGTTGGAGAGGTTTGGGTGCAAGGCACACCAAATTTTCGAAGAACTCAGCAGGTCAATGTGTTGAGCAGCTACTGAGTCCTGATGAAAGCTGTTGGCCTGAAACGTAGATGGTTTATTTCTCTTCATAGATGCTGTCTGACCTGCTGAGTTCCTCCAGCATTGTGTGTGTGTGTGTGTGTTTCTGTAGATTAACAGCATTTGTAGAATCACTTGTGTGTAGATTGGATGAGTTTTATTTGTCACGTGTACATTGAAATGCATCAGTAGCCAATGTTACGCTTCCAGTGCCAACAAAGCATGCTCACAACTTACTAACCTAACTTGTACATCTTTGGAGTGTGTAAGGAAACCTGAGCACCCAGAGGAAAACCATGCGGTAATGGGGAGAACATGCAAACTCCTTACAGACAGTGGCAGGTATTGCTCCTGGTCACTGACACTGTAAAGTGTTATATTTCTGTGCCACCCTGCGCTGACGTTTGGAACTTGTGCCCACAGTCCCTACAGAACAACAGCTACAACCACTTTGCTGCCATCTACTACCTCCTGCTGGAAAGGATTAAGGAGCACAGACAAACACAGGCAGGGAACCGGCTACCTTCGGCTCTGTGCCCACATCCCCAAGCACGTGGAGGACATTCCCAGACAACGGTGAGTTGGGTTTCCATGAGGTGATGTAGACTGTCTTTGACTAGGGGGCTGTAACGGGTGGGAACTGTGTACCAGCTCTTGTAGTGTCCCTTAGCACTGCCCACTGACATCTGTTCCTCAGGTTGGCAGGGAGCAGTGACTCCTTACCTGCCCATCGCACACTTCTCCCTTTCTGTGTCACAGCCTTGGGTGAGGTGTGAGCTCAGTCCACAGGCAGTGCTCCTACGCAACAGACAGGTGAATTTGGGTGTTTCCCGGAGGCTGCTCAGCACATTATGTAGGTGGTCCAACCAGCCTGTGAAGGAGCCATATTTAAGCCTGTTTTGCTAACGAGCCTGATCAGATGTTCACTGGGGAGCATTTTGTGATCAGTGAGATAACACAGTATGCCTTCTCAGATGCTGCCTGACCTGCTGAATTTCTCCAGCATTTTGAGTGTGTTGCTCTGGATTTACAACATCTGCAGAATCTCTTGTATTCAAGTTTTCATGGAGTTATGGATCCAGATGAGATTGGAGCGCGGGTGGGGGAATGTACAGTTATTGGCAGGGCCCTTAACAGCATTGAGGCACAAAGGTGTTGGCTTGGCACCCAAACCCAAAATGACAACACAATAGAGAGGGTGCTGAAGAAGTTGTAGTTTGTACTTGCCTTCATTGTTGACTATAGAGTCAGAAAGTTGGTTTGCAGCTGTAGAAACCTCTGGTTTTGCCATGTTGGGAGTAGAGTCTTACATTATGGAAACAGTCTCTTTGGCCCAACTTGTTCCTGAAAACTGTGCCCAGTGCGCCAGTACCAACCATTTGTTGGCGTATGGCCCATAGCCCTGAAAACTTCTATACACATACCTACATGGCTTTTCTATGTTGCCAATGCGCCCACCTCAACCAAAATCTCTAACAACTCATTCCAAAAACGCACCACCCTTTGCGTGTAAAAGTAGCCCCCGATGTCCCTTTTAAACCTCCCACCTCTGATCTGAAACCTAAGCCCCTTTGTTTTTAGCACCCCTTCCTTGAGAAAAAGACCATGTCCTTTCACCCTATCTATGCTCCTCGTGATCTTATATATCTCTATCATATTACCCCTCAATCTTCTGTATTCCAGGGAATAAAGTCCTAGTCTACACAACCTCTCCTTGTCACTCAGGCCCCTATGTTCATGCAGCAGCCTAACAAATCTTTATTGCACTCTGTATTTTAATAACATGTTTCCTATAGCAGGGTGACCTAAACTCTCCACAATTCTCCAAGTGAGGCATCACCAGTGTCTTGTATTACAGCACATAATTTCCCAACTCCTATACTCGGTGCCCAAACAGATAAAGGCCAGTGTGCCAAACACCACCTTTTCCACCCTGTTTAAAACCATAAGATATAGGAGCAGAAGTAGACCATTTGGCCCATCAAGTCTGCTCTGCCATTCAATCATGGGCTGATCCAATTCTTCCAGTCATCCCCACTCCCCTGACTTCTCCCCAAATCCTTTGATGCCCTGGCTAATCAAGAACCAATCCATCTCTGCCTTAAATTTGGCCTCCACAGCTGCTTGTGGCAATAAATTCCACAGATTTACCACACTCTGACTAAAGTAATTTCTCCTCATCTCTGTTCTAAGTGGACATCCTTCAATCCTGAAGTCATGCCCTTTTGTACAAAACTCCCCTACCAGAGGAAGTAACTTTGCTATAAATAATCTGTTCAGGTCTTTTAACATTTGGAATGTTTCTATGAGATTCCCCTCATTCTCCTGAACTCCAGGGAATACAGCCCAAGAGCTGCCAAATGTTCCTCATACGGTAACCCTCTCATTCTTGGATCATTCTTGTGAATCTTCTCTGAACCTTCTCCAATATCAGTATACCCTTTCTAAAATGAACCCAAAACTGCTCCAAATGTGGTCTCATGAGTGTCTTATAGAGCCTCAACATCACATCCCTGCTCTTATATTCTATACCTCTATAAATGAATGCCAACATTGCATTCGCCTTCTTCACCACTGACTCAACTTGGAGGTTAACCTTTAGGGTATCCTGCACAAGGACTCCCAAATCCCTTTGCATCTGCATTTTGAATTATCTCCCCATCTAAATAATAATCTGCCTATTTATTTCTTCCACCAAAGTGCATGACCATACACTTCCCCACATTGTATTTCATTTGCCACTTCTTTGCCCATTTCCATGAACTATCTAAGTCTCTCTGCAGGCTCTCTGTTTCCTCAGAACTACCTGCTCCTCCACCTATCTTTGTATCATCAGCATATTTAGCCACAAATCCATTAATCCCATCGTCCAAATCATTGACATACATCGTAAAAAGCAGTGGTCCCAACACCGACCCTGTGGAACTCCGCTGGTAAACGGCAGCCAGCCAGAATAGGATCCCTTTATTCCCACTCTCTGTTTTCTGGTGATCGGCCAATGCTCCATCCATGCTAGTAACTTCCCTGTAATTCCATGGGCTCTTATCTTGCTAAGCAGCCGCATGTGCGGCGCTTTGTCAAAGACCTTCTGAAAATCCAAGTACACCAGATCTAGAACATCTCCTTTGTCTACCCTGCTTGTAATTTCCTCAAAAAATTGCAGTAGGTTAGTCAGGCGGGATTTTCCTTTCAGAAAACCATGCTGGCTTTGGCCTATCTTGTCATGTGCCTCCAGGTACTCCGTAATCTCATCCCTAACAATCGATTCCAACAACTGCCCAATCACTGATGTCAGGCTAACAGGTCTATAGTTTCCTTTCTGCTGCCTCCCACCCTTCTTAAATAGCAGAGCAACATTCACAATTTTCCAGTCATCCGGTACAATGCCAGAATCTATTGATTCTTGAAAGATCATTGTTAATGCCTCCACAATCTCTCCAGCTACTTCCTTCCTTCAGAACAAGAGGGTGCATTCCATCAGGTCCAGGAGATTTACCCACCCTCAGACCATTAAGCTTCCTGAGCTACTTCTCGGTCATAATTTTCACTGCACAAACTTCACTTCCCTGACACTCTTAAATGTCCGGTATACTGCAAACATCTTCCACTGTGAAGACTGATGCAAAATACACCATTCAGTTCCTCTGCCATCTCTGTGTCTCTCATTACAATATCTCCAGTGTCATTTTCTATTGGTCCTATATCTACCTTCAACTCTCTTTTATCCTTTATATACTTAAAAAAGCTTTAGTATCTTCTTTGATATTAGTCGCCAGCTTCTTTTCATAATTCATCTTTTCCTTCCTAATGACCTTTTTAGTTTATTTCTGCAAGTTTTTAAAAGCTTTCCAATCGTCTATCTTCCCTCTAGTTTTGACATCCTTGTATGCCCTTTCTTTTGCTTTTACTTTGGCTCTGACTTCACTCGTCAGCCACGGTAGTGTCCTTCTTCCATTCAAAAATTCCTTATTTGGAATATATGTCTTGCTCATCCCTCATTTTTCGCAGAAACTCCAGCCATTGCTGCTCTGCTGTCCTTCCTGCTAGTGTCCCTTTTGCAGTCAACTTAGGCCAGTTCCCCTCTCATGCCATTGTAATTTCCTTTATTCCACTGAAATACCGACACATTGGATTTTATTTTTCTGTCTCACATTTCAAAGTGAACTCGATCATATTGTGATCACTCTTACCTAAGGGTTCCTTAAACTTAAGCTCTCTTATCACCTCTGGATCATTGCACAACACCCAGTCCAGCACAGCTGATCCCCTAGTGGGCTCAACAACAAGCTGTTCTAAAAAGCCATCCCTTAGATATTCTACAAATTCTCTCTCTTGAGGTCCAGTACTGTCCAGCTTTTCCCAATCCATTTTCATGTTAAAATCCCCAAAGATTATCATGAATTGCCTTTCTGACACGCCTTTTCTATCTCCTGCTGTAATTTGTAATCCACATCCCGGATGCTGTTTGGAGGCCTTTATACAACTGCCATTAGGGTCCTTTTACCCTTGCCATTTCTTAACTCAACCCATAGAGACTCCACACCTTCCAATCCTATGTCAACTCTTTCTAATGATTTAATATTATTTCTTATATTCAGAGCCACACCACCCCCTCTGCCTACTAACCTATCTTTCAGATACACCGTATATCCTTAGGCATTCAGTTCCCAATGGCAACCATCCTTTAGCCAAGTTTCAGAGATGGCTACAACGTCATATTTGCAAATCTGTAGCTGAATTTCAAGGTCATCCATTGTATTTTTTTTATGCTGCGTGCATTCAAATAATACCCTTTCAGTCCAGTATTTGTTGCTTTCTGTTTTAACTTTGTCCTTGTGCTCAGCACAGAAAAGGGTTTGTTCCTGTTTGCAATGACTGTATGAGGTGCTGGATTTTACTGGATGTGCATCTAACACTCTCCTACTCTTTGATCAGGCCTTGTCTGCTGCTGCAGAACACTCGGCGATGTGCAGGGATCGATCCATGTCTCCCAGAATGGATTGCACGGAGCTCAGGGATCTATCCGTGTCTCCCGGAATGGAATGCTCAGAGCTCAGGGATCAATCCGTATCTCCCGGAGTGGAATGCACGGAGCTCAGGGATCAATCCGTATCTCCCGGAGTGGAATGCACGGAGCTCAGGGATCAATCCGTATCTCCCGGAGTGGAATGCACGGAGCTCAGGGATCGATCTGTGTCTCCTGGAATGGAATGCTCGGAGTTTAGGGATCAATCCGTATCTCCCGGAATGGAATGCACGGAGCTCAGGGATCTATCCGTATCTCCCGGAATGGAATGCTCGGAGTTCAGGGATCAATCCATGTCTCTCGGAATGGAACGCTCAGAGCTCAGGGATCCATCTGCGTCTCCCACTGGAGTGGGAGTGTCCATCGCTCAGGAAAGGGGGCTGCAGCTCAAGGACAACAGCACAGGGTCAGTGATGAGAGCCCGGAGTACTGGCTGCCGGCGACACACTGTGGCTGAAGGGTTGTTCACCCCTGGACAGCAGTCCACTCCTGGTGAGTGTCAGCCACTCTTGGTGTGGGGGAGAGGTTGGGGCTGGGGCCAGTGGGGGAGGGTACGGGAGGTTGAGGGGGTGCGAAGGATGGGTAGGGGTTTTTGCCATGTGTGGAACATGTTGGGGGATGGCTAACTGTGGAGGGGCAACAGGCCTGTCACACTGTTGGGGAGAGTGACCACAGGGATGGGGATGGCAGTGATTTACCTCTGGCAGTATAGGTTCAAGTTTCAGGGTATATCCCTCATCCCCCCCCCCCCTCCACCAGTGAGGTCAGAGGTCAGTGGTGATGTTGGGGGTCAGTGATGGGTCCACGCTGACAGAACCATGCTGACCTCTCCCCTCCACTGCTTGGCCCCACCCTCCATTCAGCCGGCCTCCCACTTTCCCTTCAGCACCTTCCAGCAGGGCAGGAGATCATCAGACACCAGCCTGAACACAGGTGAGTCCCAGCTGCGGGATGGAGGGATCCGGCTGGGGTGGTCTGGAGTTTGTGATGACTCGTGCTCCCCACCAGTGTGCACGTGGGTTTGTTACTGTTTCCTCACATAGTCCAGAGACATCCTGGTTGGTAGGATAATCCCTTATTTATTATGGCCCATTACCCCATTGGCGTTTCGAGCAGCCATCCCTGGTGTGTTCAGGGCTTCCTTCGTCATGTCGGTAGCCTCCTCTCGGTTCTCACTGCTGTACGGGTGCAGCCTCAGGAGTACCGTCGCACTCAGATGTTGAAGGACTCTTCATTGCTGTTTCCATGACAGTTTTGTTTTAGCAGTCAGGGTTGTCAGCCCTGAGCTGAATCTCCGAAGCTGGAGGACCGGTAGAGTCTGGACTCTACCCTTGGATGACCCTACCAAGAGCCAAAGCATAAAGTCCTGATTCCAGCCAACATAGGTCTCCGGGTCATTGAAGCACACTAGCCTTCAAACCTTATGACAAGATTGTGGTCCTCTTGGAGGAGTAGGTGAATTGGTCATTGTAAATTGTCCCGTGACGAGGCTATGGTTCACTAGTTGGGTTGCTGGCAGCATGGTTCCAAGGGCCAGAAGGGCTGTTTCTGCACTGTGTCTCTAAATTAAAAACAATTGATGCAATTTCCCTCTAAAATGTTTTCTACCCATGTACCACTCCCCACTTCCTTGCACAGTGCACTCTAGTTTTAGACTTCTCCAACCTGGAGAACAAAACAGTGACCCTCTTATCTAAACAGGCACCCCCACACCCAGCTGCCTTCACTCCAGGGAAAAGAGGTTTTTAATATCAGTCACATTCTGTAGTCCCGGCAGCAACCCCTCTACCTTAATAACATAGAACATAGAATAGTACAGCACATTACAGGCCCTTCGGCCCACAATGTTGTGCCGACCCTCAAACTCTGTCTCCCATATAACCCCCCACCTTAAATTCCTCCATATACCTGTCTAGTAGTCTCTTAAACTTCACTAGTGTATCTGCCTCCACCACTGACTCAGGCAATGCATTCTACGCACCAACCACTCTCTGAGTGAAAAACCTTCCTCTAATACCCCCCTTGAACTTCCCTCCCCTTACCTAAAAGCCATGCCCTCTTGTACTGAGCAGTGGTGCCCGGGGGAAGAGGCGCTGGCTATCCACTCTGTCTATTCCTCTTAATATCTTGTACACCTCTATCATGTCTCCTCTCATCCTCCTTCTCTCCAAAGAGTAAAGCCCTAGCTCCCTTAATCTCTGATCATAATCCATACTCTCTAAACCAAGCAGCATCCTGGTAAATCTCCTCTGTACCCTTTCCAATGCTTCCACATCCTTCCGATACTGAGGCGACCAGAACTGGACACAGTACTCCAAGTGTGGCCTAACTAGAGTTTTATAGAGCTGCATCATTACATCGCGTCTCTTAAACTCTATCCCTCGACTTATGAAAGCTAACACCCCATAAGCTTTCCTAACTACCCTATCAACCTGTGAGGCAACTTTCAGGGATCTGTGGACATGTACCCCCAAATCCCTCTGCTCCTCCACACTACCAAGTATCCTGCCATTTACTTTGTACTCTGCCTTGGAGTTTGTCCTTCCAAAGTGTACCACCTCACACTTCTCCGGGTTGAACTCCATCTGTCACTTCTCAGCCCACTTCTGCATCCTATCAATGACTCTCTGCAATCTTTGACAATCCTCTACACTATCTACAACACCACCAAACTTTGTGTCACCTGCAAACTTGCCAACCCACCCTTCTAACCCCACATCCAGGTCGTTAATAAAAATCACGAAGAGTAGAGGTCCCAGAAAAGATCCTTGTGGGACACCACTAGTCACAACCCTCCAATCTGAATGTACTCCCTCCACCACGACCCTCTGCCTTCTGCAGGCAAGCCAATTCTGAATCCACCTGGCCAAACTTCCCTGGATCCTATGCCTTCTGACTTTCTGAATAAGCCTACCATGTGGAACCTTGTCAAATGCCTTACTAAAATCCATGTAGATCACATCCACTGCACTACCCTCATCTATATGCCTGGTCACCTCCTCAAAGAACTCTATCAGGCTTGTTAGGCACGATCTGCCCTTCACAAAGCCATGCTGACTGTCCCTGATCAGACCATGATTCTCTAAATGCCCATAGATACTATCTCTAAGAATCTTTTCCAACAGCTTTCCCACCACAGACGTAAGGCTCACTGGGCTATAATTACTTGGACTATCCCTACTACCTTTTTTGAACAAGGGGACAACATTCGCCTCCCTCCAATCCTCCGGTACCATTCCCGTGGACAACGAGGACATAAAGATCCTAGCCAGAGGTTCAGCAATCTCTTCCCTTGCCTCGTGGAGCAGCCTGGGGAATATTCTGTCAGGCCCCGGGGACTTATCCATCCAAATGTATTTTAACAACTCCAACACCTCCTCTCCCTTAATATCAACATGCTCCAGAACATCAACCTCACTCATATTGTCCTCACCGTCATCAAGTTCCCTCTCAGTGGTGAATACCGAAAAGAAGTATTCTTTGTGGACCTCGCTCACTTCCACAGCCTCCAGGCACATCTTCCCACTTTTATCTCTAATCGGTCCTACCTTCTCTCCTGTCAGCCTTTTGTTCTTCACATAATTGAAGAATGCCTTGGGGTTTTCCTTTACCCTACTCGCCAAAGCTTTCTCATGCCCCCTTCTTGCTCTTCTCAGCCCCTTCTTAAGCTCCTTTCTTGCTACCCTATATTCCTCAATAGACCCATCTGATCCTTGCTTCCTAAACCTCATGAATGCTGCCTTCTTCCACCTGACTAGATTTTCCACTTCACTTGTCACCCATGGTTCCTTCACCCTACCATTCTTTATCTTCCTCACAAGGACAAATTTATCCCTAACAAACTGCAAGAGATCCTTAAACATCGACCACATGTCCATAGTACATTTCCCTGCAAAAACATCATCCCAATTCACACCTGCAATTTCTAGTCTTATAGCCTCATAATTTGCCCTTCCCCAATTAAAAATTTTCCTGTCCTCTCTGATTCTATCCTTTTCCATGATAATGCTAAAGGTCAGGGAGTGGTGATCACTGTCCCCCAGATGCTCACCCACTGACAGACCTGTGACCTGACCTGGTTCGTTACCTAATACTAGATCTAGTATGGCATTCCCCCTAGTCGGCCTGTCAACATACTGTAACAGGAATCCATCCTGGACACACTTAACAAACTCTGCCCCATCTAAACCCTTGGAAGTGATTAAGTGCCAATCAATATTAGGGAAGTTAAAGTCACCCATGATAACAACCCTGTTATTTTTGCGCCTTTCCAAAATCTGCCTCCCAATCTGCTCCTCGGTATCTCAGCTGCTACCAGGGGGCCTATAGAATACCCCCAGTAGAGTAACATGCTTCCTATAACTCAAGATTCAAGAGTCATTTCCTGTAAACAAGTGCAAAAGAGAACAAAATAATTGTTACTCTGGATCTGATGCAGCACATAAAAAAAACACAATAAGATAAGGAACATAATAATAAGGAAAAACACAATAAATACACTTTGGGCGCATTCCCACACAATGACTTGTACAGCACAAATACGTCTCCACTCCTGACCGCTAAAGACAAGCGTACCAAACACCATCACGGGGGGCACTAGAGATGCCAGATGCTGGAGGAACTCAGCAGGTCGGGCAGCATCTGTGGAGGAAGATGGACAGTCGATGTTTCATGTTGGTAACAGGTGAAGGGTCTCACTCTGAAGTGTAGAGTATGTGCTCCCTAGACAAAGGCTGCCTGACCTGTCGACTTCCCCAGCAGTCTGTCTCACCAACGAGTCTGCGTTCAGAGAACAGGAGGGGGTATTCTGTAGGGAAGTGTCTCTTTTGGGGGGGGTCTCCCCTTCTCATGGCCTCTCTCTGCCCCCACTCCTACAGGGCCAAAGTTTCCACGTTTTCTGTGCCAACGCTTCCGGGCGAGAGCAGGCCTCAGACTGTGGCAGAGCGGGGAGCTCCCCCGGCAACTCTGCCCTCCTCCCTACCGCCTCGCCCCATGGGATCGGCCTGCACACCTGCTGCCTGTAAGTCTCGCTCATTCCTTCCCTCCGCGTTACTCTCCCTCCCCCATTAATCCGAAATCTAACATTTCCAGTTACTGTCTCCCTCCCCCATTCTTGCCCTGCTCACTCTGCTCTTTCTGCTTCAGGAGTGGAGGCTCAGCCAGACCATGGGATCCCACGAAGGGCCCCTCCAGTCACACCACGTACATTGGCAGCACCGGTGAGTCACCCCGAGGGCAGGGAGGTCACATCACTGAGGCTCAGGGTGGAGGTGTCTGCACCAGGGTGAGTGGGGTGGGGGGGTGTCAGTGATGGTTCCCACTCACATGACAGTTGGGGACGGAGATGGGTAGAAGGAGGATGAAGGGGAGGGAGGCATTGGGAGGTTTGACTGTTGAGGGGAGTGAGTGGGACTGGAGAGAGGATGAGGAGGTTTGGATTTCGAAAGGATGGAGAGAAAGGTTCAAATGTCAAGGGGACAGGGAGAGGGTAGAGGTTTGGGTGTGGAGGGCACAAAGGGAGGGAGAGGGTAGAGGTTCAGATGTCGAGGAGATGGAGGGAGACGGTAGAGGTTCAGACGTCGAGGGGATGGAGGGAAAGGGTAGAGGTTCAGATGTCGAGGGGATGGAGGGAGAGGGTAGAGGTTTGGGTGTGGAGGGCACAAAGGGAGGGAGAGAGTAGAGGTTCAGATGTCGAGGGGATGGAGGGAGAGGGTAGAGGTTTGGGTGTGGAGGGCAGAAAGGGAGGGAGAGTGTAGAGGTTCAGATGTCGAGGGGATGGAGGGAGAGTGTAGAGGTTCAGATGTCGAGGGGATGGAGAGAGACGGTAGAGGTTCAGATGTCAAGGGGACAGAGGGAAGTTTGGATGTGGAGGACACGGAAGGAGAGGTCAGAAGTTTGGATGTCGTTGGAGCGAGGGAGAGGGTAGAAGTTTGGATGTCGAGGGGACAGAGGGTGGGAGAGCACAGAGGTTCAGATGTTGAGGGTGCTGAAGGAAGGAGAGGGTGGAGTTTTGTGTGTCGAGGGTCTGGAAGGAGGGAGGGGGTGGAGTTTTGGGTGTCAAGGGTCTGGAAGGAAGGAGAGGGTGGAGTTTTGGGTGTTGAGGGTCTGGAAGGAGGGAGGGAGTAGAGTTTTGGGTGTCGAGGGGCTGAAAGGAAGCAGAGGGTGGAGTTTTAAATTTCAAGTGTCTGGAAGGAGAGGGTGGAGTTTTGGGTGTCGAGGGGCTGGTTTTCTTATATATCCAACAACACACACAAAATGCTGGTAGAACACAGCAGGCCAGGCAGCATCTATAGGGAGATACTGCCTGGCCTGCTATGTTCTACCAGCATTTTGTGTGTGTTGTTGTTTGAATTTCCAGCATCTGCAGATTTCCTCGTGTTTGTTCTTATACATCTGTTTCTTTTCGCAGGGAGCTGCAGTTGGCGTTCCTCGGAGAACAGGAAGCCCCGCCACTTGCACCCCCCTGTGCAGTTGGGGCTCCTGTATTGCAGAACGCAGTGGGGTCTGTTCTGCAGCCGGCTGCAGTCAGCCTCCCACAGGCTGTCCCATCTCCCCTCAGCTGTTCTCTGGTCGCTTTCCATGTCCCCTCACTGCTCTCTGAGCTTCTCCAACGGCAACAGAGGCTGCAAGCAGACTGTGAAATGGAGGATCTCGCCGCACCATGCCTCAGCAAGGTCGTGTTGGTGAACTAAATGTCTTCAGCTCAGTGACATCTGCCCCCAGTGATCTCCAGCATTAATACCAGCCGGTGCACAGTATTTGTGGAAGTTCTCTCACCAAAGAGCTCACTACCCTTTGCAAACTATGGATTTAAGCTTTAGGCATTGAACTCCGCTTCACCGAAGGAACTTGCAGCCTCCTGAATGTACTTGTATGGAAACCTGTTGGACAACAGGCAATGAGATGGGGTTGACGCTCAGACTCGCTAACCCACAGTCCGTGCCGATCCACAGCTCTGCTCCAGTGGGAGTCTGATCTGTGGAACCAGCTTATGGAGACAGAGTTGCTGCTAAATTCCAGGGACAGTTTGCGGAGAGGTCCTCACCTCTGACCTCTCCTTCCCTCTGCAATATGACTCAGGGAATCCAGGATTCCTTTAGTTCTCAGTCTGAAACTCCTGGAATTGCTGTTGCTGGATCGAAAAGGCAGTGGAATTGGTGGGAAACAGACCCCTGCTGCTGCTGCTGTTAACGTTTGGGTTGGATCAGTGATTCTCTCACTGAGAGACATGCAATAATCTCTTTCAATTTGTATCCAATGTTAAATGGAAATGATCGACTTTCTCAAATATAAGAGAAGGCGCTGTATTTGTATAAAATGCTCTTTGTGATTTTTAATACTGTTTCTGTTCTCAGAGGGTGGGCTGGCAGGGAAAAGCACAGAACATTCTGTCAGTGCAGAGGGACAGAACTGGTACATGGGGCAGGTGGGAAGGGTTTGGGCAGATGGAGGCAGGATGGGATGTTCAGAGAGTGGTTGCTGGTACAGATCCCACAAAGGGTCCTGGGTGTGGTCAGTGCCAATGGTTAATGAAAACCCTTCCCATCCATCAGCCATTGGTGAGTCCTATCTGTCAGACAGTGCACTGGGTTAATAAATACACCTGTATTCTTCAGTATTCTGGGATTTCTGACAGAACATGAGAAAGTACAGCTGTTTACAATATACATTAATGATTTAGATGAAGGGATTAAAAGTAACATTAGCAAATTTGCTGATGACACAAAGCTGGGTGGCAGTGTGAAATGCCAGGAAGATGCTATGAGAATGCAGGGTGACTTGGACAGGTTGGGTGAGTGGACAAACGTATGGCAGATGCAGTTTAATGTGGATAAATGTGAGGTTATCCACTTTGGTGGCAAGAACAGGAAGGCAGATTACTATCTAAATGGAGTCAAATTAGGAAAAGGAGAAGTACGACAAGATCTAGGTGTTCTTGTACATCAGTCAATGAAAGCAAGCATGCAGGTACAGCAGGCTAATGGCATGCTGGCCTTTATAACAAGAGGAATTGAGTATAGGAGTAAAGAGGTCCTTCTGCAGCTGTACAGGGCCCTGGTGAGACCCCACCTGGAGTATTGTGTGCAGTTTTGGTCTCCAAATTTGAGGAAGGACATTCTTGCTATTGAGGGAGTGCAGCGTAGGTTCACAAGGTTAATTCCCGGAATGGCGGGACTGTCATATGTTGAAAGATTGGAGCGACTGGGCTTGTATACACTGGAATTTAGAAGGATGAGAGGGGATCTGATTGAGACATATAAGATTATTAAGGGATTGGACACGCTGGAGGCAGGAAGCATGTTCCTGCTGATGGGTGAGTCCAGAACTAGAGGCCACAGTTTAAGAATAAGGGGTAGGCCATTTAGAACTGAGATGCGGAAAAACTTTTTCACCCAGAGGGTGGTGGATATGTGGAATGCTCTGCCCCAGAAGGCAGTTGTGGCCAAGTCTCTGGATGCATTCAAGAGAGAGTTAGATAGCGGGGTCAAGGGATATGGGGAGAGGACAGGAACGGGGTACTGATTGTGTATGATCAGCCATGATCACAGTGAATGGCGGTGCTGGCTAGGAGGGCCGAATGACCTACTCCTGCAACTACTGTCTATTGTCTATTGACTAATCAAAAACATACTAGCCTCAGCTTTAAATGTATCCAATGACTTGGCTTCCACAGCTGTCCATGCCAATGAATTCCACAGATTCACCATCATTTGGCTAAAGATATTCCTCCTCATCTCTGTTCTAAATGGACCTTCCTCATTCGGAAGTTGTGCCCTCTGGTTGTAGACTCAGCCACTATAGGAAATACTCTCTCCACATCTATTCTTTCTAGGCCTTTCAATATTCATCAGGCTTCAATGAAATCCCCCCGCTCATCTAAACTCAAGCAAGTACAGGCCCAGAGCCATCAAACACCCCTCATACTTTAAACTGGGAAGAGAGCAGGGAACAGTGGGGGGGTATGAAGCTGAGCAGACTGACTCAATCCTGGCAGGAACACGGGGGGGGGGGGGGGGGGTCACAGGAGTATGAATGGCAAGGCAGAAGAACGGCGACATTGCTCAGCAACAATGTCACACTCCTGTGTGCTATCAGACAGGAATGTCAATTGTATATTCTAAGGCATAGAATCATCACATGAAACAGGGATTTTTTGAAAAGAATGACATTATAGATAATGGAATAACACACACAAAATGCTGGTGGAACACAGCAGGCCAGGCAGCATCTGTAGGGAGAAGCACTGTCAGGACGAAGGGTCTCGGCCCGAAATGTCGACAGCGCTTCTCCCTATAGATGCTGCCTGGCCTGCTGTGTTCCACCAGCTTTTGTGTGTGTTGTTTGAATTTCCAGCATCTGCAGATTTCCTTGTGTTTGCTTTATAGATAATGGAGCCCATTTCAGCGGTAATGAGGTAGGACATAGTAGACCACAGGAAGGACTAGGGTAGTCGCCTTGTTGAGGATATACTACCAGCTTCCAACCAGTCAGCGTCACATAGAGGAGCAGATTTGGTCTGGATAATACAGTGTCTGTTACAACCCAAGGACAGCAAATGCAGTGTTAGCATTTATTTCAAGAGGACTAGAATTCAAGAGCAAGGATGTAATGCTGAGTATAAGGCACTGGTGAGACTGCACTTGGAGTATTGAGAGCTGGCATTGGAGAGAGTCCAGAGGAGGTTCACAAGAGTGATTCCAGGAATGAAAGGGTTAACCCTCACTTCTGTTTCATTCCCTTCACATTGCATTAATCTATGTTTTTTGCAGAATCTACACCCAGGGAGCACAGAGTAAAATGTTTATTGAAGATTTTTTTATGTATATTCTTGATAAAATCAATATTAAGAGGTGGGTGAGTGATGTTTTCCTTATGAGTGGGCTGAGGGTCCCTTGTGCCTCTGACATCACCACTTCCCGGCTCATGGCTCAGCTCTGTTCTTGACCTCTGGGCTCTGGTTCTCCTGAGTCATGGCAATGGGCTCTTCTTGCTTTGGGTTACTTGCAATGTGCAGCTTGGGGCAGCAGAGGTTCAGTAACCCTTGGCCGGACAGTGAGCAGGTGAACACTGCCAGGTCCAGATTTCTGGGGAGCCGGTAACCAGTGAAAATCAAGGGAAAACCATCCTACTCTCACTGATGGGATAGAGTCATCAGTTAGACTATCTATGAAGATCAAAACCAAACTTCCCCCCACATTCCTCCGTGTGTCCATCCTTACCCTACGATACAGTACAACCCTGAGTACTCCATTCAAACATTTTCCTCAGTTAACCTCTCACCAATCATTCTAAAGGTCCTTGACAAAAGGTTCTAGACAATTCTCTGCCAAGTATATCAGATCCACGCTCAACTTCATCTGATCCAAGGAGGACAACAACAACTTTGTCCACCAACAGAATGGAATCACTTAAGTAAATCTCAAAGTTCAATGTAAATTTATTAACAAAGTATCTGTATGTCACCATAGACAACCTTCAGATTCATTTTCCTGTGGGCATTCAGAGGAAATAGAATTAATGAAAAACTGTTTAATGAACAAACAACCAACGTGCAAAAATATCTCCTGTTAGATACTAATCCAGGCTTTGTGTGATCCATGCACTGGAACCACTTGATCCTTCAGAACTTTACTCTCCTGTTTGATACTAATCCACCTTTTGATTTCACCTCGGACTTCCCTACATTAAACTCCATCTGTCATTTGCCCACTCAGTCTATCTCACCTTACGGAATGACAGCTTTCTTATTTTTGATCCATCGTATCATCAGCAAATATGGCACTTTGCACACTGTCCCTTCCTGCTGGCATGTAAATGATGGGCCAAGAACAGAATCCTGATGGTATCTCACTTGTCACCTCCAAGGAACCATTTTCTCCAACTCTGTTTTGCTATGAAACAGCCAGTTTCAGTCAATCCTAACACATTCCCTTCGATTCCATGGGCTTTTAAGTTATGCACCTGTCTTCTCTGTGCGCCTTGTGAAGTACTTTTTACATATCTAAATGCACTACATCTACAATTTCCCCTTTATCAACCCAGCCTGGCACATCCTCAAAGAATTATTATGAGGAAATTTCATTTCAAGAGGACGAGAATATAAAAGCAAGGATATAATGTTGAAACTATAAGCGCTGGTGAGACCTCACTTGGAGTGTTGTGTGCAGGTTTGGGCCCCTTATCTTAGAAAGGATGTGCTGAGACTGGTTCTAAAAAATGATTCCTGGACTGAATGGTTTGTCATATGAAGAGCATTTGATGGCTCTGGCCTGTGTTCTCTAGAATTCAGAAGAATGAAGGATGCCCACAATGAAACATATCAAACGGTGAAAGGCCCTGATAGGATGAATATGGAGAGGATGTTTCCTATGGTGGGAGAGTCTAAGACCAGTGGACACAGCCTCAGACTAGAGGGGCATCCTAGAATGTAGATGAAGAGGAATTTCTTTAGCCAGAGAGTAGTAAATCTGGAATTTGTTGTCATAGGCGACTGTGGAGGCCAAGTCATTGGGTATATTTAAGGCAGAGATTGATAGATTCTTGATTGGTCAGCACATGAAGCTATATGGGGAAACAAGGTGAAGGCAGGAGATTGGGTCCGAGAGGAAAATTGGTTCAGACATGATGAAATGGCAGAGCAGACTGGATGGGCTAAATAGTCTAATTCTGCTCCGATATTTTATGGTTTTTCACGGAAAGTGTGTGGAGACAAGGTGTAATGATAATTGGAGAGACTGAGGGTTATTGAGAAGTGGTACAGCAGAGGAGCTGAATTCAGTACAGATTAGTCATGATTATGTTGAGTGGTAGGCAAGTAGAGTCCCTCCAGTTCCTGTTTACCACAGTACTCTTCTTGTCCTTTCAGAAGGGTTAAAAACCGAGAGGGGGGGGGGGGGAGTAGAGATATCAAAGTAATTGGTAAAAGGATTGGCAGGGAAATGAGCGGTGTTTTAGGTCTACCCAGAGGGTGTTGGGGGTATGGAGCTCACTGCTCCCCATGTTTACACAGGTCTTGTGTGCACAGTGCAGAAGGTAAGATTAAGCTGGTTAACAGCAGGCTAAGTAGTGTTAAAGATTCCACAGTTCTCTCCTTTTCCTAGTGTTGTGTTCATACTGTACCCAGCGCTTAACTAATGTTTAACAAGATATCCTGTCCTTGTATTCTCTCCTTGACCAATCGATGATGAGGTGCTGTCAGCTTCTTTCCCACTCCAACACCCATTCAGCCACCTTCAGGAATCTACTGACACACTCTCCAAGGTCCCTCTACACCTGACTGTGTGGTCCCCTGGTCCACCTGCTACCCCACCCATCTCCAGACTCACTGGTGAATCCATGGACAGGACCAAAGTGGGTCTGAGCAGGAGCTGAGGTCCCCCATGCACACATAAACAGAGGTGATGGACAGACATGTAGCAACAGACCGGTATGGGGGGGGGGGGGGGAAAGACCCTGACTGGTACGGGGGGGTGGGGGGATGTGCAGGCCCTGACTGATACGGGGGGGGGGGGGTGCATGCCCTGACCGGTACAGGGGAGGGGGGAAAGATGCTGACCGGTATGGAGGGGGTGGGGGGGTGTGCAGGCCCTGACTGGTACAGGGGGGTGGGGGGAAGACACTGACTGGTATGGGGGGGGGGGGGTTGTGCAGGCTCTGAACGGTACAGGGGGTGAGGGGAAGACCCTGACCGGTACAGGGGTGGGGGTGCAGGCCCTGACCAGTACGGGGGGGGGGGGAACACTCTAATTCCAGAGCCCACCTGTCGACCTGTCGTTCTGGATGCTGCTCGTGAATCTCCACAGTCGTAAACAAGTTTCACACTGAGCTCCTAGGGGATAAAGTGTTTGACAATCAGGTTGATGGTAAATCAATACTTATCAGAGTGAATCTGAAATACAGATTGGCCAGGACAAAATGCATTTACAGTCTGACCCTGGTACAGGAGGGTCATTCTTCCATGAGCCACGGTGAGGGAACAACTCTTGCCTCATGTCTCCACAGATCCACTGTCACTGTCAAAGGGACTGATGCCTAGAGGAAGGATGTGCAAAGAAGAAAAGTACAAGATAGTGAGGGGTAGCGTTAATATTATGTTGTAGAATGGAGACGATGATATTTGTGGGTTAATATCAGTGTTAAAGGATGAGTAGACCTTGGATGGGGAGCAAGGAAGCCACTCAGGCTGGGTGGCTGTCTGTTACCCAGGGAAAGCCTAGCTGCTTTACTGTCAGAATATCTCTTGCTGCCAAATCCTCCACCCGCTCACCTTCGTGTTCCACTGGGTGGTCCAGTGGAGGGGTCAGTGTTTGAGCAGTTGCAATGTGGGGCTCAGGGCATGTGTGGAGCCCCTTGCTGGAACCCCCCCCCCCCACCATATTTTAAACATCCAAATCATTGACATATAATGTAAAAAGAATCTGTCTCAACACAGACCCCTGTGGAACACCACTAGTTGCTGGCAGCCAGCCAGAAAAGGCTCCTTTTATTCCCACTCTTTGCCTCCTGCCAATCAGCCACTGCTTTGTCCATGCTAGAATCTTTCCTGTAATACCACGGGTTCATAGCTTGTTGGGCAGCCTCGTGTGTGGCACCTTGTCAAAGGCCTTCTGAAAATCCAAGTACACATCATCAACCAACTCTCCTTTGTCTATCCTGCTTGTTATTTATTCAAATTCCAAGAGATTTGACAGGCAAGATTTTCCCTTGAAGAAACTGTGCTGACTACGGCCTGTTTTACCATGTGCCTCCAAGTACCCAGAAACCACGTCCTTAATAGTCGACTCCACCATCTTCCCAACCACCAAGGTCAGACTAACTAGCCTATAATTTTCTTCCTTTTGCCTCTCTCCCTTCTTGAAGACTGGAGTGACATTTGCAATTTTACATTCCTCCAGAACAATATCTGGATCAACTGATTCTTGAAAAATCATTACTAATGCCTCCACTATCTCTTCGGCCACCTCATTCACAACGTTAAAGTGTATGCCATCTAGTCCAGCTACCTTTAGACCTTTCAGATTTCCAAGAACCTTCTCCCTAGTAATGGCAACTTCACACACTTCTGCTTCCTGACACTCAAACTTCTGGCACACTGCTAGTGTCTTCCACAGTGAAGACTGATGCAAAATACTTATTCAGTTCATCTGCCATTTCCTTGTCCCGCATTGCTACCTCTCCAGCACCGTTTTCCAGTGGTCCGATATCCACTCCCGCCTCTCTTTTACACTTTATGTATCTGAAGAAACTTTTGGTGTCTTCATTAATATTATTGGCGAGCTTAGCTTCGTATTTCATCTTTTCCTCCTTAATGGTTTTTAAGTTGCCCTCTGTTGGGTTCTAAAAGCTGGCAAATCTTAACTTCCTGCTCATTTTGGCTCTATTATATGCACTCTCTTTGGCTTTTATGTTAGCTTTCAGCTGGAAAATGGGATAAAAATGGCAACTGACACAAAATGCTGAAGGAATCAGCAGGCTAGGCAGCATCTATGGAAAAGAGTAAACAGTTGACATTTCAGGCTGAGACCCTTCGTCAGGATTCAGAAATGTCAGCTGTTTTCTCTAGATACCTGGCCTGCTGAGTTCCTCAGCATTTTGCGTGTGTTGCTTGGATTTCCAGCATTTGCAGATTTTCTCGTTTGTTGAAAACAGCAGATGGAATTTAATGCGGACAAGTGTGAGGTGTTGCACTTCGGTAGGACCAAACAGGGTGGCTCTTACACAGTGAACAGTAGAGCAGTGAGGAGCATGGTAGAACAAAGCGATCTGGAAATACAGGTCCATTATTTGTTAAAAGTGATGTCACAGGTAGATGGGGTTGTAAAGAAAGCTTTTGGCACATTGGCCACATTCAAAGTATTTATGAAGCTAATGTACCAAAAGCTTTCTTTACAACCCTATCTACCTGTGGCACCACTTTCAATGAATTATTGAGCACGGGGATGTTATGTTGAAGTTGTATAAGATGTTGGTGAGGCCTAATTTGGTGTACTGCGTGCAGTTTCCTCAGAAAGTGTAGACTCTCCTGTGCTTTCTTGACTATTGTGGAAGTATTGTAGGTCCATGTTGGATCATATGTTACCTGCACACCAAGGAACTTAATGCTCTTCACTCTCTCCACGGCAGAGCCATTGACGTGCAATGAGAGTGATCAACCTGTGCCGTACTGATGTCCTCAATTACCTCTTTTGTCTTGTCCACGTTGAGACTCAGGTTGTTGTTCTCGCACCATCTGACAAGCATCTCTCCCTCCTCTCTGTATGCCAACTCATCATTGCTACTAATGTATCATCAGCAAGCCTGATGGTGTGGTCTGAGCTGGGTCTGGCAGTTTACCCAGCAACCACTGAAGGAGGGTGAAGCTGAAGTTAGTGAACAATGTTGTGGCGTATGAGGCATCGTTTTCTAGGAGGGACAGGACAGAGTGAAGGGCCAAGGCTATGGCATCATCAGTGCACCTATTTGAGCAATAGGTGATCTGCAAAGAGTCCAATGTAACTGGAAGGTAGGTTCTTATACAATCTATTTCCAGCCACTCAAAGCACTTAAGGATTGTTGAAGTTAGTGCCACTAGGTGGTAATCATTTAGGCCAGTTACAGTCACTCTCTTGGACACTGGAATGATGGTGGCTACTTTGAAGCCTGTAGGGACAATGGACTGTTTCAGAGAGATATTAAAGATGGCCATTAAGACCTCTGTTAATTGATCCACACAGTCCCTCTGCACCTGACCAACTACTGTCTATTGTCTGGTCCCACTGCTTTGCATGGGTTTACTCTGGCTAGGATTTTCCTCACCTCAGCTTTGGGCAGTCAGGGTGCCTGTTCCCCGGGGGAGAGGGACTTTTCTCAATGTCACATTGTTCAATGCATCATATCATGCTTTGAACGCAATCAGCCTACCAGGAAGGGAGGCATCAATGTTGTTGACGCACAAGGTGGACATAATCTGTTCCGGTTTGAATACCTTGCCACATGCGCTGTGTGTCCCTGTTGACACAGAGGTGTCTGAGTTTTCTGTGTATACTCACTAATGGCATGGGCGAGCACAGCTCTTGCTGATCCTGGAGATGTCCTGTCCTCTGATCTGAAGGCAGTGTCCCCATCCCTAAGCAGTTAAAGATTCCGCAGCAAGGAGCAGACTGGGCTCTAGATAGTTAAAAGTCCTGTTCCCTTTAAGTTGTGCAAGTGCATGGCTGTGCAGTAACTGAAATGCCCTTGCGTACATAGCCTTTGTTGCTGTGCAGCTGAAATTTCCTTTCATATAATGTTACTAGAATTTTGAAATCTATCTAAATGTAATTGTGAAATACCCTGTAATTGTGTTAATATAATCAATTTTCTAAATAACAAATGTATCGTAACTTTTGAACTATTTTAGAGCTTCAACATATTTACATTGTCAGTGTTTTAAGTTACAATACTGTTACAAATTGTCTACAAGTTCTGATATGTACATTTCTCCCAATTACATTATCCTACACAGCACCCCCCCCCCCCCCCACCCAGAATTCACTAAAACTGTCATTGTGAGCCTGTCTGGAACTTGGACGAGCTGCCCAGCCTCGGGTCCTGTGTTCCATGGGTGGAGGAACAAGTGCCTCTGGCTTGTTCAGAAGTGCATTGACACTCTCATGGTCATGTTGTGACGCCAGGGTCATGACAGCAGAATATTCCAAATCTTGGCAGGCTGGGTTAAGGTGACCTACTGAAATATGTTCAGGTGTACGCCTCTTATCTATGATGAAAGTCTTTTAATAGAGAGTCCATCATCCGTTGGAAGGTCTTTGCTGGATTTTTCAGTCCAAACGACATGCCCAAAAAGGCCAAACGCAGTTATCACAGTCATTTTGGGAATGTCCTCCGAGCACATAGGCACTTGATGGTAGTGCCTAACTAGACTGACTTTGAAAAAAATTAATATTCTGGCTAAATGTGCCAAAAACTCTTGGATGTGTGGGGTGGTGGCTTTGTTAAGGCATCAGTAATCACCACATGGTGGCAACCACCATCAGACTTGGGGACCACATGGAGGGGGGAAGCCCAGGGGCTATTTGACCGGCATAAAGTGCCAAGTCTTTCCATTTTAGAAAACTCAGCCTTCACTTATGCACGCAGGCGTGGACTGGCAGTCAGTTGTGGGAATGTGGTGCTCGACCCAATGTTTTATAACTGTTGTGGAGAATGTGGGCTTCGTGAGGTCTGGGAATTATAACTCTACAGCACATGACAGTCCCTTCGGCCCACAATATTGCCTAGAATTTCCATACCACATAGCCTTCTATTTTTCTAAGCTCCTTGTACCTTATCTACTAGTCTCTTTAAAGAGCCTATTATATCCACCTCCATCTGCTTGGACCTACTTCCAAGCACTTTAAAACTATGCCCCCTGGTGTTAGCCATTTCAGCCCTGGGAAAAAGCCTCTGGCTTTTTACATGGTAAATGCCTCTCATCATCTTATTCACCCCTCATCTTTTGTCGCTCCAAGGAGACAAAGCATGTTCACTTAACCTATTCTCATAAGGCATACTCTCTAATCAAGGCAATATCCTTGTAAATCTCCTTTGCACTCTCACTATAGTATTCACATACTTCCTGTAGTGAGGTGACCAAAACTGAACACAGTATTCCAAGTGGGGTCTGACCAGGGTCCTATCTACAGTGGCATGCAAAAGTTTGGGCACCCCGGTCAAAATTTCTATTACTGTGAATAGTTAAGTGAGTAGAAGATGAACTGATCTCCAAAAGTCATAAAGTTAAAGATGAAACATTCTTTTCAACATTTTAAGCAAGATTGGTGTATTATTTTTGTTTTGTACAATTATAGAGTGAAAAAAAGGAAAGGAGCACCATGCAAAAGTTTGGGCACCCCAAGAGATTTGAGCTCTCAGATAACTTTTACCAAGGTCTCAGACCATAATTAGCTTGGTAGGGATATGGCTTGTTCACAGTCATCGTTAGGAAAGGCCAGGTGATGCAAATTTCAAAGCTTTATAAATACCCTGACTCCTCAAACCTTGTTCCAACAATCAGCAGCCATGGGTTCCTCTAAGCAACAGCCTAGCACTCTGAAAATCAAAATAAACGATGCCCACAAAGCAGGAGAAGGCTATAAGATAGCAAAGCTTTTTCAGGTAGCCATTTCCTCAGTTTGTAATGTAATTAAGAAATGGCAGTTAACAGGAACGGTGGAGGCCAAGTTGAGGTCTGGAAGACCAAGAAAACTTTTCGGGAGAACTGCTCCTAGTCAAATCATAACCCCCATTTGACTGAAAAAACCGGGAAAGGTCGGTGAGCTCCAAAGCCGAACCCCACCGCGCCATCGCAGGAATCCGACGCCCAACCAATCAACGCCAGAGAAGAACCAGGGTTGGCTGCTATAGGTTGTTCAGGGGCACGTGATCTGTTCCCGCCGGGCAGTCGCAGACACGTGATGCACATCGGCGCGCGCTCTGGGCCGGTACGTCACGTGAGCTGAGGAGGGTGACGTAGGCGAGCGGCGCTGAAGATGGCGGAGTACCTGGCGTCGATATTCGGTACCGAGAAGGACAAGTGAGTGAAGGGGAACGATTCGCTCGGGTCTTCGGTAACTCGTTGCCTCGTCGCCAGGGAGCTCGGGATCCTTATCTGGGGCTGGTACCGTAGCTGCGTCTCAGCGCTTGGCTACCGTGTGGCGGACTAGGCCGTGCGCCTCGCCCTCGGCGGCGAGGCCCCATGGCCACGGGGCGGGGGTTGGGGGGGGGGGGAAAGAGAGGAGAGCGAGTGGTTATAGCCGGGGGCCGTGGGGATTTTGGTAGGTGGGCAGCTGGGCCGCGCATTCCCACACGCGCTTCTCCCATTGCTCCGTCCGGAGCCAACATGGACCTGTGCTTTCATGGAGTTCCATGAGGGCTTTTCTCGTGGTTCTGATCAGGAAAATCAGTGTTAGAAACGTTTACTCGTTTTTTTTTTCAAATATGTGGTGTCTGGGAGCTACTTACACCCCAACACCCCTACTGGGCATTAGGGGCCAACAGCAGTTCGCAGAGTCCTCTGGCCTGGGTCAGTCTTTCAAGTTATCCCAGGTTGAGCCCATCTCCGAAGATGAGGTTTTTGGAGGTTCTGTTGACGTTTCTGGAGCTTTGGGTTTTTACGAGGTGGGGTTGCTTGATCCAAGCCCAACCTTTCTCCTTTTGCAGCCGGGTTTGGGACCGTCATGGGAGTTAGAAAGTTGAAAATGTTCTAAAATACATTTTAAACTGTGGTGGAGAAACATCTACAAAGTTCAAGTTGTAATTACTTGGATAGCATGGATTGATTAAATAAAGGCACCATGGAGTTGCTGGAGGGAAAACGTAGATATTTTTAAGTAGTGGATGTTGAATGAGAGATGCAGGTGATATTGATGAAGTGCACATAATAGATTTGTTACTATGTTAGAATAAATGGATCCATAAGCAGCTTCAATAGAGCAATGGACTAAATATCGTAAGTGATAGGAGTAAAAGAATTTTCAGATGGGAGCAAAGTGTGCAGTGGAGTTTCCCAGTGACCTGTATAGATAGATATTGATCCCAAAGGAAATTACAGTGTCACAGTACCGTTACAAGTGTACAGGTATACAAACATTATAAGATAAATAATAAAAAATAAGTCACCTCAAGCGGCCTAACAGGAGGCCCATCATTTCCTTGGCTATAGGTTGACTCATAATAGAGGTTAGTGGCCAAAGTTAAGAATGACCTCATAATGGGCTTTTAAGAGCAGCACAGTTGTATGAGAGCTCTGTATATTCAAATAGTAAATGTTTCCATATTCAAGAAGGGCAGTTTGTATAAGTCAGAAAAGGGGCCAGTAAGTCTTACATCATTGATTTTTAATGTACATTTATTATCAATATATGTCATAATATACAACTCTGAGATTAATTTTCTTGTGGGCATACTCAGTAAATCCAAGAACCATAATAGAATCAGTGAAAGATCACATCCAACAGTGTGGACAAGCAATGAATGTGCAGAACAATGAATTGTGCAAATACAATAGAAAAAACAATAATAAAGAGAAAAGGAATAAATATGAGATCATAGATGAAGAATCCATGAAAGTGAGTGCAGAGGTTGTGGGAACAGTTCAGTGATGGGGCAAGTGAAGTTGACCCACTGGTTCAAGAACCTGATGGTTGAGGGGTAATAACTTACTGATCCTGATGGTTTTGAGTTCTGAGGCCCCGGTACTTTCTTCCTGATGGCAGCAATGAAAAGAGAGGCTGACCTGGGTGGTAGGTGGTCCTTGGTGGTGGTTGCAGCTTTCCTGTGATACTGCTTTGTGGGGAGGGTTTTACCTGTGATAGACAGGGCCGTATCCATTGCTTTTTGTAGGATGTTCCATTCAAGGGCATTGGTGTTTCCATACCAGGCTCTGTCAATATATTCATCACCACGATTACATAGAAGTTTGTCGACGTTTCAGATCTCATGCCAATTAGACAATAGACAATAGGTGCAGAGGTAGACCGTTTGGCCCTTCGAGCCTGCACCGCCATTCTGAGATCATGGCTGATCATCTACTATCAATACCCGGTTCCGGCCTTGTCCCCATATCCCTTGATTCCCCTATCCATAAGATACCTATCTAGCTCCTTCTTGAAAGCATCCAGAGAATTGGCCTCCACTGCCTTCCGAGGCAGTGCATTCCAGACCTCTACAACTCTCTGGGAGAAGAAGTTTTTCCTTAACTCTGTCCTAAATGACCTACCCTTTATTCTCAAACTATGCCCTCTGGTACTGGACTCTCCCAGCATCTGGAACATATTTCCTGCCTCTATCTTGTCCAATCCTTTAATAATCTTATATGTTGCAATCAGATCCCCTCTCAATCTCCTCAATTCCAGCGTGTACAAGCCCAGTCTCTCTAACCTCTCTGCGTAAGACAGTCCTGACATCCCAGGAATTAACCTTGTGAATCTACGCTGCACTTCCTCTATAGCCAGGATGTCCTTCCTTAACCCTGGAGACCAAAACTGTACACAATACTCCAGCTGTGGTCTCACCAGGGCCCTGTACAAATGCAAAAGAATTTCCTTGCTCTTGTACTCAATTCCCTTTGTAATAAAGGCCAACATTTCATTAGCCTTCTTCACTGCCTGCTACACTTGCTCGTTCACCTTCAGTGACTGATGAACAAGGACTCCTAGATCTCTTTGTATTTCTCCCTTACCTAACTCTACACCGTTCAGATAATAATCTGCCTTCCTGTTCTTACTCCCAAAGTGGTTAACCTCACACTTATTCACATTAAACATCATCTGCCAAGTATCTGCCCACTCACTCAGCCTATCCAAGTTACCCTGAATTCTCCTAACATCCTCATCACATGTCACACTACCACCTAGCATAGTATCATCAGCAAACTTGCTGATGTTATTCTCAATGCCTTCATCTAATTCTTCGTAAACTTTTAAGTAGAGGCCCTCAGTGCTTTCTTCATAATTGCACTTCTGTCCTCTCCCCATAATTTTAGATGCCCCAACTAATTGAAACCTGTCAACCTCAGCTTTAAATATACTCAATGACTTGGCCTTCACAGCTCTCCGTGGAAATAAACTCCACAGATTCACAGCCCTAAAAAAATCTCTGTTCTAAATGCATGTTCCTCTATTCTGAGGCTGTGCCCTCTGGTCCTAGACTCCCCCACTATGGGAGATATCTTCACTACGCCTACTTTAGGAGAGAGAGTGGATGTTGTTTACTTGGATTTTCAGAAGGCATTTGATAAGGTGCCACACATGAGGCTGCTTAACAAGATAAACTCCTGTGGTATTACAAGAAAGATGCTAGCATGGATAGCAGGATGGCAGCAAGTGGGAATAAAGGGGGCCTTTTTTGGTTGGCTGACAGTGACCAGTGGTGTTACTCAGGGTTGGGAGCACTGCTTTTAGATAGATAGATACTTTATTCATCCCCATGGGGAAATTCAACTTTTTTTCCAATGTCCCATACACTTGTTGTAGCAAAACTAATTACATACAATACTTAACTCAGTAAAAAATATGATATGCATCTAAATCACTATCTCAAAAAGCATTAATAATAGCTTTTAAAAAGTTCTTAAGTCCTGGCGGTTGAATTGTAAAGCCTAATGGCATTGGGGAGTATTGACCTCTTCATCCTGTCTGAGGAGCATTGCATCGATAGTAACCTGTCGCTGAAACTGCTTCTCTGTCTCTGGATGGTGCTATGTAGAGGATGTTCAGAGTTTTCCATAATTGACCGTAGCCTACTCAGCGCCCTTCGCTCAGCTACCGATGTTAAACTCTCCAGTACTTTGCCCACGACAGAGCCCGCCTTCCTTACCAGCTTATTAAGACGTGAGGCGTCCCTCTTCTTAATGCTTCCTCCCCAACACGCCACCACAAAGAAGAGGGCGCTCTCCACAACTGACCTATAGAACATCTTCAGCATCTCACTACAGACATTGAATGACGCCAACCTTCTAAGGAAGTACAGTCGACTCTGTGCCTTCCTGCACAAGGCATCTGTGTTGGCAGTCCAGTCTAGCTTCTTGTCTAACTGTACTCCCAGATACTTGTAGGTCTTAACCTGCTCCACACATTCTCCATTAATGATCACTGGCTCCATATGAGGCCTAGATCTCCTAAAGTCCACCACCATCTCCTTGGTCTTGGTGATATTGAGACGCAGGTAGTTTGAGTTGCACCATATCACAAAGTCCTGTATCAGTTTCCTGCACTCCTCCTCCTGTCCATTCCTGACACACCCCACTATGGCCGTGGGTCATAAATTACACTATTTGTCAATGATTTGGATAATGAAATTGATGGCTTTGTGGCGAAGTTTGCGGATGATGCAAAGATAGGTGGAGGGGTAGGTAGTGCTGATGAAGCAATCCAGTTGAAGCAGGGCTTTTGGAAATTGGAAGAATTTGCAAAAAAGTGGCAGATGGGAAATGGTAGATGGGATACAGTATTGGGAAATGTATGATAATGCATTTTGGTAAAAGGAACAATAGTGCAGACTATTATCTAAATGGAGAGAAGGTTCAAACATCAGAGGTGGAGAGGGACTTAGAAGTCCTTGTGCATGAGTCCCAGAAGGTTAATTTACAGGTTGAGCCTGTGGTAAAGAAGGTAAATGCAATGTTGCCATTTCTTTCAAGGGGAATAGACTATGAAAGCCAGGAGATAATGCTGAGGATTTATAAAACTGTAGTCAGGCTGCACCTGGAGTACTGTTGTCAGTTTTGGGCCTGTACTCACTGGAATTTAGAAGACTGCGGGAGGGGGGGGCGTGGAATCTCATTGAAGTCTACCGAATGTTAAAGCTGTTGGGGAGAATTTAAACTAATATGACTGCATGGTGGGAACTGGAGTGAAGGGACTCAGGATGGGGCCGAAGGTAAAAAAGCAAAGATTACATACAGTCAGGCTGTCAGGAAGGGCAGGCAGATTATAGGATTATAGCCAGCAGGGTGAGTATCAGTGCATTAGGGATGTAGAATCAAAAAGGGTGGCAATACCGTACTTGAAATGTTATATCCTAATGCACGAAGTAAAAGAAATTAGGTGGACGATCTTATTGCGCTATTACTGATTGTCAGGTATGATATTGTAGATAGGAGCTTAATGTCCAAAGTTGCAAGTCGTATGAGAGGGAAGGGAGGCAGCGTGGGGGGGGGGGGGGGGGGGAGGTATGGCTCTGGTGGTAAAGAATGGTATCAAATCAGTGGAAAGATGTAACTTAGGATTGGAAGATGTTGAATCCTTGTGGGTTGAGTTAAGAAACTGCAAGGGTAAAAGGACCTCAATGGCAGTTATATACAGGCCTCCCAAAAGTAGCTGGGATGTGGACCACAGATTACAACAGGAAATAGAAAAGGTGTATCAAAAAGGAAATGTTAAGGTTGTCATGGGAGATATCAGCATGCAGGTCAATTGGGAAAATCAGATTGATATTGGAGCTCAAGAGTGAGTTTGTTGAATGGCTCTGAGATGGCTTTCCAGAGCAGTTTGTTGTTGAATCTACTTGGGGATCAGCTATACTGGATTGAGTGTTATGTAATGAACCAGAGGTGATTAGGAAGCTTAAGGTAGAAGAATCCTTAGGAACCTGTGATCACAATATGATTCAGTTCCACTTAAATTTGATAGGGAGAAAGCAAAGTCTGATGTATCAGTATTTCATTGGAGTAAGGGAAATTACAGTGGTGTTAGAGAGGAGTTGGCCAGAGTAAGTTGGAAGGAACTGCTGACAGGGATGACAGCAGAGCAGCAATGATGTGAATTCTGGGGGGAAACGAGGAAAGTTCAGGATAGATGTATTCCAAAAAAAGTACTCAAATGGCAAAATAGTACAACTGTGGCTGGCAAGGGAAGTCAAAAGCTAATGTAAAAGCAAAGCAGAGGGCACACAACAAAGCAAAAATTAGTGGGAAGACAGGATTGTGAAGCTTTTAAAAACCTACAGAGAGCAGCTAGAAGAATCATTAGGAGGGAACCGATGAGATATGAAAGCAAGATAGCAAGCAATATCGAAGTGGATAATAAAAGCTTTTTCAAGTATGTTTTTAAAAAAATCACAGATAAGAGTGGATATAGGACTGCTAGAAAATGAGGCTGGAGAAATAATGGGAGCCAAGGAGATGGCAGATGAACTAAATGAGTATTTTGCATTAGCCTTCACTGTGGAAGATACTGACGGTGTGCCTAATGTTGAAGGGCGCAAAGAAAGGGAAATGAGTGCAGTTACTATAACAAGGGGGAAGGTGCACGAAAAGCTGAAAGACCTAAGGCTATATAAGTTACCTGGACCAGATGAACTGCACCCGAGGATTCTGAAAGAGGAGGCGATAGTGATTGTTGGAGGCATTAGAAATCATCTTTCAAATATCATAGGACTCTGGCATGGTGCCGGAGTACTGGAAAGTTGCAAATGTCACTCCAAACTTTAAACGTAGAACATAGAATGGTACAGCACATTACAGGCCCTTTGGCCCACAATGTTGTGCCGACCCTCAAACCCTGTCTCCCATATAACCCCCCCACCTTAAATTCCTCCATATACCTGTTTAAAAAAAGAGGAAGGCAGCAGAAAGGAAATTATAGACCAGTTAGCCTGACCTCAGTGGTTGGGAAGATGTTAGAGTCAATTGTTGAGGACGAGGTGCTGGAATACTTGGTGACACAGGACACGATAAGACAAAGTCAGCATGGTTTCCTGAAGGGAAAATCCTGCCTGACGAACCTGTTGGAATTCTTTGAAGAGGTTACAACTAGGATAGATAAAGGGGATGCAGTGAATGTATATTTGGATTTTCAGAAGACCTTTGACTAGGTGCTAATATGTGCTGCTTACCGAGAGCCCATGGTATTACAAGAAATTTACTGGTATGGTTAGAGCATTGGCTGATTGGTAGATGCAGCGAGTGGTAATAAAAGGATCCTTGTCTGGTTGGCTGCCAGTGATTAGTGGTGTTCCGCAAGGGTCGGTGTTGGGACTGCTTCTTTTTTTGCTCTATATCAGTGATTTAGATGATGGAATGGATGACTTTGTTGCCAAGTTTGCAGATGATACGAAGATTGGTGGAGAAGCAGGTAGTGTTGAGGAAACGGGTAGGATGCAGAACAACTTAGATTAGGACAATGCGCGAGAGAGTGGCAAATGAAATACAATGTTGGAAAATGCATTGTCATATACTTTGGTAGAAGAAATAAATCTGCAGACTACTTTCTGATGCTGAGGCTTTATAAGGCACTGGTGAGGCCCCACCTTGAGTATTGTGAACAGTTTTGGGCTCCTCATCTAAAAAACAACATGCTGGCATTGGAGAGGGTGCGGGTAGGTTCACAAGGATGAATCTGGAAATGCAAGGGTTATCATATGAGGAATGTTTGATAGCCCTGGGTCTGTACCTGCTGGAATTTGGAAGGATGTGGGGGAGGGGGAATCTCATTGAAACCTTTAGAATATTGAAAGGCCTAGACTAGTGGTCACCAACCTTTTTAAGCCCAAGATCCCCTTCCTCTGCCTGAGTAAAAGGCAAGATCGACCCCACATCAATTAGTTACACGCATGCACACCAGGGCAGAAAAGACCGGAAGTAAAACCCTGCAGCCCGGAAGTAGAAATAATATATAAACACCGGGGTACCCACCTTTTTTTTGCACTGCGGACCGGTTTAATATTGATAATATTCTTGCAGACCGGCCGACGGGGCGGGGAGGATTTGTTAAACACGACCGGAATACAGCGATACTCGAAGCAGGTTCCTTATGTCCAGTCTATTCTAGTTTTCGCGGCTCTCGGCTTCTGTCCCGCTTGCTCATGTTTTTTCCGCTGAGAAAACTCAGCGGGTTCGTCTTTAGGTGTTGGGTGCTTGGACTCGGTACTGAAGCAGTTTTGAGACATTGCCTCATTTGACAGCGCCTGGGCCTGAACTCAGCCTCCCGCCCGCCCACTGCCAGACGCCTTGGCCAGGTGCGGCTGGTCGTGGGTGGGGTGAGAAGACAAGTTCAGGGCCAGACGTCCCCGTACCGGGGCCGCGGCAGTCACAGTCCGGAGAGCGCGGCCGACCGAGCGGGGAGTGCGACAGAGCGCCCGCCCCCCTTGTCGGATCTATCGGCCGACAAATGTTTGTTTCAGTAGATCGCAGCGCGGTAGCTGCTCTGATACTTACGAAACACTGAGTCCGAATTAGGTCGTCTGCGAATATTTTAGCACCAGGTTCCCCACGAACATTCGGTGTGCTAAACAGGTTCAGAGGCAACGCTCCAGGGTAGTAGCGACAGCACTTCCCACCGGCCGCCCGAGGCCAACCGGTGATCCCTGGCGCAAGGGTATCACGGCATTTAGTCGCCTGATGATTTTGCGTGGGTTCAAGTTCAACAGTGGGCTGACAGGGAATGAGGAAAAGTGCAGCTGACTCATATCGTTTCCTCGTGGCCCGTTGGTTGGGGACCACTGAATTACACTGTGTAGTGCGGGAGAGCTATACGCATGCGCACTGGACAGAAAGAACGGAACTAAAACCCCGCAACCCAGAAACAATCTCAACAGTATTTGTGTATTTATTTTTTATTTTTTGTTGGGATCAACTGGGAAAGTCTCAAAGATCGACGGGTTGACGACCACTAGCCTAGACAGAGTAGATGTGAAGTTGTCTTAGACAAGAGGGCACAGTCTCAGGATAGAGGGGCATCCATTTAAAACAAGTGCAAAGACACTTCTTTAGCCATAGAGTGGTGAATTTATCTACTTCCTCAGAACTACCTGGCACACCACCTATCTTTGTGACATCTGCAAACATTGCAACAAAGCCATCAATTCCAGCATCTGAATCATTTATGTATACTGTAAAAAGAGTTGGTCCCTACATGGATCTCTGTGGAGCATCACTAGTCACTAGCAGCCAGTCAGAAAAGGCCCCCTTTATTCCCATTCTTTGCCTTCTGCCAATCAGCTGCATCTTTCCTGTAATACCATGGGCTCGTATCTTGTTAAGCACCCTCACGTGTGGCACCATGTCAAAGGCCGCCTGAAAATCCAAGTACACAATCCTGCATAGCCTATTTTATCATGTGCCTCCAAATACCCTGAGACCTCATCTTTAGTAATCGAGTCCATCATCTTCCCAACCACTGAGGTCAGACTAACTGTCTGAAAGTTTCCTTCCCTCTACCTCTCTCCCTTCTCGAACAGTGGACCGACATTTGCAGTTTTGCAGTCTTCTGGAACCATTCCAGAGTCTCGTGATTCTTAAAAGATGATTAATGTTTCCACAGTCTCTTCAGCCACCTCTTTCAGAACTCTGGCTGCACACCATCTGGTCCGTGTAACTTATCTACCTTCAGACCTTTCGTTTCCCAAGCACCACCTCTCTAGTTATGGTAACTTCACACAATTCATGACTTCTGGCACCTTGAACTTCCTCTATACTGCTAGTGTCTTCCACAGTGAAGACTAATGCAAAATACTTATTCAGTTTGACCACTATTTTGTTGTTCCCCCATTATTACCTATCCAGTATCATTTTTCAGTGGTCCAGTATCCACTCTCGCTTCTTTTTTACACTTTATGTATTTGAAAAAAATTTTGGTGTCCTCTTTAATATTATTGGCTAGCTTTTGTATTCCACCTTTACCTTAATGACATTTTTTAGTTGCCTTCTGTTGGTGTTTAAATGCTTCCCAATTCTCTAACTTCTGCTAATCTTTGCTCTACTATATGCTAATCCTAAATTCTAGTCCTCTTGAAATGAATGCCAATATTGCATTTACTTTCCTTACCACCAACTGCACCTGCAAGTTAACTTTTATGGAACCCTGCATGAGGACTCCCACCTCTGCTTTTTGATTAAAAAAAACAGTCCACACCTTTATTCCTTCTACCAAAGTACATGACTGTACCCTTCCCTACTCTGTATTCCATCTGCTACTACTTTGTCTATTCTCTCAATCTGTCTTAAGTTCTTCTGCAGACCGACTGCTTCTTCAACACTACCTGCCCCTCCACCTGTTTTTGTATCGTCCGCATATTTGGACACAAAGTCATCAATTCCATTATCCAAATTGTTGACATATAATGTGAAAAGAAGTAGTCTGAATACCAAGCCATGCAGAACACCACAAGTCACTAGCAGCCACTTGGAAAAGGCCCCCTTTATTCCCAATGTTTGCCTCCTGACAGTTCGCCAATCTTCTATCCATGCTAGTATATTTCCTGTTATACTCTGGGCTCTTGTTCAGCAGCCTCAAGTGCGACACCTTGTCAAAGGCTTTCTGAAAATCCAAGTAAACAATATCCTCTGATTCTCCTTTGTCTTTCTCCTCAAAGAATTCCAACAGTTATGTCAGGCAAAATATCACCTGAAGGAAACCATGTTGACATTGGTCTATTTTTCATGTGCTTCCAAATAAACAGGAACCTTTAAAATTGGACTCCAACATCTTCCTAGCCAATGAAATCAGGTTAACTGGCTTGTAATTTCCTTTCTTCTGCCTTTCTCCCTTTTTGAAGAGTAGAGTGACATTTATCAACTTTATATTCCTCCGGACCACATCAAAATCAATGGATTCTTGAAAAATCATTACTAATAGAACATAGAAGTTTACAGCACATTACAGGCCCTTCAGCCCACAATGTTGTGCTGACCATGTAACCTACTCTAGAAACTGCCTAGAATTTCCCTAACACATAGCCCTCTATTTTTCTAAGCTCCGTGTTAACTTAGCAGCAGTTCAATGCAATACATAATATAGAAGAGAGAAACAAATAATAATAGATAAGTAAGTCAATTACAGTATATGTGTATTGAATAGATTAAAAATCATGCAAAAAAACAGAAATATTCTATATTTTAAAAAGTGAGGTAGTGTTCAAGGGTTCAATGTCCATTTAGGAATCGGATGGCAGAGGGGAAGAAGCTGTTCCTGAATCGCTGAGTGTGGGTCTTCAGGCTTCTGTACCTCCTACCTGATGATAACAGTGAAAAAAGGGCATGCCCTGGGTGCTGGAGGTCTTTAATAATGGACACTGCCTTTCTGAGACATCACTCCCAAAAGATGACCTTGGTACTTTGTAGGCTAGCACCCAAGATGGAGCTCACTAGATTTATAACCCTCTGCAGCTTCTTTTGGTCCCGTGCAGTAGACCCTTCCCGCCCCATACCAGACAGTGATGCAGCTTGTCAGAATGTTCTCCATGGTACTTCTATAGAAGTTTTTCAGTGTATTTGTTGTCATGCCAAATCTCTTCCAAACTCCTATTGAAGTATAGCCGCTATCTTGCCTTGTTTATAGCTGCGTTGATATGTTGGGACCAGATTAGATCCTCAGAGATCTTGACACCCAGGAACTTGGCGCTGCTCACTCTTTACACTTCTGATCCCTCTATGAGGATTGGTATGTGTTCCTTCGTCTTAGACTTCCTGAAGTTCACTATCAACTCTCTTGTCTTACTAACGTTGAGTGCCAGGTTTGATTCTGCAGCCCCACTCCACTAGTTGGCATATTTTGCTCCTGTACGCCCTCTTGTCACCACCTGAGGTTCTACCAACAATGGTTGTATTGTCAGCAAATTTATCGATGGTATTTGAGCTATGCCTAGCCACACAGTCATGTGTATATAGAGAGTAGAGCAGAGGGCTAAGCACATACCCCTGAGGTTCACCAGTGTTGATCGTCAGTGAAGAGGATATGTTATTACCAATTCGCACAGATTGTGGTCTTCCGGTTTGGAAGTCAAGGTACAAAGGCCCAGGTTCTGCAACTTCTTAATCAGGATTATGGGAATGATGGTATTAAATGCTGAGCTGTAGTCGATGAACAGCATCCTGACCTAGGTGTTTGTGTTGTCCATTTGGTCTAAAGCCATGTGGAGAGCCATTGAGATTGCATCTGCCGTTGACCTATTGTGGCGATAGGCAAATTGCAATGAGTCCAGGTCCTTGCTGAGGCAGGAGTTCAGTCTCGTCATGAACAACCTCTCAAAGCATTTCATAACTACCAGGTTATGGTCCTTAATACTGCTCACATTATTCTTAGGCACTGGTATAATTGTTTCCTTTTTGAAGCAAGTGGGAACCAGCCCGTAACAGAGGTTGAAAATGTCTTTAAATACTCTGCTAGTTGGTTGGCACAGGTTTTCAGAGCCAAACCAGGTACTCCATCTGGACCTTTCGCCTTGCGAGGGTTCACTCTCTTTGCCTAGCATCAGTCTTTGAGACAGAGATCACAGGGTCATCAGGTGCTGCAGGGATCTTCACAGCAGTAGTTGTGTTCTCCCTTTCAAAGCGTGTGTAGTTGAGTTCTTCTGGTATTGAAGCATCACTGCCATTCATGCTATTGGGTTTTGCTTTGTAGGAAGTAATGTCTTGCAAATCATCCCAATCCTGTAACTTCCCACTAATTTTTGCTATATTGTGTGCCTGCTCTTTTGCTTTTATGCTGTATTTTTAACTTGGCTTGTCAGCCACAGGTGCCTCATCCTCTGTTTAGAATATTATTTCTTTGCAGTGCCTTCTGAATTGTCCCCAGAAACTCTAGTCATTGTTTTTTTCACCCCTGCTAGTGTCCCCTTCCAATCAATTTTGGCCAGCTCTTCTCTCATGTCTCTGTAATTCCCTTTACTCCACAGTAATCTGACTTTATCTTCTTCCTTTCAAATTGCACGATGAATTCCATTATATTATGATCACTGCCTCTTAATGGTTTCTTTACTTTCTGCTCCCTAATCAAATGCTGTTCATTACACAGCACCCAATCCAGAGCAGCTGATTCCCCAGTAGGCTTAACCATGCTGCTCTAAAAAAGAAATCTTATAGGCATTCTTCAAATTCCCTCTATGGAGATCCTGCACGAACCTGATATTCCCAATCTACCTACAAATTGAAATCCCCTGTGTCTATTGTAACATTGCCTTTTTGACAATGCATTTTCTATCTCCCATTGTAATTTTTAGCCCTTATTCTGGCTACTGTTCTGAGGCCTGTATATAACTCCCATCAGTGTATTTATTTTTACCCTTTTTTTAAAACTTTACCCACAAATATTCTACATCTTCCAATCCTACGCCATCTCTTTCTAAGGATTTTATTTCATTTATTACCAAAGAGCCACACCACCCTCTCTGCCTACCTGCCTGTGCTTTCTATACAAGTGTACCCTTGGATATTAAACTCCCAACAATGAGTTTCTTTCAGCTACAACTCAGTGATACCCACATTGATGAACCCACCAATCTCTAATTGCACTACAAGATCATCTACATTATTCTGTGTACAGCAAGCATTCAAATATAACACTTCCAGCTGTGCATTCATCACCATTTTGATTTTGCCCCCACGTCACACTTCAGTTCACCCCTCTGACTGCAATTTTGCCTGTCATCTGCCTGTCCTTCCGTATAGTCCTTACTACACACTGCATCTAGTTGTATACCAACTTCATTTTCCTTAGCCTCATCATTGCAGTTCCAAATTGCCCTGGCAAACCAGGTGTACCTGCTGGATTGCTGCTGTCTTTTGTTACATGCACAAGTGGAATATATGTGAAAGTTGAGGATATGTTATGTAGATTGATGCTGTAGTTGGTAATGAGGCATCTCCAAGGCAGAATATAAATCAGCTGCTATGTCAGGTGGAGTTATTCCTGACATAGGAACATAGAAAATCTATGGCACATTACAGGCCAGAGTGCCGACCATGTAACCTACTCTAGAAACTTACTAGTATTTCCCTACTGCATAGCCCTCTATTTTTCTAAGCTCCATGTACTTATCTAAGAGTCTCTTAAAAGACCCTGTTGTATCCACCTCTAAAACCTTCACTGGCAGTGCATTCCTTGCACCCACCACTCTGTCTGTGGAAAAACTTATCTGTGACATCCCCCCTATACCTACTTCCAAGCACCTTAAAACTATGCCCTCTTGTGTTAGCCATTTCAGCCCTAGGGAAAAGCCTCTGGCTATCCACACAATCTATGCCTCTCATCATCTTATACACCTCTATCAGGTCAGCTCTTATCCTCTGTCGTTCCAAGGTGAAAAGGTCAAGTTCACTCAACCTATTCTCATTAGGCACACTCTCCAATCCAGGCAACATCCTTGTAAATCTCCTCTGCACTCTCTATAGTATCCACATCATTCCTGTAATGAGGTGACCAGAACCAAACATAGAACACCCAAGTGAGATCTAACTAGGATCTTATATAGCTTAACATTACCTCCCAGCTTTTGAACTCAATCTCACAGTTACTGAAGGCCAGCATACCATACGCCTTCTTAACAACACTGTGAACCTGTGCAGCAGCTTGAGTGTCCTATGGACATGGACCTCAAGATGTTGCTGGTGCTGGTCCTCTGCACTGCCAAGAGTCTTGCCATTAATATTATTGAATTGAATTGACTTTATTTCTTACATCCTTCAATACATGAGGAGTAAAAATCTTTGTTATGTCTATGTCTAAATGTGCAAACATAGTAATTTATAATAAATAGAACCGTCAATGTAATATAGAGTACACTCAAATCAACGCGAGTTAATCAGTCTGATGACCTGATGGAAGAAGCTGTCCTGGAGCCTGTTGGTCCTGGCTTTTATGCTGTGGTACCATTTCCCAGGTGAAAGTGTCGTGGTTACTTGAAATGACTTGGAGACACAGACAATTCTCAAGAAAATTAAACCTTTATTTGCAAACAAAGGCTGAGGCAATCAATGAACTTGTCACCGAAAGCCCACCGAGCTCCGGTGTACAGCATTCTTTATAGTAATTTCTTATCTCACTTACATTTCGGTTTTATTAGCATATCCAATCAATTTTTAGTTGCATATCATCTATATATGAATTAATTAATCGCTTTTGCCTAGCCCGCGGTACGTCACCATTGTTTTTCACCTGTTCGCATTGGGGCCTTATTCGTGGCCAAGATTATGTTTTTCAGACAACCTCCCTCACAGTACATTCCTGCTCGCAGCATCCTGTCCGCCACCGTTATCTCGTACTAAACAAAGGCTGAGTGTAATACATGGGGTACATCGCAGCTAATAGTGTTGCAAAACAAGCAGGTGTACTGTAAGTGCCATAATATGCAGCTAAGAGAGTACAAAGTATCTAGTGAAAACAACACATAACAAAATGTGCCTAGTAAAATAATACATATTAATATACGGTACCTAGAAGTGATTACATAGTATAGTAAATAGCTAATACATAGTGATTATAGTTCAGGTATATATAATGATTATATCAGGTATATTTCTCAATATAATCCCCCCTTTGAGACCCACAGGGTCTCACACAGAAAGAGAACACTCAGAGGCTGTGCACCAAAGCCAAAATAAAGTCCGGCATTTTAATCCCAAATTTGGGTCAACTACAATTTCCATACTCGGAGCTCAAAATGATCTCTCTCTGTTATCCTAGGCTGTTGAGCCAAAAACCTGTCCCTCCGTAGCTGAGATAGGAAAAAAGACTCAGACACCCTTACAGACTAGTGTCCACATTATTAACACCTTCCAGTCCGTTTGATGCATCATGCAGACTGTAACAGTACATCATCGGCTTTTCTCCTTGTCTAGGGTCAGATTCAACAATTTCCAGGAGCATCGGGAATTGTTTTGCTGTCGCACGCATTATCAAAGTCTTGAGACATGGAAAAAAAACAGCACAGAATAAATGCACAACTTATCAGCACAATGCCTGCAGTCATTGCCAATTTAATCAGCCACGCACCCCATCCCCCTAGTTTGCTTTCTAACCAGTCAAACCACATGCCCAAATCCTGCATTCTGTTTGACCTCCTTCTGCAGATCCTTTAATTTATTCATTGCTCTGGTGAAAGACCCTTCTGGGCTAGTATTGTTCGGTATGAAAGTGCAGCATTGATCTCCAAACATCACACACACACACCCCCTTTTTCTGCCAAAAGCCAATCCAGTACCTGTCTATTTTGCCACGCCATCCTGCTAGTTGCATCCAGCTGTTGCCCTGAGGCCTCCAGTGCATCGTCAGTGTAGTTGATGAATCTCTGTTGAATGTAGTATATATAATTTATCCATTCAACATTTTTGCTTACCCGTATCACAGGTATGATAGCTTCCCAGTGAGCATCTCATGCGGTGTCAGGCATGTCACTCGATTAGTTTGCATGCGGTAACTCATCAATGCTAACGGTAAAACATCGACCCAATTAAGTTTAGTGTCTGCACAAATTTTGTTTAGTTTGGCCTTCAGAGTGCCATTGATTCTTTCCACCATGCCCTGTGACTGTGGGTGGTACACACATCCAAACCTTTGTTTTATTCTCAGTACTTGTAATACCAATTTGACCACCTTTTGGATGAAGGCCGAACCGTTGTCCGAGCTAATCTCCGAAGGTATTCCAAACCTTGGGATCACTTCATTTGTCAGGAACCTTACCACTGTTCCTGCCCCTTGATCCTTCGAGGGTATTGCCTCTACCCATCTGCTGAACCTGTCAATTACCACCAGAATGTATCTTTTTCCTCTTACCGTCTTTATCATATCTACGTAGTCGATCACCAAATGTCGAAATGGTCCTTCAGGCACGGGTATGTGACCTATTGGGGTTGCAATCCCCCTTCGAACATTATTCTGTGCACAAACCTCATACTGTGCTAACATATAGTCTACCGAAGCCTGTAAATAAGGCGACCAGAAACCATCCTTTTTTATTTTCCTTATTACTTCCCCCCTTGCACAATGGTCCACTCCATGTGCTTCTGAAATTAGGATAGTCAACAAAGGAGTAGGAGCTACCCACAAACCATCCTCTGTGCTCCACAGGCCTTCTAAGTTCTGCTTAGCCCCCCCCCCCCCGTCGCCTCCACATTGTCTGTTCTGCCAACGTTGCCCTACCTTGCATTTCAACCAGGTCCTCTATCATGGGTTCCGGCTCTAGGCTTACCTGGGGTGCAATAATAACTGATGTACACCCAGACGCCTTCCTGGCTGCTTTGCTTTTCCTGTGCCTGTCTCTTGTGTTAGAACCGCTGTGACATAACCCTCCTGTCGGTTGGATACATACAAATGAAAAACCTTCTCGTAGTCGGGCAAAGCTAATGCTGGTGCTGACTGCAATTCCTGCTTAATAGTATTGAAAGCTATCTCCGCCTCTCCATTCCACTGTAAGCCGTTCTTCAAATTTGTATGTCCTGCTTCTTTCATTATCTTTCTCAAAGGTGCCACAATCTCAGCATATTCTCCTATCCAATCTGAGCTATATCCTGTCATTCCCAGAAACGTCATCATCTGCCGTACTGTTTGGGGCTTTGGAGCCTTCGTTATCGCCTCAATCTGACTCGGCGCTACTGCCTTTACGCCTTTAGATACCATCCTTCCTAAATATTCCACCTGCTGCTTACAAAATTGCAGCTTTTTCTTAGATACTTTATGCCCTCCATACGCCAGTTTCTCTAAAAGTATCACAGTATCCCGTTCACACTGCTTTTCACTTTCAGAGCAAATCAACAAATCATCCACATACTGTATCAGTATGGCACTTCCAACGAAATGCCATCCAAATCTTCCTTCAATACTTTATTAAAAACATGTGGTGAATGCTTAAATCCTTGTGGCATTCTAGTGTAGGTGTACTGGTTGCCTCTGTATGTAAATGCAAACAAATACTGACACTGTTTGGCTAGGGGAATGCTGAAGAAAGCCGAACACAAATCAATTACTGAAAAGTAGCTAGCTTCTGGCGGGATATTAGTCAGCAGTGTGTGTGGAGTTGGGACCACTGCTGCCAAATCCTCCACTACCTCATTCACTGCTCGTAAGTCATGCACCAGTCTCCATTTAGACCTGTCCGCTTTTGGGACAGGCAACAGTAGAGTATTGCAGGGGCTGTTTACTCTCTTAAGCACTCCTGCCGCAAACAGTCCCTGTATTGTCGGCGCTATACCTTCCTCTGCTTCCGGTCTTAAGGGATATTGTGGTCTCCTAGGTGGAACTGCTCCTTTCTTTAACCTTACCTCCACCGGACTGGCTGTTTCTATTTTCCCCACGTCCGTGTCATGTTGCGACCACAGAATAGATGGCAACTTGTCCAATATTTTATTTTTCTGCCGACCCCTTGCCTGCCCCAACAGCGGCATGTGTGGCTGAGGAGTTACTTCAACTTCCTTCATAGTTCCTGTCACATCTATGTTTACCCCTATCTTAATGTAGTTGTTGTCTCCGGATATCCATACCTCAGGCATAACCTTTCTCCAAACGGTTACGGTGCTTACCTGCTTTACCATGGGTCCTAAGTCTTTAGACTGGTATCCCTCATTTACCAGCAAGGTTATGTGGGGTACAGCTTCCGGTATCCTGTACCATTCTTTCAAGAAGGTATTCCACCTGACTTGCAGGGCTGCCCCCTGCTTCCCAATTACTATGGCTTCCCCTTTTAGGTGTTGTCGAATACCTGTCCTCATGTTCCATCTCCTCTCTACCTCCTTATTCTGAGCCTCATCGAAAATTACTGTACAATGTAACTCAGATTTGGGCGCTACAGCCTCAGGTAATATGGCCTGCACACCCTGTTTCCACTTTTCCCAGGTATCCCAGATCTGATCTTCTATGTCCCCTATCCAAAAAACATTGGCTCTCTTATCTTCTTGCACTATCAATTGAGCCCCTGCTCTTTCCACACTTAACCCATTTCTGGTGCATTCTAATTTTAATTCCAGTTTCAATAAAGCATCTCTGCCTAACAAATTAATCGGAGTTCCTTTAGATACTAGTACTGGTAAGACAATTCCTTTATTTCCCATTTTCAAATGCACTGGAGCCGTGCACTGTGTCAACTGTGTTTTCCCCGAGAACCCTACCGTCTTAATAAACTTTCCTGACATGGGAAGGTGAAGGGCATACTGTGGCTGTACGCAAGTGTATGTGGCTTCAGTATCTATCATCATTGGTGTCAGTTGCCCTTCTAACATAACCTGAACCATAGGTTCCTCCTCTGCCTCCCTCGTTATCATTGGGTAATGTCCCTTCCCACTCGAGTTCTCGGGGCACCCCTAATACCTTGCATAGGGATTTACATGTCCGCTCATACCCCCAGGAGCTGGCATGTAGCCAAACTGTGGCTCCCTTGCCATCGGCTCCTGCTGATATGAGACAGGCCATGGTTTAAATGGGCAGTCTTTCTTCATGTGTCCAGGCTGGCTGCATCCCCAGCACAATCTTTCTGCCTCTCTTTTCCCCCGTCTCCTCTCTAATCCTCTTTGCCCATAACTCCTCTGCCCCCCTCCTTGGGAGTTCCAGTCCTATCTGGGCTGTTGCTTAACTCTATTCTGTCCCCAATAGGGCATCTGTGGAAATGTTCCGCCGGAGACATTCATTTTTGGCATGGGGTTTTCTGGCCCTTGACTGACAGAATGACCGGTTCCTCCATCTAATGGTGTAATGGCTGTACTCACATTAGTGATGGCTGGCAGCATCTTTTTGCTTTTGTCTTTGTCCTTCTTTTTCAGTTCTTCGAGCTGCATTTGCAATAGCTTTCACTGCACCTCTTCTTGCTGCTCAGCCAGCTTTCGTTTGTCTCTCCGATATTTCTCCACTGCGTGGACTACGTGATCACTGAGTGCTTGTGGGGTCAGTGATGACAGCCCAACCACCTCCTCCAATTTAGACTTGACCTGCGGAGGCATTGCATCCAAAATGCTCTGTCGGAACAGTGAGTTCAGAAACAAGTTATTTTCCACCTCTTGCTCAGTCTCCAGTCTCCACTTTTTCAACTGGTTTTCTACATAGGCTGCTGGGTTTTCAGTGTCTCCCAGTAGTTCCCCCTTTAAGGCTTTAGGGTCTACTCTGGGTGGATAAAGCTTCCTGAGGGCCTGCCATACCCTTTGTCTCACTGGACCAAAATTAGCCCCATCAGTCTGTGGACTATCCACATTCTGTAAGCCAGCCATCTCCATCAGTTCTTTCAACTTGGAAGTTCCCATCAATCTTATCAGCAGTGCCTTCAGATCTCCCATAGCCAACAATCGTCCCGTTGTTTCCTCCTCAAAGGCTCTAATCCACTTTCCTGCCCCCTCGTGCAGACTAGGCAGAGTATTTTTCAGCCCTTCCAGGTCCTGGGATCCCCAAGGGATATACTGTACTTGTCCTGATCCCTTTACCAGCAGTGGCAGCATTTCCTTCTCCCCATTCCATGTAATCAAGCTTCCTTCCTCACTTGGTTCTTTATCTATTGCTGGCTGCCACTCATACCTTCCTGGGGTATACCTTCTTCCTTGCTCCTTCTCCACTCTAGTCCCCTCTTCCATCTCCAATATCTGCTTCTCCGTCCTCTCTCATATTTCCTCCAAACTCTCTCTCCTACCTTCCTCCAACTTCCTCTCAACTCACTCCATTCTTGCTGTCTAGATGATTCCTGTTCTCTTCTAGTCTGTCTGTCTCTACAGTATAACCGATACTCCTCATAATCCTTCTTCTCTCTCAGCTGGTGTAGCCTTTCCACTACTCTTTCCATCTCCCTTCTTTCCTGTTCTATCTTTATCTTTTCTCCCTCTATTTCGTTCTATATCGCCGCTTTTTTCCTTCTCGTATTGTTTTTTTCCTCCTCATTATCCCAAACTTGGACTTCTCCCTGCATGTTTATTGTTCCCGTCAGCAGGGGGCACTGCTTAGGGGTTCCTTCCTCATTATAGGGAGGGGGTTTTTCTGTTTCTTTCGCATCCGGGTACGGAGCTGAAGCCAGCTTCTCACCGTACCCTCCTCTCTCTCTAACAGGCTGTTTTTCCAGCACCTTAGTGTCTTCCTCGCTTGTAATCAATATTCTACCTGTCCTCCTCAGCCTTTCTCCCTCCGTTCTGAAGAGTTTTAGCACTTCCATTTCTCGTTCTCTTTTTTGCCCTCTTTTCTTAGATTTATCTTTTGGTTTGTAATTTTTTAATTAATCCCTCCATTTCTTCGCACAAACTTATATCAAACGTTCCTTCTCTTGGCCACTTTGTGACCAGGTTTTTGGTTCTTTTTTCCCATTTTTCTGAAGTTCTTGTGATCTCATATTTAATTAACGGGAATTTTTTGCTCAGAATCTCTACTGCCGTTCCTTCACCTGTCATGTTATTCTCTCTTTTTAAGGTATTTCAGAGATTCACAGTTTGTTTACTGGATAATATTATTTACTCTAATTCTACGCCTAGTCTATTCTGTTCTGCCCGTGCAGACCTCTATTCAGAGCGGTACCCACAGAACTTGCTCTTTGCACCTCGTCTGTTCAGACCCTTATCTCTTAAGGCGGTATCCATGAGGATTTTCTACTCTAATTCTATTCTATTTTTCCTTACCCTGCCCGTTCAGCCCTTCGCTCTGTGCGAAGCGGTATCGACAGGGATTTACTCTACTTTTCCTTACCCTGCCCGTGCAGCCCTTCGCTCTGTGCGAAGCGGTATCCACAGGGATTTACTCTACTTTTCCTTACCCTGCCCGTGCAACCCTTCGCTCTGTGCGAAGCGATATCCACAGGGATTTACTCTACTTTTCCTTACCCTGCCCGTGCAGCCCTTCGCTCTGTGCGAAGCGATATCCACAGGGATTTACTCTACTTTTCCTTACCCTGCCCGTGCAGCCCTTCACACTATGCGAAGCGGTATCCACAGGGATTTACTCTACTTTTCCTTACCCTGCCCGTGCAGCCCTTCGCTCTGTGCGAAGCGGTATCCACAGGGATTTACTCTACTTTTCCTTACCCTGCCCGTGCAGCCCTTCGCTCTGTGCGAAGCGGTATCCACAGGGATTTACTCTACTTTTCCTTACCCTGCCCGTGCAGCCCTTCGCTCTGTGCGAAGCGGTATCCACAGGGATTTACTCTACTTTTCCTTACCCTGCCCGTGCAGCCCTTCGCTCTGTGTGAAGCGGTATCCACAGGGATTTACTCTACTTTTCCTTACCCTGCCCGTGCAGCCCTTTGCTTTGTGCGAAGCGGTATCCACAGGGATTTACTCTACTTTTCCTTACCCTGGCCTCAGAGCCCTTCGCTCTGTGCGAAGCGGTATCCACAGGGATTTACCAACACCACGTGGAATTTTTCTTAACTTAACTTCTTATTAACTTATTTGTACTTACCCTCACTGCAGTGTTCTTGATCAATCCTCTGAGCCTCCTCTGTTAACCCCCAATTCTGCCGGATTCTTTGGACCGGAGAGACCCTTCGGCAGTGGTTCCACACTTCTGAGACTCCAAGACCTCCCCAAAGCCAACAGAGTTCTTAGTCCAAATTGTCGCAAAAAGCGCTTACCTTTTGTTTGGGTGCACCCTTAATTCTGTTAGCCTTATGGGTGTCCCTAGAGGACTGGGAAGCGTCCCCAATCTGCCGTTTCTTTTCCGTGGGTCTCTTTCCAACCCTGCTCGCGGTCGCCAGTTTTGTCGTAGTTACTTGAAATGCCTTGGAGACACAGACAATTCTTCAAGAAAATTAAACCTTTATTTGCAAACAAAGGCTGAGGCAATCAACGAACTTGTCACCGAAAGCCCACCGAGCTCCGGTGTACAGCATTCTTTATAGTAATTTCTTATCTCACTTACATTTCGGTTTTATTAGCATATCCAATCAATTTTTAGTTGCATATCATCTATATATGAATTAATTAATCGCTTTTGCCTAGCCCGCGGTACGTCACCATTGTTTTTCACCCGTTCGCATTGGGGCCTTATTCGTGGCCAAGATTATGTTTTTCAGACAGCCTCCCTCACAGTACATTCCTGCTTGCAGCATCCTGTCTGCCACCGTTATCTCGTACTAAACAAAGGCTGAGTGTAATACATGGGATACATCGCAGCTAATGGTGTTGCAAAACAAGCAGGTGTACTGTAAGTGCCATAATATGCAGCTAAGAGAGTACAAAGTATCTAGTGAAAACAACACATAACAAAATGTGCCTAGTAAAATAATACATATTAATATTCGGTACCTAGAAGTGATTACATAGTATAGTAAATAGCTAATACATAGTGATTATAGTTCAGGTATATATAATGATTATATCAGGTATATTTCTCAATAAAAGCAGCTAGAATAGATTGTGGTTGAGGTAACTCGGGTCCCCAATGATCCTATGGGCCCTCTTTACGCAAATTTGACCTGCCAAAATGAACCACTTCACACTTATCTAGGTCCAACAATGCTCTCCCACCAAGCGATCTGACACCTGACAATGTTCTTTCCCAATACCAGGTCAAGTACAGCCTCCCCTCTAGTTGTCTTATTGACATATTCTGTTAGGAAACCTTTTTGAACATGCCTAACAAACTCCACCCCATCTAAACCCCTTGCTCTAAGGAGATGCCAGTTAGTATTAGGAAAATTAAAATTACCCATACAGCAACTTATTATTGCACTGTTGCAGAATCTGCCTCCCTAACTGTTCCTCAATGTCTTTTATTATTGGGGTCTCTATAAAAATACCCAGTAGAGTTATTGCCCCTTTCCTGTTTCTGACTTCCACCCATGATTACTCAGTAGACAATCTCTCCATGACTTCCTTCTTTTCTGCAGCCCTGACATTATTCCTGATTAGCAGTGCCACTCTCTCACCTCTTTTGCCTCCCTCCCTGTCCTTTTTGAAACATCTAAAGCCTGGCACACTCAGCAGCCATTCCTGCCCCTGAGACATCTAAGTCTCTGTAATGGCCACAACATCAAAGTTCCACGTATTCATCCACACTCTGTAAGTTCATCTGCCCTGCTCCTGATATTCCTTGCATTAAAATAGACAATTCTCAAACCGTCTGGCTGAGTGCTTCTTTGTCCTATCATCTGCCTATCCTTCCTCATAAATTCCTTACAAGCTGTTACTAATCGTGTATCAACAGCCCCATCTTCTTCCCCTTCACTTCGGTTCCCACCCCTCTGCAAATCTGTGAGTGATCTATTTAATTTGGGCAAATGTATAACGTAACAGGTGAGGCTAAGGGAGGGATATAGAATGGGAATATTGAATATGTCCATAAATCCCTTAGCGTAGCACAGCTTGTGACACTTGTCCTCATTGGACATGCATTGAATACAAGATACAAGAATATTGCCAGGGCTGACGATCTGCACATCCACACGCTGGATCTTTCGTCCAGTGTCTTTGGGGTATTTGCTGTTAGGGAATGAGACAGGGCAGGTGACAAGAGTTTCTGTAGGGGAACACTTTGCATCTAGTGGTCACCATGCCATTAGTTTCAAATTATGTATGTAAAAAGACAGGTCTTGTCTGTGGGTTGAGATTCTAAATTGGAGAAAGGTCAATTTTATTGGTATCAGAAATGATCTGGCAAGTATGGATTGGGAAAGGGTGTTTTCTGGCAAAGGTGTACTTAGTAAGTGGAAGGCCTTCAAAAGCGAAAGTTTGATAGTACTGAGCTTGTACGTGCCTGTCAGAGTAAAAAGTAAAGATAAAAAGTTTTTAAGTTATTGAGGCACTGGTTCAGATTAAAGTGTACTCAATTCCCTTTGTAATAAAGGCCAACATTTCATTAGCCTTCTTCACTGCCTGCTGCACTTGCTCATTCACCTTCAGTGACTGATGAACAAGGACTCCTAGATCTCTTTGTATTTCTCCCTTACCTAACTCTACGCCGTTCAGATAATAATCTGCCTTCCTGTTCTTACTGACAAAGTGGATAACCTCACACTTATTCACATTAAACGTCATCTGCCAAGTATCTGTCCACTCACCCAGCCTATCCAAGTCACCCTGAATTCTCCTAACATCCTCATCACATGTCACACTGCCACCCAGCTTAGTATCATCAGCAAACTTGCTGATGTTATTCTCAATGCCTTCATCTAAATTGTTGATGTAAATTGTAAACAACTGTGGTCCCAATACCGAGCCCTGTGGCACCCCACTAGTCACCACCTGCCATTCCGAAAAACACCCATTCACCGCTACCCTTTGCTTCCTATCTGCCAACCAGTTTTCTGTCCATGTCAATATCTTCCCCCCCCCAATGCCATGAGCTCTGATTTTACCCACCAATCTCCTATGTGGGACCTTATCAAATGCCTTCTGAAAATCGAGGTACACTACATCCACTGGATCTCCCCTGTTTAACTTCCTGGTTACATCCTCGAAAAACTCCAACAGATTAGTCAAGCATGATTTTCCCTTGGTAAATCCATGCTGGCTCGGCCCAATCCTATCACTGCTATCTAGATATACCACTATTTCATCTTTAATAATGGACTCTAGCATCTTCCCCACTACTGATGTTAGGCTGACAGGACGATAATTCTCTGTTTTCTCCCTCCCTGCTTTCTTAAAAAGTGGGATAACATTAGCCATTCTCCAATCCTCAGGAACTGATCCTGAATCTAAGGAACATTGGAAAATGATTACCAATGCATCCGCAATTTCCAGGGCCACCTCCTTTAGTACCCTAGGATGCAGACCATCTGGACCTGGGGATTTGTTAGCCTTCAGTCCCATCAGTCTACTCATCACCGTTTCCTTCCTAATGTCAATCTGTTTCATTTCCTCTTGTTACCCTATGTCCTTGGCCCATCCATACATCTGTGAGATTGCTTGTGTCTTCCCTAGTGAAGACAGATCTAAAGTACTTATTAAATTCTTCTGCCATTTCTCTGTTTCCCATAACAATTTCACCCAATTCATTCTTCAAGGGCCCAACATTGTTCTTAACTATCTTCTTTCTCTTCACATACCTAAAAAAGCTTTTGCTATCCTCCTTTATATTCCTGGCTAGCTTGCGTTCATACCTCATTTTTTCTCCTCGTATTGCCTTTTTAGTTAAGTTCTGTTGTTCCTTAAAAATTTCCCAATCATCTGTCTTCCCAATCACCTTAGCTCTGTCATACTTTTTTTTTAATGCTATGCAATCTCTGACTTCCTTTGTCAACCACTGTGGCCCCTTTCCCCCCTTTAAATCCTTCCTTCTCCAGGGGATGAACTGATTTTGCACCTTGTGCATTATTCCCAAGACTACCTGCCGTTGCTGTTCCACTGTCTTTTCTGCTAGGATATCCATCCATTTAACTTTGGCCAGCTCCTCCCTCATGGCTCCATAGTCTCCTTTGTTCAACTGCAACACTGACACCTCTGATCTGCCCTTATCCTTCTCAAATTGCAGATAAAAACTTATAATATTATGGTCACAACCTCCTAATGGCTCCTTTACTTCAAGATTGCTTATCAAATCCTGTTCATTACACAACACTAAATCCAGAATAGCCTTGTCCCTGGTCGGCTCTCGTACAAGCTGTTCCAAGAATGCATCCCGTAGGCACTCTACAAACTCCCTATCCTGGGGTCCAGCACCAACCTGATTCTCCCAGTTCACCTGCATGTTGAAATGAACATGGGGGAAATCTCTTCACTCAGAGGGTCGTGTGAGTGTGGAATGAGCTGCCAGTACAAGTGGTCCCATGTGAGCTCCATTTCCACATTTAAGAGAAGTTTGCATAGGTGCATGAATAGTATGCATACAGAACGTTATGGTTCTGGTGCAGGTCAATGGGAGCTGGCAATTCTAATGGTTTCAGCATGGATTCGATAAGCCGAAAGGTCTGTTTCTGTGTTATACTTCTCTTATGACTATGAGAGAGAGTAATGAACTATCTACAAAGTTTAAATGGATGGAAGGTTTTAGTGTAAAATGGAAAATGGTAGGAGGTTTAGCAGGTTCCCAGCATGAGAAGATCAGTTAACATTTCAGACCAAAGGCCCTTCATCAGAACAAGGCAAATCCCAGGTGCAGATATTCAATATTCTAACTCGTATGGGCACTGGCTGCAAGCTGGTTAGACTGAGATTACTTCTGCCAAGACTGAGTATATATTCACTGACTACAGACCATTTAGGCTGGAAGTGTATTTCTGCGGGGAACTTCTTTTTACTGGGACTTCACCCACACAAAGAATAAAAATTCACAACTGTAAGATTTAAAGAGGGGAGAAGCAGCTAGAACTTGAATTTGGTTCTTTAATACCAACAATATTAGATATTCAACCAAAGAGATAGAATGTGGTATTTCTGTTCCAGATATGGTTACATTATTACAAACTTTACCATTTAAAAATAGTAAATTTTATATCAAATGGAAAGAAGCAAATATAAGACTTAGCTTGCATTAGGATTGTCCACGATGCTGCATTTGCTAGCAGAGACATGATACTGAGGCTACATGTTGCTTGAAGGAATGGTTTTCTGCTTTACATGATCAATGAGGCAGAATCAGGTTTATTATGTAATTATTTATTGAGATACAATGCAGAGAAGGCCCTTCCGGCCCTTTGAAATTTGTTGTTTTTTTAGCAGCAGTACATTAAAGTACAATATATTAAATATTACTCAAAGTTACAACAGAAATATAAAAATATAGATAGTGCAAAAAGAGAGCAAAATTTCTGATGCTAGTTAACCCATCGTATCAAGTCTTGCACAAAAGAAAGCCCATGAAAGCGGAGGGGCAGCAGCATTGTGTTCAAGACATTGACTTTCTGTCATGTGGCATTGGGCTCTGGTATATCAGTGCTTCTCAGACTTGAGGATAGCAGGTGGTGGTGCTCCCAAGGGAACAGTGACTATGATTATGCTTGTTGTCTAGTGGTGATAGGACAACATTTATTAATGATATGGCACAGGTGGAATACTTCTCTTAGAATTCCCCATCCATTCTGAACCCTCCCTTTCACCTCACTCCAATTGTATTCAACCTGGTACCGATTGTCAGCTGTCCTCCAGTCAGTCAGACCTACTCATTGCGCACTAAGGACTGAGCCTTCATTGTCATCAAACCTGCAAGTTAAAGGCTGTGACTTTATGAGCTGGAGAAGACCTTGACTTTAGAAAACATGTTAAACAGGAGCATGAATGGGCTAGTTATGTCCTTAAATAAATTATTTAATTAATCATTCAATGAGGTCACACTTGAATTCAATCTTGGTCTTATCACTATCGTGCCTACTCTGGCCTAATACTGCTCAACTCTGATGTGCTTTAAACCCTGAGCTAAGCCTTTGACAAAATCCCCCATGTGGGGGAGGTACTGGTCACAAAGATTCAGGGTGAGGTAGTAATTTGGATTCTATATTGGCTTTGTGGGAGAAGCCAGAGAGTGGTAGTAGATGGTTAACTGGTTCAGTGGATGACACCAAGATGTGGGCATAGCAGCAAGGAAGGGGGCTATTCTGACATATAATGGGATCTGGACCAGCTAGAAAAACAAGCTGGACTGTGATGGATGGAATTTAATGTGGACAAGTGTAAGATCTTAAAAGTGGCAACACAGGTAGATAGGATTGTAAAGAAAGCTTTTGGCCTTCATAGATCTAAAGTGTTGAGTGCAGGAGTTGGGATGTTCTGTTCAAGTTGCATAAGATGTTTAGGGTATTGTGTACTGTTCTGGTCACCCACCTCAAGCAAAAATCAATAAGATTGAAAGAATACAGAGTTGTTGCCGGGACATGAGGGCGCAAGTTTCCTAAGATCCAGAATGCATCGGGGGGAAAAAAATCCTTATTTTAATCAGGGATATGTAATTCTAAGATAATGGACCTTTCTCCAGGTACTCCCTTCACCTTGCGGCCAATTCCCTGCAGACGTGTCAATCAGGTCACATCTGTATTCCAGTTAGTACAGACTCAGCCTACTTAGCCTTTCTTCATACTACCATTCTCTTGAGCTGCCTTTATCTCTAATGACTGCATGGGAATAGTGTTAAAAGAGCTTGATGTCAGCATAGACTCAATGGGCCGAAGGGCCAGTACTTTACATCATGCTGAATGGCATGAGCTTCTGAGCTTATTTCAAATGAGTGAGAAGGCATGGCTGGATATTTAGACCTGCTGCATTGGATTGGTGTACTTATCAGCTGTGTTCTCTTCAATAGGGTCAACTGTTCATTTTATTTTAAAATTGGAGCCTGTCGTCATGGAGACAGATGTTCTCGTTTGCACAACAAGCCCACATTCAGTCAGGTAAGCCTGCCATGTCAGTTCATGATGTAAACCTGTCAGTATTTAACTCTACCAGAGCTGTTAAGCATGCTAGCTCTTCACTCAGCTGTCCATAAAAAATATATTGTTAGCACTGTTCACTTTTAAAAAAGATGTTCATATCTTTTGGATGTATACTAATAGAACCCTGGGTTGGTGTATCTCTGGGACCTTGAGTTGTCATTGCAGAGTGCTGAGCTTGTGTAAAAACTGTCTTTCTAATTATCTGGCTTGAAGCTTTTGACTATCTGTGTCTAATTTGCCTCTGTCAATCCAGTGATAACTTCAAAAGGGCAACTGAATACTTCACATGGTTTCCACTTCCAGGATTGTGCGTCAACTATGGTGAACCCATCAACTAGCTGAAATTAGTGTTATAAAACATTGCTGCAAGAACCAAGAGTTGTCCAAGCTTCCCTGCTTTGCCCACTTTACCCACTGGACACATAGCTTCTGCTTTCTCACATTTCAGTAGTGCCTCATTCCCAGTCAGTCCTGTGTTTCTTTAAATAGAAGGATGTAAGTCTTGATCCATTCGTTGCTTCAACTGCTCTGCCTTTGAATTAATATATCCATCTGATTCTTCTGCTTATGTCACTAAGTAGTTTTGAGGTCAACTCTCAGTTTTGTAAGTGGACTGCTGACTTTTTTGTTGGACCATAGAACAGTACATCATAGGAACAGGCCCTTCAGCCCAAATGTTGTGCTGAAACAATTACATTAGTAATTAAATGCCTAACTAAACTAATCTCTTCTGCCTACATATTAAATTTTCCTCACATTCATGTACCTATCGAAGCATCTATTGAAAGTCTCTAATGTGTCTGTCTCTACCACCACCTGAGACAGAACATTCCAGGCACCCATCACTTCCTGTGTAAAAACAACTTGCCCTCAATTCTCCTTTGAAATTACTTTCACGCACCTTCAGTGCATGCCCTTTGGTATTAGACATTTCAACCCTGGGACAAAGATGCTCTCTGTCTATTCTATCTCTGCCTCTTATGATCTTATAAACCTCTTATCAGATCTCCCCTCAGCCTCCACCACTCCAGAGAAAACAGCCCAAGTTTATCCAACCTCTAATCGAGGCAATACCCTGGTAAACAACTTCTGCACCCTCTCCAAAGCTTCAACATTTTTCCTATAATGGGGTGACTAAAACTGTACGCAATACTTAAAGTGTGGCCAAACTAGAGTTCTATGAAGCTGCAATCTAACCTCCTGATTTTTGAACTCTGTGTCTGGACTAATGAAGGCCTGCCCACCAGCCTATCAACCTGTGTAGCCACTTTCAGGGATCTATGAACGTGGATCCCAAGATCTCACTGCTCAGCAACACTGTTAAGGATCTTGCCCTTATCAGAAGACTGTTCCTTTACATTTGCCCTACCAAGGTGCAACACATCACATTTATTTGGGTTAAACTCCACCTCACATTTCTCTGCCTATATCTGTAACTGATCTATATCCCGCTGTATTCTTTGCCAGCATTCTGCACTATCCACACCAATCTGCAAACTTAGCCCATCCATCTACATTTTCATTTAACTTCTGTGATGGTTATTTAAGTGCTCAACCTCTCCCTACTAACACCTAGGAAGTACCTCTTATTTCCCCTTCTCGTGTTGTTAAACTCGTTGGGTTTTTAACTGAACTGGTAGTACAGGTTCTGATTATGTGCATTTGTGCACATCCAGTTTGTTTTCTGAGGTATTCCTGGTGAAAAGACGATGGACATCCTCAAATGTTAGAAGTGCCACTTTTGATTTTGAAGAGCAGTTTCATTGTATATGTACTGAGAAACCACATTTAGTGTTGTCCTGCTTGCGACTGAGAGTTGGTGTGCTGATGAATTAGGGTTCTGTAGGATAGATGTAATGTAGATTTCCTGGGCGTAGAACATTAGGGTAGTACACCATTTCCAAACTTAATTGCTTTTGCCTACGCATGATACATTTTTTTCCATTTCCTGCCTGTTCATATACCTGTCTAAATGCCTGTTAAGCAGCTCCCCACACCTACCATTCTGTGTAAATATACCTCATAATTTTATATTACCCCTCAGCCTCTAATGCTCCAGGATGAAAAATTCATGTTTATCCAGCTTCTTGAGGCTCATGCACTACAATCCAGACAACGTCATAGTGAACCTCTTCTTTGCCCAGTCTAAAGCCCCTCAATATCAAACATCTCTGTTAAGTAGTAGCAGGCTCCTCCCTCGGATCTGTTATACCCTCAGTATCCTGAGTCAGATCATGTCATGACCTGGAGACTTATCCATCTTGATATTTTTCAAGACACCCAAAAGCACCTTAATAATGTAACATGCCCTCCCTAATTTCCATGTGCTTTTCCTTGTGGATGATTGTATTCTCTGTAACATTATTATATTCAGGGGTGATTCCATTGTGAAGTTGAAGTCACACATTGTCACAAGATTGTGATATTTTTGGGTGTCTCAGGCTTTCGGGCAAGGCTGTGCGCCACATCTCACGTCAACACTTTGTTTTCCAACCTTTTAGTCTTGCATAAACTGATGCAGGTGTTGAATGGCTCCATTTGGTGATCGATAAAGCATTCAGCTGCTGCCATCGTACAAGTGGTTTACATTCACTTCCTATTATCATTAATTACCCTTGTTGAATGCTGATAAGTTTTATGAGAGACTGGTCCAAAGGGTGATAGCTGTGCATGGGTGAATTGTACAAAATGAATTGACACATACTGTATAAAGTTACTGCAAGGGAAAGGGTTATTTCTTTGGGAAGATCTGGAGATATAACCGATGGAAAACCCGAGTCCTATTTGGACTCCCCATTAAACCTTTATCTTTTTGCAGCAACTGCTTTCATATAAAGAATATTAATTCATATTTTGTCCCTGTTCTCATTTTATTTTGCTTTGCCTTTTCTCAAATTTATAAACACCAGAAAGCTTGGGATTTGAATCACTGGTTTCCATGTGGTGTCTGGTGTACAGTGGGCATATGCCTGTTTTGCAACTGCCCCATCAGAATACATGGACATTGCCCCTCCCACCACATTACAGATCTAACAGCTGGAGTTGTAAGGGTCTGTTTTTACCCATCACACTACATTCACTGATCAACAGCTGGAGTGGGGGGAGTTCTGTTTTTGCTATCTGAATTCACTGTTACTGATTAACTATTGACTTGCCTTTTTTTTCCAGACAGCAGTTTTAAGAAGAGTACTAATTAATGTATGTTCTCATTCTGGGACGCTGCTGCTTTACAATGACTGGGTTCAGGGCTGCATCAGCTGCATAAGGGAATACGGTTAGATCGGTGATGTGTGTGATTTACAAAGCTGCTCTTTACTGCAAGCAGAATACATTCCAAATTTGTCATTCCAATCAGTAGCATGTCCCTGTATCCACTTTTCTGTACTCATGTCATCTCTCCACAGATTCTGCCAATTATAATGTCTTTTCCTTTTTTGGCCTTTCAGCTTTTTTTGCATATAAGCCAACTAAGCCAACAGTGTGTCTGATAGAGCTTGTCAAATTGTTGCCTTTGAAATAACTGCAGCAGTTACTGATCTATCAACGATGACTTTTCAGGCCACAGTGTATTTTAGTTTTGATCTATTAAGTTGGGACAGAAATTTATGTCCTGGTTGTGCGTTTCTAGAATCTTGCCCTTGTGCTTTGAAAGGATTTTACAGGAATGACACTTCAGTGCAAACACAAGAACACTGAATTATCAACTGTATCTCACCTTTACAACTCCTGATAACACCAAACTATCGACTGTATCTCATCTTTACAACTCCTGATAACACTGAATTATCAATTGTATCTCACCTTTACAACTCCTGATAACACCGAACTATCGACTGTATCTCACCTTTACAACCTCTGATAACACTGAACTATCGACTGTATCTCACTTTTACAACTCCTGATCTGTAATTTATTCTGTAGCTGTGTTGGTTTTATTTTTGCATTACTTGTTCTTTTCAGCATAGAGGCAGAGATGGTGCCCTAAAAGCTGTGTCCTTTTAACTAGAAAGCTCAAATTATGCCTTTGGATTCTGAATGCCAATCAATTACCATTCTTTCCAAAAATCCCTAAATTCCCTTGAACAGAGTGGATTGCAGGGCTATTACAGAGGGCAGTAAATGACATGATGTGACCATAAGATCAGAAGTTTTTGGCCCATTGTGTCTACTTGACCAGATATGGTTCTAGACTCGAGTAGAGTAGGCTGGGTAAGAGGTGATAACCTTTCTGCCCAGAAGAGCATCAGTGAACCAGATAGTGGTTTTATGAGAATCTGCTAGTTTTATCATCAACAACACTAATGGCCATGAACTGACACAGTGATCAAATAACTAGATTTGTATCCAGAGGTGGATGTGGCATATAGGGTATAAAAGCAGGGAAGCTGTAATACAATGCCATTCTAGTTGTCTCTAAAGGAAGAATGTGATTGAACTGCAGCTGGGGCTGAGATATTTCTCAGGATGTTGCCTAAGACGGAATATTTCAGTTATGAGAAGGGACAGACTAGAGTTAGAGCAGCTTCGTGGTTGAGCCCTCCAAAGGATCACCTATTCTGAATTGGGTGTTGTGCAATGAACTGGAATTGATTAGAGAGCTTAAGGTAAAGGAAACGGTGATCGTGATATGATAGAATTCACCCTGCAATTTGTGAGGAAAATGTTAAAGTGAGATGTATCAGTATTACAGTGGAGTATAGGGAACTACAAAGACATGAGAGAGGAGTTGGCCATAATTGATTAGAAGGGAACACTAGCAGGGATGATGACAGAGGGGCATTGGCTGGACTTTCTGGGAGCAATTCGGAAGACAGGATAGATGCATCCCAAAGAAGAAAGGATGACACAACCATGGCTGACAAGAAAAGTCAAAGCCAACAGAGCCAGAGAGAGGACATATAATAGAATAAAAATTAGTGGGAATTTAGAGGATTGGGAAGCTTTTAAAAACCAACAGAAGGCAACTTAAAAAAAAAAGTCATAACAAATGAAAAGGTGGAATACAAAGATAAACTAGCCAATAATGCAAACCCCACTTCCAGAAAAGTTGAGATATTTTCCAAAATGCAATAAAAACAAAAATCTGTGTTATGTTAATTTACGTTAACCCTTATTTAACTGACAAAAGTACAAAGAAAAGATTTTCAATAGTTTTACTGACCAACTTAATTGTATTTTGTAAATATACACAAATTTAGAATTTGATGGCTGCAACACACTCAACAAAAGTTGGGACAGAGTTAAAATAAGATTGAAAAGTGTACTGAATATTCAAGTAACACCAGTTTGGAAGACTCCACATTAAGCAGGCTAATTGGTAGCAGGTGAGGTATCATGACTGGGTATAAAAGTAGCGTCCATCAAAGGCTCAGTCTTTGCAAGCAAGGATGGGTCGTGGCTCACCCCTTTGTGCCAAAATTCGTGAGAGAATTGTTATTCAGTTCAAAAGGAACATTTCCCAACGCAAGATTGCTGAGAATTTAGGTCTTTCAACATCTACAGTACATAATATTGTGAAAAGATTCAGAGAATTCAGAGACATCTCAGTGCGTAAAGGGCAAGGTCGAAAACCACTGTTGAATGCGTGTGATCTTCGAGCCCTCAGGCGGCACTGCCTAAGAAACTGTCATGCTACTGTGACAGTTATAGCCACCTGGGCTCGGGAATACTTTGGAAAACCATTGTCACTTAACACAGTCCGTCGCAATAAATTGGTACTTTTTTACATTCTACTTGGTCTTGTTTTAAAATTCAACCATTTTGGATAAATCTAAGACTTTTATTGGAACAAATTACTGGAGTACAACTCCCACATAGTCCAGGATTATTTTTATTAGACATTGAAGGGACAATACCGAAACTTAAATTGAATCAGTATCAGAAAAAATTTATAAAAATTGCATTGGCAGTAGCCAAAAAAGTTATCGCAGTTACTTGGAAATCTGATTTATATTTAACTATGGATTGTTGGAATAATGAAATACATAGTTGTATTCCACTTGAAAAAATTACATACAATCTAAGAAATGAATATGATATATTTTTGAAAATTTGGCTCCCATACTTACAAAAGATAGGATTAAGTACATAGGTCCTTTGAAGATAAAATTATAAAGTAATTGGGGAAAGTAAAAATAAATATTAAAATTATTTTGAACTCCATGGAGCATGTGGGGATCCTCCAATATCCAGCCAATCTTTCTCTTTTTTTTCTTTCTTTAGATAAGGGTTAAGGGGAGGGGGGAGGGTTAATATTATTTTTCTCACTATTTTATCACATTTATTCTTTGTAATTTTCTAAAATTTAATAAATAAATAAAAATAAAAAATAAAAGCACAGTCCGTCGCTGCATCCAGAAATGCAACTTGTATTACACAAGGAGGAAGCCATACATCAACTCTATGCAGAAACGCCGGCGAGTTCTCTGGGCCCGAGCTCATCTCAGATGGACGGAAAGACTGTAGAACCGTGTGCTGTGGTCAAATGAGTCCACATTTCAGCTAGTTTTCAGAAATAACAGGCATTGAGTTCTTCGTGCCAGAGATGAAAACGACCATCCTGATTGTTATCAGCGAAAGGTGCAAAAGCCAGCATCTGTGATGGTATGGGGGTGCATCAGTGCCCACGGCATGGGTGAGTTGCATGTATGTGAAGGTACCATTGACTCTGAGGCGTATATTAGGATTTTAGAGAGACATATGTTGCCAGCAAGGTGATGTCTCTTCCCGGGACGTCCATGCTTCTTTCAGCAGGACAATGCCAGACCACATTCTGCATGGGCTACAACAGCGTGGCTTTGTAGACACAGAGTACGTGTGCTTGACTGGCCTGCTGCCGGTCCAGATCTATCTCCTATTGAAAATGTATGGCGAACCATGAAGAGGAGAATCAGACAACGGAGACCACGGACTGTTGAACAGCTGAAGTCTTATATCAAGCAAGAATGGACAAAATTTCCAATTGCAAATCTACTACAATTAGTATCCTTAGTTCCAAAACGATTAAAAAGTGTTATTAAAAGGAAAGGTGATGTAACACAATGGTAAACATGCCTCTGTCCCAACTTTTGTTGAGTGTGTTACAGCCATCAAATTCTAAATTTGTGTATATTTACAAAATACAATTTAAGTTGGTCAGTAAAACTATTGAAAATCTTTTCTTTGTACTTTTGTCAGTTAAATAAAGGTTTACGTGAATTAACATATTACAGATTTTTGTTTTTATTGCATTTTCGAAAATATCCCAACTTTTCTGGAAATGGGGTTTGTATTAAAGAGATTATCAACAGTTTCTTCAAATACATAAAGTGTAAAAGAGAGGTGAGAGTGGATATCAGACTGCTGGAAAATGATGCTGGAGAGGTAGTATTGGAGGGCAAGAAAATGGTGGACACATTGAATAAGTATTTTGCATCAGTCTTCACAGTGGAAGACGCAAGCAGTATGCTGGAAGTTCAAGAGTGTCGGGTCAGAAGTGTGTGAAGTTAACATTACTAGGAACAACGTTCTTGGGAAACTGAAAGATCTGAAGGTAAATAATTTACCTGGACCAGATAGTATACACACCAGGGTTCTGAAAGGGTAGCTGAAGAGATAGTGGAGACATTAGATTCTGCCATGGTTCCGGAGGATATGAAAATTGCAAATGTTACTCCATTCTTCAAGAAAGGAGAGAGGCAGAAGAAGGGAGATTAAAAGGCCAGTTAGTCTGACCTCAATGATTGGTTGTTAAGGATGTGGTTTTGGGGTATTTGGAAGCACATGATGGAATACACTGAAATCGCCATGGTTTCCTTAAGGGAAAATCTTGCCTGACCAATCTGTTGGAATTCTTTGAAGAAATAACGAGCAGGATACACAAAGAGGAATTGGTGGATTTTGTGTATTTGGATTTTCTTAAGGTCTTTGATGAGTTGCCACATATTAAGCTGTCCATGGTATTACTTGGATGTTACTAGCATGGACAGAGCATTAGCTGACTGTCAGGAGGCAAAGAATGGGAATATAGGGAGACTTTTATGATTGTCTGCCAGTGACTAGTGGTGTTCCACAGGGCCACCTTTTACATTATATGTCAATGATTTGGATAACGATATTAATGGCTTTGTGAACAAGTTTGCAGATAGGTGGCGGAGGAGGTAGTGTTTAAACTAATATGGTAGGGGGGATGGGAACCAGTATGAAAGAGCTGAGGATGAGCCAGTAGGTTTACAAGTAGATGATGTAATATGAATGTAAGAAAGGACAAGCCAATGATTGGGTACATTGCAGACAGAGCAAAGGGGGAGGAATGCAGGACTGAAGGTGCTGTATTTAAATGCATGTAGCATTTGGAATAAGGTGGGCGAACTTGTGGCATAATCAGAGAATGGTTTGTATGATGTGGGCATTACTGAGTCGTGGCTGAAAGAAGGTGATAGTTGGACGTTTAATGTCACAGCATATGCTTTGTATCAAAAGGACAGGAAGGCATAATTGGTGGTATGGCTCTGTTGGTAAGAGATGGAATTACATCATTAGAAAGAGTTACATAGGGTCAGAGAACGTTGAAACTTTGTGTGTGGCGTTAAACTGCAAGTGTTTAAAAAAACATGGGAGTCATATAGGCCTCCCTGTAGTAGCCAAGATGTGGGGTTGAGATTGCAAAGGGAGCTGGAAAAGGCATGTAATAAGGGTAATGTCACAATTGTAATGGGGGACTTCAATATGGAAAGGGATTGGGGTCATGGGGTTGGTGTTGGATCGCAAGAGAAGGAATTTGTTGAATGCCTACAAGCTCACTTTTTAGAGCAGCTTATGTTCGAGTCTACTCAGGGAAAGGCCATCTTAGATTGGGTATTATATAATAACTCAGATCTTAATAGGGAGCTTAATTTAAAGGAACCTTTTAGGTGGCAGTAATCATAATATGATTGAATTCATACTGCAATTTGAGAGGGAGAAGCATAAGTCACATGTATCAGTATCACAATGAAATAAAGAGAATTTCAGAGGCATGAGAGAGGAGCTTGCCCAGGTGGATTGGAGGAGGATACTGGCGGGGATGAAAGCAGAATAGAGGTGGTTGAAATTTCTGGGAATAGTATACAAGGTGCAAGATAGATTTGTCCCACAGAAGAAATTGTTCTCAAATGGCAGGGCTAGGCAACCGTGGCTGACAAGGGAAGTTAAGGATTACATAAAAGCCAAGGTAAGGGCATATAAAATAGCAAAAATGAGTGGGAAGTTGGATGATTGGGAACCTTTTAAAATCCCAACAAAAGGCAACTGAAAAACTATAAGAAGGGAAAATAGCTGACAATATAAAGCAGGATAATAAATTTTTTCAGTTATATAAAGGATAAAAGTTAGGTGAGAGTTGACATTGGACCACTGGAAAATGATAGTGGTGAGGTGGTAAAGGAGGACAAAGAAATGGCAGATGAACTTAAGTACTTTGCTTTGGTCTTTAATGTGGAAGACACTAGAGGTATGCCAGAGGTCCGTGAATGTCAGGGAGCAGGAGTAAGTACCATTGCAGTTACAAAGGAAAAAGTGTGAACTTAAAGATCTTAAGGCGGTAAGTCACCTGGACCAGCTAGACTACATCCCAGAGTCTTGAGAGAGTTTGCTGAAGAGATAACGGATGCATTGGTCATGATCTTTCAAGAATTACTTGATTCTGGTATGGTCCCAGAGGACTGCTAACCTCAGTGGTTAGGAAAGTGTTGGAGTCCATTATTAAGGATGAGATTTTGAGGTACTTGAGGAGACTAATGATAAAATCAGTCAGTGGTTTTCTAAAGGGAAATCTTGTCTGACAAATCTGTTACAGTTTTTTAAGTAAGTAACAAGCAGTGTGGACAAAGGAAACACGGTGGATGTCATTTACTTGGAGTTTCAGAAGGCATTTGATAAAGTGCCTCACATGGGGCTGCTTAAAATAAAATCCTATGGTGTTACAGCAAAAATACTGGCATGGAGAGAGGAAGGGCTGACAGGCAGGAAGTGGCGATTGGGAATAAAGGGGGCTTTTTCTGTTTGGCTGCCAGTGACTAGTGTTCCTCAAGGGTCAGTACTGGGACCAGATTTTTACAGTTCGTCACTCATTTAGATAATGGAATTGATGGCTTTGTGGCAAAGTTTGTGGATGATACAAAGATAGGTGGAGGGCTAGGTAGTGTTGAGGAAACAATGTGATTGCAGCAGGACTTAAACAAATTGGAAGTATGAGCAAAAAAGTGGCAGATGGAATGGAGATGAAATGTATGATAATGCATTTCAGTAAAAGGAATAATAGGGCAGACTATTATCTAAATGGGGAGAAAATTCAAACATCAGAGGTGCAAAGGGACTTAGGAGTCCTCATGCAAAATTCCCTGAAGGCTAATTTACTGGTTGAGTCTGTGGTAAAGAAGGCAAATGCAATGTTGGCATTTATTTCAAGGGGAATAGAATATAAAAGCAAAGAGAATGCTGAAGCTTTATAAGAAACTAGTAAGTCTACACTTGAAGTATTATTAACAGTCTTGGGCCCCCTTAGAATGGATATGTTGTCATTGGAGAGTCCAGAGGATGTTCACGAGGATAATTCCGGGAATGAAGGGGTTAACATATGAGGAGTGTTTGGCAGCTTTGGGTCTGTACTCAATGGAATTTCGAAGAATACTGGGGGATCTCATTGAAACCTACTGAATATTAAAAAGACTAGATAAGGAGGATGTGGAGAGGATGTTTCTACTGGTGGTAGTATTGAGAACTAGAGGGCACAGCATAAAAATTGATGGGCAACCTTTCAGAACAAAAGTATGGAGGAATTTTTTTTAATGACAAGGAGTGGTAATTCTGTTGAATGCTCTGCTACAGACTCCAGGGGAGGCCATGACCTTGGGTATATTGAAAGTGGAAGTTGAAGATTCCTGATTGACTGGAACATCAAGGAATATGGTGAGAGGGTGGGTGTATAGGATTGAATGGGATCTGGGATTGCATTTATGATGAAATGTGGAGCAGACTCAATGGGCTGAATGGCCTAATTCTGCTCCTATGTCTTACGGTCTTATGACGTTGAGGATGCAGAGAGATTGCTGAAAGACTTGGACAATTTAGGACAATGGGCAAAGAATACAGTGTTGGGAGGTGTATGGTCATGCACTTTGTTAGAAGAAATAAAAATGTAATCTACTTTCTAAATGGAGAGAAAATTTTAAAAATCTGAGGTGCGAAGGGACTTGGGAATTAAAGGTTAATTTGCAGGTTGAATTGGTGATGTGGAAGATAAATGCAGTGTTGGTGTTTAGTTCAAGGGGGCTAGAATATAAAAGAAAAGATGTAATGTTGAGACTTTATAAAGCACTGGTGAGGCCTCACTTGGAGTATTGTGAGTAGTTTTGGAGCCCATATCTAGGAAAGGATATGACATTGGAGAAGATTCATATGAGATTCATGAGAATTATTCTGGGAATGAAAGGGTTACCATGTGCGGTTTGTGTGATATGAGTTGAATCCCACCTCCATAACTATGGAATCAATAGTTGGTATGAGTGTGCTCAGTAGTTATCAAGGTCACTATCGTCTTACTCAATCTGTGTGTCTACCTCGACTGGCTGTATGTGACTACAGCACTGTTCATTTTTAACTGTCCTTTGATGACCCAGAAAGCCACTCTGTTCTAAAAGGAGAATAGTTTTCCTGCTAATTCCAAAGCCCACAAACAAGTAATGACAAAACTGCCTGATGCCCTGTAGCGATTTGTAGAATCTTTGATTGTACACCATATGGTGTTAGTCTAACATCAAGAGCCATATTATTTTGGCATTGGTAATGAGAATTACTGGAATCCACTTCCAGACCTCTGCCTCTATGCATTTTGCCTGTGTTTTCATCTTGATGCTGCTCATAAAATGTTGCTTTTTTAAATGTGTGTTTTTGTGCCCAGGCCTTCTGTATGGGAGACATATGTGGAAATACTTGATTATTGGAGTCATTGCTTAAAGATACGTCGAAGTATATTTTAGCCAAGTAGAAAGATGCACTTGAACTGTTTCAGATGGGATGCACACTTAAAAATTTCTTCTCAATTCTGATAATGGGGACTTAATTGAATGGCTTGTAAATTCCACAGAAATTATCCATTTAAAACGCAGCTTCTACTGCTGGGGGAATTATAAATTTTTATATTTGTGCTAATTTTTGTCTCTTATTTGAAAGGGAATCATCTAAATATAATTAGTGGATTCTGGTTAATCGGAACACATTGGGACCAGTACATTTTGACCCAATTAAGCGCCTACCCCAGTTAGCCAAAGTTTCATGGAAATAGTTAAAAAGGCATAAAAAAAGGACAAACTACTATTTAACTGAGTAACGAATTAGGTATTTAAATAAAATACAGAACAAATTGGAACACCACCAATACTATTACAGTACTATAAAACTATTAGTTCTTAATACTTATGGAGGAATTTATCTTGTGTATGCTGCTGTGTTCTTTTGACTGTAAATGAACAAAATTATCACAGTCTCCTAGTAAAGATAATTGGCTTTCTTTGTAGTTCCTAACTTTTGAAGTAGTGAAGTTATTTCATTTTCACTCCCCATCATTTCTGGCATCTCCAAGTTTGAAAAAGTCACTGCTTTTTAAATACAAACACACGCAACTGATGCTATTTGTAGACTTTTTTCTCTGAGCGCAGTGTTGTGTATAACGGTCACACAAATGCAAGCGACTACTGCTAATTAGAAACTGTTTGGCAGCAGACTCCTGTCCCAAATAAGTGGCATAGCATCCCAAATAAATGAAGGAAATCCCAGCTATTTTCTTGATTAGATTTTTTCTTTAGGAGTTGTCCCAAATAAGTGGCTGCCTCAATTAGATGATGGCCTAATTAACTGAAATCCACTGTAGCTACAGGGGTATTTCCAAATGTCATCATTTTTGGCACTGCTAGTTAAAGCCATGGTTGAAGAATGGTATAGTTTGCTGTTAATGTGGAAGTTAGGTTTGGGATTGGTGGAGTTTTAAACTGGAGGTGTACAAGTTCTGAAGTATCTTAGGAAACTAGTCCATATTAGATCTTTAACCTCTGGTGTACAATGCTGTAGCCATGCACATAGGATGGAGATGTTGAATGGTAGTGGTGGTCTGCACCTGATGATGGGACAATGTGATGATGGAGTCTTGTGGGGAAAATTTTGGCCAGGGCTTAAGGTTGTGCTCCTTATCCATCAATCTTTCTAAAAGGTGGGTTGTACTGACTTTACCTGAACACTTGTCTTAATAAGCTGCCAGGAGGTTGTTTTGGAGATGTGGGCAAGGGTGAAAATAGAAATTGGGTAGCCATGGCAGCCGTACTCTCTGCAGAGTACTGACCTTGTGCATTCTGTCCCTGGAGAATAAGATATTTCTACTTAAACTGAACATCACGAATTCCACGTCCATTTCCAGATGAGACTGGATCCTGTAGGATCTCCAGTCTGAAATGCACCAGGCTGCAAGGAAAGAGGTTTCCCGTATTCAATCAGCTTCCCTGTACAGTAAATTGTATAATAATTGGAAAACAGAGCCCATCTCCCGCACCTCCTTCCAATACATACATACATACACGCACTCACACCACACCCTCAAGGTTTTGAAAGTGTGGTTCTTCTGATGGCAGGTTGAGTAGTTTGGGAAGATTGATATTAATTGACAGGACAACTTTTGCAATGTACGTGTAGACACTGCCTGTGCTGCCTGTCCAACCTGCACATTTTCCGTTTTGGGTTGTAGAAAGATTGATGTCATTCCTTTCACTACTGCTTCAGTTTATACATTTAGAGCTGATTTCAGTTCAGATGTTTTTGATTTTTGTTCCATTGCTTGCAAGGCTAGCACAACATAGTCATTCAAGGGAGCACAATGCTTATGCAAACTGGCTATTTTCAATTCATTGAAAGGTTTCTGACCGCCTCCCTGACTCTTGCTGCACCTTTTTCTCTCTACTGCCCTATTGCATTGAGCTGTGTGCTGGGTAGCAGCCTCATGAATGTAGCGTTGTTTATGATCATGTCAGAGTTCTCTCCACACCGCAGTCCTCACCATTATGTGCAGAAGCCAATGGGATTTCCTTTTTTTCTTCTGCAGACCATCTTGATTCAAAACATCTACCGTAATCCCCAAAATAGTGCGCAGACGGCAGACGGCTCACACTGTAAGTCCCGCCATCGGAGATCTGGGGGTTTGGCCGTTTTGTAGAGCAGTAGTTACTGGTCTCGCCTAAACTGAGACCAGTTAAAACAAAGGTGAAGAGTAGCCATTAAGCTGGTGATGATCCAGGGCTTGATGTTCCATTCCCAACCAGCACAAATATTGAAGTCTCCCTGTCTGTGTAAGTTGTTACCATCTTTATGGCACCTGTAAGTCCTGTTCAAGTCTCCAGAGTTGGGAAAGCTGAACAAGATCAATTTGACATTAATGAAATGTCTCAGAAAACATCAACCCCTGGCTAGTGATTGCTAAAAGGCAGTGGCATCTAGGCACCAGTGTGGTGCACAAGATGGTTCAATGATATGAACACATAAGGTAAGTAGAGACTTTTCAGTATCATGCTTTGCTGAGATATGCCAACAACTCAAGACCAGTATTTTGATTCCGCATAACCTCAATTCTCCTCAAATTTGTGGGGATCTCATGGTATAAAATTACAAGTAGGACATTTGTTACTGTATTGACTGAACATGAGGCCCTATGCCTAGGGCAAGAGTCTGCCATGTTAAAGTGGTCCTGTGGCTGCACTTCCTGACCTGTTTAAAAATGAAATGCATTAGAAAGGCAAATGGTTTTGTAGATGCTGCACACTATAAAGTGTTGGGCAAATTTACCATTCTTTGAGATATGAGCTAGTGGTCCTGCTGCTGTTATATCATGATATCTCCATATATTCACAGCTTTGTCAGACAAGTTCTGATGAAAAGGAAGACTCATCACTAAAGGGATTAACATTTTCTTTTCAGCTCCCCATGCTGTCTACCCTCAAGTCAAAGGGTGTAAAATAGGTTTTAAGTTGAATTTTTTTAGAGATGTGGTGTCAAAACTTGTTACGTTTTGTATTTCAGACCATTGCGCTCTTGAACTTATACCGTAACCCTCAAAACTGTACCCAGACAGCAGACGGTTTCCACTGTAAGTTAACAAACGCCTTTGCAGGTTGTCGAGTTGTATTTACAGTCAGGAGGATGTGTGTTTTGTCATCCTATTCAGTACTTGTAATAATATAGTTTGAGAAAAGTTTAGTATGTGTGAACTTACAACTTTCTCAACCCGCTGGGTGAGAGTAAAGATGATGTGGGGGAGGAGGGTGTATTTTGTCGGCAAAGACTGGAGCAGGAGACTCGACATGGAAGAGCAATTTATGACTAGTTGAAAACCCTTCCAGGTTGTGGGCTCGTTTTGACTAAACTTGATCCAGGGGCTAGAATGTTGCACCAGATATCTTCGGGTTGTGGTGCTATCTGAGCCTTGGACCAGGGGTCACAACAGAGCATTCAACGCAGAAGTGGTCCAGTTACTCGCCTGAAAGCTTTCTGTACTTAGGCTTACTATTGGTAGGGAGCAGGAAGCTTGATTGCAGTGATGAGTCAGAAATTCTTTATTTGAATTGAAGAGGTTTTGGAGGGAGGGCAACATAGAGATTGGGTAGGGGCTTCAACAACCATAGACTTCTAAATAATTAGTAATAAAGATGAGAAGTTCTCTCTCCTGCTCATTGCAGTCTGAAATACTAATAAAATATATTTTTATAATATGTACAGTTAAAGGCAGATAGTAGAGATGAGAATCCCTTCAAAGTATATAGTATGTTTTATGAAACATTTCAATGATACTCTGCAATTTAACAGATGTACCACATATCAGCATAGCAGTACAGATTTTGATGTTTTCCCAAAGCCACGGTCTGTTTTCATAATGAAAATAGGAAACTGAACAGAAGTGTTTCAGATTTTTCATATTAAGTGCAACTCAGCTATTTAATGTAGCACTGAACATTCTGGGACTTAGGGATACTGAAGATGAGATCCTCAACAGAGTAGAAAACTCAAAGGTTAAATATCAGGCCCTCTGTGTTTGAATGTCAGTTGTGCTTTATATGTTCACTTTGTTGGTTTTCCACAGAAAGATTGGGAGACCATTGCTTCCATGAGTAATACGATAGCAGAATAACTTGCTCTTTAGAATATTGGTGAATTTTACACCTAGTCTTGCTGGCTTCCAGTTTGCCAGATAAACTTCGTAGGGTCTTAATGTGGCAATGCCAATTTCACAGAGCTGGAGAGGATTGGCTCTTGTATATGTGGAAGAATGGGGTAACTGTCTGTTACTACTGGGCAAGCTCAGAGATGACCTAAATGAATTGGACCTTATGCATACATGCAAATGGTGGTTTATGTGATTATGCACTGGTTCAATGGGGTTCGGACTTGGTGCTTCTGTAGCTGGGGGCAGGGCGTTAGCTGTAAGTGCATCTCAAGATCCTGGTACAAACCGAAATATCTAATTATCTATTCTGGCATGGGATTAAGGCCCCATTCACAGTGTAATTAGTGCAGTAGTTTAGCTGCTCTGTCTGGACAGTTGGTCATATAGTAGCTGTTGATGGGTGTGATGTCGGGAATCCATCTCCTTCTCAATAGCTAGTTACTTATGGGCTGTTTTCCATTGAATGAATTTCTGATGCTTGGGTTTCTAGTCAGAGCAGTAGCTGGTATATGGTGCACGTGCTTCAGTGGGTTAACAATCTGCTTCATGAATTTTCTTTATGAAGCGAGAGATTGTTGGTGAAAGGGAAACTCAGATTAGGGTTGCCATTTTCTAGGATGGCATTTCCCAATAGATTACATATCCAACCAGAGCTGGTACTAGACACAAACAGAACTGGTCTGATCTTGCCTCCTGTCCACGTGGAGTGTCAACTCATGATTGCAGGCAGGATGTGATGATAACCAATTAATACAGAAGCTGCAGTGTCCTCGATTGACTGAGTCCATTTCAGTTTGATGTGACTTGTACTAATTGGGTGGGTGATGTCCCATTGCATCATGAAGATGCATATTATAACACAAACTGGTCTTGTGTGGTAGGCTTTTATTGTGTGTTTCCATTGTCTTTTTGCTACTTTGATGTAAATTTTAAAATTTAGAAACCTTGGTGTATTTATGCCATTACCTGCCCCCACTCTGACGTTTGCAATAGGAGGCTGGAGAGTCTTGAGCAGTCGTCAACACATGCTCATGTGTACATGGCCGTAAGTGAGATGTGTTCATTTGGGCACTTGTTCTCATTACTACATTTGAGAACAGAAGACAGTGTGTGGCTGTCGTGAAACAGCAGGTTGTTACAGACCTGTAGAATTGGTTAACGTGGGATCATAGGGATAAGGCAATGCAGGAGAGCATTCAGCGTCTAATTCACACCAGCTGGAAAAAGTGCAACACATCTGATCTCAATAGACAATAGACAGTAGGTGCAGGAGTAGGCCATTCGGCCCTTCTAGCCAGCACCGCCATTCACTGTGATGGTGGCTGATCATACACAATCAGTACCCCGTTCCTGCCCTCTCCCCATATCCCTTGACCCCGCTATCTATAAGAGCTCTATCTAACTCTCTCTTGAATGCATCCAGACACTTGGCCTCCACTGCCTTCTGGGGCAGAGCATTCCACATATCCACCACTCTCTGGGTGAAAAAGTTTTTCCGCATCTCTGTTCTAAATGGTCTACCCCTTATTCTTAAACTGTGGCCTCTAGTTCTGGACTCACCCATCAGCGGGAACATGCTTCCTGCCTCCAGTGTGTCCAATCCCTTAATAATCTTACATGTTTCAATCAGATCCCCTCTCATCCTTCTAAATTCCAGTGTATACAAGCCCAGTCGCTCCAATCTTTCAACATATGACAGTCCCGCCATTCCGGGAATTAACCTTGTGAACCTACGCTGCACTCCCTCAATAGCAAAAATGTCCTTCCTCAAATTTGGAGACCAAAACTACACACAATACTCCAGGTGGGGTCTCACCAGGGCCCTGTGCAGCTGCAGAAGGACCTCTTTACTCCTATACTCAATTCCTCTTGTTATAAAAGCCAGCATGCCATTAGCTTTCTTCACTGCCTGCTGTACCTGCATGCTTGTTTTCATTGACTAATGTACAAGAACACCTAGATCTCGTTGTACTTCCCCTTTTCCTAACTTGACTCCATTTAGATAGTAATCTGCCTTCCTGTTCTTGCCACCAAAGTGGATAACCTCACATTTATCCACATTAAACTGCATCTGCCATACATTTGCCCACTCACCCAACCTGTCCAAGTCACCCTGCATTCTCATAACATCCTCCTGACATTACACACTGCCACCCTGCTTTGTGTCTTCAGCAAATTTGCTAATGTTACTTTTAATCCCTTAATCTTACTTTAATCTCACTTTCCATCATTTGGTTTATATGCACATAATTACAACACTAAAGCTGAATATATAAATATTTTCCTAATGAGTTGAGGGCTTTTATTTTTGCTACCTTTTCAGGTGTTTCTGAAATCCAGTCATTCTCAATTAAAAAAAGGTTCCAAAACTTTGGTTTAGTTTATCTGCCAATTGTTCTAAATTCTATATCTCTTGTCAATTGGCCTAGCCAATTGATGGTATAGTGGCATCCAGGCCAAACTTCAAGGCGAGTGGTCTTGGGTTCGAATGCTGCTGGCCCCTTGCACACTCTCCATCCATGCTGGGTTGGGTGTCAGGCTAGCAGCTTGGCCTTGTAAAATGGACAAATGCTAAAGAAACAACAAGGTCGCCGCCTGATGCAGAGAGGAACAACAATGTCCATTAGCCTGCTTTTCTGACCATTGCATGTTGGCTGAGATAGTTTGATTCTGCTTCTCAGACAAATGAGACAACTGACCACACTACCCCATGTATATCAGCCAAATTTCTCAACATCCTCATACATTTCTGTAACTTTTCTGATGCAGTTTTCGTGCTGTATATTAATGTCAAGTCAGCTGTCACTATGGTGAGATGGCTGCTGTTTCACAATTTACATAATCTCCCTCTTGCACTTGCTCTCAGAAAGGGAAAACACAAAAACGGTGGACCATTTGCTTCCTCTTGACTGCTTCTCTTTCAACTCCCTTAATATTCAAAATATACTTAGTGACTGAGCCTCCACCACTGAATTAGAGTATTCTTACTTCCTGAGTGAAGAAATTTCTTCTCATGACCATACTGAACATTTGATTCCTTATTGTATCTTAGATGTGTATCTTAAGCCAAAAATGTTATGACCTCTATCCTGCTGAACCTTCTAAGAATTTTGTATGCCCTGGGAGTAATTTCAGGCTCAATTTAGAACAGGGGTTACCAAACTTTTTTATGCCTTGGACCCCACAGTTAACCAAGGGGTTCTGGGTTCCTAGGTTGGGAACCCCTGGTTTAGACTCAGTGTTAACCTTTCCACAAAGGAGAATTCAATCTGATGGATGATTATCATACTCCCTCTTCACAAATCCTTTTCTTGTATAACATTCCAGATGATGTTATGAGGGCTCTACATAATCAGATTAAGACATAGAACAGGATAGCACAGTGGAGTCCCTTTTGGCCCAAGATGCTGTGCCAACCCTTTAACCTACTCTAAGATCAATCTAACCCTTCTCCCTATTCTATTTCAGCTTGAGATAATTTTATGCCCTCAATTGATGTTGCTTTCAGACATATACCACTGCTGACCACACAATCTTGTTTCTTCTTTTATCTCCATTGTTTTGTGTGGAACTGCATACCCTGGCGGACATTTCCACAGCCATTCACCTTGTCTGTCTCCTTGGAGTTTCTCTGTTTTCACAACTTTTGCTCTTGAGGGATAAGGGTTTTTGCCACCACCACCATTTTTTTGGGCAGGGACGGAGGCAGAAGAACAGAAATTATAGGCCAGTTTACCTAACTTCAGTGGTTCAGAAGATGCTGGAGTCCCTTATTAAGGAGAGGTTTCTGGGTACTTGGAAGAATATGATAAAATAGGCCAAAGGCAGCATGGCTTTCTCAAGGAGAAATCTTGCCTAACAAATCTGTTGGAACTCTGAGAAAATAACAGACAAGATAGACAAAGGAGTGTCAGTTGATGTTGTTTACTTGGATTTTCAGAAGACTTTTAACAAGGTACCACACATGAGGCTACTTGACAAAATAAGAGCCCATGGAATTACAGGAAAGATGCTAGCATGGTTAGAATATTGACTAACTGGCAGGAGGCAGAGTGGGCATAAAGGAAGCCTTTTCTGGTTGGCTGCTGGTGACTAGTGATGTTCCACAGGGTTTTGTGGGACCATTTCTTTTTACATTATATGTCAGTGATTTGGATGAATGAATTGATGGCTTTGTTGCAAAGTTTGTGGACAATATGAAGATAGGTGAGGGGCAGGTAGTATTGAGGAAACAGGGACTATGCAGAAGAACTTAGACAGATTGGGACAATGGACAAAGATATGGCCGAATATAGTGTAGGGAAGTGTATAGTCTTGCCCTTTGGTAGCATGAATAAAGATGTAGACTATTTTCTAAATGGGGAGAAAATTCAAAAATCAAGGGCGCAAAGGGACTTGGGAGCCCTTGTGCAGGATTCCCAAAAGGTTAACTTGCAGGTTGAGTTGGTGGTAAGGAAGGCAAATGTAATGTTAGTATTCATTTCGAGAGGACTAGAATATAACAGCAAGAATGTAATGCTGAGGCTTTATAAGGTATTTGTGTGACCACACTTGGAGTATTGTGCGTAGTTTTGGGTTCATTATTTAAGAAGTGCTACCATGGGAGAGGGTCCAGAGGAGGTTCACAAGAATGATTCTGGAAGTGAAAGGGTTAATGTATGAGGAGCATTTGATGGCTCTGGGCCTGTTCTTGCTAGAGTTTAGAAGAATAGCAGGTGATCTCATTGAAACCCATCGAATATTTAAAGGTCTAGAGTGGATATGGAGAGGATGTTTCTTGTAGTGGGTGAATCCAGGACCAGAGGGCACCTCAACATAGATGAATGTCCATTTAGAATAGAGATGAGGAGGAATTTTTTTTTTAGCTAGACTGAGCAAGAGGGCTGGTGAATCTGGAATTCAACAGCACGGACAGCTGTGGAGGCCAAGTCATTGAGTATATTTAAAGCTGAGGTTGATAGGTTCTCGATTAGTAAGGCCGTCAAAGGTTATGGGGAGAAGGCAGGAGAATGGGGTTGAGAGGGTAATAAATCAGCCATGATGGAATGGTGGAGCAGACTTAGTGGGCTGAGTGGCCTGCATCTCATGTGGAGCATAGATTGTAGAGGGTTTTCTCCATGGCAGAGGTACCTAAGACTAGAAGGCATAGTTTTAACGTGGGTAGTACAAGATTTAGAGGGATCTCGGCTACAGTTGTTTCATACGTGTGGCTGTAGTCTGGAATACACTGCTTCAGGCTGTGCACTTGACCAGCTCGTTGAACTGTCAGGGCATCTGAGATTACAGTCCAAGTGCTGGTAAATGAGATTAGTATAGTTTGTGTCCCTAATGTGTTAGCATGCACATATGAGTGGGAGGGTCTGTGTGACTCTGGCCATTCAGTCATTATCTTTTGGTACTTGCTACTGTATCACTGTTATTTCAGCTTGCTAAATTCCCATGATCTCTACTGTGTGGAGTAGGGTCAAGCCACGTAAATATTCCTTAGGTGTACTCTTCCTAACTCCCATTTAACTGGACTAATTTTATGCAGTAGTAGGTGTTCTTTCCAGCTTTCAATAGGTCTTTAAGAAAGGTAGCAGGAGAAACCCAAGTTCAAGTTGAATTGTTGGTCACCCATAACCATGAATACAGCTAAACAAAACTGTCCATTTCAGCCTTTTCAGTTCTTCGGTAAAATCTGTTATCCCAGTTTTTTCTCAGACATTAGATGATCTTGGTCTTCTACTCAGTCTGATCATTTCTGGCCATCTGAGTGGTAATTGTCAAACTTTCCACACGGCATATTGCCCCTTAGTTCTAGATTTCAGCCTGTGAAATCTTCGCATCTCCCACAGTCACAGAGAAGTACAGCATGGAAGTAGTACCTTTGGCCCATCTAGTCCATGCCGAAACCATTTAAATTCCCATTGACCTGTATTGAGACCATAGCCCTTCAAACTTTGCTTAAATGTTGAAATCGAGCTTGCATTCACCACTTGTGCTGGCTGCTCATTCCACACTCTCATGGCCCTTTGAGTGAAGTTGTTTTCCATTATGTTCCCCTTAAACTTCTCACATCATGTCCTCTTGGAATATAAAGATATCAGTGATTTTCAGACTAAGACTCTTGTTCAATCCTACTTGTTATTTAGAATCAGTTCACTGAGTTAAATCTGCTGCTTCTAAAGCAAGAGTAATGTTGGGTGCAGGGTACAGAGTACAGACAAAATGTGTTCTCTGGACCTTTGCCCGTTCAAGTTCTCCAGAATTTTAGCAAACCTTTCTTGTATTTATATTCCAGTCCTTTTGCACAAATATACAAATGCATTACCTTAATAACTAATTACTGTAAGACCATAAGAAAGAGTAGCAGAATTAGGCCATTTGGCCCATCAAGTCTGCTCTGCCATTTCATTATGGCTGATTGAATTTTCACTGCCTTCTTCCCATATCCCTTCATCCGCTGACCGATCAAGAATCTATCAACCTCTGTCTTAAATATACATAAAGACTTGGCCTCCACAGCTGCCTGTAGCAAAGAATTCCACAGATTCACCACTTCTCTGTCTGAAGAAATTGCTCCTCATCTTCATTCTAAAAGGGTGCCCCTCTATTCTGAGGTGTGTCCTCTGGTCTTAGATTCTCCGGCCATGGGGAACATCCTCTCAACATTCAGTCTATCGAGGCCTTTCACCATTCGATAGGTTTCAGTGAGGTCACCCATCATTTTTCTGAATTGTTGTGAATACAGACCCAGAGCCATCAAATGCTCTTCATATGGCAAGCCATTCAATACTGGAATCATTTTCATGAACCTCCTTTGAACCTTTTCCAGTTTCAGCACATCCTTTCTAAGACGGGAGGCCAAAACTGCTCACAGTACTCCCAAGTGAGGCTCAACAGTACTTTCTAAATCTCAACATTACATCCTTGCTTTTATATTCTTTCCTTAATTTATATTACTTTCCTTAATAATTAATTATTTGCTCAATGTGCATGTTAACTTCCTCCATTTCATAAACCTACACAGCTGGGGGGAAAGAGGGCATGGAATTGTTGGCTTTTGGTCCCTGTAATTTCCTTGTAGTTAATGTGCTTCATAAATTCAAATCAGTTCAATTCAATTCAAGTTTAATTGTTGTTCAACCATACTTGAATACAGCCAAATGAAATGCTTTACAAGGGCCAAGGTGCAAAACACAGTACCAACAGTCACATGCAAGATCACAATCATGGGATAAAATAGTTCCGACATCCTATGACACCCCAGCTTGAGGCCCAGTCCTCGTACACACAAGTCAACAAATCCAAATAGATTATCAGAAAATACAAGGATGTAGAATATGAATGTACGTAGTCCAGGACTCCCTGCTCACGCCCCCCTCCCCCCCAGTTCACCGAGATCATCTGTCGACCAGTTTTCATGGTAACATCATGGCTTTGAGGCCCCATCCTTCATTATACAAGCACATATAGGATATTAGTAAAAACGCAACCACACAAATATATATACATATTGTGCAGAATTGACCACAGCAGAGCTTCTCTTCCACCAAGTGAAACTCTGGGAGGGCAGTACCAGCTTTGTCCTCTCACTCCGGGCGGCTGCAAACAGCCAACACGGTGGCTTCAAGTCTAGTTCTTGCTACGACCGAGGCCAGGCAGCTCCCCCATCATCCACGCCTGCTCTCGTCTGATAAATCAGTGAATCGAGCTTGTGGTATACCAGATTAACAGTGTCCTAAAGGGTCTTGCAATCGCAAGAAGTGCGACCATGACAGCTCTTGACTGTGAGCCTCCACTGGCTAGGCAGCAGCACAATGCACAGCTTCTTCATTATTCTCCGCCAGCAAGCAACTCGCTGATGGAGTAGACCTGCAGTACTTAATGTGTAGCAGGATCTTGTGATCATTGGAAGTACGTTTAAGTAGAATGGTGGCACCTTCTGTTGACCTTATTGAAGCCACTGTGACCAATCGTGCCACCATCTTGCCAGAAGACTTTTGTTCTTCAGGTTTTGCTCTGATGATTCAGCATGTGGCATTCTCTCTGATTATTTAAAAAAAATTAATACTACATTACCACAAGAGATTCTGAAATGCCTGATTTGCTCCAGCATCTTGTGTGTGATTCTCCATCAGCAATCATCCAGGCCTTCAGTGGCATACCTGTGGCCAGAGGGATCACAAAATGGTGACTGGAGCTGCCTTATTTTTCCTTTCCTTGCTTATTGATATTTTTCACCTGTGCCTTGAAATTATCAACTTTCAAATAAACTAAACTTAATATTACCTCTGGTTCTCATTTTTAATCCCAGTGCCTGTATTGCTTCCTCCCAGGTTACCCACTGTGGTTCCTAAGGACCACCACTCATTGTTAGTCTTTTGTTCATTAATTATTCAAGGAAATTCTTATTGTTTTACTTGTTAACAGTTTTTCATTTTATTTGTATTTCTAAGTTTTAACTACACACCTTTACTTTCTATAATCCAAAGACCTAGAAACATGAAAATGTTTAAATCACATAATAATTAGCAATTTAGATTCAGTTAAATCTGTAACTGCAGCTAGCCTCAATAATGGTGATCATGAAACTGTTTTCTAACCCAATCCTTTAACCCTCTCCTCGCCTCAACAAAGGAATTGCTTCTCCAGTCATTACACTGCCCACTGGTTAATGTACCAGTAATTGTCCCCACCAAGCCATTTCAACTCATCCAAAACAGTTATTTCCTTTGTTTGACATATCCATGCAGGATTTCCCTCCTGTTTGTACCTCTCTCTTTCCCGGTTCTGATGAAGAGTTGCAGGACTGTTAACTGTTCCAACTCCCATACTCATTGCACTAACTGATGAAGGCAAGTGTGCCAAACAGCATCGATTCTACATTGTTTACCTGTGTTGCTGCTTTCAAGGATTCCTGTACCCATACCTGACGTGTCTCTCCAAAGTACTGCCATTCACTGTGAATGTGCTCCCTTGGCTTAACTTGCCAAAATGCAACATCTCACACTTGTCTGAATTAAATTGAGCCTGCCATTCCTTAAGTGATTTAAGATCACTTCCACAAAAATTGTGCTTGTGTCTGGAGAAATACCTGTCAGTGCCTTCTCCACACAACCTCCCTCCAAAACACTACTGAGTATCATAGCACTGACCTGACACAATCCTGTTCAGCCCTGCATATCTAAATCACTCACTGCTTTTGTACTCAGACCCCCTTATCTTTCCTCTACACTTGATTAATGTTGGACTTTAATTGGAGCTGATATTGTAACAAACTATTGCTGTAACTTGACACAGCTGATGGAAGGAATGTACCAATATGAATTCCACGCTGAATGCCTTGCAGTGCTTGTACTCGTGAGAATTCAATATTGAATGAACATTTGGGAGTGTTCAAGTGATGATGTGTCTCCAACACGGATGATCTCTCGTGGAGTTACGGGCCAGTGAAAACTGAGCACTTAAATACAGACAGTGTCTGTCAGGAGTGCTGAAATTACTGCAAAGTCAGTTGGAAATTTCATGGGCACAGGAAGAGCTTTAAAACCTTAGAGGGATATGCATATTAGGATGAAAGGGTTATTGTATTTCAATATTTAATGTAGAGTAATGCATTTAACAAGTATATGTATTCTTAATTGTTGAGGTCAATCAGATACTGCAGCTTTAAATCTTTGGTATGACATTAATTGCAACCTTCTAAATCTTGTTAATTTGTCTTGTTAGGTGCTGTTGGTGATGTTGAAATGCAGGAACATTATGATGAGTTCTTTGAGGTAAGCAACCTATGCTTTGAATAGTGGATAGTATGGAAGATATAAGCTGTTCTGCAGTGGTCGATCTGTCATTTTATCCTCCAACTTGGGTCTTTTTCTATTAAGTTGTATTAACCCAGTAAAATCTCATGGTGGTACATTGCACAACCAGGCCCTTCAACCATCACGTTAATGCCGACCATTGTACCATAAATTCAGACAAACATATTAAAATGTTTTGTCTGTGCATAGAAATTCTGGCACAAGAGTACTAATTCAGTCAAGATAGCCTATATGAGTCTTAACACTCCTCTTGCCCCCACATTTACCCACCCTCACCTTTTCCCCTTTTTCCAGCTATCTGCCTTATCCTAAATCCTGTACTTTATTTGCTTATGTGAACACCACCCAGTGAATCCCTGCTGGCCCCTAGTACCTCAGAATTGTTCCTGCATTTCACAATGATGCCCAGTTAAAGTTTAGATCATAGAATTGTTATGGCAAGAAGATAGAGAATAGACAGTAGGTGCAGGAGTAGGCCATTCGGCCCTTCTAGCTAGCACCGCCATTCACTGTGATCATGGCTGATCATACACAGTCAGTACCCCGTTCCTGCCCTCTCCCCATATCCCTTGACCCCGCTATCTATAAGAGCTCTATCTAACTCTTTCTTGAATGCATCCAGAGACTTGACCTCCACTGCCTTCTGGGGCAGAGCATTCCACATATCCACCACTCTCTGGGTGAAAAAGTTTTTCCGCATCTCTGTTCTAAATGGCCTACCCCTTATTCTTAAACTGTGGCCTCTAGTTCTGGACTCACCCATCAGCGGGAACATGCTTCCTGCCTCCAGTGTGTCCAATCCCTTAATAATCTTATATATTTCAATCAGATCCCCTCTCATCCTTCTAAATTCCAGTGTATACAAGCCCATTTGATCCATTGGGTTTTGGCTAGTTCTGTGGTACACAATTTCACACTCCCATTTCCTTTTCCTGTAGACATTGTCCTCTCTTAAAAACTCATTAAAATCATGAAGTCATTCTCCGGACAGTAAAATTCCCTCTTTGAAAGAGATGAGTGAATGTGTAAATCTAGCCATTACAGAACTTTTGAGTTGTGTCTTGTTGAGAGAGAGTTTAAACTGAAATTTATGATTCGTGAAAAGATTCTTGGTTAGTCAGGGCATGAAGAGACATGGGGGAAGGCAGGAGATTGGGGCTGAGAGGAAAAATGGATCAGCGGTGATGAAATGGCAGAGCAGACTCGATAGGCCATGTAGCTTAATTTTGCTCCTTTATCTTATACTCTTATGTAATTATTTAAATTTAAAGTTTCCAGCTGCCATGGTTAGAGTATAACTTATGCAATTGCACTGGATTAATGGTTCAGTACTTTGTACCTTAAATCTTTCCTTAAAAGTGACGTCACAGGTAGATAGAGTTGTAAAGATAGCTTTTGGCACATTGGCCTTCATACTTCAATGTATTGAGCACAAAAGGTGGAAGGCTATGTTGAAGTTCTATGAGATGTTGGATTTTGAGTATTGTGAGCATTTCTGGTCACCTACCTACAGCAAAGATAACAATAGGCTTGAAAGAGAGCAGCAAAAAAATTACAAGAATGCTACCAGGACTTGAGGACCTGAGTACTACAGAAAGGTTTAAATAGGTTAAGATTTTATTCCGTGGAATGGAGGAGAATGAGGGGAGATTTGATAGAGGTATACAGAATTGTGGGGGTATAGATAGGGTAAATGCTTGTAAGTTTTCCCTCAGGTTGGGTGGGACTACAAATAGGGGTCAGGTTAAAAGTGAAAGATGAAACATTCAAAGGGAAATCTGAAGGGGAGCTTCTTCACTCAGAGCAGCTGATGCAAGTGGTAGATGGTTTGATTTCAACATTTAGGGGAAGTTTCATTTGGTACATGGATGAGAGGTATGGTCCAGGTGCAGGTAGATGAGACTAGGCTGCCATAGGAGCTGTTTCTGTGCTATATATTTCCAAATCATTCATCTTGTTCACCATCATCAAATGACACTTCTAAGAGCTTTACTCTAAGAGTAACCCCAGCTTCTCCAAACCAACCATGTATTTCTTCTGCGGAACTATGCCCAGAAATTGTTCCTGCAAGTTCTCTAGGACCATCAAATTATTCATATCTGAACTGTTTAGTATAGGAACAGTGTAGCCCTTTGGAGTTGGTTCTGAACATGATGACAAGTTAAACTAATCCCTTCCATGACCCATATCCCTCTATTTCCTGCGTATCTATTTGTCTGAAATACCATTATTGTATCTGCTTCTATTGTCATCCTGGCAGTGCGTTCCAAATAGTTACTGTTGTCTGGGTTAAAAATAATATTCCATAAAAACAATGGAAGTTTATAAATTCATGACATGCATTGATAGGATGCATGAACAGAATCTTTCTCCAAAGGGCAGAAATGTCAGATACTGAGGTTATGCATTTAAGAGGGTAAAATTTAAAGATGTACAGCTATTTCTCTCATTGGTTAGTTCTAGTATCTCTTGGTACATGTTAGAGAATTATGCAACAGTATTGATGGTCATCAGTCTCCACCTGACTCCAGTTGATGCCTGAATCGAGAGGATGTACCACCATCTGTCAGGGATTATGTTGTTGCTCTCTCTCCATGCTGAACGGTTTAACTATTGTGCTTTGCTGTATCTGTAGGAGGTCTTCACAGAAATGGAGGAAAAGTATGGTGAAATTGAAGAGATGAATGTGTGTGACAATCTGGGTGATCACCTGGTTGGAAATGTCTATGTAAAGGTGAGAATTTTGAAATTTTTAAATCCCTATTTCCGATCATTAAAGTCCAGTAGTGCTTGAATTGAATTGATTTTATTTCTTACAACCTTCACATATGTGAGGAGTAAAAATCCTTATGTTACGTCTGTGTCTAAATATCTGTAGGCCTACCATGCTGTGCCCTCTGGTCCTAAACTCTTAAACTATAGGAGATATCCTCCTCACGTACGCTCTATCTAGGCCTTTCAATATTCAATTGGTTTGAATTGAGATCCCCCCCCCCCCCATTCTTCTGAACTCCAGCAAGTGCAGGCTCAGAGCCATCAAATGCTCCTTATATATTAACCCCTTCATTACTAAAATCATTCTCGTGACCCTATTCAATGCCAGCACATCTTTTCTTTGATAAGTTACATACTCAGCAATTGAGAAACAACTTCTTTCCCTCTGCTATCCAATTTCTGAATGGACTTTGAACCTATGAACACAACCTCGCTACTTTTTTTTTACTTCTGTTTTTTTTTGCACGTCTTATTTTAACTGTTTAATAGACACATATATACTTATTAAATTCAGTGTTATTTTCTGTATTTATCATGCATTTTCCTTCTCTCCTTTATATCTCCTCAGCTAGGTAGAGATGACAGGCAGGATGATGCCATGCTTCTCTTGCAGGATGTGGGAAGGCAGAGACCTCCGGTATCCCTGACCTCTTATTCAGGAGACTGAAGGGGTGATAGATAGTACCTAAAGAGAGATAGTAACACCTAAGGTGCAGGACGCAGGAGACTGGGTGACAGTCAGGAAGGGGAAAGGGGTGAAGGAGCCAGTGCAGAGTACCCCTGTAGCTATCCCCCTCAACAGCCCTTTGGATACTGTCGGGTGGGGGTGACCTAACAAGAAAGTCACAGTGGTCGTGTCTCTTGCACTGAGTATGCCGTTGTGACTTGGATGGGAAGGAGGAAGAAGAGGCATGCTGAGGTGATGGGGGATTTGTTAGTTGGGGGAATGGACAGGAGGTTCTGTAGGCCAGAACGAGATTTCCAGAGGCTATATTGCCTCCCGGGTGACAGGGTCCAGGATATTGGAGATCAAGTCTTCAGTGGGAGGGTGAACAGCCATAAGTCGCGGTCCATGTAGATACCATTAACGAGTGATGAGATTCTGCATAGGGTGTTCAGAGAGCTAGGCGTTAGGTTACAGGCAGGATCTCCAGGGTTGTGATCTCAGGATTGCTACCCGTGTCACATGCTAGAACTAGACTATGCAGTTCAATATGTGGCTAAGTACTTGGTGTAGGAGGGAGGGCATAAGATTTTTGGACTGTCTTCCAGAGAAGGTGGGACCTATATAGAAGGGACATTTGCACCTGAACTGGAGGGGGCAAATACACTAGCGGGAAGGTTTGTTAATGTTACATGGAGGGGTTTTAAACAAGAATTGTAGGGAAATGGAAACCAAAGTGTCAGAATAATTAGTGGAGAGGTTGTGGAGGCAGATACTGACAAGACCTCAGACAAAGTTAGGAATTAAAGGGTTGAGCATGGTGTGACAGTATCAAAAAGGGTGAATATAAGACTGAAGGTGTTGAATCTGAATGCAGAATAAAGTAGGTGAAATTGCGCTATGAGGTAATCTACTTTGTATACTGTGTGCACTCAAATATAACCTCTTCAGTCCTGAATTCATCATCCTTTTCGATTTTGCCCCCATGTTAGACTTCAACTGACTGCAATTTTGCCCTATCATCTGCCTGATCTTCCTTGCAGTCTCTGTGCACACTCTTATCTAGACCATAAAACATAGGAGCAGAATTAGACCATTCAGCCCATTGAGTCTGCTCTGCCATTCCAACATGGCCGATTCTGGATCCCACTCAACACCATACACCTGCCCTCTCACCATACCCTTTGATGCCCTGACTGATGAGGAAACTATTAACTTCTACCTTAAATATACCCAGGGACTTGGCCTCCGGCACAGTCTGTGGTAGAGCATTCCACAGATTTACTACTCTGGCAAAAAAAAATTACTTCTTAGTTCTGTTCTAAAAGCTTACCTCTCAGTTCGAGGCTGTGCCCTCTAGCTCTGGATACCCCCAACACAGGAAACATCCTTTCCACATGCACCCTATCTAGTCCTTTCAACATTCAATAGGTTTCAATGAGATCTCCCGCATTCTTCTAAATTCCAGTGAAGTCCCAAAGCTGCCAAATGCTCCTCATAGGTTAACCACTTCAATCCCGGAATCATCCTCGTGAACCACCTCTGGACTCTGTAATGACAACATATCCATTCTAGGAAAGGGGCCCAAGACTGTTGATAATACTTCAAGTGCAGTACGTGGAGCTTAGAAAAATACAGGACTATGGATAACCGGAGGTAATTTCTGAAGAAGTACATGTTCAGAACAGCATTGTCAGCCAAAGGGCTTGTGTTGTGCTGTAGGTTTTCTGTGTTTCTATGCAGACTAACTAGTGTCTTATGAAGGCTCAGCATTCTCTCCTTGCATTTGTATTCTATTCACCTTGAAGTAAATGCCAACATTGCATTTGCCTTCTTTACCACAGACTCAACCTGTAAATTAACTTCTGGGAGTCTAGCACAACAACCATCTTGCTTGTTACTTACTCGAAGAATTCTTAACAGATTTGTCAGGCAAGATTTCCCTTCACAGAAGCCATGCTGACTTTGACTTGTTTTATCATTAGACTCCTAATACCTTGAAACTTCATCTTTAAAAATAGACTTTCCCAACTACTGAGATTAGGCTAACCTATAGTTTCCTTTCTTTTGCTTTCCTCACTTCTTAAAGAATGGAGTGACATTTGCAATCTTCCAATCTTGCTGGACAATGCCAGAATCAAGTGATCAACATCATGACCAATGCATCTGATAAATCTTCAGCAACCTCTCTCGGGACAGGGATGTAGTCCATCTGGTCCAGGTGATTTATCCACCCTGACCTTTGAGTTTGTGTAGCACTTTTTCCTTTGTAATAACAATAGTACTCATTCCTGCTCTCTCTCCTGCGCACTGCTACTGACGGATTCAAAGTACCTATTAAATTTATCTTTCATTTCTTTGTCTCCCATTACTACCTCACCAGCATCATTTTCCAGTGGTGCAATATCAACTCACCTCCCTTTTACTGTTTGTATAACTAAAAAAACTTCTGGTATCCTTTATATTATTGGGGCTAGTTTGCCCTCATATTTCATCTTTTCCTTATAGCTTTTTTAGTTGCCTTTTGATGGATTTTAAAAGCTTCCCAATCACTCAATTTTGCTACCTTATTTGACTTTTATGCAGTCCTTAACTTCCCTTGTCAGCCACAGTTGCCTACCCCTGCCTTTTGAGAACAACTTTGTCTGTGAGACATATCTGTCCTGTCCCTTGTGAACTATTCCCAGAAATTTCAGCCATCTCTGTTCTGTTGTCATACTCTCCAACCCACCCGGGCAAGCTCCTCTCTCATACTTCTGTAATTCCCTTTATTCCATTGCAATACTGATACATGTGACTTATACTTCTTCCTCTCAAATTGCAGAATGAATTCAATCATATTATGATCACTGCCTCCTGAGGGTTCCTTTACATTAAGCTGACTAATAACATCTGGGCCATTACACTACACTCAATCTCAGATAGCCTTTCCCCGAGTAGACTCAAGCACAAGCTACTCTATGCCATCTTGTAGGCATTCAACAAATTCCCTCTCTTGCGATCCAACACCAACGCGATAATCCCCATCCCCTTCCATATTGGAAGTCCCCCATTGCAATTGTGTCATTACCCTTATTACGGGCCTTTGCAATCTCAACCCCATGTGTGAGCAGGTAAGAAGATGTCAGGAAAACGGGAATGGTGAAGGTGGATAAATTAATATTCTGTGGCGACCCACTTTCTGCGCAGGCGAACCGGCTCTCAAATAGCCAGCGCGCGGGGGGTGACTTTAGTAATGCACCTCCGACGTCATTTCCGCCCAGAGAGGGCGGGCGCTAGGGATTTAAATGCCAGCACCGCGAAGTTTGAATAAACTAGTCTCGAAACGACTTACCAACTGCGTGTCGTTATTTCAGCGCTGTGTGTAGCACATCGCTACATTGGTGACCCTGACGGTCCAAACGGGATTTGGACCAAAGATGACCGACTCTTCATCTGTTCACGCAGTTTCGCTAAAACTGCCGACTTTCTGGACGCTGCGACCACGCATGTCAAGCAGAAGCCCAGTTCCAGATTCGGCAGATATCCTCTGATTCCATGTGTTACTACCACGTGGTGAGCGCCCTTGACCAGCAGACGGCCACCCAGTTTGCGGATTTCATACAGTCGCCCCCAGAAGAAGGCAAATATGAAGCATTCAAAACGCTGCTCATTGGGACCTTGGCCTCTCACGGCATGAGCGGGGTGCCCGCCTGCTTCACCTGGACGGTTTGGGAGACAGACTGCCGTCAGCATTGATGAACGAGATGCTGTCCCTGGCTGACGGACACAAGCCCTGCCTCATGTTCGAGCAAGCGTTCCTAGAACAACTGCCCGAGGACATACATCTGCTGCTGGCCGACACAGATTTCAGTGACCCCTGGAAGGTGGCGGCCCGGGCAGACGTGCTGTGGAAAGCCAAGAGGGAGAGCGTGGCGTCCGTTGGTCAGATTACCAGGCCACGTGCCCAACAGCGGACCAAACCAGGCCCGGCAGGAATGAGGAGGACAGTGAACAGTGGTGTTTCCACCACCAGCGGTGGGGCACAGAAGCCCGCCGTTGTCGCCCGCCCTGCCAGGACCAGGGCCAGCTGCCGCTAATGACTATGGCGGCAGGCCACCAGGACAGCCTCTTGTACGTCTGGGACAAACAGTCGGGACGCCGCTTCTTGGTTGACACCGGAGCGGAGATCAGCGTCTTGCCCCCGACGGGGTACGACACCCGCAACAGGAAGCCAGGACCCACCCTGAGGGTTGCAAACGGCAGCACGATATGGACCTGCAGCATGATACGGACCTGCAGCACGATACGGACCTACGGCACCTGCACAGTGCAGCTGCAGTTCGGCGCCAGCCGGTTCACATGGGACTTCACACTGGCCGCGGTGGCCCAACCACTCCTGGGGGCAGACTTCTTGCGAGCTCACAGCCTGCTGGTCGACTTGCAAGGGAAAAGACTGGTACATGCCGAGACTTTCCAGACATTCTCCCTGGGTGAAGCCAAGTTGCCGGCTCCACACCTGGACTCCATCATGCTGTCGGACAACGAATTCACCAGAATCCTGGCGGACTTCCCATCGATTCTGGCTCCGCAGTTCACGGCAGCCATGCCCAGGCACGGGGTACAGCACCACATTCCGACCTAGGGACCACCCCTCCGCGCACGAAGGCTCCCCCCGGAAAAGCTCCGCCTGGCGAAGGAGGAGTTCAAGAGGATGGAGGAATTGGGGATCGTATGGAGGTCCGACAGCCCATGGGCTTCCCCCCTGCACATGGTGCCCAAAGCAGCCGGGGTTTGGAGACCATGCAGCGACTACCGCAGACTGAATGAGGCTACCACTCCAAACCGCTACCCTGTGCCGCACATACAGGACTTTGCAGCAAACCTGCACGGGGCAAGAATCTTTTCCAAAGTAGACCTCGTCCGGGGATACCATCAAATCCCGGTGCACCCTGAAGACATCCCCAAAACAGCACTCATCACCCAGTTCGGCCTGTTCGAGTTCCTCCGAATGCCGTTCGGCCTGAAGAATGCCGCACAGACGTTCCAGCGGCTAATGGACGCAGTGGGACGTGACCTGGACTTTGCGTTCATCTATTTGGACGACATCCTTATAGCCAGCAGTTGTCACCAGGAGCATCTATCCCACCTCCGCCAGCTCTACTCCCGCCTGAGTGATTTCGGCCTCACGATCAACCCGGCCAAGTGCCAGTTCAGTCTCGATACCATCAACTTCCTGGGCCACAGGATTACCAAAGACAGGGCAACACCTCTGCCCGCCAAGGTAGACACGATCCACCATTTTGCCCGGCCCAACACGGTCAAAGGCCTGCAGGAGTTCATTGGTATGGTGAACTTCTACCACCGTTTCCTCCCCTCAGCAGCCCGTATCATGCGCCCTTTGTACACCCTGATGTCGGGTAAAGGCAAGGACATTATAGGTCTCTATTCATTGGAGCGTAGAAGGTTGAGGGGGGATTTGATCGAGGTATTTAAAATGTTGAGAGGGATAGATAGAGTTGACGTGAATAGGCTGTTTCCATTGAGAGTAGGGGAGATTCAAACGAGAGGACATGATTTGAGAGTTAGGGGGCAAAAGTTTAAGGGAAACACGAGGGGGTATTTCTTTACTCAGAGAGTGATAGCTGTGTGGAATGAGCTTCCTGTAGAAGTAGTAGAGGCCAGTTCAGTTGTGTCATTTAAGGTAAAATTGGATAGGTATATGGATAGGAAAGGAGTGGAGGGTTATGGGCTGAGTGCGGGTAGGTGGGACTAGGTGAGATTAAGAGTTCGGCACGGACTAGGAGGGCCGGAATGGCCTGTTTCCGTGCTGTGATTGTTATATGGTTATATATGGTTATGGTTATTACTTGGGACGAGGAGGCCGCGGCTGCTTCCGTTAAAGCCAAGGAAGCCTTGGCAGATGCTGCGATGCTGGTGCACCCCAGAACGGACGTTCTGACCGCCCTCATGGTGGACGCATCCGACACAGCAGTCAGTGGGGTGCTGGAGCAGCTCATCGAGGGGCGCTGGCAACCCCGGGCGTTCTTCAGCAAGCACCACACAACTGCCTACCACCCACAGTTGAACGGACTGGTGGAACGCTTCCACCGTCACTTGAAGTCGGCTCTCATGGCCCCCCTGAGAGGACCTAACTGGGTGGACGAGCTTCCCTGGGTCCTGCTTGGAATTCGTACAGCGCCCAAAGAGGATCTGTGCGCCTTGTCAGCCGAGTTGGTGTACAGCGCGCCCCTGGCCGTCCCGGGAGAGTTCATACCAGCCCCAAGGGGGCAAGAGGAAGAACCCGCAGCAGTCCTGGACAGGCTACGCGAAAGGCTCGGCAACCTGGCCCCCGTACCAACTTCACAGCACGGACGGACCCCAACCCATGTACCCAACGACCTGCAAAACTGTAAGTTTGTGTTTGTACGAAGGGGCGGACACTGGGCACCGCTACAGCGGCCGTACGAGGGGCTGTTCAAGGTGATCAACAACAACGGGTCCACGTACGTTCTGGACATTGGGGGGAAAGAGGAGGTTTTCACGGTGGACCGACTCAAACCAGCCCATGTGGACTTGGCGCAGCCGGTCGAGGTTCAGGCACCGCGGCGCAGAGGCAGACCTCCCAAACAGAGGCTGATCCAGACTGTGGACATTGGGGGGTGTATCGCCGGTTCTGGGGGGGGCGGGTTATGTGGCGACCCACTTTCTGCGCAGGCGAACCGGCTCACAAATAGCCAGCGCGCGGGGGGAGACTTTGGTAATGCACCTACAATGTCATTTCCGCCCGGAGAGGGCGGGTGCTAGGGATTTAAATGCCAGCACGGCAAAGTTTGAATAAACTAGTCTCGAAACGACTTACCGACTGCGTGTCGTTATTTCAGCGCTGTGTGTAGCACATCGCTACAATTCATGCCATCAGATTGGAGATTACCGAGATGTAATATAAGGTTTTGCTCCTTCTCCAACCTGAATGTGGCCTCGTGTCAGTAGAGGAGGCCATGGATTGACATCTCGGAATGGGAAGCAGGAATGAAGTGGGTGACCACTGGGAGATCCCTTTTTTCCTGGCAAATGGAGCTTGGCAAAGCAATCTCCCAACCTACATCAGGTTGCACGAATATACAGGAGGCCACCTGGACCGACTAGGCTTATACTCGCTGGAATTTAGAAGATTGAGGGGGGATCTTATTGAAATGTATAAAATTCTAAAGGGATTGGACAGGCTAGATGCAGGAAGATTGTTTCTGATGTTGGGGAAGTCCAGAACGAGGGGTCACAGTTTAAGGATAAAGGGGAGGCCTTTTAGGACCGAGATGAGGAAAAGCTTCTTCACACAGAGAGTGGTGAATCTGTGGAATTCTCTGCCACAGGAAACAGTTGAGGCCGGTTCATTGACTATATTCAAGAGGGAGTTAGATATGGCCCTTTTGGCTAAAGGAATCGGGGGGGATATGGAGAGAAAGCAGGTACAGGGTTCTGAGTTGGATGATCAGTCATGATCATACTGAATGGCGGTGCAGGCTCGAAGGGCCGAATGGTCTACTCCTGCACCTATTTTCTATGTTTCTATGTTTCAAGCATTAGATACAGTAGGTGACTCAAACAGACTCACAGGTGGTGTAGTGTCACCTGGAAGGACTGTTTGAGGCCCTGAATAGGAGTGAGGGAGGAGATGTAGGGGCAGGAATGGCATTTGCACTGTTTACAAAGTACCAGGAGAGTGATCACTAGAGAGGGATGAATGGACAAGTGGGGAGTGATTCCTGCAAAAAGTGCGCAGGAGAGAAAGATGTGTTTAGTGGTGGGACCTGCTCGTTACAGCTTCCTCTGGTAGATTATCCTTCCTGTTTCCCCTGACAGTTTCTACGGACTGGCAACACAAAATCTCTCTGTTCCCCTGTAATTAAAAATTCTGCTATTAACCCTGTATTCTGCCTTCCAAAGTGCATCACTTCATACTTTTCCAAAGAAGAAAATGTTGTTATTCAACAACATTTAATACCGGATGTGCATGTTCCGACTTACTTAGTAAGAGAACTTCCGATTTTTTTCGATACCTATCCACGATAACCCACGCACATCCTCCCCTATACTTTAAATCATCTCTAGATTACTTATAATACCTAATACAATGTAAATGTTATGTAAAATGGTTGTTATACTGCATTGTTTAGGGAATAATGACAAGAAAAAGAAGTCTGCACATGCTCGAACAACAAGTGCTGAAAGAGCACTTCCAGGTTTTCGTGATTTGCGGTTGGTTGAATTCGCGGATAAGGAGGGCTCACTGTATAGCATAAAAAGCAGCCCCAGCACAGACCCCTGTGGAATACCACTAGTCACTGGCAGCCAATCAGAACAAGCTCCCTTTATTCTCACTCTTTGCCTCCTGCCAATCAGCCACTGCTTCATCAATGCCAGGATCTTTCCTGTAACTGGCTAAGCAGCCTACTGTGTGGTGCCTTGTCAAAGGCCTTCTGAAAATCCAAATACGCAATATCAGCCGATTCTCCTTTGTCTATCCTGCTTGTTATTTCTGCAAAGATTCCCACTGTGAATCCCATTCTCCCACTTTGTTTTAGTTTCGCCATGAAGAAGATGCAGAAAAGGCAGTGAATGATCTAAACAACCGCTGGTTTAATGGACAGCCTATCCATGCAGAGCTCTCACCCGTGACTGATTTCAGAGAAGCCTGTTGCAGACAGTATGAAATGGGGTGAGTATTCACTTCTGTTACACAGCTCTAAATTTGGTCTCCCAAAAAAAAATTATAACTCAGCTGTCAAGCATTCAGCAAAAGTAAGTTGAAATACAGTGATGCAGAAACCAGCAAATGCATTGTTAAATTGGTTTATTATTGTCACATGTACTGTGAAAATCTTTGTTTTGCATGTCATCCACACATTTATTGCAGTACATTAGCACTAGTGTTGCCACCATCAACATTGTAGGGATCTCCATTGACCAGAAGTTCTGCTGGCTCATAATGGTGATGTTACTTTGTGAGTGACTTGCCAGCTGACAGCTGATTAGCTACAAGGCATGATCAGGAGTGTGGTGCACTGGTCTCCTCAGCAGGAAGATAGAGAGCCTAGCAACAGCAATCTTTCTTTGAGTGTCAACAAACCAAAAAGTGCAGGAAGGGGTGGTGGACACGCTCCTGTTTACATCATCGTCACCAAGAACAATTCCACCATCTCTCAGTTACTATATGTGGGAAAAATAATGCTGTTCCTTTACTATCACTGGGTCTAAACCTAGAACTGCTTTTCCAACAACATCGTGGCGGCATCTTCACGTGGAGGACTGTAGTAATAGAAGGCAGAAGCTCACTCCCACCTTCTCAAGGGCATTAAATGTAGGTCATGCCATTGCCATTGAAGTCCAGTCACGAGAAGTGTTAATGTCAAAAATCAAATGGCAGCATCAAAACCCTTCCATGTACCTGCAGGTGATCCCGATATCCTCTGTATGGTAGTGTGAACAATTTGCAGAAACATAGTATGGTTCAAACTCTAGATAGCAGCACCTGTGAGCTGCTCTCCTTGTTTAGATTATCAAGACAGACTTTAAAAATCGTACCATCAATGTAACAGCTGCCATGAATGAGTTAGCTCTGTGTCTGTACATGCGATAAGATATGCCTGTTCCAGAGTGCTTCCAATTCTGCAGTGGATTGCAGTGTCACTGGTATTGGCATCACGTTAATGCACTGCTTCTTACTGGACTGTTAATCCAGTCAAGAGATACATGCTCAGATCCCACAGAGCAGCTGCAGAATTTAAATTCTGCTAAATAAAAGAAAGTTAGTCTTGACACTGGAAAACAAACCACCACGCAATTGTAAGATCTAATCTGTTTGTGCTCGTGACTCCAGAATCATCAGTGTTGTTCATTCTTATGAGTTCAAAAGTGATGTAATTCAGTCCAGAACTAGGGTTCGAAATGTAAGTAGAATTAGAAGAAATATGTCTGTGATTGGTTGGGGTGGAACATTGAATAAGTAGTGGTTAGCATTTAAAAAATAGTTGCATTATTGGCAAAAATCTCCCTAAACCCACGAGGAAACGTGGGCTGCCCATGGCTGCAGGATGTCAAAGATAGTATTAAATAGAGTTGCTGGAAATAGCAATGTGCCTGCTGATTGTGAGCATTAGGACCTGGCAAAGGAGAACCAAGAGCTTGATGACACTAAAGAGTAAAATGGCAAGAAGCACCAAACTAAATTAGCAGCAGCAATGGGTACTGAAATGGAAAAGGAAGCAGATTGGAGAGAAAGATGGCAGGAGGAATTAAGCAACAGCACCAATAAGTACTGAAATGGAGAAGGAGGTAGAGGAATTAAACAATGACTTGTGCCTTCAGAGATGAAAACAACAGCAGGAACAACAGAGAGCCATGGGTCCAGTGAGGATGAGGAACTGGAGGAAATGATTATTACTGAAACTCCAATAACTCCCAGGCTATTCCCCACATTTTCCACATATAACATACATGAATTGGGATTTGTGAATAGTTTTTTGGAGTTTGACTATGTTAAATAGAGTGCTGGCATGCTTCAGGTAAAATCTGATGAATTGCATCCCAGAGGTGTGGAAGAGATGGTTATAGAGGTAGTGAACATTATCTTCATCTCAAATTGAGCTGCTGGGTTTGTTCTTGTGATTGGAGGGCAGAAGATAATGCCTTTTTAATTCCATCATTCTGTTGATGCTCAGGAACTTGAAGTTGCTTGGCCTTTCTGCTATTTGCCCCTTAATGAGGACAGGTATCTGTTCTCCTCACTTTCTCTTCAGTGGCTGATGACGCACATACTCTTACAACATTTTGAAGGCTACAATTGAGAGCTATTCATTTAAGATCTTGCCTACATTCTTTGACTCTAAGTGCAGTTTGATGCCTTGATTCCTATTAAATGGTTCTCTTTTTTTCCTCTGGTTATCCTCTATGTGTAAGATGCTTTGAGATTTTCCTCAGTCCTGTCTGCCAGTGGCCCCATATTGCCCTTCTGATGTGACTCCCCCATGTCCTCCTATGCTTCAGAATTAGGGTATTATTATTACCGGCATGTGTCTTGGAATTTGTTAACTTGGCAGCAGCAAGTTCAATGCAATGCATAATATAGAAGAAGAGAGAAAAAATAATAAATAAAATGTAAATCAGTTACAATATATGTATATTGAATACATCAAAAATAGTGCAAACATGGAAATAAGATAAATATTTAAAAAGTGAGCTAGTGTTCACTGGTTGAATGTCCATTTAGGAATCGGATGGCAGAGGGGAAGAAGCTGTTCCTGAATCACTGAGTGTGTGCCTTCAGGCTTCTGTACCTCGTACTGATGGTAACAGTGAGAAAAAGGCATGCCCTGGGTGCTGGAGGTCCTTAATAATGGATGCTGCCTTTCTGAGACACCACTTGGTGTCGAACCACTCAATAGTAGGCTAGTACCCAAGATGGAGCTGACTAAATTTACAACCCTCTGCAGCTTCTTTCAGGACTGTTCAGTAGCTCCTCCACATACCAGACAGTGATGCAACCTGTCAGAATGCTCTACACAGTACATCTGTAGAAGTTTTTGAGTGTTTTTGTTGGCGTACCAAATGACTTCAGACTCCTAATGAAGTATAGTCACTGTCTTGCCTTCTTTATAGCTGCGGTGATATGTTGGGACCAGGTTAGGTCCTCGGAGATCTTGACACCCGGAAACTTGAAACTCCTCACTCTCTCCACTTCTGATTTCTTTATGAGGATTGGTATGTGTTCCTTCGTCTTACACTTCTGGATCAGGATCAGGATTCAGTTTATTGTCATTTAGAAACCACAAATGCAATGCAGTTAAAAAATGAGACAATGTTCCTCCAGAATGATATCACAAAAGCACATGACAAAACAGACTACACCAGAGAATCCACATAATGTTTGGCAATCCCCAATCCAGAGTCCGGAGAGGCTGCTGCGTATTAATATCGTGCTACCATCTTAGCGCGTTCCCCAGAAAGGAGCTCCAAACTCACCAGACAAAACAAGACCAAAAACTAAAGCTACAAGACCTGCACAAAACCACGTAGTTACAACATATAGTTACAACAATGCAAACAATAGCATAATTAATAAAAAACAGACCATGGGCACAGTAAAAATAGTCCAAAGATGTTAAAAGACTATAAGTTCGAAAGAAACCACCGCACAGTTTCCACAAGTCCTCAGGGTCCTGATAGACTCGTCATCCCATGCAGGCGGCAGAAGGGAATACCCCCACTATGGACTTCCATGGTGCCACCGGACTCAGCCTCACAGACGCAGCACGCAAAGCTCTGTCGAACCCAGCCTCGCAGACACAGCACACATTGAAAGTGCGCGGACCGCAACAGACTCCAAGTCCGTGAAACCTCCGAGCCGCCGACCATCCCTTCCAGCACAGCTTCTCCGAGCACCATCCTCCGCCGAGTGTGTTAAGACGCCCCCACCAACGGCCACGGGCAACGCGACCCCGAGGACTGGGGACCTGTTCATCTCAGCAGAGACCCGGACCTCACAACAGCAGCAGCAACGAAGAAGGCCTTCCTGGAGATTTCCAAATGTTTCTCAGTGCTCCCACGTCCGTTTTTCATCGGATTAGGATTGCGCATGGCACCCCGCTTAACAGATAACATATCAGCTCCGGAGTGTGAAGTCCACAATCAGCTCTTTTGTCTTACTGATGTTGAGTGCAAAATTGTTGCTGCGACACCATTCCACTCTTTGGCATATCTCGCTCCTGTACACCCTTTTATCTCCACTTAAGATTCTACCAACCAATGGTTGTATCATCAGCAAATTTATAGATGGTATTTGAGCTATGCCTAGCCACACAGTCATGGGTATAGAGAGAGTAGAGCAGTGGGCTAAACACACACCCCAGAGGCGCAACAGTGTTGATCATCAGCGAGGAGGAGATATTGTCACCAATCCGCACAATTAGTGGTTTTCCAGTTAGAAAGTTAAGGATCCAATTGCAGAGGGAGGTACAGAGGCCCAGATTCTGTAACTTATCAATCAGGATTGTGAGAATGATGGAGTTAAATGCTGAGCTATAGTCGATGAACAGCATCCTGACATGGGTGTTTTTATTGTCTGGGTCGTCTAAGGCCACGTGAAGAGCCATTGAGATTGCATCTGCAGTTGACTTATTGTTTCAATAGGCAAATTGCACTGGGTCCAAATCCTTGCTGAGGCAGGAGTTCAGTCTAGTCATGACCAACCTCTCAAAGCATTTCATCACTGTAGATGTGAGTGCTACCGGGCTATAGTCATTAAGGCAGCTCACATTATCCTTGTAAACGGAACAAGTGCTACACCTGCCCTTACACTTCCTCCCTCACCACCATTCAGGGCCCCAGACAGTCCTTCCAGGTGAGGCGAAACTTCACCTGTGAGTCGGCTGGTGTGGTATACTGCGTCTGGTGCTCCCGGTGTGGCCTTTTATATATTGGTGAGACCCGGCGCAGACTGGAAGACCGTTTTGCTGAACACCTACACTCGGTCCGCCAGAGAAATCAGGATCTCCCAGTGGCCACACATTTTAATTCCATGTCCCTTTCCCATTCTGATATGTCTATCCATGGCCTCCTCTACTGTCAAAATGAATCCAAACTCAGGTTGGAGGAACAACACCTTATATACCAGCTGAGTAGCCTCCAACCTGATGGCATGAACATTGACTTCTCTAACTTCTGTTAATGCCCCTCCTCCCCTTCTTACCCCATCCCTGACATATTTAGTTGTTTTTTCTCTCTCTCTCTCTCTCTCTCTGCCCATCACTCTGCCTGTTCTCCATCTCCCTGTGGTGCTTCCCCACCCCCCCCCCCCCTTTCTTTCTCCCGAGGCCTCCCGTCCCATGATCCTTTCCCTTCTCCAGCTCTGTATCACTTTCGCCAATCACCTTTCCAGCTCTTAGCTTCATCCCACCCCCTCCGGTCTTCTATCATTTTGCATTTCCCCCTCCCCCCCACTACTTTCAAATCTCTTAGTATCTCTCCTTTCAGTTAGTCCTGATGAAGAGTCTCGGCCCGAAACGTCGACAGTGCTTCTCCTTATAGATACTGCCTGGCCTGCTGTGTTCCACCAGCATTTTGTGTGTTGTTTGAATTTCCAACATCTGTAGATTTCCTCGTGTTTGCTCACATTATTCTTCTTAGGCACTGGCACAAGTATGATTGTTGCCTTTTTGAAGAGAGCCTAACATTGGCCTCTGAGACAAATCACAGGGTCACCAGGTGCAGCAGGGATCTTCACAGCTGTAGTTGTATTCTCCCTTTCAAAGCAGGCATAGAAGTTCATCTGGTAGAGATTGCTGCCATTCATGCTATTGGGTTTTGCATTGCAGGAAGTAATGTCTTGCAAACCTTGCCAGAATTTGTCGTTCATCCGATGTCACCTCAAACCTAATTCAAAATTGTCTCTTCACCCTTGAAATGGCCCCCCACAAGTCATACCTGGTTTTCTGGTATGGACCTGGGTCAGCGGGTTTTAATGAAGTTTGTAACAACTGCAGCATACTCATCCAGGTTCAAAGATGAATCCCTGAATGCAGTCCAGTTCACTGATTCAAAGCAGTCCTGTAGGCGCTCCTTTGCTTCTCTTGTTCAAGCCTTCTTGGTCCTCACTTCTGGTGCTGCAGTCTTCAGTCTCTGCCTGTACTCGGAATAGAAGTACAGCCAGATGATCAGACTTCCCAAGTGAGGATGTGGAATAGCACGGTAGGCATTCTTGGTGGTGTAACAATGGTCCAGTGTGTTGTTTCCTCTGGTATTGCACATGATCTGTTTATGGTACTTGTTTAGTGATTTTTTTCTGACTGGCTTGGTTAAAATCTCCCAAAACGATGGTGAAGGTGTTAGGATGCATTGTTTCGTGCATGTTGATCCCATTGCTCAAATCATCTAAAGCCTGCTTGACATTTACCTGAGGTGGAATGTATACCACTACCAAAATGATCCCAGAAATCTCCCGTGGTAGTTAAAATGGACGGTACTTAACTGTGAGATACTCCAGGTCTGGTGAGCAGAATTGGGACAGCATTGATATTTTTCTGCACCAATAGGAGTTGATCATGAGGCATACTCCTCCACCTCTGCTTTTGAGAGACTCTATAGATCTATCCCGACAGTGTATAGTAAACTGGTACGTAAGTGGTTAACCAGGATTCCGTGAAATAAAGGACACACGGTCCTAGATTTCCTCTGATTCAGCACCCTACCTCTGAGATTATCGATTTTATTCACCAGAGACTGCACGTTTGCCAGCAAGATAGTCGGTATTGGGAGTTTAAAACGCGTTTCCTTAAACGCACTTGTATCCCTGACCTGCAGCCATGCTTCCTCCGTGGAATCCTGCGAGGACGCATCTATTTACAATCAGTATTGTTTCCGTCCATTTTAAGCACATTCCAAGGATGTTGTGTTTTTTAGCTGTATCAGGCCGAAACAAGAGTATTTAATCGTATCCATTGAGAGCTCTGCTGCCACGAGTCGCCCATAGGCACCTGCTCGTTCCCTATTATCAGTTCCACGTCTGTTTGTGCAACATCTATTTGTTGACATTTAGGGTTCTGGGTTTGTGGTAGTTTTACTACTTGCTTGTAGGAACACCTTGGCGTTGGGTACTCTCTCTTTCATAATTAACTGCTTCCCTTGACACATGTAGGCTACCTGCAAGTAGCTGTTTCCATCTCCTTGTGATGTTGAAATTCGTCCTGGACCATTCTGCCCCCTATCAAGAACTACCTTCAGATTTGGAGTCTATGAAGTTCTGCCCCCTTCTCTCATCAGTTTATCTCCAAACCTGTTCATAGGTGTTGTTTGGAAATTTCACCC